>NW_026902293.1:10882500-12087077 GCF_033783945.1 Neopsephotus bourkii | reverse complement strand
GGAATTTTTATTCTGTGCTTCTCCAGGATATACCTTGCACCAGTACCTTTAAACAGTCAAATGCAGCTATCAATGTCTTTGAGTGCAGGAGAGTAACCATTGATGAAAAATATAAACAACTTGCTAGGCAAGTATAACAATAAACAAAACTGCAGCAGAATTTGCATCTATTAATAGAAACATAGAATCACAGAACAGTTTGGGTTGGAAGGGACCTTAAGGATCATCTAGTTCCAGTCCACCCTCCCATGGGCATGGACACCTTGCACTAGACCAGGTTGCTCAAAGGCCCGTCCAACCTGGCAGTAAAGTCTCCTCTGAGCCTTCTCCAGGCTGAAGGACCCTAACTCTCTCAGCCTTTCTTCATGGAAGAGGCGCTTCAGCCCTCTGATCATTTTCTTGACTCTCCTCTGGACCAGCTTTAACAAATTGGTGTCTTGCCTATAGCTGAAGCCTGATTCTTGGTGGTGACTAAGTGCTGGTTTCATGTAGGAAATGTTGAAAAGTCAACTTTCTTTGGGATCATAAACCAGGATAAAAACAGATACTGACACTTCCTAATTTCCTGAGCTTGATGTAAAACAAGATCTTCCTTGATAAGTTTGCATAAACTTATGACTTAACTTTTCTCAGGTATTAAATGCTTCTTATGAAGCTGATCTGAATATGAAGTAGGACACTTTAATAACATTTCCATAACATTTTGTATAATAGCTCAGTAAGTATACTAGCAACTGCCTCTTGTCCAGTCTTTCATAAATAATGCATGTTTTGTATCAAAGCCAGTGTTTTAAAACTACAGAAGACATTGGAGTTACAAACAAATGTTTATGTGGGAAAACAAAAAGGCAGTATTAATTCTGTTAGTATAGACTATTTTAATCTTGAGTATATTAAACCTTATTTCTGAGTAATAGTTGACTTTGAAGTAAAAGGTTAAAGTAAAAAGTAAGCTGTGGTGTGACGGCAAGTAGACTGAAAGATCTGGGACTAGACATATGACTTCCTAGTATTTCTAGAAGTATGTCTGAAGAAATTAGTGAATATTATTGAGAGTCAACATAGTGTTCAGATGGCTGTTACAGAAACATGTCATTCTTGTTCTGAAATTCTTGGCCAAAACACCACCGCTACCCTTCTTTGGGTATATTTCTTCATTAACAAATGCACTTGATGAATTTCTCTACTCTTTTGAGTGAATGAATTCATTCATGCTTGTGCAGTGTTTTCAAGACAGAGCAACCTACTTTCAACTACAGTAACCATGACTGCTCCTGAAAATCTAATAAACATTATATGTGGCATAAGTAATCTGTAAATGACAATCAATACTAGTAGGGTTTTATGCAATGAAATTTTGTTTCAGACTTGTGGAAAAAGAGTCATTGCTGAATGGTTCCAGAAATCTAGTATCATTTTGGTTTTACCCTCATCTTAAAAAAAATAATCCTATTGTCAAGTTATATGGACATTAAAAACATATGAAGTTTCATTCTGTCGCTCCTTTACCTACCAGCAAAGGTGGTTTCGCACTTATTGCTGGAAGGGTTTTGGCCAGTGTGTGCAACCCAGTAAACACAGATGCAGACTCAGTCCTTTGAATCGTGGCTAAATGCAGCTGCTGTCGGAGCTGGAAGCACAGGCACAGTAAAGTTCTAGTGTTATGTGGTCTGGAGTGCATGTTAAAACAGGTAGTGCTCATGGGGAGGATTATAGACCCTTAACTCCCCTTCTCCTCCAAGTACATATATCCCCAGATGTTGCTGATGATGATAATAAATAGTGTCATTACTATAGACCCTCCATCATGTTCAGGATAAATAAAATGCAAATTTGGGTGCCCTGTTCCAATTATGCACGCAATGGCATGAAGTGTAGGCAGATGTTTGTGTTACTGCAAACAAGCTAAGATATAAACAGGCAGTGCCTAAGCTGCATTTTGATCCCTGTGTGGGTGTTCTCACTCTGCAGTGATTGTGAAGCACCATCACTAAGTGTGTGAACCTGCTTTTGAGTTGGGAGAGTGTTCCTCATAGTTCCCTCCAGTGTTGGATGCGTGGGTTATACGGTTCAGTTCTAAGCTCTGGAGATGCTGTTAACTCTTTCAGGACAGTGGAGCTGGACTTCTCTGAAGTTATGACCCTGCACCAAAGTTAGGAAATAGCATGGACAAAAATCTCACAACCTGCATCAGGTATCTTCAGTCTGTCACATCACCAGCAAGGCCATGTGACTGCACTATGAAAACTGGCCTTCAGAGATCATGTATTATTGCTGACATGCCCTCTTCATGTCCTGTATGTCTGATGTAAATCTTCGTGAGTTATCAGGTTAGCTAAATATGGGAACAGATCAGCTTCCTATTCTGAATCCATGTGGGGCAGCAGGGGAGAGGTGTGATGAGCTTGCAGAGCATGTCAGCAAACACTGGTGGATTAGGAGCCGCCTGCTCTGGGATCAGCAAGGGTAGACAAGTTCTCTCACAACACCTAATGTACACTAGCTCATTGCTAGTGAGCATTGATATTTTCTCCAGAAGTCCCAGTAGATACTGTGACTGATGGCAAACACTGGCTGCTGTGCAGTTCAGTTAGGGTAGATGCTTGTTAGCCTGTCCCAGTAAACTCTGCAAAGAAGAGGTTTCCTCAGTAACATCTTCTTCAGACAAGTATGGAACAGAGTAGTTTTGCATAGGAAGGAAGCAGGAGTTCAGCTGGAAAGAAAATCTCTTCCCCACCCCTTTAGGTTTTTCACTGTGGGCTCTTGCAAAATGTCTTAATCGAAGTTGGCAAACTATGTTTTGTCTGTGGCAGTCAGCTTCTGGTCTGCACTGGGGGCGTGTGGCCTGCAGGGTCACAAACAAAATGCCTCGTGTCTTTGAGAAGAGTTTTGGCCGTTGAATCAGACCACGCTTGGTTCAGCTCCTTTTAGACAATACCACAGGCTGTAAAAACTTCCTTATTAAATTCTCCATCAACCCCATTGTCCTAGCATTTCCTGCAAATAACATGGTAACCTGGGGTAGGGAGTGTTTCCCCTGAGCTGGTTGTGGACTTTGTGCATCTCACCACTGTAATTCTTTGTCTTCAGTCTTCTTGTTTCACATTCTGGCATCTGTGACACTCTTTAGCATTGACTGGTTTCTGCTTTTCATCTTACTCACACCTTTAGCTGTTGAATGGAGCTGGAGAAAGTCCAGACGTCTCTCGAGTGCCTTATTCCTCAAATCAAATCCATCTTTGCAGGTTTGGGTTTGGCTTTTATTTTTGGCTAATGAAGATAGTGATAACAGCATTGCTATGGTGATACTTTTTATCTTCACAGAAATTGTGAAACCTTTCTTCCACTCTTTTCCAAGGTCTTTCTTTCGTTTTCAGTCTCCTGTTGTACAGATGCATTCTGCTGCATTTTTAGCCATTACTCATCCTGCATGGTCTGGTCTCTTGTCCTTGCTTATTGCCTATACCACCAAATTTGTCCTTTGTATTTTACCAGGTTGTCCTGGTCCCATATCCAGTGTGTGAATAAGGTAATCACAAACCACCTATGGCTGCTTAAGAAATTCTTCTAATAAGAGTTCAGCAGGCAGAGTCAGTAAAACAGTCCCAGTAACAATCTGTCTCTTGCAAGGGATCCTGGCACAAAAACCTCTGTCAGGAAGTAGTTACTGCATCCCAGCTGCTCAAACAGTTGGGAGACTCCCCAGACACCTTCATGTTTTTCTGGCCAGCTCAGTTCAAATGCAGAGATGAACCTTGCCATGTGTCCTGTGACAGTTTTTTCTTCTCCACAGACTACAAATGCTTTTACACCTTTCCTTTTTCTGGAGACGTGCCCTCTACAAAATTTAAACTTTATTTTGTACATGCATTTGAATCTTTTCTGCCTTGTCTTTTCTTCACACAGTGGGATGATGAGCTCTTCCAAAAATCTGTCATAGGCTGAACAAGCGTTGCCTAATCTTCCTTCCTTTTCGGGTTAGAGGCTTCACAGGTTTCAGTCTTTTTTTCTGTGCCGTTTCCTCTTGGGGGTCCCCTTGAGTAAGATTTTCTTTCAAAACATTTTGCTGAAGACATGGTTGCATCTCTTTTAGAGTTCTTCCTGAAATAAATTTGTCATTTGTTCATATCCTTCTCGATCTTTCAGCTGCTACCATCTGTCATGGGCTCCTTATGTCCACCTTTTCCTTAGCTGGGTAATATCTTTTTTTCCTAGAACCCACCTTACACTTCTGACTAGCCCCTCTGAATGGCCTGCTCTGGCAGTTCTGTTCCCTCTCTTTTCCTCCCTGCACAGACATTCATCTGCTATAACTCACTCCAGGTTTTCCTTAGGCTATTTTACAGGCTGCTGGCACTTGAGTATTCCTTTCTTTTCTATCATTCATATTAGCTCCTCTAATTCTTTTTTGTTATTTTTCACAAAACATGTCTTCCCTAAAATCTGCATGCTATAATGTCCTTAGATGGTTACCTGTTGTAGCACCACTATCCATAATACATTTACACTGTGAGTATCCTACACTTGAAGTAAAATGTTTGCATGATTTGCAAAGGCTTTGATTTTTAAGCTTGTAAGAACCAAGCTGGGGTCCATTGTCTATTACTGGCATTATCAGTATACTATTCCTGGCAAATACCATGACTACAACACCAATTATGTGGTCATTATCTATGTCATATTTTTGGACGGAAGAAGTCATAACTGAGAGACAGAATGGAACTTTTTTCCACATGCAGTCACTGAACAGACAGGCCCTCTGCAAACTGTATGCTCAAAGCAGGGTCAGCTGGAGCAGTTTGCCCAGGACCCCTGGGGTACCCCCAGTGACTGACCTCCAGCAAAGCTCTGTGCCTCTCATCACAGCCCTCTGAGCTCAGGTTGTGCCCAAGGGACAAATCTGCGTCCACCAGTGCGAGTACTTTTTGTTAGTACATTAGTGTGCCCAACTTTGGATTCTGCTCTTTGCTCTAACTTTTTCAATTCATACTTAGAAGTAGCAGGATTTTATCCATTCGCTACTTGTCTACTTCTTGTAGGTTTTTATTCCCTCCCCCCAGTGTTTTCTATACTTGTGTTTAGTGTTGTTTTCTTTTGTCCTCGTGGGCCTGTCTGACTGTTGTGAGTGCTCTTGCTAATGATGCTGAGGCATCAAGGTCAGTTTGCTGGACACCATTAGCTGATAACCCCACAATGTCCTGACTGGCTTGTAAGACATTGATGTTAACTGATGGATAAAGCATGGGGCTTACAGGGCACCCATGCCTCACCGGAGCAGAACATGGGGGTCAGACAGGATTCTATAGGGCACCTTAAGAGAAGCAAATTACTTGTTTTGTCAACTGAATTGAGTCCCTATTACCAAATCCATGTTTTTCAACCCTTCCCACTGATTGACATGACGTAAACTTATTTTTTCCCAAAATAACTATTTTTTTTCATCTGTCTAAGTCTGGACAACAACTGCAGATACATCAACCTGACTGAAGTTTTGCAGAGCATAATTTTAGTCTTGCAAATATAGCAGCTGTGGGGAGGTGGGTGCTCCCGATCTGAGCTTGTTTCCAGGCTGCAGGCAACTCTTTATCCTGCTTCTGGCAAAACAGACTGCTTGCCTTTTGAAGCCTCTTCCTAAGCTTTCACTTTTGCTCTATCTGTGTATGCTGTGCATCAATCTGTGGTTTGCTAATTTAAACCACTGTTTGTTTATCTCCTTTGTCCTCCAGAATTTGTTCTTGGGCTTCTGCCAGGCTGCAGAACACACATGCCTATTCTGTGGGGGGAAAAAATATCCAATTTAAGTCAGGAGCTTTTCCTTTGTCTTGATCCTCTCCTTCCCATTCCTACAGATGACATAGATCTGTGGAGGCCACTGAGCAAAAAAGTAGCTCATCTGTTGTAAATGACCTGAAAGTGTTTTGCCTCTTATATGTTTATATATATATATGTATTTCTCCCAGAAATATTATTTCTGGAATAATATATGTATTCTGGAATAATATATATTATATATATAGACATACACACGCACACACAGTTTTGTCCCAGGTTCAGTCTTTGTAGGACTGCAGCATGTTTGCGGTTGTGTCATGTCAAGATCTCTCCCTACACCTACATGTTAGGTCTATCCCTCCTCACTGTCTGCCATGCAAGAAGAGCTGGACCCTTCTGGCCTGGCCTGCCCACCTCTCTGTTGTACTGGGGAACGAGTTGGAGATGATGGCCAGCTCCCAGTCTGACTGAGGAAAGGCACTAAAAGCCCCTGCTAGCCTGCTCAAGTGAAAGCAAAGCAGCAAAGTGTGGTCAGCTGTGATGGCCTCTGTTCCTCCACTTCTTTGTACTGCAGGTATCAGTCCTGAAGCAGAGCCCTGCTTCGGAGCAACAGAAGGATCATATGGGAAGTTACAGTAGTGCTTTGCTGTGACACATCTTTGCTGAGGGAATACAGTGCTGATGGGCTAACAGGAATGGCTTCAATAGGAATCAGTTAACACAAGCCTGAAGCTAAAGCTGGGCTTTCAGCATAAATCAACTGACCTAGAAGCTTTTTGCATATTTGTGTCAGAAGGGCTCATGTAGCCAAAAAGGAAAGGAAAAAAAGAAATGCTTGTGTGACCAGCTTCCCCTTCTGTAAATAGAAGAGGTCACTATTCATATAATTAGAACTGAATGCAGGATGTACGTTGGCATATGCAAAGCAATATATCTGTCGGGAATAATACGTATTTAGTCTAAATCTCTCCTTATAAGACAGAGGTTTAGGTCACAGACTTCACAAGGTTGTCTCATCTAGGTTGAATGGTAACAGGTAGGATGAAGGGATTTGTTTACCACCAGTGGCCAAATACTCTCTTTCCAAAACAGGTGTTGCTCAGCCTTTCTGTAAATAAATGAAGAATTTCATGGTCTTTTTTACTGGAAAAGGCTCTACATAAAGCCCTCGAGCCTGATTTTCCTTTCAAGCCCCTGTAACTGCAGGGGAGGGAGGAGAGGGGCCAAGAATCAGTTATTACCACCCCGACCCTGCCATGCCAGAGTCTCAGCTGTGACAGTGTTTGGAACAGAAATTATGCCCAGTTAATTTCTCTCAGTGGCAGCAGCCTTTTTGCTGCTCTGAGCTGTTTTAGTGAATTACAGTTTGAAGGCTGGCTGTGCTGTCCTCCTCTTGCCATGAAACATGTGATGAGCTGCTGAGGATGAAATGCTGCTCTTCCTGTGCTCTTGCAGATTTTTAAGTGGAAAGATGTGAGCTGTCCTGGCTGAGATTTTGAGATAATCTTCCACTACGAGTCCCTCTGGCAAACAGTACAGCTTTATTACCCGGTAGCTGATAAAGGATGAGTGGCTGTTACCGATTTATTGCTAAGTAGCAGGAATCTGAGAACTTTTTAAGACCCTACCTCAACTGCAAATCCATCCCAGGCAGTTCTTCGTGGCAGCAGGCTCAGCCAGGCTGCTGCTGCCCCAGCCTGCACAGCCTCTCACCAAATGTCCACTTCAGCCACATGCAGGGATAGAAGCCCAACTGAAGTGAAGAGGAGGTGCAGGGTTATTTATTATTACTTTGCTCATAAGATGACAGTGGAGTCTGGAACATTTCAAGTGTCTTTATGCATACATGGCATGGGTGTGAGGCACAGACAAATGGTCTTTATAAGGCAATGATTCCTGGGTGGCTGAGGCAGTGCTAGTGGGGATGATCCATTTTCTGCTGCTGCGCAGATGTGGGCAGAGGGAGAAACCTCACACTTCCCCACACTCGTTTCCCCCCTCTCTAGGTGAAATAGGCCACGGGGGCTGGCTGAGGTGACTGTAGTGGGAGCCCACACCTAGATGCTGGAGCAGGGTTGGGCCGTTTGAGGCAAGGGGGAGCTCAGAGTCCTGGCAGCCACCGTGCAGAATGCACCAAGACTGAATTGTAGCTGAGGGAGAAAGAGGGAAAAGTAATTTGCAACCTAAATTCTTGGCAGCAGCAAAGGCTGAATTAAATGATATCAGCATTGCTACGGTGGTGGTCTCTGCTGCGGGGAAGCCAGGATCCGCACCACATTTGCAGTTAAATTTTAACTACACATCTGATTTGCTGTCTTCCACCCTTAGCCTGTGCTGTGGCTGCTTATATTTCGGAGCCATTTTTGTCACTGGCAGATTTGGATTAGACCCAGCAACCAGAGGCTACAGTCTTTTCTTAAATATATCAGGTGACAGTCACCCTAAAAGTTTGCTGTCCCTGATGTGGGGTCACAGTTGCTCTGCATGCGTCCATGCTCTGGAGCAGCCCCTACCCTCTTGCATGTCCTGAGGGCTCCTTTTTGAGGTATAGAGAGTCCAGAACTACAGACTACCTGGTTTCTTCCCAGAAAATAAAGCATACCTTGCACCAAAGCAGAGACATTTTTACTGAATGTCAGGCTGGGCAAAAAGTCTACAAAAGACATAAAAATACTGCAGAGAAAATTTCCTTAATTTTGGGATGTGACCTATAGTACGCATTAAACAAAACAATAACAAAAAAACCCCACAAACCCCCACAAACTATTCAAGATCTATAAGAAGTGGGAATCATGTATATGAGATTTACTTACGTTTTAGCTCTCTGAAGCGATGTAATATAGCTGCACCTAAATCTGCAGTTTTATGTCTTCCTCATGTTGAGAGGATGAATGCTTCTAAGTGGTTTCTTCCAGGCATGTTTTGTATGCTAAAGGCGACTTATGAAAGAAGAGAAGGAGCCTGGAAGGCATGGTGTGCAACAGGACTGCTTCTCTTCAGACAGCAGCTTTATGTGGACAGGGAAGATGTTCCAGCTGGTGCCCACTGTCCTCTGTACAATCACGGACTCTGCTTGAAATCGTTGCCATCATTCAGTAATAGTTGAGCAAAATAGATACAGCAGAGGTTAAGTGGCTGGATTTATTCAGTGTGTGGTCTTCATCGTTGGTAAAGGTTGAGAAAGCTTCTTGTTGCAAAGTGTCTGCATGGGAGTAAAACATCAAGATCAGTGTTTTACCTAACTGCTCCTGTTTAACCTAACTGCTCCTTCTGGAGAGAAAATTAACCTCTTGACTTGGGAAACAGGTCAGATTTAGAACCATTAGATCTGTATGGATTCCTGGAGGAGTAAAAGCATGAAATAGGTGTCTTTTGTCACAGGATATTGTGAAGATGGTGAAGGTGGCTAAAGTTCAGCTCTTGTGAGAGTGGCTCTAGGGTGTTTCATTCCTGAGAGGGTTCGATTCTGCATTTTCTCAGCCTGGCTTTATCATGAACTTCAGGATAGTTAGTCCTGATCTACTGTCATACATGTGACAGCAGAAGCAAAAGTTTTGCAACTCCTGAGACTAACAAGCTGCTCCTGAACAGAATTATAGAATAATCAGGGTTGGAAAGGACCTTAAGATCATCCAGCTCCAACCCCCCAGCCATGGGCAGGGACACCTCGCACTAAACCATGTCACACAAGGCTCTGCCCAACCTGGCCTTGAACACTGCCAGGGATGGAGCATTCACAATAATAGATATAATAGATAATAATATTAATAGATACATAATAGATATATATGGTATAATAGATGTGAATTAATACTGAAGCGCCAAGGCTTGTTTGTAGGACAGCCATGCTTCGCTTTTGTCATCCCTATTCTCATTACATGGAAAAGTAATTATCATTCCCATTTTGCTGCTAAGAAAAAGGAGAGAAAGAGATTCAGCAGCTTGCCAAAGGCAAAGCAGACAATTGTCGGAAGACCTTGAAGTAAGAGGTTTAAACTGGATATTAGGAAAAATTTCTTCACAGACAGGCTGTTCAGGCATTGGAACAGGCTGCCCAGGGCAGTCGTGGAATCACCGTCCCTGGAAGTGTTCAAAAACCGTGTACATGAGGTCCTCAGTTACATGGTTTAGAGGTGGTGGTCCTAACAGTGCTGGGGTAATGGTTGGACTTATAAAATCATAGAACATTTAGGGTTGGAAAGGACCTTAAGATCATCAAGTTCCAACCCCCCTGCCATGGGCAGGGACACCTCGCTCTAAAACATATTACCCAAGGCCTCGTCCAACCTGGCCTTTAACACTGCCAGGGATGGAGCATTCACTACCTCCCTGGGCAACCTATTCCAGTGCCTCACCACCCTAACAGGAAAGAATTTCCTCCTTATATCCAATCTAGACTTCCCCTGTTTATGTTTTAACCCCTTACCTCTTGTCTTATCACTAAAGTCCCTAATGAAGAGTCCATCCCCAGCATCCCTATAGGGCCCCTTCAGATACTGGAAGGCTGCTATGAGGTCTCCATGCAGCCTTCTCTTCTCCAGGCTGAACAGCCCCAACTTTCTCAGCCTGTCTTCATATGGGAGGTGCTCCAGTCCCCTGATCATCCTCGTGGCCCTCCTCTGGACTTGTTCCAACAGATCCATGTCCTTTTTATGTTGAGGACACCAGAACTGCACACAATACTCCAAGTGAGGTCTCACGAGAGCAGAGTAAAGGGGCAGGATCACCTCCTTCGACCTGCTGGTCACATTCCTTTTGATGCAGCCCAGGATACGGTTGGCTTTCTGGGCTGCTAGCCCACACTGCTGGCTCGTGTTCATTTTCTCATTGACCAGCACCCCCAAGTCCTTCTCCGCAGGGCTGCTCTGAATCTCTTCTCTGCCCAGCCTGTAGCTGTGCCTGGCATTGCTCCGACCCAGGTGTAGGACCTTGCACTTGTCATGGTTAAACTTCATGAGGTTGGCATCAGCCCACCTCACAAGCGTGTCAAGGTCCCTCTGGATGGCATTCCTTCCCTCCAGCGTATCAACCGAACCACACAGCTTGGTGTCATTGGCAAACTTGCTGAGGGCGCACTCAACCCCACTGTCCATGTCAGTGACAAAGATGTTAAACAAGGCCGGTCCCAACACTGATCCCTGAAGGGCACCACTCATTACTGGTCTCCAGCCGGACATTGAGCCATTGACCACAACTCTCTGTGTGCGGCCATCCAGCCAGTTCTTTATCCACCGAGTGGTCTGTTCATCAAATTGATGCCTCTCCAATTTAGAGAGAAGGATGTCGTGTGGGACAGTGTCGAACGCTTTACACAAGTCCAGGTAGATGACATCAGCTGCTCTACCCCTGTCCATCAGTTCTGTAGCCCCATCATTTGGGGCCACCAAATTGGTCAGGCAGGATTTCCCCTTAGTGAAGCCATGCTGGCTGTCACCAAGCACCTTGTTGATTTTCATGTGCCTTAGCCTGCCTTCCAGGAGAATCTGCTTGAAGATTTTAAAGGTCTTTTCTAACCTCATTGATTCTATAATTTCATGATTCTATGGCTTTATAAGTATACCTTTTCTTCTTGCTCATTGGAGTTAGTCTTAAATCTCGGTTCAATATGCAATATGCAAAGTTCTGAGCTCCAAGTGCTGCTGATACTTCAATGGAGAGAGAACTATGGCTGAAAGGAAAAGGGAAGAAGGGAGGGAGGAAGGAAGGAAAAGAAAAAGGAGAGGAGGGGCAGAGGAAGGGTGGGAGGAAGACCAGTTTACTGTTAGGTTACCAAGGCAAGTGCTTGAAGAGAAAATAATTTTACTGCTTGGGCTACCGTAATCATTTCCCCTCTGTGCATGCTTAGGATGGTGCTGACATTAATGTCAGAACCACAGTTAAAGTAGTCACTTATGTACTCAATGACACAAATGAACACTGAAGCACAACATTTAAAAGAGAAGAATTTAAAAGCACAGACTTTAAAAGAGAGCACAACTGCAGTTGCACAGATCTAGTATTTCCTAACGTCTAAGTGCCTGAATTTGATATCCAAACAACATTATTTTTAAATAGCTTCATATTTTAAATAGCTTTAAATACTGAGTCAATGCAGTTTATAAAGCTCTTGGGATCAGAAAAAGGCAGAGTATGGTGCCAGGATGCTTCACAGCCAAAGCAGTGACAGCTGGAGGTGGCGATTTGAGGCTGCTTTCAGTTTTTGTAAGATTGATGCATTTGAAGAACAGGACATCATGTCAGTGGCAGAAACCATCTTTTATTCCATGGTTGGTAGTCTGATGCAGAAAGCAGTATCTGAATATTAGTTCTCCTTTGCCATAGCCAAAGTGACCCCACTAGCATGCTACCATGAGTCCTGCAGATTTCAATTGCTGTCTGGCTTCCAAAGGTCAGCCATGTTCAACCAGACTGTCCTGCCCAGGTGGTTAAAGTTCTCTTCGGACCGGGGGCTCAGCCTGTGGACTACACAGATACTTCAAAATACAGCCTCTAATTACTAAACCTCAAAGGACTACCATATAATCGCCAGTTGTGGTCTTCCTGGTGTCTGTCATCAAAGGAGTCTCTGTGGCCATGATGCCAAATGAATGAAGGCATAACTTTCCCCCCAGTTCCATATGTTGTTAGTGAAGGAGGTAAACAACACGCTCGAGAAGAGCAAATTGCTGCTGAGGTTCATATAGCCCCTGTGATATGTTGTCAGTGGAGAAGGGGAAGTGTTTGAACTTGATTACTCTCCAGTGACTGTATAAAGTGTCTGAGTAACATGTCATATGGATTGGATTGCTTCCCAGGGCCAAGTGCTTAAAATTATGGTGAAGTGGCACCTGTATTCCACCTCTTGGTTTTTTATCTTCCTACAGAATCTTTCTTACAGGATTTGCCAAAAGAAGAAGGCAGTTTCCTTTTCTGTATTTAAAAGGTGTATGGGCTTCAGTGTGAGGAGAAAAAGAAACTTGGTAAATCCAGTGTATTCTTATTTATCATGTAGATCCTGAGATTTGATCCAGAACTGTGTTTATAAGGGCAGTGCTACTGTCCCACTCAGCATTCGTTTTAAGGAGAAGGGCAGTCCTTGAGTTCAAATGCATGTCGGAGTTAGGGCCAGCATTTAGGAAACCACTAAGTGCACAGAAAGCAAGTAAACAGATTGTGATAATAGGAGGGTTTTGTGGTGAGGGGTGTCTTATCAATGCGGAGAAATACATGATTGGGGGTGTAACAAGGACTTAAGAAAGATTTAATAATATTACATAAGACATAACACGTCTAATAATCACGTAATACCATTGCGACATTATGTTAGAATATGACATAAGACATAATTACAGATAAAAATGACAGCGTAGAAGTTCTCTGAGTGGTATCCAGTGAAAGGACAAAAGGAAATAGGCACAAATTAAACCACAAGGAATTCTGTTTAAATTTAAGAAGGAACTTCTTTTACTGTGCGGGTGTTCAAACCCTGACACTGGTTGCCCAGAGAGGTTGTGGTCTCCATCCTTGGAGTTATTCAATCCCCAAACATGCAACAGGTTCTAGGTGACTGCTTTGAGCAGAGGGCTGCACTGGATGATCTCCATGATTCTGTGGCTCTGTGAAAATCCACTTCCGAAGGAGATGAAATATGGCAGCCTTGACAGCACTGTCTCCAGTAAAAGCCACATCATCATGCTGGAAGTCTAGGAGCCATAGGTTGAATCTGAAAGGCATCAGTGCACACTGGAAATGTTGCATTATGTGTGCTCATTAAATAACTTATGAAGAATCGTGGTTAACAACAGGTCACAGATTTCTTCTGTCCCTATACTGTGGGATTTGATCACTAGTAACACAAAGAAATAATACAACTGAAGTAGAAATCTGTGCTTTTGCCACTGTCCCAGGCTCCAGTATTTGTACAGACAACTATGTTTCTTGCTTAATCATTCATGAAATAGAAGCAGTGAAACCAGCAGAAATTGTTGTCAAAAAAAGATGCTATGGAACATTGTCCTAAAATACTACATGTGTATTGTGCCAGTGATTTCCTGAGTGCAGCTCAGTGGAAGTTCTTCAGTGTTTCAGTGTCTGTACTTTGTGAGGCAGAAACATCATTAGTTAAGGAACCTGGAACCTCTGGGGAGATTTTTAATGATGTACTTCAATGACTGTCATTTTAATAGAGCATAAATGTATAAATAAAATCTGTGTATCCTTGTTTCTTACACTGTGTGTTCTCAGGCTGAACAGTTATCTTTCAGTGAGGTTTAAATTCCTTTCTGTACCTTGTCTCACCCTTGCATCATTCCTTAGATACCAGAGCATCCTATGAAATCTGATTCTGCTGGTTTCAGTCTTTGGACATGTATGTACTGAATGGACAGGCAGGGCAACTACAAAGGCTGGTACTGTGATGGAGAGACAAGAAGAGGCAGATCATTGCAGGTTTTTGCTGTTCTTTTATCTGCCTTTGTGTGTGTGTGTGTGTGTGTGAGAACCAATACTTTTTGCATTTACTTTTGCCCACTTCCTGCTTCTAGTTCTACAGCAGCATTAATAACATACCTGTTTATAATACGAAAACTTTCTCTGACAGCCAACATCTTTAGGTTGAACTTCATGGGGACTCTGCTCTGAGTACATTTACCTCTGTCTTTCAGTTACTCTTGGATGTTAATCTAGCATAATCGTCAGGTATTAACCCTAATGTTAAAATAGATTACTGAGATAAAGTCCATTAAAATAATCAATGTTTGGTCTCAGACAAAAGAAACTCCAGCTGCCAGCATTTGGGGGTGGGAGGCTGTACTCACCAAAGTGACACTTACATTGTGTCATTAACATATAGGGACTATTTGTGCCTATTTTGTGCTCAAATGTCCTATTCCTGTTCTGGTATCAGTGCTAATCTGGAGCAACTCCAGTGAAATAAATAGCGATGGCACTGTAGTGTCTGTGTGAGGTCAGAGCCACTGGTGGAGGAGGGGCTTGTGGTTAAGGCAGTGGACTGGGATTTGGAAAATGAGTCTCCTTCTCCACCACAGATTTCCTGTATAAATTCAATATACAGCCCAATCCAGAAAAGCAGTCATGTGCCTAATGTGCATCCCAGGTGGAATTTGGCCTCCTAGACCCAAATGACAGTAAACCTTCTTCATTCTGCAGTACTTACCTTATCTGAGACACCTGCATTTTCACATGTAGTAACTAATAACTTCTTATTTCCTGAGCGCCCCTTGACTTGTCTGTGCTGGGCCTTTTGTCTCTGTTTTATTTCCAGCTTTGGGCTCATGACCCGAGCACCCCTGCCCTTCTAAGAGACCAGTCTAATAGCTGATTATGCCTAATCCAGGCTGACCGCTCAGAGTCAGCAGCAAGGACAGGCATTCACATTAAAATGTATCCTGCTACAGGGCCAGCGTTAGTGCCAGTAGTGCTTGCTTTACATGAAATAGCTTTGTTGACAATCCTTTTCCCACATGGTAGCCGATTACAAACATGAAGCCCTATGGAACAAACCTTTGTTTATGTTACTTGATCAGGATAAAAGTCCTGCCTGTTTAAAGCCTTAAGCACCAGATATCCTCACCAGCTTTGTATCATAAATCCTACCAACACATCTCAGACATCGCACAGGCACTTTCTAAATGGCCTGGTCAGTTTTCCTATTGGCAGAGAGAACTGAAGTTACCATTTTATTAGGTAGCAGGTGTGATATTTGATGTATCAGAGGTGCTACATGCAAGAACTCCATGTCTGTGCAGGCAGTGTATGCAGAGGAGACCTGCTCACATGCCACAGTCTTCTCCAGGGGCAGCTGTTTTCTACAGATCCCCCCACAGCATCCTGGTGACAATCCCGATGGTACATGTGCACTGCAGACTGCTGAAACCTTTTCACCACAGATCTGTATGATGGGACTCCAAGGAATATCCCTGTCAGACAGCTTCAGCTGTTACAAGAAAGATGAAGCCTGGAGGAGAATGTGCTATTTCAAATGCATGCACATATATTTATTTTCTAATTTGCTAAGGTTTAAGATTATGCAGATATACAAAAGTGGTTTAGCCTGGAGTTAAGGCAGCTATGGAGGGTGTGCAAACATAAAAGGACGTGTTGTTTTGGCTTCTTTGTTTAGAAAAATAATTAAGTTGGGGGTTTTTTTTTAGGTCTTGGTGGTTTTTTTTTTTTCTCTCTGAAACATGTGCAGCAGGAAGGATAGACACTGGCATGTTTCTATATAGGACTTCTTTAAAATGGCCACTTGAGAAACTAGTGCGCTCCCCTGTCTGATCTTGCTAAATGATTGGCCAGGCAACTGAGAGACAGGAATGGATGGAGAACCTCATGTCTGTCACCCATTACTGCTGTAAAGCCCTGACAGCTGAACAACAGCTTAAAAGGTAGAAGATCACTCTCAACTGCCATAAGTGCAATCAGGGAAGACACTTTTTGGAAATATGATCTTCAACTGTATTATCAAAATTTGGTTTATGTATCAGCTGCAGGTGCCCATGCACATTTAAACCCTATGGAGTTGTCCAGGGTTCAGCAGTAGCAGTCATTTTTCCCCTTCTCAGTAGCTGGTGCAGTGCTGTGGGTTTGACTTTCAGCCTGGGAACAGCACTGGATAACACTGATGTTTTTAGTTGCTGCTAAGTAATGTTTAGTCTGACCAAGGACTTTCTGAGTTTCATGCTCTGCCAGGGAGGAGGGGAAGCCGGGAGGAAGCAGAGACAGGACACCTGACCCAAACTAACCAAAGAGGTATTCCATACCACAGCACATGCCTGGTATATAAAGTGGGGGCAGTTACCCAGAAGGGCTAGATCACTGCTTGGTTTGGCTGGGTATCTGTTGGTGGGTGGTGAGCATTTGTATTCTCTTCCCTTGTTATTTCCCTTATCATTATTATTATTGGTGGTAGCTGTAGTGGTTTGTGTTATACCTTAGTTACTGGGCTGTTCTTATCTCAACCCATGGGAGTTACATTCTTTTGATTTTCCTCCCCATCCCTCTGGGAGCAGGGGGGAGGAAAGAGGGAAGGGGCAGGGGGAGTGAGTGAGCGGCTGTGTGGTTCTGGGTTGCTGGCTGGCCTTAAACGACGACAGGAGTAAGGCCCAAGTCTTTCCACATGGTCTGAAGTTCTCCTGAATAACAGGTAACCCAGGAACAGACTGGTCATAATATGCCATCACCTACAGCAGAGTAACCAATTAAATTATCATCCTAAAAGCTTATGTTTAGTGGCCAAGCTTTCAGACTGCATCAAGACTTGCACAGTCTGTGGGAGAAGTAAGCTCTGCATCCTGACTTCAGCAGAGTTGGGAGGCTATGAACTCCATGTACTGGTGACCCACATTTGGCTATCTAGTCAACCTCCTTGCAAGAATTGCTTACAAGATGCCACTCGCAAATTACTGAGCAGTCCTAACCACACAGAAAACATTCAGTTTGGGAGCGTCCTGCCAAAATAAGCACATCCTCACCCATATTGGACTGTCTGTCTGAAGGCAGAGGCAGTTAAATATTTCTCTGGAAGATGTTTTTTCTTGTTGAAAAGGTCCTTGTTTCAGTGTTGATGTACTTCCAAACTCTGTCAATCCTCTTCATGTAGAAATCCCTGTTCTGCAAAACACACTGAAAAGCTTGGCCTTTGGATCTGTTTTTCTTTCTTACCCAGAACTAGGTGGAGTAAAGGCATCTTTGAAGGAAAAGGACTTGTGGAAAACCAAGTTCAGCAAGTCTGAATTAAAGCAAAGACCAGGGCACTCCCTACTTTGGTACTCCACTTGCTCCTTACCTGTGCTGAGCTTCATTCCAAGCTGAGGGCTTTTTCCATCCCTGAGGAGGCAGCAGATGTCAAAGCAGAGATGGCCAAAGCAGTTCGCTTGGACCTATTGCTTCTGCTGTCTGCAGAGGCAGGCTGCCATTGCTTATCTGGCTGCTAAATTCTGCACAGCTCCACGTATTGTCTTATGCTCATTTTGGACTGAACTAATGTGTGGATTTGCAAATAATTTATATGAATCTGCCTCTGCTTGCAGTCAGTACCTTTCCAGAGCCATGGCAGGCAACTGGCTGCCCAAAGTCGTGAAGCTTGGGGAAGCAGAGTAGGAATGGGTTCCAGTCAGGGATGATGGATATTCTGAGTGAAGGGTGTGTGTATTGGGCTTGTGTGGGTACCTGCAGCATCTGGCATTTCTGTGTTTTCTGTTTGTTGCCTAAGGGCCAAGTGAGAAATAGCTAGGATTTGTGGATAATTTTGAGGGTGCTGGCTGTAGGTGGAGGGGGCAAGAGGAAGTCTTGGTTCATGGTGGTCTCGGGTAGGTGGAAGGACATGCAGCTCTGGGGGAGAAGAGGTAAAATGTGCTGGAGACTGGGAGTGAGGGTCTGTAGCTGGGTCACACTGCAGGATGGAGATACGGAGTCCATCTGTGATTATTTCAGGAGAACAAGAGAGCTGAAGGAAGCTATGCAGGAGAAAGAGGAGACTGGAGTTCCTCTCATGAGAGGAGTTTCACCGACGACAGGTGAGAAGCTTTTGAGATCTGTTGTGCTTGGCTCTTTGTGAGGTGCCAGCATCCTTCTTCCTGGCTACTCAGGAGGCAGCAGGGAAGCAGCTGGAGGCACATGGCTTCTTCTTGTGTTCAGCTCTGCCAAAGATGAGGAAACCCGCAAGATGAGATAAGGCAGATCTGATAGGGAGCTTATACTTGCATGTTTTCAAGCTTTTGTTTCCCTCCACAAGATAGATGAAGGAAAGGAAAAGGGAAAGTCACGAGGGAAAAAAAGATGTGTAGGGTTCAAAAAAACCACTAAGAATCATCATCTTCATTTTTTGCCATTAAAAATATTTTTTCCTGCTTTGAAAGAACCCCAATTGTCTAATTAACCCCAGTAAGGAAATGGAATTTCTGTTCTTTATAAAAGTCTGATGTGCTGACATTTTCCATCCTCAGAACAGGCACAGGGAGAAAACTCAGTGCAACAAGAACTGAGACTATGTTGAAGGAGGGGTTGAGGGAGGCCATAGTTTCATGTTACATTTTCTTTGTGAGCATTGCAGCCCTGGATGTGTTTTGGTTTGGGGTTCTTTGGAGGCCTGTTAACTGAGTTAGAAGATCAGTTCACTGATCCGGTACGGGACAGCCCTGCGCTCAGTGTTGGTACAACTGTGAGGGCAGCATGGTAATAGTCCAGAGCTGGGAACAGGCAGCTCTGGACAGGCCTGTCAGCCAGCTTTGGTGGAGAATAAAAGGTAACACGGAACTATAGCACTGTGATTTTCACCCATGAGTAAAATGCAATCTTTTCAGGTGGTTAACAATATTCAATAACACTGTACAAAAGCAGATGTTAGGAGGAGAGGAAGAGCCTAACTAATCATGAAGGGAGATTCTCAGGTCTATTATCTAGGTATATTGCTATTCACTAGCTTGTATGGGGGCTGCATGTTTTAGCAAATACTCCCACCAGAGCTCAAGAAAATAAACCTGTTTGTTCTTTAAGATAACCGCTCTTACCAGCTCAGGATGTGGGTAATTAGTAGACTTCAGTATCCCATGATGTTTTGGGAACTCAGTCTGGTCTGGAAAAATGTAACTTTATTTACAGTGACTTCACTTCTGTCCAAACTGATCCGAGTCAGGTAGCTGCAATAATTTGTGCAGGTGACTGTTGATACAGTAAGAGACCATAAATTAATGTTGAATAGCCACATATTGAATAGGTAGGAGAACAGGTTTCTGGCATGCATCAGTTAATTAAAGTACAAGTTACAAAGGCAACTGAGCGTGAATTATGGTGAGGCTAAGTTCCTACTGTCTGAGTCACCCGTCGAAGGAGGAATTCAGAGTCCTTGTGCACTGCAGAACTCAGGCAGGGACTGGAAGGCTGCCTGACATGAAATAAGGTAGCTGTGACCTGCCAAGGAGTAAGGACACCTCAGTCATATCTCTTTACCATGAAGTGGCCTCAGAGGCTCCATCTAACCCGCAACACCCAGCTGTGCTTTCAGGTTCCTGCAAAGGTGTGTACATCTTGGTCATGTCCCATTGGGAAAGGCACAAATATATGGGCTAAATGTGAGCTGTAGTGTGCTTCAGCAACTGCTCAGTCTGGATGCCTGAAGAACCAAGGCCCATAAGTATGCTATAACATACTTCAGCCACTGTTCAGCTGAAATAGTAGCAGAATAGGTAATCCCCAGGGTGCAGCCTCCAGGGACTGCCCATGTCCTGTGCTATATGATGTTCCTGCTGAACATTGGTGTTTCTCAGAGACTCAGTGCTTGTCTTACAGTACTGATGCAACTTCAGGGTAGCAGAAATGAGTTTTAGAGAAGCAAAGGACTTGTCTCAGTCAGTTATGTACAGTTGGTTTAAATGCCACCTGAGTACCTGAACTGTTAAAGATGGCCTATCAATAAGAGACACAAATGTACATACATATGCACGTGTTTGTAGAAAACAAAGTATGCACAAATTGAGGTAGAAAAGTTGTTTAAAAGGCAGAAACTCCAAGTGCAAATAAGGCAGAAGAAAATTTTTTCAGAATTATAACTTTTGTTTATATTTTGCTTATTAAGGTCAAACCAATCCACCTAGAATGAAAGGAAAGCAGTTGCTGGAGGAAAGCTGTTATCTCGAGTAGAAAATGTAATCACAATCCGAGTCATAGAGGTTAACAAAGCACATTGCTGTCCCATTTCTGTAAAATTTCTCCTTCACATAGTGTCCCAGGATAGAGAAACCCAATACCACCTTCAGAGGCCAGGAGGTCTTGGGAATGACAAGTGCCTAACTCCTGGCTCCTAATAGCCATAGTATTCCAGAGTCTCCTGGCTCTGTCTGGACAGAAGTGTTGGTGTGTGCTTATCAGCCATGCACAGCCAACCAGCGGGGCCTCTTTCAGACCAGAGGTTTGAGTCCAAGTACTGGTGGCCATTTGCTAAGATGAAGCAGCTAAATGGCTGAATCTGTCTTTCCATTTGGCTTTCAAGCTCAGCCGTGAGAAGGGCTGAATGCATCTGCTTCTACCTTCACAGCAACTTGCATCCAGAGCTCACAGCATGTCCATAACCAGATCTGCATCCAACCTAGTTCATGCTGACCTTCCTCTGTCAAGGGTTGTTAAAACACAGTCTGCCAGACATGGCAGCCAATTTGATGTCAGCAGTTTTAATAACAGCTAGACTCTCCCACCGGTGCATGAGCTGCAGGAGGACAAGCTGTCAGTTTCAGACCTCATGTGGTTTCAGAATGGTTTCATGTGGTGTGTACAATATCACTACAGAAACCGTCTCCCTGAAGCTTCTTTAAAAGTCAGTACTGTGTGTGATTTCTGTAAGTAATGCATCCTTCCAGTGGTCCCTCTGTGTTAGTGTACCTGCATATTAATCTAAATTTTAAGCACAGCCGATGAATAGAGACCCAGTTAGGGATCAGCCAATTAGGTTGTTTCTAATGCCATTTTGTCTGTGTGTGTACATAATTCAGTGTGTGCAGTCTCTTCTGTTTTGATCCTAATGCGTTAACCAGGTGGATGTGGTGTCAGCATATGGTAGGGTTTACCTTTGGCATCTGCTAGCAGACACACTTCCTAAGGGTAACTCAGAGGGAGAGTTACAATGGTCATATTGTTCCCCTGGGACACTGTGGCCTCTCCCTGCTAAGAGCCAGTTTTCTGTTACATCTTTGGCAAAAGGAAAAGGTAAAGCTCAGTGGAGATGCAGCAATTTATTTTTCACTGAAGATTTACTTAAAAAAGCAGCAAGAAAAGGTAAATAGAAGACACTTCAGGAGGGCTGAAGCTTTGGATTTGTTTTCTTTTTCTTCATGATCATACTATGAGTGAGGTAATGTAAAGTGAGGCATGAAGTGCAGCATCCTGTGCAGTGAGTGTGCAGCTTTCTTTGTGCCCAACAAACGATAAGGCTTGCCATATTGTAAGACCTACCCCACTTTATGACCAGAAAACAGTCTAGCAGCTATGTTAAAAATGGCTGTGCCTTCAGGCAAAGCTCAAACATCACCTTCCTCCTCAGGGGACATGGAGATTTTTCTCTTGAAACATCCAGGCCTGTTCACAGACCAGGCTGTCCTTGCCCAGAGCCCAACAACGAGTAAAAGGAAGCTCCCTCACCCCACATACCTGCTGTTATCTCCCTATCTTCTGTCCCCAAGCCACACCGCAGCATTCCTCACTTCTTCCCTGACCACGCAGACAGCACAGGTGATGTGCTCCTTGGGCAAGCCTTTGCTTGGAGCTGCAAAGGCCGTGGAATAGGGATGGGGCACAGCACGCTCCCTAGCTGGTCTACAGCCAGCTGTGCGCACAGCGCCAGGAAAACACTGTGTGTTGGGCTTGGTTTTGAGAAAAAAAATATATATACACAGTGAATAAATGAAACAATTAATGAGTGAGTGCAGTATGATTGCCCTGGAGGTTGCTTCACTGGTTATGCCCCATTTCTGAATGCTTTTCCGCTTTGTGGAGATGAGGGTTGTAAACCTGTCTGGGAGAAGTCTAGCATGCATAAGCTCATACTTCCTTCTGCATCAGGCTTTGCTTTTGGCAGTGTCTTAACATTCTGTAAGTTGGGTATTCATAGAACGACAGGCAGCTTTGGTGTTAGGGGGTGAACCTGGTGACAAACAAGATTTCTCATTTCTTTATTTTTCAACATTTTCTGGGGCTAAAACCAACAAATCATAGTTATTAAAAATGCTTAGATGAACTGGCGAGAAAGTCAGAAAGCAATGTAGAGGAATGGGTTGGTGTGAAGTTTCAACCTGTACTTTAAATCCCTATGTGCAACAGGAAACATTAAACCACAAAGTCTTTGTTTTTCATATTCCACTTTTTATACTTTGTAATTCATCAGAAGGTGCCATGGCAATGACTTGGGGGGCATTCTGAACTGACATAAGATCTTCCCTGCTTGCCCAGTTCAACTGGTTTGTCTCTCCAGGAAGCCAGACCTGGCATCTCGTGACCTGTCAGGAAGGCTTCTGGGCAGCTGAAATTTTCTTGCTCCAGCCTTAAAATCTGGCTGGTGACATCCTATCCATAAGTTTTAAAAATGTGATCACTTGGTATTTTTCTGAGATCCCAGCTCAACTGATGGATGTCATAGACCTGTTCTGGGGATGGACCAGGCCTGTTGGCTGAAGGAAACTGTTGGGCTGGCCATATTATAGGGAGCTGAAAAAGGCATAGCCAAGGAGATGGGTGTTACGGTGCAGAACTGTGCTCTATCCTTGGCTCTGTCACAGAAACCTCATAAATGCTGATAAACCCAGACTTTTCAAAGTGGCTGCTGGTGGTGTTTCTCTCTTCTGTTTGCTTGCCTGAGAGCTGGCTGCTTCATTTATCCTCAGGAAATCAAATCACGTGGAGATAAAACTAAAAAGGTAGGAGAATGTACTCTCTCTTCCTGGTATGTGTAACTTTCACTTTTCTGCAAATGGATTCAATTTCCTTTCGCATAGATATTCTGATTGCCTGCTCCAACTCACAGATTCACACAGCAAGTATGGAGTGGCACAGGGAAGGAGGAAGTGAAATAAGGCAGTATAGTTTACAAGCATTTTATAGCTGTAACTCATTAACAAAGAGCTCAGCCTCCAGTGAGTGGAACAACTTTAATGTTCATTTTGCCCTTGACATTTTTCTTACACTGACACAGGCTCAAGGCAATGCCTACTGTGAATTTCATTGTAAGCCCGTTTCTGATTCTTTTTTTCCTTTTTATGAAGCAGGATGTCTAGTTATCCAGTAAGTGGCAGCAAATGGCTTAAAAATTCATCAACAGTAAATTGTTATCCAGTGAATCTTTGACCAGTGAATGAACAAAAGTGATGGATTTTTGTACACAACTGCAGTGGGTGAAAGAAAAGGGAGAGCTGTGTGCTCTCCACACTTGCTAAAAGCGTTCTTACAAAGACTTGCCTTTAAACCAATAGAACTACGTCACTTCACAAGATGCTTTAACAAAAATGGTGCATCTATTCAATTTGGAAGAGCTCAACCTGACTAAGCCAAAAAATGATCCATTTGGCTTTGTGGTGATGTCTTATCCACATCTCCTGCAGATGATGAGGAAGCGTAACACTGAAAACAAACAAAAACCCCAAACCTCCCCCAAATACCTGGCAAATAGCCACCTTATCCCTGTTTTGTTGAATACCCTGGAAGGTGAGTAAATAAAGAAATGAGGTGTTCAGAAAAAGAAACACTCATAAAGAAATACGTTTTGAGATAACCTACGGCTTCCAGCTTCTTTTCACATTTTTCTTTTTTTTTTTTTTTTTAACAGATTACAAACCACCATTATTATTTATGAAATAAAGGAAATGGAAACAAATATTTTCCACAAACTGTGGCTAAAATAGCACTGAAGTTTCTAAAGAAGAAATGTCATACAGGACTGTCTAAGAAAGAAGCCACATCTGGTAAAAGTTTCACGAAAAAACTCAAACTATAGTATGTTGAAACAGCAATTAGAAACATTATTCTAAGCATTTGTCTTCTGTTTCTAATACAGACTCTTTTTTTTCAAAGTGGAAAGCCATATTAGATTCATCTACTTCTGAGATGGAAAACCTCCAGGGCAGTGGGGTGGATAGCAGCGCAAGCCATTAACAAGCCATTTAATGTGCACATGAGGCTACCCATGAGGCAAATTTCATGGGTAGCTCTGGACATTCTCAGGTGGGGTAGGAGTTACTCATTAGTAAATGCTGTGCTGGAGTAATCTCTTATAGTGAAACAACGAATGCCGTTTGCCAGTAGTACAGTATAGAAACCCTTCATGGGTGTCATCTTATTTCCAGGCAGATACAACTGTTTATCGGCCTGAGATGTGTAAGTGGTTACTTTGCCTGTTTGCAATTTAAAGCAAGGCAGTGAGGCTGACAGGTCGTTGTGGGGGCCCTGTTGTCACTGCAGTACAGAAGATACTCAGTCCAGCACTGCCTTTCCATTTGACAGAGAGCACCCAGCTAAGATACTCATATGGATGACTGAAATAAAAATGACCCAAGAACACTAAAAAGGGAGTGAACCTAATTCTGTATGAACAGTCTTTCAGAGACATATATTGAGATTACCCTTGAAATAGATGACAGCTAATGGGTCCTACTGAATTCATCATGATCATTTGAAGCTTCTTTGATGGGTCAAGGGACTGGAGCCATCTCCTTTAAGGTGAGGGGGTCTAGATGCTACAGTGTCTTCAACTTTGAGATGTTACTGAAGTCAGCCTTGAAATGAGGTCTGGTACAGACAGGCTTTCCCTTCCCAACTATGATACTACAATTTAGGATGACTGCATAATTCTGGGGCTTGGATTTCTGCTATACTGACAGGAGCAATTCAAAAGGTTAGTGGTGATATTGAAAGCTCTACATGAGTAATGAGCTGATTGTCAGAAGGATCTGAGAAGTAGCTATGATTCAAAAAATAATAAAAAAAACCCCAACCACAAGCCCACAACGACTATAGCCAATGGCAAGTAGGGGCTTTGTTGTTGTTTTGTTTTGTTTTGTTGTTAGTAATTGAATAACTGGAGACAGAGCCTCTTAAACCCAAGTCTTTGGTTTTCCCATGTTAAAGTCCTAGACTGCAAATCTAGGGGTATTGAGGGTATGTGAGAGGTAGTGAAGCAACTGGAAGAGACTGCCTGTATCACTGAGTCCAGCCCCTTCTATCATAGGCAACCCTATCACATGCTCACTCAGAATTTTTTTTCCTCCAAAGGAGGGGTCAATACACCTTCCTTGAGTCTCTGCTTTATTGCTTATTATGTGCAATGACACCGCACCGTCATGCTTGTGTCAACGCTGTCCTACATCAAGTATTCCACTCAGCCCAAAGCAGAGGCCTGTTCTCAACTTTCTGTTCTCTGAATCTCATTTCTAAACTGGTCCCTCTGCATGATGGAGGTCTCTTTGCCATTTGGGTGTCCTGCTTCCTGCTGGGGAATAACACCAAGTAGAGCAGGAGGTGAGGAGTAGCACTGTTTGCTGCAAGGGACGGCAATCAGTGGAGAGGCAAAGGGGAAGGAAGAGGAAAGACAAGAGAACAGTGGAAAACCAGAACATTAAACAAAGAAGAAGAAAAGGCATAGAATAAGATCAAAAGATAAAAGATGAAAGAAGATAAAGCCTCACATGGCCAGGCTGTACAGATTATGGGTTATGGGTTTCTTTTTCATGAAGCTGGAGGTTCTGCTGCCGTACCTGAGGAGTTATGATAGTTACTGTCTTTGTGGGTTTTAGTACGAAATAATGTTGCATATATACAGGTGAAAAGAGTCATATTCAAGATTTCAGAGGATGCCTAAGTAAAGGTCTTGCAGTGTGATGTTCACATTTCCCTCCTCCCAGACATACCTCAGTAGTTGCATCCTGTGATTGTGCTTTGCCTTTTCCATGATCATTTCACAGAGATGTCTTATAGGGTTCTGTTGACTTCTGTGTATGGATCTTGCTCCGTCATTCCCAGCTTCTCAGGTGCCAGATCAGTTTTCTGGTTTAAAGTTTTTCAAGCTTTTGGCAGTCAGCCATCCATCCTGCCCTCCTGCTGTTGCAATTGCTGTCACTACTGAAGTGCATGAAAAAAGGAAACATGGATTTTTACTATGGAAAGAAGTTCCTTATTTTTCAGAAAACATGTCTGAAGTGCTGTCACAGTCTCTATTGTTGGGCTGCACTAAACAGTATGTTATTTTCCATGAAATGTAGACAAAAAGACCTTAAGAAGGGCATCTGTGCTGATGACGTAAGATGGACTCTCAGGCTTCATGCTCAGGCTGTTATTACTTGGTTTAAATGTCCTGGTTCTTTCATAACAACCAGGGCACACTATGCTGTGCTTCCTGCATCAGGTAGACTAAGGTATATAATTAACCATATAGAATGATGTATGAAGAAAAAAGACATCATAGTACCTGTAACCCTGTAGTGTACCTATAGGTAACACTGATAAATTTTAAGAGGGTGTGTGTTCTCCAGGGACCATGGTCACATCCAAAGTGAGGCAAAATCCACTGGAGTGGGCAAATGTGGTAGAGCAGGCTGATACATCTGGGCTGCTTTTTCCCTTTTGTATCTGTCCCATCAGTATCCTTGTCTGAGCCAGGAAATAAGCCAATCTGTGGAGAGTAGTGGAAACCACCCACAGGAAAATTAACAGCCTTTTAAGGACTTTTATAAAATCCTGATTGTCAGTGCACTCTAGTGCCACTCCTATAAATGTGAGAGGCGAACCTCAGAACAGCTAGAAGCTTGCCCCAAGGTCTGTGCTGGGATAAGATGGCACTCGACCACGTAGCCACTAGCCTGTGGCTGAGGGTGGTCATGTGTTTGTGGTCTCCCAGCAGTGACACATGCACTGGGGAGCTGGTGTGCTGCTCAGGAGCATCCACAAAGCAACACTGTCATCCTTGCTGTGATTTCCTGGAGGATAAATAGGATCAACACTAATAAAGTACACTATTTCCAAAATGCCCCACTTAGCAGCTTGCTCAAAGGGAAATTTTGCAGTGCTTCCCACAGCTCCAGGTAGTGGCAGGTGCTTTAGTTCAAGCCTGATTGTGCTTTAGTCTGCTTCCCTAAAGAAACTGTAATCTCCCAGTTGCCATTGACCTATCCAACTGCATTTCAAAGAAGGGCTTGCAAAGAAACAGTACTTCTGATGGGTTTTAGATGAAGATCAGCTACTGTGCAGAAGAGAGACCCAGAATCACCTCCTTCCCCAAGAGAAGAATGGTCATCACCAGCAACTCTCCTGCAGTAGCAGGACCTGGGGAGACAAGCGGATGTGGGAGGGAGCTGGGGGGAAGGGTGCTGGTGTCATGGGAGTCTGCTGAGTATGAGAAGCTCAGCTTTCAGGATGCAAATCCACAGGAAAAGCAGGATTCATTAGTTTGCTGCTTACAGGAATCTTTCTGAAGCTGTTCTCACCGAATGTTCTCAGCTTCAACAGAGGCTGAGTTCTTGTCAGGAAAAAGTAGTAAAAGACACTTAGAAGGCTTGGGACTGGTGGCTCACAATATTTCTGCTCCTAGCCATGTCCAAGGCTTTGTATACAGTCCTGAGCAAGTCACTTAATTTTTCCATGTGTTCTAGTTACCTCATTTATAAAACTGGAGTAAAGATATCTTTTATCACCAATTACCTTTGGTAGCTATAAATAACATTTCTTAATCATTGTAAAACCTGAAAAGCCTTGGATGACCTCTTTTTCCCAAACTTGGTATCGGATTTCCTACTTTTGGAAAATAATTTGCCTTCCCCCACAAGTATTTCAAAGAACAACATATAACTTTGCTGTGATTGAGATAATGGCATTTAAGAAGGAAGGGATAAATAAAACCAGTTGCCTGACAAAGGAAGATTAGTCCAGACCAGAGGATCAAAGCCAAGTCTTCCTTTCTATTCAGAGGAAGATCCACTTCCTACTGAGATGTTGATGATAAGGCCCTCAACCAAGGGAAGAGAGCAGCCTTTAGTTGCCTGAACTTCCCCATCCTGAGTGTGCTGTCAGGGGAGAAGAGATTTACCTAAGGACTTATTCAACTCCTCCTTTCTGAACAACACCCTAAGCAGTGCCTTTACTATCTTACCATGTAGCATATAGGGAAAAACTCTTCTATTTTTTTCCTTTCCCCTAGCCTCCCTGCCAGCCTTTCCAAGTTCCTCTTTCAGAATTAAACCCTCTGCATCTAAGAGAGCACATGTCAAAGCACTTCCAGATTCTGGCAGCTCCTTTTTCTTCCAGCACTTTGCAGTTGAACTTGCAAAACCAGCCCCTCCG
The DNA here is from genome assembly GCF_033783945.1 of Neopsephotus bourkii. NCBI lineage: Eukaryota > Metazoa > Chordata > Aves > Psittaciformes > Psittacidae > Neopsephotus > Neopsephotus bourkii. Next base: position 12,058,499 of record NW_026902293.1, on the reverse strand, counting down.
ACACAAAGTTCAACGCAGAGAAATATGTTTCCAAATACAAACTGCTCGTGTCTGGGTGGCCACAGATTCAGCCAGTGACCTTTTCTTCCCTGGTTAAGTCCTATATCCAGGAAGAACCTGCACACCTATAGGGAAGATCAGGGCAAGAGCCAGGAAGGTTCATAGCTGCAAGGCACAGTGGCAAGTTGGCAGCAGCCCGCTGGGAAGGCTGTTTGGGGAAGATGCTTTTACTTCCCAGCAGGGCCACCTTCCTTACTCACCTTTCAGACTCTTCAGTCGGTGTGAGCAGCAGGTCAGGCCCAGCAGGCATGCTCTGGAGAGGATCCCCTGAACTTTCAGGTTTGGCAGCATTTCTGAACGAGTTCTGCTTACCTTTCCCCTGTAAAGCTTTGCCTCCCTCTCTCCTGCCTGGAAACCCTAGAGCATGTGCTCTCCCTGTGTCAGACTTCACCCTTCTCTGCCTGGCAGCTATGCAGGGATCTGCCACTCCAATCTTAAGAGCACCGAAAGAACAAGCTAAGAAGCTCCTTTGGTTTGAGAGAAAGAGCTCCATGAATATTCCTGCTAAACGAAGGAAAAGTGAATAGACATCCTTTATCTACCTCAGACTCTGTGCCTACTCACTTTAAGCAGAAAACAGTGATTTTGGTGGACTGCATTTTGTGCACAGAAGCCAAAGCCAAGCATGGCCTTTATCCCTGCCTCCTGGGTAACCTTAGGACATGCAAACATGGCTTGGATTTTGTGATTGTGCTCATAGGATAAAGACTGAACTGCAGCTAAGCTTCTCAATGCTCAAGGAACACTAAGCCCACTATGACTTGCATGGTGAAATGTTTATGCAGAGGATTAAGAGATTCCTCAGATAAATGTGTTTGTTTTGACTGCTTATCTGCCCTGGGGAGGGCAGAGGAACAACTCACATGCTTTTACATCCAACAGTAACAGGCATTTCTAAGAAAACTTAGAAGTAGCATGTTTGGAGTTAGACTGCAAATCCCCAGTTTCTGTTGAATCCACTTATCTTATATGACATTTCCTGCCTAGGCTTGTATTATTTCCTTCCCCATATTGTGATTGTTTGGTTTTGTCTTCTACTTTTCAGTAAAGCTACACTGAGAGTTACCTACCTGTGTGTTTTGGGCTGACAATTTCTGTCACTCTTCCAGTGATGGGAGAGGAAATAATTCATCCTTGGAATCAGTTCAGGCTTTTCAGCAATATACACACCAGTATTACAGCTCTAGTTTTGGCTGCACCTGCCAAAGACACCTGGCTTTTTGAGACTGGCTTAGGTAGTCCCAGCCCCTTTGCAAGTGATGAATTTGCTTGTGTTTGGAGGTAAACCTACATAGTGTAAAGCTGATTTGTCTAGGTTCTTACTCCCCCTTGAATCTTCTCTGTAGTACTACAATTTCTAAGGATTTCTACCAAGTTATCATGTAGCAAACAAAGCAACTGATCTGCAGCACACTGTGAGATACCCTCCGGCGGGCAAAGGGTCTTAATTTCTTGCTATCTAACGCATTTGTTGCTTTGCCAGTCCGTGATCCTGCACAGCTTCATGTGTCTGAGAAGCAAGCATAGCCCCTCATGATGGTAACAATGCTCATCCATGGTAAGTGGACAGCTGTTGGCAGCACCACAGACCTCCAGGTCCCTGTGTGGTTAGAGGCTGAGGGCAATGAGGAGACCAACAGAGCAAATGGCTGAAAATAACCTTTCGTGCAGCACACAAAAGAGCTGGAAGCCCTGCCCAGGAGCCCCAGGTCTGTGCTCACCATCCAAATGTGACAGCCAAGGGGTGGAGAGTTTTTGAAGCCATTGCTTCTAGAGCTTGTCTCTGGGTCATAGAGCATGTTTAATGTTAATCTGTCAAGATCACGGACTTACCCAGTGCCAGCAGCCTACGGTTCATTTTGTTTAAACATGGAACACAAAGGCTGTGAATCTAGTCAATATTGGCACTGTTTGTTTTAACCATGGTATGGTAAATCTAAAATGAATTGCATTGTTATTTTTAACACTGAGTGACATTTAAATGGATGAAACTTTACAGTAGATCACTCATGACATGTGTTTTATCTGAAATAGCTCTGTACACTTATGGTGGTGAGCAGTAACAGCATCAGCTTTAAAGCTCTACAGAATCTGGTAATACCTTTTTGCAGGGTCTGTGCCCCAAAGCAAGAGCATGGGGTTTAGCCTGTGTACATGGTCAGTTTTCCATAGGTGAAGAGTGACATGGTAAAAGTTGCTACTGTAGGAGAGACATGGTTCCCAGGGCTACCCAGGCTCTCAGGTGTTGAGTGCCAGGAAGCACACAGGGCTGGCGATGCTGGGTGTCAATAATGCTGAATGCCAGTGATGCTAGGTGTTGGCAGCAAAACTGTCAGTCTGTGACTGCACAGTCCTGTCCATTTCCAATAGGAAGTAGTGGCACACATATTCCTTAGGCAGCTTCTCCAAGCAACTTATTTAGGGTGAAGAATTCCACTGGTCTATTTTGCTTTAAATGTCCCGAAGATTTTGGTGGAGAGACCGTCTAATTATGTGCCTACTGTAAAGGGGTCTGGGTGTATGTCCTCCAGCTGATGCAGCACAGGATCCCTTCTTTAATATGTTCCTTGATTCTGTTTTCCTTTCCTCTTTTTAAGAGGATCCTTTAGGGTGCATGGTCTCATAGATCTGATTAAAAAGAAGAAGAAAGAAACATATGTGTGTATGAGTGTATGTCCATAATACATGTTGTAGCTACCACAGCAGTTCTTCCCTCTATTTACTCAAAACTCTTATCTCACCATTTGGTTACACCATCTGGCCTTGTGGGTATGTAAATGCCTTGTTCTCATTTGGAAGGGGTCAGGGAAGGAGGCAACAAATAAATGTGGGGAGGTGGGTGCCCCACTTCTGCCCATCCCTTCCTCCATCTCTCCTTTGTCTCCTGAAAGCCAACAGCTGCATGATGCAGATGTTTGTGGCCCAGGTACTCCCATCTGGGAGGCAGCTGTTAGGACACTGAATAGAGACATTATCTTTTTCCTGTGGCTTTCAGTACATGACAGGAAAGGTCCTGGCTACCTTCTGCAGATGCAGCAGCTGGGGGTTGGACTCTTAACTGTGACCAGGCATCACTAGCTCTGTCTGCTGCACCTCTCTATTGTCTGCACTCCTTCTGTTTCACCTGCAGCTCAAATTAAAGCATCCCTGTACCCCTGTGCACTAGTCAGTAGCAGGGGGCTCGATGCAGACAGTGAAGCCCACTGGAGATGTGCAGTAGACACCCCAGCAGCAGAGCTCCGATGGGTAAGGTTCAGCTTGGGCAGCCTTGAGCCCCTGGCTGAAACCCCTTTCTGTAGGGCTGTGCGTGGGAAATGGGACTGCCCTTGGCTGCAACACTGCTCCCTTTGAGTGCAGGAGGTGCTCAGAGCCCTGCAGGTACCAAGGTGCTCTGACAGCACATGAAGTTTGTCAACAGGACAGCAGTTAGTCACGGCAGCAGGGTTGTGAAGGGGGCTATAAACTGCACTGCAGGCAAGGGCTTTGAACCTCTGGGCTGTACAGCCCATATGAGGGAGAAAAGGTGCAGAAAAGAGCTGTCATCTTCTCACCTACTTACGGGTATGAATAGCTGAGCTGTTCGCAGGTGAGCTGCTTTGAGTGTTGGGTGTTCTTTGTTCCCAGGGGTGCTGCACAGTTCCCTGGAAGAAAGCCTCCCGCCTCTGAATTTCACAGGGTTTTAAATTCACTGGTCAGATAATTGGGAAGACCAGATGCTTGTCTGTCTCCTCCCATTCCCCTCTCTTCAGCAGCTGAGATGAACGAGACGTGAATCTACCTGGTCACAGCTTTGTGATCCAAATCTGCTCCTGATCTTAGTTTTTGGCTGGTCCTTGGGCATTTCTGAAGAAAGCAAATTATCAACTACTCCGTTGATGATAAACCTCGTGGTATAATAAGTAAACAGAGATATAAACTATACAGTTTGATTCCCTAGGCCTTATCTACTACAGAAGCTTCTGTCTTAGATATAACTTATCAGTTTAAGTGTATTAGGCAACAGCCCTGGCATAGTAAATGCAGCTTATAACAACAAAAAAGACACAAGTGTATGCTGATCTTGTTTTAAGAGTTGCAATAACCTGGCGGAATTACCCTTTAAAGATACAGACTGGGTCTATAAAATGACTGCCTGCCGACCTTTTTGAGAGGAGGCCAGGCTTTAGCTTGCAAACCATTAAGGGCATGAATTGTATCTTCTCTCAGCCCCCAGCACAATAGAGCCCTATCAAAGCTGTGGTTAGAAGAGCCTTCAAGCTGATTAATCACACCACAACTTGGGTTTCTTCCATGCGAGCACTTAATTAGATTGAACTCTGCTAATTTAAGAGATAACAAGATAAGATAAACCCAGCAGAGTGTATGTGCTGCCTTTATCTTTTATCAGTGGGAGGCTTCCTTTTGTCTTTTTTCTCTTACAAGTCTTTAACTTGCAGCTCCCCACGAGGTGTTATCAGCACTTACCTCAAAGAAAAGGAACTGGGAGCTCCCTGTCTGCAGGGAGCAGGCAGCCCTGGAGAGGAGGCCCTGCAGAATGGGCAAGTCAATGAGCACTTTGCAGGCCTTCAGAGGGGGACAATGGCCATCGTTTAAAGCCAAGTGGGGGTCCCATTGACACATAAACTGTGCCTGCACACACACACAGAGCTAGCTACACCTAGTACTGCACTCCCTGCAGCTACACAGCTACTCCCTACAGCTTCCTGTTCTAAGTGCAGAATACGTAACTACTCCCATATAAACCACAGATTGCAAAATAATGATTAAGGATGCTCTGACGAAAATTACTCTGACTGATTTCAGTGGAAGTGACTTTCCATGAAAAATTGTCTGTCCATCTATCCATCCATCCATCCATCCATCCATCCATCCATCCATGTACATACACATGTATGTACGCCTCACAATCGATGTACCTAACTTGAAGGTGAACTCTGTACAAGTTTCTGGTTGTGGAACTTGTTTGACTTGAAAGGTTCGTTGGTTTCATAATTTCTAACCTCAAACACCCCCAAATAATGAGTCAGAGCTCAAAACATTTATTTAGGATCTCAAAAATGTAAGGAACTTCTGAGCTTATTTGTTCTCATTTCTTCAAGTGTTTGATATCATGTTTCACACTCTTTATAGTGAAGATGAAGAAAAAAAGATTCAATGGAAGCTGACATTCCTGTCTAATCACTTATTTCCAGGAGCCAGAGGTAGAAGATAATTGTGTTAAAAAAAAAAAAAGGGGGTAAAGAAAAAATAGAGAGGTGCTGTAAAATCACAGGATGGAGACACCAGAACTGTGTATTTTGTGAAGTACTAGGGAGTACGAAGTATTGTGTGCAGTTCTGGTGTCCTCAGCATAGAAAGGACATAGAACTGTCGGAACAAGTCCAGAGGAGGTCCATAAAGATGATCAGGGGACTGGAGCACCTCCCGCATGAAGATAGGCTGAGGAATTTGGGTCTGTTCAGCCTGGAGAAGAGAAGGCTGCATGGAGACCTCATAGCAGCCTTCCAGTATCTGAAGGGGGCCTATAGGGATGGTGAGGAGGGACTCTTTGTTAGGGACTGTAGTGACAGGACAAGGGGTAATGGGTTAAAACTTAAACAGGGGAAGTTGGGATTGAATATAAGGAAGAAGTTCTTTCCTGTTAGGGTGGTGAGGCACTGGAATGGGTTGCCCAAGGAAGTTGTGAATGTTCCATCCCTGGCAGTGTTCACGGCTGGGTTGGACAGAGCCTTGGGTGATATGGTTTAGTGTGAGGTGTCCCTGCCCATGGCAGGGGGGTTGGAACTTGATGATCTTAAGGTCCTTTCCAACCGGAACTGTTCTATGATCCTACGATTTCCAAGGTAGGAGCAATGGTGTATGCTTGTGTTCAAGTGTGTAGAAGCCTGCAGCTCTGACTGCATGAGGGAACAGGAGCTCACTCACTGCTAGGACACAGGTAGCTGTTCCTCTAAACTAGGGAAGTGCTGACCCCAGAGTACCTCCTGTTTGTGTCTGAGCCACTTTGGAAACAGCCACTGAGACTTCCTCCAGAAGCTGGAGATGCTCCCTGATGAGCAGCATCTCCTGATTAGTGAGATGCAACTGGGACCCCATATCTGTGCTTCTGTGCTGGTGTTGAGATGAATGATCCAGCACTGAAGACATCAGGACAAATTGTAAGTGGTCCTGACTATGCGTTGTGATCTCATTGCACCTGCCCAGATCTGCAGGAGAGCTACAGCATGAAGAGCAGCACTTCCATAAGCTCCATTTACATTTTAAAAGAGATGACTTCAACCTGCTCTTAGGTTTGGAAGGCAGAAGGAAGAATAAAGGTACAAAGCTCAGGCAAGGCTGTTCCTGTGTCTAGAACAACAAAGGAGGAATGAATCTGCACAGATGAGAGAAAAGCTATTCTTGCTTCGTTGTTCTTGTTATTAATATTGTTAGTATAATCATATGTGAATAGTGTTATATTGCCATTCCCATATTTTGTATTTCAACATTAACATATATTATTACTATTATATTTTAATTTAGTTATTGAATACATTATCATATTATTATATTACATTGTAAGATACTATAATAATATAATTAGTACCATTAATATTACTATTGGTAGTACTATGTAGAAAAATTATGTGCCTGAAAATATTCCCCTCCAGGGAAGGGACACTTGAGGCCCAAACATAGCGATAAATGCGTAAGCTATGCAGGGGAAATATCTTCCCTTCTGTCATGCACTATGTCCTAATACTAATTTGGGGCTTCAAACACGGAGAATATCTTTCTTTAACCCTGTAGTAACAAAACTCTGAAATGAAACACAGTCACCCAGAAGTGCCTGCAGCTTGTATATAAGGTGTCTGTCCTGCAGAGGAAAGATGTTGTTTTGAAAAGCTACCAGTATGCCTTTATTACAAGCACCATATTCAGTGGAATACTTGCACTTTATTAAAGTTTTGGAATGAGTTCAAGTCAGCCTTTCCAGGCTCTCATCATGCTGTGATTTGTGCAGGTCTCCTACCTCAATTAGAAATTAGACCTATCTGAGGTCAGCCTATCTACAAAATGAGTCAGCTGGCAAACACTGGCACCTCAGCTGCAGTGCATGACCCTCTGCAGCAGATCACTGATAACATATGTACCACTGGCAAGCTCATTTTGTCATGCTAAAGCTCACTACTTGTTCTGCTTTGTTCTGTCTTTCTGAAGTTAGAATGTGTAAAAATACATGAACACTATAGTGATTCATTCTTCTCATCTTCATGGGCTTTTTCACATGTGGCAGGCTGAGGTCTTAAGTCACAAGCTTTCCACTTATCACCAACTGGTGTGTATGACCTTCAGGTATGCTTCTCCCTTCTCCTCAAAGTATAGGTGTTGAACTTATTTTTATGTGTCTTTAAACGGTTTTCATATGAAACATCAGCAGATACAGTGATTGCTCATCCAGTATCCATAATTTGGGGCTAACTTCAGCAAGTGGCAGTAGCCTGGGACAGATTCTCTGTATAACATGTTGTTACTATCACATTTATCTAACAATTATCAGATACCTCTAATTCTGTATTCATTAATTCATTGGTAACTGAAGCTGTGCTGCCAGATATCATTGTCTTTTTTGGCTACAAAACAGTTTAAAGGGAATTGTGAGGTCTATGTTTGGCACTGGGTTACTGTAGTTCAGGAGAAAAAAGGTGATGCTGTAAACTGGTGCTGTTGGCTGAAATGAATACTCCCCCTGCTCATTTCTTCGCACTGAATGGCATCACCACAGATGCAGCAGTCAGGGAGCATCCAGAAACAGCCACAACTTTTCTGTACGTGCAGCAACATCCTACACTGAGCATAAATATTTGTCATATCCTACAGGTCCTACTAAGCTGCAGGTGAGAAGTGAATTAATCTAGTTTCAGGCAACAAAGAAATCAGACTTACAGCTAGTCATTCCATATATTTATGCATCACATCCCCATATAACTTTTATGGCAGTTTCCAGCATGTTCCCCTGAAACAAGAGAATGGGGGTCAATAGGTATTAAATATTAGCATAGGAGTTGGGTACTAATGTGTGACCTTATAACTAGTCTAAAATTGGGTATTTAATAACACACTATGCGACTGGGATATCTTTTCTAACAACATCATGAATCTTTAAAATGTGGCTTCCCTCTGCTCTGTTTTCTCTTGTCATGGTCTCTGCAGATACTTTTCTAAAGCCTGACCTTCAAGCTAGTTCTCTTTAATCTTTTCAATATTGTTTACAGCACAGTTTTCAGTGCATTGTCTTCTTTAGGTCCTCTTTACTGCCTTTTTATTTCTTCTTTCTTCTTCTTCTCTTTTCTAGTTCTTTCTTTCCCTCAGAAGGCTTTGCCCATCACCACTCAGGCCCTTTTTATTTCCTGTTCCACACAAGGAGTTTGCTCGCTGCTGTATGCTCTACAAGTCAACACTCTTTTGAGCAACCTGGTCTAGTGGAAGGTGTTCCTGTTCCTTGCAAGGAAGGTTGGACTAGATGACCTCTTAAGGTCCCTTCCAACTCAAACTATTCTATGATTCTATGAAATGACAAATGTCATTGCATGAATAAGGTCTGTGACCTCCTCATGAGGTTATTTATGGTGTTGCTTGTGTGGAATAGCTTGTTGAAACTATTTTCATGGCATCTCTCCTGTGCAAGACCTTGGGCTTCATTGATATAACCGGTATTTTCCACCAAAGCCCGGTTAGTCTTGTTGTGGGTTTAATAACATTAATGCTGCTTGCTGAGAAAATGCATTTCTTTCCCCTAGTGTCTTGCTTTGCTAGCATGGTGAAAAATGTGGGATAAGGAGCACCAGCTAACAGTGTTTGATTCTAAGAGAACCTGTTTACCTGTCTTAACATGGATGATGAAAGCTTTTGCTAATGATTTTACTGAAATCTTAATAGAAAACAGCTGCTTAGCTATAGGATGAGAGTGGAGACTGAAAAGTAAACATTCAGTGCTAAATGGAAGGCTTAAGGTGAGGATTAGTGTGTGACTCGTGTTAGTAAATCCATTTCAGCGCATAATATGGGCACAACCATCACTAGTTTTCCCTTCAGCTTTCCAAGTCACCTCAATAGCCTTGGGTTATTAGGGCACCACATGGGAGCCCAGTTATAGTCTTGCTTGGCCAGTCTCTCTACTGCTTCTCTTTAAAAAGTCAAACTTCTGTAGTTGGGATTGTGGAGCTCCCTGCATCACCTCCTTTTCTGAGGCCCTTTGAGTGGCTTCAGGCAGAAACACAATACAGAAATGCAGGGCAAGGGAGAAGACGAGGTGCAGCATGCTCATTCCTGAGGCAGGAGTGTGCACTTGCGTTTGTGTCAGCAGTTGTGCTGGTGCTGGCATGGTGCCTTGACTTCAGTCACAGTGACCCTGGAGCTGGACTGCACACGCGCCAGCTCGTCAGCTGGTCACACAGTGCAAAAGCCACGTGGGAAGGCAGTGGGAGAAACACTGAATTAAACATGATCAGAAGAGGAATGTTGCAGAATAAAATCTTTGTGGCTGATTTGAGCAGGGGAAGACCACAGCGGTGATCTTGCTGCATCCCAGGAAGGAAGCACATCACGTGTATGTAGGTCTTTATGCACGGAGGCAAGCAGCTCAGTGTGTGTAATGCATACATGTAAATAACTCCTTAAAACCTAGGCTAGTGTGAATCCACCTGGCCATCCATCTATCTCAAAAATGCTCAGAAAGTAGTTCTAAAATACCACATGCAGCTGCTGTGGGATAAACGGAAGTTAAAACCTTTTGTAAACGGAGTCAATACTAGTGAGATGAGCACTCTACTAAAAGAAAGTAAGACCCTTCTTTGCTCCTAAGGCTGAATAAACAAAGACTGGAGACACATTCACGCATCCTACTGTTCAAAATAGAACTGTACATAAATTGTGAAGTTTGAGTAAGGGAAATGAGATCAGTAGCAGTTGTCAGGTATGAGTCATCCCTTCACAGTTTTTTGGACCATGGGAGTGAGCAGCATGTTCCAGGCAATATGCTTACTGGAGTAAAAAATTCAGTCACCACAATCTATTTACATCAAACAATATTATTGTGGCTACCGCCTCCAGGGAGAGCCTGAGCTGATTCCATAATGGAACTCTCAATAGCAAGTAGAAGTAAATAGAAAGACTGGGAGGAAAACTAATTTAATGAATAAGGTTTATTTAAATATTTATAGAATAAATGCTGCTCCAGTACACATTCAGCGTAACTGAAAGATCTGGCTCTTCCCTGTTTAAAATATGAGGTGGGTAATATTTAATTCAAACAAAAAATGCGTATTATTAGATGCTGTAAGGTTGCATTGCAATATCTAACTTCTGATGTCCAGCTTCTTTGGTGAGTTCCAGAATGCAGAACTCAGCACCCAAGCTTCCTTTGTGGTATATCAGGAAAGAAGCAGAGGGATGCAGAAAGGAGAAATTGCATATTCATCTGGGATTCTTTTGTCAGCTACAGTTTATTGTGAACCTGCAGCATTGTTTTTACACATCACACGGGCAAACATTGATTCATTTACTCTAAATTTAATCTATTTCAAGCAGTCTTTTGCCTTATCTATACTGGTGTTTTAGCTGAGGAATGTGTTTTTGAAACAAATTATCCAGCTGTCCCCTCTTACTGCATCTAGTGTAGCATGCTTGGAGTCTGCAACCTAAGACTCCTTTCAGATTAAATTAAACCTTGCAGTGTGCTCTAGGAGCAAGTGTGATGTGCTCAAGCCACACGTACACGTTCAGTCCATTGGACCAGAAAAGAGCTCATCTTAAGTAACCCTCCTAAAAGGCACCTAATGTAGATGTCAGGCTTTCAGCATGAACTGTTTCACTCTGCTGATCCGCTCCTATCATGCTGCATTACTCATGATGTAGACAGAGCCCTTTTCTCAGGTCACTGCAGGCTGCTTGGACTGACATTTTTTCCTGCTTCCCATTTACCACTGGCCTGCAGCAAGCTCTCACCTTCACCAGCGTTCAGCTGCCTCTTCAGAAGCCATCGCGTTGCTGCACACACACAAAAATAAAGTCTATCTCTGTGAAGTGCAAATCAAATATTAGCAGATAACCGACAGGCAGTGAAGAACCAGCCTCCTCGCTACGGAAAAGGCAATGAGAATTGCTACTTTATTGACTGGCAATAAATACATCTTAAAAAGTTGAACATGTGTCTGCTTCTCTTCCCCTTAGCTGCTTAATCACCGACACTTTCAACTCTCCCAGCAATCTGTTATCACAGGAGTACATGGCAGAGGAGATTTCTGGCAAATCCCAACTAACTTGCACCAGTACAGTCAGGCCTTTATGAGGTACCATCACATGATTAGCAATATCAATACACTACATAACCAAATGCCTCTGTTTAGCTCAGTGAATCAGAGTTCAACAGACAATTTGAATTCAAGCCCTCCTGCTGCCCGGCTTGGTAAGTCCTCCTCCTTTCCTGGCCCAGCCATCATTTTCCACACAGAGAACTGTGTTCAGTGAGAGGGAGCAGGAATGCCTCTGTACAGAGCCCATCCTGTGAGTGTGCACAGCACGCTCAGAGCAGATGCTGTTCCTCACACAGGTATGGGTGTGAAGAACCTGGTCTCTCAAACTCAGGTGCTTCAGCATTAGGTAGGCGCTGGGTTGCTCTTCCCTGTCAAGGCAGAGCTACACCACATCATGCTCTGAAGCAGCACTTCAGGTGTAGGAAAGAAAACGGAAGCAGCTCCTGAAATAAGGAATTTTCTGTCTTAGGTGGAGCTATGGAGGTGAAGCAGGTTGCAATAAATATAATTTTAAGGCACCTGAAGTTTCAAAACTGGAATCTCTTTGAACTCAGTCCATGTTAAGAGCAATGCAGGAGCAGCTACAGAATAACTAGGGTGCAACAGTGCATGCTTCTGCTTATTTCACAATAATTTTTCACTGCAAACTTTCTCCTGAGTCGTGTTGGATCTGGCCTTTAGTTACCATTCACAGAACTGATTAAAAGTGTATCTGACTACCCTAGTAGGGGCTATTTCAACCTGAAATCAAATACCCTTCTATAGACAAAAGGCAGACACAGTGGGTAATCTGTGTAGGGTTTTTCCAAGTTAAATGGAAAGAGAAAAACAGCATCTGAAGGATGTGATAGCTAAAGAGTAGAAACTTATGTAATACATGGCATGAAAGTGTAGCAGGAACTAAAACCCGACCTGATGGAATGAGTTGCAAATGCTGAGGAAAGCAGGTTGGCTGCTGGAAGCATATTAGAGGCTGGAAGCCAGGAAAAATAAGAAAAGCAATGGAGAGAGTTGCCCTGGGGCAGATCTCCTGGAGACAGAGAATTTGGGCAAGCAAGCACAGTCTTGGAAAGAGTGAGCAACACAACTGTGTGATGTTTGTTTCCAGATTGTTTTGGGGACGTAGGCATGCATGGACTTCCCTGTAAACAAACAGGACTGCACAACCAAGAATAACCTTACTCATGTAATAATTTTCTTCTCTTGCCAGCAGTAAACCCACAGTGCCACTGAGTGAGTTAACTGAAACAAAATAGTCATATAATAGGAGCATGTTGGAAAACTGGCTCCTGCTGCATCAGCTGTGTTGTTGTAGCTGAGCCCTCATGCACAAGAATCCAGGTGGAGCAGGGTACCATAGCAGACATGTCTGGGAAGTCATCATTCAGCCTCTAAGCAGCATCTTGGCTCTGGAACTGGCGGCTTCTGATTGCATATCCATGTCCAGGTCTGTCTCCATCGAGCAGAAAGCAGCCAGGTCTGAGACAGCTGTACTGTAGTTACAGTGTGAGGTACTTGCAGACCAAGCCGCAAGGTCTGAGACAGCTGTACTGTAGTTACAGAGCCAGGTACTGAGCATCCTGCCCACTGCTTCTCCTGAAGCCTTGCAAGCCATGTGTGTGTTTCTGCAGGGTGTTCACCTCAGTTTAAAACCATGGAGAGAAGACAACGAGGAAAATTTCTGTGACAATGATCCTCCCTGTAGCTCCTTGCAAACGACGTATTTCGCTGGCCAGGCAGGGTGCTGGAGGTGTAATCCTAAATGTTACTTTGAGCAAGCCGTGGGAGATGCACACAATTTCTGGTTGAAAGCTGAGTTTGTTAGGGCTGTTTTGTTTGGGTGCACGACATTTACTATATTTTACAACAGCCTTTTACAACAGAAGGGTGGGAACAGAAATCTAGCTAATTCAGGAGTAAGCTTGTTGAATTTGTGGAGGGACTTGCATGAGGTGGTTGCTATAACAGCAGAGGGCTGGACTCAGCCTGTTTATAGAATCCCACAATCCTCCTGAAGCAGTACCTTTGAGGCTAAGCTTTCTGACAGTCCACATGGTCTTGACTTTAAAGCTCACCTGAAGGTCACTATTTCTAGGTGCCACAATACACCTATTGATCTTCATGGCACAGGCAGGAATCTGAGCTCTGACCCAGGCATAGACTTGTTCACTGTTGAACAGGATACACTGGCAATATGGTAGGGCTCTGAGGGGCGCTTCCTGTGCACCTCAGGAGAATGTCACACCAAAGTCATCATGGAAAAGCTGAGCTGCGAGCACATATCAGAAACAGCCCAGGGCAGGTCGTGTTAGGGTGACAAGGTCATGTCTCAGGGACAAACATGCACACTTTGGGTTCCATGACCAGCCATGGCCTGTTCACTCAGTCCCTGCTTCCCACCAGGAGCCATCTTTGGCTACTGCTCAGTCTTAGTCCCTGCAAAGCCTCAGTCCTCTGAGCACAGTCAGCTTTTGCAAGCAGGCGGTAAGGCTGGTGCTGCATCCGTTCAGGTGGGCTTCCAGGGACGGGGGCTGCCCTTTGAGCACCATCTGCCAAAGAAGTGATCAAGGCAGAAAGGCACCAGTTGGGGCAGCCGTGTCAGAATATTTCTCTGCGCACTTTGCTGTCCTCATGCCTGCCAAGGTGGCACACTGCCTGCCAGCCTGCTGCCAGCTCCCTGTCGCTGCCAGCCCTGCCAGTGTTACTGCACAGGGCACGTACTTCTTGCTGCACATTCACCCCCCCTGGAATGCAGGTACCTGGGATGTGCTCACACTGTGGTCTCTTTGGACAAAGTCTTCTGTGCTTAGAAAATAAAAAACCCCAAAACCCTCTCTGAGCACCCCAGGAGCATTTATCCAGAACTGGAGGTGGAAACGGGAACTCTGTCATACCAAAGCTGTACTGCAAATGTACCCGTTCCTGTACGTACCTGTACCACATGCCTGTGAATGCCCAAGATAAGATCTTGTCTCCTATGGGAAATCTGGAGCCTTCTGATCTCTACAGACTCTGATTTAGGCTGAACCCCTGTCAAATGCATTCAGGTTTTGGGGGGCACTGCACTGAAAGGCTGTTCCTTGCCAGTATGGGAGAGCTCCTTTCCCCCCTGTACTGCTGTAAGGATTTGGTGGGTATTGCCTGCCTTTGCACCACTCTACGTGTAGGGTATGAATACATCAGAGTGGTGGAGGAGATAATACAAGAAGGGCCTTGCAGGGCAGCTTGCAAAGGTTTACAAGAAAAGCATCATGCCAAAGAGCCCAGGATCTGCAGCGGGTGTGTAAGTTCAGTGATGCTTCATGCAGCACCCAAAGGAGCACCTCAGGTTTGAACTGCCAGAGCACTATAGATATGCTCAGAACAGTGTTCATCAGTAACAGGTTTCCCTAGGTGTACTTCAGTTTGGTGCCAGGTTACTGCTCTGCAAGCTATCAGGATGCTGGTACTCAGAAAGCATGAAGAAAATTAGAGCTTTGTTTAAAAATAGAGGCCAAAGCTATACATGCTAGAGAGCCATATCAGTCTGGTTGTTTCAGGGGTGACTGTGCAGATCAAATCCTGGGCAATAGCTCCCTTGACAAGCCCAAGCAAAATATATCTTAGTTTCGGATTCAACAAACTGTTATTGACACAACTCAGTCATAATATAACATGCTCTAAAGGAATATCGCTGCCTGTTCACTTTCAGTGTAGCATTAAATAGAACCCTTGTCATTTGGCCATGAGTAAGTTATCTTGGGAAACCCCCCAGCTGTTTCAAAGGAAATGAAAAGTCATGCTTACATAAATGTAGTAACTTTCAGTGAGACAAATCAGGTTTTACCTGGGAAGTTTTACATGGGTCTAGTCCAGGGTAGTCCTTCTCAAGATCGGATGCTCATTTTCACATAGGTATCTCCAAGACAGCTATTTCCAGACTTCTTTCCTGTCAACTGTATATGTGTAGTTCATTGTAGAATCGCTTTGAGTAGTAAGGGACCTTAAAGGTCATCCACTTCCAACCCTCTGCCACAGGCAGGGACACCTTCCACTAGACCAGGATCACAGCCCTCAAAGCCAGTCTCCTCTGGTGTGTCACCTCCTCTGACAGGTGTATGTCAGCTGCATCAAATTCTCATGATCAGACTTTGTCATGCTGATCTTAAACTTTGTGCTTTACTCACCCCAACAGTGTAAGTCCATCGGGGAAGACTGCTTAGTAACAAACTCATGCCTGTTACATGTGGGACGGGCTCTAACACTAGTGGCGCAACGCAGTCCAAGCCTGCTCACCATCTGGAAGGGGTACAGATGAAAGGGGGGTTGGAGAAAGAGGGAGGACGCACACATTCAAGTAGGGTGCTCCTCTTTCACATAAATAAGCCCTGAGGAAACAGATCTGTTTGAGCATAACTGATGGAGGTTCTGTTTCCTCCAGGTCCTGTGGAGACCACTGACCCTTCAGATTGTATCCACAAGAACAGTGATAGTGTTCACTGCTCCATAAAGGTCTCTGCCATGTACAGCAATAAATCTGTTTATAGCATAAATGAAGTCCATTTTTAATGCCCTGCTTAATGCTACATTTACGGCAAAAATAATGACTGTAGCAGAGGATACAAACCGCTATATTTAGTGACAGACTTGCCTGTCATTTGGAGGTCTCTGCGTAATTGAAACTGTCACATTTAGACTCTCATTCCTTGGGAAAATAGTATCAAGCCTGCAGAAAACAAGTGGTGACAAGACCAGCTTTTGGCAGGCAGGCCTGGGGAAGAGTTCTTCCAGCAGCTTTGCCTCTTCGGCTTAGAAATGAGAGGAAAAGGAGAGGGGAAAATCTATATATCCTACAAGGAAGTGGTGACACCATGGCTGTGACATTTGCTCCAAAAAGGGTAGAAAGCAAAGCCACAGGGACAGCTGAGGCTGTGGATGCAATGCCATCACTGCTGGTGATTACTATGTCACAGTTTTACCAGAAAGAGACAGGGGCTTTACCCAGCATCTGCAGAAGTCACATATTGGGATTCTGTGATTCTGCGATTATCACTGACTGCACTGTAGGAAAATCCCTCTTCAGTAGTAGCCTGTAATTTGCATATACCAAGCAGTGAGTAAAGACAGGAAAAGGAAATGTGTGTTGCAGGTAATGCTGAAGTTCCAATTAATATGTGATAAATAAGGAGGCTTAAAATGCACTTTCACTGAAGAAGAAAAATCTTGATTCTCAGTTTCATAGTTAGCCAGTGTGAGTGACAACAGTGATGTCACATTTATATTCAGCAGTGAATATAAATGGAACATAACCAGCAGCAGTGTTTGAAATTATAAAAATGGGAACAGGAAGTACAGAAGGTCAAGGAAAAGAGCTCAGTACTGTCCCAATGACGTATTGCTACCAAGTAAAATGGGTTTTAGCCACAAAAACGTGTAAAGCACAGTCAACCCTTCTGTTGAACTGTCAGCTGAAACAAAGGTCTCATTTACTCATAAAGTATCCCTATCAAAACAAATGCCTACAGTTTTACCTATCTCTCTGGGCATCTTTAATGGCCACACATTCCTAAACATAGGCCAGGAGTTTGTGTGCAACATGAGGAAAACTGCTTTCACTAGAAAGGGAAATGAAGCCATTCTGAAGGCACAAGAGAGAAGATGCCTTCTCCTCCTGTAACATGAGAGGTAACCCACTGGCTAAGTAACCCAGCATAGTCCAGCTACCACATCACCATCTGGGATGGTGAATGATCTTCACTACTCAAGTCTCTCTCAGGCTAGGATTCTGCTTGTGCTTTGGTATTGATGGAGTATAGCATCCTACAGATTTGACGGTCATTTAGACCAACCTCATGGAAATGCTGCCTCCTTCTGACAACCCTTAAAACCCAAGAAGCATGTTAGGCACAAGCACTGAATAATAGTGTATTTTCAAACCATTCTGACACGTGTTCAATAAATGCCAGCTGCACCATAAAGAGGTGCAGTGCTATGTGTTTGCATGCCATTATTACTCCAGAGAGGGGAGTTTTACTGGCATACTTCCTTTGACTTACCACAAAGACTGAAAAATGGAACGATAACTGAGGATTGCTCAGAAAACCCTCCAGACACAGTACGGGTGAAACATATTCTTTGGCCATAGCATTTCAAATTATATTTAATATAACTTATTTTTTTTAACTGCCAACAATGAAATGTGCTCTGAGAACCAGTGATCAAGAAGAACCCTGGCACAATAATGCGATGATAGAGTAGAAATGGTCAATATATAACAATGTGTTACAGCAAGAATAATGCCTGGGACTTAGCGATTATCAAGTTGTGTGAAGTCCTTTGCTGTGAAGCAATTACCTTCCACAGTATTTCTGATTTTCACAGTACGTGGCCAGCTCTGTTGATTCAAGATACATCTATGATGTCAGGAGCTATAAAAAGTGTTTCCATGCCTTAGGAATGTGAGTTCTGTTAATGCATTACTAGCAAATACTGCTGCAGAATATGGAACAAGGCAATAACACTGACAAATGCCAGGGCCAGGGTTGCTACGACACTGTTACATTGTACAGTAATGCTGAGGAATAAGCTGACCATGCTGTTTAATTTATTTCCTGTCATTCCTTTAGCTTTACTCTTGAACTTGTTTTGTCTTTAGCTGAATGATTTTAAATTATCTCTTTCTGGTAGAAATTTTAGAGGGGAATCTCTGCACTTGTGTACGTGTGAAATATCAACCTGTCCTAAAGCAATGGGTGCCTTCTTGTAAGAAGTTGCTATTGAGCCACTGATTGCCAAAAAGAAAACCATAATTGAATAAATGCAAAGTGTGATTTACAATCATCCATGAAAAATTTACTAAGTTACCAGATCATGTTAGCTAACAACTGAAAAGCAAAAAGAGGGATGTTTTATGGCACCCAGGTTAAGCACAAAGAGATGAATCTTAATGTGCTCACCTGGTTTGCTCTCCATCCCTGCAGTGCAGTATCTGCTGCAATGAACAGGAAGAATTTACAGAGAATTTGCAAGCATTCTGCTGAGTGCAGCAAGCCTTGCCTGAAGTTTGTCTCTGCCACTGACGTGTATCACCGTTACAGTACTGGTGGGGATGTGGACACATAAATATACTCAAATAAATGCAGTGAGCCCAGGAAACTTTATAATTTTGGAGGTTATATTAGTCAAAAAAGTGCTTTGATTGGTGCAACCAATTTTGTTTGGAAAACTAACAGCAGCGATGCTAGTGAGAAAACTGAATAATCCCTTACACGAAAAGAGACTTGCCAGCCTACATAAACTAACAGTATTAGCTCAGCAAACATTTTTAAATGTAGAAGCTGAAGTGAGCCCTGAATAAAAGTGGAGGCCCAGGACACCTCCTTGAAGCTGGACCTGTGAGGTAGGAACAGACAATTTAGCTTGAATCTCTTAAAAATTGATCATGGTAGCTGAAATCATCCAGTGCTGGGTTTCCTCTCCCTCAGCTCAAACTCTCCAGGGCATTGTGGTATCAGGCCAGCCTGAGGCCCTGCTTAAGAGGGGTATTTCTAGTGAAGAAAGCATGCATAAACCTGTTGCTACAGCTTCGAGCTGCTTAGCATATATTTGTCATTTATACCAGGTCAGTAAGGGAACTGTGTAGGTCCTTGTACAGTCCCTGGTCCAGTGCCCACTTTACAGGCTTCAGGGCTAAGGCTGGGGAGCTTTATAGTGATGACAGAGCAAGGCTTATTTTTAGGGACCTGGAAGCAAAGAAGTACATTGTAAAGCTTGGGTGTTCATATACTTTATGAATCAGGCACACTGGTAGGCACATACAGTGCTCTTACACAGGAGTTATGTTTCTAGAGGGATATTACTGTGATTGCACATGGGCTCTCAAAGGCATAGTTTGGACCCATACAGAACATGGGGTTTATCCTCTTGTTTTTAGCCATATAAAGGAAGTGCACTGGATATACATTTCAGTCACTGGACCACAGATTAGCAGATGGGAAAGTCTGAATTAAATCCCAGATATTGGCAAGGGTTTTTAATAAAAACTTTA
Source organism: Neopsephotus bourkii (assembly GCF_033783945.1). NCBI lineage: Eukaryota > Metazoa > Chordata > Aves > Psittaciformes > Psittacidae > Neopsephotus > Neopsephotus bourkii. The sequence continues at coordinate 12,039,119 of NW_026902293.1, read as the reverse complement.
TTGCACCCATCTGCTGCAGCACTTCAAGCACCTGAAAGTCACAAAGTCAAAGCCATTAAAATATTGCACAAACAAACAGAAGATAAAACTTGCATAGACAAATATGGTTAAATCATTGTGCCAAGCCGAAAGCCTCTGTGGACACAGACTTCTAAGAGGATCTGGCATGGTTTAGTGGGAGGTGTCCCTGCCCGTGGCAGGGGGGTTGGAATCAGATGATCTTAAGGTCCTTTCCAACCCTAACTGTTCTATGATTCTATGATTTATCCAGCTTCAGAAAACTGGAAGCGGTGGGAGGTTCTTACGGCACATACAGCTCAAATTCAGCTACATCACTTGTTGCTTTGAAGACCTGCAGCCCAGCAAATCAACCTTTAAACCACATCCCACTTAAACCCCAGTCTTTTTAAGACCTGAATACAGTGGCTTAACAAGGTAAGGACGATACCTTTTCTTTAACCTTTGCCTCTGATTTCTGCAGGGAACCTGCTGCTCTGCGTTCATCCTTTTCAAGGTTTCTCCATGCACAAGCATTAGCTTTGAAACTGAGCACAGGGAGATGGGAAGGGAAAGGCAGAAACATGCTTGATGGCATATAAAGCTAGAAACTAACAGAGCTGCATGCAACGAAGAATGGTGAAGCTTCACCTCTGTTGAGACATCACCTACAAGGCAAGACCTCATACAAGAGAGTTTCTGAGACAGGTGGGCAGTGGGCACTGATTAAGACTATGTCTGTGTTGCACCCTGCAGTTTGCTGTAGAGTCGGAGCTCTTTAGAGCTTGCGTACCAAAGGAAACTACTATAACATCTCAGTACAGACCAGATCTACAGACATACAAAAGAAAAGAATTTAAGTTAGTTCTAAAGGTACAGCTGGAAAATCTACTGACAGATTTGTCTACTTTCCCCACAGTTCTGGATACCATAAAAGACACCCCCCACCTTTTCATTATTCATTCAATAATAACTGAGGATCCTTTGTACTCATCAGGTGTGGTCTTCAGTTGTATCAACTCATAACTGTGTGGGTTGTGATCTAGTGCAGGGACTGATTAGAGCTGATGAGGAGGCTGTGGTCTGTTCTCTGACACCTTTGCTTTAAATGTTGCAAAGGCTTACTTTTAGAGCACATGGACCTACAAGGATGCTGGGGAGGGACTCTATTAGGGACTGTAGTGACAGGACAAGGGGCAATGGGCTCAAACTTAAATAGGGGAAGTTTAGATTGGATATAAGGAAGAAATTCTTTACTGTGAGGGTGGTGAGGCACTGGAATGGGTTGCCCAGGGAAGTTGTGAATGCTCCATCAGTGGCAGTGTTCAAGGCCAGGTTGGACAAAGTCTTGGGTGACATGGTTTAGTGTGAGGTGTCCCTGCCCATGGCAGGGGGGTTGGAACTAGATGATCTTAAGGTCCTTTCCAGCCCTAACTATTCTATGATTCTATGATCTTAAGGTCCTTTCCCACCCTAACTATTCTATGATTCTATGATTCTGTGATTCTATGACATGGAAGGGAAAGGGTCTCACTTTGCACTGCAGGGAAGGTTTAGAGAGCCAGTCCCCACATCTCCTGGGAAATGGGAAATTAAATAAAAATCATTAATGGGATAGAGTAACAAGGCCATGCTAAATATGACGTGCAAAGTACGGGTTGATCAGCAGCACTGTGTTGGCATAGCTGTGGCTGAAAGTGTAAAACAAGAACAGACCCACAGTGCATGCTAGTTTACATATTTACATCTGCGAAATCTTCAGTGTGGACTTACACAGTGGTAGTGAAAGATATCTCATGGCACAGCTGAATAGGGAAATTGGTGTTAGCTGTACTAATGAAATAGCACTTTTCGTAATTTAAGCTGCATCTTTACTAATCCTGCCCAGAGAAGCTGAAGGCTTTTGTTCTCAAAGAAATAATACTGTGGGTTTAGAGAAAAAACGACACCCAAGGAAAGGGTGTTGTTAAGAAAAAAAACAATTGGAGTAGAGAAACTGCACGTGAAAGAGGGGAACAATTCAAACAAAGGAGGAGAGACACAGAGGAGCAGCATTCTTCTTATATTCCTTTAGCAACCTTTTCTGAGGTGTCCAGACCCTCATTTGGGAAGGCATTTCTGATCTCTCAGCTATCCCTGCTCTTTCCTCCTGTATCAGACTTCAGCATGGTACTTCCCTAATCTCTCAGGCGTGCTCTGCTGACTCAACTTCAGTGTGGTAAATGGGTCACAGCATCCAAGGTGGAAATATGATCCTGCTATGGCTGAACATGTTTATTGGAGACTGAGAATGCTGAGAGGAGAGCTTATGTATTTCTGAGCTGACAACCATCATTGTAAACCTTCGACCTCTTATTAAAAAGCCAGTAAGCAAAGAAAAGGCAGCTAGAATGGATAATCTGAAGTAATTACAAGCACTTTCATTTGAACAAAATCTCATATTCTCATTTCTTCCAAGCCACAAAGACTATTAGAACCTCCTTTGGCATGGTTTTTATAGTGGTTAATGATGGCAACAACCATTCCTTTGTGCTACATAAGGAGGAAAAGACTAAAAAAAACATCTAGGGCTCCATTGCTGTAGCTAATGTACAATTCCGTTTCCATGAAGGAAAAGTAAATCCAGAAGGGACAGCACTTTTTAGCTTTGTTTTCACTAGAGGACGGATTTGATATGAGTGACAAGAGTTTCAGCAGGGAAGGAAAACACTGGGAACAGCTGGAGATGGGGGAAGACGCAAGACAGGAGATCAGCTTTTAAACATCAGATTGCCCTGGAGGATGGGGTCAAAGACCCTCTTTGACTTGGCCACCTTGGAGCCCTGGTATGGTGGGTTTCCTCACATCCCACGAGAAACTGGCAAATGCAGTAGCCAGCTCCTGCCCCTGCTGGGTGGATTCACAGCCCACCCACTTGCTTGGCTGGGCCTCTCCCACCACAACAGCCAGGAGCAGGGGGCTGGGGGACACCAGCGCAGCCCTGGCTCTAGGCATTGGGAACCTCCTTGGGATGGGGACCGGCTGGGACATGGACGTGGCTCTGTGGGACCCCATAGGCCATGCAGGGCAGGGCTATTGGGAGATGAAGTTTGAAGGAGGTGTTGAATCACAGAGTTGCAGTAGCAGCAATGTCAGAGCTGTAGCAAATACAACAGGGGCAATATATGGGGGAGAGAGGAATTATTCTGAAGCACAAAGGCATTTATTCCTCCAGTCATTTCAAGCACTGTAATAAAGGCATTCAATTTGTGCAAACCTTTGCATGCTGTCATGTCTAAGGTGAAAGGAAGAGCAAGCAAGGAAGTGGAGTGACATTAGTCTGGTGTGTGCTGTCCTCTCCCTTATATCTGCCCGTTGAGTTTATTTATGTATTTGAACTTGCTACAGTTCACCCTCCTTTCCCTCTGCTGCCCCTTCCCTGTGCTGGGCTCTCCCTTCTCCCTCCTGTCCGGTCCCCCATGCTGCTCCTTGCTGCTTGTCCTGGCAGGGCTGGGACAGGGCTCCTGGAGCTGGGGCAAAACTCGGTAGTCGGCTGTGGAAATTTCACACTGTGATAGCTTTCATGGGAAGGGGGAGTTAATTAAGTCATTAAATCCTTGCTTATCTCTGGCAGGCAAAGTTAGGGAGTCACCTTTACTGGAACTATTTCAAAGCAAAAGAACTTGAGTTCTGTTTTCTCCTTGTTTCTCTTTCGCACAAAGCCCAGCATTTTAAAGCACAGACTGTTTCGAGCTTTAAGGTAGCTTGTGTTACTGTTTGGTGTATCTTGTGGTTGATTGTACCAATTCTGCCTTAGCCTTTTGGAACATAACAAAAGAATTTCCTTCTTTCCTCCTCTATGTGTGCTCAGGAGCACATAATCACCCTTTTGGTTTCTTTCAGATGTTTTACAAAACAGAAAGTCTCACCTGTGCAAGGCAAACAATATAATTTGACCAATTTACGAAAAACAGCTTAACTGGAACCCACTGCCATCATTTAAGTCTTTTTCCCAGTAGTGCTTTGGGGAAATGATAGTGACTGGAGCCAGGGAGGATCTGGTTTGTTTTTCCAGAAAGGGCTGAGCCCTGCAGTGAGTAGTGTGCAGGTTGAGCTGAAACTACTAAAAACACTTCCCAAACAAGGCCTGATGAAAAAGCTCAGAATGTTGTTCCCTATAATGGCAGAGCTATTGAGATTTTACTGCATGTGAAAATTAATTCTTCTTAGGAATATGTATAGGAAGAGTCATCTCACAGACTCTGCAATGCATTTAAACTGTAAGTTTTTCTTCATTATTTCATGACACATGTTTCTTATTCTTATCATTTTCAATAGACTCCTCTGTTGGAAAAGCGTACAATCTTTTCCAAGTAGAGCTGGTAAATGTCTTGGTTTTTGGTTCAAGTAAACAATGGCTGAACCCTGAAACCTGTTGCTGCTCAAATCAGCACGTAAATTCTGAAGGATAAAAGGAGATTTGGGGTCTTTATATGACAAAAGAATTTAAAATTTTTAACTCGTGGCTCAGACTTCTGGTTTTCAGGCCTGCTCAAGGGTGAAGAAGACTTTGCTTTAAAATCTTGTTGTCAAGGTTTAAATTCCGCACAAACAAATAACTCCTGGAAGCTTTAAAGAAAACAGTCGAGATTGAAACAGGTCCTATAGAATTTCAAAACCAAATCTCATTGGCTTGTAAGAGCTACTTAAAGCAAAAAGTATCTATAGCTACATCTGTTCTTCTGGAAAAAGGAACCTGGAAATACCCCAGCCTTCTCAGACAACACCGATACCCTTCTCATGCAGTTAGTCATCTGGGGGTATTTCAAAGACTGGGGGTTTGTGCCGTGGGCTTCATCAGATCCTTTGAAGTTTCTCCCCTGCTGCATTTCAGTTATAAATTGTAATTTCCGAGCGTGGTATTGCTAACCTCAGAATACTCATTGTTTTCTGCTCGGCTATTTTGGTACCTTACACATAAACTTAATCTCACAATTAGGTTTAAAAGTAGTCCTTTATATAAAGATAGGCTTCTGCAGAGCTCTTTTATTTACTTGTTTGTTTGCTTGAGGGAGAAGTTGCAGTTGCCAAGCCCTCTTCTGTTGTAATTAAATGGTACACTTGGAGGCAAAAGGAAAATATGTAGTGGTTTGTTTATTCAGGAGGAAATGTTTGATTTAATTTAACAGATTATATTCTTGAAAAGAAACAGGAACAAAAAATAGATCATGAGCCAAATTCTGCCTTTAGCTACATCTTGCAATCTGAAGTGATGCCAGAGCAGTGTTAGGGAGTGGGTCCCTGAAAAACTGTGGATGCTGTGGTGGGAGGGAGATAATTACCTCCCTCTGACAGTGAGAAAAACTGGCCTTGGTCTGCTTCTCTGCCAGCTCCAGCCTCTGCCTGCACCAGGGGGGAGAGGCTGGGGAATGTGCTCTGCACATGAAGCTCTCTGGGCATGGCACAGACCAACTGTGAACCATTGTGGAGAACAGGGCATCTGGGACAAATGAAAGATACCAGCTGAGGTCACCACTCTGAGGAAATACATCATAGTTTTTTGCAGTCACCTTGAGCAGGGTGTGAAGAGTTCATACACCTCTTCTACAGTTCTAGCTCCCATAGGCAGTCTGAATACTGAATTCTGCTCCTGGAGATACCCATATGAACCAAGGGCCTGAAACAGTTTCTGCGTGTTGTCTTGTAGGTTAGTCTTAGGATCTAGATTTTGTTCAATGAAAGTCCACTATTGCTTCATCTTGGGGTACCTCTGCAACGAGGTGCTGCAGTGTGGAGAACTGATCCCAAGTAGTGTAGTACTATTCTGCAAACCAGACAAGGACCAATCTTGGAAAGGGCATAGGTTTGTGAAGGGTTATAAAATCTTAAGGATTTTAGTTGCACTCTTTTTTAAGATACAGACAGAATGCCTTGTATGTATTACAGTGACAACATCCCATCCCTATTTACCTTCCTTTGCAACTCCAGGTCTCAGTTAGCACAGAAGCAGGGGAGAGCAGAGGATGGGGAAGCCTACAGACCATTAGGGTGAGCCCTTTTTCTCTCTTCCAAAAAACCCCAAACCACAATTGAAGAATTTTAATTTCTGGGAGTCCCCACTGCATGTTTCAGGAAACTGGAAAATTTCAACTAGGAAATAAAAAAGGGAAAGGAAATAAAAAAAATCCCAGTGTTTGCCATCTCCTATGAATTGCCGTGATTCAGCTTTTCCCCTTTTTGCATGGAATAAGGTGAGGAGAGGGCTTCTGATGTTGTTAGGGCTTGGCATCTTTAAAGGGGAAACCACTAGAAGTGGCTAGTACACCAGCAGGTAGTTTGCAGGAGCTCACTGTCAGGGAACAACAGCTACTGTTGAGGATGCTTGTGTTCAAGCTCTGCAATTCTGTCATTTAAAGGTTTGATCTTCTGATCCTCATCTCCGCCCCTTCTTTACAAAAAGAGAAACACTGAACAATAGCAGATACTGAAGGAAGATTCTAAACCCAGGAAAAATACAGAAATACTATATAAAATACTTTCTTGGCCATTTGCAGCTTGTGACCACCTTAGATAGAAGGGATGACTCATATTAAATGGTGTTTAACGGCTTTTTCTGCTTTTTTTTTGTCCTTGCTCCTTGAAATTACAGGAACTTCACAGACTCCTAATGTCCTGTAACAAGGAGCTTCACAGCTTAACGCTGTATGGTGCTAAGGAGTACTTTCCATTATTTAACTTTGGTTTCATGCCTCCTGATTTTTTGTGTCTTAAGAGAAAGTTGTTCACTGGTTTTATTTGCTGCATCAGTCATGATTTTATCATACTCCAGCATAAGGTAATTGATGTCCCTGCTTGTTGCAGTGGGGTTTGATTAGACAACTTTTAAAGGACCCTTGTAACCCAAACTGTTCTATGATTCTACGATAACCCTCTGCCCCCTTAATTTCTTTTCCCTGAGGAACAGATGACCTGGAAAATAGAGGTGGATGAAATCCTTCCAGGTGTATTTAGCACAGCACGCAGTCATGAAGGGTCTCCTCGTAAAAGCAAATGCAACAACCTTAGTCTCTGCTACAGTCTCCTTTCTTGAAGGGATGTCTTTGTGCAGGATAACACTCGAATTTGAGTCCTAAAAGCAAGACCTTGACCTTGCACCAGTCTAGTTAAACCAGCTTTAAAAGCATTATAAATCCTGGGCTGGTTCAAAGATTTTGAACAACTGTACATTGTTTTGAATCACAAGCAGCAACAAAAGCTTTGTGTCGCATTCCCATGACTACTTCAGTGAAAACTTTAAACTTCAGAGGAATAAAATGTTACTTTCAAGGCTTTTGGATAAAAGTCATACTTCAGGGAAGTATTCTGAATATTTGCAGCGAGTGTTTTTCTTTGTCTCTTCTTTCTTTAGTACTAATTGTACCTTATTTCCCAACAAACTGCAGCTGCCCTCCTGTTTTGGGGGCTCTACTTTGCAGCTGTATTTAAGATATGCAGGAATTTGAAAGCGCTAGGAGGCTCTGATGCTCTTACGCAATGGCTCTACCGCTCCACCTGCAGGCCTGAGGCTTATCTTTAAATGCGCTTTGCATGGACCCAAGACTTGCATTTCAGACGCAGAGGTATGACATCAGTGGAATTAAAAACCTGGCAAGCAATTTTACTGCTATTTGGTTTGGGAATAGTTTTATGTTGGAGAAAGTGAAAACACGTATCTGGTACCTGTAAAGCACACTGTTTGGTTTGACTACAAGTGTTTTCTGACTTCACTTTACACTCACAGGCTATTCTGGTTAACACTTGCAAGTGCTCAGGAGGATTCTGGAATACAACTTGTTACGAGACAAAACCAGCCTTTGCTGCAACAAGACTTTGGAATGAGATCTCGGAGTGAAACCACACTTTATCTCAGACATAGCTAGGAAGCTCAAGGACAGAAGGGAGGACAAAAACCAGCTGGGAAACACTAAACAAATCAGCCTGAACACCCACACCTCATTCTACTCAAGCGGCCTTGAAATGTGTTTACAGACAAAAGAGCTGTGAACTGTGCTATGTGACTGTGCTGGGAATTACTGTAGGAAATCAGCACAGGAATCCAGAGTTAGTTTATTATATTCACAGATCTTAGGATGTTGGTTTGCTTTCTGTAAAATACTACTGTGCTAAGAAGCTTTTGATAGCAGAGCCTTTCCTATGAAGCATCAAATTTACTGCTGGCCTTATTTTAGTAACAAGCAAAGTAAGAGGAAGGAGCCCATTGCAAAGCAAAGGCACAGACCCTTCTGATTCTGGAACTGCTTGCAAGACAGAACTGATGATTGGACAAGAATCTAATCATGGCCACAGGGGAGTGGAAGTGGTAATTTCAGGTTCAGAGAGGGCTCTATCAAGGTGCTGTCATTGCTTCCTCTTTGCTAGGTCAGGAGAGGTGCCTGCATTGCCCTGGGCTAAGCACAGTGGCAGGAGGCAGTGCTGTGAAGAGCGCAGGCTCTGCACCATGCCTGGTTCTGATGGCTGTTCATAAACGTGCTTTCTTTGCTGCTTGTTATGCAGCTCAAAATATGGTGTCTAAAAGGCAAGAAAGCTTGCAGAGTGCAAACATGTAACACCTGTTTGTCTGCCTTCACAAGCAGTTTTCACCCACATGGTCTCAGACCTCTCTTGCTTATGCTGCTCATTAGACTTCTAGTCCTACAGGTGCAGAACCAGTGAAGCTTCTGCCAGGTACCAATAAATGCGAAGCAGCAGGCAGACAGCATGCAGCCCATTAGGTACCAGATGCCTGTACCAGGGTGCTTCCCTGTATCAGCATACCAGCAAACCTGAGAGGAATATCTGAAAAGGGCTCCCTATATCTAGGGTCTTGCATATCTGTGCAGTGTCCTTGGAACATGGCTTTCCAGAATTGGATGTGATGTGATTTTTAGTATCGTTACCACATAAACTAAGCAAATGAGCCAACTCTTGTTATACCTCAGGCCTATGTCCAAGCACAAGATACACTGCACAGTCTGAAAGAGAAGTGTCCACTGCAGCTGTGAGCCTTCTCCCAAACTTCCATCATCTCAGTGTAAATTGCTTCTAGCCATCAACTTACTTAAACTTCTCTGTTTCCACGTGTACATGTTATCGGTGTTTGCACATTTACTGCTGTTTGCTCTTTTAGTAGGGGCACTTGAGGGATACCAAAGTTGCATTTTGTTTAAGTGTAGGAATGGTTTTGTGAACACTTGGCGTTTCCTATGCAAGATCCACAAAGCATCTGCAGCACAAAGCCTTTGCACAGGTTATGAACCTACCTCTGCCTTGAATCCCAGTGTTTAATATTTGTGGGGCACCAGAAGCACAGCATACCCATACAGGTGGATGTGGTCTACCTTGACTTCAGCAAAGCGTTTGACACAGTCTCCCACAGCATCCTTGCGGCTAAATTGAGGAAGTGTGGTCTGGATGATCGGGTAGTGAGGTGGACTGTGAACTGGCTGAAGGAGAGAAGCCAGAGAGTTGTAGTCTATGGGGCGGAGTCTAGTTGGAGGCCTGTATCTAGTGGAGTGCCTCAAGGGTCGGTACTGGGACCAGTATTATTTAATATATTCATCAACGATTTAGATGAGGGAATTGAGTGTACTATCAGCAAGTTTGCTGATGACACTAAGCTGGGAGGGGTGGCTGACACGCCAGAAGGCTGTGCTGCCATCCAGAGAGACCTGGACAGGCTGGAGAGTTGGGCGGGGAATAACTTGATGAAATATAACAAGGGAAAGTGTAGAGTCCTGCATCTGGGCAGGAACAACCCCAGGTTCCAGTATAGGTTGGGGAATGACCTGTTAGAGAGCAGTGTAGGGGAGAGGGACCTGGGGGTCCTAGTGGACGACAGGGTGTGCCCTTGTGGCCAAGAAGGCCAATGGCATCCTGGGGTGTATTAGAAGGGGGGTGGTTAGTAGGTCGAGAGAGGTCCTCCTTCCCCTCTACTCTGCCCTGGTGAGACCTCATCTGGAATATTGTGTCCAGTTCTGGGCCCCTCAGTTTAAGGACAGGGACCTGCTGGAGAGAGTCCAGCGCAGGGCAACTAAGATGATTAAGGGAGTGGAGCATCTCCCTTATGAGGAAAGACTGAGGGAGCTGGGTCTCTATAGTTTGGAGGAGATTGAGGGGTGACCTTATTAGTGTATATAAATATATAAGGGGGAGTGTCACGAGGATGGAGCCAGGCTCTTCTCAGTGGCAAACAATGAAAGGACAAGGGGTAATGGGTACAAATTGGAGCACAAGAGGTTCCACTAAACCTGAGAAGAAACTTCTCTCAGTGAGGGTGACGGAACACTGGAACAGGCTGCCCAGGGAGGTTGTGGAATCTCCTTGTTTGGAGACATTCAAAACCCGCCTGGACACGTTCCTGTGTAACCTTATCTAGGTGTTCCTGCTCCGGCAGGGGGATTGGACTAGATGATCTTTTGAGGTCCCTTCCAATCTCTAACATACTGTGATACCCCATGGATGTTTCATAGCACAGCCAAATATGGTGCACCATGGGACTCAGGCATCTCATATAATGTGTCCTGTGTGGTCAGGTTTTCCAAAGGGACATCAAAACTTCTGGAAAGCCACCGAGTCTTCATGTCCCAGCCACGGCATGGGAAAGCCATGTCCTTTGCTTTCGCATGTGCTGTGCAGAAACAGTTACAGTTTGAAACAAGTATTGCACCATTGCCTTCATCTTCCTCTTAACAGCTACCGTGTACGGCTCATTTTCCCAGCCACTTTCAGTCCTCTGAAGAGGGGAGAGTTAAACAAGTTTTGCTCTGTCAGGCAGTAGAAGGTTTCATTGCTTTATGCAGGAGAGCACAGGGTGCTTCAGGAGAAGACCTGAGTCTGTTAACATGCATCAGACAGAAGAAGAGCTTATGGTGCTTTAAGCTTCCATGCAGGGAGGGCTAGCCTATGTGTCAGAGGTCCACATGACCCTGTGTTCATGCAGCTGCATCTGCCTGCTGTTTGCGGCATTTGTTCTCCCTTGGAAGAGAGATCTGAAGGCACAAGCGATGGCATTTACTGCCCTAACACCATCACGGCATAAAGAGCTGCCATGCCCGTAGCTGTCTGCTGGCAGTTTGAAAATGTCAGCCTGCCTGAGCAGCTGGAAGGGGTGTGGAGAAAAGAGCCCTTCACTTTGTCCCAAAGACTGGAGTTACCTGTAGCCGGTCAGGATACCACGTATCCTGCCGAGACTCAGCAAGGGATCCTTTTACCAGTGCATTCCCAGGGGAGCAGTGAGAAGCTTTTCTGTAAGACTGTTGTTTGAGAGATGTTCCACTTTGTGTCAGATAGATAGTTTGAACCTGAACTAAACAATTTTGAAAGCACATCTATGCAGGCATGTGAGGCAGACTGGAATCTAAACAACATACCTGCCCTTGGGGGGGCCTCCTCCCAGTGTACCTGTATCTGACCCTTTCACAGTATTTTTGTGGGAGGCATACACAGCAGGAAGGATGGTGAGGGACAGTTCCTCTCTGCAGCACCTTGGGCAAACATGGCTCTGCGTGAGAACTGCAGCATTTCTGCTGTTAAAAAATGAGGAGGGAAAGAGAGGCAGCCCTCACAGCTGCTGCCCGTGCTGTGTGCACGGGAATGGGAGATAACAGTGGGGCTCAGAGAATCATTAACTGCCCCTGCCAAGGTTGCTGGCCTCAAGGACACAGAGCCGTGGTGCACTGGAAGACTGCAGGAGTGCAGCAAAACAACTCTGTTGGTGCTGAGGGAACCAGAGCACCTTGTCCATGAAAGGCAGAGCTCTGCACACACTTATAAAGGTGTATCCAGGTTTGCTTCTGGCATTCTTTATCCCAGATGCTGACACAGCACAAGGATGTGAACAATTGATGTCCTAAAAGCTGTTTCTTTAATTTTTATTTTTTTATTATTTTTTTTCCTTTATTGCTGTTCAAGGGAAAATTATCCCTAGATATCTAACTGCTAAATTTCTGACATCCTGGTCTAGTTGCCTTGTCTTCAAGGTCTTGTTTTCCTCACTGGACAATGTGCTCCCTATGCTCTGGTCAGTATATGTGTTGCTGTGAAGATTAAACCCATCTCTCCTCCACAAATACCTGTCAGCCCCCTTACTTGCGGTGCAATCAATGAAGCCTCTTCTCCTGGGTGAGAGCACAAAGCAGCCTCCTTTCCTCATGACCTTGAGCACAAGCAGAGCCTTTATCTGTGATTGCTTGTTTCTAGAAGTACACAAAGCGAAAGCAAGGATTGTTCTCTTGGTGTGGGATGCATATTTTTACCTTGTTTCTCACTCCCCAGCCCAGGTGAAAATAAAGAGCATATGGGGAGATGGAAGGCAGATCCCCCCCAAACTGTGTGTCCTCACCAATGAACAGGTGGGTGACTGCTTTCTCTAAGGAGATCCCCTCTCCTATCACCCTAAGAGTCAAACTCCACCTATGCTCCCCTTCAGTGATGTCATCCTATTTCCAGGTCAGAGCTTGTAGCTGCTGTGCATGGTGCCTGAGCTGTGCACGGTGCCTGAGCTGTGCACAGTGCCTGAGCTGTGCACGGTGCCTGAGGTCCCTGCGCTGAGAAGTCCCATGACTGCAGCCCAGCTACCTTGCAGTGTCCTGCGCTTAGGGGTTCATTCCCCAAACATCAGCCCAAGGCCACAGCGCCTCCCCCCTGTCCCACATCCTCCGTGTTTCCTTATAACGTGACCTGGATTATGGCATCCATGTGCACTGATATCCACCCATCCAGAAAAGTCTTAGTGTTTACAAACTTAAAGGTCAGTGCATCTCACTGGGCATGAGCAAGAGAAACAATCAGCCTTGCAGGAAGACAGCTACGTTACTGAGTGTAAGTTTACTTTTGTGCACTGTAAGCACAATCCTGAGTTTTCAAGGCTTGCTCTCACCTGCTCTTTTATTGCAAGGAAGGTGCAATTGTAAAGTGCTGCCTGCACGCAATGATCTGATGTAATGTAATTAACATTTTGACCACTGGATGTTACCCTTGCTCCAAACATCAGCAGGGGAATGCAGGATAAAGACTTCCTGGCAATGTAATCTTACTATTTTTTAACCTAGAGCCTACATAAATCAGACAGTGACCTGTGGGTAAGTGAATCACGTACTTATTGCCTGCCCATCAACTAAAGATGAATAGTTAAAAAGCTATTACTCAGATATAAGGGAATGTCTGCATCCAGGAACGTGCAAACAGTTAATTAAATTAATAGTACTGAACTGAAATTTTAATAATGAAGAAGCAAGTGATTTTTCAAACCATTGTGCTTGGAAATTCTAGCACACTGCCCAAGGCAGCCAAATGGTTTGGTGTGTATTATACTAGCAGTGCATGAAGCCCAGAGATAAACCACATTTTTTAGGTACCTCTGACCTCTTACACTGCACTCATTGATCCACCTCCCCTAGAAGAGTTAGTAAGCCTTATGTGTAAGCAGTCTATTCGAAAACTCTGTGGGTTTATTATTATTATTCTTCTAATCATATGCAAACATTTTTGAACACTACCAAGATCTCTAATTATTTTTGCTGTCTACTACAGCCTTTCTGTATGGATCCCACACACTTTGTGCATACAGATTTCACTGATATGAAGTCTTCCTATTAGATGAGCACAGCTGGTACAGCTGAGATGTGCCTGGAGCAATTCATCACTTATTGACTGGCACCTCTGTGGAATACTTCCTTTATGCATAGCGCATTGCAGGAGCTCCTGTTTTCATCTTCCCCAAACAAGGAGAAGAGCCTTTGAATTTTGAATTTGAATGCATGGCAATTTGTCCACCCATAGGTGGACTCTGTATAGCTGGATAATATATCTATCCATCTGTAGGTGGACACAACCATTACTACACTCTACATAATCTGACAGAAGTTCCTTATGTGGCTGCAAACCAGGTGTCCACAAAGGTGGTTCTGTGGTTTTGGGATTCCTCACATAGTGCAGGAAACATCTGGGAACTGTGCCCCCAGCAACGCAGTGTTTTCATATAGAATAACTTTATCTGTTTTCCAGTATCTTATTTACCCATATCCCTATCATTCCACAGTTCCAGTATCTCTAGGCATCTCGAAGAACAGGTTTTGCAGACTTTTCTGAGATCACCATGTGATTCCTGAGCAAGGTTGTCATGTCTGAAGAAACACCTGACTTGAAAACAGAGGTAAAACTTACCTTTTTGACTGAGTGTTGCCATTTTAAAAATGGCCAGCCAAAAAGTCTGAACTTTGTCTCGTCCTCAGGAATTCTTAGAGGCTTGATACTGAAAATAATTTATTTATCAAACTTTCCCTTTCTCCATTTTGTATACTGTAGTTCCTGCTTTGTCTCTGAAAGACTGATGCTGGGCTGAGGGGGTATTTTAACACGGAAAATGTGGGAGCTTTTTTAAATTGACATGTAAAGGGTTTTGCATATTTGAACCTCCTAATCTAACTCTGCTTGCTTGCTAGGGCAGAGCAGCCTCTATCTTTTGCTATGCCCTTGCCTGTTGTCATGATTGACACACTAGATTAACATGAGGAATAATAACAACGTGTAGCTCCATAGAGCATAATCCTTAGTGCTTTAAATTAAAACTTTCTGCTGTGGGCATGAGAGTGATTGGAACAGAACTTTGCCCTGCAGGCACTTTTTTCACCAGCCCATCTGTTGTCCCAAATACTAGGGATGGAAATGCCCGTTCTGCTCATTTTGCTTTTACCTTATAAAGGTTGGGTTTTTTTTAATATATATTTTCTTTCTTGAGACTGTTGCAAACAGCATATGAAACACAATGTTCATACCAGGGCACAGCAGTGGAATGCGTACAACAAGCCAGAGCAGTATAAAATATTCAAAGAATGAATACATGCGCATGTAGGTCAAGTAAAATGAGGGATCCCTGCACTCACTTCTTTCTTGGCTTTAACACATTGCTACTCCTTAGGAGTTTGCCTGGAATGTCTTATTTTAGCACCCTTCAGCTGAACAGAGTTGGTGGCCTGACATTTGATCCTTGGAGTCTTTTCTGAGTGATCTGCCTCCTTCTCACGTCAGTACTCTTTCCAACAGCTTGACAGGAGCTTTGCTTTCCCTCTCTTCCTTTCCCCTCTCTTCAGGACCATTATTTCCTGTTATGGGCTGGAAAAGCATCTGCTGTGGGAGAAGATGGAAACGTGACACAGATTACTGTGAATTATTTGCCTTTCATTAAACGTTCCTTTACTCTTCCATTCTTTCATGTACAGGGCCAACACCTGTACAGAAGAAGAGACCCAAGTCTCTTTTAAAGGTACCTAATTGTGCAAAATTCCCTGCACACACTTGTCTTTTTTCTTCACATATTCTCTATGTGAGATTGCAGCAGTGATAAGCCTCTTTGCCATACCTGAATCTTGCTCAGAGCAACCAATATGTGAGAGTTAGGATGAGAAAAATTTGAACTGTTCATTTCCCATAGCAGTTTGCCAACCCCTGGGATGAAAACTGATAGGTCAATAAATATAGATAGTCAGGTTTTTAAGCTTTGCACACAGAAATAGAGGTCTAACTCACTGAACGTCTGAAAGCTGAATGGTTGAACACACTTGCATTTATCATTTACTGATAATGTAAAATCAACTATTTCTGAATTATTACTTTACATCTAAAAGTTTTCAGTTCCCTCCTACCTCACATAAAAGCCAGAATGGACTAAATATCTATGTTGACTTCCACAGATGCAGGTTCCCTGTAGGACCTGAACATCAAATGTCAATGTTCAGGTTTCAGGCTGTACCATCTGATGCTGAGAAAGAGTTGATTGTGGGCATCTGTTGTTACATCTTAGCAACATGTAGAATGAGCATGGGGGAAAAACATCCCTAATTTTCCTGATCTCCTGTTCTATCACAAACCACGTGTCCGTTTCTATGTCTGGAACAGAGCAGCCCTGGACATTCCATCATTTCAGATCCAAATGCTCTGATCGCTTCAAACACCACCTTGGGCAGTCTGCTACATACGCTCCAGGGCCCTGCCTGCTGCCCCCTGCAGGAGTCACTGGAGGCCTTCAGGGCACCATGGCTGAAAAACTGCTCTCTGCGAGGTTTAGGTCCCTTGTAAATGCCTCTTCTCATCCTCAGAGGCAGACAAGTGATATCAGATTCCTGCTGGTTGAGGAGGGAATTGCTGCCTCCAAAACCAGGCAGGTTGCTCCTTCTTCCCAAGGCAGTCACTGGGAAGCAGTAGGTCGGGGCTGCTCTGCCGGTGGGAAGTCTGTGAAACATCAAAACAACCCCCTGGGTCAGGATTTTCCTGTTTGATTCTGCACTCTCTCTATTCTCTCCTTTCTTCAGACCTACCTTAGGCTCCACCTCATTTACAACATATGTCTGATTCTATGTGACTGCTCACCTCCAAATTGTTGATATTTAAGTAAAACAATAAGCACTAAAAAGTTTCTGTATTTAATGCAGGATAACTGGACCATGTGTCCCCTCTGGCTCTCAACGTACCTGTTCTTCTCCATTACTGTTTCTTATCTTAATTCTGCCAGTATATAGTACAGAATGAATAAAATTTAAGCAACCACATTAATAGGAGTTTTTCTGCCTCCTTTGACAGGCACTACCATTTGTATGGAAGAATGGGAGAGGTTGCTCTGCATGAATTTCCATCCAGTACTGTGGGATCCAGCCCCAGCACAATTGTTCAGAGCTGATCCTTGCGGTGTCTGTGCAGAGAACTCAGAAGGGGCAAGGGAAACCACCGGGCTGCTCATCCAACTCAGGTCTTCCTGAGATACCTGTCCTCACACTGTCTTAAAGCCGCATTAACAGAACAGCCCCTCCATGTGGTCCAGATAAGGTGGCATATGTATTTAGTAACGGGAGCAGTAGTAGCAATAGCATGTAAGTTGTGGAGTATTTTGCCAAGGACGGACCAGCTCCTCTAAATGGATTACATTAATCTACAAAGATAACCCCTTGGGTTTTCACTCTCCCTGCAAAGAAGAGTGAGCAGTATGTTAAAAAGCTCTCCCCAGTAGTTTATCTAAACCTGGCTGCTCCTAATCCCTCCGTTTTAGTCCTTAAAATTAAAATACACTTGCTTTCTCCTTTTATCATGAAGTCACTCAGCACTTAGCCTGCTGGAGATTTGGGGAAATTTGAATTCACACTAATGACACACAGTTCTCTTCTGCTATCTGTCCAAGGAGATCAGGAGAAGGTGGAGAAAATAATGTGTCTAAACGGGGATGGAATAACTGAAGCTCCTTGATAGGGCACTGGGCACATCCCCTTCTGGAACATAGCTGGCTGCATCCAAGGTTGGCTCCTCCGCTGATAAGGGCTGTTGTGAAGAAGCACAGAAGCAAAGGCCTGCTGCTCCTGCCTCATGGGGACTGCTTTTCAGCTGAGGTTTTACCCCTGGTCCCATCACTACTATGCCCCAGTGATGCCCCATGGCTCCTGTGATTCTGGACCTGATCCAGCTCCACTGGCTCAGCTTCCTGCCTCACCCTGGGACATGTCTTGCTGCTGCGGACTTACTTGATGACAAGCTGGCTGTGTTTGAGTCCAGTGACTACCCTGGACTGATCCTGCCCTAGACTGGCTGCTCAGCATTCTGGTCACTTGGTGAGAGCTCTGTCCCACTGTCAGTGCTGCCACAGACCAACACTGCAGTCGTCACAGCACCCAGACTCATTTGGGCTTCCCAGAGAAGAATTTAACCCTACTCATTAATACTGCTTTCAACTCAAAACCCAGGTGAGACTGAATTGGCCTTGTGTGGCCACATGATAATGCTGTTCCTGCCCAGCTTATTATTTCCACTGAGTACTAGAAGATTTGTCAATATTTATATTGCATCCTCAGTAAAAGTCAGCTTGTTTAAGCTGAAGTCAAAATAAACTACTCTAACACATGCTGGCTGGAAAATCTGCCCACATTTTCTCAACACTTCAGTTTCTGAAGTGTTCTGCACCTTTAGAACAAGAAATATTTTGTATTAATATTTCTATGTTAATATTTTCCCATTATGCAGATCAGGGAGTTGGGGAAATGACACTAGCACTTTTCCCTCAGTGCCATTTATAGCTTTTGACAGCTTCCTGTCATCGGTTAAGCATGTTACGAAAAGCAGAATCAGCAGGCTGAAGACACCAAGTTATGTTTTTATTAAAAGTATTATTCAGCTGTCACGCAATGTCACATGTAAACATCCTCACAAGTTTCTAGTGAAGCAATGTCATATATGCAAATGGTCTCTGTTTCTACTGTTACTTTTACAGTGGGTATAAGGATACCACATAAACAGAGAGAGAAGGGAATGGGGGCCCTAAAACTCAAATCCACCCCTCCTGATTCATGGGTGACCCTGGGCATATGCACAGGATATAAGAATAGATGCATAGCTGTATGAGAGCAGTGTTAACTTTCCAGATGTATATATCAGGTACTAAACAAATATTTAAAGACACCATTTTCACTCCATTTCTCATGTGAATAAATGCTGTCAGATTGGCCTCCTTTATAAAACTCAGCTCTGAGCTCCATTGTGATATATTATGTGGAGATTACTCGAACATCTCCTATTGCAGTATATACCTGACAATAAGCAAAGACATATCTCTGCATACTGGATTCACCACCAAAACCTTGCCTCATGAAGGTACACCCTGACTAGTTCAGGGACTGATTATGAGTAGCTGTGCAAGCCTGGGACTCATACTACAGTCTGTGTTTATGCTGCTCCTTGGGTAGGTTTTACAACCTACAATTCAATTCCTTGCACTACAGCTATATTACTGAAAATCCCAAAGCTCGGTAGTTTGAAGCTGATCTGGAGTCACCACAGTGATGTATTGCAGGTCTTTCAGACTGCCATGACGCAACAGGGTGATGGACAATGAAAGGGACAGCAATAGAGTACCATGATTGAATGGGCCTGTGAAATGTGTTTCTATTTGTATCTGGCATTGTTTTGCCAGTAGAAATGATAGCAAACATGTGAGTTTGGAAAGTGAGTTCTGAGCACAAGGCATCAGATCTGTGGTGACTAGGTCTTGAAGTTGATATGTAAACCACAGTGGTGTGGTTTTCTTCTCTAAGTAAGTCCCAGTTTTTCTCAGTTATTGATTATATATGTCACTCACCTTGATTTTTCTTCTTTTCTTAATGGAGCAGGGCTAATTAAGCTGTTTTGACTCTGATGTACATGTGATCCAGACAGGGACAGCACTGTGTCATTAAAACTTCCCAGAAGGCAGAAAGATGAGTCTGAGGACATGATCAGTGTATTCCCTCAACCTTCCAGGTTGGAAAAGAAAGTGAAAAGAATCAGAATCATATCAAACACCATTTTTTAAGTCATTTTCATGATTTTGGAGGTTTTATCCTGTCTTCAACAGAGGCAATAAGAAGGAAGCTGTTTAGGGAGAGCGTGTGATCCTGGTCACTCTGCACTGCTCATTTGCCCAGTCCATGCAAGTACATTAAGGCTGTGAAAGGGGATGTTCTTGCCAATTCCTTTTAGTATTTATAGTCCTGTTGTCTGTGAAGAAGAAAATGTAAGGTAAATAAAGAGAAGCCTTATGAGAAAGGAAGACTGTTGGAGCTTTGTCTTCTTTTCTTCCCTCTAAGAGCCACCTCAGGGTGCCTTCCTCTGGCTGCTGGTCTCACGGGTTGTTTCTGCCCTCCAGTCTGTTGTTCCTCCTACTCTGCCCTGGGAACCATATGGTTTGCAGGCTGGGAGGCTGCAAGCAAGGCACGATAAGCAGCAAGAAGGGAGTTTGCTGTCAGCAGGCCAGGCTGTTTAACTATAGCTCCTACAACCATTCACTGCACAGCATCTGGAGGTGCTCTGGGGAGAATCCTATATGCATCAAGTGGAAGGTACCAGCATTTACCCTGGCTTTGATAAATGAGTACATGTGCCTTCCAAGTGTTGCCCAGTGGCTGTGAGACAGCATTAACTGCAGTGAGGTGGCAGTTGCTACAGAAACAGGTTGCTTGAACAGCCAAGAAATTAGGCTAGTAAAAGCCAAGGAAATCATCCATGTGTAAGCGGACTTCGTAAACATCCACACCTCCTATTGTAGGCACATAGATGGAGTGTGTACATAGGTAGAGTATTTAACATCAGCCAGTTTGAGGTGTTCTTTTTTTCTGGGTTTTTTTTTGTTTGTTTGTTTGGTTGGTTGGTTTTGTGTTTTTTTTTTTTTGTTGTTGTTGTTGTTGTGTTTTTTTTTGAGGGGGGAGGGGGATTGTGCATCCTCTTTAAAAATGAAAGAAATGACCACTTAGAGACAGAGGAAGCTTTGCTAAAAGGTCTAGCTTCCCCCGGCCTTATTTATTTAGTTCTTCAGCTGACACATTTAATACTGCAAGGCACTTGGAGACTCCAGTTTGAAAGAAATATGCTGCACAAAATCAAGCTTCCTCCCAGAAGCAGGAAACATCTTTAGAAGATAATTGCTTATTCACAATTAAATAACCTTTATTACTGCTCTGTTCAATAAGGAGAAAGAGTGTGCAGCACATCTTTAATTTCAAGATGCATGCTACACGGGTAGCCTGATTCCCCTCTCATTTTCTGTTTTGATGATAGTGGAAACTTCATATCAGTGAATTCACTCTGACTGTATCTTGGTAAACATAAGAGAATTAGGTGTGTTATCTGTGATATTTTCTCTTAATGCTGAAATTGGCTGGAGACACAGAGCCACATAGTGATTTACTTCCTAAACCCTGAAGATAAAGCATAGAAGAGATGTAAAAGAAGCTACATCCTTTGTCCTAGGCTGTTTTAAGACAACAGCTGTAGATAATACATTAAGTGGAAAGCACACTGGAGACACCATCATGTACTGCAGTCACAAGAGGAATAAAAATAGAGTTCAGTGTTCAGAGAGAACAGCCACAAATATTAGTTCTTTACCCAGGTAAGAAGGTGCTGGCTCCAGGCTGAGCATCAAAACCGTTCATATGCCTCTTGCCTTCACAGCAAACCAAATATTGCTCATAAAACTACTGTGAAGACCTTTATCAAATGATTAATTGTCAAGGATGTGTTAGGAGATGAATTGCAGGACATGCTGCCTCATGATGTTTGAACTCACACTCTTCTATACCTTCAACTCACGGCACCTCAAGATCTGTGTGTATAGGGAGCTGTCATGTGTTGTCTTCTCCTGGCTGTGTGGAAGGGGGTACACACAAATCCTTTCAGCAGAAGAACAGACAACCATCTGTTTTCTGAGACCTCCTTACTGGTGCTGAGGATATTGCTATTTGTTGTTTTTTTCATGCTCCCAGGGCTTTACAGAACAGATTAAAAGTTTTTGCTTTTGGATGTAGCCCCTTACTGCAGTGCAAAGTGAGTGGCAATAAACATAAACCCAGCCAGGAGCCCAGCGTACTCACCTGGTAGAGGTTTAAAAGGACAAGGCTGTGACCAACGTTCTGGCTTGCCTTGCAGGGTCCTGCCTGTGGGAACCTGACCAAGATCCCCCAGCTGCCATCTTTGACTCTAAGGATGAAGGAAATAATAACTGTGAGTTGGAGTGACCAAGTGTGCTCATGGGTGTGTGAGGGAGAAATGGAGCAGCAGGGACTGGATGCATACGTGAAAGAGGGCAAACAAGTGTGCACGAGGGGCTGGATGGATGTGTGAACAGTTACATTACAGAGGGAGATGTGGAGCTTAAACAAATGCAGATTGTAGCTCTGTCCCCTGCTGTACTGCACACCAGGAGTTCTGGAAAGAGCATTACATTATTTATTTTCCAGCCACTTCCACTTAGCACCGAGACGCAGCCACCCTGAAGCGTGGTACTTCAACATACCTCAACATGACTTTCCTCCAAAATCACAAAGGAAAGTCACCTTGCTAACGGCACACTAGGAATGCCCATCAGCCTCTGCTGCCATGAAGGGAGCACAATCTGTACTGGAACCAAGCCTGGCTATTAATCAGATTCATACCAGAAACTCAGACTGTTAATTTAGTGAAGTCATGGAAATGAAAAGTGTGTAATACAAAAATACCATTTGGGGAGAGCAGGGGAACTTTTCAGGCACAGAAGTTTCACAGCTATTTACCCAGTTTTCATTTATGCATTGACTTGGAGAGCTGCTGCAGCAGCAAGGACTGAGACTGGAGCTCTCAAAGCATCAACTGAGCAATCTTGAGCTGAAAGAGCGAGCTGAGAGATGCAAATTTGGAATGAGGGTCTTAATAGCTAAATGCAGCCCAGCTAGTGCTGTAGGAGGGCAGAATACTACTCTGAGAGGCATTAAGTTCTCCTTTAGGTTACTTCAGGTTATGTACTGCAGGTACATTGCCTGCAATTGGGCAGCAACATTGCTTTATTGTGGCTTACACACAAACTCCTTCAGTGATTGCATGGACAAGTAAGAACACCCTCATGGCTGCATTTAGCACATGCAGCAGTGTATAACTCATGCACAAAATATACAGGCTTTTGCAAATGAAACAGGTATCAGGATTTCCTCTTTGGATAGAGAGAAAGTAAAACCAAAACCCACTCAGGCTGAGGATGGTTCTGTCTGTGCAGAACCACATCTGTGCCTCCATGCTGCTGGTGAGCAGGGAAGTGGCTGCCCTAGTTTTGACAAGTTCTGGTGGAGATTTAGGTTCACTGAGAAATCACATAAACTCTGTGCTGCTTCTAAACAAGTAGGTACATGGTGGGAAAAGAATAGAGGAAGCCTGCTTTATCTGTTCCGTTGTGGCTGAAACTGGATGATGGTCTATCTTCTCTGGGGAAACTCCAAGGCAGGACTTTTGCAAGTGAGCTTTATAAGAACATGTAGAAAGTACATTAAGGGATATAGTGTAAATGACTTCACAAAAGTCTGAAGGAAAATCTAACTTCCATGAGTTGTGAGGGTGGTGAGGCCCTGGCACAGGTTGCCCAGAGAAGTTGTGGATGCCCCATCCCTGGAAGTGCTCAAGGCCAGGATGAATGGGACTTTCTGGTCTAATGTAAGGTGTCCCTGCCCATGGCAGAGAGGTTGGAACTTGGTGATCTTTAAGGTCCCTTCCGTCCCAAACTATTTTACGATTCTATGATATCTGATTTGTGCATCTCATGTGTTGGAAACATTTCTAAGTGAGATTGTGATGAACTGCCTCATGGCTGGGTAATGGCAGCAGGGAACCGACAGTGTTACTAGTAAAAGATTAATGAGATGAATAAATCTTTAATCCTGGTTTGTAGTCTAATTTGTTGCTCTTATTTTCACTTTACATCACCTAGCTCAGTGAAATGCCTTATCAATGGAAGCAGCCATTTGCTTAGAAGCTTGAAACAAAGATTGTTTTTTCACTTCAAGAGTCTAGATCCTACATTATCAAGGAGCTATGAGGCTTGGCTTTTTGTTTGCAAAATAGGAAAGGAAAAGATGTCTGCTGAGGGAATGTTAAAGGCTGAAGTTGTGTGGCTTGTGTTATGCAAGCAAGCAGACTTTTGCAATAGTCTTTTTTTGCTTTTAAATCCACAAATGATTTGCAGCAGTTTCAGTTAATTGGGTCATAGCATTTTTTCTCCCTTGCAACCTATTAATTGGACTCCTATATATTTCTGCTAGCTCTAGCTCTGCTTTTCTTGCCTGCTTTAGCAAATGATAATCTTTATGTTTTGACTTACCAGTAATAAAGTAGACCTGGTAATACCTAGTCATCTCACAAGAGTATACTGAAAGTTAACTACAGTTTGAAAAGCAATCCTAAATCCTCTGGTTCTTAATTACTATGTAGTAATTGTACAGCACTGCAGCCTTAAAAATAATTTAGTATTGAGTTACTGGAGACATGACCTCATTTTATTCCTAGTATCAAATTTTAGAACATGAAAATATTCCATTTAGTCTATTTTCTGGAATAGAGTACTTGTGACTGACTAATTAGCTAAAGCTTTATCTACAGTATATTTACTAAAGTACTAAAGGTGCTTGCTGCAGATGATAATGCATGTGGCAAAGGAAGGACACTGCTGCCCAGTCAGTATAGTGGAAACAGCTCGGAGGCTTGAGAACACTTTATCACATCATTCCTGGAGCTATAAATGAGCAAATGCTATCAAAGGAAGTTGTGGTACAAAAGTTAGAATGAGAAGTTCGAAGCATTTCTTCTGCTCACCAGGAGTGAGGGTGGGAAGGGGCAGGGGAAGGAGAAATACAAGTATTCCTAGATATACACAAGTTTTAGTAACTCTTCAAAGGCGAAAAGTAGTGACATTAACATCAAATTAATAGTTGCATTATATCACTGTCTTTCATGATGAAGCTTACAGCATTCATGCACCTGTGAGCACATCTATGCCAAATTTCTTTAATTTCATGCAAAATAAGCCTTGATAATGAGTTTTGAGGTCTTAACTAAACTAAGCACAGAGGTGCTCTTACTTCATTGGGAAATGATGAAATGACCAGGAGACAGAAAACATCCAAACCCATGGGGTGCTCTAGCTCCCCCTCTAGGGCCTCTGTGGCTGATTTAACACAGGGGTCGATTTGTAAAAATGATTATTATTTGTATGTTTACCTGCCCCCAAGGCTGTGCACCTCACACTTGCTAGCGGCTGTACAGAGTGGGTGTCAGTTGCTGCTGCTGATGGGAGGCTGACTCCTGGCTGACAGCCTTTTGCATGCACCCCAGGCATGGTTATGGGAAAGCTTCATGTAGGGGGTGTCCTGAAGCCTGGTCCTTTGATGGAAGGTTTAGTTCTTGTAAGGATTTTGGAATTTAGCCCAGCACAAATAACTGTCTTATAGCCAGGTGACCACTGTGCAATGACCATAGAAGCTTCTCGGTGATGGACTATTCCGCTGAAGTTCTTCTGGAGGCATTTCCAACAGCCCTGCCCTAAATGTATCAATACCCAAAATAATGAGAGCTGTGGGGTAATCTTCTTGTAAAGCATTAAACCAACCAAGAATTTAACTCTCACTTGCAAAAGCAGCCTTGGACTTGGAGACACTCGGGCATCTAAAGAGGTAGAAAGGCATCCACAGATATTTTCAGCAACATACCACACATAGTTTGCCATGCGGTGGAAGCCTATGAGAGTTTAGAATCCTACTAGGCATCTGCTTATCTACCCCAGTGCTTATGGTCTTGACCTGTAGACACTAAGAGGTGTGAAAGATTTTCCACAAAAGGCCTTTAGCAGGAAATGCATGAGTCAGAACTATGGACTGACTTCCTAGTCAGCTGATACCCAGCCTTAAAGAGACACTTATGTGTTCAGTGTCTCTTTTTGATGGTACAGTTACTTGAGTAAAGGCAGTTCTGCTTTCAGGGATTTCTAACGCTGCTTTAGGTGGGACATATTGCATAGGATTTCTGATCCAATGTATGCCCCTCTTCAGCTGCTAGGGCTTTGATCCAGTGCGTGCTTTCAGAGTTATGCCTGGTGCATCTTTCAATCCCATGAACAGTCCCATTGGGGACTGAATGTCATTCTAACCAATGGCAGGGTGCTTTGCCCTGAGGTTGGAATGGGTTTATGGGAGATAAGAGCTTAATTCCCAGCCTAGAAGAGCTAGCTGGACTCAGGCTTATGTTAATAAAATCCTCCTACAGAGGAGCCAAGCTGCTGGTGCGCCTTTGCATTTTGAACTAAAATGTTAGACATGCTCACCTGCCCTGGGGAGCGAGAAGATGGAGCGGACAGAAAGCCACTAGCTTTCACCAAGGGTATCTGCGCCTTTAAGCCATGCAGTCCCATACAATCGCTTGGCGTGAGAATCATCCTTGGGGAGTCTGGGGAAGAAGTGAATTGGGAGGACTTTTAGGGCTCCTTGGGTCAGATTTGTCACTGAAGAAGTGACAAACAGTGAAGCAAAGTTACTACCCATCTCTCCCCTACCATGAACAGGAGGAGATTTCACACTGTCAATGGTCTACCAGACATAGACAAGGTGGGGAAATTATCCCAGCTCTCTGCCCAGGGACAAACTCTCCCAATGACAGAGGGAGATGATAAGGGATGTTACCAAACCTTTTATTTGGCTTTTTCAGCTGGAAATTGTCATTCATGGTCCTCTCCCTCTTCTTCTCATCCCATGTTCATCTCAATGTGACCACATCTCAGCCTTTCTTTCCTTTTCTAACACATCTCCCAACCCCACATTTGCATCCAAGAGAAATGGCCTTTCCTGCAAGGAAATTAAAAATTCTGTGAGGATCTGCATCCTCTTCTCTCTCCTCCAGAAGTGGCTCAGACCAGGGGACAGATTGGCATGGTAGAGAGCCTATCTTTACCTGTCTTGCTACCACTGCCACTTGCAGGCTTTGAGAAGTGTCCTGCTGCTCCACTCGCTGCTGGTTGGTTCTCTCGACCACAGCCACAGACCAGACAAGTGGCTTCCTCTCTTTATGCGTGGCTCTCACCTGCAGAGCTGCGTCAGTTCTTTGGTGGTGTGCAGGGCAGGTGCCTGTCTCTGTGCCTGTGCTGCTGCCTCCTGCTTGCCAGAGCAATAGGAACCTCGTGCTGGTGCCACAGGAGGGAGAGGTGCCCGGTGCTTCTCAGGAGCTGTGTCCAGGCAGCTCCTCTTTGGCTGCTCCGAAGTCTTGATGTGGGGCAGTGAGGACAGACACTGGGGAAACACCTTCTGGTGCATTCCCAGCGACTTGCTGTTGATGCTGCCCTTGCTGCCTGCTGCTGGCATTGCTGTCATATGCTCTGCTGCTTGGCCAGCGCTCCTCAGTGTGTGCTGAGTGGCTGGGACCTTCCTGCTGTTGGCTGTGTGGACAGCCTCTGTTCTTGTTTGTGTCCCTGCAGCCCTGCTCTGTGCTGGCTCCTGCCATGCTGCTAGCTGCTGGCGTGGTCCCTGGCTCCCAGTGCTGTACCTGTGCAGCACCGTGCTTGTGCTCCCTGAGTTCTTAGTTGTGGGAGCAGAGACTGTGGACCTGAGTGGGGCAGGCTGACAGGTCTCTGGCCATGCATCTCTGCTGCTGTAACTGGGGACATGGTGCAGCTGAGCAGCAGTTGTGAGAAGCTGCTGTTGGCTGCTGCTTGTGCTGATGATGGCCGAGTCTCTCACACTTGCAGAAGCTACAGAGGCTGCTGGTGTTACAAGTAGCAGCCTGCAGCAGCTGACGACTGAGTGTGGTGGTGGCTGGGGTACCACTGTCACCAATGGTGGCAAATGGAGTGTCTGCTCCAGTTTCGACCCACTGGTGCTGGACAGCACCACTTGGTGCCCCAGGCTGCCCGTCTGCAAGAGAAACTGAGGAGATAGGCTGTATGACAGCGTCCCTTGTGTCTGCATCCCATCTGGCTGAGCTCCGGTAGTTGTGTTCCCCTAAAAGCCCCAGGGCAGGGCTCAGCCCCACTCTGAGGTGTTCATCAACCCAGAACGAGTGAGGGTCACCCAGAAGGAGCCTTTCAACTACAGCAGAACAGGTGAGCACATGCCAGCCCCTTGAGCTGCCCTGAAAGGGAAAGGGGCCTCTGGCAGCTCTGTGGGGACCCAAGGTAGCTCAGCATCCTCACACGGAGCTAGGGAGATCTAGGGAGGGAGGAAGGTATGGAAAACCCTGAGCCAGCAGGAAACCTGCACTGGGAAGCTCTGGGTCAGCTCCAGCCACAGCTTTGCAGAAGCCCATCCCCTCCTCAGGCTCCTCGTGGCTTGCAGGGACCTCCAAATTTCCAGAAACTGTGCAGAGTGACTCTGCCCCTCGCAGAGTAGAAGCACACTGCCTCTGCCTGCATCCCTGTGCTGGAGAGCAGGGGCTTGGGACCTCCTGGAGGTCAGGCTGAAGGTCTCTGCCCAAGGAACTGGCTCAAAATGGGCAGTCTGGGGCTGATCCAGGCGAGTTCAGGGGACAGGACACAGCTGAAAAGCGAAGGCTGCATATAAAGGATTGCTGGGACCCCATGTTGTGCACTACCTCATGGCATGACAGCACAGCAGCGGAGGATGCTGCATACGACACAGTGCCATGGGGAAACTCAGGCATGGAATGTAGCCAAGCCATGGGTCATGGGCAGGAAGGGAATCCAAGTTAGCACACTGCAAGCCGTGCTCCATGACATCAGAGAGTGCTCAACAGAGGGGCACCAAGCAGATGGAGTTTCACGTGGCAAAGCAAGGGCAGATTGCCATGTTGGTAGCACTGTTCCAGAGGTCTCCATGTGTAGGTGGTGCCCAGCATGGGCACTGGTACCATCGTTATGGTACAAAACGCACCATCAGGACTTAAGACTATGAGGCATCTAGCTGGGAGCTAAACTGAGGAAAACCCATGTCTCTCTAAACCTGTGTCTTGGCATTGCACACCATGATGGGGGGTTCTGGCAAGTAAACACCTAACTATAGGCTTTGGTTAAAGCTGCCAAGTGGCACTATGGATCATGGCGCATCTCTTGGCCCATGCTCAGTCTTGCCTCTTTCTTACCTATTGCCAATCTTCAGACTTCTCATTACTGACCAGGTTTCTCCCTTCGCATTTATCATCTATATCGCTTTTTCCAGAGGGAATTGGACCAGTGTGTCTCCCTACAGTCCATGGCTCATCTTGCCTAAATTCCCATGGCCAGAACCTCCACTCTGACTCCTTGTAGGCTCCCTCTGTAATTCTGCTCCATGCCCCATTCCCTTCTCTGTAATTCTCTTCTCAGGTATTTCCAGTCCCCTCCTTTCCCCCGTATGTTCTACTGCAGCTTCCCATCAAATCTTGTTATTCCCAGAATCCCACCCCCAAATGCCTCTCCTGTTTTCCCTTTGGGGTGTCCGCTGGCTGAGAGAGGAAGGTGTGTTGGCATTGCTGTTCTCAAAGGGAGGAATCATAGAATCATAGAATAGTTAGGGTTGGAAAGGACCTTAAGATCATCAAGTTCCAACCCCCCTGACATGGGCAGGGACACCTCATACTAAAACATATCACCCAAGGCCTCATCCATCCTGGCCTTGAACACTGCCAGGGATGGAGCATTCACAACCTCTCTGGGTAACCTATTCCAGTGCCTCACCACCCTAACAGGAAAGAATTTCCTCCTTATATTCAATCTAAACTTCCCCTGTTTAAGTTTTAACCCATTACCCCTTGTCCTATCACTACAGTCCCTAATGAAGAGTCCCTCCCCAGCATCCCTACAGGCCCCCTTCAGATACTGGAAGGCTGCTATGAGGTCTCCATGCAGCCTTCTCTTCTCCAGGCTGAACAGCCCCAACTTTCTCAGCCGATCTTCCTATGGGAGGTGCTCCAGTCCCCTGATCATCCTCGTGGCCCTCCTCTGGACTTGTTCCAACAGATCCATGTCCTTTTTATGTTGAGGACACCAGAACTGCATACAATACTCCAAGTGAGGTCTCACGAGAGCAAAGTGGCAGGATCACCTCCTCTGACCTGCTGGTCACGTTCCTTTTGATGCAGCCCAGGATACGGTTGGCTTTCTGGGCTGCAAGCGCACACTGCCGGCTCATGTTCATTTTCTCATCGACCAGCACTCCAAAGTCCTTCTCCACAGGGCTTCTCTGAATCTCTTCTCTTCCCAGCCTGTAGCTGTGTCAGGGATTGCTCCAACCCAGGTGTAGGACCTTGCACTTGCCATGGTTAAACTTCATGAGGTTGGCATCAGCCCACCTCACAAGCGTGTCAAGGTCCCTCTGGATGGCATTCCTTCCCTCCAGCGTATCAACCGAACCACACAGCTTGGTGTCATCGGCAAACTTGCTGAGGGCGCACTCAATCCCACTGTCCATGTCAGCGACGAAGATGTTAAACAAGACCGGTCCCAACACCGATCCCTGAGGGACACCACTCGTTACTGGTCTCCAGCTGGACATTGAGCCATTGACCACAACTCTTTGTGTGCAGCCCTCCAGCCAATTCTTTATCCACCGAGTGGTCCATTCATCAAATTGATGTCTCTCCAATTTAGAGACAAGGATGTCGTGTGGGACAGTGCTGAACACTTTGCACAAGTCCAGGTAGATGACATCAGCTGCTCTACCCCTGTCCATCAGTTCCATAGCCCCATCATAGAAGGCCACCAAATTGGTCAGGCAGGATTTCCCCTTAGTGAAGCCATGCTGGCTGTCACCAAGCACCTTGTTGTTTTTCATGTGCCTTAGCATGCCTTCCAGGAGAATCTGCTCCAAGATTTTGCCAGGCACAGAGGTGAGTCTGACTGGTCTGTAATTTCCTGGGTCATCCATTCTCTCCTTCTTGAAAATGGGGGTTATATTTCCCTTTTTCCAGTCATAGGGAACTTCACCTGACTGCCATGATTCCTCAAATATGATGGCCAGCAGCTTAGCAACTTCATTTGCCAGCTCCTTCAGGACCCACGGATGGATTTCATCAGGACCCATGGACTTGTGCAAGTTCAGGTTTTTAAGATGGTCTCGAACCAGATCCTCTCCTGCAGTGGGCCCAAGGTCTTCATTCTCACAGTCCCTGCGTCTGCCTTCCAAGACTTGGGTGGTGCGGTCAGAGCCTTTGCCAGTGAAGACTGAGGTAAAGAAGTCATTCAGAACCTCAGCCTTCTCCAAATCCTGTGTAGCTAGTTCTCCTGAGAGCTTCCAGAGGGGGTCTACGTTCTCCCTAATCTGTTTTTTATTTGCTATGTACCTGTAGAATCCCTTCCTGTTATCCTTAATATCTCTAGCCAAGTTTAATTCTAACTGGGCCTTAGCTTTCCTAACCTGGTCCCTAGCTTCCCGGACAACATCCCTGTACTCTTCCCAGGCTGCCTGTCCTTGCTTCCACTTCCTATAAGCTGCTTTTTTCATTTGAATTTTCCTCAGCAGCTCCTTATCCATCCAAGGAGGTCTCCTGGCCCTCCTGCTGCACTTCCTTCTAGTTGGGATGCAACACTCCTGAGCTTGTAGCAGGTGATGTGGTGCTATTTTGGAAGCTAACCAAAGCTTAAAGGCAAATCATGCTTCAGGATGTGCAGCAGACAAGTAGGTGTGTCTGGATGCAAACTGGAAGCTGATGAATGTTGTGGATTGCTCAGAAAGATGGGACTGGCTTTTGGCTGAAGCTATCTTAGGGAATCCTGATGTTCTTTCTGGCTGGCAATGTATTTCCTGTGTCTCTACAGTTGGGGTTGTACAGAAGCCTCGTCCCATTGAATGTAGCTGTTGTGGAGTTATAAAAGAATAATCCCTGCTGCTGGGCATGCAGTGGAGCAAGATGGCTTTCCTGAATGTGTGTGTAAATCACTCATGCTATTAAATTAGTTGTGTTCCCTGCCCACAGCTCGTTTACCTGCTGGGACTACAAATATTCCTCCATATGGTTAGAGTAGGTTTCAGAATATGCCAAGAATCACAGGTTCGTGTCTTATCAGAAAGAGCCTTTACCTCTTGTTAACTGGACCAGAAACACTTTTGACAGAGAGGATAAGGAAAGTCTGCTTTGTTAACTATAGCACTGCATCAGCAGGGATATTCCTGCAAAACCTTCATTTTGGGTCTTTAGATCAGAGGAAAATTCAGATTGTGTCCTTGTGAACCCCTGCTCTGGGTCTTTTCCAGGCTCTCCATCTCTCCCCTTAGGGCTTTTCTGGAACGATTTCAGTGGTTGGTGCCTCAGTTTCCCTGCCTATAAATCAGGAACATTAGCAATTTCTCTGCTTCTCTGGGTTTCCCAAGTTACTGGTTTTATTTAACCCCCCTCTATGTTTCTTTGGAAAGCAGCTACCACAGAAATATCAAATAGTCCTTTTCAGCCTCAGACTTGAGTCAGCTACACAGGCATCAGCCATTTTGTGCTGCAGTGAAAAGAGTGTGCTAGTGACACCAGTCTTCCACAGACAGTAAAAATAAGGGTATAAAGGGAAATAGGGGGAAACGAAATTGCTTAAAGCCATTTCTCAAGGTTCCAGCACACTCTCCAAAATGTTTGCATCTTGTTGGCACTACCTGATGTTTTGAAGAGCTTTGATGATGCTTGGATTGTATTAGCAAAAAGGTTTAGACCACTCTAGTAATGCTTTTTCTGGTCTCATGTTGTCAATTCTTGGTTGTTTTTCCTCAGCCTTGTTATTGCTTTTGTCTGCATGTGATCATCCAGAGCAAGACTTGAGGAAAACCAGGGAAGACTGCTGGAATACCTTCCATCCTCTCCCCACATACCAGAAACTTGATCATCTGACAATAAGTAATATTTATATGCTTTTATACATCATACATAACCTATAAAACTGCTTTATTTCCAAGTTACCATAATGTATTACCCAGAAGCAGCTGAGAAATTTTGGGTTAGCTTTTTGTATAAATGAGAAAACTGAAGCATGTTTTTCTGTAGAAAATACCTATGTTTATATCAGACTCAAATATATCTGGAAAAAAATATTGTTCCTTATGTTGCTGCTAGAGTCTGTTTAGAAGAAATCCCAAGCGAGGATGGCTCTGTCTAAATAACAAGTAGTATTAGTTTGGGACCATTTTATTCACTGGAAAGGCTTCTGGAGAAACATATACATATCTTCTTATGTGCTTTGTTGAATGTTACAGATAATGCCATTGTTTTGGTCAGCACAAGAGATTCTAGCATATAGTTGTCACAGTTCCCCACCTCTATAATGGAACTTAACTTGTGTAAAGGCATCTCACAAGGTATTATGAATTCTAGAAAGGTTCCTGCACTAGTTCTGTATTTCCAGTTCTCTGAAGTTCAGTTTCTGTGCTTATCCTGATGTGAGGATAAAATATTTGTGAAATGCGGTTTAGATTTGTAAAATACAAATTTCGGCTTTGTGCTCTCAAAGTCTGTGCTAGAGCCATGTTATTCCGCATACGCCTCAGACTTCAGCAGGGATCAGAGACTCTTGGGGTTGGGTTGCGTATGAATGTGCTGTGAATGCTGGTGGGCCTGTTCCAGTGCTCACCATGTGGAGCTGATGCCCAGCAACAGCTTTCAGGGATGAGCTCTAACAAGCTTATTAGACATCATCCCTTATTAAACAAACTCATGGGGATGTTACTTGGCCAAAGGTAACCTGTGTGTGGTGAGAGGGGTGTGTAGGAAGGGAGAGAACTGTGCTGCGACTGCCTGTTAGCAAGCACACAACTTAGAACCTGTTGCACCCTACCACTGGTCTTACTGCAAATCCCTCTGATGACCTGACTGTGCAGATATATTCTCTAGTGTTTGGTCTGCTGTGGGACTGAATCCCACAGTGTGAATCTGGACAGCACTATGGAAGCTAATAGCTATTAATCCCATCTTGTCCTATCAAAGAGGGCTGTCAGACATTGAAACATACTTTTCCCATGTGGCTTGCAAAGGAAGGTGTTCCTTTAAATGCATGCTTATCCCTTCCCTCTTGAAGAGCACCTCTTCTTTTCCACAACATGCCTTTAAAAAAATAAAAACACAAACCAAAACTAAACAGCAACTTACTTCCTTTGGTCTTGAACCAATCAAGCCATGGTAATACTGATTTACATGGACTGTTAAATGTAAAAAGTACTA
The DNA here is from genome assembly GCF_033783945.1 of Neopsephotus bourkii. Lineage (NCBI taxonomy): Eukaryota > Metazoa > Chordata > Aves > Psittaciformes > Psittacidae > Neopsephotus > Neopsephotus bourkii. The sequence goes on along the minus strand of NW_026902293.1, from coordinate 12,005,687 downwards.
AAGCTGTTCGTGATGCCGAGATTGGCATTGCAGTTGCAGGAAGGAGGGAAGTTGAAGGCTTAAGGACAGTTCAAGGTATTTGCACTAACAAACACTGCTGCCTTTGGACTTGATTTCAAGAAGTACATTTTGCACCAGCATTTATGATTGCAATAGTATGAAGTAATACATGTAGAGCTTTTTGTTGCATGAAATTTGAGGAATTGCTGTAGTATAGGTCGGGGATAAAGAGGGAAATGGGATGTGAAGGAGCTCAAGTACCCCTTACAATTATGAGAATGCAGACAGTGAGGAGAGAGCTGTTTTGTGAGATCTCTGAAAGCAGCATTCACTTCAAGGCTGGGGAAGCACTGGCGATGCAGTGCACCAGTGTGTCTGCTGCTGATGCAGGAGACCCTTCCACAGGGATTTTTACACTCAATATGCAAAGAAATCTAGACAATATTGTTATCTCTTCCATAGAACTCGTTGCTATTCAAACATGCTGTGGACCAAGGTGCTTATTTCCTGCCAGCCTGTGTTTCCTGTGTGGCCTCAGGTCAGGGTCTGACTGCTGCAGTGTCAGCTAAACCCTGGTCAATGAAAAGCTTAGCAACCTGAAAAAACTGTTTTGCTACTTCAGAACAACAAATGCTTACAATTGGCATGGTTTTCCTCCTGTTTCCCCAGTGCAAGCCCAGCAGGGACGCTTGAAGACCCAAGAGCTTGCTTGGGATTGTAGCTTGGAGAGAGGTATGCCTGATGGGGTTGTGTGGGCTCCTGTTCTAGTGCAGGGCAGGACAAGTTCTTTCCAGACTGTTCTGGCAATGATACTATTATTAGCAGCTCTGTCCATCCCAATGACTTTCCTTGTCACTGCCTTGCAACACTTCCCCTGTGCATGCTTGGCTGCTGTGGGAACCAGTCTCCCATGTGTGCACACAGATGTGGCTGTCTACTGGGGGCTTCTTCACCCTCATAGATGCTTTTTTTCCCTGTAAAATCACTCTCAGGCTCTGGCAGCTTGTCCTGACACAGGCCAGGGAAGAATGAAGTGGAGCCCTTGAAGTTTGAGAACTAGATTTGCTTAGTTCTTGCCTTTCATTAATTATTGGAGACTGAAAGTCTGCTCTGCCTGCCAGGGAGTGGCTAAATCCAGCTCTGAACTAAAGTCAGAGGGCAACTAATGATGCTTTACAATGGGGGTATGAAAAAAGTGCTAATTCTTTACTTCTGGGGAAAGGGACCAGAGGCTGTGGTGGGGGCTCAGCACTTTCCATCTTCCATCTCCTCTCTAGCCAGGGCTGTGTGTAAAAAGGGAATATGTCACTGTATCTGGAGATGTAGGTTTTTCATGTCTCTCTTGCATCTAAAATCTTTCTGAACAGGACAGCTGGGGACTTGATTGGGATTTGATCCCACAAATAGCCCTGTTGCCACTGTGAGTGAGCCACAGCTGATAGGGAAACCGCACTGTGGAGTGCCTAAGGGGATTGGGAAGGGGCATTTATTAACTTGGACACTGAGTTCAGCAAAATGTGTGCACGACTGTGCACATTAAGACCACACCTGCATTGAACAGGGCATTCCTCAGCTGGGTGAGTGGGGAGTGCATCAGCCGTGGTCTGATCCACACAGGTGGGCTGGTGAATATCACTGGCAGAGGGTCCTGGACCAGCTCTCCAGGTCATACTCCTCTCCTGGTCTCTAGCTCTTGCTTTTTGCAATGTGCTAGTAAAATATCATTGTCTGTAACAGAGCAGTGAGATGCTGACAGCTTCACTGCTCTGCAGGTTGGTTCCTGACCAGCCTTTCAGCACTGCCAGGACTGCTGTTAAAGTAGATGGAAAGTGGGGCAAACTTCAATGCTGTTGATATTCTTCCACTGTGATTACAGATCACATATCACATAGCAGCTGCTCGGTGGGAAAGCTTGAGACTCCAAGTGGAGTACTGTGGGAAAAATCTTTTTTTTTTTCTTTCTGTTTTTTTTTTTTTTTTTTAAAGAAGAAGCTGATGTACTTTCTGAAATATCTGAGTTTGAGTTTTGAAGCAGGCATAAAACATAACTGAGGTATGTGGGATGAGCCTGTGGTGAGAATCGTACGTTTGAGCAAGTTCGTTTCTCTGGTATGAGATGGAACAAGATATAAATGTGCAGGGATATATTCTACTCTATTTGCTGTTTTTATGGCACCATTGTAACAGCCTTCTGCTGCAGCTGTGCAGATCCTAGAATATCAGCACGCATTCCTTTACCCTAGCAGAAGCTCCCGTTCCTCAGCTGTCCTGTAGATCTTAAAATACCTGGATTTGCTGCTGCTGTTTGTTATGCAAGGCCAAGCCATCCTGAGTTGGCACCTCCTGACTCTCTATTGTGCTCTGCCTTGTGACTGCATATGTCGAACAATTTAGCTATTCACACAGCCCATGCCATGAAGGCCTTGCTGCTCAGTCTGCACAAACATTGATCTTTTCAAACAATTAAATCCATAGATGTCAAGGCCAAGGATTTGAAAAGGGTGGAGGAAAAGATCTCTTTGGTAGCTTAATATTCTTGGTGGTCCTGTAAAGCAGCCTGCTGTGCAAAACACATAATGAAAACCTCTCTTTACTTAATGTTATTTTAATGGAAAGGGCTCAGATTGCAGCTGGGACAGTTGGTGATGGTTCTCTTTTCAAGCAAGTCTCACTAACACACAATGCACTGGCTTGGCTGGTGCAACGCTAGCGAGCCCCGCAGCGCAATCTCCAAAGTGAAAATAGAATCACAGTTTAATCTCTGTAACGTGGTGTGATTTGTGAGCGTGTGTATGCTTTGCTGACGAGCATAAAATAGACGGGAGAACCGCCAGCGCGGGCAGCTTCCACAGCAGCTCTGCTGGATTTCCTCCCTCGTTGTGCTTCGACAGCTTCCTCCTGCTCGTTGTGTAAATTACGGGCACATCCTGTTCACTTTTCTCACCCAGCCAGTACAGGGTCGCGTTAGGGATTGCACATGGCCGCAGGAGCTGCCCAGGACGCGGAGCTGCAAGGAGCGCTGCAGGGATCAGGCGCTGTCCGGCAGCGGCAGATACAGCCGGTGCATCTGGACCGATGGAGAGCCCGCGGCCGGACGCGCCCGGGTCCATCTCTAGCACTACCTGCACCGGATTGACAGCGCTGCGTGCGCGTTTCACTGCCAGCACCGGATTGACAGCGCTGCGTGCACGAAACGTGAAGACTCCCCGGGCTCGCCCCGCCGGTCCAGCAGGTGACCCACGGCGGCTGCCGGAACAGCACCCCCCCGCCGCAGGCAGTGACAGGGCCACGCTCACCTGGGCGGGGCGGGGCGCGCCGTTGACTGACGTGGTGGCCCCGCCCCCTTGAGCCCGGGCGGTGCCTTTGCTGCCAGCCAGCAGCCGGCGGCCGAGCCGAGTTGAGGGGAGCCGGGACTGGCCTAGGGACTCGTTATGGACCCCCCGAGGGACCAAGGTAGAACGGGGCGGCGGAGGCTGTCGCAGCGCGTCAGGCGGTCCCGCGCGGTGGGTGGTTGTGGCGGCGGTGGCTGGCGCCGCCGTTGTGCGGGGCGACGGCGGCTTCTCTCGAAGCTGTCGGCACGCTCGACCGGGAACTGCCTTGCCCGGCCCTGGCCGCGGTGGGCCCGGCCCGACTCACCTCGCCCTGCCTTGTGTCCCCCTCCGTTCCCCGGGTCGGGCGGGGAAGTCCCCTCAGGAGGTATCTCCCGCGGCGGGAGTGAGGAGATCCTGGCCGCGCAGTTCCTCCTGTCCCCTGGCCTGCCGCGGGCTGCGCCTCCCGCCGCGGGAAATGCGGAACCGAGCGGCTGAGCGGCCGCCTTCACCCCGCCCGCTCCCTGGGCCGCGGCGGTGTATGCCGGCCTTCCCGCCGGGACTGTGGGGAGAGTAAACTTTGTGCTTGCCCCCTGAAGTAGAGCAAGTCCGTGTTACAGGTGTGCAACTTGTGATTAACTGGCGCGCTTCGAGGGGTTGTTAACTCTTCCATCTTCTCAGGCCGGCGCTGCTCGGCAGCTCCACGTTGGCGGCTGCCCTGCCGCTCCCCAGCGGTGGCAGGGCGGCTCCGCGGCTGCCCAGGGCGGTGGTGCTTCCCTCAGCGTGTGCTTGTGGCCTGGGGAAGAGCGTTATGCAGGCTGCCGCAGTTGGAAGAGCCTGCCTTAAACTTATTGGCCTATTTAGAACAGAGGAAAAACCCTTGGGGCTGCTACCGAAGAGAGTAGTTGATGCCTTGATGAGGGCTGACCTGATTGCGGGCAGAGCAGGGTTTCTTGCTAGAAAAGCTTCTCCCGTAGAGGTGTATTACATACATCCTACTGATCCATGTGTCAGTTTGAGTCTTTTATATGGTGTAGTACTAAACTGCACGCGAGCTGCTTTCCACTGGCAGAAGTAAGGCAGGCCGGCGTCCATTAGCTGCTTTGTTTGAGTAAGCTGGTAGGGCTGATGGGCCTTTGTGCCCTCGGGCTAGCTCCGTTCAGCGTTTGCCTGCTCAGTATGCCCGGGACGGTGGGAAGTGTTCACTTGTGGCAGCACCGGTGTTGGAGGCACACGAGGCACTGGGACTCTGCAGGGTCATCTCTGCCAGGTGAGCTGGTTCAGGCACCATCCTTCATCTGTCCATGATCTTGTTTAAGTGTTTTAAGGTTGCTGTAGTACATCTGTGCAGTTAGCAATGACTTCTGATTTAACTTGAATTTTTCTCTATATACAGATTATCTTTGCAAGAGCAGAAGATAATATGGTGGAGGGGCTTAAACCTCTTCAGGGAGGTTCCTTCAGCCATTCTGAAATCGTGTGTCTATTTTCAATTTATATACATTAAAACAAACAACCCAAACAAACCCAAACCCCCAAAACAACAATAGCAAAAAAGGATACCCTTTCCCGCCCCCCCCCAACCTGTATTCTTGGGGACTGACAAGTGGAACCATTCAGCTAGAAAGCAGCACAACTGTCACTTATATCAAGATTTTAATTACAACTGCAGGAGTGTTAACACAGATTTCAGTATTTGTTCTGGAGTTCTTTCCCTGTTTTTTAGCCTATTAAAATTTTGGCAAGCACCCTTATTGCGACTATAGGCTCTTGTACAACTTATAATGGAAGAGTAGAAGACTGCTGTTGTTTGAAAAGCTTTAGTGACAATGCTGATGCTTTCTAGAGGCTTGTTTTGCTGGTGAACTCATTTTTGTATGAATACTGCTTTGGATGAAGAAGGTTCATCCAAACTGCACCTCAGAACCACACCTCAGGTGCACAGGTATCAGAACAGTGTACCTGGTGTGATGTGACTGCTGTGAATCAAATATGGTGCAACATCTTCTCTGCCTTCTTTTTGAAGGTGATTATGCTATTTTCTCTTTTGGGTAAGGTGAAGATCTGCAGGTACAGCAGGAAAATCTAGACTGGCCAATACACTTGTGCTTGTTCAATCAATGGCTTCTAATACCCTGCTAGTTAGCCTTCAAAAACCCATTTTCCCGGGAAACTGGAGTGCTGGTGTTTGAAATTGTGGTTTATGATATGGTATTACTCACCAGAGCCACGTACTTGGCTAAAGTCCAGGCTGCCAGGTCCTGTCTCTGGGGCTGGATTGAACATCCTGTATGGCCTCCTCTAACCAGAAATTAATTTGTTTAAAAGTGTGAGTCAGAGGTTGCACTTTTTGTTGTTACTGTGACAGCTCTCTCGGCTAGCAAAGTTAGGAGGTGGGAAGAAAACCCACATTGTAGTTAAGACTGCAGCCAAACTAGTCCACGGCTGATAATCCAGGTGTATAACGTGTTTAAGTCTTCCCTCTCTCTTGAGCAGTCAGGTATGGCAAGTCCTTAAACAGTTGTTACTAGCCTGCCACCAGTGAGCAACTGTTCACTTGAAGTGTCATTGTTTCCAGCAAGGGATGTTTGGCTTGGCTCTGTGCCTCTACATGATGCTTGGTGCCCTCCAACTGCTCTGGGAAGCCTGGGCAGCAAGTTCCTGGGGTCTCTTGCTTTGTGATTACAAGCACCAAAGCAGTAGGGTTGGCTCAAGCCAAATACATATAATAAATATTTTCCTGAGATGAAGAGTGTGTCCCTGTCCCCCCACCCCGAAAGAGACCCAAACAAATCCTGTACCTTGTTTTGCTTGCAAAAAAAGCCTGTGTGTCTTGCCACTGTTAGTGCTGGTGCAGTTCACCATTGGGAAAACAAGGATGAAGCCATCTCAACGGTATAAACAATGTGCTGGTGTCCTGTGAATGAGGAGACTGCTGCTGAGCAGTGTCATGGGCATCTGCAGCACAGTGCAAACAGTTCCCTGGTAAATACTGCACCTCTGATGTGTTTAGGAAGCTGCTCTTACTGTTCAGCAGCTCTTCACTTATGTAACCTGGTGTCTTTCAAGGTCTTTTGGATTTGTGAGACTTGGGAGTCCCAAACCACTGAGACAGTAGATAAGCCTTTCTTTTCCTTGATGCCTTGACTTGCATTTCTGGGCCTGACAAAATGGACCTTAGTGTTCCTTTTGTTCGGAAAGGTCTTGCTGCTGGCAGTAGGACAAGGTTTCTGCCATTGTCCTAATGGATGAAGCTCCACCTTTCTCTGCTGCTTTATTTGCTTTCTTTATCACTGGGTACTTGCAGTACTGTAGGTGAGAAACTTTTTATTTTCATAACATGCAATTGTGAAATCGGACACTTGTAAGTAAACATGAGTGGACAGCTGTTGTTGGAACTGCAAAGGAAGAATGGTTTCACTGAGCTGACTGTCTGCAGCAGCAGGTTGAAGATGAAAGAGGAAAAAATAGCAAACCAGTTCTACCAGTAGGTCCCTTGAGCAATAGCAAGTCTGCCCCTCTCTTGCATGGAAAACTTGGGGAGGGGGTGTGGGAACCATGTTGTTGTGACTCAGGCTGAGGGTCCTGGCTTGACAGAGTGGTGTTAAATGTGTTATTTACTGCTGTTGCTGTCCTCCCTGTCAGCTGGTGCAGGAATGAGGTGCTGACATGCAGGGGATGGGTGAGCTGTGCTGGGGGCATGCTGGAGCAGCTGCTGCACAAGCAGCTGTCCATGCATCAGTGTAGGGTGTGGGGCTGGAGCAGTGTCAGCTGCTTCTGCTGTCTCCAGCACTTTGGCATTGAGGGGTGACTTGAACTTTTCATTCGTGCTTGCACCTGCCTCAGGAGGAGGTGGAAGAGGGAGCCTGCACTGCTCTTCAGCAGTGGAAAGAATCTGCTGCTTGTGGATATTCTGTCCCTGTTTCCTATAACCAGCACTACTGCCTCCAGTCATGACTTCAAGTGCTTCACCCAGCCAGACTAAAGCTTGCTCTGACCTTTTGTGATAGGTAGAGCTTGGCTAAGGATCTGTTTCCTTTGATCCTCCAGCAAGGTCAAGCTGTAACTGCTGGAGGCTTTTAAGATCCCAGTGACATGAAATTGATGCAAGTCCTGTTTGTTCCAGTTTCCCACACTTTGAAGCCGTGTGAAACAGCCCATGGATTTTCCCTTCTCCCACTGCAGACGCCCACCTAAGCACTGGAAGACCTTGGAGGCTATGTTTGGGCTTGCTGGCTCAAAACAAAGTGTTGTGCCTTGGCTCCAGTTTAAGAACTGCACTGGTGCAGGCAGGGCAGGTGCCTGGCTCTGCTTGATCTGAGTGCTTTGTGGGGAAAGTGGGAACAGCTGATTTCTATGGCAGAAGTTGGCTGCCATATGTTAACACCTTTCCTAAAGCTGGTCTGGGCACAACTGCTATTGAGCTGCTTTCAGCTGCATGTGAAACTTCAGAGCACGGCCCCTTCCATCTGCAGGGGCTCGCAATAACCATGTCCTGCCATAGTCTGCCTTGGAAATTCTATTTGTACTAATTTTCTTGCTCCTGTCTGTCTTGTATGTGCATTTTTCCTTATCTTCTACAGCTGCTAAATACAGTAGCTCTTAACTAACAGCCTCTGCTTCATGAGCCAGATCTCAGCATAGTCCTGAGGGAAGCTGGGTGTCAAGGGAAGTGGGCTTCTGATGCTTTCTGCCATGCAGTGGGTGAGTGCACCCTGAAACCTTTGGCTGTCCCAAGTGTTGTAAAGACTGGGGTGCTCAGTAGGCTTTCCCTCTTCCTTCACAACCATTTGCTCCTTTAACAGGAACAGGTCCAGACAGTCTTCATGGGGAGGGATCTCGACAGCCAATACAGAGAAGCCTTGTGTGAAGTTAAGGGATGAGATTCACCACCTGAAATCAGTGAGTTGTTTGTGGACTGTGTATTGCAGATTGCCGAAGGTGCTGGACATTGCTGCAGGTGAAGGTTATTGGCTGTCTCTTTCAAAAAATGATGTTTCCATGGCAGCAGATGCAGTGCAGGGAGTAATCTTGAAAGCCAGTGTTTTCTTGACCAGCTTTCAAAACATAAATAAAACCCCAAACCACTCCATTCTTAGTTTAATAGGAAAGAACAACAGTGTTGGCTGTTTCAGCCTGTGCAGCAGACATCTGATGGATGTGGGGTTTTTCATGTTTTTAAGAGAAGCTCAAATCCAGGTAGAATAATGATGATGATGACCCTGCTGTTGCCTCCCTGTGATATGGGTGCTTCTGATTTGAGATTTGCTATATGGAGCAAAGGAGGTATTTGCCATTGTGCTTTTAATATCCTGCAGTGAGTAAGCAGAAAAATGTCAAACAAAGGGTGACTGAAAGGGAAAACAAGCATTAAGTGAGATTAAGCACTAAATTGAAATGCTCTTGTTCAGCCAGAACTGTCACTCTGTCAGCTTCAGTTTAAGGCTCTGGAGGGATAGCTTTCTCTCCTGTTAAAGGTAGCAAGCATCTTCAGAACCCCTCATATTTTGGTGTATATGAAAGAGACTGGGAGCCTTGAGACAAACCCCTCGTGCTGGAGGACAGGCTTTCAACCACAAGCTTTCTCTTGTGGAAAAAGGCAGCAGTAGCAGACCAGCTCTCCATAACTTTCTGATCTGGATCTCCTGAAGGTTCAGTGTCACTCCTGCTCTTTCCTCTTGCTACTCTTCCTCCCTTTCTGCCCCTGGTTAAGGGAGCTGAAAGAATATGTAGCTGTGTGTTGGCTTTGGTGGTTTGGCAGAGTGGTATCATGAACCGACGGTAAAGTGGTTGCCCCATTAAGAAAACACCTCTGGTAGAGGTGTAGACGGCTCTATGGGTTTTAATTCTGTTGCAGCTACAAGTGGTAGCAGTTGCCTGTCTGAGTCTGCAGCCACTTGCCTGGGGGGTCTGGGGACACAGCAGGGAGTTCACTGGCTGCCAGCAAATGCTGCTGCGTGGAAAAACACTGGTGCTGTTACTCGATCCTAACAGAAGGGGTGGATTGATGCTATCTAGCAAGAAACCAGTGCTGCTGTTGTGGTCTGAATGCTGTCACTGACAAGCACCTTTTCTGTTTCACAAGTTGACTTCTCCATTGCAGAGTGTGAGAGCACAGCAGTAAGTGTCTTTGGACACTCTGACAGTGGTCCAGCAAATGTACACACTGCCTTGGTTGAGCCTGGGATAGGTGTTCAGCAGTTCCTGCAAAACTGAGATCTGTAGGAGCATGCTGTGCTACACACATTCAGAATGACAGGTTTTGAACTGCCCTCTTGCTTGTAGCCTAACAGCAGCACAATAAATGTGTCCAGTGCTTTAAAACTTCATAGGCAGACACGAAGCATGCTTTGTGTGTGTGTGTGTGTGTATCCGTATATCTAAAAGCAAAAAAATTATAGTTGGTTCAGTTGAAATTTTCATGATTTAATTTGAGTATTAATTTAGATCTTACTACAGAAAAAGACTATGCAGATGAAGTCTTAGCACATACAACATTACCTTTATTATTACTTCATTTCTACACCTCTTCTTGGTGTTATTTTTATCCTTCCCCTGGCTTCTGAGACTGATAGTGTCACCTGGGTGGTGCCAAGGATATTACAGCACATTGTCAGCATTGTAACTCCTTTGCTGGAGTAATAGGTTATTGATGGCTGCTTCTTCCTCATTGTACTATCCACTGGGGTCCTTCTGTTATATTTGTTTTTTACATATTTGCTCTTTCTTTCATTGCTCTGCAAGCTCTGTGTTATGTCCAAATCGGTTCTATAAAGAATGTGTGTTAGATATTATTTCTTTGTTCTGTTTGTTACCTTTAAAATAGTTTTGTCCAGCTGCAGATCTCTTTTGGTGATTGATGACTTTCCTACAGCCATGGTGTCTCCAGTGTCAACCCTGTGCCCTATTGCTTACTATACCGTGTCTGTACTGTCACATCCCATCTCTACTTTCTGAGGTACACAAAATGAAGCTGCAGGCTAATCAAGAAGAGTTTAGACAGAGCAAGCCTGACAAGCCTCTAGTCCTGAGGCCTTGCAGCTTATGGCCTGTTTCTACCAGTGGCAGTATGGTGTTGTGGGATAACAAAGAGGCTGGTGAGCAGCTGCAGCTTGCTGGGGGTGGTGGGAGAGGCCAGCAGAGGCAGAAAAGCAGAGGGTTTTTCCTGTTTTGCTTTCTTCTCTGTAGCAGCTAGAGGAGAGTGGAGTTTCATCGGAGCCCCCTGAGCCAGACTGAAAGATGTGCCAAGAGAGGTGACCTGGGTTGGAGTTGCTGTTTTCAATCAGGTGCTTCCCCTGTGCTTCGCTAGGATCAGAGCCCATGCTTGACAGTGATCTTGGGTTATGAGGAAAGACATCAAAAATGTTGAAAAAGAAGCTTTGTAAGTAATGCTTATCAGTTGCTCTTCAGCATGGCAAACAGCATGCTTCAGCTGTCAGCATTGGGGATGTTGCTCATGTCTGTTTTGCTTTGTTTGCTTGTTTCTAAAGTAAACTACTAGCAGAAGTCCTGTGATGAGCAAAAAGCAGTCCAACTCATCCCTCTCTCTTCAGCTGTTTTCGGCTTAAACAGTATCACATTATGGCATTAGAAACTCTTGATTAACTTTATTGGGATGGCTGAATTTAAAATAAACCCCTCTGATGCTTCTTCTTGAGTCATCGCTGTCTGATGTTCATTGCAGTGCTCTACAGCAGTCCAGACACTGGGAATACTCTGCTGTGAATCTGCAGTGCCTGGAAGGGAGGGCTGCCTTTGAAGAAGGCCATTTATATAAATTTGGGTCTTTTGGTTCCCTGTAGTCTCTGCAGTGTAGTTTGAGTCCTGATATGTCCCCTGCTTTTTCTCTTAAGGGCTCCCAGAACTGGAGCTATACAGGGACTTTCCTGTGTCTTTAAATAAGCTGTCCTGTAAGTAGGAACCAGTACTTCCAACCCAAAAGAAAGGTCAGGGGTATTAAATGAGCACAGCTCACACTGGCTGAAGTGTGTCTTGCTCACTAGTTGCTGTATTGCTTTGTAGAAGACACATCCCTTCAGCACAGCTCCCAAGTGTTTTGCCTACATCTGAAGAGTCTCGAGGAGCAGACTGAAGGCAGAGCAGAAGTGCCCAAATCAACTGCTGTTTATAAGTAAGCTGTTGACTCTTCTGTACTCTTTGATTGCTGTTTGCAAAGCTTAGCTTTGTGCCTGAACATAGACAGGCTTCAGTCTGTGTGAGTGGATTGCAGGCTGCTGCATGCTATTTTCCGTAGCACCACTCAAATCTGCTAGGCAGCCCCTGAAGAAGCCTGCTGAGCAGCCGATGGGCCTTCAGGCATGAGGAGTGTCAGGGGTAGCACCAGCCTAGTGAACCAGCTGGGGAAGGAGCCAGGTTTCAATATTGACTTTTCTGTTGTCAGATGTTCCTGTCTTGGCAGAAGGAAAACAGGCCATTTTACTGCAGTGTGGTTTGCTTGGAGGCATGAGCTCTTGAAAGCACCATTCATGCTGTGTTTCATCCCCTTCACAAGCCATTTGCACTGTTGTGCTCCAAAAATTTTTTGGAGGTGATTTGAGCTTGAGTAAAAGGATGGACCTGCAGTGAGTTTTTCTTCGTCTCCCAGAATCACCCTGGTGCCTGCCTGGTGGGTATTTGTTTTAGCTTCTTGTCCTCTGGGTTGTGACAGCTCTTTATGTCATCTGCCTAGGAAGACTCTTTGGGTGCCATGCAGCTACAGTGCTTCAGGTATAGGCAGTGTCCTTGAGTCCCTGAACAAGGGATGTGTCTACCCACTTTAATTAGAGCATTACCATGTGGGCTATCAGCACCTCTGGAATCGCGTGAAGGGCCAGGGAGCAGAAGTTACTGCAGTGAGGGATCCCAAAGACATGACTGTCTGGACATCTGAAGAAGGCTGGGTGATGTGTCTGAAATGAGCAAGCTGGAGTTGTGCTGCTTCTTGCCAAGTGGTTGCCCATTCCTGATCTTACAGAGCAACACTGAACACAGTGTGGGTCCTGCTCCCTACTTCTCCGAGGTCTCAGGCCATGTTTTGACCCTTGCATGCTATCTTCCCTACCAGTTCTTGTTCCATCCTGATGCTCTGCCAGGGCTGCAGGTCAGTCTAACTAATGGTCCTTTCTGGGTTCAGTGCCTAGCACTACTCAGTCTAGCAGAACCAGTGTTGATAGTAAGTAAACTTCTTTGGAAAAGTAATATGCAGTGGCTAAATGTTAATCTTTAAATAGTCAGTGAACTGTATTCTTTTTTTGAGGAATCTCTGAGTATTCTGTTAGGGGCAGTATTCAGTTTTGGACAGCATTGTATCCAACAGTTAATTTGTTCAGAGAAATGTGTCTACCGCAGGTGCATCCTTTATTACTCAGTTTCAGCAACCACCAGTGCTGCTGCTCAGTACAGACTTGTTCAGTTGTATTTCCCATCGAGGGAAAACCAGAAGATCACCAGGCATGTGACATCTGCCAGAGACACGCTGCATAGGCTGCAGGACACAGAATCACAGAATCCCAAGGGTTGGAATGGACCTCAAAAGATCATCTAGTCCAACCCCCCCGCAAGAGCAGGGTAACCTAGAGTACATCACACAGGAACTTGTCCAGGCAGGCCTTGAATATCTGCAGCGTAGGAGACTCTACAACCCCCTTGGGCAACCTGTTCCAGTGCTCTGTCACTCTCACAGTAAAAAAGTTTTTCCTGATGTTCACATGGAACCTCCTATGCTCCAGTTTACACCCGTTGTCCCTTGTCCTGTCACTGGACATCACTGAAAAAAACCTAGCTCCATCATCCTGACACTCGCCCTTTACATATTTGTAAACATTGATGAGGTCACACCTCCGTCTCCTCTTCCCCAAGCTAAAGAGACCCAGCTCCTTCAGCCTCTCCTCATAAGGGAGGTGTTCCACTCCCTTAATCATCTTTGTGGCTCTGCGCTGGACTCTTTCAAGCAATTCCCTGTCCTTCTTGAACTGAGGGGCCCAGAACTGGACACAGTATTCCAGATGCACCCTCACCAAGGCAGAATAGAGGGGGAGGAGAACCTCTCCTGACCTACTAACCACACCCTTTCTAATGCACCCTAGGGTGCCATTGGCCTTCTTGGCCACAAAGGCACATTGCTGGCTCATGGTCATCCTCCTATCCACCAGGACCCCCAGGTCCCTTTCCCCTTCACTACTTTCCAGCAGGTCAACCCCCAACCTGTACTGGTACATGGGGTTGTTCTTCCCCAGATGCAAGACTCTACGCTTGCCCTTGTTGAATTTCATCAAGTTTCTCCCTGCCCAACTCTCCAGCCTATCCAGGTCTCGCTGAATGGCAGCACAGCCTTCTGGTGTGTCAGCCACTCCTCCCAGTTTAGTGACATCAGCAAAGTTGGTGAGGGTACACTCAGTTCCCTCATCCAGGTCATTGATGAAAATATTAAACAGCACTGGTCCCAGCACTGACCCCTGAGGTACTCCACTAGTCACAGACCTCCAGCTAGATTCTGCCCCACTGACTACAACTCTCTGCCTTCTTCCCTTCAACCAGCTCTTGATCCATTTCACTACCTGATCATCAAGCCCACACTTCCTTAGCTTATCTATGAGGATGCTGTGGGAGACAGTATCAAATGCCCTACTGAAATCAAGAAAACCCACATCTACTGCTCTACCATCATCCATCCACCTAGTTACTTCCTCATAGAAGGCTATAAGGTTGGTCAAACATGACTTCCCCCTCATAAAACCATGTTGGCTGCTCTTAATGACCCCCTTACCCTTGATACGTCTAGAGATGGTGTCAAGAATAAGTTGTTCCATCACTTGACACTGCTGGTGTGTTCAGGGCTGCACAGCTGCTTGCTGGCTGAGCTGGTCAGACAGTACAGAGCACTGCTGTAAAGAAGCATTTCTTGGCTTTGCTGGCGTGTGTATGGGAGTACTTGTGCAGTGTGTTTCCCCATGAATCGTAGTTGTGAAGATTTGGTTTTAACAGTCCAGCAGTCCTGCAGGAAAGGTAATTGGTGCTCTTAAAGCATAGCTGGAATGGTAGGTGAACCTTTTCCCTAATGCACCTTCCTGGGTATGTTGATTAAAACACCAGCTTCTGACTTGCAAGTTGTGCACACTGCAAAGTGTGGAATTTGTTCTGGAAAATTGTTGTGGGTCAGGGTAGCCCCCAGTATCAGTACAGGCTGGGGGGGTGAACGGATTGAGAGTAGCCCTGCAGAGAAGGACCAGAACGGAGAAGGTGATCCTGCCCCTCTACTCTGCTCTGGTGAGACCCCACCTGCCGTCCTGCATCCAGCTCTTGAGCCCTCAGTACAGTAAAGACATGTACCTGTTGGAAAGGGTCCAGAGGAGGCCACAGAAATGCTCAGAGGGCTGGAGCACTTCTCCCCTGAGGAAAGGGTGAGTGTTGGGCTTGTTCAGCCTGGAGAAGAGCAGGCTCTTGGGAGGTCTTATTGCAGCCTTCCAATACTTAAAAGGGACTTATAAGAAAGATGGGGAGAGACTCTTTAGCAGGGCCTGTTGTGACAGGACTGGGGGTGATGGTTTTAAATTGAAGGAGGGTAGATTGAGACCAGATAAAAGGAAGACAATTTTTATGATGAGGGTGATAAGGCACTGGAACAGGTTGGCCAGAGAGGTGGCAGATGCCCTGTCTCTGGAAACATCTCTGCTCATTGCAGGGGGATGGGCTAGATGACCTTTAGAGGTCCCCTGCAACCCAAACTAACTATGCTATGATAAATCACAGATACTGTCTGAATCTATAACTGGGAAACTTGCAACCCTTAAAGAGTATTTGGGGTGTCCTGGTTTGATTCCTTTCTGTGTGGATTCCAGGTGAACATGAGTGCTGTGGTTGACAGGAGCAGGGGTGAGCAGGGAGAATTTGTTCCTGCACATTTCTGAACAGTAGCATGTGAAAAGTTGGAATTAACACTCTGAAGCTGAATGGTTTTGGTTGGCTTATGTGCCTGTCACTGAGAAAGGTTTTTGGCATGGTGGGTTTTTGGAGATAGTATGAGAAGGAAGGCAACTCGAGTGTCAGTAGCATCTGCAGATCAACCTGTTAACTGCTTCCAGAAGTAGCAAGGGAGTGTTTTTTCAGGAAATGTAAAGGGGAGAGCTTTACTGGGATAAATTTACAGTTATTTTTAACTCTGTTCTAGCACATTGGTTCATGAAGACTTTAACATGCTTTTGTTTCTTATTTACAATTTGAGAGCAAGCTTCGCCTTAGTGAATGAGAGAAACATACTTCTATCCCCAGTGAAAAGTACCTTCCTATACAAAAAAGCATCTTTCAAGAAAGTAGAAATACAGAATGGGATGTCAAAGGAAGACCTCTGTGAATTGTCAGGGGGAGCTGAGAAGACTTTTTAAGCTGTCTGGAGGGGAGAGCTGCTAAGTTGAGGACAAAACAAGTATCAAGTGAAATAACTAGACTTATGTAGTCTGCCTGTTCCAAGGCAGTGTCACTTGAGAGGTCCTGTTTCCTCTTCATGCAAGGTGGTGGCAGCAGCATGTCTGAGGGCTGTGATGGCTTCTTAATAACAGTGCCATACAGCTCCCTAGCTGAAGTATGCACTTGGGGATTGACAGCAGTATGCAAGTCAATGGTTGGACTTCCCCTTCTTCAATATCCTGATCAAGTTTCTGTCTGGCAAAGCAGCATGAAGAACGGTGAATTGCATTACTCATACCTATTTAAGCTCTGAATTATTCTGAGCAGTTTTTGTGCTGATGGCTGAGCTGTGATGTGCCAAACCTGATGTAACAGTAATTTGCTCGGTATTAACTAGACCAGTCCTTGAGCATAAAGTTTGAAAAGTTTACCTGGCTAATCCATTAAAAAGAACTGATGCATTAAACTCAGACTGGAGCATGATCAGCACTTAGGGTGGCTGCAGATATCACAGTATGTTAGAGATTGGAAGGGACCTCAAAAAATCATCTAGTCCAATCCCTCTGCTGGAGCAGGAACACCTATATAAGGTTACACAGGAACGTGTCCAGGCGGGTTTTGAATGTCTCCAGAGAAGGAGACTCCACAACCTCCCTGGGCAGCCTGTTCCAGTGTTCCGTTACCAATATGTATTTTTTGGTTGTCTGATGTTTGTAGTTGTGAAATGGGGTGTGTGCTGGGTTACCTTGTGCAATAGGGAACATTGCTAAACTTGGACTTCACTTAGTAATGCAAGGCTTTATTCTTAGGATTTTCAGTGATATTCAGTTCCAGGTCAAACACTGTAAGAAGGCAATTTCTAGAAACAGTGAATGCAGTTCTGGGCCAGCTATTCACTAAAAGCAGTGCATGTGTGATTTCTTAAAAAAAAATAACCAACAACAAAACCCAAAATAACAAAACCACATAAAAGCAACAAGACCCCTTTCCCTTCTTCCCCATAACTTACAGAGCTGAATCTTGGTTTCCTTCGAGATACAGTCTTCAAACCCACTGCACTTCTTCCCTCCCCTGTAGTTTCCATCATGTCAGATGTACTAGAATCAGACAAACTGTCTGCCTGAGTTTGCGTTCATCTAGGTATGTCTTTCCAGGTTTGTCCACTCTCATACTTCAGTAGAACAAATGATTTAACGTGCTCTGCTTACTCTGCTGTACAATAGAAGTGAGGAGCCTGGAGATCAGTTTACCCAAGCATGTTGATGTTTAGGAAAACTTACCTTCATGTGGAATGGACTGGGACACAACAACGTCATGCTTAAATACAGGAATACTGGTTGGAAATTTTGAGATACTAATACTTTTATGGTAGGTTGTAAAAAAGCAAATAGAGATTGCTTGTAATGTCACCCAGAGGTGAAAAATGATCTCTCATGTCCAAAGTCTGATCTGATGGAAGAGGGTATGTTCAGGTTCTTCTAAGACCTGGAAATCAGTAAGCTTTATCTCTTTTGGAGGGAATCATCTCTGAACAAACTCTCTTGACCCTTTTTTTCCTATGCTTCTGGAATGATTAGTGTTTTATGACTGTCTGTTGATTTGTGTGACAGCAGTATCTCTCCAGGCTAACAGTTTCATTTAATTTTCTGTTCTAGTCTGGCTTGGGAGTAGGAGCAAGTGTCTCTTAACAGGATTTACTCAGCTCAAGCAGCATTAAAAGTTAGTCAAGGACGTATCAATCAGATAAAATCTCAGAGTATTTATTAATATGATAACTTCAGTGGTCATAATACTTTAAAGGTAGATGCATTATCTGCATTATGTAAGGGAAAAATAAACCCATCAGTGCAGTTGGTTTATTAGGGAATTGCTGTTGTTCATTGTGTGGGTGGTTGCAGGATTCTCCCTCTTATCTCTCAAATGAAATTAAAAGCAGTGCAGAAGTGCTCAAGCCCTGTATCTTGAGTTTAACCAGTTTGTAGCCCTTGGCAGAATGTGGTTCAAGGTCCTTTTGCTAGTGACAGCCATTGCTCCAAATCTGTCTGGAAGCACTGAAGGAATTGGTGCTGCACAGCTGTGTATGCTCTGTATGGGCAAGGAGCAGCCAAACTCCGCCTGGAATAGAACACTTCAAGCACTACATGGTTGGTTGGGTGGGTGACTGATAAAATGCTGGACTGTGGAGGAATAGGAAAGGTATCTTGTTTGATGCTGCAGGGAAAACAATACAGCTTACTCTGTGTTAGTGAACTGCTGAGACTACTTCATACTAGCAATCTGTTGGTGTGCCATTAGCACTCCTATATTAGGTCTTATTTTCCTAAGCTTAGGTGGGCTCACCAAAATTCTGTAGTGGGTGATGTAGATGAATAATGTGGTCTCGTCTTCGGTACGGGGTTGTCTGCTTGGATAAGGTACGTAACTGACTCAGGGTCTGTTGCTGGCTTTTAAGTGCCCCATGGACAGGCTGGTTCTCTGGAGTGTGTGTGGCAGAAAACATTGCTAGTCTAAAGTTGTGATTTGACCAGTTGGGGGAAGGGGATCAGGAGCATGTTCTTATGACCCAGGAGATTCCTGGGTCACATATGATTGTAGGTTTGTTGTACCAGTGCAGTACTTCTGCTGGCTAGGCAGGGTTTTGAAGTTTCGTGGACATTTCACATGATATTTTCAGATAAGCCAAAAGCAAAAATGTTAATAGGATTTCTATGCAGCTCGCTACTTGCAGTTGCTTGTGTGGAGAAACCATCCTTTGTGTTATACAATTACACTTGTTTGACAGCACCAGTCTAAACCTTAAAGGTCAGTCAAGGCCTGAGAAGGAAAGAGAGTATGAACCTGGTGGCTGCCATCACGTTGAATTATTAAGCACTTACCTCTTGTCACTGATAACTAAGTAACCAGACTGCAGCAGGGGTGCAGCTTAACCATACAACCACTAGCTTGTGTGTGGAAATTGAGGCAAAAAAATGTACATTTTCACAGCTCTGCAGTTTCCAAGAACATGATGTGACTGCAAGGAGCTGTGAGACTTGAGAAATTAGAAATGTTTGTGGGACGTTTCAGGAGGAGGGACCACTTAAAAGTAACTGTGTCCTAGGAACTTGTGCATAGTTCCCTGTTTGATACAAGTGTGTATAACAAGGGTAAGATTCAACTGTAATTTTTCAAATTAATTTCCACATTTTAATGTGCATTTATCAGAGGGATGTAATTCTCTTCCAAGTTGCAATAAGTTCAAGGGTTTGAAGATGAAAAGAGTAAGTTAGAAGCCTGGGCTCTGGTTCACGGAGCTTACTTGAAATGCCTCCAGGCTAGCATCAAGTACCTTCAATTGACTTCTGATACATTGTTTGGATCTGTTTTAAGCCAGCTGATGCTGTGACCCTAGAGGAGGGTAGGGAAGCTCAGTGAGGGGATTAAACAGAAAAAAACCCTAGTAAGGTATCCAAACAATCGGGTAAAAGGTTGATTGCCAAGCTTCCGTATAAAGGCTGCTACTGAGCCGCGTGGGTATGTGTAACAACGGAAGTCAAAGTGGGGCTTCCATTAAGTCCCATCAAATCTGCAGTGAGGTGGCCCGAGTTGAAGCTGTCTGAACACTGCCTGCATTTGGAAAATTGGGTGGGATTTTAGGAGAGCACAGCCAGCTGGTTGTTTCCTCTCCTAGAGCTAGGGGTGTTTGGAGTTGAATTATGTCAACAGGAGAAGGCTGTTTTGACAAAACAGAGCTTTCCATACTTCATTGTCTTCTGATGGTAAAATTAACCATGCTTCTGATAATTCCCTTCTGGTTGGTGTTGTGTGCATCCTTTGTGAGAGCCCACCTGCAGATTACTGTGCTCTGACTACTTCTGGGCAACTTGTGCAACATTGCTAAGAATTACTAAGTCCCAAGCACAGAAGACACTCTCACAGCGCATTTGAAGGGGAAGCTAACATCTGTAGTGGGACTGATACGTGTTTGGAAGTGCTTGTGCCAGCTTTTGTCTGGACTCAGGAGCCTTGCTAGGAGAACCCAAGAGTAAGCACTAGGGAGAGTTGCTGGAGGACTAAAGGAAGCTGTACTGGAGTGGGTAAAGAATAAATTGAGGAGTCTGAGAAGGGTACTCAAAGACTTCAGTCTAGTTTTCTTGGGCTCTGTTTAATCAATTGATTAAAGGGTAAGAGGAGGAGAGCCTTCTGCTTAGCAGGGTGACACTGATAGCTAATTTGTCTACTTCAAGCTTTTCTTTGTATACAAGAGTGAACTATTCCTGCTGCAGAAGCATACATTCACTTCCCTCTGGGGAAGGGGGTTGTCAGGAAGAAGTGGATAGCTTTCTAAAACATATTTGCCAGGAGCTGCTTCTGTGTTAAAGGTCTGGAATCATGTGTCCAGGCCCAAGAAGCTGCTCACTCATTCATCTTGTAAGCAAAGTGCATTTGTATAAAAGGGACTGACTTATGGGACAAAACTTCGGTATTGTTTTCATGGTGGGGCCTGATACTGTGGAGTGTGAATTTTGGGCTTTTCTGGAGCTGCTTTTCAGAAATGGAAGCTCTGTGATGCAGTGTTGAAAGAGGGAGCTTTGCTTTAAAAGTAGAGCAGACTTGTCTTCTGAAGGAGGCTGGGAGTTGCTCTACTTGAACTCACTCAAGTAAAGCTTTTAATTAAACTATAAGGTTCCATATTAAAACTTTGTTTGAAAGAATTCTGTTCTGCACTACAGCCTTTTCTTCCTCATCTTTTCCAGGTGTCATCTGGCTGCAGCTCAGTGCTGCTTCTCCAGCTTAGTGCTGCTTCTCCAGCTTTTTTGATAGGTTGAGTCTCTTACCACGGATCAAACTCTCTGGAGAATGGCACTTAACTGGGATAAGTCAAACAACTAAATACATGCCTCTAAAATCTACCTGGCAGGATTTTGTCTCTGTTAGTCTCACTTGGAGATGTTCCTCTGTATTTGTAGAGTTTGGCCTGACTTCTCCAAAGTCAATGCAGTGCCCTACCTGATCACTGGTTCTGGGGTGCTGGCTACTGTGTCCCCTTGGACTCTTCCCATAGGTTTGAGACAGCTTTCTCCTCTTATTGCTGGAGCTGACAAACATGACTGCTTTGATCACTGTTTGAGACACAAAACTTTGCCATAAGCCAGGGATTTCAGCCTAACAAAACCTTAGAAGTGCTGAGCCAGATGTCTTGTAGCAGAGAATCTGTGGAAATACAGGCTTCTGTCTGATAGGAATGGGTTAAGAGTCTTACTGTGGTGTCAGCTTGCCTAGTGGGAAAATAGGATGGAGTGTGGATTTACTCCCTCACAAGATCTCAGGAAATTAGTCTGAGTTTATAATTGGATTGAAAGGAGGAGAGGAGAGAATTGGTGCCTTTGCTAAGATGTGCGTCAGCTGTCGGAAGTGCTGTGGGCTGAGACTTTGTAAGAAAAGATCAATACCAGCAGCCGTGTAACCCTTAATGGTAACTTTCACAGGGGTTTGTTTTGCATGGTGATGCATCTTGGAAGGATACTGATCATTCCAAGAGAGTTTTGTTTGCTTGGGGTTTTTTGTTTGTCTTTTTTAATATGAGTAAGGGAAGGCAGTATTTAGTCTTAAGAAAATGCTGAAGAAGATATTTCTATACAAAGAACTATGTTGAACAATGCTGTTGCATCAGGGAGAGCTAGTCCAGAAAAAGTATATGGGGAAGGCTGAAGTAATGAGATTAATATGGTGGTGTTGTGTTGAACTCTGCTAGAAGACAGTAAATGCCTAAGCCGTTAAGCCACAGTCCACTGAGCATTACTAACAGGGCTGCAGAAGCCTGTGCTCACACTGTTCAGCAGCTGCTGTAGCTGTGCAGCTCTGTTCGTGTCGTGTACTAACCTTGGGGGCTGAAAGAGGTATCTGCTGTTACAGAGAGGCGAGAGAGCACATTGTGGAAATAGGAGCTTGAATGTACTAACGTGAGGCTTGCTTAGTCTTTGGGCTTCTGTCCTATATTTCATGGCATCTTTCTCTCTTTATGCAGTTTTAAAGCTTTGGATCAGGTGCTGAAAAGCTTTACTCATCTGT
Source organism: Neopsephotus bourkii (assembly GCF_033783945.1). Classification (NCBI taxonomy): domain Eukaryota; kingdom Metazoa; phylum Chordata; class Aves; order Psittaciformes; family Psittacidae; genus Neopsephotus; species Neopsephotus bourkii. Next base: position 11,983,926 of record NW_026902293.1, on the reverse strand, counting down.
AAACTGGTAAGACTGAAGATCAAATCGGTGGTACAGAACCTAGATTGGCTTAAGATGCTTAAGGAGTTTTATAGCTGTTAAAATGGCTTATGTCCTATAAAACTCAGTTGGAGCTGGGAGAAGAGCCTGACTGCTGCTGCCTGATTGGCAACTATGTGGGAAAGATGGGATGGGGGGAAGACCTGGCTGGAAGTACTTGCCCCAGCTGCAGTTGCTGTAAGGCCTCCAGAGATGCAAATTCAAACCTGGTATCAGCTGAGCAGGCAGTTGAATCGTATCTATCAAGCTTGAAATAAGAGATTGGATCTTTTGCTAAGCCTCACAAACAGCAAGTGCCTCTTCCCCCTCTTAGGCAACAAATTCTTTTGCTCATCGTCCCTGTCCTCTTTTGATTGCTGATTTAAGTGCTGAAGGAATGTTAGGCTTGTCAAAATTAGGGACTATGGTGTATGAGTTTGGGAGATCTGTGCTTAAACTGGACACAAACATAGAATGTCCAAGATGGTGAAGGTGCCCACCTAGCAGCAGAACTCTGCCTTGATGAGGCACAGATCTTGTGAATTGGTTATTTAGGTAGCTTTACCCAGAGTATTGTTTGGATCTCGCCTAGGGTAGGCTCTGCGTTCTTCCAATCCTGAGCCATTAGTGGTAGCCTTTCCATTTTGTATTTAACTCTTGCTACGAATCACTACTAAATACGTAGCATAGTTTCTCCAAAGCCCTGAGATGGTATTCAGTCATACTTGAGCTGGGTTTGGTTTCTTTAGGGAAGGAGGGATAGAACTTTTTCATGTATAAACAAAATACTGTTCTGCTAGATCTAAATGTGGGAAAAGCAGTTTCTCTGCAAGCCTACTATAACATCTTATCCCTGCTTAGCTACCATAAAGGCAGAAGTGCCTTAATACTGTCCTGCCTTACTTAAGTTGCTGCTAGAACTTTGGGCTAAGGTGGCAGCTGTAGACCTGGGTAGCAGGTGGTATTTGAAGAAAGAATGTTATCTGAGACTAGGCAGGCAAATACGTGGCTAACAGTGTTTGCTCAAACTTAACAGCTTTTCTGGCTGGGCAGGAAGTCCCTGCCCTTGTGATTCAGGATTGCTGTGGCTGGTGATAAACAGTTACCTGGGAAAGCTTTAAGTACACTCTGTTACCTTAGAAGATTGCGACATGCTTAAGGGTAGTTCTGATGGTAACGCTTTGCTGAGGCTTTCCTGAGCCAGTCAGTGACATTCAGTTGAACTTGGCAGTAATTGGTTCAGGCATCCTTGACAAAAGCTATCTATGTCACGCCTCAAACACCAGCTTATAAAATGGCATCAACGACTTAAGTACCAACCTCTTAGTTATCCTGAGTTGTTAAGGCAAATAAATACTTGTTCTGGAACAGCAAAAGCTTCAGTTTTAATCTCTCTATAGTGAGCAAAACGCCATTCCTACCTGTCTCTGGAGCAGGGGCATCCTTAGGCTTCTGGATCTCTTTGAGTACTGGCTTACAGGAGATACCTGCAGCAACAACCAGAGTACACCTGTAACAATTGAATTTGCTATGCAGGGCAAAGAACAAAGGTACTTGATGAACAGTAAGTGCTCTAAGGCGCAGAACAGAAGTCTAAAGCTTCAGCAATCAAATGTATGTCTTGCACTGGGAGCAGAGTCAGTCTTGCAGGGTATCCCAGCTGCGTGTGCTCTGAATTACCATGAGGAGGAGGAAGGCCATGCAGTGGGATATTTCGGTCATGGCCTTTTAGAAAGGCTTCATAATGAGCCTGTTTTTATAGCATAGAGAAATCTTGATTCCTTCCATTCCCTTGCTATGTTCAGACTGTCAAGAGCTGCTAAACCGAACACTAAAAAGCTTTGCACTGCAGAGCAAAACTCTTATTTTTGGTTCCATGTGGCTGCTGTCATCCCCATCTTATTTTCCTTGGGCTTCCTTGGGGTCGTTGCTTTAATTTGGGAGGTCCTTTGGAGAAAAATTAATTCCTCCTCCGAAAGCACCACCAGCAGCTATCAGAGTCTCTCTTCAGACTGTCTTTAGTCAGTATAGGAGGAGTGCTGCCTTGCTCTGCCCTGAATCGTTGGCTATGCTAAGAAGCTACGGGGAAAGAAGTGGATAAACTGACTGACTGGCAGGGGAGTACTTGCATTCCTAGAAGTGGAGGAGTTAGGGATAATAGCCTAAAAGCTGTGCTACAGCAGGTTTGGAAGGGTAGATTTCAGTTCTTTTTCCTTACAGCTGGATTGGCTTGTACTTCAGCATGAAGACCATAAAACTTCGCTAGGTGATGAGGAAGCAGTTTGTTGAGGAAGACAGCTTCCTTCATCACCAGTCAGGATTGACACTGAGCAAGGAGGGGTGCTCCTGTAAATAAACTCCTGCAGGGAAGAGAGCAGGAAGCTGAAGCTGATTTGTTTGGGAGGCGCTGTAGCAATCCAGCTGTGTTGCCACTGTAAAACAGATGAATCTGAGCAGACAGGGTAGTCTGAAGTAAGGAGTGGTTGTATGGTCCCTCTTCTGGCAATGATTTTAGGACAGTAATGTTTCTTAAAACTACAAAATTATCTTGGGTGACTTCTGGGCTTGTGCTCAGGCTGGGAATAAGCCAGGGCAGAAGCAGAATTTGGCCTCTTATGGAGGCTCAGATCTGTAACTTTGCAAACCTGTCATCATTATGAGCCTGCAGGTAGTCTGCAGCAGCAGCCAATGTAGGTCAACAGCCTAAAGGAATGGATCTTTAATTATCTGGAAGGTCTGTTTGTGACTGCAGTGGAAATGGGAAGTTTAAAACTTCAGAAGTAATATGCTTTCTTCTCGTGTCCCCAGAGAATACACTGGTCAGGCTCCACATGGGTATGCTGCAGGGCTCCTTCCCTTCTGCTGCTTTGAGTGGAGGCTGGTGTAATGTCTGTCACTGGCAATGTCTTAAAACACCACTCTTGCCAGGGAGGAAAAGATTAACTTCCATTTGGTCATGTTTCCCTGTGTGCAGGCTGCAGTGAAGAGCCCATGTGAAGGTGTGGGTTGGTAGGAAATCGTTCACTGTGAAGGTGGTCTGCACTGGCTGTTTTTTTTCACTGACAGAAGCTGACCTTGGAAGTAAAAAATAGAATGTAGTGAAGCACTGCAAAGCTGTGCTGAGTGCTCATTTTAGGTAAGAAGCCCTTCTGCTTCCAGGGCTAAATCCATACATGCAGCATGATGTTAGATGGCTTACATAAGTTCATCTTTCTTTATCATAAATGTGTCAAAACATAAATACATTTCATCAGGACAACACATTCCAGTGTGGCCGGTTCATAGCATAACGGACTACTGGAGAAATAGTTACACATGCAGAATTTTCCATTAATCAGAGGAAAAAGTCCTGCACAGATGGTGTATAGGATAGATTACGGCTAGTAATCCTTTTGTGTCCTAGAAGATTAAGAATATCCTGGTGTAGCTGCAGTCAGCTGACCCTTTTTAGCTGAGTGATTGGGAGTTCTTGCTGCAGTTCTGCAGAGGACCAGGTTTTTCCAGAAGCCACGGATGGTGTGCTGTGAATGTTTGTCAAAGGCACAGTCGGTGTAAGTCCAGCCCTGGTTATAAATCTACAGGAACTCGTGCCATGTAAACAGCAGCAGCTACAAAATGGCTAAGGAATCACTTGCTAGACAGCTCCCCCAAATCTAACAGGGGGGTAAGAGAGATGAATTTTCTGAGAAGGTGCAGCAAGTATCATGTGAAGAACTGGAGGGTGTCTGAATCCTGCTGCCTGGGTTGCCCCAGAACGCGAAGATGAATGCTTTGGTGGAAGAAGAGGATGGCTGCACGCTCTGAGTTTTCTGGCATGGATCTGTATGAGGATTACAAATCACCCTTTGATTTCAATGTTGGAGTGAACAGAAACTATCTTTACCTGTCGCCTACCATAAACCTTTCTCCACCTGGATCACCTACGCTGTCAAAGTCTGGTAACTTCCTTCTCTTTCTTTTCTAACATCCTACATGGAAAGCTTAGTGATCAGTATCTGTAAAAAGGAACTTCTCAGATTAAGGACCTGTAAAATTTGGCTGAAATGCAGGTGTAAATGAAGGAAAAGGTTGTCCTGCTGTTAACTCTGGTAGCTTGTTAGCTTCAGTGTGTCAGGTAGGTTATATTCCATGTGCTATATATTTACCAGCTTTACCTTATTTGATATTTCTTAATTCAGTGGAAAGGCATTTTGAGGGAGAGTAAAGTGAGCAAAAAAAGGTTAGGAATGAAACGGCAACTTCTGTGAGACTGGAGCAATTGGCCTATTTTGTCTATTTATTTTTGGGGGAAAGGTAGGAATTGCATACTTAGTATGACTTCAGAGCTCTGGTAGTCTTAATATCTGCCCTTGACTTAGTACTGAAAATATCACTGATGAACGAAAATGCTCTCTAAAACCTTTACTCTGTTCCATCCAGCAATTAAAATGCTGTAAATCTTCCACCTGCAGATTCTGTGCTTGAACTCTCTTGAGGAAGTGGCTGTTGGGTGCTGTTCTACAGCAGCATCCATGTATTGCTTAACCACACTAGTTTATAGCTAGTAACCTCTCATACAGAACGTCTACAGCCATGCCTCTCAACACATCCTGGTCTGGTTTTACAACCTTTCTTCCATTTCTGTGTTCCCAGATGTCATCTTCCAGAACAATTTAAAATATAGACAGCTCAGCCCTACTTCAGGTGTGGCAAAGCAAAGTTACAAAGGTGTTGACTTCTTTTTGATGGGCTTGTTCTTTAACATACTAAAGAAACGTGCATACCTTGGGGGACCTCTGTGTGAAGTGAACCAAACCCCTCTGTGAACTTCAGCTAGAGGCCAGTTTCTCCTCTGCGGTTACTGCATCTCCCACCTGTTCTAAAGGTGGGGGAATCATCCTTTGTATCTGGTGGTGCATCACCACAAGCACCAGCCTTTGCTGGGTTTTTTAACATTCTTTTTCATAGACTCATAGAATAGTTAGGGTCAGAAAGGACCTTAAGATCATGTAGTTCCAACCCCCCTGCCATGGGAAGAGACACCTCACAGTAAACCGTGTCACCCAAAGCTCTGTCCAGCCTGGTCTTTAACACCGCTAGGGGTGGAGCATTCACAACCTCCCTGGGAAACCCATTCCAGTGCCTCACCACCCTAACAGGAAAGAATTTCCTCCTTATATCCAACCTAAACTTACCCTGTTTAAGTTTTAACCCATTACCCCTTGTCCTACCACTACAGTCCCTAATGAAGAATCCCTCCCCAACATCCTTATAGGTCCCCTTCAGATACTGGAAGGCTGCTATGAGGTCTCCATATAGCCTTCTCTTCTCCAGGCTGAGCAGCCCCAACTTTCTGAGCCTATCTTCATATGGGAGGTGCTCCAGTCCCCTGATCATCCTCGTGGCCCTCCTCTGGACTTGTTCCAACAGATCCATGTCCTTTTTATGTTGAGGACACCAGAACTGCACACAATGCTCCAAGTGAGGTCTCACGAGAGCAGAGTAGAGGGGCAGGATCACCTCCTTTGACCTGCTGGTCACGTTCCTTTTGATGCAGCCCAGGATACAGTTGGCTTTCTGGGCTGCAAGCGCACACTGTCGGCTCATGTTCATTTTCTCATCGACCAGCACCCCCAAGTCCTTCTTCGCAGCTCTGTTCTGAATCTCTTCTCTGCCCAACCTGTAGCTGTGTCTGGGATTGCTCCGACCCAGGTGTAGGACCTTGCACTTGTCATGGTTAAACTTCCTGAGGTTGGCATCAGCCCACCTCACAAGCGTGTCAAAGTCCCTCTGGATGGCATTCCTTCCCTCCAGCGTATCAACCGAACCACACAGCTTGGTGTCATCTGCAAACTTGCTGAGGGCGCACTCAATCCCACTGTGCATGTCACCGACAAAGATGTTAAACAAGACCGGTCCCAACACCGATCCCTGAGGGACACCACTCATTACTGGTCTCCAGCTGGACATTGAGCCATTGACCACAACTCTTTGTGTGTGGCCATCCAGCCAGTTCTTTATCCAGCAAGTGGTCCATTCATCAAATTGATGTCTCTCCAATTTAGAGACAAGGATGTCATGTGGGACAGTATCGAATGCTTTGCACAAGTCCAGGTAGATGACATCAACTGCTCTACCCCTGTCCATCAGTTCTGTAGCCCCATCATTTGGGGCCACCAAATTGGTCAAGCAGGATTTCCCCTTAGTGAAGCCCTGCTGGCTGTCACCAAGCACCTTGTTGATTTTCATGTGCCTTTGCATGCCTTGCAGGAGAATCTGCTCCAAGATTCTGCCAGGCACAGAGGTGAGACTGACTGGTCTGTAGTTCCCTGGGTCATCCATTTTCCCCTTCTTGAAAATGGGGGTTATATTTCCCTTTTTCCAGTCATTAAATTTTTCATTGAGTTTGAATGATTATGTGGTTGGTGTTTAGAAGCCCGAGCACTTTTTCCCCTCAAGGAATATGTCTCTTCTGGCTTTTTCACTGAGATAAAGGGGAAGCACTTAAATCTTTCTTGTATATAGCGGAATAAATATCCTCTGTAGTAGTGTACATTACTGAAATGTTGGAGGGATCTTATAATCGTGTAGCAGCTTGTTCTCCTGAACTCTAAGAAATGCCATTTTTCTTTAGTTTTGTTAGATGTGTAGTGATAGCTAAAATGCTCATTCTGAGTGACACAGAATATGTCCGTCTAAAGATGAAGCTGTGTGAAGGCTGGCCCTCCCCCACACCAAGGACTGCTCATGTGAAATGACCAGTACTTCCTTAAACTGCTGCTGTTTACTGCTGAATTCAAATCTTTGAATTCAGGCCAGGAAGGGGTAGGAACTTCTGGTCATAACGGAGCACGAACTTGGGTTGAAACCAACCACAGCAAACTGCAAACCAGAAAACCTGAGTGTGAACTGAATGACTCTAATGCTTTGCCTACCCCAGCAGAATAATAGGGACGTAAGTGCCATTTCCCATAATGTGATCCTAATCAACCAGCTTGTTCATGTCCGATTCATTTAAGCAGATTTAATAAACTGCTGGGATAATGTGTTAATCTTATAGACACCTAAAAGCTGACCTTAAAACTAAGTAAGCGTTCTGAATATTAGGGAAGTCTTCCCATTTTTTCCCCCAGTAGAATTTTTACCGTTTAAAGAGTTTGAGATGTGAAATGCTCAGCTAAACTTGCAGAGTACCAAATTTTAAGTCCTTTGCCCCTCTAAAGTTGCAAGAGAACTAATGTAACAAAAGGTGACAAATTAAAAGCCAGTAGCAACACTTCTGCTGGTTAACAGAGAAGTCCACACATGAGAAATGCTGTCTAAATAAGATTGAGCTAAAGTGTTTCCATCTGTTGACTGACTGCCATTTCCCTGGTTTCTTGCCTTACACCCCACCAAAATATCTGAGTTGGGCTGTGCACCTTTCCGTGTGAAGCTTGCTCAAGGCCAGGATCTTACTGTCAGCCCTGGTTTATGATGATAGAATGATGGAATGGTTTGGGTTGGAAGGGACCCTCAAGATCATCTAGTTCCAACACCCTTGCCAACACCTGTTCCACTAGAACAGTTTGCTTAAAGTCTCATCCAGCCTGGCCTTGCACACTGTCACAACTTTGGACATCCACAACTTCTCAGGGCAGTCTCTTCCAGTGTCTCACTACCCTTATAGTAAGGAATTTATTACTTATATCTACTCTTTTTTTTTAGTTTATAATCATTATCTTTTGTCCAATCAGTAGGATGGGGTATATTTGGGTTGTAGCCACACCATTGTTGAGGTCTGTGGGTTATCCGTGTAGACAACTGCTGCTTGGCTAGGCTACCTAGCATGGCCTTCATGTAGCAAAAATGAAGTGTCCTGCATGTATTGACGTGAACTGAGGAATGAGAGCAAAGTGAGCAGAAAGGTGAAGAATTACAGGGTGAGAGGGAGGTGCCAGGATAAACAGCGATCAGATATTTGCGTACTTCAAATGTAATTAAAAAAAAAGTTATAAATGGGAGGGAGGCAGGCAGTGAGGAGAGGAAGGCATGGTTAGGTGTACAGGATGAGGTATGGAGGGCTGTTAGTAGCAGTGAATTCTTTTCTTCCTAAAGGATCTAGAAATGGGAAGGGGAGGAGAGATCATGCCCTTGTTTCTTAACATTGTCTCTTGAGTTTAGTGTAGGCAACCAGCAGCACAAATTTCTTTAAAACACGGCTTTTCCAAAAAAGAAGTACATTCCCCAAGCAGAAGATATTGCAGCGGGGGACAGTCCAGCATGATTTCCTACTGCTGGATTCCCTTGATCTATTTTTGGTGTGATAATCCAGATGACTCTTTGTAACCAGATTGAACAGGCTTTCCTCTGGAGGTGCTAATGCTCTTGGAGTCAGTGTGGTCTTTGGTACTTACAGACTGTCTGAAATGGCAAGCTCTGTAGTCCTTGAAAAGCCTGTGAATGTAGAAGAAGGCCGGGAGCCAGAGGCTGATATAACAGGGGTCATAGAGTGTGAGGGAAAAATGCAGCTTAAATTGTTGGTTTTCCTTCAGTCTTAGAAGTCTGTGTAATGAGTAGGATAAATAGCAATTTGACGGAAAGGTGTGGCATTCTTAACAGTTTGATGCTAAGAAAAAGAAATATATAGAGTCATAGAACAGTTAGGGTTGGAAAGGACCTCAAGATCATCTAGTTCAACCCCCTTGCCATGGGCAAAACAAAAATGACCTGATTTGTTCTGAGATATAAGCCATAAGCCTTATTTTTTTTTTTTTTTTTTTTTTGATGCTGCAGTGCTATTCTGTGGCTTGGGCATTAGATTCAAACTTTTTTTCTGCCCTAGATTTCTGCCAGAAAATAATGTATTGGGAAGCCTGTAGGAATGATGTTGTATTTGTGTATAAGACAGACATAAATCTCTGGGGAAACATGTAGGTTTCAAAACTAAACCCCATTCTGCATTTATTTGCTTTCTCTATGCTTCCTTCTCACTGTGCTCCTTGGTAACTTACCATTTACAAATGTTCTGCCCATGCAGCAGTGTGCTTCTAGAAGAGGAAACCTGCTACTGTATATCTCTGGACACAAATACAGGCTCAAAGCATGTTGTTTTGAGAAGAATTTGTGGAATTGAGATTTACCTGAGTACAGTAATTTGATCAAGACCAAAGCCTCTTAGGCTTGACAGCTGCTAGGAGCATTCTTCATAGGATACATACAACCAATTACAGACACGCAGAATCTTTCTTCTCCCTGACTTTTCAGTTAATGGTGATGTAGTTATCAGATACCAAGCCTCACGGTGAAATCATAGTGGTGGTCTCGTTGTGCATGAATGAGTTCTTGAATTCCCAGACCAAGTGGTAGTATGGGCTGCCATCAGAAGCTGCTGAAATCAGGATGGGATTGTATGTGGTTAACTACTATACTGACTAATAAGATAACATTACTTAATATGTTCTCAATTTAGCTGATTTATATATTTATGTAAATACATGTACACACATATGCACACCCACTCTTTCCTTACAAACAGTCTTCATGGTTTCTGTGTTTTTTTTTCCCTTTCATGTTAATTTTTTTTTATTTTATTTTTTTATTTAAATGATATATAAAGCTGTTTTTGCTCTTGAATAGAGAATTAGTTCTGGGAATCCACAAACCATTCCAGCATGCAGTCTCTTTGCAAACTGGTCTCTTTGCCAATTAGAACAGGATTCCTTACTGTATGTTTAAGCGCCAGCTACAAAGATTCAGAATAGTAGATCTTTAGCTGAAAGATTTGTTTGTTGCATTAAAAGGTGTTCAAAGTGATCTTACTGCAAGGACTAAGAATAAAAAGTGAGCACATCATGGCAATACAAATAATATTGTTCTCCTTCCTGTCCCTGAAGCTGTGAAAGTGAAAACTGAGGATGGCCACAGGGATGTCTGGGATTCATACAGAGAGTTTTGGTTTCTGGATTTAGAAGGGGAAGAGACAGCAGTGTGAGTTAATACACATCCTCATCAGTCCCTTCTCAGTACTCCACCACTTTTTGTGAAGCGATTGCCTTTTGTTCCCAAGTTCTTTTTCCAGGCTTATCATCTGTCCAGGTGCAAAACAGCAGCTTACTTCTGGTTCTATCATATCAGTGACTTTCTAGACACAGTGGTCCTGATTACTCCGGATAGAGAGGTTGAACAGGGTATGTGGGACGAGTTTGTACTTGCAGTGCAACCCTTTTCTCTGCTGTTGTTGAGCTTGCTTATCACTGTAACCATTCCCAGTGTGTGCAGAATGGACATTTTTTTGTAATCTGATTAGGAGAGCAGTGAGGAGAGAGCCCCTGTCTTGGTCCTGAGCACCTCCAGTGCTTCCAGAGTTTCTGTGCTGCATGAGTGAGATGGAGCGTGTGGGCTCCTAGGCTGTGTAGGAACTGCTGGTTGGGGTGTAGGGTTCTGCACCTTGGTCTCTATCAGAGCTGTGGGATGTGTTGTTCTCAACATGTTTCCAGTCTCCTGTTATAGCAGCAGTTGCAGTTATATTGAGATTTAATACCACTTGATAGAATTAAACAGGCAGTAAAATAACTTTGGTTTTGTGTATGCTGTGCTACTCGGAGAGCGTGACTTTGGTGTCCTCTCATCGATTTTCTTAATGCACTGGCACAAAAAGGCTGTATATTATTAACATTAGCTACTGTCTGGCAGACATGTGATGATCTGACTTCTACTGGTTTGTTCACCCCAAGGGCTGCTGAGAAGTGACTCTATACCTGAGGTTGGGGAGGATGCTGCTGCTACAGTTGGTATGGCAGAAACATTTTCAGAAGAAGAACAGGATGAGCTAAGGAAAGAGCTTGCTAAGGTAAATCTCTTGCAAATAGCTCTTAAACTGGTTTTGAGAATGAAAATCTGGGATAGTGCTATCTTTGAACATACAGTTAATGCTTTGCATATTTATTCTGTGAGTGCCTGAAGCTGAGTGTAACACGTATATTGTGGGGAGGGTAAGGGAAGGTGTCAAGGAGAACAGTCAGTTCTGGCTATAGAGAATTATACTGAAAATGCTGAGCGTACAGATCTTAAACCTAGATACATGAATGGTTATCCCTTTTTTAACTCAAGTGGGAGAGGGGTAAATAGGGTGTCAGAGAGAACAGTTGGAAGCCAAAACCAAGTATTGTCTTAACTGGTGTGGAGTAACTGAAGCTAATGTTTTAATGAAGGATGCTTTGTAGTAATATTCAGGTAAACACTGTTTTGCTAATGTCTAACCATGTAACTATTGTTTATAATTCATGCAGCAGATTTTTTTTAAGAGCGAGTTAAGGAAGCATTCTTCAAAACAGATTCAGGTATTCAAGCCTGATACATCAATGAAAAATTTGTTAAAGTCAAGCTTTATTGAGTCGCCGGTCTTTTTTCTTTTATAGCTCTTTAGGACTTTAGAACCCTAACAAAAGACCTAAACTTAAGCCTGAGGTTGGCAAACAAAGGTCAGCTGTGAGATAAGCACATTTAATGCAGTCTTGGTTTTGGTAGTCCTGATGAGTATTATTTAATGCCAAACCAGTCAGCTGAAGATGGTGAGGGAAATTTGGTCCTGCTAGGTAGGGTATGTCATGCTGGACTTCTGACAGTATCCAAACACAAGTGCGTTGAAGGTTTGGATGTATGCCTTTGCCTTTGTACATGTGGCTTTTGTGCTTATGTCACATCTATATAGCCCACAGAATGACATTGTAAAGCTGTTGATATCTCTGATCATGATCTAGTGGTGCTTCCGTGAAAGGCTTAAGTGACCTGTGTAAAGAAGGAAGTACACAACCAATAGAGTTTTCTAGTTGCTGAAGAGGGGCTGTGTTTTTGTTGTTCCTGGGGGAGGGTTGTTGGTTTGCTTTTTTGGTTTTCTTTTTATTTACTTTTTTAACTGCTCGGTCTTCCACCATTTCTACCCCTGCTCTGGGGAAGGCACTCCTCTGGCTAGATCCAGCCTGCAGTTGCTGGCTTAAGCCACAAAAGAACGTTTCTGTTCAAGCAAGGATACAGACTTGTATATGGATCAGATACGCTCTGAGTTTCCTGATACTGGTCATACCTTGGTATCTCTTCTGACGTGGAAGGAGAATACAGGCTTGGCAATTGTCTCAGGTTTGTCTAATCTTCAAGCTTCATATAGACTAATGTTGTCTAAAGGTAATGATTTCTAACATACAGTCTTATAGTTACCAGCTTCCTTGTGCATATCCCAGTAACAGAGCTAGTTGCAGGTAGATTACTTTCTCATCAGCTTTTCTTGTAGACTATGCTGGATTTCCCTTCTAGTATTTTAGAAACAACTTTGAGGCAGTGTTAAAAACATTAGCCCTTCCATTACTGATACCTAGTAGATGTTTTAATAAATACATATTTAAATGGCCGGGTATATTGCTTTGTAGTTTACCTCTCACCAACTGTACTGCCACAGGTGGAAGAGGAAATCCAGACACTCTCACAAGTGCTAGCTGCCAAAGAGAAGCATCTAGCGGAAATCAAGAGAAAGCTGGGAATTAACTCATTACAGGAACTAAAGCAGAACATTACCAAAAGCTGGCAAGATGTCACCTCAACCACAGCGTATGTACTGGTTCACAATGATTACCTCACTTGTTGAGGTGAAAACTATGTTGTTCTTGTGTCATGCCTAAACCCTCCGTTCTTGTGAAATAAGATGAGTGAAGGTAACAGTTATGGTCACTATTAGCCATATTATGTCATGCAAAATAAGCACAATTGACCATAATATGGGTAATTCTACTACACTTTTTGTCTGATATACCTGAGATACCATTACTGAGATATCATGGTGTCCCAAGTCCAACAGAATACCCTTCTTTTCCAGCCTGAAAAATTGTGGTAAACTGAGCTCTTCTTGCAGGAAGAGTGCAAAGTCACAGATAACATTCTTGCCAAACACAACTGTTAGCTTAAGGTCTAGAGTGAACTGTCTTCTGCAATTAATGACTACACAGAATGTAGGAGGTTATACCTCAGACTTTTTATGCTGAAATTTATTAACAGAACTATTTGGTACAAGATTTTAGGCACTTGGCACACACAAAAAACTAATCCTCTGTCCTTTTTCAGTGTGTGTGCTTTTCAGGGTGTTGCTTTCTTTGTGTTTTGTGTATGTTTTTTTGTGTGTGTGTGTGTGGTTTTGTTTTTGTTCTAAGTGCTGCAATAGCAGATAGCATCTGGTCTGGGGGTGGGGTAGTAGGTTTGTGTTGGTGAACCTGATCTGAAGTCTGGGGTGACAGAGATGCTGTAGCCAGGAGGGACTGCAGTGGCTAAATCCATTCGATCCTAAAGGTGAAGTATACCTCTGATACAAATCTGTGTACACTAGAAGGTTCCTTATGTGGTCTGTTAAAATAACCACAGACTTATTTTTGTTATAGATACAAGAAAACATCAGAAACCCTCACTCAGGCTAGTCAGAAGGCATCTGCTGCTTTTTCATCTGTTGGTTCAGTCCTAACCAAGAAGTTTGAAGATGTCAGGTAGGTTTCTTTAGCTTTTCCCAAGTAGTTGCATTTTGGTTTAAGCGTGCGATCACTGAAATAAACTTCTGCTGTTAACATACCTAGCACTTCTAAAAGTCAATCTGTCAAGAACCCTCAGCATCTGTTCTAGGAAATCTGAGTGACTTGCTGCAAAATCTTGCATGTCCTCTCTGATGCAGAAAAAAATCTGCAAAGTTCTGTGGTGTGTAATTTATGTATGGAAGGAAAGTAACATATGCTATCATATCCACTGCTACTTTTGTGTTTCTGATAGTATTGCAGGTGGCAGCGGCTCTGCCTGCCTCTGTGTGATACACAGAGTACTGTCATTTCTGTTTTCTGACTTTCTCAGCTTGTGAGAAACATTCAAACAGCTAATGTCTTGTTAAGTGTTTGTGGTTTGGTTGTTTTGTGAGTTTGGTTTCTTTCTTGTCTTGTGTGTGGATTCCTTTCAGGTGTGTGCTATTTCTTGTAAGCTGTTATACCTCATAGCAGTGGCTTGATTTTATTACCTTTTTAATAGACTATTGGCAGTTTCTAATTCTTAAATATTGACATGCAATATATTTTGACTGTATCAGATGACACAGTCCTTCATTCAAGTTAGGTAAGTTTGGTGGTCATTTTTAGCACCATTGTAAGCTGCATGCAAAACTCCTCCCGGAAGCAATCCAATCATATGTTTAGCTTACAGTTCTTTGATTATATAATTTTTATGACTGGAACATACACAGATATTCATCTCTGCTTGTCATTTGTTGTGAATAGTGGATCAAACTTTTTTTTTTCCAAGTATTGGACAAATAAAAATCTGCACATTCTCACAAAATATTACTGCATTGGAAAGCAGTGTAATAAAATCAGCTCTCTGTTTTCAAGTGCTGCCATTCACCTCTTTCTTGCTTTTGAAGTCTAGTGAGAAAACACTTTGAGGTGTAGTTACACAGTTACATATTTTTCTTCAGATTTATCAGAACTTCCTTTCTCTCTTTAATGCTTACTCTGGCATTGTGCAGACTACAGGCATTTTCACATTCCTTTAGGTAAGGTGGGCACAAGAGTTGTTTCTGAACCTAAGCATGTAGTCGGCCTTGTCTCCATTACAATTTTTAAGTTTTTGCCTGTAAGAGATAATTTTTTTCCTCCAGTGTTAATGTAAAACTGAAGATTTTTAATGTCAAGGAAGATATTTCTTCATGTTCACCTGGCAGTTATCCAAGAACATGAAATCTTGAGCACACCTACTAATCAATTAGTCTCTCTTCCGTGTAAGAAAGGAATCGTTTAAAATGATTCTGCAAGGTTTTTTTTGTTTGTTTGTTTGTTTGTTTGTGAAGTGACAGAATATGGTTCTGAGGTCAATGGCTTGCAGAATTCCTCCTTGTCCTTGTCTGTACAGTGTTTATGCCTTGACAGAATAGAAATATTCCCTTTTTTTGTCTATTACAATGGGTGTTTAGCATTATGACTCTAATCAAATCTCTAGAGTCTGAGTATAAAATAGTTCATGCATTCTCTGTTTATAGTTTGTCTAGTGGAACAGTCCTTATATTTGAGTAAGTACTTCAGCAGCTCCAGACTGAGTGTTTTAGTTACCTTGTCTGTATTGCCTTTTATCTGCCTAGTCTAAGCAAATATTCAGTGTTTCCAGTAGTTAAAATTCCTGTGTAGCAACTTTTGTCCGTTGCTGTCATCCATCTGTGCACCTCTGGGTGTGGCTTCACCTTTTCTGTACTCTCCCACTAAGTAACTAAAGACAGCAGTATTATCTCTGTAAAGGTGCAGGGATCTGGCTTGTGGAATACTAACTAGGAGCTATAGCTGCAGGGGCAATGCCTGGGGAGGAGATGGTCAGTGACAGGGTAGATGTTAACAGAACTTAGACTCTGAAGCAAGCATAGTTTGCTCAAGTATAAGAATAGCAGCCTGTCTGAAATATCTCTTCTTTAGCATCAGTGAGACAAGAGGAGCCTAGAAGATGTCTCTATACCTTTTGGATGCAGAGCTCAGCTGCTTACTCAGCAGGGTTCTGTTGGTTTCTTCCTTAAGACTACAGTGTTCCCCTACTAGTATTAGACTATTGCACTTGACAAGGGCAGACTCATAGCTGTCTTCAGGAACTTAATATCTCAAAAGAAGAGTGTCCTAATTACACAGGTTAGTGGCTAGGTGAGTGATGAGTACCTTCTATAAGAAACTGGGCCACTGGAAGGTGATGTAACAGAGCCAGGGGAGTCCACACTGTTAGTGTGCTTCTTGGGGAGAATCAAGGTATTGTTATAATTCTGGAGCAGCTGAGCTTGAAAACAAAGCAACAACATCAAAAAGTGGGAAGAACTAGTGCTGTTCAACATCTTAGTTGCACTTAAACAGGGGATTTAAAACCTCTGTTTCTTGCTTTCATGAGGACCAGGTTCGTCTCGATGCAACCAGTGAATTCAGGTCCCAGGGTTATGTGACTACTCAAGTGCTGTCTACTTTTTTAAGACTGTACAAGTCTGAACTTTCTGAAGTTTTAGAGCCCCAGGTTCTTCCGTGGAAATGAGAACTCATGGGCTTGATGTTTAATTGAATAAATACTGGATATGCAGGTGTGCTTTTTTTCGTAATCTCATGTAGCTTCTTCATCATGGCTTTGCTTTTCTTGTATTGTTTTAGCTTAGGGACTTCTCAGCTGTCATGGCATGATTTCTTCTGTGTTGGACTATTTACACATATTCCATGTAGCAAACATCACATGCAGGTTTTCATTCTTGCACTGCAAAGTTATTTTGGAGGGACTTGCAAAAGGGAGTAAGGCAGCTAGCGGAAATGTGAACTTGGAAAGTACTGAAATAGAGGGAGAGAGGACTGGTAATGTGAAGTCAGTGCTTCTCTTTTGTGTTTGTTTTCTCCACTTCTTGTTATGCTGAAAATAAACTCTGTTCCTTCTTAGGTTTCTCCTGATACTTTATTCTCCTTTTATAAGAGCATCTTGAACTTTTGATGAGCTAGCCATCCTTGTGTAGGCAACCTTGTTTTGCACAGTACTGCGTGCAAAACCGAAGTAATACCAAGATGTAGCATTCTGAAAACTTCCTTGGCAATCATGATTTTGCACTTGGCTCCTCTTGTGCTGCATCCCTGTTACGGGGCAGAAGTCCACCTGTGCCCTGTTCTGAGATTGCAGAATAATTTTCTTTTCTTGCTTTGGAAATCTAATATCATCATGGATTCCTAAACACCATCATGTATCAGCATATCAACTATTAATGCAAGCAAATAACTAGTGCTTGTGTACTCTTAAGCCCATGTTTTCCAGGCAGGGACTCTGGCATATCTCCCTGTACCTTTCCAAAATGTGAGGCAATGTAGTGGCTATAAAAATGATCATGTAAAGGATAAGAAAGTTTTTAATGCAATAAAAAAACACCCAGAAGGCTGGAGAACAATTTACAGTGCCTTTTTTTTAAGCTAAAGGTTTGCTTATGAGTATTGTAAAAAGGGTTCTCTTTTCACACCGCCCAACTTGATGGCCTAGTTGAGTGAGTGCTCTGATGTGGCATTTTCATTTGCACGACTTGAAGAACAAGTGATTTGATGTTAAAAAAAAAAACATCAACTGCATTGATCTAATTTAGTTCTCTTGCAAACCAGATCATTCTGTGATAAAACTATACACTATCTTATGGTGATGTTTTAAAAAATGGATGCTGAGTATATGTATTGTACAACAGCAAGTAAATCCTTCATGAATCTATGAATATTTCTTATGTTAAACGATCTCTCTGAGATTAAACTAAACTTCCATAGATGCCTGTTAAAAAGATCCGCAATACACCATATGTTGTTGCTTTTCAGTGTAACAGATTATAGATTGTGAATATATATGGGAAAAGGAGGTAGTTTTCACTGTCTTTAGCCTTAAACTACTTGCAGGGTTGGGGGAAGTTGCTGAGCACGACTGGGCAAAGAGAATTATTTTAGTATCATCCTAGTTCTATACTAAAACTTGGCAAGACCAGAACTTGTAGCAATCTGCATCACAGTGAGGAATATAAATTACACTCCAGAAGACAATCGGCTTCTATATGCTCTGGAAAAGCTTGTGGAAGCCAAACCATCCATGAAGATGAAACGCAGCAGCTGAGGAAAGGGATGAGATGTGTGTGGCATGAATTACTGACGTGTCAGGACAGCACCTGGCCTTTGCATACCTGATTCTCAGTATGCTTAACATACAAACCAACCTTCAGTTGTGCATTTGCCTTAAGGGATCCCAGCCTTAAGGGAACTTTTTACATGTGGTGTATTTTTCTATCACTGTATTCTACTGATGAGCCTCCCAGTGAATCTCTTAAAACTTGTTCTGCAATGAACACAGAACCTTTTTGCATCTGTGAATGTATCTTCCATTGTGCTGAAATACTAATTGGAGTTTTGGAAATGCATCAAATATGACACTTCCTCTCACCCTTTCCCCCTCAGCAATTGTCTGGACAGTATTCTCTTGAAAGGCATCATAAAACCCAGTCAAAATTTTAACATTTCAAATATAGTTATGAAAAACTATGATCATTTTTTCCCTAACTTTTCTAACTTAATATTGTGGTATTTGACAAGAAACCTTGAAGTTAATATAAGACTAATATGTATCAAGACTAAACTGAGATTTTGCAGAATCTAAATTAGATGGTCTTGAAGGTATTTCGGAGCTCCTTAATAAACATCCAGTCACCTTCTAGGTGTAGGTACGTGTTGTCAGTAAGCAAAGAGTAACTGTAATGGCAACACTGTCAGGTTACAGAAATCCTCCAAGAATATCAGAACATGGTTGAGACTAGGACTTTTTCCTGCCCTCAGCGTAAACCTGACCTTGACTATATAGATTGATGTGAGTGTTCTCATTAGAAAATTTGTATTGGTGAGTATGGAAATCTTACACTGAACTGAAACTGAAGACTTCTGAATGTAGGAATAATTCTTTCCATAGGAAGATTAGTTGATTGATAAGACTCTTGCTTGTTCACTTTGTACCTGATACTGTCACAACTGTAAATGCAGCATGACTCTTACTGCTTGAGAAACTCGCGTAGACACACCGTAGCAGCTATGCAGAATATGTACTACCAAGCACGGCACTTGAATCTTGCTAAAAAGGAAAAAAGTTGTTGCAGCTTTTGCTCTGATGTACTTGTGTGTGTGCATGGCTAAGCAATTTGTAAAAGCAAAACCAAGCAGCTGGTACATAAGACTGGCTAGTTACCAAAGATAGTATCCAGAAGTCAGCTCTCTTAAGCCAATTGCTTCTCAGTCTATCACTTAAACTAACTTCTTGCTTTCTTTTTTCTTAATGCTGGCATTTAGTCTACGCTCCATACAACATTCAATTAGCATGCCTATTATGAGGTAATGTATGCATAATGCAACTGTTGAGTTTGTTTATGTTCATTTATGGAATCAAGTCAAACTGCACTTAAGTCAACTCGCATAGATTTAAAACAAAATAAAAAAAAGCCACCCAACTTTGTAGTGGATTGGAATGTAACATAAAATTTGGTTTTATTTCTGCTTATTGGTGGCAGTTATCACACATCTGGGATGTGACCAAGTATACTTTCCTGCTGTTTAGGGAACTCTGACAACTTTTCCCTACCCAATAGAAATGTACTGCTACTAAATGACTCCACATTTAAAAGGCAGTAGCTTCTCACATGGGTTAGAACAATGAAAGTGAGTAAAAAGTACTGTGGTTTCACAACAAGGCTCTTGCTGACTTGGAGGGCTGTCCTTTTTTCTTCCCTTGCTTGGCACTGTGTCCTTCCATCTCCTAGGAGAGTTTGGTTTGATATATATATATTGGTGCCACTGTGTGCTTTCTCAAATGAAAGAGTGCTGCTAAGTGTGGGTGACTTACACAAATACCAGGCTGAGGGGGAAGGGAAGTTTAAGACTGCTTTTGAAAAAACAAAACAAAACAACCAACCACCAAATACCGCCCCCCCCCCCCCAACCCCTCCTGTTTTTCATCTTTAATAATTATTTTTAGTCTCCTGTGAATCCTTGAGCCTGGTCCACTGAAGGTAAGCATTTTCCATTCTGCATAAATGCAGGAAAGATGTACAGGCTGTTGCACAGGTTTGAAAATGGCAGTGCTAGCTAGTTGGAGCATTAAGCCACTCTTCTGACCCTAATAAATAACACACTGGCCCTCAGCATTGAACATCTAAGGATATTCGATGCTGAGTGCTGCTTTTCATATACAGAATTTACCATTTGTAATCACAGCTGTCTCCAGCACTTCAAAGGCAAGGGGGATTCTCCCCTAAATTTAACATGTTAGCAGAAAATGTCCCTACTAACCATATTTTGTTAATTGAACACATGCCCTATTAAACTAGTTTTCCTATAACAAGTGGAAAAACTCTGGCAAGCTTTCTTTAGCAGTAACATACTAGTCTAACCAGAAGTGATGATTAAGCTGTTCTGAAACCCTTCTAGCCACAAACATGTTTGAAATCACTGGGAATAAGAAGCTGAACCTAAAATACTTTCTAGTTCTCCCTTCGGTGGTATGATGAAATACCCTATCGCTGAGCGTGGCAGTGCTCACTTGCAAGAGACACAAATGAGCTACATCTTGAGTGCATTTGAATTTCAGTTATGTAATATTTGGGAAATCCAGATAGAAACTAATTTTAGGCTACCCTTAAGCCAAGGAAAGAGCCCCAAACAAACAAAATTTATGTTGACATTAGAAAAAGCAACTGTCTGCTTTTTTGTAATATTTACAGACTAACATAGATATGGTTGTAATTCTGTGGTTCCTTTTTCTTTTATTATTATTTTCCTAGAAATTCTCCTACTTTCAAATCCTTTGAAGAAAAGGTTGAAAACTTGAAGGTAAATATAATTAAAACTCCTTGGTAATTGTGGAGCTGTGGATGTGGAGAAAAGACAGAAGTGGACTCGGGGCAACCTGTGTTTTAGTTACTGGTAAAGTGTTGAAGGTGCTTAGATGACAACTGTTAAGTGTTGTGGAAGTGGTTTCTCTGCCTAATGATCTGAGGATAAAAAATGGGCTTCCTTCACCTCTTTCAGGAGGATGCCTTTAACTAGGGGGACTAAGAGCTACCTAACCTACACAAACAGCTAGGACAACATACCTAGTGTTGTGTATCCAAAATGGTGTAGCCTTTTATTTCCATGCCTTCTTAACGACTAATACCCTACACAAGAGAACAGCTTGGAATGTTTCTCCTATTTCTGGCATAAAATACAAGAGGCCTTTGTACCTTAATTTAGAATTTACTCACAAAAGCTTCAAGTGCCAGAAACAACCATTATTAACTTCTTGAGATTAAAAAAACCTCACTAATAGATGTAACTGGAACCAGATTTGACTGTTCTCACTGGCAGACTGGGCTGTATGAGAAGCATGCAAGTGATAGCATGGGGAACTAGACTTTCCCTTGCAAACTAATGGACATTAACACTCCTGCCATTCCCACGGGGATATAATGTAGAGGGAAAAGGAAAACACATTACCTGGAGAAAGTAAACTAGTTGCTGTGCTTCACTGAAGATCTTGGGAATTGCTGTTGAGAATGAAAATTCTTCAGTGTTCTTTTTTGAGGTTCAGTGTTTTTTTTAAGCAATACAGAAGCGAGTTTTAACTTTGAACCTTTCAAAGCCTAAATGGCTTGAAAGGCTGCAAACATATATCCATTTTTAACTGAGGGCATGTCAACCTTCAGACTCCTTGGAATGAGGGCTGCTGCTTCATGCTGCGTGCATCAAGAAGGCAGAGGGAGACTGCTATGTTAGTTTGCTGCTGCTGGTTGCTTTCAACATGATATTTAAAAACTTGTCTTTAGAGTATTGCTGAGGTAGTTTCATCCTGGAAAAGCTGCTCTGCTGAAAAGTTATTAATCTTTCTCCTGCAGAGGTACTGGTTTACACAGTTCAGCATGTTTGGCATGTCAAATAACTGCAGTTTTATGTTGAGGCGCTCTCTGTGTTCTAGTCTAAAGTTGGAGGAAGACAACCTGCTGGAGGAGACTTTGGAGAAGTTCTCAACTCTGCTGCCAATGCCAGTGCCACAGAAACGATCACAGAACAAACACAGGAGGAGACCCACTGAGATTCCTGCTGCTGTCCTGCTACCCACTGCCAGATGCTGCAAGCGAAAACTAAGCACACTTGTAACATTATTTGTGCTTTTCCCACCAGATGTGCTTTTATTTAGCATGTAGCTGTTTTACCAGGTTAACTGATACCAAGTTTTTTTGTGGGTTCAAAAATATTTTTGAAACTAAAATATACTGTTTGGGGTTTTGTGTGGGAAGGGGAATTTTTATGCCTTTAAAGTGTTTAAAGGACCTACCTGTAATTTGAAGGCAGCCTTTAAAATATAGCAATGAAAAAACCCTCTTTGGAGAAGTTAATTGTATTGTACATATACTGTGGATATATAATTCCTTTTGAATCTGTAACTACTGATAAATTTAATCATTACAAATCTGCTGCTGCTGCCAAACTGAAGCTTATGATTACTTCAGTTAAGTGTTGCCTGCAGAGGACATCAGGCCAGGGGGATCATGCCCAGGTAAAGACAGGACTTCTTCAGGCTTTAAATAAGTTACTTGTAGCAGGATTATGCCTGGGTAGGAAGGAGCTGTTTTACAAGCATGTTCCTCATAAAACAGTTGCAGGCAGGGTAATACATAACATCTAGAACTTACCCATTTGTCTGTGGATTATTCACCTAGGAAGGAAGCTCCTGACCATCACAAACTGAAGCAGTATGCCTAGCAGTGGTGGTTTGGTTCAGTTACAGTAACATTTTCAGTTTTGTTTTTTGTCCATGATGCTAATGTGGCAGGATGCACTGCTGAACTTCTGATCAGTTGTGAATAAATTCATCTTAATCCACACATGGTGACATCACACTTAGACTAACAAAGCATGGACTGTAAGAGTAAGCCTGAGAATGACATTGGTTCTTTTCTAAGCAGCAAGAGGACTGCTGTCAAATGCTGATGCTGCTTCCTTCGTAGGCTGACCATTGGAAACATCTGCTAGGCTGTCTTACTCTTTTTACATGTTAAAAACCCTGTTCCTGTTTAAGACTCCAGCAATCTGTCATAGAACAGTGTAGCTCTCCTACAAGGTCTGTTGTCCTACAAGATCTTCTCCTACATGTTGCTTTAGCTGATATATTCTTCAAATCTCTTGTATGTTGTGTATTTCTGGCACATGGAGTTGGTAAGGTTAGAACTGGAAACAAGTTTTGAAAACAGCTGTGTGAAATTCATGAAACTTTAACCTGCCACAAATGTTTGGAGGAAAAAAAAGTTGGCTCCTGACAACCTTGGGTGCCAGATGTAGTAAATATGCTTAATTACATGTGAGACGCTTAATAAAAACATGTATGTGAGGAATGTATTGTCCCGTGAATATGGAGGATAATTGACTCTTTAATTTCTACTTCGAACAGTGCTTTTAAGTTTGGTTTCAAAGTAGTGCTGATACATACTGCTCACATGGGGGAAATACACCGAAGAGTTTGGTGTTCCTAGGGACTAAGCCTAGGTTGACTTCTCGTGACTTACATAAACTGATGTGATTACGTTTGGAAGTTTAGAAAAGGGGTCGAGGTGCACCCTCAGTTTATGACAGCTCAGAATGGAGAACTGATGACACAGCAGGAGTGGAGCTCTTTCTCTCAACTGTCAGTACCAAGTCGAGCAGGTTCTTCTGGAACGTGATCCTTCTTGGATGGGTTCTGTTCCAGTTATTTAAATGATGAACAGACACCTAGTCCAGAGCTGGGTCATTGGCTGCATCGTTGTGTCTGTGCCCTGTTACACTTAGACTCGCAGCTGCACCCTCGCGTGCAAACACCCTTAGGGTGGCTGTTGCCACTTAAGTTTTACTTTCGCGGCGCTCTGTGCTAATGTCGCTGTCCCCAGCCCCGTCCCGCTGGACCGGCTCCTCCAGCCAAGACACAGCTGCCGGCTTCGTTCCCCTCCCCTTGCCAGGTGCTGGCCGCCTGGCCGGGCACACGACGGCTTTCCCTGCACTGTGCCGTGGCCAGCCGGGTCTCCTCCCGGAGCAGGAGCACCCCGGGCGCAGGGACCGGCCGCCTCCGGCCCGCAGCCGCGGAGGGCAGCCCGACCTCCTTCACAGACCACAGTGTCTACCCTACCCTGCTCCGCCTCAGCCCAGCCTGATGCGCCTGCGCCCGCCGCGCGCCTGGGCGTAGCGCAGGGTCAGAGGTCACGCTCCGCCTTGCACGCGGGCAGTCATGGCGGCCCCGAGCTGGGCCCTGTTCGCTGGCCGGGCCGCGCTCCCACCGTGGTGGCTGCGGGTGGTGAGGCGCTGCAGCGGTGCCCCGCCGGCGGCAGCCGTGGGTGCCTCCGCTCTCTCGCAGCAGACGGTAGAGCGGCCGAGCACAGATACAGCGGCCCCCGGCCCCCGGCAGGTGAGGGCGCGGTGGGGAGGCCGGGTAGGGTAGGGCAGGGCAGTGTTCGGGGCGGTTCCGGCCCCGCTGTCCCGGTGCGGCCGTCCCTCCAGCGCCTCCCCGCGGACCTGCTGCCGCCTTCCTCTGCTCTTCGGCCGGTGCAGGCAGCGTGCGACTCCGCTACTTCGCTTTTAGCCTGAAACGCTGGCCCCGGGCACAGCCCTTTTCTCGCCACCCTGCTTGTTGCGTGTCTTTATTGCCTGCTCGGAGAAGTCCTATTTGCCCCATCCCTTGCAATGTTCAAGGCCAGGCTGGATGGGGCTTTGAGCAGCTTGGTCTAGTGGAAGGTGTCCCTGCCCCTGGGAGTGGGGGTTGGAAGTGGATGAGCTTTGAAGTCCCTTCTAACCCAAACCATTCTGTGGTTCTCACCTCTTCATTCTTCGTAATGACTGTCCTACAGAAATACTGGCAGTTTTCATGCTGTTTTATTTTTAACCTACTCCTACAAAAGTCTAATATAGAAAGTGTACAAGTAGTTTTGGGTGTGTAGAATACAGAGTACAAGTGTCTGGGCAAAACTGTATTCTGGCTTTTACAGGCAGGCAGGGAAGATGTGGAAAATCTTTAGCTGAAAGTATTTTAGCAGGTCAAATCCAAGACCTGTTAGGCCAGTACTTTACAGATTTGTAGTGCAAATATGAAGGCTGGTGTGAATGAAACACCTGTGGAAATGCAGGTGTATGAAGGCATCAAAAGAAATGGCAGAACTGGGGTAGAAAGAATATATGTTAATGTGGAAAAACACAGCTTTCTGGGAAGCTGTTTTTGGAAATGAAATTGCTGTTGTTGTCAAGTCCTGCACTCTGCAGCACAGATTGAGTCACCAAGAACAGACCCTGCTTCTGAACCGCAACAAGCTTGTGTTGTATTTCATGTGCCATTTGTTTTCCTGTTAGTCCATCATACAAACATGGAGAGGTAGACAGTGAGCAGCAGCCTGCTATTTATTGAGGCTGCGCTTACAGATTCTGGAGCAAAGGAACACCCAGTAAACAGCTGTTGGTCCTGAAGGGTGTAAAAGATTTGTGCAAACCCAAGTTCATCATTGCCAAACAGGAAGAATGTGGGAGGTGTGGTGATAGGTGCCGTCCTTTGTCCTTGGTGTTGTACTTAAGTGCTCTTGTCCTAGAACGCCTCGGTTATGTGTCCCTGGGTATGACAATGTGAGTGTATGGAACTTGGGAAAGAATGAGTTATGAGTGTCAAAGTGAACATGGAGGTTTTGTGAACCATTGCTTTCTCTGGTTGTTGTGCTGATTTTTGTTATGCTGTTTTTCCTCACAGTGTCTGTTGTGACAGTGGCTTTAGCTGACATCTAGGGAAGCAGAAAAAAGCACTGTGTGTGTTTGTACTGATGTATCTCTTCCAGGCTGAAAACCCCAACGTCTGATTTTAGCTTGGTTGGAAGTGATTCTCTGCTGCTCTTCATCCTTGTCACTCTTAATTTGCTAACTTTTCCAATTCTGTTTCATCACGAGTGGCTTGGAGTATGCCTGGTAGGCTATGGAGATCAATGCTGTGAATTAATAATTCAGGACTGGTTTAGTATTGGGAGTATAAAACAAGAAATGCCTCTGTCATTGAATCCAGGACTTGGTATCTCAAATTACTGCATAATCTGTACCTTTGTTTTCCATTGAATATCTGCACTGGCAAGGCTGGCTATGCAGAGAGCAAACATCTGCCTAACCCAGGGTGCTGGCTCAGGTGGTGCCCAAGGGTGATGTCCATGGTAGGGTTTAGGAAGGGATCCACTTGATTTAGCTATAGAGGATGCTGAATGCTACTTCAAGTATTTGAGGGGTTGATTTTTCTTTCTCTTTTTCTTTCCATTGAAGTAAGAAGCCAGAAATTTTGTTTTTTCTCTTTCTATCAATAAATCAATAGTCATCAAGACTTTAAACTGAGATGTTACATAATATCCACAACATCATTTCCAAGTGGAATTACATACACAAATACAAACAGTGCAATACAGAAATCATTCTGGAAGCGTAAAGTGAAGAGCTGGCCTACAACTCTGGATTTCTCAACACTGTCGAGTTAC
Organism: Neopsephotus bourkii; assembly: GCF_033783945.1. NCBI lineage: Eukaryota > Metazoa > Chordata > Aves > Psittaciformes > Psittacidae > Neopsephotus > Neopsephotus bourkii. The sequence continues at coordinate 11,957,870 of NW_026902293.1, read as the reverse complement.
TCTCAAAAAGAGGAAGAGCAGTAGCTTGCTTTGCAGTGTCATGGTGATGTTAAAAGCGTAACAGTGAGGTGAAGTAAGATTACCATGAGTCTACTTTCATGCTGTTCTTAGCCTAATCAGGAAAGACTTTAGTGAGCCCATGTGTGATTGATGATTATTCACTGATTGCTCTTTTGAGAGTGTGCAGAAGAGGAAAATAAAAGTGCTCTGGCTTGTAGTGCAGTTTCCTTGGAATCGCCTTTTCACCATTTTTAACTGATTTTAAAATGCTAGGAATTATGTTACTTGGTAAATAGATTTTCCACAGCAACCCTGATGCTAATGTGGGATTACCCAGCATAAAGCTGGGTAATACTTATGGGAGGATGTACTAGATGCTGCTGGAAGAACTGAAAGCATTAGACCTTGCGAGAAAATTCCTCTAAGGGGAGCAACTCAGGAGCTTGCCTCAGGAGAGGGTGCAGTGGCTCCACTGCAGTCCCTTCCTGGGGTGCCATACATCTGCAGGATCTACTCTTCCAAGCAGGTGGAACGTGGTCTTGCTCATCCCTTGCCTGAGCTGCAGCCAGAGGAAAGTTTCTGCTCCTTATCTGGTGGCAAAGAGACAGATACAAAATGCTACCTGGCTTTTGTTTTACATGTACCTGTAAGAGCACAGAGATGTTATTTGGGTCCTTAGTGTTTGTGTTGCTTTTGCCCTTGCTTCACAGGTACCTTATAGTGCTTTTTGCCACGTTGGTAATTTTTTAGGGTTTTGTTCTTTTGTTGCTGTTTTGCAAATAGGGAAACTTACAGAGCACTTAAATAGTGCTTAGAATTGTTAAAAAGGTAGCAGCTTTGTAAGCAGAATATTCTGCTAAATCCACATGATATTTAACTTTGTCTACAACAGGCAGCTTTTTACTGCCTTTTTTTTTGGTCTGTGTTTTTATAATGTCTTAAGTTTTGCATTCTAAGCTGAACAAAAAAACAATGTTTAAAGTTCTTTTCTTCTCTGTAGAATTGCTTAAACCTGTCAGAAGGACAGGAAATACTTTAGGTGTTACCTTTATTTGCAGACTGAAGCTGCCTGCTGAGCAAAATGGATAAACTTGCTTTTTAGGATGGACCTAATGATCTTGTTGATATGGGTAGAGAAATGATTGTTGATCTACATTCATAGGTAGGTTACCAACATTTGAAGAAAATGTAAGAATGAAGCAACTAATTAAGAATAAATGACATATTTTTGTGCACTATGAACTAAATAGTCTTAAAGTGTTTTAAAAAATAAGTGGTAAATTTGTTAAATGTATTTTTAGCTAGAAATGGGTTATTGCTATGCTAGCTTTACTGCTGATTTGTAATATGTATCATGGTGTGATAAAACTCTTCTGGTAACTTTTTACTTTGTAGTAACAGGGACAAACCATCAAGTGAGTGCTAGAGCTCAGTGAAATGAGGGAAACGTTATCTTTGTTGAGAAGCAGAGATCTCCAGCCCGCAGAGGTGCTGCCCTTGGGTTTGGGTGCACTTCCGTGCCCGGCACAGCAGAGGGCATTGCTTGTTTCTAGATGTCGCAGGAAAAGTAGCACGTTTGAGGAATTTTGCATTTAGTTCCTTGAATACTGTCTTTTAAGGGAAAGCATTCATTAAAAAGTGTAACTGACTTTGTCCAAAGTTCAGATGGAAGGGGCTGGGTTGGTATCAGTACATCGTAGGAAGTAATTTCTGAAAGAGATTAGAAATTATTCTCCCAGAAATGACTGCATTTTTAAATCTAGTCACCTATAGGTTCTTTCTTGAAAGGATTTGGGGATTCAGAAGTTTCAGGAGTATGTCCATGTATTTGAATTTCATGTCACTATTTAAATAAATAAAACATCAATATCAGAGCAGATGCAAGCTACTTTAATAGGTGATATAAAGAGTTGCCTTCTCTATTTATGTTTTAGGGAAGGGATTAAAAACAAAACACAAAAGTGAGAGTTTTAAAAGAAGTATTGCACTTTGTTCTGAAAGCTACATGAATATGCTTTATAAAGGATTTGTATCTGTCTTGCTTGTGCAGTATCTTGGCAACTCCAGTTCAAAATAATGTCTTAACACTGGATGTTTTGAAATCAAACATTAAAAAAATCCAAACTATTTTAAATGTAATTGTTGGTGGGGAAATATTTCTCCCAGTGTATCTTCCCAGCTAAGTTAACATTTAAAAGATGTTTTTACTGAAGTTGCAGTTACTTGAGAATGAAAATACTTGTTTATATTTTGTGCAGTTTTCACTTGAAAATTTCGTAGCGTCTGAGGACAGACACCTATAATCTTTGCATGGATGGAGTGCTCTTCAAATGTTGTTAAGTAACTTATGAACTTTTTTTGTTTTAATGGCAATATAGCAACATTATATAAAACCTATATGCCTAGGACAGAGGTTACTCTTTTAAGCAGATTACCTTCTGGCCAGCATTCAGGTACTGAAAACTGCTGACTAACTGAGAGTTGAACTTCCCAGTTGTGGGATTAGTGGGAGCTGGAGTGAGTTTTCTTTACCTGGAAGTTTCTCTTGGCTTACTTTGCCAGCTTGTACGGCAGCATTTGAGGAACTTGCAGTACATCTGCTACCACTGCGCTGTGGGCACATGTTAGTGCTTTCAAGTTGATGCTAAACAAGGACTGTATCACAGGCTTCTCCGCATCCTCTCAGCTGAATCTGCTTGAAATGCTGGTTTGCATTATAGTGGGAATGAGCCTATTTGTCCCTCATTTGACCTCTGCAAAGGAGCAGTTCTAACTTGTGAATGCTCTGGCTGAGGCACCAAAACTTGGCTCTTCAGACTTGGGTTTGCCCCGTCTGTGGGCACAGCTGGACCTGATGGATGGCCTGCTTTGCATACAACAGAAGTGCTTGCATGGCAGGATTTTGTAAAACTCGCACGGTGTTGGAACAACACTGAAGTAGACAAGACTTGTGCTCTTGTGGTGTGGCAGGACTAAAACGCATGCCGTCCCTTTGGAGATGTAATTATAGTAAAATTGTACATGACTGTAATAAGCAGTGATGACTCAGGAACACAGATTAATGTGGGTAGACCCTGAGCACTTTGCACAGCTCTGTCCTTGGTTGGCATGAGGAAGCCCACAGTGCTGGTGGAGAGTGTGTTGCAGTTGTCTTCTAGAACTCACTCCTTCAGAAAGCTTTGGGTTGGCAAGTGCTCGCTTTGGCATTGCAGGAGGTCTGTGAGTGGTAGACATTATGTGATATGCCATGGGTGAGTGGCTGTCAGGGTAGAATCCCAAAATTCAAACTGTCTTGGGACTACCAAAATCATGGCGAAAAGCAAGTGGGTATCAGCTGCCCACTCTTGATTGACTACAGACGATATATCTGGAAGAAGGTGCATGGAACTGTAATGTAAAGGTTAAATAGGAATTTAAATACTTCCTAGTGGTTAATGTTATCAACAGGATATTTACATCCACTGTTGCTGTAGGAAATCCCAGTTACTCTCCTGTGACTATTGAAACAGAAACCTGTCCTCCAGGAGCCTGGAAAAAAACGGCCTGGAAGAGTAGGGTGGTGATAATTGGAGAAGCTGTCAGTCTGGAGATAAGGCAGTGCTGTTGTATGGGACTGCCAGCGTCCCATTTCAGCATGGCCACCCTGTACAGCAACCTAAAATGTGAGGATACAGATACATGATTGCTCTGTGTGTGCTTATCTGGCAGAGTTTTCTTTTTGAAGTAATCCATATGGTAGGTTCTCCCCCTTTCCCTGGTTTAGAGGGTAGGTGGTTTCTGTCAGAATTGCACTGGAGGGTTATACATTGTATTATAGCAGAGAAGAAATGCAGAACAGGCAGTGTCCTGATTTTTTCCTGTAGCCTTTAAAAGAAAGCTACAGGCAAATATTTTGTTTTTAAATTATGTACAGAAGTTAACTTCATTTCAAGAAAAATAAGCAGCTTTACTGTGACCAAATCATGTGCTATTTTATGTTAGGAAATAAATTCTTAGCTCAGCATTGTTTAGCAAATGATCCTTTTGGCTAGTCAACAGCGTATTTTCAAAGCTGCGTTTGAAATTCTTCGTGGAAGTCTTGTTTCATGGTTTCTGCACTGTGTATCGAATTGAAGTGTGACGGTAACTAGAAAACCTTTTTACTAGAAACACAAAGAAGTAGGTATGGAGTCACTCAGTGCAGCAAGTTGTTCCTTTATAAGATATGTTGGGTAAGCCTTGATTGTTTGGGTAGCATTATAGTGTGCTAGCAATATGATTTTGCTGCTTTCTGCTGTTTTAAATGGGCAATTGATTGATGAAGAAGTTTCAAAAAAGTGTCTAGAAGCAGCTGCAGATCCAGCCATGAGGTCCTTCCCCTCCTTGGACGTACTCTGTTGTTTTATGGTATTCCTCTAAGCTCAGTTGTGTGAAGTCACAGGAAAAAGAAGTGTGGTATTAAATTTTAGTAATGTATGTTGCTGTATGTAGCACCAGAAGATTCAGACTCAAACAAAATAGAGTATAGCATAGTTAACTAAAAAAGTCACCTGCCTTTGGGCAACATCTAGAAAATATGTGTCATTATTATTGTAAATACCTTTTCTTTTTCATGAGTTTGACGAACAGTTCATGTACTGCATCTTGATGATAAGTCTAAGATCCATCTTCAAATACAGAAAAAAAGCTGCAGATAGCCTTAACAGGAACATAAAGAGATTTCTAGACAACAGAGAAGTTCTAACATTAAAACTGCTATTGAGGAAAGTCTGTTGAATATTGTTACCAATCCTATTTTCCCGTGATCTCTCTTTAGGTTTTGTTGTTTTGTTTTTGTTTTTGGTTTTTTGTTTTTTTTTCTTGAGAGCTGCATGATCCTACTTGAAAACTGTAATTGTGAGAGACAAAAGTTGTTTTCACCATAATGGTTTACTGATTGTGCTACATGTATTTGGTTAATTCTTATTAGCATCTCTTTTAAAGATGTGCTTAGTTCACAATATTATGTTGTTCATTATTATGAGGACTGTATATATATACAAATATATACATACAAGTTTATTGCGTGTTCTCTGCACAGCTGTGGTACTCTTAATTAGAAGTAATTCTGTATGCAAAAGTAAAATTAGGTGTGGAACATACTATATTCATCAGTCAGTATTGCAGTCAGTACCAAAACACAGAGCTTGATGGAAGGATGTTGATGAATATAAACTGACACCAAATCATGTATGGTGAACCTTTCATTGTTTTTAAAATACAAGTGTAATCTTTTCCTAATCTCCAATCAAAATATAATTTAAGCCATTATATACATAATTAGCCTTTTTAGAAGGCTAATTTCAACCTGTGAGGTTGGCTTAAAAATCCTGTCTGTAGCCCAGCAAAATCTTCCAATGCTCTTTGCCAAGTATGACAACTTTTACCCTTATATCTTCTTCTTATTATGTTTGTTTCCCTTTGGATAATGCTATGAAATATGAATCGTGCTATTCTTAGTAAAACTGAAGTTTAGTTCTTCCCATATTTTTTTCATTTTGGGATGACAAAGGTTGGTAAATAGGAACTGTGACTTGGACAAAATGAAAATGTTCATTGAAAATCAGTTATTTGTGCATTACATGCATTTCAAAATAGTTTTGTAGATATTTTTGTGTAGTAGCCTCTCTCTGAGTCACAGTTCTTCCTAGGTGGAAGTCAATGAAGCAACACACCTCTCACAGATTTTCTTTAGGAGTTATGTGCCAGAAGATTTTATTGCATATATATGATGTTGGAAAAATGGCATGTCTATTTTGACAGTGCAATCACACATTTATGTAATTGAAGATTAACCAGTTGATTTTTAGGCTGGAAAGGATCACTGTGGCCGTCTAGGCTGACTTTGACATAAGGCACTGAATTTCAGTCAGAGGCTCTTGAACTTACCTTAGCAAGCTTGTCTTTCAGATAAATTAGTGTACTTAAAAATAAATAAATACCCTCTATTCTGCTCTTGTGAGATTCTTCCTGGAGCACTCGGTCCAGTTCTGAGGTCCTCAGTGCAAGAAAGACCTAATGGGTCCAGGAGAGGGCCATGAATGTACCTCTTCTATGAAGAAAAGCTGAGAGAGTTGGGGTTCAGTCTGGAGAAGAAAAGACTTCAAGGAGACTTTATTATGGCCCTTCAGTATTAGGGGGCTTCTAAAAAATCTTCCTCCATCTTTCTTACCAGGGCAAGTAGTGATGGGAAAGGGACAATGGTGTTAGTCTGAAAGAGGGTGGTAGGAACAGGTTGTCCAGAGAAGTTGTGGCTGCCCTATCCCTGGCAGTGCTCAAGGCCAGGTTGGATGGGGCTTGGAGCAAACAGGTCTAGTGGAAGGTGTCCGTGCCCATGGCAGGGCAGGGTTGGACTGAGCTTTAAAGGTCCCTTCCAACCTAAACCATTCTATGAAAAAAGTGTCAATCATAATACATGTATGTAAGAAAGCAACATTAGAGTTTATATTCCAGTACTACTGCTGGTGTTTTCTGCTTTCTGCAACTTGGATATCTGTTTAATGGGATTTTCTAGAGTTTTGTGGGTTTTTTTGTTGGTTTGGTTTGTTTTGTTTTTTTTTTCCTTCTTCAGTGTTCTTCTAGTTTACTTGGGACTAAATTGAAAAATAGAGTAAGGTATTCTTAATTTCCCAACCTTATTGCTCAGCTGGTTTCACATGGATTGGCAAGAGCAACGTTAAGTTCTCTGGTTTGCAGCCAAGGTTTGTAAAGTTGTAAGATTGTTTTGTCCAAGCTGCACAGAATGCTTATAGAGTAGATCATGCTCTGTCAGATGTTCCACAGGACGAGGGTGCTCTTCTCCAGGAAGTTCAGTTCAGCTGTACTCCCAAGTCATGCTGGGACACTGAGACTTCTAGCAAATTATATGCAGCCAAGTCACTGCCAGATTTTACCTTCAGGTTAGCAGTGAAGTATGGAGATACCTTAGCTTCAATACTTATGCTCCTTGCAGCCTAATCATGTAGTGTGTTTAAAAAAATAAAATGAGTCAGGGTTAAGATAAAGAGGTCTTTACAAAATACTACTAGACTTGTATAGTGAATTAGTTGCCAAAAATTCTGATATCTACACTGGAATTTAAATGACTTTTTGCCAAAACCCTTAGTCACTGCTTCTTACTAAGGGATGCTTAAATGGCTAATATTGGCTTTTTATTTCCAGCCCTTTTGGCTGAAGAGTTTTGTTTGTTTTTTTTTCTAAGATAAAATTACATTTCTGCACTGTGCTGAGGAGAATATATGGATGCTTGTCTTTTGGTTGAAACAGCAGAGGTTTGCTTTGTTTTCTGGCAGTTCATTGGGGGTGCTTGAAGCTTGAAGGTCGTGATGGAAAAAAACTCTGGACAGTTAAACTCCTAAGTATGCAAGGTTTTTGAAAATTAATGCAGATATAAAGATAAAAATGAAAAATATATCAGTCAATTTCCTTCATCCTTTTCTAGGCAGAAAAATCTATTTTCCTTTGCTTTTTCTTATCATAGTATCTGGCGTTTGAGCAACCTGGTCTAGTGGAAGATATCCCTGCCCATGGTGGGGGACTGGAACTAGATGATCTTTAAAGTCTGTTCTGTGATTCTAGGAGAAGCTTTCATTGCTCACTGTGCTCTTTTTGAAGAGCAGTTTTGTAGTACCATATTGTATTAAACAGTGATGCTGTTTTCTTTCTCTCCTGCTTTCTCCAAAATTTACCTTTCAAAAGATGGGTACAGACACACCCGTGTTTATTCCAACACTATACAATTTGAGGTTTGCTACCTTTGATGGTGCAATTCAAAGCATCACTCAGGTATGGACAGAAATTAGTGAATGAATATGGTATCTGCTGGAATTTTTAGCTATACTGATACTTCTTCTATTGGACTGTAGGTATTAAATAATTACTATTAAATGTATATTAGAACCCTTATAACTAAAATAATTACCCTAATTCAGGTCATCATAGTGTAAGCTGTTGTGCAAGTGCTGTCTTTACAGAAATTGGGCCTTGTAACAGTCTGTGTAGGAAGTGATTCATATGAAGCTTTTTGTAAGTATCTTCTTGCTTATTAGCAGGGAAGCTTCCAGCTTGCTCCTTGACTGCTTTCAGAGCCCTCCTTTTTGACTTTGCAGTCATTAATCTTAGATTTTCCCCTAAATCACTGCTTTTATTTCTGCTTTGGATCACAGCTCCTCCTTTTATGCTTTATCTTTGGATTATTTTCCTGCAGTAGTTTTATTAAATGGCCCAAATCTTGCTTTTCTTTCAGCTTTATACAGTAGTTAATCTTTAAAACCCTTTGTTAGCCAGAAGTTTTTATTAGTTCTTCACTTTTATCCATTTGTATGGAATTAGAAGGAAAAGTATCCTATTTAGAGGAAACTGAGGATATCTTCCTTGTCTTTGTGGTTGTCCAGTTTGGGTTGTAAGTTGAATCTTTTGGGAAGCAGTATGAACTCCAGTTGTTTTTATATTTCTTTTATAGGACAAAACCTCAGGCTGCTAATCAGGGAGGAAAAAGAAAAAGATCTATATTATGGTGGGGAGGAAATGCAAAAGAGGCAGTGGACTTTAGAAGAACAAACTGTTGAGTTTACGTTTTTTATTATAACTGTGCTGTAAATGGGGTGATGTTGTGCTGTTACTTGTGAGCCTTAGTAGATGATTTTCTTGGCAGTGGTATTTAATTACTCATATACTAGCTAAAACTTGTGTCCTAGTTTGTATTACATAGAGCAGTCTAAGAATAATCTTCCCATTTTCTACTATATGCATAGTTTCACATGGCTGGTTTATCCATAAACATTTGGGGTTTTAAAATAACAACATTTTAATATTTGCCTTGGCTTTCAATCAGGCTTCAGAATAGCCTTGTGCATCTTTTAGTCACCAGAGCATCGAGCTGGTTTCTATGGTATGTATCTCCATGTGTGGATAATGTTTATTAGCTAGCGGTTTGCAGACTGTCCTCTTTAACACTGCTTGAGACAACTGCTGGTCACAAATAAGAGGATAACAAGTAATTTGATAATTTTTGCAAATGTCTTTTTTCCAAGTGATAGAATGGAGATGGGAGAAGGTAGACCAAATAGTTTAATGTAAAAGAAGGCAGCACCCAGAGAAATTCGAGCTGTAATTGCTTGCATGCTTCTATGTTGAAATTTCAGTCACTGTAATCACTGTGCATCTGTCCTCACAGTGCTCATCCTGAGTCTTCACCCTCATTTCTTGGGAGATCTTCAGTGTGCAGGGAGCTTTTTTTCCTCTCTGCTAAAGAGGAATTTGGTAGCTGAATCACTGTGACCTGTTAGACCCTAGTAATGCCTAAACCAACTTTTAAAATATTCCTGGGATTTCGATTTATATCTAAGCAACAAGGCACACTTTGAGTAGTAGCTACAAGGTATGGGAAGTTAAGGTCTTGTGGGCTAGTACATAGTGAATTTAGGTTGCTGGTTGAAGTGCATGCCTTATCAATATATACTTGGTCAGAGAGTAGTTTAATGTATTGGGGTTTTGTTTAATACTCTTTATAGCAGGCTCCCAGTCTTCTCTCTTTTGTAAATAAAATAGTATGCATTGAAAGTGATCTCAGGAGGTCATCTGTTCAGACTGCAGGCAGGACAAACTTGGTTCAGGTTGCTCAGGTCCTTTTCCACTCAGATTTTGAAAATCTCTAAACCATTGGGCCTTTAGCTATTGTGGCATCATACTAACTTATTATTGCAAGCCAGTTTTCCCATTTTGTTGTGTATCTATCTTTGGACAGCTATTTCTAGCTATTGGTGATAGTGCTGAGAAGACCAACTTTTATAGAGAAGGCTGTGTCTGTAGCATGCTGCTTGATGTTAATATGTTAGTCACCCCTTAATCGTAGCAGTCAGATTACCCATCTCACTTCTTCATGTTTCATCCATATCTCTCACATTCTAACGTGCAAGCTGCTTGCCTTTCCAAGCAAACATAAAACACCTAGCTAGGGTTTTAAAGACCTATTGCTCAATGGGTGGGATAGACCACCCTGCTTTTGTATAGTCTTAGGCTTTGCTCCAGAAATGGTATGTTACATTCTTCCACTGGAGTTACTACTTTCATTTGGATCTCACTGGGTTTTAAATGTGTGACTTTTTCCACTCTCTGGTTAATATCTATTGTCCTGCAGCGTATTCTGTTGTTGCAAGAGCTACTGTTTTTGTTGGACTAGGGGTACAGGAAGTGAAAGGCATCCAAATGTTTGTGAAAAATTATAAAACCTAGAAATTAGAAGGAAATAGGTTAGCCATTTGAGGAGGAGGGGAAAAAGCCTTTATAGTTCAGGTACTTGAAAAGAAAGTTCCCTTTGTGCTTCTGAATTTTGTAATATTCTCCAGTTTTTTCAACTTGATGTGTTACTGATGGATCTGTCACAACTGTATGGCCAACACTCCTCAAGAATCAGAAAAGTAGAATGGTTAATAAAGGAGGTAGCCTTCTTATCTTACTGTTTTACTGTTTTTCTGTCACGTTACTGTGGGCAATCCAGTTAAGAAGCTTTAGAAGTGGAGGAAAGTACTTCAGATGTCATTAAATCTCTTTAAACGCTTGAGATAAATTACTGTTAATGAATCATAGAATCATAGAATAGTTAGGGTTGGAAAGGACCTTAAGATCAAATGAGACCTCCTCTAGGTTATGCAGAAAACTGGAGAAAATACTGTATTTTAGCTCCCTCTGTTTCTAGACTGTCCATAAAAGAGTTATTGATGGCAGTAACCAGCGGAGTCTCCTGAGGATTTACATACATAAATCAGGTATTTGCACTCTTGAGAAGTTCCTGTCTTGCAGCAGAATGGGAAATGCTGCAGACATGTAGACCTGTGATAGAATTCAAACCTGTTCTCCCCCAGTAGCTTCTTGAAAAACTGTCCACAATGAAGAATGGCCAGGGATTTCTTTGTACATTAGCATCTGTATCTTAGTGAGTTTAAACTCCATTATAGTAAGGAATGAGCACATCTCTCAGTGTGTAAAGCTAGCACTTGTGAGTTGTGTACAGAGATTATTTCACAGGCAGAATTAATTCACAGAGACCATTTTGTATCTGTATTTTTTCCTGCCAGGAAGGTGAACAGGAGGGATGTTAATCATAATGGACCATTTTTAGGTGATAAAGACAGGAAAATCCATAGGATGTTTGTGTACCCATCTTCATGATGTGGAGATGAAAATTTCACAAGCAACAAGTTTTTTTACAGTTGAGAACCTCTGTGTGTGATGTTGTATGAGGGCAACAAGAATGGGACGAGTACTATTTAACGAGTATGATTGCAGAGGTGGGTGAATTTACTGTGAATTGTATCATTACTTTAAGAAAAGCTCAGTGTTGCTCAGTTCAATGGCCATTACTAATGCCATCTTTCTAGATAACAGGAAAATCTCCTTCAAACCAAACTCGGAAGTTCTACTAACTCAAGCTTTTTCCATATGATCTACATAGAAGAAAAGGCAGTTCAGTTGTTGGAAATGGATCATTCAGTGTAGTGTCTGATTCCACAAGCATTAATTATATTAATTCAAAACATAGGTCCACATCCTCACATCCTGTTGAAATATGAAAACAAAGCTGCTCTTTACCTGAGACCTGAACTTAGCTTTGGAGTGTGTGTATATATATATATGTGTGTGTGTGTTTGTGTGTGTGTATGTGTTAGGCTATGAATGGTAACATTTGTCTTCTTTTGTGGGATTTTTTTGTTGTCTTCTTACTCATTCCCGCTCTCACTTTCTGAATGATTGCTTTCATTGGCGTCATCTTCCTTAGACAAATCAAGTTAGATCAGGATTGAAGGGTGAAGAAATGAGTTAACACTGGCTAGAGAAATAGGGAATTGAACCATCAACTTGATGCATAGAGTTTTGTTCTATTTGGCTGCTCTAACTTTGTGTTGAGTCGCAAGGTACAACTAAGATGAGACGCATCATCTTTGAAAACAATGTTTCTGAGCATACAGGGTGATGGGAAAGTGGTTTTGTTACTGTTTAGGGGCAAGCAGTTGAATTCCAAGGCAATCAAGTGATTCTGCAAACCCCAGAGAGTTCACAGTGACAAAAGCAGTGGAATACTACTGAATTTTGCACTTCGGTGTACCTCAGTTTCCTTTAAAACAGATTTTGGCATTTCGGTGTGAGGATCGATTTATAGTATCTTGCCCAGATGGAGTCATTTTGAGCGGATGTTAAGTTTGAAGTATTTACTTTTAATTTATGATTTATACATTGATTTATAGTTGCATTTAGATTGATGCTGCTCTGTTAATTCATATGAGAAATATAATTCATAGAATTAATAAATTCTCTTATTGATTCCACTATTTTGCATTTATTTCTGGTGCATCCTGTGCAGTTAATTTTCATGTATTTGAATTTAGACTGCATTGTGAAATTGAAACATTCCTGTGTTTGGAACTTTGTCTGATACTGACTTTCCTGTATAAAATCCTACTGTTGAGGTTTGCTATCACCAGGCCTTTCCTTTTTGTGGTGTGTATGCATGTGCGTGTGTGCGTGTTGCACTTTGTTTGGCTCTTGTCCTTGGGATGTTGCATTTAACAGTTCATTTCTGAAGCAGCACATTTACCATGTGTCAGATCTCTAGCTTAGAATTGGTAAGGCGATGTCATGTCAGAACAGTCCGTACTGTTTGTGCCTTCCAGCAGAGTTGGAATTTAGAACTATCTCATGTTTTGATTTAAAAATAAGCTTCCAAATGCACAAGTGGAAAATGATGGCATTATTTTCTGTTCACATAAAATATAGATAGGTTTTTAGCATCCACTTGAAGTAGTCAGTGGGGAAGTATGTTTCTGAAGCCAACAGAGCTCTAAACCTATAATAGCTTGATTATTTTGTTCTCTTTAGTTCTTCTGCTGGCTTGAAAGTAGTCTGAAATCTTTCATGAAGAAATTATTATATGAGTTACTTACCACTAACTGCATGGGAAAATTAATAGGCTTTCTTTTTTTTTTTTTTTTTTGAATGTGTTTATTCATCTATAAAATAATTTCCTTAGATTCACTTTCAGATTTCAGATACGTACTGCTTCCAAATGCATCTTCCCTTTCATTTGTTGCTGGCAAGGCGGCTTTTCTCCCTGATTGTATTTCAAGGATGGGAATCTTAAAAAGTGGTCAAATTTAGTGTATCAGGGAAAGTGTATGTGAAGAAAGAGTCTCACTTTGGTATAGCTGGGTGTTTTCACCTGGCACATGTTGGGAAGCCTGAGATTGTCAGCTTTCTCAGGTGAAAGGGTAGAGACGTCTCCGTGAAGAAGATCAGGAGGATTTGTGTTTTCTCATATTCCCAAAGCTCTATGGGAAGAAACTGGCATTTTGTTTATCCAGTTACTGATTTTTTTACTTTGATACTGTAGGGTGAAAAATGAGAGAAATGATGGTTCAGTTTTGTTTAATGTGTTAGATTATTCCTATGCATGCTTTCTACCTCAGCTGCTTTGGCAAAACGGGTTTGTTCTTTAAAATAAAACATAAAGTATTATTAATTTTTTAATAGTTGCATGAATAGCTGCAAGATATTAATTCTGTTCTGGTTTTCACTGAGGAGATAACAAAGAGATGGGGGATGCTCTTTTTGGGAGTGTCTCCTAATTTTGGGACTGCATTTTAAAAATAGACTTACCTAACCAATAGTACAACTGACAGATGATTTCAGGAGATGCAAAGTGTTACGTTTCTTGTGTGACTGAGTTAGTGAAAGCTTTACATTTAATGTGTACAGTGCTTGGGTTGGAGAAATGGACCAGATGCCTCATTAGAAGTTTTACTAAAAATGCACTATACACATGAAATCTTTACTTATAATTTAGTGAGGAAGGCCTTTTTGCATGTTTAACTTAATTCTTCCTTCAGATACTGTTTTGTGAAATGTTTTTTTATTTATTTTATTATTTATCTGTAGGTCCCTTCAGGGAAGTCGGAATCCTTTGCATCCATGTTGAGACGCTCTCCTTTAATTCAGATGGGACCTGCCAAAGATAAAATTGCCATTGGTCAAATATTCCATATTGTAGAAGATGATCTTTATATAGATTTTGGTGGAAAGTTTCACTGTGTATGCAAGAGACCAGAAGTAGATGGAAAGTAAGTAATAAACTCATGGTAAGCAGTTAATACATGTGAGTGACATACTCAAATGCTTAGCTAATGGGTCTTGACCATCTTCTGGACTGAACTTGCATAGTTAGTATGAATTTTGTGGTTTAAGCTGTAGTAGTTAACATATTGTGCAGAATGAAATTATGAATGTAGTAGTTAGAACTAAAAGATAAGGAAGCAATGACTTCTAGTGGAAATAGTATTTATAAGCTTTCTGAAGTGTCTTTAGTGCCTTATGATTATGTATTCTTCAAAGATACGTTGTTTATTTAATTTGTCTCCAGGTTGCTTTGATGCCTAGTTTTTAATATGTAGGCAAAATACCATGTTTTTGAATTCTAGGATTAATTGAGTCCTTTGTGCCTGTCACATCTGGCAGCAGGCAAAGATTATTCTTAGTCTTGATGCTGCTTTTTGCATCTCTTACCAATTCTAAATGAAGATGAGCTTTGCCTTTCCCAATCCCATTCTTGTATGCTTGAGGAGTGTTTGTCTGTTCATCTCAATCTGTGACCAGTCATTTTGGTTTTGTGGTGGAGTTCAGACCGAAGTTCCCAGTTCAGCTGAGGTAGCCTTCTGCCAGGCCTGTTAACTTTTTGCACGCTGGGGAAGAGCATTGAGAAGTCCATCCTTATAGATCAGTAGCCTCTTCTGGGCACCTTTGCACATCAGGACAGTTTCTTGTCTACACTGTATACACCGAAGTCTGCTGTTCTGAAGACCAGGTTTCTCTTCTGCCACTTGCATTTCTCACTTTCCTTTGGTATTTAAGCTCTGTCATCAGTGATCAGTGTATCAGTGATCAGCTGAGGCTGCCATCAGCTACCATGTTCCCAAACAGTTCTTTTCTGCCTGTGAGTAACATGTCCAGAAGAAGACCCTGTCTGGCACCTCTGGCAAAAACTTGTCACCAGGATACCCACTCAGAATTGCTTGCTCCCCTCTATGTGTGTTTCTGCTTAAGCAGACACCAGGGCATTTGAAATCCCTTGTGAGAATCAAAGCCTGCAATCATGAGGTGACTTATGGTTGTTTGAATGAGTCTTCATCCTCTCCCTCATCCTGACCAGACAGCCCGTAGCAGGCATCCACCCTGATACTGTCTTTGTTGGTCTCCTCTCTTACTCTGACCTGTAGCTCTCAACTGTCTCCTTGCATGGTTCATAGCAAGGCTTCCATGAACTCATGCCCCTTCCTTACTTCCAGTGCAGCCCCCTTTTCCTGCTCCCATGTTTGCTCCCAGATTTGGGGAGCAGGCAGCTTTGTGCATTGTTTTCAAATCCCTGACTACGATTCATTCACCTTGTGAATGCTGAGCCCACTGCTTTGGTTTTAGTGTTGCCTTTTCAGGTATTTGGCAACTCCTTCAAAATACCAGTTTAGCATCTTTAAAGGAAAATCGCCCTTTCTCTTGCCATTTATATAAGGAGGTATTTCCATGAGGACATGTGCTTTCGGTATTTTCTTGGTCTGTTGTGTTTTGTTTTTTTTTTTTTTCTCAGCAGAACTCAACTATTTTCGTGATACTGAAATCAAATTTTGTTTTTCTTATGTAATATTCTTTGCTCTTTGACGGTGTTAGAAGTTACTTGAAAATAAACACAAATTCTTGAAAAAAAAACTAGGTTTGTATCTGTAAAGCATGTTCCCTTAAACTGCTCAATCCTGATACCAGAAGTTGAGATTTCTTGTCCAAGTGAAAGACTCTGTAAGTGGTATCACCAGGTAGCAATAAGAAAGGATTCCACCCTTAAGACTGTCTTGGGTAGAAGAGCAACTACAAACAAAAGAAGTGTTCCTCACTTGGAAAATCTGGAGTAGCTGTAAGTACTTTTTTCCCATCAGTTGTTCTAAAGGAAACTTAAACATTAATAAACAAATACCTAAAACCCAAACAAAACACCACAAACTGTCAAGTAAAGGAAACCTTAGAACGGTAATGATACAAAATTGAAATTGAATAATCATTTGAAGAACCTGCTAGCAAGAGCTAGCACCCCCAACCCCCTTCTTCCCATCCTCTTTGGGAAAACTGTTTCAGAGGGTTGCAAAAATGTATTTCATGGTATTGAGATTGGAAGCATGCATCAGCGTAGTTAGAGGCCAGACTGGAGTCAGGCAAAGATGTATTTGGTTATAAATATCAACAGCATTTTCCTGTTTGGGATTTATTTAATGGGACAGAGGTATTTATTACCTTTATGATGTCAAGGTCTCATTTAACATATGCTGTACTTATTAAATATATACTGTAATTAGTAAAAACACATCTCTTGATACACTTTGACTTAAATGCTGTATTAAATTTACATTGTTTGATGCTACTAACATATAGTAATTCTGTGAAGCAGTTGGAGTTTATACAAAGGAGAAAGGGTCTGCAGGAAGGTAAAGGTAAAGTAACTTTTCAGCTGTAGAAAGCAAGTGGTGTATATTTTTTTTATTTTTTTTTTCTTTTAAAATGCAGAGGAAATGAATTCTTAAAGAGGAAAGTCTGTCTTAGATCTCTGAATGAGCAACAACTTAATCCATGGCAAAAAGGTGCTGTTACAACCTGCTTTTGCCATTGTCAGATGGAATTCCCAATAACCAGAAAACGAGGGAAGGGGTTGTGCTGACACTGCCTGATGCATGGTCTGCACCTGTACTGTTAATGAACAATTCCCATCAAAAGCACAATGGCTTTCAGCAATTTTCTAAAATACAGGATTGTGGGACCAGTTTCCAAAGAGGATTAAACTGCACCTCTCCATGCCAGTGTACTGAAGCTTTATTTTCAAAGACTGCTGTAACACTCCATCAACTCCAGTATTATCAGGCTGTAGGATCAGAAAGACACTTCCTTTATGTTTGAGTATGCAGCTGGTGCAGGGATTTCCAGTATATCCTGTGGCAGTTTTACTTGACACCTTTTATACAGTGCATATTTGCCAAACTTAAATAGTAGAGAACGGAAAAAATCATTTGATGCCGGTTGTGATTTAGAGCATGACAGCTTAATGCGCATCATAAAACATTACCTAATGCTGTTTCTGTAAATTGTACCAAAATATTTACACTGTTTGAATGGCTGCCAGGGTAAGTTTTATTGGGGAAACATTCTAAATTCTTCTGGTTTTGTTCTGTTTTTAAAATATTTTATGGATAAGGGCAGAATGGAATCCAATTAAAAATAATGTGTCTTTTTAGACCAGGTAATGTGAATAAAGCTGGCTGTTTATTGGCAGTTTATCTATTGAAATAGTCTTAAATTTAAGGTGATAACAATAGGTGAAATTATTTAAAAGGTCTTGTAAGATTAAAAAAATCGATTTCTGGAAAAAAAGGTGCATGGAGAGAGATGCTCTGCAGGGGGGAGGATTTCGATAAGACACTATTTGGTTTACTTCCAGTTTGCATATTAAACAAAGGCACTGCCTGTTAAGCTGGAGGGTGAGTTTGAAGTTAACTGCCCCATTTTTATGACATATGAATATGCTGTTTGAATAATTAGTACATCTTTCAACCAGAATGAGCTGCCTCATATACAGCAATGAGTAAGCTACCTTGCCCTCAGTGTGAGCAAAGATAGTTGCATGAGGAAAGATGTGTGTGGTAAACTCACCATTTGCTTGCTGAACCCTAGTTTCTGTGACTGTTGTGTATATAATGGTGCAGGATTATTACAGAAAGATTTAAAGAGATGATGTAAAAGGCATAACCTTTCTAACTCTTTCCTTTTAGAATTAAATTGTGGTGAGACACTGGAAGAGGTTGCCCAGAGAAACTGTGGGTGCTCCATCCCTGGCAGTGTTCAAGACCAGGTTGGATGGGGCTTTTAGCAACCTGGTCTAGTGGAAGGTGTCCTTGCCCCTGGCAGGGGGTTGCAACTAGATGACCTTTAAGGACCTTTCTAACCCAAACCATTCTATGAAATAAGGACCAGACAACAGCCAGACTGGCCCAGCAGAGAGACCCAACACCCCTCTCCCTTCCCTGGGGCCTTCACTCTTTCATTGATAGAGGCATCAGATTCACACTTAACCTGGTGTCTGTGACTAACTGGGGGCAAAGTGTCTGAGTACCAGTATGAGCCACCTGTAGGATACAGATCTGGTGGCAGTGGAGAGACTTAATGCTGTTTTTCCTTAAGAGTATGTATTTCTTCCCTATCTTGTACTGCTGCTGACTGGAGTGGTGCTGTTCTGGCAGCCTGGCACATCCTACAGCTTTCATGTCGAACTTTGAATGTTGATGAAATTACTGCTAAAAAAAAGATAAGGTAATTAATGTGACATATTAAGGAAACATTTCTTGCCTATTTTAGTTTTACATGTTTGCTTTTATAGTGTTCTACTTCCTTTTTACTGTTTTTTGCCCGTAAAATAGCATCCATCTATAATATTCTCAAAAAAAGTTCTCGGGGGGGGTGGGCGGGGTTGGTTTTTGTTTTTATTTTTTTTATTCTTTAATGATGCATGTTGAAGGTACCAGTAAAATGCACACCACGCTGGATTGGGGTGCAACATTGGTTTTGATTTCTGTAATGTATTCTTGCTTAAAAAAGGCTCAAGGTCTGCTGAGGAAAATTTCTTTCACTTCCACTTTTGGTAAGTGTAAGATACTAGCAGTGTTTTCTCATTCTGTTTATGTGTTCATGTTGTTGCTGTTTGCTCATTGGCATTAAGTCAGTGGTTTCCTCTTTTGCTGCTTCCCTTCTGTTGTAGTTTTCATTCCCAAAAGATCAGTCTTTTTCTTACAAGTGTTTCTAGTGGTAACCACACTGTAAAAAAAATCTCATAAGAAGATGGAGAAAATATGTAACCAGTCTTAGAGCATTCATTATCTTTCTTCCTTCCATCGTCTTTTTCTGCCATTGCCTTGTTTATGCGCTCCGTTGTTAACTGTTTGTACTCCTTCCACGCTTGTTTTCTGTATTCTTTTTCCAATACTGATTGCTAATATTAATTTCAAACACAAGTACAATGTAGTTACATACATAATTAACTTCAGTTTTATATTACATCTATTCATTATTATATGTTTTTAAGCATTTTTAGCTTACATGCTCACCTTTTAACCAAAGTTATCCCACTGAACCATTAGAATTTGCAGTTTTGGTGTGTGTTTTTAAGCAGTCAGCATGTTCTAGAGCTGCCAGTATTGCAGCAGTGTGTATGTTCCTTCTAATAATGCTTTTGGAAAGTTTTGTAAATAATTCTTTCTCACTTATACGTAATTAAAGCAGAAATTATGTAACTTACCCAAAATACCTATTACCATAATCTCATTTAGTCAGCATGAACATTTACCTGGCCTTTCACACAAGATTTGCTCTGTTCCTGTGTCATCAACTGATACGTTTGTTTGGAAAGAACTTGCCTATCAAAACCCCAGCAATATTAGTGGTATAACTAAGCATCCTGGGAGAATTTGGTAAGTTTACATGGCAGTGATTTCCTTTCTGCCTATAACTTCACATGGTGATGTCTGTCAGTGCCATGTTGCTGACTAATACGTCTGTAGTACTAAACAGCTATCTGAAATCAAAGTAGTCTTTATACTTCCCTGCTCCTTTATCACCCTTGTTAGCTTCCAAGTTGTCTTACCTATTAGGTAAGCAGCTACTTATTGGAGGGCAAAATTCCTCTGCATTTTCAAAGATGAATTTAGATTATATGATTTTTATGTTGAAAATTATGACCTGTTCAGATTTGCTGAAGTATAAAAGAAAGTGTGCACACATGCACACATTCCTGAATCTCTTCCAGTTTGTATCTTTTATGGAAAACGTAATCAGACAGCTGGTCTCCACACTGTGGAGATTAAAATTACCAGAATGCCGTGTTGAGATTCTCTGAGGACCAAGCTGGTTTGCAGTAGTCATCAGCAAACTTGGGGTTTGGCACTCTGATCAGCCTTTGGTCTCAAACATTGCCCAAATTCCAGGGAGAAATGCTAAGCAGGACTGATGATGATGTCCTGTTCCCACATACCAACATTGCAACTTAAAAAGGAAGTTTTATTGTTTATGTTGAAGAGGGCTAAATTCAAGGAGGTGGCATGAGCTCCCTTTTCTACAAAGCTTACATATAGTGCAATTGGCCATTGCTCCGAGCCCAAACAATGCATGTGGTGCCACTCTGTCTGCTCTTGAACAATTTCAGCTCCCTTTTTTAAAAAGCAGGCATGCAGAATAGCTGTGTGATTGCAAACTTAATCTTTGTACTTCAGCAAATAACCTCTAACTTATTTATAGCAGCATGCATTTTGGAAATTACAGCATTTTTATTCCCTATAGACATAGCTTATTATTTGCATGGTTTCTTTACAACTGTGACTGCTTTTACCACCCACTGTATATCGTCCTTCAGTGGTTACTTTCAACCACAAATGGAGGTGTTGGCTTTGTGTGGCTCTGTAATACACACAAGACTGTACTTCCAGGGTTCCTGGAGCTCAGTCTGTAAATATTTTTCTTGGACTATACTGCAAATTCTTCATCCTAGATAGATACATTAAAGTTTAGTTAATGTAATAATGCCATGGGACAGGTGTCGGTTATCAAAAGTACAATTAATCCATCTTAATGAGGCATCCCACACAGCATTTGGTACAGAGTATACAGCGTAGACCTAGGATTACAGCCACAGCTCTGCATGCGAGCCTGGTAATCATTCTTTCATCTTTGTTTTCACTTCTGTTGTTAGTTTAAAGTAACAGAGAGTTATGGGATTTGATGACCTTTGGAGGAAAAAAACTCGTGAAACTGGTAGCATTTACTAGTGAAACCTTTGTGCCAGCTCTGTCTTCCCAGGGCATCATGATGAATGGGACATGGAATATGGTGTATAAAACATCTTGGGAGAACAAAGCAGTCCAAAGGTGGCCTGGAGGTCTTTTGGCGATGTCAAAGTCTGTAAATAACTCTTTAAGCCACACTTTTTCTCATATGTGGACATGCACACATACACAATAAGAAAAAAAAAG
The DNA here is from genome assembly GCF_033783945.1 of Neopsephotus bourkii. Taxonomy (NCBI): domain Eukaryota; kingdom Metazoa; phylum Chordata; class Aves; order Psittaciformes; family Psittacidae; genus Neopsephotus; species Neopsephotus bourkii. Next base: position 11,936,757 of record NW_026902293.1, on the reverse strand, counting down.
GCTTGGGAAACTTATTACTGCAATAGAAGGCTTGAGTCTGTAGAAGGATGAGGTCAGTTAACTCTCTCTTTTCCTCTAATCCAGGCATTGGCTGTCAACAACTTCAGAAACTAGAATTACAAAGTCATGGCTTGAAACAGTTTCAGTTCTGCCTAGTGTTTTGTTTTGAATTTGATGAGAATAAATGACTTGAATCTGTGTATGAAGTGTGTTTGCAAATTCTAGCTCCCCACACACGCACACTTTGAGAAAGTCGTTCTGTTCACATGCAGTGAGGAGCTCTCACTTCTAGTAAAGTGCAATTACTTCAATAGCTAGACAGTACTCAAGGGATTTCAGCCATTCCAGATGCATATGATTATGAATTTTAGTGAAAATCCTAATGTTTCCCAACATGTTTCACTGACCAAGGACTCTGGGTGACAGCAGATGAGGTAGGGACATGTCAGTTATACAGGTGTGCAGTACTTTTCAGGAGTACAGGGACCTATATTAATTAACCCACAGAACAAGGTGCAGATATTTCTGGCTTAAAGTCTGGTCAGTTTGACCTGTTCCTGTAATGCAGGTAAGGACTAGATGGAAAAACAGTCCAGGTTACCAGAGCAGTATAACTGCTTTATTAGGCTGGGTGTAACTGTGCATTAAACCCTCTTCTTAACATAATGAGTTGAGCTGCAGTGCTGCACTGATGTGGCCTTTGATTCCATTTTGGGAGCCAGCTTGGTGTGAACTAGCCCATGGCTCTTGCAGTGCATGGCAGAGAGGTGTAGACTTGCCCAAAGACAGAAGCTGTTTAGTTTCTGGGTTGAGAAACTGAATTAATGATGGTTTGGACCAGATGTGAATTATAAGTCTTCATATAGCATAGATCTTACTCAGAAAAATTAATGCTATCATATAACCATGGAGTGGTAATTACTCATCACTCTGGAGCAGTTTCAGTAAGCAAGTCTCAGAAGGGAACTAACACAGCTAGGGAAACATACTGCAGGTAATATATCAATCTTGAGCTCTTCAGAAAGCGTGAGTCAAGCCTCCCACAGATCATGATATTAAAGTTGGTTTTATTTTTTGTTTTGTTTCCTTTTGGGTTCTTTAGTTTTTGGGTTCACTTTTTTTTTTAACTTGGCAGAATAAGAATTTTTAATTAAACCAACTTTTTTTAAAGGCAGTTGAGCTTCTTGTGTGACTGCAGCAGCCAACATTTTAAGACACTAAATACTGAAAAGATATGGGAAACTTGTTACTGTTAGCAGAGCTAGAGATGTTGTATGGATTTTTTTCACTGATAATTCTTCTCTGTCTGCTATAGAATACTAAGATTACTCAAGCTAGAGGCCAGTAACTAGCAGTGTACCCCAGAGGTCAGTACAGGGTCTAGTGCTGTTTAACATCTTCATAGTGACCTCAGGTGGGGCAGAATTCACCCTCAGCAAAGTTGCACAGAGTAAAAAACTCAAGAGTAGTTGTTGCACAGGGTGGCTGTACTACCATCCAGAGGGACCTCAATAGGCTGAAGAAATGGGCTGATGGGAACCTCATGAAGTTCAACAAAGAGAAGTGCAAAGTCTGTCCTCTGGGGAGGAACAGCTGCAGGCACCAGTACGTGCTGGGTCCACCTGGCTGGAAAGCAGGTTGGCAGGAATGGCCCTGGGGGCTCTTGTGGACATAGGTTGCGCTTGAGCCAGCAATATGCCCTTCTGACAGAGAAGGTGAATGGTGTTCTGGGCTGTATTATACAGGGTACTGACGGTAGGTGGAGGGAGGTGATCCTTCTCCACTCAGATCTGGAGTGCTGGGTCCAATTTTGGGCTCCCCAGTTCAAGAGACCCCTAAGTGAAGGGTCCCTAAGAAGATGGACTGGAGCATCTTTCCAGTGAAGAAAGACTGAGAGACTTGGGACTGTTGAGCCTGGGAAAGAGAAGGCTCAGGGGGATCTCACCAATGTGTAGAATTACCTGAGAAGAGGGTGTAAAAAAGAGCCAGGTCCTTTTCAGTGGTGCCCAGTGACAGGACCAGAGGCAATGGGCACACACTGAAACACAGGAGGTTCCCTCTGGAATGCTTTTTCAGTGTGAGGGTGACTGAGCAGGGGCACAGGTTGTCCAGGGAGGTTGTGGAGTCTGTCCTTGGAGATACTTAAGAGCTGCCTGTGGCCATTGATGATTTAGTCACGCATTTGTATTTGCAGTCAACTGTCTGCACAGAGAGATTGCTCATCAGAGGGAGGAGTGGGTGTTGACTGCTGCTTGGAATAGGCCCAAAAGATTGATAAAATGGAGTTGTTACTCCTACACACCAAGCCCCCAACAGATGCTGTTCTTCCCCTGATGCTTTCTGTAACTTCTTGTCAGCTTACTTAGATGCCGTTATCCAACCAGGACGTGGTTGGATAAAAGCAGGTAAATACCTACAAAGTAACGTAAGCCTTTTAAGGCAGAACATCTTTGAGCTGTGTAGGGGATCCAGCTGCTTTGCTGCTATTAGGCAGCTCAGCAAATCTGAATAAAAAGAAAAAAAGGAAAAAAAAGGTGTTGAGACAGAAATAAATGCAATTTTATTACATGATTATTTTCCTTTTCTGTTCATCAGTATGCTAACAAAACCAACACAGGTCTTGCCACTTAACTTTTCGCATGCACTTGTGTGGAATTAGGATGGGAATAGCAATTCAGTATAATTTTTGTATCAGATGTTTTTGAGGAAGAAGCAGAGGCAACAGAAGAACTTCTAGAAGTTGCTTTAGAAGAAGTAAAGCAACACTTGGGTTGTGTGTAATTACCTGTACTGAGTGGGGAGCATCTGATGATGCCGTCCCTGCTCTTGTATTTGTTTGCCTGATTTTCTTCAAATTTTCAAGGTTAAATTTGCGATCCTAGGCAGGTGTTTCTGTTGTGCTGGAAGAACTGCAGTGAAAGTGAAGAGTTTGGTATTTTAAAAGAAAAAAAGAAAAGGCAAGAAATAAAAAAGTGTTACTCTTCTAAGAGTATTCAGTAGCTGTTACAACTTGCCTTAATAGATTTTGGAGTCTGTGTGTGGTCACTGCTTCCATGGCTCTGTCAGCATTTTAGGCATGATAGCAGCCAAGCAGGGATGCAGATGTCTGCTGCTTTGTGAACTTGCTGAGCATATCCATGATTTATGGACACTGAAATACGAAGTATGATGATATTCAATCGTGGAACTTTTTTTTTTTAAACAAAGCCAAAACTCTGCTTTTTCCTCTTGTGATAGCTGTCAAGAGAGACAAATTTTCTATTTTCCTTTCTTAGCTTTTTACAACCATTTATTTTTTATCTAAAGAGCTCAAAATCTAGCCACCCAGCTTGGGCGAGAAATAATAACACCTCCCAGTGCTCCAAATCCCTGAAGGGATTGTTCTGAAAAATACTGAAGCTATATTTTAAATGGTCTGCTTTGAGACTTGGCAGGCTCTGATCACATGGAAAAGTGCACATATTGTGCTCATGCTGCTTGAGCATGTACCCTCTTAACCAAGAAATGGAGATATGACACTAAAGGCAGGGAAACAACTATTGCATACAATGAAAAAAGCCTATCACTTACTGGTGTTTGGTTACTTCCCATTAGTAGGGGAAAAGGGCTGAAGCAATTTTTACTTGATTAATGATTTCATTAGAAGGAGTGAAGGATTGCTTTCTTGTCCTCCGTGAAACCTCTTGTTCTTTATTTTCATAGTAGTTAGCAGGCTCTTCCAGAGGCAGTGAGATCTCCTAAACCAGTTTCATGGCTCATATAAACTCATATAAAGCATGTCTTTATAGGAATACAGAGTGCCCAGGTTTAACCCTTTTTGAAATTTCTGGAGGAAATGGACTGTTAATTTTAAAATTTTGAGTATTTAAACTATAATCTTCTGCAGCATGAAATCCCAGTCAGACTTTTCAGGTTTTTTTCCGTACATCCTTTCCATACATTAATTTCCTTATTTAAGGAAATGTGAGTAGCACACAAGTTTAATAAATTAGCAATTTGTACCCATTAACTTCAGGTATTCAGGTAGAGATCTTAATCTGAGTGGTAGTTACAAACTGATTGCTAATCTGACCTTCCACTTGGGAGTTCAGTTACTTCTTTTCCTATGACTTTATGCTTTAGACAAATATGACTTTACCCAAAAGTGTTTTAATCTTTCAGATTGAGTAGTGCCTGCTCCCCCTCACTCAGCTTTGGGTCCCTGGTGCCTGACCAGCTTACTTGACCACCTGAGTACTAGATTTTGCTCCCTCTGCAGCCTTTCAAGACTGTTCTTGGCAGCTGGCTTGACAGGGCTGCTGGAGAGAAGACTGAAACACGCTCTGCTTACTCCAGACAGAGCTCAGTGAAAAAGCTGTGATCCTCTGCTTGGCAGGAGGCAGCGCTGCCACTGCTGCCAGCCTGGGGGGGGGGGTGCAGAGCAGTGGTGATGCGTGGCAGCATATTCAATGTCCCTTTCTGGGTCTTTCAGTGACTTCAGTCACATATTGCTGTAATGTGAAGGTTTGGGAAATACTCCTCTGGTTCTGCAAGATAAGAGTATGCTAAGCTTTGGCCTTGTGTACATGCCAGCAGTCCATTTAGGTAAAACTAAATTCCAGGAAGCCAGGGGAAAGGAATCATGTATAGCTGGAGTAGGTTAGGCTAGGTTTAACTTGCTAAACAGTTATTTAAGCTTAAAAAAATGAAAAGAAAACTGGAATTTTGCAGTGGTTTATCACAGAATGGTTTGGGTTAGAAGAGGCCTTAAGATCATCTAGTTCCAGCCCCCCTGCCTGGGGGCCAGCTTGGTGTCACTGGCAAACTTGCTGAGGGTGTGCGCATTCCCGCTGTCACTGTCTCTGACAAAGGTGTTAAAACAGCACTGGTCTCTAAGGAATGCCACTTGTCACTGGTCTCCACTTGGACATTGAGCTGTTGATCACAGCTCCTGGATTACTTCCTCCCTGCTGTTTTGTATCTCCAACAGATAAAGGGGTTGCTGAAGTCTGCCATGAGGACCAGGGCTTGTGAATGTGAGGCTGCACCTGCTTGTCTATGGAGGGCCTCATCCACTTGGTCTTACTGGTTGGGCAGCCTGTAGCAAATCTGCACTCTAATGTCCTGTGTCCCTGCCCTCCTCTTTAATCCTGACCCATAAGCGCTTTGTTGGCTCCTCATCCATCCCCATTTAGAATCACTGCTGAAAGAATTGGTGGAGCAGAGTTTATTTCTCCATTTCCCTTTTTTCTCTTCACGGGGCAAACTTGGAAAGTGTTCCGTTGCTGAGAATTTCCCATTTATTATTAAAAAAAATGTGTCAGATGTTAATTCTTCTGGCATTGTGATCAGCCTTTAGATCTGTGAGTACTGCCATGGTAGGGTATGTCATAACCCTAATAGTAGTTTAAAGGTGAGGTATTTTCCTTCTTTAAAGTGAGCTAAAAGCCGTCTGTTCCAGATTGTGATTGATCAGGTCCTTGGTAGGCTTGCAGGTGTACTTTGGTGTTTGTAACAATGTCTGCATACTTTACATACTCAGTGCCAGTATACTCACGTGCAGTCATACATCTTATAGCTCGTGTTCAAAGCAGGCAGACCTGCTTTATTTAAATGAGGGTATCCGGAGATATAAGCAGTAGAAATTATTGTGCTGTTTAAAGTATTGGTGAATAAGGTGATGATCCTCACATATCTTTCAGGTTAGTCACTCACAGCTCGCTTGCCAAGAGTGGGAGGCATGGCTTCAGTCTCCCCAGATCTTTGTGACTAGCTCACACATAATGAAACTTGCCATTTGTGAGATTTTTTTTCCTGGTATTAGACACATGTATTTTTCAGTATTTGGGGCTTCTTCTGTAGCTGGTTGATGTAATAACATTCCAGTATTTAGACTGAAAAAGAATGAAAGAGCAGTAGAAGGCATGCTAATACTATCTTGGCTATTAGTGATGAAATTTACAATGTTCTTTGTGTTTCATTTATGGAAATCCAGGGATTTGTTTAATTTCAAATGTGATATTTTTTTTTCCCTTCTTCCCCCCCCCCCTTTTTAAAGAATCAGTTCACAGTCTTAAAACACGTGTAACATTTCTTTCACTCCTTGTCATATATGACTTTACCTGTAGTGCAGTCTGCATGAGTTAGAGAAGTTACTGAATCCCTTACTAGCTTCATGCTAATGATTCCAAGTCTAAATGCCTTTTGCAAGCAAAGACTTCACTCCTTAGAATAAAGTATCCATGTTTTGTTCTATGCTCTATAGGAAGGAGGTAAAGGTAACAGATGAACTAGATGACCTTAAGGTCCTTCCCAGCCCAAACCGTTCTGTGATTTGATGAAAATGACCACTATGCTGTTACTGTCTTTGACATGCCTTTTGAGGGAGTGTAGCTGTAATTCCACTTCCTGTGCTCAGTTCTCCTTGGATGAAGTTGCAGCCGTGAGCTGGGTCATGGTGGGAGGGTTATTGTGTTGGTTTTTTTATAACATGATCCTTAAAACTACCACACTGTCTCCATAGCTGCATCATCACCATCATGGCGCGAGGCCGAAGTGAGGAGCGTGCTGCCGCGCGGTGGGCCTGTGGGAGCTGCATGACCGGTGGCTCCAGGCTTCCCGCCGGAGCCGTCAAGCGCAGGGGGATACACCGCTGGCTGCCAGGGTGAGCGTGGAGCCATTCTTCCGCCTTCACTTCCTCGGCTCTTTAGCCCCCATTGAGCGGCGAACAGTGGCGGGGGACAAAAGCTGTATACACTGTACAAACAGAGCACTAAAGCGGCAGTACACTGACTCATTCTTCGCTCTGTGTGAGAACTGAGGGGGACTCTATTCACCGCCTTTGTGCCGGTGTCTGTCAACAGCGCTGTTTGAGGCCAGCCCCATTGTGCCAGCCAATGTTTCTTATTGACCCGAGTCTGTGCCCGCAATGTTCCCAGGGTCGAAGTTGTGAGCGAGAGAATGTTTGAAAAGGGGTAATCGTGGGCTAAATGCGTTTTGCTGCATTGTCGTCTGACCTATTAAATCTCAACTGCGGTCCGCGTTCATGCAAGCAGGTAATTATGTAGTCACAGCTGCGGCCATTGACATCTGGTTACCGCCCTGTGGAAAAAGGGGATGGGGTGCTCGCCTCTCCCTCCAGGCTCTCAAGCGCTGAACTTTAATGATATTAACTGAAAATAGAGGGTGGATTAGTGAGACTGACAGGTCAACAAGGTGGATACTTTATCCATGCAGGCAGAAATAAGCCTGAGCGCAGTTGCTTGGGTATTTCTGCTACCTTATGCATCAGATTTTTCCCATAGCTGCTAGCTTGGCTGGGCTCTAGATCCAGTTCTTATTTAGCAGTTTTAGATCGGGAGAAGCTGCGGAATACTTTTGTCACCCTGTCTGGCAGAATGTGCAAAACAGCTCCGCAAACAGCCACCACATTAAGTAATTTTATTTCTTTTTCCTAAACCAAGCAGCTTACAATGGCTCTGGTCCCTGGAGGCCAGGTTGCCAGGATTTCCAGATAACAAACCTTCATTATCTGTAGGCCAGCATTTCAAAACGTCATGGTAAGTGTACAGGGGTAATAAAACATCGTTGGCCGTAAATTATTTTAGGGCAATTGCTTTTTCTCTGAATGTACTTTGGAACCGAGGCATAGTATTTGCATGTGAATTAGTCTGACACATCCTCTCCCTCGTTCCCTTCTGCTTCCCCCTCCTCCTAGGAGGGAGGAGGTCTCCACGTAACATACACAATTATTAAAACAGTGTGGTTTTCTGTCCTGAGCAACTTTCATTGGCAGCAACCACTATGGAAATTAGGAGACAGGATTCCAGGGCCCTGGGTGACTTTTATGGCACATCAGAGCTGGGAGCACACTGAGTGCTGGGCAGCCCTGGCTGCAGTGCAGGAGGGGAGTGCAGCCAGCAGATGAATCCCTGCTCTAAGTGATCTCTTTCAGGAATGAATGGTTAGCTGCTTCTCCTTGCTTTTGCATCCCAGCACTGATCCTTAGGAGCCAGTTACTCTGAAGAGTTGTTGCAATGTGGAGTGTAATGCAACAGGGAGAGTTGGTGCTACATGTTATGGCAAATACTATAATTCTTCATAGTTATGGGAAGATTGTAATTGCTAAAAGTGTGAAACTCTCTCCTGCAAAGGCATGTCAGTGTTTTGGAGCAGGGGACTAGCTCTTCACTCATGGATCAGGGAAGAAGAGAAGCTGGTCTGCTCCTGCTTATGGGAACCTGCTTGTATTGTGGGTCTCTGAAATTGCCTTGTACAGGCATCTGTTACACAAGTAGCTTGTTTCTCTTTTTCTGTAGGTTTCTATTTTTCTTACTCCTTTTAGGCCTCTATAGAATTTACTGAGTCAATTATGCAAGAAGCAAGGGTGAAAGAGTGAAATCCAAAAATATTTCAAATGTATCCCCAAATACGTTGGCATTAGCATCTTTTTCAGGCAGAGGACAGCAAGGAAGAATCAAGTCTGTTTACCGGCAAATGGCAATTGAATTACTTGTTTAAAATTGTCTGATTCTCTGGCTTTTCGATACTTACTGGTGTAGGAAGGAGTATATTTCCTTAGGGACTTATCTAGGATATACTAGGGCTATATACAGTCTCTTTGCTGCCTGTGTGTCAAGAAATTTTTTTCCAAATATGCAGAAGATACTGTTTATGCCTTCCCCAATATATTTATTAGCTTCATAAAAATATGACAGTCTTCTGAATTTGTTGTTTCTCACCTACGTAGCTCTGTCTCCTAAACCATTCACCCATTTCTGTGCTTATAAAAATACCCAAAATAGAGTATTTTGTCTTCAGAACCTGCTGTTTTTACTACTGTAAAGGGAATACCAAAGAATAATATGTATCTGAAGGACTCAATTGCCTAAAACAGTGTTTTCCTCAGCTGTGTTATCTGTATAGGAAGTGAATGAGACTGAAGAGTTATTCCATAGAAGTCTGTAGATGTGTTACACTATTTAAAATACTTTAATTCTATAAGTAAGAAAACCTGTTCTACTCCATATCTGAAAAGTAATGAAGAACTTGAAATGAGAATTTCCAGCAGAGATCAAGAAGCCGTCTGAGCTAAGTTGTTTTTTCTCCTTACTTACCTAATAAGTAAAACTTGAACAAACTTTTAACTCTGGTACCTCAGTGTTGATGCCTTGTGTTTCCTGTGATGTCTCAGCTGTAATTCTGAGTGTCTTTTTAGGTAATTCAAAAAGAGTTAGGAGAATACATTTTTCAGAGAGGTAAAGAACACATTTATGAAACATTAGAGCACAAAAAAGGGGTGTGGCCCTGCTTGAGCAAGTGCAGAGGAGGGCCACCAAGGTGCTCAAAGGGCTGAAGCACCTCTGAAGACAGGCTGAGAGAGGTGGGCTTGTTCACCCTGGAGAAGAGGTTCTAGGGAGACCTTATAGCTGCTTTCCAGTAACTAAAAGGTCCTACAAGAAACCTAGAGAGGGACTTTTTACAGGGTCATGTAACGACAGGACAAGGGGAATGGCTTTAAACTGAAAGAGGGAATTTAGACATTAGGAAGAAACTCTTTACTATGAGACTGGTGAGGCACTGGAACAGGGTGCCCAGAGAAGCTGTGGCTGCCCTATCTCTTGGCAGTGTTCAAGGCCAAGTTGGATGGCACCTTCAGCAACTTGCTCTAGTGGAAGGTGTCCCTGCCTATGGCAGGGGATGGAACTAGATAATCCTTAAGGTCCCTTCCAACCCTAACCATTCTGTGATCGTATGAAAGAGGATTTCTTGGTTTTAGATATGTCGTCCAACTTACTGACATAGGTATTAGCCATGGCAGCATTCTTGTCTGTTTGGAAGGTGACTCTTTATAATGAAAAGAAGGTTGAAAACTAGATGCAGAAATAATTATTTGCTCAGTGAATTGGAGTGTTAAAGTAGTAACATCAATGTAATCAGGAGGAAACCTTTCATGGTATATGTAGCTTAGTTTAATGCTTCAGCAAACAAGGCATTATAGACAAACTTACTATAGTTCTAGACAAAATGAGAGGGCAGAGAACGTAGACTGCTTGGATATGCACTGAAAACTGACTACCTGCACATGTGATGTATGTACTCAACATCCTGGCCTACACTTCACAGAGAACAACTTCAGTTTGGGCTTCCCAGAATGAAAAATGCATAATTACTTCATTTATGTAATTCATTTTATTGAAGCAGTGGTAGCTTGCAGAAGTAAAAGGCAAATAAGTGTAAAGAATTTGAGTTATCATTAATAATGGTGTGGATTTATTTATTTTTTTCCTTGGAGGTGATAGTACTTGGAATGCTTACTGTTAAATAGGAAACAAGTTATCTCTGATCATTGCTCAGTATCTTTTCCTTTCTTCTGCAGTAGCAGCATGTGTCACATGGAAAACAGTTACAGAAATTATACATTTACAAAGAAATGCTTTTTTTTCATATTTTTTACATTTTTTTATGTAATGGTAATCATAATTCAACAGTATTATCTATTGATCAATATCTGTCTATGCAATGGAAATGGAAACTTACAATATTCTTTCTGAAAATGGTATACTTACTCCTGAAGTCAGCACTAAATATGATGCATGTGTAGCCATAATCTCAGTGTGCATAGTTCATGTACCTTTCTTAGAAGGAGAATGAAGTGTGAGTCAAAAACAGGTTTGTAAGAGAAATTAGTCGGCTTGTTTCAACAGAGGGCCTCAGGATGTCATAACCTGTGTGTAGAAACAACAGTATACTTGGCATGCATTGCAGCTGCAGGTTGAAAAGAACTCTGTGGAACCTGAAATAACCTTTCTAAAAATGTATTTGGAGCAGCTTTGAGTACTAGAAATAAGGGTCAGATAGCGCAGTGTGGGACAGCCCTTTTCCCATACATAGTGTCTGTGGGTATATAAAGAATATACAGCAGTGAAGCATAGGAATGGACAATACCTATAGATGAAGGCTTAAATGTCACCACTACTCTTTTTAGTATTTGTCTTTGTACAGCCATGGGAGGGGATTCCTGGTTCTGTGAATTTGCAGTATAGCTGAATGTTAACCATTTTCCTTATTGTGAGCATGTTCATGTAACAGTTTTCTGGATGTGGTGAAATGAAGAGCTTACATGTTGCTTTACAGAAACACACCTATAGGGAGGATCAAATGTCTTTATTTGTTAAGATACTGTCTAAAGCAGTGAAATTTAAAAAAGGAAAACTTGTCCACAACCAAGATAGGAGCAGTAATAGCTTTGGAAGATAGCTCTGTTTTTCTTGCAGTGGGGGTTAATGCACAGTAAAAGCAAAGAAGCAGTGTTGATTTACAAATTACCTCATTTAGACTGTGTGAAATTTAGATTTATTGCCCCAAAGTAATCAAAACCTCCATTACAAATGCCTTGTTATACTCCATAATATGAGGGCAGTTGGCTGGTCAACTATGTTTTCTAGTTTTGTAACTTTAAAAGTTGAAACAGCTTGATTTTTCCTGTTGGTTTTATTGCATGTAGTCATTTTTCATATTCAAGTTAAGATTATTTTTTTTCCTGGCTGTTAGAATGAAATTAAGTTATTTAATCTCAGTCACATTGTGGTTTATATTGCTTTTAATTAGGGGAGATTTCTGTGTATAGACAGGATGCAGGGCTTAAACGGGGTTTTAGAACAAGAAAATATAGATTACAATCAATACAAGTCAGCCTTGACATGGGCTTCCTCTTACCCCCTCTTGACTATTGTCACAGCTTCCCCTCATTCAGTTTGGTGGTGGTTCTTTGTGTGAGACCAATAAATAGTATTGATAGATCAGCAAATGTGTTTATATTTGCTATATTTATAGTATTGGTAGATCAGCAGATGTCGTGTTTATATTTGATCTCTTGTAAAATCGAAATACAGCTCTGGATCAGAATTCTTCATTTCCTTCATGACAGCATTACTGCTCTGCAGCCTTTAAGAATGAAACAGGAAGCTGTTTGGAGAGTAAAGAATTTTCGACAGTCTATTCTTGCTTTATTGTTGTAAAGCAATTTCTGCTCTTGGATAATCTGAGATCTGTGTGTTGTTCTTTGAAGGAAAGTACACATGGCAGTACGCACCAGATTCATGCAGGAGAAATACTTACTTGCTTCTAGAAATTCTGCTCAAAGTCAATAGTGCCAGCTGCCTGGTTAATTCGTCTTGATTTATAGAATTGGTGAGGTAAAAATGCAGAGGGCTTGGAGCCCCCACATTACCGGTGATGGGAAAGCTGCTCAGGTATTTCTAGCAAGAAGATGCCTATACCTTGGTTGCTTTTGGAGAAGGTGGGTGCAGCAGAGGGTTAACTGTCTGACAGACTGAAGTGTCTTAATTAGAACTTGGCAGAGAGCCATGCTCAGTAGAAAATGTTCTGTGCCTGAGACAGAAGCAATAACTAGTGGTTTGAGCTTCTGGTGAGGTCTCCTGCATTCAGCAGCGCTCTCTGCTTGTGCCTACCTGTTGTGGGAAAGCATGATGCTGTCCAGACCTGAAACAAAGCAGCTGAGCTTTTTCCCACTCAGCTTCACTGTTGTAGCCTTAAAAAGAAAGGATGTGGGGATGTGGAGAGGGGGGAGATACCTGAAATAAAAGTAGTTTGTGCAGGGGCTCACTGCACATAGCAGCTTGCAGTTGAAGGAGGGGCTCGTTAAAACTGCAGGGCAAATCTGGTTTTGTACACTGCAGAGAACGGGTATATATTTGCCTTAAAATGGCAGAATTTGAAGCTTGAGTCTGAGAAGATTTTAAAACGTTGATGACCTGTGGTGGTGCTTTTGAAATTGGGAATTACTGTATGTTTTTGAAGAATGAGGATGATTTCCTTGTGAGAATTATTAATAAATGCTGCTTTCCCAAAGTTATTTACCATCCTGATGGGGAAAAACATATTACCAAGTTGTCCAATTAATCATATGCTGTCACAGAATGGATGCGACAGATCAAATATAGAGCAGAACATCAAACCTGCTGCTTAAAATGAAACAGTAAATCTGGTTATAATTTCAGGACTAAGTTGCTGGATCTTACAATGAGAAATGGATACAGATTTGTGATAAAATTGAGCTAATAGCATTGTGTATGTAGAGAAACATTCAGAGAGACAGTGGGGTAGGTACTCTCTAAGCTGGTATGTTTGTAAAATGTGTAGAAAGAAATGTTTTTTAAAAAAACCTCCAAACCCAGCAAACAACAGAATTTTTAAGACTGCATCTTGGGGTCTGTGTGAATGTTGAAATGTGTTTGAAAAGAAGAAACATGTGTTGTAAGTTTGAGGGAGTTTTTATAGGTACCAGCAGGAGTTAAGCTCTTCTATCTCTTTCTGTGGAAATTAAACACCTAAAACCAGTGTGTGAAGGTCTGAAAGTCATCTCCATTTAGGCACAACATCGATAATGCATTGCAGTCTGAATTTACAAATCCACAATACCAAAAATAGTCTTTACTGGTATTAATATTTAATAATAAGTAACAAGATTGAATCAAAAACATACTTGTGTGTATATTTGAATGTCCAAGTAGACACTATTCAGTTCAGTGGGACTCTGCATGACATAGTAAATCCCATCAGAGGAGACTTGCAGGTCACAGCAGAGTGGAAGTCCTGCTAATTAGGTACTGGATGACCATTTAATCCATGGCAGTTCTGTACATACCAAGATTCTTACTTTAGCATCTCACTGGAGCATTTATTGAGTTTCTAGCTTTACCTTTGCCCATGTAGTGACAGCAGAGGGGCAATGCTAGTGTTGACTTTGTGTGTGCCAGCTGGCAGGTACCATTATGGACTGTTCTGCACTGAGTGGGCTTTGGTTATATGGAGAGAAACCTAAAATATCAGATGTGAATTACAGTCTGCAGTTTGCTCTGATAAAACCCCACCTGGAAAAAGATGGTACAGGCTCTGGAAAGACTATCTCTCAATTTATTCTTTCTACTCACAAGTTTGGCATTTTGCCTGAGATTATGTATCACTTCAGAGGAAGCCATCAGAATCTTCCAGCAGTGAAGGTCCATCCTGTAAAGGGAAAAAGGAGACCTTTTTCCATAGCATTCAATCATAGCACAGGCTACTTCAGAAGAGAATGACCTTTTTTGTAGGGAACGCCACCTGCCTAGGTCTTACTGCATGAGGAAGGGTCACCTTCTGCTTGAAAAGGGTAATCTCTCTTAATTTATAGTAAGTGCAGATAGTAAAGAATTCTGAGTCTTATGGTAACTTTTTTCACCTTTCCCATGTTTGTAATCCATACAGCTCCCTTCTCTCCATCCTCCCTGTCCACCTCTGGTCATGTGAGAAAACAGTGAGTCTGTCCTCTTGTTGTCTCTCATGATGGGACAAATCCTTAGGTGTCATAAAATGTGCTGTATTGGGAAGGTGGCCTTGGCCTGCCTTGGTTTTGGTGAGTTGAGCACCATAGCTGCCCTTATCAGGGTGCAGCTGTGGTGTCCTGTGGCTGGGACAGTTACTGGTCAAAAGGCATATTGTGGTCTTTCAGGCTGCATGACCTCCTTCCATGTCAGATCAAAATCAGTTGCAGTGTGTTTTTGGTGAACAAAGTATGTGTTATCAACGGTTTCCCGCAATATAAAAGGACTTTGCTCTGGAGAAACTTGTTTCTACAGCTATTCAGGGATTGAAAATGTACATTTTTAGTGGAGGATCTCTTGTTTTGATCAAATTATGTTAAAAGAAGTGCTGAGTCAGTTGCATGCATTTTAATAGGTCTGAAGACATAGCAGTTTGCTCAGCATGCAATTTTCAGGCAAATCTTAGGTTTTTATTACTTCAAGTGAAAGAGACTGTACAAGCATAAAAAAAATAAGCCATTTGAAAGAATTTAAACCAGCTAAAACAAGGTTGCATTCCTGATGGAAAAAAAAAGGACTTTTTTACTGAATTACATTCATGTTGCATTCAGACTTATTTTTTGCATCAGTATGTTTAAACCAGTGTTTTTTAAAACCTTTTTATGTTTGTTTGAATGACAGAAAGTTTCCAAGGCACTTGTGTTTTCATTTTTCAATGACTTAAGTTTTATTTCCAGGTAAGCCACGAGATTCCTTGTCTTTGGGTATTTTGGATTAAGTATAAGGGTAGCTTTTAAAGACTTCACTTCCCTCTAATCACAACTACTTAATTCTTGTCTGGGGATATTTGGAGGTAATTGAGGTTTTTAAGGTGTTTTGAGTGAATGCAGAACACAGAATTAAAAGGAAATAAAGGACTAACCAGCTGGGGACTCCAGATTCCTTTTGCATTCACATCCCTCCAGCCTGCCTGGTAGCTGATCTGCCCCCAGAGCCTCTCATTGTGGTTGCCTGTGGCTTCTGGTGCCAGAAACAAGGATGTAAGAACAGCTATTTTGTGTAAGAGAGCACTACCTTTTGCAGTGCTTGGTCTCCAGCAGTAGCCAGTTCTTGGGGAAGCTTTATGGGACAGGGCAGTAGCAAAGTGGTGCATTTGTTCAGCTTCCTGCTGCTTGGGACTGGAGGGGCTTCCTGAGCAAAAGGTAGTGTCCTTGTGGTTAGTAGCCCTTTGCAGATCTCTCATACCTCAGTAAAACTGTTCTTGAACTTCTGTCAACTATTTCAGGATCAGCAGTAGCTAATGAAGAAGTTCTTTACTGTACGGGTGGTGAGGCACTGGAATGGGTCACCCAAGGTAGTTGTGAATGCTCCATCCCTGGCAGTGTTCAAGACCAGGCTGGGCAGAACCTTGGCAACCTGGTTAAGTATCAGGTGTCCCTGCGCGTGGCAGGGGGGTTGGAACTTGATGATCTTAAAGTCCTTTCCAATGCCATCTATTCTATGATTCTATGACAGAGTATCACAGTCTATGTGATAAATGGAGTTACTCTTTCTTAGCTTATCAAGCCAGTTTTATTTAATACCCACTTATTCTTGCGTTAGAAGCAGCAATGAACCATTTGACTCACTGAATGCTTTCCATGATTCAAGACTCCAATATATTTCTGTTTGTCACACAAATGAGAAGTTTACCGGGGGTCAGAAGCAGGGGATACCGGTCATACTGTTCAGTCCTTTTTTTTTGAGGCTGAACAGTCTTAGATATTTTTCCAACTATTCTCTGAACATTTGGAAGTTTAACTATATCCTTTTACAAGAGGGAGAATGAATAAAGTGGGCACTTCTTAAGGCTATTATTTTGTACAGCAGCTTTAAATATTTTTGGTTTAGTTCTCTTTTGTATCTGAATACTCAGTTTGGTTTTTGCCTACAGCAGAGTCTGAAGCAGATGTTTTCTTCAAAATCATTTCCTTGTAACCCCACAATGTTCTTCCTGAGCAATAGAAAATAGTTTAGTATGTGTGTAAAGTTTGGGTGTTTTTCTCTCAGTGTAAAGTGCTTTACACTTACCTGGAATGAATTTCATTTGTCGGTTTATATCCCATTCACAGCTCTTTGTGACTGGCTTTCTTACTAACATAAAGAGTTGTAACCCAAGCCCTGTGGGACTTGATTAATGATTTCCTTTTATTGAGAAAATTAACCACTTTATTCTTCATTTAATTTCCTGTCTTATCCCATTCATTGATTATCCTTACCTCATGACAACTTAGCTTGGCGTTCTGTGCAGGGTAAGGTTTTTATGATATCCTTGGAAGGGACCTTCTGAAAACCTCTGGAAATTTAAGTAAACTGTTTTGGAATTATACAGGTCTGTAGTTTGGCTCCTTTCAGCCTCGCACCGAACAATCTCGCCCGGTTACAAAGTCTCTTAGTTTCCTTAATAAAAAGTGGGGCAGGAGGGCATCTAAGGGCTGCCTCTCCTTCCCTGTAGAAGCTGGAGTGGCTCTTGGTCCACCATGTGGACCAGATTGCGCTAGTTTTATGAGGTAACCGATGCCCTCAGCTAAGGGAAGAAGAAACCAAAATCTGAAGTAAAGGCAGCTAGAGGGAAATGAGATATGTGAAAATTTAAAAGAACAGAAATGGAATGCTAGCAAGTCATCACTTCTGTTAGAGTCATAGAACAGTTAGGGTTGGAAAGGACCTTAAGAACATCAAGTTACCACCCCCCCTGCCATGGGCAGGGACACCTCACACTAAACCATGTCACCCAAGGCTCTGTCCAACCTGGCCTTGAACACCACCAGGGATGGAGCATTCACAACTACCTTGGGCAACCCATTCCAGTGCCTCAACACCCTCACAGTAAAAAACTTCGTTCTTATAAGTAACCTAAACTTCCCCTGTTTAAGTTTTAACCCTTTACCCCTTGTCCTGTCACTACATTGTTCTTTAAAAGTAACTTTTTTCTTGGTGCCTGAGCCATTATTCACAGATTAAGCAGTGCTGTGTGATATGGGACTGTCTGGGAAAAACCTTTCTTCGGAGTAGTCCCGTTGACTCCACTGAAAGTTTGATCATCCTGCACATCAGAGGTTGTTGGATAAGTGAAACAAACCATGGTGTTCAATGCTTGGATGCCATTTTAGGCGAGCCTGTCCAGGAGTCTGTCTTCTAAAGCATCCTCCTCTGTGCTAGTGTGTGTGCTGGAGTGTGTCTGTCTCATATACTTGCAAGGGTGCGATTATACATCTGTAACTCCTAACTTGCTGTTAGTTTTTTAGGAGGGCTTGGTTTACTAGTTATTAGAAACTGTCAATAAGAGATTGGATACTAGGTCTCGTGGTAGGTTCAGTGTGTGGGATTATTTTGAAGGTAACTGTTAACACTTGGATGAAGTAGAAGGGCTCCAGGATATGGTATAGTATAAGTTGAGAGATCAGTAGTGTCATGTTAGTGATATAAATCAATGATGATCACAATTATCATAATATGGCAAATAAAAATAGCATTCTTACCAGATCTCCAGTCTAAAGTAAATTTACTCAGAAGAAATGAATATGATTAAAGCAGTGAATTCTTAGCAGTCATAAATGAAGGTCATGACCTTCATATTTTCTGTCTGATTGGTTCTGAGATTATTTCTGGATCTCTTATGTCTGCTTTCATTTCATTATAGGCACAACTTCATCAAATATTAATAGCAAGGGGTGCAGGGTAAAACTTTTGCATCTGGTTCCTTGCTCTTCCTCACTGCCTTATAGAATATTCTGGAAATCATGGTCAACTACTGCTGCAGAGCCAGCAGATGGAGAAAAAGAACACTATTCTGTTTCTATGTGAATATGAAGAATGACTATTGTTTGAACTAGTGTTAAAGTGTAAGTAGCTAATCAATACCATGAATAGAAAATCAGAAGGTTACATTTTGGAAAGACACCTCTCTTCCCATCTATGCCCCCTCTGCCCAGTCAGTTATTTTCCTCCTTGATACATTTAATATACTTAAAACTTTCTGGCTGTGCAAATTGGCAATAAATGCATGTAACACGCAGTCTTGCAGCATGGATAGCTTTTACCTGGATTGTTTATTTTAGCTTTTTACATCCTGCAGCTGATAGGATGATGTGATCACAGAGATACTGCTCTTAGGAATGCTTTTGTTTTAACAAGGCTTGAAATTGGCACCTGTCAGGTATACATCAGCGCATGACTATAGTTATGTGAATAGTGGTACAGTCTCACCTCTGAAGTCAAACACCTGGACCAGCTGGCAATACAGCAGATGCACCATTTTATCAATCAGTCATTTCCCTAACAGAGTATCTTCTACTCTGGTACTCCTCCTTTCTTGATTTGAAAGTACAATTTTCAGTCATTTCACAGAAGGTTGCTTTGTAGCCAACTTTAATCATAGCAGAAAGCGTTCATTATATAGTGAACTGTATGACATGTGCAGACAAAAGTATAAAATCTTTCTCCATTTTTCATATCAATAAATCAAGTGACTTCTAGGATAATAATAAAAAATGTAAAAAAAAAGTGTGAAAGAGTAAAAATTTTGATTCATGAGAAAAGCAGCTTTTAATTCAGGTAATAGTGAGGTTGTTAATAAATAATTCATGGTTGGAAACAAATGGTCTGCATAATTACTTAGAATTCTCACTTATGACAAGAAAATATTTTTGTTCAGCAGTGCTCATCTGTGCTCACTCTTGTTATCAAGCCTTAAACTTCTCCCACAGAGTTTTAAGAAGTATTTTATGGGCTGTTCATAGCAGTGAGCCTCATATGTATCCAGGCTTAGCCTCTCATAGTTTATAGTACTCCCTTAAGGTTTTAGTTGTTCTGAGCATCACGTAAGTATGAGAGGATAATGGTCCCAACTGTACTTTGAATATTAAAAACAAACTTTCACCAATGTCCTACTGTAGATTAGGGCAGTGAAGTTTTATTCTAGTTATGTCCCCTCTCCTGCTGCCATTGCCATGTACACATGCACATTCCAGCACCACCATGAGAGGCATGGCTAACGTCTGTCGCATGCAATCCGCTCTTTGCGTCTCTTTCCTTTTCCCAAGGGTAAAGTTTCATATGGAATTTTGTTTTTATAGATTTCAGTTCGTATCTTGTTTGTTAAGTTTGCTTCGTAGAAGGAGCCCCAGCCAAAGGAATGCAGCTTTTACTTGAAACACAAAGGTGTGCCAAGGGGTGGTTTTCACGTAGGCAGGTGCTCTTTTCAGAGCCTGTCTTGGAGACCTAAGTTTAGGTTTGTGAATAAATAACTCCGCATGCTTCAGCTTCAAAAATACCACTAAATAATAGAGATCTGCCCACTAGAAGATCTTTTATGTATCCCCACCCTTTGTCTTGAAATACCTCTTTAGGCCAAAGGATGAAGATCTTGTAATCCAGTGTTTTATAACTTGGTATGTTGATCAAAGGAGGGGTTTGATGTGTTCCTCGTAACCTGTTTTGTCAAGGAACTTAACAGCTGTTGTTCCCTCAAGAATGACTTGGTGCCTGGAGAAGTGATGATGCTGTTGTCCAAGTACCTGTTACTTACCTCTGTCCTATTGCCCTGACAGCTGGGAAACTGAGTCTCTGGGTGACTTGATATCTTTTGGGTGATTGAAAATGCTGTTGACAGGAGAAGGTGGAATATGAGTGTTTTCCTCAATTCCCACCTCTTAGAGGAGGTGTGGTCATTTTGTTACCTGAGCACTCCTGAGAAGCAGTAAGAAAGCAGTGTCAGAAAATAAATTCAGAAGAAGGCAGTTGTCCTGCTTGCCTAGTTTAAGATGTATTTATTTCTGAAGTCAGCATCAATCACAATGTGACATTTATTTTTTCAGTATCTGGTTGTGGATATCACAAAGTGTTATTTTAAGTTTTACGTGAGACCTTAGTGCAGGTGGGACTTTTGTAATCATTTTTCTTCACTGAAAACATACTGGTTTCCTGGCTCTTTTAGTCAGGAAATGTCCCCCTGGTACAAACCCAGGAAGCACGGGTCAAATTTGCAGAAGTTGGCTTGAAATCCCTTTGAACTTGTTCAGTATTTCCTTATTTGATTGATTCCTCCAGGATTGAACTGGAGAAAATTTGCAGAGTGGTTCAATTGGTGGTGGAAGGATGGGCTCATGGCACTAAAGGGAAATTTTGGATACCTGTGATGAGAACAAATCTTCGGTTTACATTGAGGTAGACCCTGCAGTGAACTGTGTGCTAAACTGAGGAGGCAGTGCTGAGTAATGCTGAGATGCTGAGTTATTCCTTGAACTGTGTTTTAGTAGCTCATACCAAAAGAAAGTGTCTTTTTCCAGTCTCATGGAGTCAGAATTAGCTTTCCATAAAGAGTGATCACATTTGCTTTCTTTTTCTGTTTTAGAAAATTAGGCTCGTCTAAAGTGCCATGAGTTGCTCACTGGGATGAGAAGTATGATGACCAGAGTATTGTCACTACTGATACACCACCTCCTTTACAGATTTGCAGACAGAATACTGCTGTCCTCCAGTCAGTTTGGTAATTTGAGCCTTTGTGAACAGACCATACCTAGTTGAATTGCTGAGGTTTGTTTGCTTGTTTGAATGAATGCTAGTTCAAAGGCATTATTCAGATTTTCCTTCTCTGTTGGTTGTTATTTGTCATGTGTTTCACTCTGAGTTAATATTGTATCTGCTTTGCATCTCAGTTAAAATATATAAAAAAGTTTGCTTGCTTGCTTTCTCTCTGCTTTCTACCTTGTATTTTTAAAAAAATATAAAAATCACACCTTCAGATTGAATATAGGTTAGATATTTCCCTGGTCATTGAAGAAGGGTTGCACTAGATGACCTTTGAAGGTCCCTTCCAACCCAAACTATTCTGTGATTCTGGCATATATTTGTGCTTTAGTGGCTAATTTAGTATAACTGAAGAAGCTTTCTTTCCCTTTTCCTTATATTATTGATGTACCTTGCAGATTATTGTCCTCTGCTTTCAAGGAAAAAAAAGCTTAATACTTTTGTTAATTGCATAACAGAATTAACATTGTCAAATGCCTGCTTTGATTAGGATTTGGAAGTACCTTTACATGTGTTTCGTGCTTCCTGTTCCACGCACAAGGTGGGTGCAAGTCTTCTGCCTGCAGTTTGACTAAGACACTCAGTTTCATGTTGATCAGGGCTTGAGCAGCTTTTGAACATGTGAAAAACTGAGCTTACAGGCAGCTTCTTCTCACCAGGAGCAGGGATGTGCGTGCACCAGTGTTATGCAGCCTGTATCCAGAGTGACAGTAAAGAAAAAGGAGGGGGGAGAGGAAAAAAAAAGAGAAAAGAGGAAGAAAAAGACTGGCTGCAGCCTGCTGAGTGTAAGCAGCTGCTGCTCGCTGTCTTGTGCTGTGAGAGCACCTTTCTGACAGGTTCTCAGGCTCGGCTCCAAGGTCAGCGCGGGATTAGGATGGGAACCCACTTTGCCTCTCCTGACAGCTGCAGTGTTTAGTCACCACACAGTGACTTCAGCCCTGTGGCTTCTAAAGAATGTTTAATTAGTTTGCCCACTATCAAAAATTATCTCAAGCAGAGACACAAACATATGTTGGAATTGGAGAAGATATAGTAGGGGGGCTGGTGGAGGGTGCATCCAAAAATATTGTAAATAATTTTTTATACAGGCTGATGCACTTTGATTCTGATCTTGTGATTGAGTGTTTTAGTATTTGTTTATATATTTAGTTTTTCAATTTCAGTTTATTCCGGTATAAAGTGTGCAGGGAACTGGTGCTGTTTTCACAGATGTACTTTGATGATTTGATTTGTAATATAAGTGTTGTATCTGATATTACCATAGTTCTGCATGGTCTGTGTTTTGACATGTGGAAGTAAAATTTATAATTTTCATAGGTAGTAATCCCAAACTGAAGAGACGCTTTTGTTCTACATAATTATTTTTGAGGCATCCCCTGAAATCAGCATTTCTTCTCTACTGAAAAAGTATGCTGAAGCGAACAAGTACGCTGCTGTTCTCACCCACAGAGTAAGAGGTTGGTGGGAACTTGAGGAGCCTTGGGAAGGCACAAGCGCCATTCTGTGAGGAGAGCCAGCCCACCTCGCCAGAGCACTGAGAGCATAAGCCAAGTCAAGCAAGTTTGTAATAGATAAAAGCATTGGATCTCTTCTGCTTTCCCCTGTGACTGGCGGTGTCTTGCTGTAAATGGCGACTCCCATCACACCCTGAAATACTCCTGAAAACCCAGTTATTTTCTGAATAGTTTTTAAAACTGCATGAAATGCATTGGCATCCTTTCCTTTGGAAGCTTTCTGTAGGAGAACAAATCACGTTTGAATGGTAAAATCCTTTTCATTTGCCTAACCTGCATGGCTTACAGTAGGAGAGGGGACATGGAAGGTGAAATATGGCAGCACTTGCTGTGTACAAGATGCAACGCGGAGCCACTGCTTCCACTTGGCCAAATGCCATGAGAGTGGTGCTCCTGTTCAGGAGTATTTTCCCACCAGAAATAAAGCTGAGGAAGAGGCTAAGGAGAGCTCATTGGCCTTTCTGGTAGAGTTGCTGAATATTTAGGTCACATTAGGCCAGCAGATACTGCAGTGCAGAAATACATGAGTAGACATTCATAGGAACCCTAAAGACAAATGCCTGGCTACCCTGTCTGCAGAGCAAATGGTTTGGGGTTTTTTGTTTGTTTTCCTATCCTTGTCTCTCACCATTTTTCTGCCTTTCATTTATTGACTGCTTTTAGGAACATTTTTTTCCTGTAATTATAGTTGTAACCTTCTTGTGGTATGGACAGTCCCTAGAATGAACTTCAGTCCTTATTTATTTTGTTTAAAATTGTTCCAAATTACTATGATCTGGCAAATGAAGTTGCTAAGCCACTATCCATCATATTTGAAAAATCATGGCAGTCAGGTGAAGTTTCTGATGACTGAAAAAAGGGAAATATAACCCCCATTTTCAAGAAGGGGAAAATGGATGACCCAGGGAACTACAGACCAGTCAGTCTCACGTCTGTGCCTGACAAAGTTGGAGCAGATTCTCCTGGAAGGCATGCGAAGGCACATGAAAAACAACAAGGTGCTTGGTGACAGCCAGCATGGCTTCACTAAGGGAAAATCCTGTCTGACCAATTTGGTGGCCTTCTATGATGGGACTAAGGAACTGATAGACAGGGGTAGAGCAGTGGATGTCATCTACCTGGACTTGTGCAGAGTGTTCAGCACTGTCCCACATGACATCCTTGTCTCTAAATTGGAGAGACATCAATTTGATAGGTGGACCCCTTGGTGGATAAAGAGCTGGCTGGGTGGCCGCACACAAAGAGTTGTGGTCAACGGTTCCATGTCCAGGTGGAGACCAGTAACGAGTGGTGTCCCTCAGGGATTGGTGTTGGGAGCGGTCTTGTTCAACATCTTCGTCGCTGACATGGACAGTGGGATTGAGTGCGCCCTCAGCAAGTTTGCCAATGACACCAAGCTGTGTGGTTCAGTTGATACGCTGGAGGGAAGGAATGCCATCCAGAGGGACTTTGACACGCTTGTGAGGTGGGCTGATGCCAACCTCATGAAGTTTAACCATGCCAAGTGCAAGTTCCTACACCTGGGTCGGAGCAATCACAGTCACAGCTACAGGTTGGGCAAAGAAGAGATTGAGGTCAGCCTTGTTGAGAAGGACTTGGGGGTGCTGGTCAATGAGAGAATGAACATGAGCCAGCAGTGTGCGCTCGCAGCCCAGAAAGCCAACTGCATCCTGGGCTGCATCAAAATTTCAAAGGAGGTGATCCTGCCCCTTTACTCTGCTCTTGTGAGACTTCACCTGGAGTACTGTGTGCAGTTCTGGTGTCCACAACATAACAAAGACATGGAACTGTTGGAACAAGTCCAGAGGAGGGCCACGAGGATGATCAGGGGACTGGAGCACCTCCCATATGAAGATCGGCTGAGAAAGTTGGGGCTGTTCAGCCTGGAGAAGGCTGTGTGGATACCTCATAGCAGCCTTCCAGTATCTGAAGGGGGCCTATAGGGATGCTGGGGATGGACTCTTCACTAAGGACTGTAGTGATAGGACAAGGGGTAATGGGTTAAAACTTAAACAGGGGAAGGTTAGATTGGATATAAGGAAGAGTTCTTTCCTGTTAGGGTGGTGAGGCACTGGAATGGGTTGCCCAGATAGTTGTGCATGCTTCCACCCCTGGCTGGACAGAGCTTTGGGTGAGATGGTTTAGTATGAGGTGTCCCTGTCCATGGCAGGGGGTTGGAACTAGATGATCTTAAGGTCCTTTCCAACACTATCTATTCTGTGATTCTATGATCTGTACTTGTAAAAATATGCCCTGAGTAGCCTCATGGCCTGTTTTTCATCTTTGCTTGTCCTTCCCTCTTGCTGTTTTAAGCTCAATTAATTTTTCCTTAAAAATAGGGTTGTAGGCTTTTCAGTGTAGGATTTGTATCATCTTGCCTGTTTTGTTCCTGTTTATGATCTTGGCTCATATGAAGGGGTAACGACGTTATAGGGGAAACAGCCTGTCACGTGTAGATGTCCTAATTTGTGTGAATAACTGTCAGTAAGATGTGTCTCTGTTCGAGTTGTCATATCAAATTACTAATTTCTGTTGCTGACTTTGGGATCCTCAAGATATGTTTTAAGTATTAATAAAACATGTTTTTTAACATCCCACTGCTGTAATAAACTATTATTCCTATTTTAGGAAAGAAAAGGATTTTAGCGTGGTAATTTCAGGTACCCATGAATGCACACTTTCTTGGCAGGAGTAGGAAGTAACTGAATGTATTATTTCTGTGTTTTAACCAGAAGACGTTATTCTTCCTGGCTGAAATTCTTTGATTCACATCAGAATTGAAAGGATGCTTCTGATAAATGGCATAAATGTTGCTATGGCTTCCCAGCAGCTAGTTTTGTGGCAATCAGACTGCAGAGCAGCTTGGAGCTAGTGAAGCGTCTTACCTCTACTCGTGCCAGTTTGCAGAACTGTGCTGTAATGGAAGGCATCAGCAGGATTCTTCTACTTGGCTTTGCAGTGAGAAAAGAAACTCAACACTTCCTTCTTCCTTAGTATTTAGATTCTTATTTCGCTTACTTGAGATTTGTAAGAATAAATTAGGAGGGTTAATAGTGTAATACATGTAATTACTACATAAAAGTAAGTAGTTATATCATCTCTTAGAGAGTTGCTGGAATTAAACATTTTGCTTAATGTAGCATTTCTGAATGCTGAGATAAAAATGATGCACATGGTCCTGTAAACAGTTTTTTTCTTATGTTTTGGATAAGGATGTATAGAGAATTGCATATTTTAGAAAAAAAATATGGATTTTGCTATAATCCCATTATTTATTGTCTTACTGGAGTTGTTTACTGAGCTTTCTCTATGTAAGACTTGTTTGTAGGGAAAATGTTAATACCTTAATTGATTTCATCTCAGAAAAGTAAAGTCTAAATAAGAATGTGGAATTCCTCTGAGATATGTGGGGATTTGCAGTACCTAGAGAAAGAAAATGAAGGAAGTAAAATTTTCTACCAACCCATGTACAAATTGGAGTTGCCACTTGCGGAATATAACAAAAACAACTTGCATGAAGCAGCATAGTTATTATGCTATGAATAGAGGAGTAGAGCTAAAACCCTTATCTTCTCCAGAGAACATACTGCTTGTGTACTGTATTGTTGGGGGTTGGCCTGTCTCTGCAATTCATCTGGGAGTATTTCTTGTGTGAGATTTTACTATCTAGGACCGCGTTTTCTTCTGACAGTCATTGTTTCAGAGAAGGGCAGAAGGGTTTTGTTCTTATTCCCTATCTTGTACATCCTCCAGTTCCACATCAGCCGCTTTTCCCATTTTGCCTCTGGTACTGTAGATACGATAGTCCACTACCTCTCTAATAGGAATCAAATGCAGAGTCTTCAGGAAAGCAGGAGAGTACCTAACAGCAGGATAGTGTAGTTACTATTTCTCTAAACCTAGCTAAACTAGAGAGAACCCTAACTTGCTTAAAATATCCAGATCCTTCACTGGTATTTTTGGGTGAACGATAGAAGTCATCCTTTTCATAGCACTCGTGTGTGTTGGCTGTCATGGTAGGAGTCTAGTCTTCAGCTAGAGGAATCATCAAGTCACAGAATGGTTTGGGTTGAAAGCGGACCTTAAAGATCATCTAGTTCCAACCCCCCTGCCATGGGCAAGGACACCTTCCAGTAGGCCATGTAGACTTCTGCAGGCCTTGGTAAAAAGTGTGTCCCCATTTTTCTAATAAGCCTGCTTTATTTACTGAAAGGCTGTCAGAAGATCTCCCCAGAGCTTTCTCTTCTCCAGGCTGAACAACTCCAACTCTCTCAGCCTGTCTCCATGGCAGAAGTGCTCTAGTCTCTGATCATCTTCATAGCCCTCTGGACCCACTTCAGCAGGTCCATGTCGCTTGTGCTGGGGGCCCCTGAGCTGAACAAAGTACTGTGTGGTCTCAAGAGAGCAGAGTAGAGGGGTAGAATTACCTCCCTTGACATGCTGATTACCACTGCTGTTTTCTTTTAGCTTGTGTACCTTGCCATTCCTCTTCTGCTCTAAATCTTTGGTTTGGGAGATACTTTGAAAGCTATTGCTTGATTTCCTCAGCAATTTCAGTGTACGTTAGCATTCAACACAACAGATGTATCACAGAAAAAGGAAAATGCGATTGCCATTTTGGGAAGAAATTACAAGAGGCTCTTCATTTACCAAAGTCTTGGAGAGTGAGGAGGCAAGTTCTTCACTGATAGAGCAGTGGAAGATAACATAATTGAGTGGAAGATAACATTATTGGTAGTGAATTAATTTTACCTTTGTGTATAGGGTATTGATAAAATGCAGCATGTCGCACACTGATGTATTCCCTTTCATTAGAAATGCTGTGTGAATGGAATCGGGCAGGAAGCAGTAATTATCAGCTGGAGTTTTATATATAATCGGACCTATAATGAGAGGTATGAGTGGTTTGCTTACTGTGTGCTTCAGTTCTGAAACAGAAAAACACAGCCAGCAGCACAATGAAGAGTTTTCCTCTTAATTTTGATCAATTTGATTCCAGTGTTAAAATTTATTTGGTATTAAAACAGCACAGTGCAAGCATACATAATGGTACCAGTAATTTCAATGTACATTTAATATAATATAATATATATGGTTATATCTTCAATTTTGAGGCAAGATAAAAGATGGATAGAGGAGAAGTTGTGGCTGAACCATCCCTGGCAGTGCTCAAAGCCTGGGGCTTGGGATGGGGCTTTGAGAAGCCCTGCCCACAGCAAAGGGGTTGGAACTAGGTGGTCTCCAAGGTCCCTTCCAACCCAAACCATTCTATGATTCTGTGAATATGTTCAGTGTTTTTTGTCAGCTGCAGAATATCATCAGAGATCGCTTTTTCAAAAGTGGTATAAGCTGTGTGCAGTATCCAGGTTATGCATTGAAGTATGAACTGCTACATAAGCCTGCTGAGTCAGGGAGCAGGGAAAGCAGGGTATGTTTCTCTGGTATGTATGTGTTGTATATTCATTCACTCCTTTCTTACGCACAAACATGCTTGAAAAGCAACCAAAGAGATTATTATAGCTATTTACAGAATCTAGGTAGCACTCAGAAGTTGAAGAGTGCTTAAGTTGTCTATCCATCTTCAGTTTTTGTCTTCAATTTTTCTGTCTTTATATTGTTTACTGCATAGAACAAATGGTATTTATGCATTGAACAGCTATACCATGCTTTGAATAGTTTGTAAAGAAGATGAGAGTTCCCTGTTTCTTCTCGACAACGGTAAGATATCATTATAATAATATGCTTCACAGTCACAAATGAATTTAATTTTTCAGGATCCTATGAGCAGAGAAGCATATTTATCCTTTATTTATCCCAGTTCACAAATGCTCAGCTCAGGATTAGAGATTAAGGATGCAAGTATCTATTATAAATTCTGGGAATTGCGATTACACACCTTGAGCCATTTTATCTTCTATTTCTCATCTGACTTTGATACCTAGGACTCTTCCTGCAGCTGTATGAACTGAGCAGCTGCCTTTGCATTCAGTGCCAGTATTAGATATTGGCCTGTGCCTCCAGCCGGATAGGCAGGCAGGCAGCTGCTTTTATGTATTAATATGTGAAGCTGGCATTGCTTATTAAGGCAGCTGCTCGTCTGTCCTTACAGCTGGAGAAAGGGTGTTTCCTACTATGAACAGCTCATAAGAGTGGAGAGAGACTCCAAAACAAGGAGGGTATGGCCCTCTTTTTCATCTCTAAGCTATATTGCTTAGGGCTGCAAAACTGTTTGATTTCATTAGGAAGTATAAACAATTAATGGAAGTAATTGAGTACATTGAAGTTACCATTCTTTCTTCTGCTTTTTATGGGTTTTAGACTGGTGACAAAGTTATTGTGTAACTTGATTATTATTTTTTTTAAGCAAAAGTGGTTTTATTGCTTAATGTTAACCACATGAGTTGAAATTCTGTACTGAGTTTAAAATCATGTAACACTATTGCTTTAAATTGTACAGTTAGTGTTAGGATCTGTTCACAAAAGTTTTAATGTTTTTCTATGATTCTTGTACACACAGAGAGATAAAATGGAAACTAGTGCATGGCCATCCTTCCTTGTAGCACTTGGCTATTTATTCACAGTACTTTTGTGGGGTTTAAAGATTCAGATGAATTTGAACCTTGATCTTTTACTTCTGTCCTTATTTAGAGAAAAAGAATGAACGCTTGCATTACAGTTTGTGCAGCTTTTGACAGATGAAAGCTCTACTCTGCTGTATTTCATCTGGTCATCAACAGCCAGCGTTGGCTTGGTTTTGGAAGGCCTTGTACATATGAAACTTCTTTCTGTCAAATTCTCAAGTAACATACGGTTAGAAGAAAAGAAGAATGGGGATTAGTGAAAAGCCTGGAAGTGCTGTTTGTGACAAAGCCATGCCATCATCGGTAAATGACATGAAGCCCACCACTAAGCTACTTCATGCTTTGTGGACAGTGTTGAATGAAGTAGCAGAATTCTGCAGGGAGCACCATAGCGTTTTATTGAAAGGGGAAAACAGGGAGAGAGCGAACAAGGTGATACTTAATATTCTGTTCTGAGTGGGCAAAGAAGGCTTCAGTGGCACAATACTGTGCACCTCTTGAGTCTCTAGAAAGCTTTATATAGAGCTAGTGAAATAAAGGACGTGTTTGAGGAGTAAATAGGAAAGCATGAGAGGATCTCAGTATTGATGGGAGCGTGTGCCTCCATGCGATTGGGAGTCCCACACACCATAAGCTGCTCTTGGAGCATAAACAAACACCTCTTGGAAGAATGAAGCATGCTTTCCTTTGATGTTGCAGGCAGGTTTTGGAGTACGTGTAAGAAGTAGTCTTCCCGTTTTTCACACCCACCTCCTCACGCCCCATAGTTAAAATTAGTTTCTGTTCTTTCCTTTGGTATTTGCAGTATGCAAAGTGGAAGTGTTTTTTGGGGGGGTTATAATGAAAATTTCTTCTCCCTTAAGAAGTCTTCAGACCAAAAGTTTAGTTTGTCCTATACTATTTTTGGGTGACAGTTCAAAGAAACATTATTATTGAGCTTAATTTCTCCTTTGATACACAAATGAGGTTCTTTTGATGTGGGACAGTTGTTCCCATAGCAAAGCAACTCTTCAGTGCAGTTCATTATTAGCAAGCAGTTGTTAAATGCGTACATCTGTTTATACTACGTAGGCAAAACTGATTGTAGTGCTACCAAAGCGAGCTTGCCTTGTACACTGTTCTATACCTGCTGTTACTCGTCATGCTGAATTTTGTCAAATTTTGAATGCTTGGAATTAAGTTACCTGTTATTTTTCCTTGATTCTGCTGTTTGTTTGTTTTGCTTTTTGCATTACAGAAATGTTTCAAGCATTTCTGGAAGTACGTTGCTGTGGGTGTTTTTAATGGAGCGTTATCCTGCCCTGCTTAGGGGCAAATCCTTGAAATTTGACTGGGGTAGCCTTCATCGGGGAGGTGCCTCGTGCTACTTGTTTCCTAATCCACATAGACTGAGCTAAGAGAGCAGGTGTTTGTATATGCATAGAGATTTCGTAGGTGCTTCTATTGAGGATTTTTTAATTCATCAGCTTCTCTGGGCAATGGTCATCTTCATGACTCTGTTATTTTCAGTCTCCTTTAGCGTCTACTCGTTCTTCTGCCAGACCAAAGGCAACTTGAGTGCTGACAGCTTTTCATGTGCTATAGTCCAGTGAGAGAGAATGGGTATTAGTCAAGAAGAAACGATGATCTCTAGACTTCTTGCTATATTTTTTCTGGACAGAAAAAGAATGTTTTGCATTTCACAGTCCCTTGATCACTGTACCAGTCACCAGTCATATAATTAAGAATCAAGGATTATTTTTTTGTGTTGGATAATAAAGAAATTGCACAGGATCATTGCTGCTACTTCCAAGAATACCAGCTACTAGTAGTGCTGATGTTCTCAGGAGAAGAAAACTAAACTGGGACTTAGAGAAGTTAGCCTATTTTTTCTGCTTTATAATATGCAGCCTATAGCAGTAAACCCAATGAAGCTGAATACCTTGAATGTATACCTAAGGGACTGTTGAAGAAATTTAGTTTTCATCTTTAGCTTTAGAAAGCTTATTTTTGTCACCTTAACTTTCTTACACCTTTCTTACGTGTCATATATACCAGAATTAAAAAGTGTTAAAGGAAGTCTTGTATTGTACAATTTTTTGTGTGTTTTAATAATTTCAACAGGAAAACAATTAGTGCTTGTATTTGAAACCTACTTTCACTACAGAAAATGATTCATAGAAGGTGATGCAGTCATATCTTTTGATCTTTGCTGGAGGAAGAACAAAAAGAAAGTTGGCTTGGTTTACACAATTAGCTTACACAATTAGCTTAGATATTAGGTAAACAAGTACCACTGTTAGGGTGATGAAACTCTGAGAGGGCTTACCTAGGGGCTGTTTAAACAAATCTTTCCTTCATAAAAGTTTCTTAAAAACAAGTTAGATAAATATTTGCCAGGGGTAACCTCCTTTAGTGTAAATGGGAAGACTGGAAACCGCCTCCCACCTTTAATTTTTCTAATTTAAGTCAAGCATTTAAAAAGTGTCTGGTCACTAAAGACTTGTTTTTGAGACCCTTTAAGCAAGTACAGTAGAAAATCCAGCTTTCCAATACAGTAGGTGCCAATAAACACTTCCAGATTTCTGCAGTAAACATTTCTGCATTCTGCGTGTTAAAACACAGTCTTTTCCCCAAGATTTTATCTTCCCTTGTAAGTGACGCAGCTGGATGAGAAATACTAAAAAATACAATCTTGTAGTAATCTGCTCAACTTCCTTTGTAAATAACCATGAAATAATCAGGGAAGCATTTGGCTGAAATACTGATGGAACTGTTACCCAGAATTCATTCTGCCACTTTGGTTTCATTTTGTGCATTTCAGTCAGTTCTTATTACTTTCCATTAGCTCAGTAAGTGCTCGAAGGAGCTGAGGTGGTCAATAACACAACCTTATCTCTAAAACAGTTTACTAGCAGGCTTTGCTAAACTGTAACTTGAGGAAGTAATATCTTTTCTGGCTCACCAACAGCTTGCACTGTTTAGCAAGAAATAACCTCGTGATGTGCCTTCTCAGCTTCTGTCCCTCTAATTTCCTATTTATTTCACCTATGCTATTATGAAAAGTGTTTCTATTGAAGAATGAATATAATAGTTACAGCTTTGCACCTGTATTGTTTTCAAACTAGAAAATGTTAGGGAAAAGAAAAAGAAACACGTGAACATCCAGTATCGCCATCACATAGCAGTATTTAATACAAACCTACACACACATTATAGTTTAATTAAAATCTGTCATTGCTTGACTGCCTGCTTGCACACATGCATAAAACAGTGTACTCCTGAAAGGGAAATTTTTTAAGAAGGTACCTTGGTATTGCCAAATGTAGCAGTTATTTCATAGAAGTTATTTGGATATCAAAATCGGGAAATAGCGGTTGACAATGCTGAAGAGTTCTTAACTTGGAATTTCAATTGTTTTCCATCACTTACTATGACACACTCTAGCAGCTTAGGAGTGAGACTGCTGTAACTCATGTGTTGGAGGGTGGCATCTTTAAGACTGATATACTACTACACTGAAAAATCTCTGTATTTTCAGTCTTTTGATGGGTGCAGTTTAGTTACCTGTGTTTGATATCAGACTGCTAGCCTGCAGATTACTGCATAGCCTGCGCAGTTACTGCTCAAACCAGTTTGCTGTGAAGCATTTATCTTGCAACATCCAAGGCATGAACTAAGGATAAAACTCAGGTGTTTGAATATTAAATTATTTAATTTTATTAGTCCTCACTTTTTTTATGTTTTGGGGGGTTTTTATACTTTATTCAAATTTCTTTAGAATAATAGTAGTATAAGACATTTTTAGTCCAGTGTCACCTTCACAATTGTTACGTTTGAACATAATTTGTAGGTTGTACCTAGAGTGGTGCTTATATTGCAATATCAAATGACATGAGTGTTATGTTTTGTTCTTTTTCTGTTGCAAAGATGGATGAGCATGTATTTGACATGCAGACTTTGATGATGGTATTCCAGGAACATCCAGTAAATACTTCCCCAGTCTCTTCTCTAGTCCCTCCAGCAAATTTAATTTGGTTTCTTAAGTAAGATTGAAACACTGGAATCACACCTGATGAAGCTGGTAGAAAACCAGTGAAATAATTATGGTGAGTTAAATCTGTTCTCTACATCATTACATGACAAGAGTGTGAGGAGTCAACTGTTCACGTAGCAAAAGAGAACCCTAGAACTTTCCAGAGTCACTTCACTAGCAGCGAAGTTGTAGCAGTGAGGTTACAATAGCTGCTGCCTTACCATTACCCCAGCTCTGCAGGGTGAGCCAGCCTCCTGTTTCCTGCTGCCATTCAGAAATGCTGCTGTTGTGTCTCTTGGCTACAAACATTGCTCTTGGGGCAGAGAATCCCATGTACAGACAAAAACCTAAGTCCCCTGGCAGGGCTTTCCAACTCTTGTCTAACAAACAGTAATTGCGACGCTAGCTGAACTGTAAAATTTCTGTTTCTTTCTGATTTTTACTGCAGTTGATGAAGTAAAGCTATAAAGCCATCATTTTTGCTTTTATGTGCTGGCTTTCTGGGTGTTAAGTGTGACACAATTCTAAAATCATGTTAAATCTTTTTATATATTACCTTTTAAATATCTGTATATAAGTTTTATTTACATAATATAAACAACGTGACTTTTCATATATTAAAATGATTGCTATGCAAAAAGTGCTATTTTAAGGGTTAGTTAATTACTTCTGTGTTCTGCCCATGGTCAAAAGGCTAAAAATTTGATCACATGGTAAAACTGAAGTTAAAAGTATTTAAACATTTCCATTTAAGACCTTTTAATTGCAGTGTGGAGTAAATAGTAACTTTGTAACTGGCATAATTTTCTTTGTGAGTTAGTTGTGCACAACCATCAGTATTGAGGTTGAATAACTTTGTCTTAAACAGCACACTTTCTTCTAAGTTTCTTCTAATAGTTCATGAAGTTTGTAAGTGTGGTTAATGCTGAAATGGGTCAGATGAGATGTGGCTGAGACAGGGTCTGAGAGGGTGCAAGTGCAACGTGCTTAAAGAACTTCGTAGATAGACAAGTGGTGATGATAGCAGTGCTGAATGTCTGTCTGTCTGTGGAGGGATATATGCTGTGTGGCCTGGTTGAAAATTGAATTTCTACAGGTGATAAATGATAAAGCAGGTGCCTAAGATGAGTCTATAGCAAAATACACATACCTGCTTTCAGGTGCTCATCCATACTCTGGGCTTTGTGGGTGTTTTATCGCCCACATAATCTGAGTTTATTCCCAAGTATAAGAGAAACTGAATTGAACCTGGGTGACTGAGTGCCTGGTTTTGCCTTGTATACTCAGTATTGTTATAACTAATACCACCAGCTGCAGAAGTTTTTTAATGCAGACGTAAATCTTTCAAATACATAAGTAAATTCTTTCAGAGTTGATAAAAAACTTCAATGGAATTGATGTACCAATAGGCAAAAATGATTTGTGTAGTTTTTTTCCCTAGCCCTGCGTGAGAAAACTTTCAGAACTATTCTTTCCACCCCAAGAGTATTACAGATTGCTTGGACCTTCAATACTTCCCTTAAATCTTTTGTGAAGTACAATAAACCTGCCTGTCCTTTTATAGAGCAAGTGGTAGAATTTCACCCCCCATTTAAAATGCAGATAATACATTGTTTGGAGAAGTTTGGTTGAAAAGGTAGGTTAAGCTGGAATGAGTGGTCACCTAGGCACTCTGTGTGTGTGTGCATGTATCGGGAACTTGATACTGTGGGAAAGCTGTGAGGCACCTTCTAAGGTGATGGAAAAGAAATACTGTACTACAATTAGTTTTACTCACAAATGAGAAGAGGATTTTGTTATCATGATTAATTGTGTCTTGCTCTACATCACCAGAAGGAAAGCAATAGCAGGAGCTGAAATTCTTGAACGATAGGCAGAAAG
This sequence comes from Neopsephotus bourkii, assembly GCF_033783945.1. Classification (NCBI taxonomy): domain Eukaryota; kingdom Metazoa; phylum Chordata; class Aves; order Psittaciformes; family Psittacidae; genus Neopsephotus; species Neopsephotus bourkii. Next base: position 11,901,893 of record NW_026902293.1, on the reverse strand, counting down.
AAAAGACTTAAAAAGTGAAAAGTACGGAAGCAGTCTTGAGATCTCTCTTACTTCTGCTAACAAATATAACCACAGGCTCTGGCTTCTGAGATAGATGGAAGTGATAAGCAGCTCCCTTTTCAACCACCAAGCTTATTTAAACATTGATTGGGACAAAACTGTTCTTTGTTTTATTAGTATTGCTGAATCTTTAGTACAGAGTTGGCATTTGAGCCAAGGGCTGTCTTTACTACAGACTGGTTTCTAACATTTTGAGTGCCCATTTGATTCCAGGCTTATAAACTGAGTTTTCCGTTGGCTTTCATTTGCTTTCCTCAGAGTTTGAGGGTGGTAAGGTAAGCAGTTGAGGTTTTCAAGGAAACTTGGGAAAAGAAAAAGAGAATAAAAGGTTAAAAATGGAAACCTAAAGGGTGTGTGTCCTGGAGATGTGCATGGAAGGGTGATGGGTGGATGTACTGGGCTTCTTTGTAAATATTTCCCTAACCACTTGGTTTTGTTCATTTGTGCCACATGAACTGGGAATCTGCCATAATTCACTGGCAGGATGTGTTTAGTTTACTATTCCTGAACAGCTTTAAAACCTACTAAAATACAATACTCATTCTTACCTGTCAGAACTCAAGGTGAACATAACAAACATGATTGCAATTTGCTGTAGAATGGTTTCCTGTGTTTGTTAAAGGGCAAAGTGCATTTTATAACTATTTGAAAACTGTGGAATCTTAAAATATCTTTTCAGTGTTTTTAAGAATATAGACTTAAATGTTCAGCAGAATTATTTTGCATATAAAAGAAGAATAGGGAGGGGGCTTGAAGTCTGTTCCTGCGATTTGCAGATAAAGGGGGAAACCTTTCAGAGCCACAGTGCAAATAAATTCTGATTGAACACGTGAAGACCCTTGAAGAATTACTGGACACAAAGGAGATGTGGACTTTTACTTTCTTCAGTATTGAGCAGTAGAGCTTGAAGATCAGGACTTGGAAGCACTACAGAGGAACTGCAGTGATAAATTAAGGAGATTGTGATACAGGGTTTGAGTATTTTTGCATATTATCAAGGGTTGGGTGTAGGATGTTCAGCAGGGGTAGGTAACAGAGAGAAAATGAGACAGCATCTTAACAGCTTCTCTTTTCCGCTCCAGTAATACAGGATATAGGCCGAGGTGCTTGGTCTTCTAGGAGCTGGTGTGAGCATTAGCTAGGAGCAAATGTTCTCACTGAATGCTTTTATCCTGTGACACCAGCTACAGAAATTTGTGGTGAAGTTTGAAAAATGAAATAAACACTGATGAGGAGAAGAGGGGTACCAGAGGAGTTTACATGGGGAATTCCAGTTTGACTACCTAAAGTTTGGAGGAAAATGTGGAAAATAGAGTAGAAATGTGTTACATTCATGAAGATGAATTACTGCTCTGAAAATAGTCCAGCAAATGAGAGATGTTGCCTCCTTATTTCGTTCTGCCTGTTCTCCATTACTTGGGTTGGGCTTTTTTAGCCCAAATTCAGCAGACACTTGTGCAGCCATATTGCACAGCTGTATGTAGTCCTACAGAGATCAGTAAGCTTATCCATGACAGTGACATGGACCAGAACTGTCGAATGCAAGCAGATATTTCAAGATTTGCTGTCTCTGTACATGATTGCATAGAGCCCAGCACAGTCACGCTCTGAAACTGGGTTGAGGATTTGGCAATACCAGTGAGGGAAAAGGAAAATTCTCTAAATATCACATGTGATTCTTACATTTGACTGACATCACTGTTTTAATCGTGTTTTCATGAGCATTCGCATCAACGAGTTTCACTGAAAATGGCAAAATGGGAATTAAAATGTATTTTCTGTATGTGCCTGGATATTGTATGAAGAAATAATTGTTATTTTCTGATAATTTTTATTCATGCATAGAACAGGTGAGATATTTTTCACACAGTATTAAGCTCAAGTAAATTCTCTGGCTATTCAAGTATTTAGTTGTGTTTTATCTAATAGAGTCCTCGTTTAGATTTTGTGCTTTGCAGTCACCTCTTTTCAAAGGTGACTGGGGTGGAGAAATACAGTTTATTCCTTTTGCCAGGATCTCATAGCTATGATGGGATGCACTGGCAGTACATCCAAGTGGTTTGATGCAGATGTTAGCATCCACTAACCTTGAGGTCCTTCAGATCTGGACTGATTTCTTGCCATGCTGCATCGTCGTCCTTGCTATTCTGAGTTCCAGCAGGATATACTAGCTAAAGTGCAATGCTGAACTGGAGCTGACTCTTCCCATGCAGGTAGCTATATAGTTGGGTCAATAAGACCTTCTGGAAGTTGCAGCCCAGTGCAGAAATGTGTAACCAGTCTTGATTTGGCAGGCTCAGGGCTAAACAGGAGCTAAAAATTTTTCCTTGTCCTTAGCAGACAGGCTGACAAGTCACTTTCACTGTGACTTTTGGAGCTCGTGGTGTTGGGAGTCTAGTGTATCAGATCTGGCAGCACAGAGAAGCATTTTGGATGTGCATGGTTTGGTAGTCAAGGTCTGCCCAGTAAAAGTGCTTGGCCTGCTTCCCACACACAGGGAGCCCTGCTGCAGCTGAGCCCTGCATGCCTGAGTTCAGCCCTCTCTGCACTGAGTCTCCTAAACTGGGAGTGCTGGACCAGGGTCTCCAAATCCAGAGTAAAGTGCCATGGACACCCCTCCCAGATGACAGGGCTGTTTCGCTCCCTGTGGGCAGGAGCTGTAGGAGTTCCTGTAACTGAGTTTCCTCTCTGGAGAAGGCACATTAAGACTGCATACTGTGAGCAGGAAATGTTGTATTCCTTGCCTGACATGCAGCAGGTGTGTCAAAACCTCTGTTTTGCTCAAGCGTGTTCCCAGCAAGGTGAACGTTTGAGAGGCTGATTGAGAGGCTGAGTTCCATTGCAGATTTGCATCTCGTGGCTCCGTTTTCCCCAGAGGGAAGGGGATGTAATTTCAGACCCTTGGTTAAAGAGTTACAAATATTTGGGGAAACAGATAAGTTGCTGCTAATTGATTCCGTCGGCCACTTGTTCCCAGTTTTGGAAGTACTGCTGGCGTTAAAGATGAGGCATGAAGCAGCCCGAGTTAATGGTCTTTGCCAGATTTACATTGCACCACACAGGTTGGGAAGGAGCAGCTGGAGAATAGGCAGGAAGAAAAGGAGAATTTGGTGTTAATAAGCATGGTTCCAGAAAAACACGAGTTTCTTCTGGTTTTTGTATAGAGCCAGGAACCTGGACATATTTAAGTGTCACTGGGTCACGGTAGTCACGCCACCAGAAAGTACTTCTCCACAGCATTTTTTCATCCATCAGTAAGGAACTGTTGAATTGTTTGAATAGCTGGTTAAGTAGGTCTTACAAAAACAAAATATAAATGCTAATCAGTAAGTGATGGTCTTCACCCTCTATAGAGGGTTTTTCTATAATCACTTGCTTCCATTGGGTTTGTTTTCATTGCTTTATTGTTTTAAGTTCCTGGTTCACATTCTGTTTTGCTGCTCTCCAAGTGATTGACCCAACATTCAGGAAGGCAGCAGTATTTGTGCTTCTTTTTGTCTGTTTTTTTTTTTTTCTTCTCCTTCTTAAACTTCACTTTGTTCATAATCAAAGCCCACGAATGCATCCGTCTCATAGGAGACATTTTACTATCTCTAGTTCACCATTTAATGAATAAGATCTGCATTACAGTCATCATAACTTCTAAGTAGACCCAGAATCCTCAGATTGTTTTATGGGAAGTAGATACATGTTTTTAGCACCTAAAGAAATCCTTTCTGGGTAAAACCAAATCCAGGCTAAAGCCAGATAGTGGGAGAAGCTTAACCCTTTTCACTGGGCTTGGAGAAGTAGTTGGTAACTGCGGCAGCTCTTTGACTTCATTATTCAGATTAAAAAATAAATTAAAGAAAGGAGGAAGGGAATGAAAGAGCATTTCCTTACCAGGCAGTCACACAAGCTATTGTCTGTGAGCTCCCCACCCCCATCTCTTTCACCCAGGCACTCACACATGCACACAAAAAGCCAGTTTTGTGTCCTTCTGAGCACACAGATGTTCCTCTTGGCATCCCTACAGTGTGGATAGGTTTTTTTGCAGGCGCAGAATGTGAGGCTTCTTTGTTGGAGATAAAGTGTTGCCTGTGGTGGGAACTGCTGCAGTGATGGGAAAGTATCATAATGTATTGTTGGATTACTGTGGTTTTTTTCCCCAGTAGAGGCAGTATATTAAAGTAGCTTTGTGGGCAGTGAATTGTTTGAGCCAAGCCTGGCTAATACTCTCTCCTTGGCAAGCAGTTGTACAAGGTATGGTTGGCATAGTTTGGACGATCACAGGGTTTGTCCTGGGCATGTGCAGTGGTTCTGCTGCTTTGAGTAGGAAGTCTGACCAGCCATGTTTGGTGAGCTAACAGAAGTGGTCTATCTGTTGTACTTTCAGCTCTTAATTTTTCAGTTGTATGAAGATCTGGTATGATATGTGCCGCCTTCTAAATAATATTGAGGACATTGGTTTTAGGTTTTATATATAATGGTGTTAAGAAACAACTTAAAATTAGAAGCTAATAGCATTAGGTGTTTGCCTGAATTTTCATACAGAAAGGGATGTAGCCCTTTCAAATTTTTTCATGTGCTGCATCCTGTCAGAGAACATTGGTACTTCTTTGGGCACAGTTGATGACGTTGCCAACATGAAGCTCAGTCCAACTCTTCTGTTGTTCATGATACCAAGCAAGAGAAACACAGACCTGTCATCTGGGGTCTGGATTAAGATCTTTTTGTCCATATCATGTTATTTTTTACTTCCGTTTCTGAAATATTCACAGATTGTCATGACTTTAGCTCTTTCAGTTGGCAGTTTTATACCCACATAATAAATATGTTCTAGTGTGAAAGATCTACCTGTGTAGATCCAGTTGAAAGAGTGTTCAGTTTAAGACTGATAAAGTGAGGTATGGCTCAAGAAAGAGCTTTTAGATGAAAAATTTTGCGAAGAGGCTGCTTCTAGGGATAATTTGAAGTTGAGACTATAGAGGAGAAAGTTACCATTAATTATTTTATCAGTTTGGTCCTCTATTGACAAGAAGCTCTATCCCTTCCTTTTTTCCCCAAATATTTTTTATTTATCTCTGCTTTCCTTACTGTGGAGAAGGACTTGATGAAAATAACAATTTAATTTTCTGTAGACTTTCAATTTTTCCTCATCTAGAAAACAAAAAAACCAAAACTCAAAACATAACCTTGTTTGGTATGTTTTCTAAGTCCACGGTTGTGTATTGTGTTTACCAAGAAGGTATCAGAGTTTCTCTGTTGACCAGAAGACAATGTAACAGTTATAAAAGAAGGCGTAAACCAAACAAGTAGATCAGGAAGATGGTTATTCTCGTTGTATGTCATCACAGCAGTTGTTGCAAGCTGATTTCCAGTGTATTCCATATACGGGGTGCAGTTCTGCTGTCATGAATACACCTACTTTTTGCTGTTCTTAGATAAGCTTTTTTCATCCCTGAGACCTATTTCTTGTTTGTCTCTCCAGTTTCCATGAATTGCTTAGATTGTGCTTACTCAAGCTTTTCATTATTTTTTTCACTCCACCTTTAAAAACTACAAGCATGCTCCTGCTTTTGTGTCAGTGTCTCCAGAACAGAATTACCTTTGGAAACCCTTCCTACCCTTCTGCTACCTTGGTTTCAGGAGCCCAGGACGTATCCTGCTGCTGTACCCAGCAGCGCAGGTTCTTTCCTAGCTTTCCCTGGAGGTCCCTCCTGGTCTGCTTCCAACCTGCAGTTGCCATTTTTGCCTGCATATCTCTTTTGATATAAACTGTACATTTTTTTCCTTATTGCCTCCAAAATGAAATTTTCTAATACTCCTCTAAATTCCTTTTGATAGTTATATTCAATGATAGTCTGTATTTCCTTAACCATAGCCGTTATAGCATTAGATTAACTTGTCTTTTCTAATACCTTTATAGTGTCCGGTAATACCTTGTTTCATGCTATTTTGTACACTTTTCCCCTTCCTTTAATATTTCTAAAAGCTGCCATGAGCAGTCTGCACTCATCCCTGGCAGTGTTCAAGGCCAGGTTGGACAGAGCCTTGAGTGACATGGTCTAGCGTGAGGTGTCCCTGCCCATGGCAGGGGGTTGGAACTAGATGATCTTAAGGTCCTCTCCAAACCAAACCGTTCTATGATTCTATGACATATCATTGGTGCAATATGTGAGTGGCTTGCTAGGTGAGCTGTTTCACTGTTGACCCCTTGCCTGGGCCCACGGTGTTCTTCATGGATATTCTCTGGATGTTTTCCTGTTTTGTGAAGCACCTATTTCTTTTAAATCTGAAATGCACTTTTTACACAGCTGCCCCTCTCCAGACTCCAGTTAAGATCTCTTATTATTAGTTATTTTCAGCAGAAAGTGGAACCATCAAATACCGGGTTTACTCAGACAGGTGCGTGGCATTCTGCAGAGAAGTGAGCCTTCCCTGTGCTTCTGTGAATCTTCCTTGCAGTTTGTGAAAATCAAACTGACAGCATCAAACCAGTTGTATTTTAAGGGCGCCACTCCCCAATAAGATTTTCATGTTGCCTCTGAATAGGCTTTTATTAACTGTGAAAGCCATTTGAATGAATAATACAAGTGTTAGCTGACAAAGAAGTGTTCCTGACCAAATCTGAGAATGTCGCTTTTACAGGAGTACCATGACCTCTTTTTTCATCAGAAAGTCTGTTCAGTATTAGTCTGTGTTGTTCATTCATAATGTAAGTAGCTGAGATTGTTCTTAGGGCACTCAGATTAAATGGGTACTAACAAGAAAATGAAACGTAGCGAAGTATTACTTGACATATCTTAAAATGTTGGATAATGTTCCCTGGTATTTAAATACAGGTGTGTCTTCTAGATTTGCACACTCAGTGATGCTTCAGGGTGATTTGAGTGCACTGTAAGCTGCTGTTACAGTGGTGCTTTTTCCCTGCAAGGTGCCATTTTATCCTCTTTCAGCTTTGTAAGACCATAGTGTTGATACTGTCAGATATTTTTAGCTAAAAATCGTTGTTTACTTCTTCACTGTCTTGCAGTTGTCTGAGCAACCTGCATATGCTGCGTCTTCCAGACCAACTGCCACTTAAATGTATTTTACCACAGGTGAACAGTAAGAGTGACTGAGCAAGCCAGTGGGCAGATATTACAGGCAGTGCTTTTGCGTAGGCACTAACAGCCAAGAGCAGAACTGGGGAAAAGAATGGTAAGAGGTTCAGGGAAGAGACTTTTTTCAGCAGTCCTTTGGGAAGGAGCAGTCCTCCATCAGCTTTAGTGGATTGATAAAGGAGAACTCCAGATCCTCTTGTCTTAGGGCCCCATCCAGTTCTTCCTCCTCTTCACTGAAGCCCACCCTCACCAGCCCAGTATTGTCCACAGACTTCACCTACATTCTCCAAAGTTGCATTTCTCACCCTGTACCTCCTCCAGACCCCGCTCTCCTCTCAGTCTCTCTCTGGGATCCCAAACCGTTAGTGCCCAGCCTTCCCCCATCTTCAGCACCTTTGCCATCTCTCCTGTTGGATTCACATGCAACGGAGAGTTCAGGCATCTGCTTCAGGTGTTCAGCACCTCCGTTTTCTGTCTGTCTGTATATGCCAGCCCTGACATTAACATGGTTACCAGTACTCTCTGCCACTGGAATAGCTGTTTCAGCTACCTTACCCGTCTTCTGCATCCAGCTCTCCTAAGAGAAGAATAAATAAAACTTAAGGTGACAATATAGTTTAAAGGCAAAGAAAGGACATGAACAGGACTCACTAACAGCACAGACGGGAACTTCAGAGTAGGATTAGAAGACGTGTCTACAAAAACCTGCTGACAGTATGGGAATTCTCCTGATCTGCTGAAGTTTTTCCTGTGTGGCAGCTTCTCCAAGCTGTACAAAGCTTGAGGGTTGAGCACTGAGGCTGGGCAGGTTTTTAAATTTATTGTCATTCTTCCCATGGGTACTGACATTACCCAGACAGCAAGGGGCAGAAACAGTCTGATTTGAATTTTGGTGATAGCCATGTCTGGATTATAAAAACCTGCTATTTAAAATCACATATATATGTATAAAATCCTTTATTATATATGAGCCCTGCCAGGATGGCTGGTGCAAGGGGACTGGAATAGGATGAGTGAAAAGACTGAGAAGCACTGCAAGAAAAGAAGAGAACTGAACTTGGTTGGTACTGGTGAAAGAAAAAACTGTGATGGGGTAAGAAACTGAAAGGAGAATGAGGTTGGCTGGGATGAGGATTGGTGAGGAGGCAGTAAGTAAGAGAGGACAAGAAAAAGTGTCTAACAGCTTTTCCTGGGGTAGAAAATTGGAAACAACTTGGTAAGAGATCTGTGGAACCCAGTGAGAGATCAGAGGAGAAGTTACGGTTAGGGAAATGGAGTAAGTGGAGGAAGAGAGTAAGATTGAGACTATGTGTGTTAAAACTTGACCAATATTGTCTAAGCTGTGTTTGAAATTTGGAGGGAGGAAGGTTTACGACTGTGTGCATGAAAAGTATTTCACTGAGACACAGCCCCAGCCTGGGAAAGGGAAGGGTCAGGAGCTGCAACAGAGATCACTTATGGAAAGACGAACAGAAGAGTATAAGCTAGAGCATGCTTCACATGAATTTGATTGCTTTTTCTTTCTATTTTTCTTACATCTTTTGAGCAGTTTGCCTAGCTTCTAGTGCGTAAGCATGATGAAGGGCTATGAGTTTTTTTAATGTTTTCTAGTATAATGGCTGATTTTTTAATGTATTTAAGTATATAATCTTTATTTTTTAGCATTTTGTAATTACAAAGGAATATTTTAAACCAAAATAGTTCATTGCGTAGCTTAAACAGCAGAAAAAATGTAACAATTAGGACTAATGGCTCAGATTTATTTTAGAGTTATGTGTCCTCTCAAGTTAAAGGGTATGTTTTATGTTATGGACTGAGAAAGCGACTGGCATAAATTACTATATGATGACATAACTATATCTGATACAAGTTCTTAGATGGCAGGAGCCACCTATTCCAAGTTTCGTTTGTCAAAGCTTACCTTACCATGCCACAGAGAAAAGGTTATAGCATTCATCTTTGATGCAATATGAAGGCATTTTAAAATATAGATTATTCTCTGGATTCCTTCTATAAAAAAGGGAGCAATCGTGTCCCAAAAGTCTTAGTGAATGAAAATTGATTCTTGCAAAGACTAGAACAAAAATTACAGTGAGGTTTTTTTTGGGTTGTTCTAGTAAATATTGGATACTTTGGGTTTAATTAATGGCAAACAGGTTACTTTTTAGAAGTTTTTCACAACTTGAGAAGTTCTGATGAGTCTAAATGTCCAGACTGAAACTTCCATGTTTCGTTCTCCTACGTCTGCACCACTACTGGTCGCCTGCCAACAGTGGAAACACAGGGAAGGGTGACAAGGTCCCTGAACTTGGGTCCCACAGAATTGAATATGCCAGGGCTTCACCAGCATGTATGCTTGCTTTGTAAGCTCCAGTTGGCCAGGGGTATATTCAAGGCTTCAGGATGTTTTTGACATCAGGATCTAGCTAATACCCTCAATCTGTTTCTGGTATGCATTTCACATTTCTGCTTTAGCAGTGGTCAGAGCAAAGTGGGGTTTGGCTTTAGTGCACAGAGCACCTGTTGGTTTTAAGAGTGTTTGGACTAGGCTCTACTTATGCACTCTTGTTCAAAAACACAAGGTGACAGTGACTGTTGTTTAAGCTTATGGTTTCACATATGCTTGCAGCATTCTGCTAAATGCTTCCAAGAATATGAGAGGCTTTTATCTAGCAGAGTATCTAGATCTCTGTTTGTATCTAGCAGAGTATATAGCCTTTTTCCTTATAAAAGGATGGCTTTGACACAAGGAACAGAAATATTCTGAAAAATTATTGGGTGGGTGTCACAGATGGTAGATTTTCAGAACAAATAAGAGCATGTTTCTTACTTAGTTCATGGAAGGAGGAAAACAAATTGAGCAGGAAACAAACACAGTTGAAGTGGCAATGGGTTGATGAGTCCCAAGAAGAAAGATTGCATTTTCTGGCAGAATATAACCAGCAACCTTGGAGCATTTTTTGTGAAGTGTTTGATTGCAGAGAGCAGAGATGCTTTGAAAATCCTACTTTGAGCATCCATTCTTTATTTGACTGACAGGGTGCAGTGGTAATAAATAATGGATGAATAAAATTTAAGCCAGAAGGGACCTTCAGGTCATCTCTCAGGACTTCACTGTATCACGAGACATGACATTTCGGCAGGTTATCCTGAACTGAGCTAACACATCTGTTTTCACATCTCTTTAGCTGAAGCCATCAGTGGCTGAAAAGTATCAGTGCTTGGAGTTTTTTCCTAGTAGCTCGTCAATATTATTGGCAAAATTGTCATACTCATTTGCATCTGTTGGACTTCTCTTTCCTGCCATTACATGCTTTTCCCACGTAGATTTAAGCACCTTTTAATACCAGTATTTTCTTTTTGTAAAGGTTTGGACAGCTCAGTCTTTCTGATAACAGATCAAGATCTTTACATGGTTATTCAGTTCTATGTATGTTCTTTGTCCTCTCTTTAACAGTATTCAAAGAAAGTTAGGCAATGAGATACTACACAGTCTCCTGGTATCTCTCCTGCATGCCGTGTTCTGCTCTGTGCTGAATTCATGTTACCTTTCTACTGCCACTTTCTGCCCTCTTGCTTGTACAAACAAAGCTAGGATTTGGTTTTTTTCCCCCAGCATTGCGTCAGAGCTCATACTGAGGGGTGTATGCATGTTATGACTGCTTTATCAAGCTGCTGGAAGCAGTATCACCATCCCCCCATGACTGTATGTGCACTGTGAACCTCTGCTGGAAAAACCTACTTCAGCGAGATGTAGATGGCTACACAGAACCAAGCTGCCTTCAAACTGACAACAGTCTGCAAATCTCATCCATGTTTCTTCTGAACAAGAATTTTATGTATACTAGCAACCAGTTGCTGGGAAGGGGTGAGCTCCTTCCCTGTAGAGCATTAGCGGGTGGCCTACACAAAATCATGTAGATCTGTGCCAGGATAGCTCCTTAAGCCAGCTATGTGGCCTTCCTTGGCTGAGGAAGTTGAGACCAATGTGGACTTGAGTATCTGTAAATGCTTCAAGACATTTGTGAGAAACAAGATGAGTTGTTCTGCACCCAGCTTCGTTCCATCCCAGCTGCACTGCTTTGCAGTTGGAGGTGGGCTTGCTTTGGGGGATATATCACAGTATCAGTACTACTGACGGGGAGCTACAGGGTGATTTTGAGTAAAATGGTGAACAAAATATGTGGAGAAAAAGTGATGGCCAAAATCATTTCATTACCTTTCTTCCTGTGGTATTTTTTCTGAGGTTGATAATACGATGTCTTCCACATAATAAAAAAAAAAAAGAAAAAGAAAAAGAAACAGTTAAGAATCTTGTAAACTATTTGTACCCCGGTAAGGCACTGAAACAAAACCTCTTGAATAATAGATCTGAAAAACATTTTGAAATTCTCACACTACAAAACGGAAAGACATCAAGACCTCGCATGGCATTCTCTGAGAGTACCATGGCTCAGCTCTAACCCTGTGTGTGGACTGTTTTATATTAATCTATGATGTATGGGAGATAATCCAGGAATTCCTATTATTGCAGTTTTTAAAAGCCATCACTAGAATGTGTTGGGAGACTTTAAAAAATAATGATGCAAAGTATGTAAAAAAATTCAAATTAAGTTCTCTAAATGACACCCTCTATATAGGAATTAAAACCCAGGTTTAATAGTTGCCTTCCTGCTCCATTCAGAAATGCATGTTTATGCAGGAAGGGAGAGATGGCACAGAAGAGTCAACAGTGGGTGTGCGTGGTCAAGCCAGCCCTAGGTAGTTGATTCAGCTTTGCAGTGCAGAGGTTATCATTCCAAAACGGGGCAATGGAAACTGAAAACCAGTAGCAAAAGAGAGGGAATATAAGATAAAATATTCCATTTGTCTCAAAATACCAGTCCTGTGGTTTTACAGTATGGAATAAAGGGTATCTGTAAATGCATGTGTGGGAAATACTAACCAAAACCTGGTGAAACTCCACCATTTCTGTAATTGCGTTGTTATTTTTGTAGCATTGTTTCCAAGAATAGAAGGTTTGTTGCTTTAAATTTTAAACTAATAACTTGAGGAGTTTTAATAGAAAAAGGACTGCTTGCTAATTTGTGATTACATGCAGTTTAAAATATTGGATAGTTTAGCAAAATGCTTTAAAGTCTATGCCTAAAATTTAGAGTTTGAATAAAGTCCATACTGCCATGTAGTAATGAGGATGCTTCTTCTTCATGTGAAATTGCACACTTGCAAAACTACTGCCCCATTTTCTTGGTAGCAAATGGTATAATTAGGATCAAACCCCCACTTTTAGTTATATTCTCATTTTTACATGCTTATTGCTTTCTAAGTTAACTCCCTTTGTAAACCTTTAGCTGTAACCTGAAATGACTTTTAAATTAAAAAAAAGAACATTTCCCCTCCAGCATTCTTGAAAATTAGCAAGAGCTGAAATCCATCATTCCATATCCTCCCCTCCAATTTTATTACGTAAAAATACTGAGGGTGGGAGTGTTGTTTATTCGTATAGTCTACAGGGATGTAGTAAAATTTCTTTTTAAAAATTGAAAGTTTGCAGTCTTGATTGAAGAGTTTTGGGGTTTTCCTTTAATTTATCATGAATGTTTTCAGAGATTTAGAGCTTCAGTGCAAGAGTAAAAGGATTAGCATAGAGACCAAATTACAATAAAAGAGGTAGAGTCAGTCAGAAGGAAGCTTCCGTGTTACTTCAGTTTGGAAGTAAATGCTGTGCTATTCATGTGTATTTAGCAAAGAGAAGACCTACTTTATGTAAGTTAAGACACGGTAGTTTGCATGCAGATAAAATATCCTAGTTTTAATGCAATAAGAGGACCTAAACTTCAATGTTTTTATTTGCTTTTAAAGTTTCTTTAAGCAGCATTAGCAAGGCTGTGCTGTAATGCTTCCTCTGTGTTCTTTCATGCTGTATTATATTGGTGATGCATGGTTGTACAGATGTACGGTTCAAATAAGAAGGTGTTTCATCTTGCTTCTTTTCAAATTCTTTTCCATGACAGTCCAAAAATGGCAAAGAGCACTGAATTAACTTAAAGTCATGTTGTAGAAGCAGATGTTTGAGGAAAGACACACCTGCACCCACTGCTTTGCCCACTCCAAAAGAAATTGAGAGAAGCCTGCAAGCATTCATTAAAGCTAGAGAAAGCTTTTTGGAGCCTGTTGATCCTTGGCTGAAGTTCAGGTGAAGGTTTCTAGCGGGTGCTTCAGTTGGTGCTTTGTTGATACTGTCCTGAGTCATGGTTCAGCAACAGCAGCTGGTGGATTCCCACGTCTGGAGCTCAGTGTTAGGCAGAATCCTTCCATGCAACACTCGTGTTCCCAAGGGGTTAAAAGTGGTAGCTCTTGTAAATAAATTCTATAGAAGTGGAGAAAGCTTTGGCTCTACTTGCAAAATAATTAAGTTCTGTATATAGAATATATAATTCCTATGTCTTCACTTACATATGCAACTAAACTTCCTTAGTCTACTTCAAACTGAATTTAAGGCTTCTACCTGGCAATAGGAAGTGGTAGGAGGAAAACGCATGCAACCCTGACAAACACAGTACTTGGTGGTTGGGTGAAGGTTAATGGTTGGGGGAAGGTGATGGTCATGAGATAGGGTGATCTTGAATACCAGCATTATTCCTTAAAAATAAAGCAATTTATTTTGCAGAACGGAGTAAATGTTTTCTTTCCTTTTTCACTGGTGTCCTGTGTCTCCAAGAACACTGTTCCTGAGAGTCATAAAATGCCTGCTTTGTTTCTGGGTCCTGTTTCAAGCTTCTGCTTTAGCCATAGGATAGTTTTGTCTTGTTTAAGGATAAATAACTTCATGGATAGAATATGCTTACTATGCATAGAGCAACCTATCATTGCCTCTTGCTCTAAATGTGGTGGAGAGACCACCACTGCATGTTGTCTTTGTTTCTACTTTTTCTGCATCTTCCGCTTCTCATTTATTCTAAAGTGTGTTGGCTGTAGGGAACATCTGTCACAAACCCTAATGTTTATATTCATACAAATTGGCAGTTGTGTCAGCTCCTTCAAGTGATGTTCTTCAGGATCTCTTTGTAAGCAGATGTGCTGTGACTGGAAAACCTTTAGTTAGAGTTAAGTACGATTAAAGAATCGTTGGAATCTGTTTGAGTTGCTGAAGCCATATTGAAGATTGTGGGGGGGGTTATGAAAATTCAGTTGGTTGAATTTTGCATTACAAATATATGCTGAAGTCATGTTTGGAAATATGAGCAAAGTCTTCATAATGCTAAAATGGGGGAGTTGCACTTAAGATTATTAATTTATTATTAAATTAGATGTATTAATCATGAGAAGTACAGTTTCTTCACATATTTTCTTCATGGATTTTCCTGGTTCTAAGTACCACTTTTAAAGGCTTGATTAGAAAATAAAGTTTCATCTGTTCACTTGCCAGACACTTACCACTGTCGTCTAGCAACCACCCCAAAAGGAACCTTTGGATGATGAAAGCAGTATTTTGTATTTCAGTTACAAAGGTGGAACTCAATTGTCTCTCCCACCCTGTGCTGTCAAATAGAGAGAGAATTTCTAATTGAATTTAAACCTTGTTCGGTTCAGTCTTTTGCAGAAAGTTTGTTGGACCCTGGAACTAGTTTTCAAACTGCTCTCCTGCCTTAGGTAACTGGTGAGCTTTTCCTCTCGGAGGAAGGAGAGGAGAAAAAGCAAAGGGATGGGTGGCCTTAAAATTTGTCACAGAACCACTAGGTTTAGTATTAAGTTCTGTTAGGTTAATAATGTGGTCATCTTGTAAAAATAGCACAGAATGTTCTAGTTCACAGGTATGAGTTCAGTGTCACTCAAGCTTTAATAGTTTTATGCAGTCTTTTCAGAGATTTTTTTTTCCTCTTCTGTGATTCTACTCTGTATACAGTTTCCTTCATTTCTATACTATTTGCCCACAGTGTCTTCAGGGCTTTTTGTCACCTGCTTTATCATTTATCCCCACTTTTCTGTAAGATGTTTCGTTCTCTAAAAGGATCTTAGTTTGATATGCAAGTCGAAACCTGGTTCAGTTTTGCTCCATGCTAGCAATCAGTTGTCAGGCAGTAAAGATTGTCTACCCAAGCTGAAGGTGAAAATGGGCAAGGTGGAAATCTGTGCAGCCAGACTTCCCTGCTGCATTTGCTCCAGTTGCTAACTGGAGGATGTTTCAAACTATATCTTGCTTTTGCTCAAGGTGGCCAAGTTTGGTTCATCTTTTGCTCTTTGTGCTTTGACTGGAAAAAAAACCCCAAAAGTATGGCTTGAACTTTATAAAGAAGAATAATTCTCATTTTCATTGCTGGACTTTGATCAGTAGCTATGCAGGTACATTATGAAGATTCCAGTATTTCAGAAATCCTCACTAATTTGGCAGGGCCATCTTGACACACATTTTAAAAACATGTTGAACACTTGCATCTTCTGAATTAAAAGGAAAAAAAGAAAATGTAAAACAGTAAAACTCGACTTCTTAGGCAGAATGGTTCATTACAGTAGTTGTGGGGTTTCTTTTTAATTATATGTAATAAAAACTTGGAGAAGGGGATAAGACAAGAAAAGCTTCCTTGCCTAAGGCCCAGAGTTGGAAATATAAGCCATAGTTAGCTGGCATTATACTTTTGATAATAGCAACGTCACCAGTCGTCTAATGATGACTTGTCCTCCCTTTTAATGGTATGTTGTCCTGCAAATAATTGTGTGCATGGTAGCAGAGGATAGAGTAAAATATTTTAATAGAAGAGACAATTTCCTGTATGATAAACTGCTTCTCTATAAAGCCTGCATTCTGTCAGCGGGTCTGGTGGTATCTGCTCTTCTATGGACAGGATTGTACCAACAGGAGACTGGCTCTGTGATGTTACAGAGAGCGTCTCAGAAGTTTTAGTGCTGATGTATTACAGC
The DNA here is from genome assembly GCF_033783945.1 of Neopsephotus bourkii. Lineage (NCBI taxonomy): Eukaryota > Metazoa > Chordata > Aves > Psittaciformes > Psittacidae > Neopsephotus > Neopsephotus bourkii. Next base: position 11,885,829 of record NW_026902293.1, on the reverse strand, counting down.
CATTTTGGACTTCTGTTTCAGCACCTTGTTTTCTGTGGGGCTGCTACTTCAGTCTGCTGACAGGGGAACAGCCTTAGGAGATGCAAGACCGTAGTTTAACAAAACTTACCTTGTCCCCCCCTCCTCTTTTCTTACAGAAAATATCAGAGAGGAACCCGAGTACGCCTGAGACTGGTGGATCTTGAACTCACATCTAGGTTCTTGGGTGCAACAACTGATACAACCTTGCTGGAAGCTGACGCAGTGCTTTTAGGGCTTGTTGAAGGCAAGCAAACAAAATAAAAGCAGAGTAAATTTCATGTAAATAAATGCATTTGTGCTTTATATCAAATTGTACAGATGAAATGTTTCCTCAGGAATTACATGAAAAGTTTGTCATCTTGGGCATATAAACAATGAGATCAATAAAAGACAATAAGCACATTGCACCTGATTCTTGCTCCTCCATATTTATTCACTCATCTTTTTAGCTCTTTGCCTTTAGATATAAATGAAGGTTAATTCAGGTAATATTAGTTGAATGTTTACATATTCTTATATAAAGAATTCCAGAGTTCATCTTTCCATCCCAAAGGGATGTTGATTGTACTCCCATGGCGGAAGTCCAAAGCTGCGATCATGGAGCTCCTTCAAGTACTGTGTTTCAAACAGAACAGCGTCAGGGTTCCTGATTTCTGAGTTACAATGCAGAATGTTTACTGCAGGTAATTGGGTTTAATCTCTGCTATAATACATTGTGCTTTTATCTCCATCTGCATGAAGAACTAGAGATTATTTTTTTGCTTTAATTGGAGCTTTCATTTGCAATGCATATTAATAAATATTCTCTGGTTATTAATGTAAAGAAACTATTTCAATGTAGTAGGCTAAGTGTAGGTTTTAGGTTTCTGTAAATATATTTAAGATAAATATAATGGTGTTTGAACACACAACCAAAGAGTCATGCTATAGTGTTTCCTATATCTTTTTGGAGCATTTGCCATCAGAGAGCATTTCTTTTGATTTCTGGTATATCTAAATCTGAATTCTGCAGTCATTTGCCATCTGCTTAGTCCCTGGCAGTGTGCTGAGGTTAAGTGAAATTTGCTATTTATATCACCAGATAAAAAAAGAAAACCTGTTTAATCTTGAAATACTTTTCCCAGATGTTGGAATGAGATTGGCTAAGGTGGTATGCCTTGTTGGTCTGCAGTGACTGTTCAGTGACAATGTATTTTTTGCTGTATGTACTAATTCAACAACGTGAACACTGGCTTAAGCATGTATTATTTAAATCCACCAGAGCCTTTCTTCTGGAGGTGGCCACTTGAGCGGGGATGGGAACACTGAAAGGTGGTATAGCGCCTTCTGCCTCGCATTACTTGAGTATATTGGTATTTCAGTCAGGTGAGGGAAGAGGAGATAAAGGGTCCCTAAACAATCAGGGTATCAGGGAGCCAGCTTCAGGCTGCCATAGCTCATGTGCCCCTTTCCTTGCCTGCATCTGAGACATACTTGGATGAGATGGGATCAGAGCAGAAAATGGGAGCAATTCTGTTAGATTGCAGCTGGCCTGTGGGTCAGATTGCCACCCAAACTGCAAGTCTTCATATGGCTCAGTAAAAGTAATTTAGAACAGGACACAAAATCTTTAATCTGTTTAGAGGTCTTTTCCAAAAACATTGTCATTTCTCTTTTAAAGGTTGTTTTTTAGTTTTGATGGGACTTTGAGCAGCCTGTGACCTAGTGGAAAGTGTCTCTGCTGTGGGTGTGGAACTGGATGATCTTTAAGGTCCTTTCCAACCGAAACCATTCTATGATTCTTTAATTTTTTTTATTTTTTGTTAGCACATGCAAAGAAGAGTGAAAGTAAAGCTTAAGTGACCTGTGAAGAGCCCTGTGACACAGTGGTTTGATTCTTTCTCACTCCTCTGCTGAAAAGAAAAACCTGACAAAAGAAACAAAACTCCTTTCCTACCTTTGCCCCTTTGCAACACCAGGAAGAGAGGTATAGTGCAGGCTATGGGGAGTTGCCAAAATGCATCTCATACATGATCTATCAAGAATATTTTTAATATATTTATTTGCCCAAAATACTAGCAGGAATCACATGGAAAATACACAATCATTCTGAAGGGAATGGGCATGTTTTAGCAGATCCTTTTACAGTTTTTCAAACTGAAGTTTGAAATCAATAAGGAACCAAGGAAGAGAGGAAACCAGCAGTGTGAGCTTGTTTCCTCTTTTGCTTTAATTTGCTCATTCATCTCAGGGATCTTAATTAGGGGAGTTTGAACATGAATTTCATTGGATGTTAGCCTCCAGGCATAGAGTTATCCTCACACTGGAGCAGGAAAGGAAGGCCTTTTTAAGAATTTGGAAGGAATTTAAAATATCAAAGAGAAATCCTGTCTGTTCAGTGTAATTCATCCTACATGCTTGATCAACCTTAAATAAGAGTGATTTGGGAGGAAACGTGTGAACATTTTGGGGGGCAGGCTAAGAGCTATTTCAGAGTAGAGTGTCAGATAATGATTTTATCAGATCTTTCTCTGGATAACCATTAGAGAGGTGGCTTCTGGACACTGTAGTCATTGCTGTTTCAAACCCAGCTTAGTGTTTTAGTTGGAAACCCGAAAGTTCACATAAACAGACCCAGTCTTAAAAATTGTGTGGTTGACCCTTCAGTGGCTTTAGGCTGGTGCTGGCCTTTCTGGCCTTTGGAGAACCAGTATCCCCAGAGCTCATCTTTGGTGACCTTCAAGGCAGTTATTTATTGGACCTCTAAACTCATCAGACAAGAGCTGTCCCATGAAGGAATCTCTGACTAGGGTAGCCTGTGCCCATCACACATAGCCTCAATTCTGTGTAACTCCCAAATGCAGAATTACAATGGCAGACCAGTGAATTCTGAAATGTCTTTGTGGTGGGCTCTTAATGTACTTGTATACTAAGTATACTTGTAATACCTACATATGTAAAGAATATGTGCAGAATATATGTCTTTAATGCAAAGTAAGGAGCCACCAATGCTCATTACTGAACAGCAGTGATGGCACAACTCCATGGCCCTGTGTCTGTAAGACTCTTCTAATTTTTGGCACTGATCTTCAATCCGAATAGACACTGATAATGTAAAGAGGTATTTCTAGGGCTATCCACACAGAAAAATTAACAAATGCAGACATTTTTCCACTGGTTGCCACCTATCCCCAGGAATTCCCTCCTTTGTGGCCACGTGCCTTTTTGCTCCTCTTTGCATTTTTCCAGACACACACAGGGGTATGTGCAACCCATTCTTGAGCAGTGCACAGTGAAGTCTCCTTGCCCACGTGGTTCAGATTCCTGAGTGGCCTTGCATGTGCCTTAGATTGGGCAGTTGCATGAATCCAGCTTCTTGTTTGGAGGTCATTCTTATTTCTATGCTCATGTATGAGGATAGGTGTTTCTACTGACAACAGGAAGGGTAACACCACCCCAGCAGCTCCTGCAGCACTGTGCCCAGTCCACACCACCACTTGGGGTACTGTTACCGTAAAGTCTAATACGTGCATTACTAATACTAACCAAGTGAACACTACTGATTCAGCATACTGGGACTTCGTAGCTTTATGTGTAAATCCACAATTTTGCTGCAAATCCTGAGGCTGGTATAAGCTGATTTCTGCAGCTACTTTCATCTGACTGCTAAAAGCAGGAATGTCTCCATGTATCATGCTGTGTTTTCTTTTGAATTTTGGAATTTGGCTTACTCTAAAGCACTGACCAGATGAGCAAAGGCAAATACTAAAGTTATGTGGAGAAAGCCCAAGGAACTTGTGGCTGCCCCATCCCTGGCAGTGCTCAAGGCCAGATTGGATGGGACTTTGAGAAACCTGGTAAGTGGAAGATGTCCTTTTCCATGCTGGAGGATTGCAACTAGATGAGCTTTAAGGTCCCTTCCAACACAAACCATTTCTGTGATTTCTGTGATTTAATCTTGCACAATTTGTTTTTTGGATTACGCAGCTGAGAAGACAGTTGGCGTTAGCAGATCTCTTTGTTTCTTGATCTGTTTTTCAGAAGTTAGGGTGGGTTTTTTTCCTATGAACAGTCTTTATTTTTGAGAGTGTTTAAGGTTGTTTTTTTTCTCTGAAAATTTTCAGGTACCTGAAACAGGTCTCAGGTAACAGACCCCAGTGCATTAGCAGGTACTCAGTTCTCCATCCTCTATCAGATACAGCTTTGCTTGCTGCCCCCATCTCTTAATAGACAAATTTCTCACTTAAATTTGGATGAGGATGACAGATTCACTTCAAGTAGTTGTAATTCATGTTGAGCATAGTGTAGAATTTTCACTTGGAGATGTAATGCTGAGTGCTCAGAGAACAGCATAAAACACATCCTCAGCAGAGGGAGAAGGGCTTACTGCCCTCTCAGTCTTGCTGTCCCTGCTCCACTGAGTTCTCTATGTATGTGCTGGCAATAGAGTGCTGGGTGGTTTGATGGTGAGTAGCTGTGGACAGGTACAAATCTTCACTTCTATGCAAACAATGTTTCCATACATACTGCTAGAAGGACGCTTACTTTTTCTAAGCCGTAACTGACAAGCCCATTAACTTCGCCCTACCCCACATCCACTTCTTACTCCACCCAAATATTATACTTGAATGTCCACAGTGCTTTCTGGTTTTACAGATGTGCTTATAAGCAACATTAGCGTTAATACAAACCTGAATTAAGGCAGGTTTGGGTCTTAGCTAAAGCAGTACTTTACCTTTTGTGTTATTCAGGTCCTATTTGAAGGCTTTAATAAATATTTCTGAAACTCTACCTTTTATTTTCCAAACAGAGCATTAAAACACCTTATACATGCTTGGAAAGCGAAATAGCTTTATCACGATGTGGAGTTGGAAGAAAATTGAAAGTCAATGTTCTTTTGATGGCTGATGTGCAATAACAAGGCCTGGTAAATCCCCCTGGGTTTGTCTGTCCTTTCATATTCCAGGCCTTTATGTGCTGAGATGAGGAAAAAGGGAAATGCTGAAGAAATCAAACCTGCCTATTGACAGCAAATTAGCATCTTGCCACCAAAACTTTGGCACTGAGCTCATTTCTAAACAAAAGAATACTTCACATTTTACTTTTCTTAAGGACATTCTGCAAAGTTTGGGTTCCTCCTTGTTTCTTAATACTGTCACATTTATAAACCAGGCAAATTATTGTTCAGGCTTTTCTTCTGACAGCTTTAGTCCCTTATGCTTGGAAAGCTTTTCAAGTCTGTTTTGGCTACAGAGCATTTCTGCTAGATACAAGCCTGCACACTACATGTGTTTTCTAGTAAATTATGGATTCTGGGGAAGTGTTTATCACATACGAAGGGTCTGGGCTGCCCAAATGAGGCTATTACGTTGTCATCTGGCCATAACCCAAAATAAATATTATCCCTGGTATGACTGCGTTAGACTAACACCACTAAGTTCTTAAATGCTCTGTAAGTGTTCTTGTTTCCTTCTGGGTTGTGTCTTGTTCAATCAGAGTTAAGCAGGCTGATGCGCTCTCTTTACATACTAGCTGTACCAAGGGAATCAGCCATGTGTTAACATTGCAGCCTGCCTGGAGCAGGCTGGGTGGCAAGTGCAGCCAAGAGTTACACTTCCCAAATGGGTTAATCCATCCAAGGCACCCTTTGGGGCAAATGCTGTAGTCATCTTGCAGCTTTGGGTTTGCTTCTGAAAGTGGCAGTATGTTTAGATTATTTTAAAAAGTTGACATTTAAAGTAGTGAAAAGGTCCTTTTTTCTCCTGTCTTTAGGAGAAATCAAAGAACTACTGAAATAATGAGCTTTTTTATTAACTGCCTTTCACACAACAGTAGCTCAGCTGATGGAATCTTTGCTTGTCTGTCTTCTCAGCCCCAGACCTGGTTGGTGTTTAGGAACTTGTGTTATTTCAGTCTCAGTCCAGTTATCATGGGGAAGAAAGTTAAGAGCTTTATTAATACTTCTCTTCCCAGGGAAAGGAGTTGCCATCTTCTCATGAAAATAAAATCAGATAAAAATATAGCTAAAATAGATAAACTGAATACAAATAAAACACAAAACTATCTGAAGCTGAAGGCCACAGTCTGATGTGCCAATACCAAAACATACAGAGATATCAGAGAAACGAGTTCAGGATATGTCTTGACCTGCCTCAGAGGTGTATGTATAAGTGTATGGGCATTGTGCTGAACATCTGAATGTTCATGGTGACCAAGAGATGTGCCTGAGGGCTGGAGGAAAGCAAATGTCACTCCTACCCTCAAAAAGGGCCTGAAGGAGGACCCCAGTGGTGGCTGGTTACAGATCCAGAGGCAATGGGCACACACTGGAACACAGGAGGTTCCCTCTGACCATCATGAAGCATGTTTTCACCATGAGGATGACTGAGCACTGGCACAGGTTGCCAAGGAAGGTTGTGAAGTCTCCATCCGTGCAGATATTCCAAAGCCATCTGGAAATGCTCCTGGGCGAGCAGCTCTATATTGCCCTGCTTCAGCAGTGGCAATGGACCAGATGACCTCCAGAGGTCCTTTCCCACCTCAGCTGTGCTATGATTGTGTGATCTGCCAGCATCTTCTGATACCACTCTGAACACTGCTGCTTTTATTTCTCTAACTTTGTGAAACCTTCCCTTTGTACACCGTGACATGGAGGTGATCTGCTCCTGAGCTGGGAGGGTACGGTTTTCACTTTGAGATCCAAGTGCTAAAAGGCTTTCTTGAGAAGTGGCAAAGGTGGAAACTTGTGTACCCTTGAGGCTGGCTTGCTCTTCGTTCAGCATGGTCTTTCCTGCAGTGGAAGGGAAATGGTGGCTACTCCATGTGGCTACTGCCATCTCCCACTTTCACCAAAGGTATTGTTCCTCTTGCTTTATTCTTACTGCATGTATGGGCAAGCCAAGAATAGATCCAAACTTAGATTTCCTTAGGTTCAAGCTCCTGTACAGTGTGGTAGGGGTCTGCTACATCAGCTCAGAGTCTGGTGTCAGACACACCAGGTTAAAGGGCAGTTTTGTCAATGTGGCTTGCAGCTGGCACAGCTGCTCTTCAAGGATGGTTTTTCAGAGTGGTGGTGGTCCATGGACTGTGTTTGAATGTCCTCTCTTACTAGTCACTTCCCCATCTGCCAGAGCCCTTGTGAGAGCTCGCCTGGTTTGTTGCAAGCTGGCATGGACCTAGCTGTCAAATTGCTTCACCCGGAGAATGACATTTAAATAGGACTTGTGTGGTGTACCCAGAATCATGTAAGTGCTGAGCAGGCACTGGAGTGCGATTTCGTAGTGTCCTGAGGGCTGTATGCGATTGAGGGGCTCATGTGCCCATTTAGGTTCCCATTTACTCTGTAAGGCCATCACTGCATTCATAGCAGCGTTTGGGTGGCAGCTGAGGAAGGACGCGTTGGTTCCAGTGGTTGGGGTTTCCCTCCGCTGAGCGAGCAGCGGGGAAGCGGGAGCCGGAGCCTGCAGAGCCTGCAGCGGCAGGCGGCTGACAGCTGAGCCTGACAGCTCGAGCTGTGAAAGAGCAGCGTTGGCTCAAAACCTGTGCCGTGCCCTGCGCAGCTCGGGCCGCGGCTCCTCTGCACACGCTGTGTCCCGGGGGAGCCGGGGTTTCATTTACCCATGGAGCCACTCTGAAAAGGTGCCCCCGTCCCAATTAGCGCTGCAGCCGTCGGGCCCGATGGCGGCTTAAACCGAGCGGCGCGGGGCCGGGGGACGCCGGTAGGGGAGCGGGCAGCGTGCGCCGAGGGGGGACCGGGGCGCTGGACCCTTTCAAGCGAGCTGCGGCGCGCCGGGTTCTTGTGTGAAAAACAAGGGGCACAATGCTGGAGTCGTAACCTCCTCACCCCTGACGGCATGGGAAAGTGCACTGCTCAGCTGTTGGGTATAGAGAGGCTGCTGCAGGCATGAGAAATGTTCATAAAAATGCCGTTCAGAGCCTGCCCTTCTACCCCGCACATGTCATCTTGCCTATCAAGCTGCCTAATTGGAAAATTAGGCTGGCCTTCGTTTACAGCCCTGAAAGTTCATGCCAATAATTTCCCAGAGACTTTCTCTCGCCCCCCCAGTTATTGCTATGAACAGTTTCAGCACACTGGAAATCTTCACTGGAACAAAACCCAACCCACCCGGAAAGAGCAGATCTTTCATTTCAGAGAGATTCTCTGATTTCTGTGTGTGAAATTGTATTGTTGTGCATCCTGTGAATGGTCTTCCGGAGATGAATGTGAGCACCTGTGTTCTTTCCATGCATGATTTCTTTTTTGACCGTATGCAGAAAGCTGAGCATATTTTAATTTTCAGCATGTTATAATCTTATTTTAGGGCTTAATGCACCTGCTATTTTCTATCTGCTGAGGCTCTTGAAACAGCAGTGAGCAGAATCTGCTTTGCAGCTGTAAATACCCCCCCCCCGAGTCTCCTGTCTGTGGACTCTGCTCATCCCAAGTCACTAAGGAGGCCTGCCATGGTGTGCAGGGTCAGGCCAAGCGGTTGAATCCTTCCTGACTATGATGAGGGCTCAGCCTTGCACTTAGCCGCATCCAAATAGCTGCTTCCTACATCTCTGAGGTGTCTGGTTTGGACTCAGTTTAGATGACATGGTGGAGATCTCCTCCATGTGCCTTCAGAGTCCATCAGTCACCTGATGGGGTAAAGTGGCCATGCATGCCAGGCTGTCTTGTTTATCCTTGGCTGTTAGGACAAGGAAGAAGGGTTTAAGATGACTGCAACTTGTCCTGTTCAGATGTGAGCTGAGCTCCACAGCTGGCCGAGCAAGGACTGAGTGAGGCAGCATGGCAAGGTGCTTCTGTTGCTCCTGCTGTTGGCTGTGTTGGAACCTGGGCAGGCTGACAAATCCTTTTACTGTGTCTCTTGGCAGCAACAGAAATGCTTGACGTGTACAGCAAGGACTAGAGCATGACTTGATAAACCTGCTAGGCCTCTGGGTTTTTATTTTGTTGCTGAAAGCTGTGCACTTAAGCAGCCAAAGAGGTCCATATCTAAGATGATTTTCAAGGTCAACACTGGATACCTTAAGGTAGCTGCCTTGTGCTAAGGGCATGGACACATCCTCCCTGGTCCTGCTGAGCCATCTGGAGAGGCTGATGCTCTTGCACAGCTGCTCTGCTACTTCCCACTCCAGAGACACACACCTGGGTGAGCTTCCAACCAACTTTGACCATGCTGTTTGTACAGTTTAAGGCTAGTTGGTCATTCTGGTTGCTTGTTTTGGAAGATGTGCTTATATGAACAGGGCTGGGGAGTGGGAGGGAGGGAGAGGGAGTGGAAGGAAGGGCATCTGGCATGAGATGGGGGCAGTTGCCTTTCCATCTCCAGGAGGTAGAGCCCAGCTGAGCACTGGAGCAAGAGGATGCCCATGGGTGAGGCAGCTTAGGGCCAGGATGGAACCCCAAGGTTAGGGTTCAGCAGATTCAGCTCTTCTCATGGTGAAGCAAACTATATGTGTGAGCAGAACCCTAAGCCTTCATCTTCACCTAAAATTATCACCACACGCAGGCTGGGGCTGAGATCCAGTGCTGGTGCAGAAAGAAGTGTTCACTTAATGAATTGCCACCAGCAAGTATGACAGTGATTTTCTTTGAACTATCCTATGACAGCCCCAACAACCTTGGTTAGGCTCTGGCAAGGCTGTTGAATTAAATGAGTTATGTCAATACAGCTTTGCACATTGCCCTGACTGGCCCACAGATCAGAAGGGAAGCAAAGGATGGGTTTTTGTGGGTGAAAACCAAAACATTAGGGTAAAGGAACTGCATAAAACAGAGTGAAAGCAAAGCAAACAAAACTCCTGTTTATCTCGGGCTCTATCTGCCCTCCCAGCAGGCATATAGTGTTGCATGGAAAGTCTCCCTGCGATGAAGCACCTGCACGTCCCTGCAAGCATCACTGTCGTTTTACAGGGCAGAACAAGTGTGTGGTTCCCTGTGCAACCCAGAGAGGTTCATAGTGTACAGTATGGAGCACAAATGTGCGTGGGTACTGAGTGGAGAAAGTAGGTTGTAAAAGGCATATTTCTTCGATTCACATAGAAAAAGCACTCTGCTGACTGTCCACAGCAGTACCTCTGGCAGCACATCACTGCATCTCCCTGCAGTGTCACGGTAAGACCCAAAGCTGAGCTGAGTCCCTCCCATAAAAAGGCCCGTTGCAATGTCTCTGACCTCACTGGGGGTGCCTTGTTTGCTGATACAGGCTGGAGGAGCTGCCACTGAGCACCTTGATGCAAACACAGTAGTACCCTATGAGCTGTGAAGACGGGCAGCTGGGGAGAGCCTTTTCCAAGTCATTAGCCCCAGATTACCTGCTATTCATAGGAAAGCACAGCCGTACATACATGTTACCCTATTTGAGCTCCTTGGGATCAGATGTGGCATCCAGCCCTGCAGGGATGTGCCCCCTTCGCAGCCCTCCCTCCGGGCAGGCCCACACTTTGGCGGGCATGAAGTTAGCAGGAGTTATCTTCCCTGCCTTCCGCTGCTTACAATGGAGATTAGTTCAGCGGGATGAACGGTCGATGGTGGGAAAGCATGTCAGAAAACACAATGCAGAGAACACAACTCTTGGGAGAGAGACGTTTGTTTTGTTATTTGAAAGGGCTCAGGATTTAGCCAAGGGGGCGTAGTTATAATTTACTTTAAGGGATGCTGACAACTGCATTTGTCAAGTCAGATTATGGTCATACTGTCATAAAGGATCACTCTGTTGTTTTACTGCTAGTGTATATCTGCAGAAGTACTTTGGGCCTCAATGAGGATAAAAATATGGCTCTGATGTGTGAAACCCCATACTGCTGCTTAAATTTCCACGCTGCTCTGTGGCCCTTTGGACACGATGGAACTATTCATATATTCAGTGCATAGATTTGAGGATTTGAATGGATTTTAAGTCTTGTAGACCTGAAATAGCTTGACCCTCTGACAGTCACACTCTCTTAATTACTTGTCCTAAATACAGGAGGACTGAATGGGATATGCCCAGATATTTTCTAAAAGATGTGAGCTCAATGCTGAAGAGATTGGGCTGACATGGGCACCTTGATCTGCCCGTGTGCTCAGAGGCAGGTACTTTTATAGCAAAGTGACCTCATGCCCTTAAACTTACATTTTGCTATCCTTGTCATGACTTTCTTACCAGTTTATGCTACTGTGCCTGCACAGACTCTCTGCATGCCCCTTTTATTTGTCTTAATTTTTACTTTCAAGCTTTAAATGTCTGAGGATTGATCTGTGGGTTTTTTTTTTTTTGTTGTTTCCTCAGAAGAATGCCTGTCACTCGTTTTATTTCTCAATGAAGTGTTTCCTTCCTACTAAAAGACCTGCATATTTGGAAATCCAAGTACTCCCAAGGAAGCTGCTAGTACTACAGCCCAGCCTGTTTGCTAGCGGGATGATGCTTAGCAAGGGTATAGGCACTTCTGAGGTACTGAGCCACATGGGACAACTGTGAACCTTTTCAAGCTCCTGACATGAAATATAGCCCCTCTCAGGCTGTGTACCAGTGAATGTGGCAGCCCCCCGCACAACGCCAGTCTGATTTGAATGTAAATGATGGGACTTTGCTGCAGTTGTCCACACTGAGGTGCTAGTGAAGAAACAGCTTGAGATTGGTGTGCTTGTGCTAGATTCCTCACTATCCCTTCTCTTCGTGGGAAAAGAGGGGTGACAAACTGGATCAATGCATGAGGAGACAACTGCCTGTACCATTGTTTTCCCATTACTTTCCAAATACCTCTCCCCTCCTGCCCCATGTTTGCTGCTCTTCCTGCTGTGCTCCTGTAAAGCAGCAGTTCAGCTTAGGTGAGTTCAGTCTTTCCACCCTGAAGGGTTATTGTGAAAGAATTATTTTCTACATGAGAATGGGTACATTAACACACACCTCTCACACCTAGGCAGAACAGGATGCTAGCAGTGCACATCTCATTCACCTGGAGCAGTTTGTGGATGCTCACACCAGGTGTTCACTGCATGCTCACCTGAATGGAGGCCCTTCTGGAGTGCTACCTCTGGCTTTTTACAAACCAGGGTTAACTGGAAAACCCTCAGTTTATTGTATCATGCTACATTTTGGTATAGGGGTGCTCCAGTTCTGAGTCTGGCCGTGCATCTGATTCCTGGGAAGCACATGCAGGTTTAGTTACTGGAGCTTGCTTGCTGGCATCCAGCTCTCCCATCTCCTAAGTTCACACTCCCTTGGAACTGAAGCTAAAGGAGGCTCCACTGGGCTTTTACTGGTGCTTTTCCTCCCAGAGGCCATGTTATCCGTGTGAGTGCTGCGACAGCCGGGGTCTGGCCATGCCGTGTCGGTGGCACAGCTGTGCTGCTGGCCCCAGCTCAGAGCCAGCTCTGCAGTGCAGGGCTGTGGGCACACCTTGCATTAGCCATGTGGCCAGCGTTTAACCGCAACATCACCAGCTCACATCCCGACAGCTGACAGCCTGAATAATTTACTGCATGCAAACGGTGGGACCTGCTGTCTCTGTTAGTGCCGGGATCCGATTGCCACAGACCATTAATCGTAATTACTAGTTTGTGCTGACAGGAGCAGAGCCGTCATCCTGTGAGCGATTAGGCAGCTACTGGGAGACGGTCCTCTTCCTCGCCCTCCCCTGCAAGGCTGCTGGGGCTTCTTTCTTTCTTTTTCCTTAATTTAACTGAACTGCGAGGCCAGACCCAGTGACTCCCATATGCCGCGGCCCCCAGGCAGCGCAGGAGGAGCCCCTGCCTCAAGGGAACAGTTGTTTTAGGGACTAATTGGTGCCTGAGGGTTTTGTGAGCGCTGCCCCAGGGCGGGCAGGACACTGTCCGCTTGAGAGGAACAGGTTCCATGGCACAAGTCCTGTGGCAGGGGATCAGGGCCACCAGCCCCTGCTGGCTTGCAGGGGACTGCCCTCCAGTGTGGCATCTGGCACGGCCGTCAGCCCAATTTTAAACAGCTAAAGCAAAGGAGCATCCTTCCCCTCTCTTGTCCCTTAGATTCCTTCGTGACAGCCCTCCTCTCTTTTCTTTTTTACTTTGCCATTTCCAGACTATCTTCCCCACCCTTAGCTGGGCCATGCCTTACAATGGCTCAGGCGCCCTCCCTGCATTGCTCAGGTACCTTCTCTGCTCCGTTAACTCTTCAAGTTCTTCTGTGAAACAGATTTGGTTCTCAGTCGTCCTCACTGATCAATCAACTCTATGAACACACTAGCTTTCAGTTTTGGGTGCTTGTGTAGTGGGGGGAATAGCAGGATGCAGGTCCCCAAATCACAATGGTTATGTTCTATTGCGGTATTTGTAGCTGCTGCTCAGCTGTCACAGCCATTGGGAGCACCTGGGAGGGTGGATTGCCAGCAGACATGGAAGGAGCAAGGGGGAGAGGCAGAAAAGAGGAGAGAAAGCCTTCCCCTTCCTCCCTCCAAAGCTTGGGAGAGTGGGCTAGAAGGAAAAGAGGAAGGGAGGCCAGTGTGTTCGATGGTGGGTACAGGGGATGGGGAGCAACAGAGGAGGAGGCAGCAGAGGGACTGGGCAGTGAGGCGAGAGCATGCACAGCGCTGGAGCAAGCCCAGGCCTTTGAAGCTCCTGGTGAGAGCCAGGCATGAAGGAGCAGGGCTCTTGCTTTGGCTTGCGGTGACAAATGACAGGTTTTCAAGTCATCACTTTCTAATTGATGACTGACTGCGTGAGAGTGTGAGCCCACATGAACAACTGTGGCTTGGGTAGCTGGGGGATGCAGGGGGCTGGGGAAAAAGCCCCTCTGGCAGTGGTGTAATGAGCTTGTTGTTTGGCATCTCTAAGCATGTGAGCTATTTCAGGTATGTTTGCTGAACTTCTCCATTACTTGCCAGCACATGATACAGCTATGCTTGCATGCACACGCATGCTGCATATAAGAGGACATGTATCCTGGTGCAGTGATACACAGGTTTCTTTTAAATCTATCATGTCAGGCCCACGTGTACAGCAGATGAAAATGAGCCGTGCTGAGGGGTGTCTGCTGTTGTTGACACAAACTGTATTTAGTCTTGACCAGCCCTTGGACATTTGAGAAGAGGGAATTATTTTTCCTGTTCCTTTTCTTTATGTACTCTCTGGCACAAATCACAAATAGCACAAGCCCTCTGCTACCCATCTCCCCTCCCTGTCAATCATGTACTCGAAATGCACAGATGAATCCAGGCAAAAATGTTGGAAAATCTCTGCTGGGGGGAAGACATCATCTGATCCCTTCCCTAATTAGAACACAGCCTTGATTTGTCTATCTTGAAATGTGAAAGGCATTTGTATGTTAAGCAAATACTTAACAAAGGCTTATTTCAACCCTGCACAAATGTATGCTCCTCTCCAGCCTGCTCAGTTTTCCCAGGAATATGAGCATTAAGGGGAAGATGCAACCATTTGCGTCCTTCTGGTGCTGAGAAAAAGAGATGACTGAGGGCAGGTGTGATAGAGGTCTCTAACACCATTTTATTGTAGGGATCGGTTGTTCTTCCAGTGCAAGGAACAGGGGCATCCAGTGAAGCCAGCAAGAGGCAAGTTCAGAGCAAACAAAAGAAAACACCTTCTCCAGATGATGTATAGCAAGCTCCTTGCTTGCAGGATGCTGGGGAAGCTGGAAGGGTGGGCACATTGAAGGGGAGACTTCACACATCAAAGGAAGGGAAAGTTGTTGTGGGTTCCTAAATGCACAGAAGCTGATGCTGGCTGCAGCAAATCTGTCAGCAGTTGGAAGCTGGGCAATGCTGCACTGACCCAGTACAGCTGTTCTCATTTCAGCCTTCCCCCAAAGAGGAGGTCTGCTCTTGATGAGGTGTCTGGGCCACATCCCATGCGCTGCACCAACCAGCTTGTGGTTGGCTAAAATGATCTTCACCCATGACATTTGTCTGGCCCCACCATTCCTCTGATGGGCTTCAGGAGCTCTCTGTCCTCCAAGGCATTTATCAATGCCTATCTGTGACTGGCCTGGAAAACCACTCTGCTTGAGCTGGCCTGTGAAGGAGGCCCAGTCAAAGCTGCGCTGAGGTCTGCCGGTGTTTCCATGTCTAAGGTCATTGCTTTGCCTTCATGCAGAGGAGGAGTTGGTCCCCAGAGTGCTGCTGCTCATGACGCCAGTGGGATTGCTCTGGCTCAGAGGAGCGGTTTCTCATCACACATAAACACTGACCAGGCTGTTCTAAACTGCAGCTGCCACCTTGTCCCAGTTAAGGCCTCCTCAGAAAGCACCTTCAAAATTTCACTAAAAGAGGTGTGAAAAAATCAGACCCAAACCAAACAATGCAAACTCACCACCAACAGCAAAACCAAGCTATTTTTAAAATTCAGTTATCCAATGTCATGATTTTTTATTGTTTTGATCTGGCACAGCTTATTTCTAAATGATGAATGTGGGGTTAATGTCTAGAATCTCATTTGGAATGCTAGAAAAGCATACTTCTGCCCAGCCTATTCCAGTTTCATCTCCCAAATTTGTGTTTTGCTGGGATTCCCTGTACCAGGCAAGTCATGGAAGGGCCTCGGGAGCTCTGCAGGTGCACAGGCTGCTAAACACAAATGGTTTTATAAAGACAAACTCACTAAAATGTTTAATTTGTATATTCTTCTCTTTGCTTAGGTGACTTTGCAGTATGACCCTCTGAAATACATCTCCACAGGGGTAGGATGTCTTATGTGTCTGCATGCTCTGGGATGTGCCATTTTCTATGTCTTGGTGCTTTGCTCTCCCTTCATGCTTGGCTTTTATAAGGAACTATGCAGCATAACAGCCTGGGGGACGGGCAGGAAGAAGTGACACTTTGGTTGACCATTTTACATAATCTATAACAATAGAAGGGGTTTAGTGACTTGGTACAGCCTGTACTCAACACAGAACCCAGTCTCCCAGTCTGTTATCTAGAAGTGCTTAGATGGTGAGATAAGCTGTTAATGCTAGTGGAGGAACATTACTGAATAAGAATACAATGATGATTATTTTTTTTCCCACTTCCACTCTTTTTTCCTTATTTAAAATGTTCCCTTGAGCATTACCTGATAGACTTGGGTCATTGTTTCGGCTGAACACGCTGAGATCTTTTCCTCATTTTAGCTGATGCTAAAATTGCATTTTATTCTTTCTTTTTTAAGTAACTCAAGATGTAAGCTAACCAAGATACACGTGTGTTCCAATCTGATAGAAAGAGGCTTTTGCATCCTAAGAAGTAAAAAACCCCTTGTTCCAGATTACAGGGATATGTATTATCCAGTGATATTAATACTTAAGTAAGAGAAAACTTTATGCAATGAAAATTTCCCCCTTCTTTTTGCTGAAACTCTTGCTGAACTAGCAGCTGTTGTACTCCATACCAGGATGTATGCTGGTGGGATGTATGCTGATGGGTGTCTAAATGGCACTTAAATTGCAGATGAGAATGATATGCGGACAGTCTATCACCAGAGTCATCTTCTGGGGCTTGTCATGGAGGAATTAGAAAGAAACCCACCTGAAGTCATGCAGGAGGTTCCTGTGTTTGCCAACTGAGCATTGGGAGAACACGGAGCAGGGCTTTTAGATTGCTTGTATTCAAAGGTGAGGGGAATGGAGTCAGGCTCTGGCATCTGTCCATTGCATGTGCACCTCAGTTCCTGACAGTGCTGGTTGTTCTCAGCTCTGCAGAAGGAAGATGTTCTCCAAGGCAGTGCTGCTGCCCTGGCATCAGTGGAGGGATTGATGCCCTTTTGAAACTGGCCCTTCCCAAAATGCCTCTTCATGGAGTCAGGGATGCTTGTCCACATTCAGGACATCCTAGTGGGTCTGTTGTAGTTCTGTCTCAGCTCCATCCTGCCCTGCCAGGAGGGAGAGCAATGTCGAGTATGGAGGGAGCCAGGGGGACTTTAGCTAAGGGGAAATTCATTTTTACAGGGGAGAGGAAGGCCCCTGTGGTGTGAGAGGATGTGGGGACAGACGTGTTTTGGGGAAGGACTGGTGAGAAGAGGCTGCCCCTTGGGAACAGCAGGTTTGATGGAATCCAGCTCCAAACATCCATGCTGCAGAGGGGCGGCAGGGAGGCACCTGGGCCCAGTGGCTCTCCTAACTTGTGTGGTGCAGCTGTAGAAGAGGCATCAATTCTGCAAAAATGGCATTGCAGAGGTTAACAATTCAGCATTGTCACGCTGCAGCAGGGAAGGCAAGTGTCCTACTGGGACATGTAACAGGAGAATAGCTTGGTAGGACCTACAATCCAATCCTCCCACTCTCCTCACACTTGTGTGGCCTCCACTGGGACACCAGTTCCAGTTTTAGTTTCAGTACTGCAAAAAGGAGGTGGGTCAGTTGCTGAGAATGCAGAAGAAAACAGTGCTCAGGGGCCTGGGTTACATTTCTGAGGAAACATTGAAAAATCATCATTGTTTGGACTAATGAAAATATGGAGGGTTTCAATTCATACACGTCAGCCGCAGGGAGCAGCATTCTCCATGTCCATGGAAGACAGGAAAGAAAAATGATGGTTTAAGTTGCAGTGGGGGAGCATTGCATTAGCCTTCATGAAATCATTTCTATCAGTAAGGAAACTGAAGGGGTAGGATAAATTTCCTGAGGGAATTTGTGGAGCTTTTGTTACTGAAAATCTTGAAGGGCAGCTCAGACAAACAGTACCTGGCTGCTCTCCTGCCCTGAGCAGGGGAGTAGCTGAGATGACTTCTTGAACTCTCTCCTCTTCTAGGGCTTACTCAGTGGAGGGTGTTAAATGTGTGCTTGAATCAGACTGGAGTCATCAGCTTCGTCTTGGCTAGGATACAAGCGTTATAAAAAGCGCTAAAATTGATCCGTGTTCAGGAAAGCATTAAAACATACGAATCACTTCAGACACGTTTATCACCCAGTGGGTTTTGTCTTGCGTAGGAAGGAAAGGGCTGGTAACAGAATGTCTTAATTAACACGTTTCAGAACTCCAATGTGGATGCAGTTGTGTAGCTTGAAATATCTCACTGGCCAAGTTGAAAACAACGCTGCCAGAATTTCCCAACACATCTTTAGATCCTGCCTGAGAACCAACCCAGAGGGGCTTGAGCATGTATTTAAAATGAAGCTTAGTTTATGTGCTGCCTTCAAGGGTGCCAGGTGGGGAGCTTTGTGTCTTGGTAGGTGCTCACTCAGTGGGAGGACACATCATGGTCGATATGTACAGGATGAGCCCAGCCTTTGATGGTGGCCCATCGCCCCATGCACAAGTCTGGGCAGGGGCTGATCCCCCTAAATCTGGTTTATGTCTGACAGGATCAGCATGCCCAGGGCTTATCAGTGCAAGTGAGGTGACTCCTGGTCTCAGCAGCATGCTGTGGGCCTGGCAGAGTGGCAGCCCTTAGGGTGATGAAGGTTTTGTCTATCGTCCATCTGTCTGGGGACCACCAGGGCATGCAGGAGTTTGCCATCAGCTCTGCTGGGTGCTGAGAGCTGCTCCTGCCTGCCTGCCCCAACACCCAGCCCCAGTAAGTCAGGAGCCTCCACTTTGACTGCTCATGTTGCTCTGTTCATTGCTCTGAGTAATCTCTACTGTATTTTTCCATCACCCCCAAGTATTTTAAACACCTCACTGCAGAGGATAGAATTTAGTCTTGAAAGTGATGCACAGATGTTGTTAACCAAGCACTGCTGAATGAATGATGAAATGTGAATTAATATTTTAGTTGGGCAGTATTTTGTGTGTGAAAGCCCTTCTTTAGATCCTGCATAGTTAGATATTTTCTGGTTAAATTTTTGTGTTGTGTAGTTGGTGGAAGAATACAAATTACACACTTCTATATTTTAAAACACAGTATTTAGAGGACAGACACTGTGAAGTACTCGACCACCTTCATTTGAAAAGGACATACATCAATATACATGAAAAATTATTTCCTCCACCTGTGGGATAAATGCAAGCAATTGCCTCACACAACTCACAGTGGCACTTTTCATTTCCCTGTCAGAATATGATTTGTATCAAACAGTTGTTGTGTTTGTGTCCTATCTGATTTACCATTTTCATACATGCTTTCCATGCTGGACACTGTCTTCTGTCTTGCTTCTTTTAAAGCCATCAGCTTTTTTTCCTTATTGTCGGTTGTGTGCCAGAGTTTTTTGTGTGCCACTATGCCACCAGTATGTTTGCTGACCTTACAGCCTCCTTAGGATATGTTAATTTCCTCTGAGCAATTGCAAAACCTTACTGCTATTTTTAGCAGGACTTCAGCATGACTTGAAATGCATGCATCCAAGCTGAACCAGTGTGATTCTGTTTAAACACAGAATGGTGGGATTGATTTTTTAAGCTATTTACAAGGGTGCTAGATGGTAACCTCAGGCAGGTGCTCCCAATGGTGATGCTCATCATGCAGCCTGTTTTCAGTCTAGCAATTGCCCTGTACTCTTGGAGAACATTTAGCTATGGCCGCCATCAGCAAGAGACCCCGTTCTATTACCCCTACCTAGGTAGATAGATGTCAGCCAACTTCACTGCAGCATGCAGAGGTTTCTGTGCACATGAGGCATCTCCTTCTGCCATATACACACAGGATGAGGACCTGAAAGAGCGTGTCCTTTTGTTTCCTCAAAGCCACCAGGGTAGTTCCGGCTGTGTTGCAATGAGTGGCAAAGCCTGTGTCAAAATCAATAGGACCGATGTTTTCCCCTGCGCGGCCGGGGAAGGCGAAGGTAATGCTGTAAAAAGCCTGATGTAAAGGAAGGCTGGCGAGACTCTGGGGATGAGTCAAAACTTAATTCATTTTTAATCCCAGGGCTGGCCCACAGTTGCTATTCTGTTATCAGCCTTTCTTCTCCCCTCAATATTTTGATCCCCCCAAAAGAGACTAAACCCAATAACTGCTTGGTTAGCAGCAGTTTCTTTATAAACAGTATAAATAGATGAGTACTGCACTGCCCTACACCGAGAGTTTGAAAAGGGTATTTAGAAGGCTTCTTAAGTTAAATGAAGTATAAGATCTTTATTGGTTTGTGGGCTGTAAAATGCCTGTGGCAATCCAGAGACAAACCAAGACCAACAGGAGAAAAAGTACCCTTTGATAAATAACCTTTCCATATTAAATGCACATCAATCTGACATCAACAATTAGCTGTCAGGTGCTTGGCTTTGCTAGCAAAGGCCAATTTTCAGATTAGTGCTAATTGCAGGGCGGGCTGACACATCAACTCAGAGCCCCAGTAGCTAACGGCCGGGGTAGGAGCGGGCTTCAATAGCGGGAGCAGGGGAGGGCTGAGGCTGCCTCTCTCCAGCTTGCTGGCAGTTTGACTGTAGACTAAAGTAATGGAGCTGGCAGGGTGGAATCAATTACTGGCCAATGAAGATTTTCCCACAGGTCGAGTCTTGGGAAAAAAAGGACGTTCCTGCTGCCGAGACAGCTGGCATGGACTGTCCACTGGGAAAGGAGCCTGGAGAATGAGAAAAAGAGGGACAGTTCTCGGTGATAAACTGGTGACAGACTATAAATTATGAAAAGGGGATTTGGCAGAGGATTTAGAGCTTGCTACCTCTGCTTTTCCCTCCCCCAAGATTTTAATGCCAGCCATGTTCACTGAGTCATTCAATTATCTTAGTTAGAAAATAAGAAGTGTTAAGAGAAAAGGCTCAGAATACATTTTGCTGAGCAGGGTGTGCACACATGTGAGCTGAGCTTTTAAAAACCTTTAAATGAACACTTTCCCCTCCAAGGAAACCTTCAGACTGACCCCCTGGATGCAAAGCTTACTAATGCCGCTGTGTCTGGTGCTCGCTCGTGACACAGTTGGATTTCTGCACGGCTGTTTCAAAGGTCACAAATTTTGATCAACCTGAAATTTATTTTCCTGCTCCTTTTCTATAGCAGTTCAGTTCAGTCCCAAAGGAAACGGTAGCAGTGCAGGAGTGAACCACATACCTCTGAGTTTTGCTGCATCTTGGGCAGCAAATCCAGTGATGCACTTGCTCTGGAAAGCAGTGTGCTTCACTGGCAGAAAGGAATCACCAAAGCATTCATGGTGGGGAACAACCAGCTCTTTCTGTATTGAAATAACGTGATTAAGTTCTCAAAATTAAAATAAAACAGTTCAAGCATTCACTGTAGTGAAATCTGTACATAAAAGACTGGCAGAGATGCCAAACGTCCTATTCTTCCTGCTCCCTTTTAATGTGTTTCATATTAGGAAGAGGATTAAATTGTTTCTTTCTGTCTCCTTTTTTGTACTCAGAGGTATTTAGTTGGAAAATCAGGAGGTGACATGTAAGCACTTGTCATTTTGTGGTGTGTAACTCTTATTCCCAATATCATGATCAGAAAACTAAGAATCTTCAGGTTATCTTTTGTATCTTCATTATAACTGAACAATGTCTGTAGTGGGACTTTCGTGAGCTGATGAATTCGTCTGGATTTTACATTGCTGTAACTGAAATGATGGCTGTGTCTACACCAGCCAACCTGATAGTTGACATGCTTGCCTTGGTGCTTGTGCATGAGTCTACATTGGTGAATGTCTTTGAACCTCTGTGCATTCCAAAATAAAACATAATGAGGGCATCCAATCACCCAACAACAGCCAAACAGAAATGTATAAACCTTTATTTTGTAGTGCATGGTGGCACAGGACAGTTCACCTTAGAACAGAGTCACAGCTGTGCAGTGATGCCCCAGCTGTCCAAGAGCAATGTTGAGCTCTGGGCATGGTAGTTATAGTGGCCTTCTTTTAACTTGTCTTCTGTTTTCTGAGCCAGTAGGACATGCTTGATTCACATTTTTTTGAGCTTTCTTCAAATCTTGAAATTTTGAGCTTTCTTTCATGGCCCTGAGGGATAGACATCTACTTTGTAAGGAAAGCTGAGATTCTTGCATAATTATTTCCATTTGGGAGCTGGAGCTTTAGGAAAAACACCCATTATCACAAGACATCAAGAAAAATCTCAGGAGACCTGGCAATGCTAAGTTTAGGTTACGTTTGAATGGCTTTATGGTTTACATCAAGTTTAGCTAGATCTTTCTCAAACTTCCCAGATGTGGGTACCAAGAGATGGACGGAAAAGGAGCTTGATTCGTACTTCAACTTGCAGGATCCAGAGAAGGATTTCTCTTGGCTGTGTCCATGAGCTGGGTCAAAGTACAGAAAAATCCAGACATCACCTGGCTCAGGCAGAGCCCCATTCTCCTTTGCGCTCCTCAGTGTGGCTGATCCTCCTCTCACAGAAATGCCTTTCTATTTCCCCCTCTACTGATGCTAAAACAACTCCCACTGCTGTCCCTTGACCATGACAGTGCAGACCAGCTCTCCTGGAGCTTTGAAGGTTGCTTCACCATTTCTTGTCAAGTCAGATTGGGCAGTGCTCTTTATCAACCACAGCCACAGGAGCCCCCAGTTTGAACTGCAACTTACTTCCTCAGACAGAGATTTCCAGGTTGGGTGTCCTATGGGATGAGCAGCCGCAGTGCTTGTTTTGAGATTAGCCTGATAGATGGGAAAGATGACTGAAGTACTTACTGCAGACAGTGCTGGCAATTCAATACCAGCAGGATTGGGCTGGGACATATCTTTTATAAACTCAGGAGCTGTCCTCTAGGGGCATGGAGGTCAAAGGGGTTTTAAGCGTGTCATACACATGTTGGCCTGGCAGCAAATAGGTTCGATTGAATGGAGCAAAAATGCACCCTCAGAGGTTCTTTTCCCTCTTGGGTACCTGCAGCTCCTTGCCAGTGCCTAATGGCAGGGTGATGATGGACTTGGTTAAATTAGGTGATATCACGGCCGCAGAGCAACGCAGTAAGATAAAAAAAGACAAATTCAGACCTGACTGGTGTCTTGGCTATGACTTTTCATTATAATTCCTTAAGACTGTCTTCTGTTGGCTGCATCCTGTGGCCAATGCTTGTTAAGGGAATCTCTATGTTTTTTTCTGCTTGGTCTTGACTGTTTTGTGACTCACCTTATAATAGGTTCACCTTTCCCATGTGACAAGTAACATTCAGAGTAGGAGAGAGGCTTGTTAATGGATGTGAATATGTGGTAGTTACAGCACCAAGATGTCAGGAAGAAATCCAGCCACAGGCTGCTGGCTGCACTGAGAGAAAGGTGTCTGAGCAGCAGGACAGCCTCTCCCAATTCCATTGTCAAAATCTCTCATTAGACATCTTGAAAGTGCACTGGGAGGTGAACAGGTGGGACAAAGCTGATTTTAGTATCCACCAGGCAATGCAGGGCTATTGTACTGACTGTATAATTTATTTTTATATGTAGTTCAATAAAATTCTCAGGAATAGCCTTGCTTCAACATTAGGCCTGGCTTACAGCAAACTGAGACATTTTAATGACTCTTTTATTCAGCCTTGGAAGAGGCCAGAAAAGCCAAAGGGGAGATGCAAAGCTCTTCCACTGGGTAAGGGAATTATTTTCATCATCCAAAGTACCGTCTCCAAAGTTTCTGCTTGAAAATCCTCCCCTCTGCCCAGAGTAATTCAGAGCAGGAAGGCCACTCCGAGCAGGTTTTCTATGGGGGCTTCTCTATGTCTAAGGAATGGCTCGTAGTGATAAAAGGGAAACATGTGAAGTGATCCAGAAACCCTGTAACAAGAGCTGTGCCAGATATCTGCTCCTGGAGGCTCTTCATCCATCTTTCCCCTGCCTCTCCCAGGGAAACAAATGGGGAAGTCCTTTTGGCTGATGGAAAAGAAGCCATGAGGGCTGCACGGCCTCCTGTCACTTCTGTTTTCCTTCATGCCCCCAAGCATGGACTGGAATTGGCCATGTACCCCACTGAGGGTTGTAGCAGCACTTACGCAGCTCCAGCGAGGCCTGCTGGGCATCCTAGCAAACACACTACTCACTTCATGGGGGGACAGGGCAACAATACCGTGGCCCAGAGGATATCTCCACCCAGAGACCTGAGCTGATTCCAATCTTGAAACGCTGAGGAAACAATTGAAAGCTTTCAGGCTTAGGTAAAAGGACTGAAAAAGGCTTTGAAAACGTGGAACGGTATTAATCAAGTGTGAGCATCCTGAACAGATCCTGTTTAAATGCTGGCACAAAAGACTTCCCCGACAGGAGCCACCCTTGCCATCCCCTAGGGATGTTTTGTAGACAAAAACACAGCATAAACCCCCCCCCCCCCCCAAAACACTTAAACACACCAAATCTGGCTGCTAGCATCAGTCAATCTCCCCCTCCACATCCCTGATCACATCTGAAAGCTGAATCAGTCTGGCATGATCCAAGCAGGCTTGCATGCCCATGTTGAAGCTCCCATGGTGGTGATGGTTGCGGGGTCACCAGCACTGCTTCAGCCAGTGACCTGGGACAGGGTCTGCAGAAGTGGCTCCAAGTTTCCCAGCTCATATACATCCTTTGAGTGACTTTAAGAAACTTGACTTCTGACAGAGGCTTTCCGTGCCCAGAGCCAAAATGTGAGGCATTTTAAAGGACTTACTCAAACCCGCTATGACTCATGCGAAAATAAAGCATTTATGGATATGAAAAGACCATTTATCCCCTCTAAACACAAACCCATTTTTTTTTCCCTCACCACATTGTAAGCTCTCTGGGAAAGCGTACTTGTTATCGCTCTCAATTCAAGGCTTTATAACCATGTGGTATCTGATTTTTTCCCAAAAGGAAATAATGGAAAAGCATCTTTTTCTCTTTTTTATTTTTTTTTCTCAGCAGCAATTCAGGTTGTAAGAAGATTAAAATTATCTGGTTTTCTACTTCATGTTTTCTGATGTAAATACATAAAATATCATGACTGGGAGAGCTGAAAAGCTGTCTCTGAAACACTGGTAGCTGACAGATTAAAGCTTCATTTCCTGGTTTGTCATGTGTTAACCTGTTCATCAACTTAGTATAAGAAAACATTTCAAAATATTAATAAAATACAGAGTTAATTTGGCTTATCTCTTTTTTTCTGTTTCACTATTTGCCCTTTGTTCACATAAAATCAACACCTGACTGCCCAGGAACCTCCTCTGTCCTGTGCTATCCTTCTTTAGCCAAATGTTTCAGGTATTTCTTCCTTAAGAGCTTACCCAACATCCAGCATCTGCAGAAATCAGACCAAAGCTCAGTCTGGTCTATCAGGAAGCATACGGCCGAGCTCATGGGACAATACTGGTGGAGGGGAGTGTGCAGGGGGGCAGCGGGTCCTTCTCTGAATGCCTGGTGCCACAGGACGGGGCTTCTGTAGAGCGCTCTTGGAAAGACTCTACTCATGATTTATTTTTGCTCCTCTAAATATCTTTTAAAGTCACTTCTGCTTATTTGTACAGCTTTCCCAGAGTCCTCTTTTCCCAGCTTGTTTATAGTTGGAAGGCCTTCTGCTTATTGCTCATCCTAATCTCTTGCATCTTTACTTAGCAAAGATGAACCTATTGCCCTCATCCCTGTCTCCACTTTACTACAGTTAATTCCACTTTCTTTATTAATCCCCTCTCTCTTTGTCTGTTTAGCTTTTCTGTCTATTCACAATGTGTTTGCAGTTTCCAGGATCACAAACATGCTTCCAGGGTCAACTCTTACCTTGCAGAAGGATCCTTTTCCCTAAGATTAGCTCCAGAGCTAAAGCTGTCTTTAGCTACTCCCCCATCAGCCTTATGTCTGAGGCAGACATCCTCTGGTTTGCTCCTGATTAAGGGTAGCTTTCCCTTTTTCTGGACTGTGAGGAGACCACAGTGCCATTGGTCCCTGGGAATCAAGTCTTCATTCCTAAGCCCTCCTGTTACCTGAAGGCTTGTAAGCTGTGGCACTGCTTTTCTCCATGAAGCTTTCCTTCTTGCTTCCTCCCTTTGCTCCCTCTGGTTCATGGCAGTTTGCCTGAACCCTTTTTTGAACCCATTTTTGTTATTTCTAGAAGCCATTCTGAACCACTGATACGTTTCCACTTTTCCAGAGCTGTAAAGGCTGGCAGCGTTACATCTTTGGCATATGTAAAAGCCATCTCCCAAATGTCTCTCTTCAGCATCTTTGGAGGTCCCTATAGCATCCATCCTCACATTTCTTGGCCACAGTGTTTTCCTAATCTCTGCACTTCCTTGGCTTAGTTAAAGTGTTTGCTTCCGATCTCAACCTTAACAAAAAGCTTTTGCTCCCACATTTGTTTAGTTTTATGGAAGAGAGGCAAACATAAACTCTCCAGCTCCTTGTATTTAAAATCCCTCAGTAATTTTCCCCCTTCATCCATTTATGTCACCTGCACAGTATAGGTATTTTAATGGCGACAATACTGCTAGCTCAGCACTTATTGTATATATCCAGGTAACATGCAGTAAAGCATGTTGCTAGTCTTCATTCTTCATTACAACATATTTTCTTTCTTTGCCAATTGGTAATTGAGGAGCATTTGCCCTATCACTATTTTCTTCATTCCCTACAAACATCTGAGGTGCTAACCAGGTTGCTTTTCTGTAGTAGCAGGTAATTCGTCTCTGTGGTGATAAACTGTTGGTGTTTTCATTCATGCTGTTTCATCATTTAAAAATACGAATTATCTCAGAAATCCTGAGGTTCTTGCCTGGTTCCTCACCCTGCCCAAGTTCCTTATGAAAGCCTCTAAACCTAAAACCCTAAAACCTGATTTTAGATTTTTAACAAAGGAAGAATGTTTACACATCGCTGGTGAGGGTTATTCACTGAGAATATCTTCCAGAATAAAATCCTGTCTTATGTATTTATACTTTGTCTTTCCTCAAAAAGTGCTTTTGAACCTTTTAAATGGCCATAATAGTAAGTAGAAGGACATCACATACCACTGAAGTGTGTAGCCCCAGACATAAAAAACCCTGCACTTTTGAACGTCTTATATTTGTAGGCTTCCTCTTTAATGAACAGAGAGGGAAAATGAGCACATAAAATTAACCTCCTGTCAGTATCTCACCAGTTTCCAAAGAAGGTGATCTGAGCTCCAGATCTACCCAAGGAACTTGTCTCATTCCTCCAAGTTAAAAAACAATGAGCTGGATCATCCTGATGTTATCTTTGCCTATCTGGACAGCACAGACAGCCTACATTCTATGACTCATGTGGTGTCTGTGCAAAGAGGGGAAAATTGTCTATAAAAAGAAGGAAAGGAGAAAAGGCACTTCCACAGATACTGCCTTATCACTGGTTAGGTTAATTCCTGTCTGCACACTGATGTGGAGCTGTATCTCAGCCTTATGAAAAGCTTATAAATGACAGTCTGGTTTGCAGATTCAGCTGTTTTCTAGTAAGTCAGCTCCTGATCTGTGCCCCTCTTGCCAGCAGATCTTTCTGACTTGTGCTGCCTGATAACTTTGACTCAGGCCTGGCTTGGCACTCTCTAAACCAGGGAGTGTCTCCAGTGACTTCTGGGCATGCTGGGTTCCTCACCACAGATGCTTTCGCAAACATGCTACAGACCATCATGACTCTACTTCTTCTTTTTCCTTTTTTTTTTTTTCCTTGGAATTAACTTTTGTTTGTTTTTTCCCATGGCTGAAGGAACCCCCAGCTCAAAGCGTCTTGAGAGTTGTTTGGGCAGCAGTGTCAAAGGGAACACACTGTATTTTATTCTTTCTCTTCTTTGGAGTAAAATATTCTCAGAGGCTTTTGGATGGCCTTCCTTTTCACTCTCACCGCTGAATGAGGTTGTTGGGCAGGGGCAGCTCAGCTCCCTTGTGCTCCGCGCTGCAGTCCCGTGAGTACCCAGTGAAGTGACTGATACTGCAGCCTCTCCTTCTGTGCGCAGATCCTTTGAAGTGACTTCAAAGGGGTTGTTTACAAAGGGGCTGCAGGTACAAGGCGGTCAGATATGGCCCATACCATCTCTACTGTTTAATGATTCAAACATTATTTCTTTTGAGCAAACAGAGGCATTTTTTTATATTGTTGACACTGATCCTCTAGCTTAGCAAAGGGCACTCGTGCAACATTTTCTGACTCAATTTATCATCTGCCCTAGGCATTCCTTGCGCTTTGCTCATCATTAGGGAAGAAATAAAAGCCATTCGCTAATCCCCGAACCACTTTGTTTCTCTATGGCCCTTCAAAGAGCAGGGCCCCTAAATGGTGATTAAGGACTCTAGAGACCTTTCTCAAGAGAGATTCTTTTCCTTCCCCATATCAGGCAGAAGGAATCAAATTCTCAATCTGGGTATAATGTTTTTTTAATTAATACCATGGGACCGAAAATAAAATAAAATAATTATATGGGACTTTTAACCTTTTTTATAGGCTTTTTATGTTGCCTTTAAATAAAAACAACTCTCTCTGCTCAGCTTGTGGATTTGGGGTGATAGTGTTAGTTTGCAGGCTGAGGCAGAGATGATGTGAACAGGGAGTTAGGATAAGCTCTACCTGGCTACAAGAACATCTCCTTGTGCTTTCTTGTTCTTGTCCATATGACACTGTTTGCACAAAGCCAGAGGAGCTTCAACTTCCCCAGGAACATGGGGACAGGAGAGGCCAGGGGCACGGGCTGAGCCTGGGCCCCACAGCAGCCACTGGACATGGGTTGCAGTGGGTATGTTGTGTCTCAAGAGCAGCTGCCCGTGTGTGGAGACTCCTCTCCTCAGCCTGGGGTCTTTGCTAGTGGACATGAACCCACAGCACTGGCAGCTGTGCCAAACACTTGGTTTTCTGCCCTTTGGTGCTAACTGCATTCTTGCATGTATGTGCGAAATGCGGGGAAAAATACTGGCATCTGCAGCCATTTGCCCGGGTGTGAGGCAGGTGCTGGGCAGAAGTTCAGCAGAACATACCCACCCAAAAGTGGGAAAATGTAGATGCCTCCTTTTCTATTTCATGACACTGCTATTTTTCATCTGTGTGTTCTTTCTTCTCTTCTGGAGCCCTTTCCAGTAGCATGTTGCCTGTGAACACTCATCTGAGACATGACCTCTAGACTTCTTTCCTCTCACTGTCCCTCCCAGGCTAATTGTCACATTTCTCATTTTCCTTTGAGCATAGCAAAGCCTTTTTTTAGCTCTGCTGCTGTTGTTGGAGGGGACACAGGTGCATGTGTGGGAGAGCAGAGGCACAGCCACAAATTGAACCATCTTTGTTTCACTGTGAGAGGACTTTCCTCTTGTACCTTCATCCCCAACCAGAGAAAATATGGGAGCTCAGAGGAATCCTTTATGACAGAACTGAGATATGTTTCACCTCTCACAGCTGGCTTCAAAAGCTCAGCACAATAGAAAACTGTGATGAGTCAGTAATACCCGTGAAAGAAAAATAATTGACATGGTTCTTCTCATTAGTGTTTCTAGGTCTGCTTTGTTTCAAGCCTCAATTTTAGGAGAACAGCAGGAAAAACTCTCTGAAAGCCTCCTCCTGATTCCAGCAAAATTCTGATACTCTTATTTAAAAAACCTATGAAATCACCTCAGAGGTAAGGACAGTGGTACTGGAGTTGTAAGGGGGCTGCAGAGCCATCACTGTTTCCATCAAGCAGAGCAGATGCTGGAGGCTCCAGCTGATGGCTCAGCCCAGTGATGGTGGCTGGTGGTCCCCAAAATGCAGCTCAGGCACCAGCACTGCCCTGGCTCACCCTGTGCCCCAGCCTGAGGATGTGACACACAGAACAGGTCTTATGGGGGCTCCAGTTCTGGTGTAGCCCTCAAGAAATGATCCCCAGGGTCTGCTAGAAATTGGTGCTGTCGGTACCCGCAGGAAGAGGAAGAGGGCACTTCTGTGGCAGTAAGTGAGCAGGAAAGCTTTGCCGTTATCCATAGTGAACATCCCAGCACTTTGCCAAACCTGCGAGGAGGACTGGTTAGTGCCTTTTGTACAGACCTCTGGCCATGCTACTAAGCTGTATTCTCCTCTCAGTTCAGGCCCTCTGTAAACTGGTGTGAGTTGACAGAGGCTCAGCAGTGCTAACCGAGCAGAATTTATCCCTTTGGTTTTCCTCGTCCTTGGCGGATTCATCTGTCATTGGGAAGAAGCAGAAACTTATAATTAACGGAGAAGCAGGAAGGGAAAAGCAGAGTTCAAAGCTGTCTGCCAAAAGAAAACGATCGCAACCGAGTCTCCCATGATTGTGTCTGGGATGACAATCACAGCCCAGCACTTCCAAGGACAGCTTATTGTTGTGCCGCTCTCCCCGTCCTCAGCAGCCGCTATTGTCCGCCTGCCTGGCCTTGCTTGTTGAGTTGTAAGTTGCCAACCCCAAATTAGGACTCTTCAGGGGCTAAAGGTCAACTGGCAGCTTTGGGATCTTTCGGAGGATGTGAGTTATAATGAGATCACTGAAAGCGTTCAGACAACCAGCAGAGCAGTGGCCAAAGGGGTTGGCTTAATGATGAGGAATGGGGCAAACCCGGGGGCTGATCCATTCCTCTGGGTGAATTTCTATACAAGCACCGGTCCTTATAAAACAAGCCCGGTTTAAGCCATTTAAAATGGGGTTAAAAGGGGTCATAAATCTCTACAGGAGTTCAGGATTCACAGAAAACTCGATCTGATCTCTTTTACATCTGTTCCAGGTTCTCAGCCTTATCTGCTTCAGCTGCCTTTACTCTTTGTGGTTGCGCACAAATGCCATTAAACAAAAGTCCTTTTGCCGGGGCTGAGTGGCAGGTATAGGGTGACTGTGCGGCAGGGGAAGAGGAGAGCATGGAGCGGCGGGAGCTCTTGCCGCCGCCGGCCCCCGAAGCCCGCCTGATTGACATTGTAAATCTATACAGAGGGGTTGTTTGAGGGGAGCCTGTCAGATTGACAGTGTAAATGTGTAACACACACAGCCTGGGAGAGAGGAGCCTGCCGGCGGGTGGGAGAGCGCCGGCGGAGTGTCGGTCACACGGAGATTGAATTACAGCTGCATTAGATCAGAGCTGTGGGAAACGGCACCTCCTAAACACACACACGGCCGCGGCGGGGGCCGGGCGGCGGGCGGCAGGGAGGGAGGGAGGGAAGGAAGGCACGCCGGCAGGCAGCTGCGGGGCCGGGCTGAGGGCAGCGCGGGCGGAGCGGGGAAGGGAATGGGAATGGGAATGGGAATAGGAATGGAGCTGGGGATGGGGCTGGGACAGGGACTGGGCTGGAGCTGGAAATGGGGATGGAGCTGAGGATGGGAATAAGATTAGAGCTGGGGACAGGAATGGAGCTGGGGATGAGGATGGGAATGGAGCTGGGGCTGGGAATGAAACTGGAGATGAGGAAAGGGCTGGAGCTGGGGCAGGGACTGGGCTGGACCTGAAGACGGGGATGGGAATGGAGCTGTAGCTGAAATGTAGCTGAGGATGGGGATGGAGATGGAGATGGGGGCTAGGCCGTAGCTGCGGCTGAGACTGACGCTGGAGCTGGGGATGAGAATGGGGCTGGAGCTGAAGCTGCCCTGACCACCCCACGGGGCCCTGGCTCCACTGCCCACCCAGCTCACCTCTCCTCGGCCGGCAGTTGGACAGAAGAGCCAAAAAGCCAAATCAAACACCCTCCACCCCCCCAAACAAACACAAAACCTCCTCCCACTACCATAAAATAAAGGAAAGTCCGGGATGGGAGTTCTGGGATGGCAGCCCCGCAGCTGGAAGGAGCCAGACTCCAAAGGGGATTTTGCTGGCTTTAACCGATACCTTTTAAGATTCACGGATTTATAGCGTTTCACTGCCACTGTGGGGAAGAATCTCAAGACCCTACAGGCCCCCTCAGATACCAATCGCCCTCCTAATCCTTTTGATTTGCCATATACTCTGCTGGCATTTCACAAACCTGCGGTATTAATGCCCCCAAGCTGGAGGGGGTGGGGCTGGAAAACAGAAGCATTTTAAGCTCTATTAGAAAGGGCAAAAAGTCAGCTGGCTTTGAAATGAACTCGCTCAGCAGGAGCAGTGGAAGCATTTCCAGGAGACAGCGGGAAGGCATTTGTTTTCTTGGCTGGCACCGAAGCGCCGGCTTGACAATGCATGGCCTTCTGTGGGGCCATTGCACCTCGGCGCCTGCAGCCACCCGGCTTCACCCGCCACCACCCCACTTTACTCACCATCACCCGGCTTCACCCGCCACCACCCCACTTCACTCACCATCACCCGGCTTCGCCCGCTGCCACCCCCCTTCACCTGCTGCCACCTGGCTTCACCCACTGCCACCCCACCGCAGGAGGAATCAGCTTTCTTTTGCTGGGGAAGGAATAGCCTCCTTGCCTCCCCTTTAATTGCCTATGTTTGCACATCTCCCTGAGGGCGGGGTGAGCGGGGGTCAGAAAATGACCATAAAGGCTCATAACCAGAGACCAGGCATTTTCATCTTTTTGTTTCTAATTGTTGTTGTGCAACCCACTTTTGAGGACACTATCTTTTATTTGATTTTCCAGTGTCCCCTGCTTTGCATAATCTCCTTGCTGCCCAAATCTACTCACAAACATTGGCCAGTCCATTTGGAATTTCTCAGCCTCCAGGCTAATTCTCATAAATAAAACCCAAGCCAAAGAGCAAGACAATGCCTGACAGTGGAGCCGGGGCTCCACAGAGTCCACAGATCCAGAGGGCAGCTTGCCCCCAGCTACAGGGCAAGATCAGACTTATGTTTTACAGCTCTTGAAGTCTTGGAGACTTGCTGCAAGGCTGATCTGTGCAGCTTGGCTGAGAACCAGAGTGGCTGGCAGCAGGGAGAGGCTGTTGCTGGGATCGTGCAGTCGTGGGTCCAGAACTGGACATAAAGGTATGCTGTGATCTGTAGCAAGTGGCCCTGCAATATAAAAAAAACAGAGGCATTTTTCTTCTGCCCTTCTCAGGGATTTACAGACTTGACTGGAGCCCTGTAGGATGCTCCCAGGAAAGGCAGACCCCCGGCACTGTCACATTTTGTCACACTGAGCTGCATCCTGAAGCAAGCAGCAAATGGCTTGTGCTTGGTGTGAAGGGCACACTGAGGATCACCACACATCCCCTGCCTGCACGTCAGCTGGTGGGAAACTTCCCTGGCTTCAGGGAACACCACAGCTGATCACCAAATCAGTCCTTAACTGATGTCTCTCTGAATGACCCCACTCACAGAATCACAGATTGGTTTGGGCTGGAAAGGACCTTAGAGATCATTCAGTTCCAACCCCCTGCCATGCGCAGGATCACCTTCCACTGGACCAGGTTGCTCTAAACCGTGTCCAACGTGGCCTTGAACTCTGTCAGGGATGGGGCAGCCACAGCTTCTCTGGGCAACCTGTGCCAGTACCTCAGCACCCTCACAGGGAAGAACTTCCTAATGTTCAATCTAAATCTACCCTCTCCCAGTTTAAAGTCATTCCCCTTATATAACTATGTGCCCTTGTAAAAAGTCCCTCTCCATCTTTCTTGTAGGCCCCTTTAGGTACCGGAAGGATGCTATAAGGCCTCCCAACAGCCTTCTACAGGCTGAACAAGCCCCTCTTTCAGCCTGTCTTCACAGGAGAGGTGCACCAGTCCCCTCATCATCTTTGTGGCCTCCTCTGGACTCACGTGAACAGGTCTACATCCCTCTTGTGTTGGGGGTCCCACAGCTGAATGCATCACTCCTGGTGTGGGGTCTCAGAAGAATGGAGTAGAGAGGAGAATCATCTTCCCTGATCTTCTGGTCATGCTGCTTTGGAAGCAGCCCAGGATACTGTTGGCTTTCTGGGCTGAAAGCACACACTGATGGGTCATGTTGAAGAAGGTCCTTGAAAAACCTTCTACCAAATCCTTTCAAACTAAGACAGAAGTGGCTGATCTGGCCTTGGTGAATAATCCCCACAGCTGTGGTGAGAATAGCAACTGCTTCAGCTGCATCAGCTGCAGACAGACCTGCTTCAGGATCACAATTTACAGCAGGATGTACCTTGGCAGCGGGAGTGGCTTGCAGTGGGCTTGGCAACTCTTCCATGACTATCTAGGTTGTCTGGTTGATCACCAGCATGGTTTTAGTCCAGTCTCCAATATGCAGAAGGGAGGAGGCCATTGTCCTTTTAGGGGAAAGAAAGTTAAACTTTATTGTGGCACTTATGAGCCCTGGCCTCTTTATTTAAGAGTATGGACATAGCCCAGGTAAAGTAAGCCCAGAGCTTTACAGCAGGGCTTTGCTGCTCCCAGTTCACAGACAAACTGCCACCCAACAGACTCTGACACTGCTTTGGGTCACAGGAAGTTAAGCCTCAAGGCAGAGCCTCACTGACTGCAATGAAAGTGTTCCCTGCCGTGCATCTTTTGCTCAGTCCCCTTGCTCACAGGCCAGCCAAGGTCAGGGAAAGCCCCATGACGATGGACAGATCTGTATGTCTCCTGCTGTAAGAGATGTCTCTGTTACTCAGTGTAAGGGGAGCTTTGAACTCTGACTGCTTGCAAGCCTCATCCACATAGGCTTTCTTACTGTTTGTTCGGAGCTCCTCACAGTTCTGCCTGCTACAATATCTGGGGGAGTGGGGTGTGTACATACAATTTCATGGCTGTTTATAGTTTGTTCCCCTTTGGAAAGAATGTAAGGATTGTTCTAGAAGTTGTTGGAGACAACAAACCCGCAGCTCATATCGTTTTGATATTCGTACCCTATTACACTTATAAAATCAGAACTGGAAAGATGTGTCAGGCAGCATCCCTCTGTTCTCTGCCTTCAAGCTCCAGTAGCTGCCATGCTGTGCTCTCACTGACCAGATCACTGACTGACCTTGTCATTTGGCCAGGCCTAACCTTGCTGAAGGAGATCAGCCCAAGGTAAAGCTGACACAGCCTTGTAGAAGAGTGATAAGGTCCAGATGCCTCACTCTTTGGCCAATGGCCAGACCTCCTCCAGCTAGTACTAACCATGGGAAGATGTTTCTCCTTGCAGATATCTTTTGTTGAAGTCTCCCAGCTCACCTTCAGATGCCCAGGAGGGAAGGTATGACTCCTTCAGGTTGATCCCATAGGACTAGGAGATATTTTTCAGTGCTACAGTACTCTGCAAGGAGAGAATATGCTTCTCCAGCTTGCTGGCTGATGTGCGGTTTGTCACAGCTCACGTGCTGAATAACTCGCAGATTCTGGTCCCTGCTGCTGTCACTCAGGGGTAACCAATAACACTATACTGGTGGTCAATCCACCCTGTGTAATGGCTGCAGGAAAAGAGGGATTGCTTCCATTTCCTCATAGATGCAGCTAAGCAGTTTGTGTCCCGAGAAGAGAGAAACAAATTCTTCTGAAGAATCTGCTAGTTGACAGCAGAGCATTACTGGAGACATTTTCTCGTATAAAACAACAAAGACTGCGAAAAAGATAGAGGCTTTTCTACTCTGCAAGTTTTATAATTGAAAAACTTTTCATGGCTTTATGAGCTTTTTTCGTGGCCTTTACAAGAAAATACCATTGAATGAGGTAGGAAGTCAGAGCTACAGGTGCATTTGAGTCTCAGACATTTTGGCAGGTATGTGCCTTTGGGTGAGAAGGTGCTAATGCAGTGTGTCAGGGCAGGAGGCACCGTGGGGTCCATTTGTAGTTCTGTGGAAGACAGTCAAGGCATACAGGGCAAATAACTCACCTTTGAATTTCCAGTGCTATCAGGAATGAATCAGTGAATCCACAAAATCTGGCCATCAGAAGCTTTCTGTGAAGTGTTGTACAACAGCAAACAGCAATTCCTCAAAGCAGAACTCTTCCCAGAATAGGATTTTGGAGAGAGAAGTGCTTCAATTTATTCAGTGTTTGAAATGAATATGCTGTGTTATAGTCAGTGAAATAGAATTTAGTTTTGACATTGTAGTTAATTTGCTTTAAAACATGATTGAAATAAAATTGCTGTTAAATAAATATCTGTGCCTCTTTCCTATATTATGAACTTGCCAACATTTTTGAGAATTCAGTTCAGAGTTGAATGCTTAGTATGAGGGGTCCTCACCCTGTAGCTTCAGAGAAGACCCACCAAACAGGAACATCAAAGTAGAGGATGATGCTGTCCTTCATACAACTTGGGTGTATCATGCCTTGATGAGATCCTGGTTATTTATTTTCCTGCAACAGGTAACTCCTCTTCTTGTTTACTGCCTGGTTGCAATATAATTTTTCTTCTCGTTCTCATGACATGTTAAGGATCAGAAATCATGTTTTGTGTTTGGGCTGCTCCAGTTTTCAGGAGAGATGCAGCAGTTCAGGTAGGGAACAACCCAGTCCCTATACAGGACTCTCCTATCTTACATAACCACTGATTCCTCTCTGCTGAAAGCAAACCTCTGTGTGAAATGCACTGATTCAGCCACTTCAGAACACCCCTTTCTTTTATTATTTATTTGTTTTTAACCTGAATTCCTGACGGCTCCTAGTGCAGGTTTGTTTTGGTCCTGGCTCACAATGGAGCAAGAAGGTTTGCTACTGCAAGAGTATTCAGGTTTGAAAGTGCTTGCGGTGCTGGGGAAGCTCACAGGTTGCAGCCAAGAAGGGCAAGATTACACTTCCAGGAAAGTATGACAAACCCGATTTCCACATTGACTTAGCACACAGAGTGCCCTGGTAAATATAGCACCTCCGAGGTCATAGGGATGGGGACTAGGGGTAGAGTTCAGTTAATTTATGGCTGGGCAATGCAAATCAGGGGATTCATCCCTTTGATGTCAACTCTGTTATCAGCACCGTTCTCTGGGTGTGTGAGATTAGCTAGTGTGCATTTTAAGGTTGCAGAGCAGGATGTTGTTTCCTGGGCAGGCAAAAAGAGACACTGCAGAAGTGGGGTGGTGTGCCCATCAGAGCTGGTAGCCTGCTGACTGGGCAAAGCAGGTCTTGGAGGGATAGTGGGGAGGATGTCACCAATGAAACAACTTATCAGGGTGTACTTCTGCAGATGCATGCTTCGTGAGCTGTTTTATCTGCCCTGACCTTCAGAGACAATCCACAGGGTAGTAGCTGCAAGTGTGGGCCAGCTCCTCTGCTGCTGGCAACAGCAGTGGTAGCCCTTGGTCTTCAACACCTGTTCCTCCAGAAGTCATTGAGGATGTTGTCTGGCCACAGAAGATAAATGCCCCACTTTTCCTTGTCTGCACAGGCCACCCAAACTAGGGGTCCTGTGAAGGGGTGTGGACACAGGGCCCTGAGAGACCTGACAGAGAAGCCAGCTATTGTTGCTCTCACCTACTTAAAGCTCCTCTGATCAGTTTCAGACAGCTTCTCTCTTCTCTTCCATTGCCCCTCTACTCCTAACAACCTGCCTGATACTTCCTTCAAAAGAAGTTTCCTTGTACAAGAGCTAATAATGAAATGTCTCGGTATTTTCAGATAAAGCAAAACTACTTCATTTTATTGTAGCATATTTTAAAATATATGGTGTATACAGAATGCAGAGTTGGGCGATGTCTTGGTACCACACCTCCTTGATGAACCTACCCAACACCTCCATAGTATCTCCACTGGTAATGAATGAGAACACCTTGGCCCTGTACTAAAAGCTGCCTGGTGCGCCACTGAGCACCCATGGGATCTCTTCTTCAGTGACTGTAGCATGTAACAGAGGAGCCACCGCATCACTGTCATGTACGCTTTTTTGTAGCTATAATTAAAACAGGAAAGATTTACAGGAGCCTTGAAAGCATTATACAAAAAGCTTTCCATGCTTCTAAATTTTGATTCCTTTTGAAGAGTACAGGAATTTGTATCTGAAAGTGTTCACGTACACCTAAAAGAAACAAACAGCAGCCTTGTTATTTACCATGTCCGAAACCACTGGAAACTGGAGAGTGGCCCTCTAAAAATACCAAAAAAGAAGAAATCTTGTGTCACGGGTGAGGCAAAGGAAGTGCAATCTAGTGATTAAGGCAGGAGCAGGACTGCCAGGAGGTCTTTCTGGCAAGTTTTATTCCTGGCTTCCTACCACAGGCTTCCTGTGTGCCTGGGCAGGCGCTGAAGGGCCAGGCAGTGTAAGCACATCTGGGTGCACACCGGGAGCAATGCTCTGGGACTGTGGCCAGGGTGTTCGTGGGGTCAGGACTTTGCTTTTGGAGCAGCTCAGGAGCTGCTCTCAAACTCTAAGCCAAGGAGTGTGGAGCCTTGCCTGAGGCAGTGATGTGGAGAAGAGCCATCATGGAAAGGTTGTCTTGAGATGGAAGGGCATCTTGGCCATGGCTTCACAGCCTTTGGGTGGTCTTGCTGGCCCCACTGGGCTTGTGCAGCTGGAACAAAACAGGGGCTTGAGTTATGGCTTTCTGAGGACACATACATGTTTTTCAGGGGCAGCAATGCACCATGGCCTCCTCCTCTGCACAGTCCCTCCTCATGTGGTCATGATGGGAGTGGACTTGGGAGACTATAAAGCTGCCTTCATCAAAGCACACCTTCTTAGGGGAAAGAAGAAAGCAGGATTGAAATACAGAGAATCATTTGTGATCTAATCAAAGGGGCTTTGCCTTCTGCTGTCATCACCCTCCAACTTAGTTTCCCCTCCACAGGCAGGATGAGCAAGGCGGGTGAGGGAGCGATACAAATTTAGAGGCACCAACCACCCTATATATATCCATTGAACATTAAAGGTGACCGCCCTGGGGTGTTGGTGTCCCCCCCACTGGCTGCCTCACGAGGCTCAGATAACAAACAGAGCCCTGGCTGCACAGCAGATCTGTCGTGGGGATTATCTACTTGTTTGAAGTGAAATTTAGCTGGTCTTAATCAGAAATCTAACCGCATCAGGTTCACATTAGCTTGTGCGGAGGTAGAAGTTTCACACGCTGACATGGTAGCAATTAAGCGAGTCACTACTGGTTCTTACCCCAGGGTACAACTTTGGTTTCTTCCCTGCAGATTAGTGGAGCTGCGTGCCTTTCCACATAGGTTTTTTTTCCTGTAGAACCTGGCTATTTCATGTTGAACCCTCTGGGACCGTTTATTAGACCACACAAATGGTAATTATTTTCCAAAGAGGCGGACAGAGTTCCAGACCTCTAGCACGGCCAGTTATTAAAATGCTATGAATCTGAGCAAGAAGAGGAATATCGCTAAAGCCAAAGAAGCCTTAAAACTACACCAATGCAAGGACTGACATATTTCTGTGAGGCAGGAACAGAAGACAAATATTCATTTCAAAATGCATCATTATGCCTTTCTTGGCATGGGAGGTGAGAATGAGGGGAGCTCCTCTTGGGTTCCCCTTCATTTCTTCCCTTGGCTCCTTGGCTTGGACAAAGCCACAGACCTCATCCCGTCTTCATGTAAAACCCTCCCAGAGGACCCAATTATAGCCTGGTTACCCCTCACATGAGCCCACTTGGAGAACCCACATTTATTTCAAGACTGAGGCTGAAGGTCTGACATGCGGGAAGGTGAAGGATGTGTCCCACCCTTGGAAACAGCACTTTGTATCAAAGAAAGAAGTTTGCGTGAAAAAAAAGGTGAGATCTGTGAGTTACAGCTAATCAAGATGAATACACACACACTATCAATTATCTCAGCCAAAAGTGAGCCTCCTGCCACTGTGAGAGCAAATGCTTTTCACAAGACAAGCTGCTCTCAGATGAATTTTCAGCTTGTGACAGTTTTTCATCTGTGTGGCAACTATCTTTTCCTAAACAACCCTATGTGTTGTAGATGCTGTAATGAAAGGAGTGCTGCCAATTACTTTCTGGAGTTCCCACCTACAATATTCTGAGGTAGCCACACAGGGGAGTATCTTGTTCCAAATCCATTGTGTTTCTCTTGGTGTTTGCATCAGTCAGGAGTGAATTCTTTTTATGTGAATTGAGAGACAAAATTCGCATCTGTTACCTCAAAAAATGTAGAGTTCTGTAGACAAGAATTGTTCCACTTTCTAGACTGAGCCATAAAAATACAAGAAGAAGAAGAAAAAAATAAAATAGTAATTTGCTGCCTGGTTAAAGGCAGTTGGTGATCACATTACCCTGGTGTTAACTTATACAGTAACTTAATCTCATTAAGTCATTTCAAAACAGGCTGACCCTGATCCCAAATATATAGTCACTTTCTGCAAGGAAGGATGTGTATAAGCTAATGTTGCTGTTGTATGACTTGGGCAACTCTTCTACAGCATTTGAGTCCCCTGAAAGCTGTTTGAAGAGCTGTGATTGCTCATGTATAGGATTGGCCTCAGCAAGTCTTCTAGGTGAGAACCTGCCTGTGTTGGACAAGCACAGAGAAGCAAAGGGAGTGAACAGATGCAGGAAGGCCAGTATGAGTTTTCTCAGCTCCGATGTCTACATTTCAGAGGGCCTATAACATACAAATACAAATAACACATGAAGCAAGGAGGCCAGCATTTCGAACAAGCTCAGCCTGGATCTTTGCAGCAATCGCCACAACAGCTGTTAAGTCTGTAGAGCTTTTGAAAGGCAAACATTAATGCTGGCAAGCAAAGATGATGGCAAATCCAGCTGTAAGCCCCCAGCTGAGGATTTTCTAGAGATAGCGAATGGCCTGCTGCAGAGACCTGACTCCTGTCACGTTTGTGGGCTCAGTGAGTGTTCCCACTGCTGCTCGTGCCTTCTGATGTGGCTGGCGGATGAGAAGCAGCCCAGGGCCATGTAGTTCTCCTTTGCTGGTACGTGCTCTTGTCAGGCAGCCTTTGGCACTGCATGGAAGAGCTGCCCATGTCAAGGGTGGATTTCCAGAACAAAGACCCAGTTCTGGCTCCAGTAACACCTTTGTCATCTGGAGGTAACTGAGCTCCAGGTCAGGAAGGTCTCAGCTCCAGCAGCTGTAAGCTATACCTAGCTAGGAATCAGTCCATTGGCTTCTTATCTAAGCATGTGCATTTTAGCTAACCTGCACCAAACTTGTCCTGATACCAGCAGCAGTCCAGTGGCATAAACTCTGGGAAACCAGCCACAGTCCTTGGTAGACTCGTCCAGATGGTGGCTTGTTCTTCACAGCGGAGGTTACCTGTGAGCACCTGCTGCATGCCATTACATGTAGGCTCTGAGCTGAGCAGCTCTCCTCCTCTTCCAGCTCCACAGGATCCTGTGGGTTCTTTGTCTATCTCTGTAATTAACAGGACTACCTCTGACATTAGCAGAGTAATGGCTATTTTTATATTCTTGTAGCACATTAACTGGGGAAGTGTTGTACATTGCCTCAAGGAATATGGTGGGGGTGTGTGCCTGTGCCAAGAGGTTTCGTGGACAACATCATAGCTATAGATTTTAATGCCCTCCTCCACAGTTCTGCCAACAGAGTGAAATGCAGCACTGAGCACTTTCCATGTTAGTGGCCCCAGATCCAGACTCCCTGTCTTCCTCTTGGTTTAAGTTTAGATGTTGCATTTCTTTATGGAGACACAAGTGACAAAGACTCCAATGAGCATAATTTCAATGGCTTTCTAAACTCACCCCATAACAGAGCAGGCATATTGTATTTTGTAGGGCTTACAGAGTTCTAAGCCAAATCAACTGACAGTTCAAAGGAGGCTGGGACAGACATTCTTGTTCCAGACATTATGCCATTCCTGACAGCAGCTACCACTTATATTTCTTGCTGTTTACTTTTCAAGAGGTCAACAACCAGTGTATGCAGGGAGGCTTTGCCTGAGAGTTATAATATTCCAATTGTGTCGTTCCTTTCAGCAGCTCCTGTCTTTTACTGGTCCAAGGTAATAACCTTCTTCCCATATTTTCCTTTTTCTTCACTGAATCAGAACTATTCTCTTAAATTATGTATATGTATGTTTCCCATTCTAAAGCCTCCCCACCCCCAGTATTTATGAAAAAGTATAACAATGAAGATACCGACTTCCAGTTTTGAGCCACAAGGTTGATATTCCTCCAAAGTAAATACTGGCCTTGGCTGTGCCACAGTCAATATTTACCTTGAGTAAAATAAATGTTGCTGACAACCAAAATCTGAAGTCAATATTGGTCTGCTGTAATCCAGTTGGTATAAAGTAATCAGTTTCCTTTATACTGCCTGAATGCTTTATGCAAATATTTTCAAGTTAAAGGTGGGCTCTACATTCCTGTAGTTGTAAATGCAGTACTGAAACCATCCTCCATTCTCAGTTATCACAATCCTGGGAAATGTTCAAGAGAGCGTATGAAAGCTCTCCTATCTCAGAAACAATCTGTGAGTGACTGATTAACTATCTAATCTGTGTACCTACTCTGAGGCCCATTACTCCAGTGTCTAAGAGTCTTACGAATCCTTAAGAGAGGCAAAGTTTGCAAAGAAAGAGAGTATCTTTTACTAGACCAGGTGATATAGCTGAGAAAGTGGATGAACTGGGTACATAAACCTTAGATCTAAAGATATTGACTCTTCCTAAAAAGCCTGCATCTCATTTATTTAAACCATCAGGTCTACAGCGATACTGTTGCTACTATGTGTAAGGACAGAGATAATTTCTTCCTCCTAAGCCAGAGGAAGCATTTTAGTAGTCAAAAGAGGCTCTTTTAAAATAGATTTCTTTTGGTAACCAAGCTTTGGCAATCATCTCATTTATCTGTGCTGCTGTTTATCTGTCACTCCCCTCTCAGTAACACCGAAGCCTGTTGGCCAACACCCACCATTTGACAAATGGCAGATTCAAACTAATGAAGATCCTACCTGTTTTATGCAAAACTGGAGAAGAGGAGCGACACAGACTAGTCTTACGTTGGTCATGCCAGTGGAGTCGATCTGGGTAGTCAGCATGCCCAAGCCTTCATGCCCACTGCAGCACAGTCTGCCCCCTGTCCAAGTGCCACCCTGTGAGTACAGGCAGCAGCACTGTGGAGCCAGGTGTCAGGTATACATACTGGGTCAGTATCAGGATGTAGAGCATCACTCCATAGGTTTGATTCGTTCTGCTGACCATGGAAAAGCACCATTTTTAAAATTTCTGTGTGTAACCAAATATACTCTAGCAGGACACGCACACAGATAAAGTTCAAATTAGGTCATTCACTTAATTTGTAGTTCCAAATGGGGTGGACATCTTCACAGAGCATTTTGCAATTACCATGACCAATGCACCCAGAAGCCTCTCTTTTATCTGGAACTATGTTGTTCCATTGCAGTGGCTGTTTTAGGCAGCTGTGGCCATGAAGTCTGTGTGAAGCTCCCTCAGGCAGCTAAACCAGTCGCCAATAGGCTTTGCATATCAGGACAGAAATCGTGAGCTGCTTTCCATATTCAGTGAGAAAACAGGAAAAAGAACAGAGAGCTTTCAAATGACTCACTGATGGGCTGGGTTTTTTGTCCTTGCTGTAGCTTTTTTAATTTCTAAATATAAATAATGAGTTGCAAGAACTAAAAAATCATTAACTAGATTAAGTCCTGGTGAAGTTCTGTAATTGTTATAGTGCACAGAGTTGCTTTGATAGATTATTTTTCCTTTGGTTCAGGTTGCTTTGTGCAAGGATGTTGGTGGCCCTCACAAATCCTTAGAAGATACGAGAACAGAACACTCAACAATCCCTGCAGTGCAATTCTGCTTGATTAGCAAAACCTCTGGGAAGTCAGTGTCTAGAACAGTTTGTGAGTTGTATTATAAAATAAATAAATAACAATAAATTGTAACGTTTAAGGCCAGTGGAAGACCACAGTTGCTAAAAGCTGCAAACTCCATCGACTCTTAGGGATACATTAAAGCCCAGATTTCCCCTTAGTAACAGAGCATTCATTCCCAAGGAGAGGGATGCTTTCCACCATGAAAAGGAAGATCTAACAGGGCACTACTCAGGCATATTTGCTTGTCAAGACTGACAAAGGTATAAACCTGGGGCCAAGCCTAGGGTTTTTTGATGGAAATTATGAAATTAATGATGCAGATACAAATGCCCTCCATATTTCTATAGGGTGCCTTCCTCGTTGGCCACCTGTTTCCTGGGTAGAGCAGGTTGTGATGCAGGGCAGGCTCTGCAGGTCTTCACCTCATTAAGCTCCACATTCATTGTGGATGATCCTGACTCCAAGGCGGACCGTGCCTGCTCATCTGCAGAGGGCTGGGACACCAACTACTTGATCACATCTCTCCAGAAACTCTAGCTCCTTATCTCATTGAAAGCTAGACTGCAAATATTTCCCCAGTTTACCTACCAAAGTGATGTGAAGTGTCTGTAAGTGGCAAAAGATGTTATGAAGAGAAAGCAGGATGTGCATGGTGGTATGAGGATGCCAGCTCTGAAGCCTTGCATAGTAACTCTGTAAAACACTTCTTCCCATGGCAGGAAAACTATCCAGCCTTGCTCTGGGCTGCCTTCAGTAGTTCAAAGTATTTTCCTGTACTCCAAACTGAAGAGGGTATCGTGAGACAGGTAACCCAGAAAGAAAAAACAATGTCCAAGTATTAATGTGACACTCAAAGAGATGCCCTATAAAGCTGAGCTGACTCACAGGGAAGTGTTTCACTGTTTCCAAAACCTGGGACTTGTTTTCCCCACAGAAAGGACAGGAAAACCCCAAACCAAACAAACTGAAGATACTTCAATTTTCCCTGACCCAAGTGAAAACAAAACAAAACAAAAATATTGGAATTTCCCAGAGGATGGAAATCTAGCTTTTTTTTTTCTAGCTGCAATCCTACAGCAGCACGGCAGCTGAGCCATTTCTTTGGGCTTTTCCTTAGACATTACTGGAGCTGTATATAGCACAGGCTGTACTTGCACTGAGCCTGACTAGAGTTATTAGCAGCAAACCTCTGCTTTCATGAGCTTGTGTGTGGTGAAAGAGAATCAAATGAAGCCTTAGACCTTCTCCTGTTTCTGGGTGAGTGCTTGGCACTTTCCCTCCAATGTAATAGGTTAAGACCTGCCTCCTCCTGAGCACACCCGTGCCTTTGCTGGGCCTGACCCCAATGCTGATGCAGGCATTAGACACTCGAACCAGTTGCCCAGGATTGAAACGTGAAGAGCACGAGCTATGACTCCCTGGGGTTCACTGGCTGCAGGAGCCCCCTCCCCTATGCAGCTGCAGCACTTGTCCTTGCTTGCATACTCTTAGCCCCCTACTTTTTTCTCCATCCTGTGAAACTGGAGAACATGGAGGGTCACTCTAGACCGGTGGGGCAAGTACTATTAATGCCTGAGCAGAGCCCCAGGGCTTGCTGACTGCAAGAGAAAGATGGGTTTCAGCCAAAGCCACTGATGTGACAGCAGGGGTCAGTGGGACCCCAGCAGCTCCCAC
The DNA here is from genome assembly GCF_033783945.1 of Neopsephotus bourkii. Lineage (NCBI taxonomy): Eukaryota > Metazoa > Chordata > Aves > Psittaciformes > Psittacidae > Neopsephotus > Neopsephotus bourkii. The sequence goes on along the minus strand of NW_026902293.1, from coordinate 11,840,882 downwards.
TGGAAGGGCTCCATCCTGTGCCTGTGTGGGCTGCCTGTTGCTTGCCCAGTCTGAGGAGGGTCTGGTGTGCTTGGTGTTTGGAAAGCACCAGGGCTATGGGTAGAGGATTTAAGTGGAGATCTAAAAGAAAAAACACAACACCCTAAATCAGATCAAACATTGAGTCTAAAACCTGATCCATGCACAGGTACTTGGTCTCGCCGTGTGACTTGGCCTTGCTCCCTGATGCCTGCACTAATAAGCAAATGCCATGACTCAGGTAATTCTCTCTCTCTCTCTGGGTCTCATTTTGTTTTGCAAGCCGTGGCATGAGCTAGCTTTAGCCTTGCCATAAAAATGTGACTCATTTCCTAAGGGCAAGCAAAAATAACCTGAGGATTTTTTAAAATGCTGCTTTCACCTTCTTAGCCACAACAGAAAGACGTTGGGGATTTCTTGGGGGAAAAAAAAAAAAAAAGAAAAGAAAAATAATCAGGTTTTTAAACACAGATGGGATGTTCTTTCCAGCCTGATTTTCTTTGACTCTGTGAGCTACTCCTTTTCAGAAAAGAAAATCTGTGCCTTTTCCATTGCTAGCATTTGACAATCAGCACTTCTTCTCTCTTCCCTGAGTGGTAAAGCCAGGGGGAGGGAGAGGGCTGAAAGTAAAGCAAAGAATTGTTCAGATTGCCTAGATCCCTCCGGGAAGTGATCTTTCTGCTTTTAGTCCAGACACACGCCTCCCAGCTAGCCAGCAGCTCCAACTAATTAGCACACGTGATGGGAATAGGAAATAAAGCCACAAACAATAGTAGCGTGGGAACGCAGTGTAAACTGCAATTACATAGACCCCCCCCCCGCCTTCCCCCACCCACCCTGCACTCTGCTCTGCTCCAAATAAATAAATAAAGGTATAAATAAATAACTGAATGTATAAATCCCCAAGAGCTGCAGAGGATACAGCAGATAAACGTGGGAGGCAGCGCAAACCATGCGGACCAGGAGGTGAAGGTCTGCATTTGCAGGACGAGCAAGAGCCAGCTATTGCTTTCATTCCATACTTCAAGTATATCGAGGCTGCTCCGTTTCCTTTTGTTCAGCGTTGGGGCACAACAGAAAAATGTGTTTGGGGAATTTCAGCACTTGCCAGGTCATGGAGGAGGTCACTCCACTTTTGTTGGGAGAGAGGCAGAAGAAGAAAGGGGGCAATCAAATATCCTCCTTGAGACAGCTTACAAGCACATGTCTCATGCTGTCAGGGTGCTGGGCTCCAGTGTGACACTTCCAGCTTCTTGTCTTCCTGCCAAGCTGAATATGTTTGGTATACGTTATATATGTGAGAAGTGGTCACCACCTCCCCAGCCGACCACAGCTTTAAGACATATTATAACAGAGCTATTGTGTGGGATTAAACACATTTGCTGTGGTTTAAGCAGTACGAGCGTGTGACCGTTTGCACTTGCTTTAGAGCACTGCCATTAATACTGACCGTGGAGGTGTTCATACAGAGCTCGTCATCACGGCATCACAGTGCTCAGACAGTTATGTATTGAAAGGCATGTCCTAGTCATTTGGTTTTTTTGACAGGTAAACCCAAGGGATTTTTATTGCAGCTACAGCAGTATAAATCAGAAAGGAAGCCTGGGTATGCATGGGAAGTTACTGTTATAGCTGACGTGGCATGCTGCTTTGGTAGCTCCTGTTCCCATATAACTGAGATTATCTGGAATAAACCTTTCAGGTGGCTGCTGTTTTGGAAGAAAACTATTTCTCCTGGAATAATTTTTCTTCTTTAAAAGCAGATGAAATGAAGGTCACTCTGAGAACTGTGGACCCAAAGAGGGTATTAGTTATAGTTTTTCTTATTTAAAAGCAGATGAAGTGAAGGTTGCTCTGGGAACAGCAGATCCACACAGGGTTTAGTTTTGCACTGCTATACTGGTCAGCTCTGCAGGATTCACATGTCTTGACTTTTCTGAAACCTGTAAGAATGCTGCAGCTTTTAAGAATTGTGAGCAAAACTGAAATAAGGCATTTTTCAGGAAAATACCCCCAGTGTCAGCACAGGTCATTGCTATTTTGTTACTGTGTTTTTGTGGCACTTCAAAAATTGGCTTGAATCCCAAAACCAGCTGCTCTACAACCCCTCAGCCTGGAGTCAAAAACTCTCAGGTCAGATGCTGATACACATGTAGTTTATTTATGAAATAAAAACAATTTAGGAACCTAACAAAAAGTAGGCTCAGTATGTAACTTTATTCTGGCAAAATCAGAGTGGCACTTCAGTTGTTTATTTTTATCCTGGTATTCCATAACGTCATGGAACAGACAACTGATGATAGGATTTGATTTTGCTATCCTCCAATGTCCAAATACTCTGCCTGCCTGGAATAAGGTTTCACATTCAAGCCAGTCAAGCTTAGTCTTTATTTTATCTGAAGTAGGCAAAATCAGGTTACTTTGCCAGGATCTCCATGATGAAGCCTCAGCCAAAGCCCTGACGGCCTTGTGGCAACTAAAAATCCCTGGCACTTTCTCACTCTTGTCACACATGGTAAACACCCCCTCACAGTTCATTACTTTGTGACTGGGGGTGTCTCATGCAGGGGTTGTTTCCCCGGGTCTAGCTTTTGTTCAGGTGGCTGATCGCTGTGGGACAGCAGGTGTCTAGTGAATGCTATGGCAGAAAGGTGTGAGGTGAATGTAAGTTATCATCTGAGAGATAAACAGAGACACTTTTCCAGGAGTCAGTGCTCACCACATCTGGTAGGTAATATCCACTGCTTTCATTTAACCTGTCTGTGCAATGGGAATCAAAGCTTTCAATAGCTGGTACCTTCAAAAGCAATAAACTATTGCTTTGATTTGCTTTATTCCAAGCTGTACTTACCAACATGTAAGTTGCATGCTCAATTTGCATTTTTATTTTTGCATGATGAAATTGAGCTTGTAGAAACTTTTTAGGAAAAAAGATAGTTTCTATTTGCCCCAAAGTTAGGTTTTCCCCTTGAAAAGCAGACTTTTAAATAAAATCTGCATGGTGAAACAGAAGGTCTGAGAGCTGTTTTCTATCCTATGCTTCCTCACAAGCACACACATTTTTCTCAAACCTTCACCTTATTGGCAAAGACAACTCAAAGTAGGGCTCAGACTGTAGGCACTCTTTGGAGCAGGGACTTCCATACATCACTGTATAACACAGAGCGTGGTTTGAACACTGCTCTCAGAACACTGAAGTTGCAAAATCGCACAGGAAAAATGGCTAGTCAGGCTGTTTCTTGGTGGACTGAAAGGATTTCGACAGCAGGAAACCAGAGCAAGTTTCTGTATGATTATTCCTCAGTCCAATTATGAGAAAAGTACTGCAGGAAGAGAAGAAAACTATCTGGGCAAACTACAGAGGGTTTGCATGAGTAGAGGTCTGCAAAAATAAAAACAGGATTTTACTCTGCAATATCTGGTGCAAACTGTACTGTGATCAAACTGTGATACTGAGAAATGAATATGGGCATAAGTAAACAGCTCGGGTATAGTGAAACTGTCAACTTGGTGGGATGTGTTTGTAGGTGACCCACGTCTGTGGCCGCTGTCCACTCTAGCATCTGGCAGTGCTGATGGAGGCTGTCCTGCAATAAGATGTCACTAAATTTCTTGTGTGATTTTACACACAAGGTACACTCTTACACACGTGGATGTGACATTTTCCTGAGCAAAGGTGGCTGCAGATGAAACCAGAATTTTCTACACTGTGCCACCCCAAGTCAGTCGCCTTTTCATCTGCTATGAGACAGCCATGAATTAACGTGACCTGGTCTCATTCCCCCTGTAGTATGTTGGCCTCCTTCAGCACACAGGATGGACTGTGCTTTGGGAACGGAAGAAGGGATGTCTAGTGGAAGAAGCTGCTGTCTTTAAGAACGCTGGCTCAGAGGGAGGCCTTGCATAAAAGAAAAGGGGTTGAACTGACTGGAAAGGAAACCAGGTGATAAAATAGACAATCTGCCTGTTCCCCCTCAGTCAGAGGACTGACTGAATAGGAGGTAGCTTTGCCTGTGAGCAGCTTGAATGTGGCTTCACAGATTAGGCTTTTACAGTTATAACCCAGGTCTGGCTTTGGAGATGAGCTGAAGCCTTATCAATGCAAAGACTATATAAATGGAAAGGCTACCTGCATTGTTTGGAGCCATTCAGAAGAGAGATCTGCCTGCGCTGCCGCTGTTAATATGCTGACAGTGCTAGTCGTCCTTATTTCTAGCTATATGCTACTTACAAAAAATGAGAGCTCAAACCTAACGCTGCAGCAGAAATGTTGCAGCTAAGGCATTCTGTTTACAGCAAGGACTTTGTTTGTAAAAATTATCCTCATCCTTGGCCAGCTTGAAGACAGAAATGTCCTGATGACCTGGACATCACTATAGATGCACGTCAGCGTGAATGTCCTTCTGCTGCAGCTGATGCTCCAGCACAAAGGTATCTGCACTGCAGAACTTCAGGCCAGCATGTTCAGAGAGAACTCAAATCTAACTTCTGCACTGGGTATCAGAGATGCGCAGACACAAATTTCAGTGTTCAGCTCCTGCGAAAATACATTTACAGTCATTCACATGACATCTACAGTTATTTACTGATCACAGATCATACAACAAGTCTAAAGAGCTCTTTTGTCACTCCTGTTCACTTCTATTCCATCTGTGATAACTAATTTTGAACTGTGCCAGCGGAACTAACAATTAACACAGCAACTTCTTGCTTGCAGAACTGATGCTGCAGCTCCGTATACAAGGGAGGGAGGGGGGATTGTAGGGGTCTTGGGGAGCATTGGTGGTTTTGCCTGGCTGGAGTGCCAAAGCCACCGGTTGAATTGGGCACAGTCACCATAGTAACGGTGAATTTCCGGGACTCGGGGCGACAGGTTGAAGGGATTACTCTTCAAAGCACTTGCTCCCTTGGGAGAGAAGACCTAAAGGAAGGGGATGGGAGTTAATTTAGCACACACAGTAGAGCAAGGGTCAGCAGTGGCAGGTCTCTGCTGGAGGGAAGCCTGCAGCAGCAATAAACAACTCCCTTTCAGCGGGGCTTTGACTAGAACCGAAATCACCGTAGGAGGCATTCAACAGAGAAAAGCAGGGGTGCACACAAAAGGTGACAATCTTCTGTCTTCTAAGGGACAGTTGCAACCAACAGCTTCTGAGTGTCTCAAATCTGAGTCTCTGCTTTACTGTGATGGCTTTACTCTGTTCTGCCATCCCTGTTTCCAGCACTGGGATGGCCAGATGTAGCTGCAGTGCCTAGATCTGGAAGCACCGAGTTTTGCCAGACCTGGAAGAGACGGGGAAGCAGCGGGGAGGCAAGCATGCTGGTGTGTATGGTAGGAAGGGGTGTGGAACAAAGTGCTTGGAGGGGGTTACTGAGGCAGTGGCATGGTTGTAGAGAAGTAGGCATGTAGAAGGTAAGAATATGCCTGTGCTCCAGTGTGAAGCAAGGAGAAGGGAGGCACTGTGGCGGTGCAGGGGACAGGGGAGAAGTCTGTCATCTCCTAAGGTTTATTGCCTCACTGCTGTGAAGGTATCTGCGTGGGGCCTGAAATTAAGCTGTTTTTAGAAGTGCCCATCTTCTTGTACACTGTCATTCTAATTTCCTTGGACTTTGGGGAGAAAAGGGCTGCTCTCCCGTCTGCCCTTCTGGCGAGAGAGGAGCAAGACATCACCATCTCAACGTATTGGTAATTTCTGCTAATAAAACTTCCCTTTGGGCTACTGTTAACAATCAAACCAATGCTGAGGATCAGGCCCTGCCCAGTACCAGAAAAGCACGAGCAATTTAACGCTGGTTTGGTTGCCTAGTCCTCCTAAGTGCCGGATGGGAAGACTTGAACCACACGTGGGCAAAACATTCCTTATCTTCCCATGGCTGCTGATAGCCAAGCCACTGCACTGAGGCCCAGCCACACTTCTACCTGCTTCTTCCTGTAAATCGTTTGGAGAAGTCAGTGTCTTCACAAGCTCCGAAAGCATCTTTGAAGGCTGACTGGCCCCAGTGGCTCACAGAGCCAAGGACGGGAGGCAGGATCTGACTGCTGGGAACCTGTGTGGCCAGACCTCTACTCACAGGCAGTGAATGCTTAATGCCAAGTAACTTCTTTTACAATGTTTTTTTTCCTTGTAGTAGGAAAAAGACATACACGTGCCTGGATGGGAGAAGACAGATCTGTGGTCTACAGACCAAAAAGGCATAAATGTCACTGCACCTTCCACTGACCTGGCCTTTGCTCCTGCAATAGCAAATGGTGCAGGCAGAGATATTTCACAACTAAACTATGGAAGTTGTAAATGTGGATGTAATAGAGGTGGTGACACAAGCTTAATCATAGCACTGCAGAAAGCATAGATTTATGAAAAATGTAATGTGGGAACAGAGTATTTCTATCGCCTTCTGTTAGCTTCTCAGAGGTAGTTGCAGGACTATTTCTTATCTTGCTAACTGGAGCTTTTTTCCTGCCTTTAGCCTGGTCCTTGCTTCCATTTTTTTTTCCCCACCAGGGATGCTTTGCAAAAATAAGTGCAACTCCATGAAATCTGGATCAACTTCATGCCAGGAACTTTTACCTAAAGAAGCAGGAGGCTGAAGGCAGCTATTTCAATTAGGGAAATGAGGAGATCTGAGTTCATCAATTCTTCCCTGTCACGCCATGCACACCTTGGTTATCCTCCAGCCCCTTCACTTACAGAATGCAAAAGAATCAGCTTGGAAAAGCAGCCTTAGTTGAAAGGCTTCATTTAAATGAAAACTTAATTAGTACGAAACCACCTCAAAGAGTACACCCTCATTTCACCCGTCCCATTTTGCCAGTACCTGAGCATGAGAAAGCTGGCAGAATAACCAGCACTTGTGCAGGGGAACATGGCAATTCATGGGCAACCGGCAGCGGGACTCGGGGCCCCCTCGTTCGGTGCAAAGCACCGTGTGTGTACTGAGAGCGCACCAGCCTGAGCTCTGCACACACTGCAGACAACGCTGTCTTGTCACCCCTTCTTCCTGGCCAGCCACTGCACAGCAAAGCCCGCTGTTTGCTTTTGACTCTTAAATGCTGCTCCTGCTTTTCCTCACCCCGAAAATACAGGGAGGGTGGGAGACACGGAAAAGATTTGGCTGGGAGGTTAGAAAGGCACAGGCAAGAGGGACGCCTTGATTTCCCTTGCAACGTTAAAACCCCCAAGTTTAACCCTCCTCAACTTTGGGGCTTTAGCCCCCCATTTAACGCATCTTTTCGAAGGAGGGCGAGGGGAGAGCAGCTCCATCGCAGGCTTCCCCCCTCCTCATGCAGCACGTCGGCATCTCTGGGAGCCGCTCCGACGCCACGCCGGCCTCCGCTGGGTGTCAGTGACACGCAGGGCTCGGGATACCGGGGCGGGAGGGTTGGAGTCACCCCGGCGGGCGCCCCGGCTTTGTCCTGCGTACCGGCACAGCTCCGTTCCCAGCCGCGGACGTGCCTCCCCCACCCCCACCCCAAACCCTATACCCATCCCTATCCCTACCCCCATCCCTATCCCTACCCCTATCCCTATCCCTATCCCTATCCCTATCCCTACCCCTACCCCTATCCCTATCCCTATCCCACCCCTCCCTCTCCTGCTCCCCCCCTGCGCTGAGGCCCGCACGCGGCACCCGCCGCTGCCGCGCGCCGCCCCGCGCCGAAGCGCCGCCGCCCGCCGCACCCCGCTCCACTTTCCCACGGCCGGCGGCGCGCGGCCGCGCCAACACTCCCCCCAACCCCGCTCCCAGCCGAGGGGGCGGGGCTCAGCCACCGGCCCGCGGCAATTGGCTGAGGCCGGGGCACCGTCTGCCAATGGGGGTGGCGGGGGCCGCGCGTGGCGGTGCTTGGCGGTGGGCGGTGGCGGGTGTGCTCTGCCAGGCTGCCCGACCGGCTGCTGCCTCCGGCCCGCCCGGCCGCCTCCTGCCCTGCCTTGCCCTGCCCTGCCCTGCCTGGCCAGGCCCGCCTGCCCGCCCGCTTGCCGCCGGCCCGCCCGCCCGCCCTCCCCTCGGCGGGTAAGAGGCGAGCCGTGGGAACGCTATGGGGGAGACGGGCGCCGGACGAGGCGCGGGTCGCGCACTGGGCGCCCTCCTCCCGCGCAGCGCACGCCGCCTCCCCGACGGCCGCCCGCGTCCCGCTGTGACCACCGCCGTGACCGCCGCCATAGCCATGAAGCGGGCGCACCCCGAGTACAGCTCCTCGGACAGCGAGGAGCTGGACGAGGCCATCGAGGTGGAGAAGGAGAGCGCGGACGAGAATGGGTGAGCGTGAGGCGGCCCCTGCCATCTCCTCAGCCCCGCGGAGCACCGGCACCCCTCCGGCTCCCTTCCCCGCGGTGGCGGTGCTTATGGTGATCGGTGTACCGCTATTCCCTGCAGGAACCTGAGTTCGGCGGCGGGCTCCATGTCTCCCTCCACCACCTCGCAGATCCTGGCCAGGAAGAGACGCCGAGGGGTGAGTGTCTTCCTCCCTCAGACCCGGTTACCCCTCAGTCCCCGCCGCCCGCCCCTGACCCTCTGCTTTCTGCCCTAGATCATCGAGAAGCGCCGCCGCGATCGCATCAACAACAGCCTGTCCGAGCTGAGGAGGCTGGTGCCCAGCGCCTTTGAGAAGCAGGTAGCGCTCTGGGATCCTCCGCTCTGCTTCCCTGCTGTTCCTGGGAGGAAGGGTCATTCACCCCTCTTTAACATTTCTGGATCTGCCTAAACCGCGCCGTGCTTCCCTTTCTCTCCTAGGGATCGGCCAAGCTGGAAAAAGCTGAGATTCTGCAGATGACTGTTGATCACCTGAAAATGCTGCATACAGCAGGAGGGAAAGGTAAAGTTAAGTGCCTGACAGTAGGTGAGCAGCTCTGCAGAGAGGCTGCTATGAGAGAAGTGCGTTTCCCAGCATGGGGTGTGCAGAGTGCTGTGGGAATGCTTGGAGAAACTGAATATAAACTGTAAGGTTTCATGAGGAATTTGGGACTTTCTTCTACTTGACAAGATTTGTGGCATCACTAGCACTGAAGCGAGCTCTAGGTTGTTCTAGGGGAGAAACTACAAGTCTCTACTGATGTGTCTGTACTGCTAGAAGGCTTTTGGCAACTTGGAAAACTCAGAGTTTTTGTTGTTGTCAAGTGCTTGTTTCTCTAACTTTTAGAAAGTTCAGAACAGAAACTAGAAAGAAATACAGGCTGAAATAAGTAGTGAAGAGAATTGGCATAAACTATGAAATGCACTTTTAGGGAAGAAGTATGTTGTCTGCCCAATTCCCTTCTGATAAGTTAGGACTTGTGTTTCTAACGAATTTCACTGCACTGTGGTTTTGCTTGCACTGGGGGAGACACGGAAAGAACAAAAGTACTTTCCTCCACTGCAGTGTGCAATTCCAGTTTGAAAATGGCAGTCTGTGACTGGTCTTGGGACTTGCAGCATCACAGCACAGATATAAAAGAAAAGCTTGTTAGACAGAAAAGAAGGAGAAAAAAAAAGGAGCTTGGCAGCTAATCTATGGTTGAGACTACTAACCACATCCAAGTGAAATATGCTTATAGGGGAGGGTGGAGTGGGGAGGCTGCATGCAGACAGCGACTAGAAAACAGCATCTTGAGACTCCATTCTTTGTTCTCTTAGGTTATTTTGATGCTCATGCTTTGGCTATGGACTATAGGAGTCTGGGCTTTCGAGAGTGCCTGGCTGAAGTTGCTCGATACCTGAGCATTATAGAGGGTCTGGACGCCTCTGATCCTCTGCGAGTTCGCCTTGTGTCTCATCTCAACAACTATGCCTCTCAGCGGGAAGCAGCAAGTACTGCGCACACTGGCATTGGACACATTCCTTGGGGCAGTGCCTTTGGACATCATCCTCACTTATCTCACCCGTTGCTGCTGGCTCAAAATGGGCACGGTAATACCAGTACTACAGCATCTTCTGCAGAACCACATCACCAGACCAGAATTGCTGCCCCCCATGCTGAAACTTCCTCACTCAGAGTGCCCCCAAATGGCAGCGTTGGACCAGTGCTCCCCGTGGTCACATCTACTACCAAACTGTCTCCTCCTCTGCTCTCCTCCATGGCATCTCTCTCTGCGTTCCCTTTTTCGTTTGGCTCCTTCCATCTGCTGTCCCCCAGCGTGCTGAGCCCATCTACACCAACGCAGTCAGCAGCCCTTAGCAAACCATACAGACCATGGGGGACTGAGATTGGAGCCTTCTAAGAACTAACTCTTAGTGAGGGTGGGGAAGCCTACAAGCCTAGCTGAGCTAGGTTATGCTACGGTTAAAGTTGAAGTTCTTAATAACTGGGACAAAGGTACAGCTTCACCTTAACTAACTGTCTGAAAACTAGCTCTTTGGATTTTTCTTTTTTATCCCTACATTTTTGTATTAGTAATTTTGTTAGGATTTTTTTTCAGTGGTTGCTAATGTTGTCCGAAAATAAAATTACAATAGTGGTTGTTAACACTTGTGTTAGATCTGTGCTGAGGATTTAAATCACTTTTGTAAACAATTTGTTTCAAATGTTTCATTTTTCCTGAGTACGTCAGACTGCCTTTTTATGAAGATCTGTCACCTAGAATTGTTAGCAGCAGCTTGTTCAGTTTTTCAAGACCACTCTTCTCAGTGCTAACGAGCTGTGGTTTTGTGTTTTGACACTGAGATGTTCTATAAAGAATTACTCTTTTTGTAAACTATATTTGAGTCTTACATTTCTGAACAGAGCGTTGACAAATCAGTTGGACCAGCTTTTATCTAAGAGCTCAATTTCTGTTTCTTCTGCAGTGGTTTGGTCTTAATTCTATTCCCTAGTGGACAGTTTCTCACATCTGTAACATTATTTCTTCCACCAAAAAGAGCAGTATGAGCAAACTCTAGAGTGGTGAGGGTACACAAGCCAAATTACATGCTATGTGGTGGTGGGTTTAGTTGCTGGGGAAGTGAAGAGGGAGAGGGAGGAAAGTTGTCACCTGCAATAGTCTTCCAGCTGGAGCTGGACATATGTTTATTCATTTCATAGGGCCAGATTCCTACAGTGGAGTGATTGTTCTATTGACCTGTATTCTTCGGTAGCTGAGGTCAGGCTCCTTCCCCTGTGTGAGCTTCAGACTTACACCTGAAGTGGATGATGCTGGTATTTAAATAGCCAATGGAGTAGTACAGCAGGAACCTGTTCAGTGCACAGCCTTGTTACTTAACAGATACATCCTAACCCATTGATTTTTTCTGGGGTGATCTGCTTTTAGGTGCAGGTCAGTGCCACCCCTCATTTTGTAAGTGCTCTGCTGCATTCTTGTGTGTGTGAATGTGTGTGCATGTACATCCATATTTTGGTTGATTTCGTAAGAATCTTAATCTGAACAGGTTTATCTACTGAGTTCCATTGGACAGGGTTTGACTGCTCTTGTATTTGTGTTGTGGCTAAATAAAAGAGAAAGAACAAAGTATTTTAAACTACATGCTTGTCTGATATATATCAGTGGGGAATTCTATGCCTCTGGGTATCATGGGAGATGTCAAACAATTGCTGCTTAGTCCTGCTGTGGGCATTTGTATTTACTTTTTTTCTTGAATACTATGGCATAGTTGGTTACACACCACAGTGCCTCAGAGTAACAGTCGAGGGAAGGAGAACATGGGATTCATTTTGCATGTCACTTTTACTCACCTGCAGTGTGTGGGCAAGACAGTGAACGCACTCAGGTTACTGCAGAAGAGGAGGTTAAAGCTGCACTGCATCTGAATACTCCTACTGATTTGTATTGATATTAAAAAGGGATAATCTTTAAAAATGTGGAGTCTTATGAGAACTTTATGTGTCCTAAAGTGCTGGAGCAAAGTTTTGTACCTAACAAAAAGTCTGATTAATTCACATTCAGTGCATTAGAACAAAATCTACCCAAGGGCTTCTATGGATCCTGTATTTGTTACTGAACTATACTACCGGTGTCTTACACTTTTTCTTTAAGTAAAAACCCAACAGGCTGACACATAGGTATCTTTTCTCCAAATGCAGTCCATGCTACCTGCAAATCTCTACCTGCAGAACACCAACGACTTTTCCTGGAAGTACGTCACTTCTTCCCTGTATGTTTGAATTTGTAGTATGCTTGCAGTGGTAAATGGCACATCCTTGTCTGGATTTAGCTTTGCCAGAATAGCAGAAAGAGTTGGCCCTGTGGGAGACGAGAGCTTTGTTTAAAGTGGGGCTCTCGAGCCAATTAAGGAGTGGCATTGATGGGAGGCTTTCTCGGAAGGAGGATTGCTGTGAGGAAAAAGTGGGAGAGCATTCAAGTGCATAACCTTGTTTTACCTTCCTCCCTAGGCTGTAGGAGACCACTGCTAGAAAGGCAAAAGGCAAAACACTGTGGGAGCTGGAAATACATAGGTGTTATTAAGGACAGATTACAGAGCATAGTATTTCATGTAGAAACATGAAATAAGAGGCTGTAAAACTCCAAATCCAGTTTCCTTTTCACAGTGTGTATTGTCTCCCATTTAATTATGCTCTGCCCTGTCCGTAATAGGTTTTTATACCAAATTAACAACTCCTACCTAGAAGATTGCTATAGTGCATGCAACTATTCTTTAGATCTTTTAATAAATGGCAGTGCTTCTCAGCCTTTTAATGGTTATTTCATTGACATTCAAATGACTTTGCCTGCCTCTAAATAGCTGGCTCTTTTGTGTGGAAAGACCCCTATAATTATTTTTGTCCCACTGTCCTATTCTTGAACAGACTTCAGAAGCAGAGAGTGCAATAAAAGTTTAGCTGCTGGTGTTTGTATCTACTGTCGTCTCTTTCCATTACCAATAGCAAAGGTATTAATGAAAAGAACGAATTTTATTCTTTTTTTTTTTTTTTTAGTTTTAGAGACTCAAAACCTACTGATTGTTATTGTAGAAGGAAATGAAAAAAAACTAGGAACTCACAAAACCTAGTAAGTCAAAGGGAAAGAGCACTGGCCCAGAAGCTGAAGCACCAGGATTGGAAGTCCAAGATTATATTACTACTTGTGCTGCTAACTTAATAAATTATGCTTGGTGATCACTTAATCCATACGTGTTTTGTCAGCTGCTAAAAAAGGAGTGCAGGATTTGTTCTCCTTTCATCAAGAGACAGTGGTAGCTAGAAATTTTCTATGTGAATGACAAATGTTGGGTTTTTTTCTTTCTCAAAACCTGCACTTTTGAGGTATTTTGCTATTTTTCTTTCATGTAGGATGCCAAAGACAGACTGAAAAAGGCAAAATAAACTTGCTTCTGTAGACATCAGATATCTCTTGAGCCCAAAATATTTACTTGTTTACCCTATTACAAAAGAGCAATTCAGGAGCACAAGCTTAACCAGAGGGGATGCTGGAGAAGAAAGGAAATGCATATGTGACTTGATCCCATGACCCCCCAGCTACTTTCAATTGCTTTGGATGAAGTGTGTCTGCCCGGGAAATCCTCAGGCTAAAGTTTTGTGTGGGAAGTAAGATGATGGGTTATTTCTTATGAGCTAGTATTATCTTCCTTTATCAACTAAGCTGGATTTGAGTGCAGAGTAAATGTAAGAGGCTGGTAAATGCTGCATAAATGCAGATCCAAACATTTGGAAATCCATTCTTGCTCTGGCATAAAGGAATAGCTCATGAAAGTGACACTTTTTAGCTTTTGGAAAGAAGCTGTCAGTAGTTCTTAAGACAGTTTCTGTTCAGCACTCCTGTCTTAACACTAGTAGCATGACAGAGTTTATTAGGATCATGCTGAAAACTCTCTGAATCTTGGCTATTGCTCTCTTCACTCACACATCAGCATGAGAGTCCCCAGGTGACAGCAGCCTTCCTAGACTGCTGCATAGCAGTGGGAAGCCTGCCAGCTTTTCTTCCAAGCAACAAACAAGCCCAAGTGAGCACAGATAAACTGAAATCCTTCTTCCTGTTTCATATTGTGTGCATATTCACAGGCGCTTGTTGCCAGAAACTCCCAGTTCGGATTGTAACATACTCTGTGTGGAGCTGGAAGTCTCTGTAGTGAATAACATGGAGGTCATGGGCTTTGTCTTGGAAGGCAACAAAAATGATTTACAAAGCCCTCTTCTGAGGCCTTACATGAAAGCTTGCAGAGATGTGTTGTGGTACTGGTGACTCAGTATGGTGAAGCACGAATAAGCCCATGTATTAACCAGCCTACCCAGCCTCGTGGAGCAGAGCGTGCTTTCTCTGTAACTGAATGCCTCTCTCTCTACTTGCCCAGCTTATAAATAAAAACTAGAACAGTCCTTTTCTTCTGTAGCCAGAAGATGCAGGCATTGACTCATGCTTGCAACACAGCAGCTTGACTGCAGTAAATGTTGAAATGCCAGTGCCTAGTAAGATACAGACACTTGAAGATGTCTTTTGGGTGTCTGAAGTGTTCATTTGGTGAAAGCTTTTATTGAGGAAGTGCTTGGCTATTTTATGTTGTTCTCTCTTATTCCAGCTAGTCCCACACATATTTTTTTCTCTGGCAAATTATACTAATTATTCCTGCAGGTTGAAGGAGCAGACCAAACTGCCTTGATTTGACATGTGCTGTGCAAGCCTGCCCAAGTCTTTCCAGAAGAGCACAGTTCATAGGCAGAGGCTCTCTTCCAGCTGGTTCTTCTTTTTAATTTGTCATGTAACACAGCTGTATAACACTGAACGGGCTTATCTAAGTGCTCAAAAGAGCTGAGCACTAGGGGCATTGTTCCCTGCTTATAAGAGGCCTTAACCAAGTCATATTGCTCAGACCTTTTCAGAGTCTTTTATGAGGCTGCTTTCTTCAGGTGAAGCCTCCTGGAAAGGAAGGTGGGATAGCTGGAGCCAGTTCTGCATGTTGTCTGCACAGCTGCTTGTCGGGGCAGCTTCAGCACAGGGAGAGTTTTGCAGACCACTCTCTTCTCTCTGCGTTGGCAGAGAGGCTTCTTGGAGCTTTCCGGGTGGCATGTATTTCTCCAAGATAAGCTGTAAAACTAGACACAGCCAGTAGTAACAGGTTAGAACTGATGGTATGTGCGTTTCTCTGTTTTGCACCCCTTTCTCAGAAGAAACGATGTTGGAATAGAAAAGTTGGTGGAAGAGCTCTGCAAGAGAATGGCAGGGAACAGGAAGGAAGACTGATGTGCAGGATCAGAGGAAAACTGAGGCTGTAAACAGATGAATGAATGTTTACATTGCCTGTTGGAAAGATATGGAAATAAGTGATGTCAGATGAGAAAGTAAGCTGCATGCAAGTATGTAAAAGATTCAGAGTGGGGCAGGTAATACTCAGTATTCATAACTTTGCTCAGTAAGCTAGATGAGCAACATACACAAACTGAGGCACACAAATTAAGACTGGTAAGGTGCTGAAACATATGTGTGAATGTCTTAATTGAATCTGATGGGTCACTGGCTAAGGAGGAGCCAGGGCTCAGATGGACTATTGCTGGCTATAGGAATGCATCACAGTGTGATTTACTGATTGCATTTGTACAATCTGGTCAAGTGAGTATAAGGAGGACGAGGAATTAAAGCATGGTCCATGCAGGAGATAGGGCTTGTGCTCAACTTGACAGAGAATTTGATACATCAGGGTAACTGATATGAACATGTAATGACTAGCAGCCACTTCCACAGATCCCTCAGCCTTCAGCAGCAGCTACCAACCAGCTGCTAGTGCAGCTGCTTAGATCCTGGACTTTGGTATGGTATTTCTGGGCATATGCTAGCCATCTATGCGGGCATGAGGTCTTCTTCACCATCAGGTGAGTAGGGCAGGTGCGTGTTCAGACCAGTAGTGGAATAACAGCTCTCCTAGTGAAAGTGAGTATGGAGCCCAATCCTGAGTTAAGGGACATCTGGTAGAGAGAACACAGAGTTGCTAACTTGCTTAATATTAAATCTCTGCTATTGATAGAGTGGATGATAACTTGGTAATGCTGGTTCTTATTGTCATCAAGACCATCTCCTTTACAGAGATGCCATTTCAGAGGCTGAATTTCAATATCAAAAGACAGAATGAGAATAATTGTCATCTATTGTCCTTCAGAGATGGTTATGTAAAAGTTTTTGGGATTGGATAGTGATTAAAAATGTAGCAGAGGGAACCAAAGTGTGTGCTGTGGGAACTCTTTTGCATGTTACACAGCAGGTAGATCTATTTTTTACTTCGTCAGGAAAACATCAATGTGATTGAACAATGTTCCCTGTATAATGTAGATGCCTAACTGTCTGTAGATTGCCCCTTTGAATTTCTCTGGGATTCATTGCATCTTCTGTTAAGAGGAAATTATCAACAACAAGAGGAAATCCTGTACTAGTACTGAATAGTCCTTATTTTAAAGGTACTTCCCTTCTTGTGGGAATTGTATATAATCAGAACAACACTCCATAAAACAGACAAATTATTTTAAAAGGAGACGGCTCAGCCTTTTATTCAAGAGGTCTGACGTTATTGTACCTAAGAAAATCAATTGTTAGAGTGGATGACATTCTTCCACGAGCTGCCTGTGCTTCCCAAAGGTGGGGCAAAGTTTAAGGCATTGGTAACAGGAAGTTTATGCTCCTTAGAGACTTTCATGTTTTTTGGAGCGTGCGATGACAAAATTACTCTTTTTCTTCCCCAAAATAGCTCCAGGAATAATAATGATTAAACTTTACCCTGTTCAGAATTGGATTAAGTGGGGATGCAAATGGTGCACATACCTCTGTTGGACAAAACCCATTAAGTGCATTAGTCAGCGGTGTGTTGTACAGGAAATGCAAGCAGAAAGAGTAGCTCTTTTGAAGACAAACCCTTCCCTTCCATTAGGTTTCCAACATCAGTCCCTCTGTACTTCGGTTCCAGACGCAGACATTTTCCACCACATAAACCAGGATTGGTTGAGCTGGCGGAGGAGCAGTCCCCACCTGAAGCCAGGGGCTGAACTGCCCTGTGGCCACAACCATGTCCTGAGGTTTGTGGCACCGAATCCACCAAGAGCACAGAGAGGTGTGATTGTAGATCTAAAGCTGAAACGTTGGCACTTCCTCACTTGTTAAAGCCATGCCTGTTACAAAGGAGAGGGTTGAAATCCCACGTACCCTCCCTGGCCCAACCAGCCATGAAGCTGTGAGAGCCCTGAATTGAGTGAGATACTCAGTGAAAGAAGTTAAAGCAAAATTGGTTACGGGGCTTTACAAGTCTTTGGGTGGTTGTTGTTTTAGGCAGGGTTTGTCAAATTTTTATGTCCTCTTTGGGAAGTAAGAACGTTCCCTGCTTCTTCACGGCGCTGACAGAGGTCTGCAGGACTCTTTACACAGCCCCCTCAGGCCTGACCTCATCCTGCCAGTTAAGAGACTGAAGCCTCATTTTCTGCCCCTGCAGCACAGCAATATCCCAGGCTGAAAGCACAGCTTCAATGGCAGGGCTGGCTGAGAGCCACAGGGGCCCAAGACTGGGAATTCCCATGGTCTGCCTCCAGGGACAAAGTTGAAGGAGTGACGCATCACGTTTCTGGGTAGAAAAAACCCTGCTTTGCCTTTTATTTTATTTTCCATTTTTTTAACAACATCAGTATCCTCATAATGTGCTAGCCAGACAGTCTGACTCGAAGCATTTTTTAAGCGAAGAGGGAGCAATAATGAAATTATTCTTTAGCTTTCATTTTGCCTGTATATTTTGTAACTCAAAATAAAATAAATAAAAAAAGTGGTTCAATATCCCTTTTTCTTGACAGGTGCTCTTTTAGGAAGTGCAGCCTTACCTCCATGCTATTTTCTTTGCCTTGTGTGAGATAGGAACCCAGTCTGTACCAAGCAGTTGCTGAGAAAGCTGTGATGCAGCTTTATATAATGAAATAGTTTTTATATCAGAGCCTATTGGGAAACAGCCTGTTCAGCTCTGCTATCTGCATTGCATTAACTTTTATAACCCAAAACTATGAGATTGTATTTGACACATCCCAAGCAAGGTTCCTTTAACAACTATGTCTGACTGACTGAAAAAGGCTAGAGGAGACCTTGCCAGGGGCTAGTGCCACCTCAGATTTAATTTTTTGGCAAAGGTGTCTGCTCCTTACGCATTTGTGCTAGAAGAGCTGTTGCAGCAATACAGTTAATCCTATGGGACACGGAGAGATGATGAAAACAAATTTGTGTACCAGACTTGTACCCAGCATCTAGGCCCATTTTGTTCCAAGATCACAGAAGCTGCAAAATTAAATGTATTCCAGGGAGTGGGTAGGGCACAGGGGAAAAGTTGAGCCCCCTTTTATGTTGAAGCCTGACTCTAAAGAGGAGTTTTTTATCAAAAAGCCTCTTTCTCCCTATCCCCAGGGCTTTTCAGTCTCAGGACTATTATATTTGCTCCCCCAAAGTTCAGGGATATTTGCAGTGTCCTGTGTAGGGGTAGCATTACGTTCTGGGTAGGGAGTTGGGAATCAGAAAGTTGAAAATCAAATAGCTGAGTTGCTTGGCTGATGTGTTTCAAAACTGGGTTTTTTCTTGCTTTTGTCTGACTTTTGCAGCGGTTCCTGGATTCCAAGCACAGCTGCTCTTGACTTCTGGAAGCCGTAGAGGGTTAGTATTTAGAATCATACAAAAGTATTCTTCACATCAGCCTGAGCTACTTCCCATGTCAGAGTTTCAGGCAGTGGGGGAGCACAGGGAACTTTTGGAAAGCCTTTCTTAGTCTCCTACAGCACTTAAGCAAATGGGAGCAAAAAAAAACCAAACCAAAACAACCCCAAAATAACCCAACAAAAGGAATCCAGTTTCCACAGTACCTTCCAGTACCCTTAACTGTAAGATTATTTGACACTCCAAAGTCTCTTCACACATTCAACTATTTCAGCAACAATTAGACCCCTTCACTACTCCCTGCAGAAAGAAAACCCAGCCAATGGTTAGAATGAAACAGATTTCTTAGGCAACATTTATACTCCCCTTAGTTGTGTTTTTTTGTGTTTGGCTTCGTAAGTCAGCATTGTATTTTTAACAGTCTTTTGTGTATAATGTACTAAGTCCTAAATAAATTATTTGAAGTCACATCTCCCCTTACAATGTCTCAGGTCATCATGTGTATGGTTCATTGGTAGGGCTGAAGGTCTTGGATTTGCTGCTTGGAACACTTTAACTGGGAGGGATAATTGGTGACACATGTAGCTTTTCTTCATGTGGACCAGATCTGGAAAAGAATGGGCTTAAAGGGGAAAAGTATCCAGTTGAGGAGCTCAGCATGGGGGTGATGGTGGGGCATGCACAGCTGAAGGATCGATTGAGGTAGCACAGATAACCAGTGTGGTGCTGAGCCATGGTAGAGAAGTGGGGAGGTACAAACTGGGATCCCAGGGGAAAATCTAGTATAGACAAAAATGTTTAGGACGTGAAAATTGGCAGTTAGAGTTGCAGTATTGGGAGGAGTAAAGGCATGAAATGAAGCTGTCTGGGGCTGTGGAAAGAGGTTAGGGTTGAGGAAAGGCTAGTGTTTGAAGGGAGAGGATACGCTCCTCAATCTTCCTTGTTTGCCAGAAGTGTCATGGTGGTTACCAACCTTTACTCCTTGGCAACTTGGACATGAGAGGCAGGATTACCATTAGTTGGGCTGTACCTTTACGCTGACTGAAGTTGCCTCTATTCCTGAAATGCATGTAATTACCTGGACGATAAGCTGGCAAGAAAACATTGCTCCTTTTGCACAAGGTAGCCCAGAACCTGAATTGCTGCAGACACAGCTGTGCTCTTGCAGTCTTCCCTGGGCACACACAATACCATAGCAGCATATTTTCCCCCTAACTGCCTGTTTCCCTTCTGTTGCTTCTCTAGTTCTACTGTCTGATACCAGGAACACTCACAAATGTGTAGCACTAAGTAAACAATTAGGTGCTTCAGCAAAGCATTTGTGCCTACACATGCCTTGGTTACTTCAGATGGCCAGTTTGTACCTTGGAGTGGTGGCAAGAACCTGGTCAAGAAATGAACACAGAGCCCTTGGGCAAGTTGTCTCCTCATCATATGTAAGTCAAAAAATGTAATTTGTATGAGAGGTTTGTTTAGGAATCCTTTGTAAGAAGATAAAAAGTAAATCACCTTAGAGCAGGTAGGAAAACTTTGCTGGGGGACACAAAAAATACATCAGTTATGTCTCTTCTTAGGGAGTGAAAACGCATTACAGAGTAGTCTCTGCAACAACTTTGCTTTGTGCTCTGACTTTCACAAGACAGAGGAGGAAATCTGAGAGGCAGCAGAGCAATTGCTGTTTTCAGTGGCATGGCCCTTGGGAGCGAAAAGAGTGCCATTTGGGGTGGGAGCATTGGCTGCACAATAGTGATGGAGCTGTTTGGGAAACACTTCCATACAATTTTATGGGAGAGAAAAAATAGGCGCCTATAGAAATAACTTTTACAACTTCATTTAAAAGAGAATGAGAGTGCAATGAGGGTGCTTTTGTTCAGCAGAGAACTTTATAGTATGTATTGTGTTCTGAGGTCTCTGTGACTTTCTGCTGGTTGGGGCGCAGCAGGCTGACTCTTCTTGGTGTTCCTTCATCTCCCTCTAAGGCCAGCAACTGTGCCTGAGCTCAGTTCTAACATGTATGGCACAAGGAAAAGAGGATTTCCTTAAAAACCCCAAACAAACCAAAAACCCTGTGCAGAGGCTTGGAACTGTGGGGTAATAATTAAAAGCTTCACCATGTTGTCTTCATGGGGATGAGATCACTGTTGCAGTCCAAGGCTGCCATTTCTTTCTGGGATCTGTGGGAACAAGAGTGACATGGTTGTAAGTACAAAATAATAATTTCAGTGCCACTGACCACTGGGAGATCCCTTAGAGAAAGTGATATGGTGTCAGAAAATATCTTTCTGCTCTGGAGCTGTACTGGCATCTCTGTGGAGCGAGAGCATTACACTCCTGCAAATGCCTATTCCAGATGAGAGGTTCATGTTCTGGTGAAGTAGTCACTGTTAATAGGCTTGAATTAACTGTTATTAAAAAATGAGAAAACGGTACTGGGAAGCTCAGTCTGAAAAGTGAAATGTGGTGGGCATTCTGAACTGTCAGAGTCCCGCAGGCTCACGTACAAGCATACCTAAAAGTAACAGCGGTTGCAGGCATCACTGCAAGTCCTCCCTCCTGGGCCCTGAACTTCCTCCTGTAATCTCAGTGATAACCCAGGCTGTGCCTCACATGTAAGGGACCTTAGCAACATGCACACTGCTAAGGTGTCCAGGTGAGCAGGGAAGGATCAGTATTAACAATTCTGGACGTATTGTTGAAGGAGTCAGATACAATTCAAACCATGTATGCTGCTAGTATCAAAACCAAACCAGGTCACTTTGACTTTTAATAGGCAGTGATGCCTTGACCAGAGGGGAAACCTGATGGCAAAGGACAGTGATGCTGGCCAGAGCACTTGCATCAGCAATGCCTCTCATGTTGCTGAAGCTCCGGAAAGTAAACCCAGCTTCTGGGAGGGAATGTTTGCCATCTACTTCCCTCTGTTGACTGAGTTACTGAAGTACAATAAGCTTTGGTAAACTGAAGGCAAACCTCATGGACAATAAAGTGGGGTCAAAAAGCAGACAATAGGCCAGATTTCTGGCATTTGTGAGCTGGTGGAGCTTTGCTCAAAATATTGGAATGGCTGAGGATTGGCTCACTTTGCTCTTAGCTTAAGCAGCCCTATTTATATAAGACCATGGTCTCAGAAGGAGAAGACATGACCTATGTGTACATACGTTTGCAGGTGTTTCATCTTTTTTTATGTCTAAAAAATAACACTTTTCTTTCATCAAACTGTCAGTCCTTTCTGGTTGGCAAAAAATCAAGGAGGAAGATGAAGCAGAACTACAGTTTTTTTGTTCCAAAGCTGGTTTTAAAACAACAGCTTCCTATTAGTCACCACAGCTACCAAATGTGGGCAGCGGCTTAGAAGAACTTTTCAAGAGTATTGCTTTCTGTCACTGAAGTGTTGGTAAACTTACTCTGGCTGGGAGGTTCAGTTTCCAGCCTTTCATGGAGTGCTATGGAAATGTAATATGCATGATAGAAAGATACCTTTGTTAAACCCTAACTGCTCATTTGCACTGGAGTCAAACAGAGTAAAATCTATCATCCTGTCCTGCTCTGCCTTGACCACAGAGTATACATTTCCCTCTTCTAAGCAGGGAGAAATGGCAGCAGTGACTCATGTTTGACACTTAGGTCATTTGACATGAAAACCATTTCCACTGGAGACTTGCAAGACCCTGGCTTGCAGTTTCTTTTGTTTTCTTACTACTCTGGCATCCTCCTATGTGACATTGTGTTTAAAATGCTAAAAGGGATGCTCAGTCGGCATAATATCCACATGATTTTCTGCTGACAGAAGAGTGTTACTCAAAGGGGCTTTAGCTCTCTCGAAAGCAGTCCTCAGATTTGAACAGATTTGTGTTTGCACTGGTTACCTGAGCTGCGCTGCAAAACAGCATGTCTATGCCCAGAAACAGACTTCACCCATAACAAAGGCATCTTTATGACCTTGACACAATCCTTCCTGTGGGCATAGGGTTGACTTTGAGGTGTCCTGTGAATTCGTTGAAAGAGCACCATCAGCTCTGCATTATCTTTTTGAGATGTGAGCTAAAGTGCCTCATCACCTACTGGACACTTTGTTGTGGCTCACCCTGTGCTGAGATGCTACTGCCTGGGAGAGATCTTAGAGATACTGTGGATCTCTTTAAGAGAGTAAATCTCTTAAAGCTTCTTGGCACCAAGATGTGATAATCTGCCCATCTACAGAATATATTGGCAGGCCACCACATGGTAGTTGTCAAAAATAGCCATGGGATCTCCTGAATGTGCCAAGAAATGCTGCAGCTCTTTCTTGGTGGCCTTTGATCAGAGGCACAAGCTTATGATTTGCTTGGCTCTGTTCAGTAGATATATGTATTAGGACTGTGGTTTTAGCTGTCATCGCCAGGCATCATTTGTTGTTGTCTTTACTTGAGGCCTGCTCTGGTACATACAACAACCAGTGGATTTGCTCAAAGGTCAGTCTTTTTTAACACTGTAATGAAACAGGTACTTCCCTTGTTTGGCTCCTACATGATGCTGTGTTCACTTGGGGTATCCTACCAGAATCCTAAATAATCCTAGATGATGTGGGATCATTACTGAGGTCTCCTACTTCTAGCAGTTTCTTCTTGTTCTCTTAAATGTTCTGGGTGATGGAGTACTGGGTGTTCGCCCAAAACTAGGTATCACTAATAAAGTGAGCATAAGTGTTCTATTATTTACACCTCTCTCAAAAAGAGCTGATAAAGAAATTTCTTTTTTGGGTGGGTTAAAATAGATATAAGTAATCTTTTCAGTCATCTTCACAGATGCCTAACTACTACCTATACAACCTGTCCTTTACTTCAGGTTTAGCACTTTACACGATGGGAGAATTAGACAGGATGCACAGAGCAGTGGCCTGATTTTCTACTTTAAGGGTGTGTTGGTTTGTAACTGGGTAAAGCAGGCAAGCTCCTTCATGAATTTCTTCTTGCTGTTAACATGAGACCTGCAGTGCTTGCATCGAGCACGCAAGCACTTACTCTTAATAAATTCCACTGCTTGGATACTTTGTTGAGATGCAGAGTACCAAACCTACTAGTCTGATGGCTTCATTAATAGCACAAGGACTGATAAACTCATGAGCCCTGTGACAAGCAGAAAGGTATCTCACCCAGAAAGTTCATCTGTGTTAAAAGACGGAGACATGCAGCTCCTAAGCTGAGTCACACATGGAGTCACAGGTACTTAACTAGGTAACTTTTTCTTTCTTGGTAGGAAGGCAAAGACAGCATTTAATTTGCTGATACTGTTTTTTTTGTCAGTTGGAAGTCAGGTACAGATACTATTTGGACACATGTGATGAATGAAAGAATGATTGCCACAATTCTGTATCAACAGCAATGTACTTTTCATTTTAGAAAAAAATTATGCCACGGTATCTAGACGAAAAAAGGACATTGTCTTAAAGTGCCACAGTGTGTGCCTTTCCTTATTTACTTAAGTGACTCTAAATGTTTTCTTTTTACAATGACTTAGCTTTTCAACTGTAAGATTTTGAATTAACTATTTGGAGCCTGATTCAACATTTACTGACACTGTGGAACAAATTTCTCATGGTGTTAGTGAATATTCAGGTCAGGTCCTTTATTAGCCACACAAAGGTCAAACAACCAACCACACCTCAACTCTTATATTGTCCTTTTTGATGAACTTTACAGTTTATTTTTAATTGTGTGTTTTTACGAAGTGTGATCAAAATGCAAAAGTTTAAATCTACAACTGAAAAGATTTAACTTTGAGGATGTATTTATTGTGGCTATTATATGATCATCATTTTTTCCTTAGAATAATGAAAACTGATATAATGCTTCAATACCATAAATTCATTCAGTATTCTCTCAGGGATGAAAACATGAATGATCAAAACCAATTAAATGCTAACATAATGCAAAATATTTGCAGCACTTACCAGTGATATCCAGTTAAAGAGTTCAATATCTGTTCAGAATGCCACAGCCACTTCATTATAGAACAGAACAGACCAGAATAGTATTTCAGATGGAAGGCCCTTACAGGAACTGCCTCATCCTTCTGTCTGACCCATTCAGGGCTTACCAAGTTAAAGCCTGTTGTTAAGGGCATTTTGTTCAAAAGCCTCTTAAACAGGCCTGGGGCATCGACCACCTCCCCAGGAAGCCTGTTCCAGTGTTTGGCCACCCTCTTGATAAAGAAATGCTGCCTAATGTCCAGTCTGAACGTCCCCTGTAATCCATTATTCTTTAAGAATCCATGAAAATGACCCTGGTGTAAGTAAATTAAGTAAATCAGATAGTGATTAATGGGAAAGAAACTTCTTAAGTAATTTTGCAGATCCACATCTGTTTTTTGAGAGGCAAAGTTAATTCTTTACAAAGTAAAACACTTCAGTTTGACAACCGTACTGAATTCTGTGCAGTTCCTTATGTGTGACTTGGACAGGTTTCCACAGGGTAAGCACTGCACTGTTTCAAGAAGCTTACGTCAATTGATGAAGTTCAAAGACTCAAAATGATGTGTTACCTTGTTATTTATGTTGCTTTATCCCCTCGTGCAAATCCCAAAGAATGACCTGTACTTGCTATGAAACACTTCTACTAGGACTTGTGAATATTATCGTATGGTGTGATGGACAAAATATGTAAGGTGGGGTAAACCAGACATATTTTAGAAACTGTCTCCTTATCCTTTACATGTTTTTCTCTGCTATAGCCTCTGAGACCTCTTTTGCCAGTAAGTATTAAGAAGTTTGAAGTTCTCTTATGACTGCTGTACTAAATGAAGCCCAGTGCCATGAACAAGCTTACTCAGAGGATGGGTAGCTTGCAAGGGTACCTAGAGAAGTTGTCTGAGGGACTTGAGTCATGAGAGAGGCCCATTTAACTAAGGTAGGTAGCATGTTAGTTGTCCAAAGTGTGAGTGAGAAGACAAAATTAGAGAAACTTTAAATTCTGTTCTGAGTTGCCTTGAATTTAATACTATTTAAAGGAACAGTGTCTGGACTTCCAGCAACTTTCCAAATGCAGCTTAAAATCTGTTAGTGGTGGCTGGGTAGTAGCAGCTACCTGAATGCAGGACATTTTTCCCTGAATCACGTAGCTATCTGGCCTGCTGTTTACAGGAATGGCCATTCTGTGTCTTGCAAGTTGTCTCCAGTTCCTGAGGAGGCTGTTTCTGTGCAGCCCTATGGACTACATGAAGAACTCTATCTTCTGGCCCCTTGTCAGAGGGTGGGTTTTTTACTCTTCTGCAGCTTTTTTGATAATTATGTGAAAATAATTTTACGATTCCATATGGAGCTGTTAATACTTCATAGTTTGTATTACTTTAGAGGTGTATCATGCCCAAAGCATATGAAGACACGTAGTTAAAGGTTTCTCTGGTAGCAGGCTGATTGCTACCTTTGCTATTGAAAGTGACACATCTGTAAGTTCCTAGTGGACTTGTTCTTCATATTTAAATTTAATAAAATATCTGCTGTTACTGACATGATTACTGCTGTTGAGCTGTAGCAGCTATCTCATGCAATGCAATGAATACCAAGAATATTCCTAGTATCTCCCACATATCTACTTGCTTTTGACTTTCTAGAGCTTGTTGCTTCATCAATATGATTTATCTCCCTCTCCAAGCATTTTCTCAGAAGTAAGCCTCAAGATGGTAAGATTCATGAGTCTTTCCTAATTCTGAGAAAACTGTGGAGTTATTGGTTCTTCTTGAGACATTTTGATATCAGATTTATTGTCTTTCTTTAAGACCAGCTGCTGAGTAAAACTGCAACTGCTCTAGCAACTTGCAGCTGATTTTCAGCCAACCCTTCTCTGGCCAAGTGTAATGGAGATAATTTCATACTTAATTTCTGTTTGCATTCTTTTAAGACCACTGTAAACACAGTGGTCATTTGGAGAACAACAGTGTCTTCATAGTGATGCAAAGATGCAAAAGCTTGTTTTAAGACTTTTTCACAGTGAGATAATATGCATTGTGCAAAAACTTTTCTGTCAAATACAGCTTCTACTAAAAGGGTAGCAGAAAGAAAATAAGTCACTGTTAACACCAGAATAACGAATAGATCACTGAGCAGAATAAGGAGAAAGATTGTGTTTTCCCATGTTACACAAACCAAGAACGTTTATGGGTATAGCCATGCCAGGATTCAGTATCAGAGTATTTGTGTTTGATTTCCACTGCAGGGGTGGAAAGCTAGATGCTACATTGAGAAAAAAAACAATATACTCTTTAGAAACATCGTGTGTTAAACATCTGGTTTTGTTTACACTGCAGAACTGTACATCATCCGCTGCTGGACTTAGGACTTCAGAGCTACGAAACACATATACAGAGCTCTTTAGCAGGCTGGAATACTTGGGTTAGGGTTAGGGTTTTGTCCTGTCTTTGAGTGCATTGGAAGCTTTGAAAAATTGGCTGGTGTGTTGAGGAGCTCTGCTGAGACCTACAGGACAAACCTGCAAGTCCTACCCACACCCTTCCTTTCCTACCTGCTTTGGCAGGGGTCTCAGTGCAGCAAAGAGAAAGAGAAGGAAGTAGCTTCGGAAGTCAGCCTCAACACCCTGGCAGCCAACTGGACTTCCAGAATACTTCCTGGAAGAGAAAGGGTATCAAATCCACTTTAATACTCCCCAAAACCCCCAAGGACTAACTGGACTTTAGTAGTAAAAGACAGGAGCCGACAACTTGGATGCAGAAAGAGTGGGGAACCATGGCATGGGAAACCCTGCCCAGAGGAACCTGCTGCACTAGAGGAGAAAGAGGCAGAGTGTGGTGGAGGACAAAGTGTCAGCTCTGCCTTGACTCGGGTCTGGAGAGTTCTGTGCAGTTATGGTGGATCTGCCTGTCCTCCACACCAGCTGAGCTGAGCCAGCAGTCAGTGGATCCCATGTAGCTGTGCTACAGCAGCTGAGTGTTTGCACTGCCATGTCTTGGGACTCCCAGCATGGAGTTGCTTGGCTGGGGAGATCCTGCTTTCAAGCTGCCTGTGCTCAGCTGGCTCTAAGCCCAGGCTAGGGAGCTGGAGGTTGTTTGAATACATCCTTACCTATGTGCTGCAAGAACCAGAAGATGCCTTGGGCAATGCAAAGGACTTCGTATAGCCAAGACTACTTGCTACATCTATGGTCATTAAACATGCTTCAGCATGGAGGCCAAATGGTGCAAACAGCCCATGTCTCAGTAAACAATCAGGGTGTTCAAGCAGTGCAGCTGCATGTAGGCTGTCTGATAGCGATGTGGGACCCCCCAACCCTGCCTGAGACCTTGGCACAGCAGCAGCTTGCATTGGCCAGAAGGGTGCTTGCAGCACTGTAAATTCTGCATGTTTCAGAGCTCTGGAAGATGTCTTGAGTTATCAGCTTCACAGTTATTCAGTCCTCCACAACTATGTCACTTTGAAAGAAAAGAAGTCCTCAGCCTTGATGTGGAGAGACTGAGAACCTGGGAAATAATAAGAAAGAATCTCTCTAATCTCAACATTGAAAATTCCAGATTGGTTTGCTGATGAGCTGTATCAAAGTGTTGGAGGTGGTCTCCTGAGAAGACAGAGATGCTGGCCTCTCTTCAGAAGTCATCATCAAGCTGGTCATAGAAAAATACAAATGCCTTTAGAACTAGCCCAAGCATTTGGTTGTTGCATAAAGCACAATTGTAAAAATGTACAGAAAAATACAAAAGTAGTATAATTTCTACAGTCAGCTCTAATATGAAGCCAACAGCTGCCTAGGACATATAGACAATGGCCAAGGCTGATCTGCTGTAAGCTGGGGAACACAGGGGCAGACATCCATGTAGTGGTGTCAGGGTTGGTCAGCATCTTGGATGGCTCCATGGTGCAGCTCCCAGGACACCCTGTGATCCCAGTGTCCTGTTTCAGCTGGGATAGTGTTCATTTTCTTCCTAGTAGCTGGTGCAGTGGTGTATTTTGGATATAGTGTGAGAATAATGTTGATCACACAATGGTGCTTTAGTTGTTGCTAAGTAGTACTTATCCTCATTCAAGGACTGTTTGGCTTCTCACCCCACCCCACCAGTGAGGAGGCTGAGGGTGCACAGGTAACTGGGAGTGGACACAGCTGGGACAGCTGGCCCCAAGTAACCCATGGGATATTCCATGCTATATAATGTTATGCTCAGTGTATAAACTAGGAAGAAAGCTGGTGAAGGGCCACTGCTCAGGAGCTGCCTGGGCATGACATCCATTGGTCAGCTGATGGTGAGCAATTGCATTGTGCATCACTTGTTTTGTATATTCTAGCTTTTAAATTGTTTTTCCTTTTTCTTCTCCTTTTTCTGCTTATTTTTAATTTTTATTTTTTTAATTTTATTTTCCATTGCTGTACTCTTAAACTGTCCTTATCTCAGCCCATGAATTTTACTTTTCTTTCCCCAGTTCTCTCCCCCATCCCACTGTGGTGTGTGTGGAGTAAGCGAGCACCTGCATGCTATTTAGCTACCTGCTGGATTAAACCATGACACCCACAAGCAGATCACCTTCCCACAAGACCCCTCCTGAGGTCCCAGAGATGGGTGGAATTCAAAGCAGAAGCAGCACCTCCAACTTCACCCTCATTTTCCTCCAGCTCAGCTGCTGCTGCCAATATTCTGCTGTTTTCCAGTGGCAGCCAGCAGCCTCCTCTTTCTCTGCAGTTCCCAGGGGATGTCTCCTTTCCCTACAATTCTGCTGCTGGTTGTGACTGCATGGGCAGGCACCCAAGCTGACACACCATTTTGGGCAGAGCCAGGCTCCCTCCAGCATTGGCAGGGTGTCCTAGGAGCACAGTACAAGGAAAACTGAGCTGCCCCTTCATGGGGACATCTAAAGGTCTGACAGAAACTGTTAATCCAGGTGCAGTCTGTTTTCTTGTGAGCAAGCATCTTGTCCTCCTTTCAAACCCCTGTCATAGAATCATAGAATAGTTAGGGTTGGAAAGGACCTTAAGATCATCAAGTTCCAACCCCCTTGCCATGGGCAGGGACACCTACCACTAAACCATCTCACCCAAGGCTCTGTCCAGCCTGGCCTTGAACACTGCCAGGGATGGAGCATTCACAACCTTCCTGAACAACCCATTCCAGTGCCTCACCACCCTAACAGGAAAGAATTTCCTCCTTATATCCAATCTAAACTTCCCCTGTTTAAGTTTGAACCCATTACCCCTTGTCCTGTCACTACAGTCCCTAACAAAGAGTCCCTCCCCACCATCCCTATAGGCCCCCTTCAGATACTGGAAGGCTGCTATGAGGTCTCCACGCAGCCTTCTCTTCTCCAGGCTGAACAGCCCCAAATTTCTCAGCCTATCTTCATACAGGAGGTGCTCCAGTCCCCTGATCATCCTCGTGGCCCTCCTCTGGACTTGTTCCAACAGTTCCATGTCCTTTTTATGTTGAGGACACCAGAACTGCACACAATACTCCAGGTGAGGTCTCACAAGAGCAGAATAAAGGGGCAGGATCACCTCCTTCGACCTGCTGGTCACACTCCTTTTGATGCAGCCCAGGATGCAGTTGGCTTTCTGGGCTGCAAGCGCACACTGCTGGCTCATGTTAAGTTTCTCATCGACCAGCACCCCCGAGTCCTTCTCCGCAGGGCTGCTCTGAATCTCTTCTCTGCCCAGCCTGTAGCTGTGCCTGGGATTGCTCCCACCCAGGTGTAGGACCTTGCACTTGTCATGGTTAAACTTCATGAGGTTGGCATCAGCCCACCTCACAAGCGTGTCAAGGTCCCTCTGGATGGCATTCCTTCCCTCCAGCGTATCAACCGAACCACACATTTTGGTGTCATTGGCAAACTTGCTGAGGTCGCACTCAATCCCACTGTCCATGTCAGCGACGAAGATGTTAAACAAGACCAGTCCCAACACCGATCCCTGAGGGACACCACTCATTACTGGTCTCCAGCCGGACATTGAGCCATTGACCACAACTCTTTGTGTGCGGCCATCCAGCCAGTTCTTTATCCACCGAGTGGTCCATTCATCAAATTGATGTCTCTCCAATTTAGAGACAAGGATGTCCTGTGGGACAGTGCTGAACACTTTGCACAAGTCCAGGTAGATGACATCAGCTGCTCTACTGCTGTCCATCTGTTCTGCAGCCCCATCATAGAAGGCCACCAAATTGGTCAGGCAGGATTTCCCCTTAGTGAAGCCATGCTGGCTGTCACCAAGCACCTTGTTGTTTTTCATGTGCCTTAGCATGCCTTCCAGGAGAATCTGCTCGAGGATTTTGACAGGCACAGAGGTGAGACTGACTGGTCTGTAATTCCCTGAAGGCAGATTGTGTATTTATTATTATTTATTTTATTTATTATTTATTTTATTACAGTATCACAGTATCACAGTATGCTACAGATTGGAAGGGACCTCAAAAGATCATCTAGTCCAATCCCCCTGCCGGAGCAGGAACACCTAGGTAAGTTTACACAGGAACGTGTCCAGGCAGGTTTTGAATGTCTCCAGAGAAGGAGACTCCACAACCCCCCTGGGCAGCCTGTTCCAGTGTTCTGTCACCCTCACTGAGAAGAAGTTTCTTCTCAAGTTTAAGTGGAACCTCTTGTGTTCCAGTTTGTACCCATTGCCCCTTGTCCTATCATTGTTTGCCACTGAGAAGAGCCTGGCTCCATCCTCGTGACACTCCCCCTTTATATATTTATATACACTAATAAGGTCACCCCTCAGTCTCCTCCAAACTATAGAGACCCAGCTCCCTCAGTCTTTCCTCATAAGGGAGATGCTCCACTCCCTTAATCATCTTAGTTGCCCTGCGCTGGACTCTCTCCAGCAGGTCCCTGTCCTTCTTAAACTGAGGGGCCCAGAACTGGACACAGTATTCCAGATGAGGTCTCACCAGGGCAGAGTAGAGGGGAAGGAGGACCTCTCTCGACCTACTAACCACCCCCCTTCTAATACACCCCAGGATGCCATTGGCCTTCTTGGCCACAAGGGCACAGTGTCGGCTCATGGTCATCCTGTCGTCCACTAGGACCCCCAGGTCCCTCTCCCCTACACTGCTCTCTAACAGGTCGTTCCCCAGCCTATACTGGAACCTGGGGTTGTTCCTGCCCAGATGCAGGACTCTACACTTTCCCTTGTTATATTTCATCAAGTTATCCCCTGCCCAACTCTCCAGCCTATCCTGGTCTCGCTGGATGGCAGCACAGCCTTCTGGCATGTCGGCCACTCCTCCCAGCTTAGTGTCATCAGCAAACTTGCTGATTGTACACTCAATTCCCTCATCTAAATCGTTGATGCATATATTAAATATTCATTTTTATGTAATAAAAATAAATATTTATTTTTTAGGTAAATGTGTATTTATCCAGTGCTGGATGCAGCTGATTCAAGCTGAGTGTTTCCACCCACCACTCAGGAGCGCTGGGTCAGACTTGCTACGGGTAGGAGCTAGCCGCTAAACTCCAGACTAATGGAACAGCTAATTTTAAGATGTTTATTCATATGGCAGCCTTATCCTTTTGCTTATATGCACTGCCTGCCTGGAGCTGTATTCTTAAGGAAATGTAGCAGGGGTAAAGAATTTTGCCTAAGGAAATAATGCTATCTTTTATGTTGTATATAAACACAAATACAGATTTTAGGGTAAATATAGAACATCAGTCTCCATGAAGAGAGATTCAGGATACTGCACAGCTTGACAGGTTTTTTAAGAATAAAACTTACCATCTGTAGTTGTCTGTTAAATAATCAGAGCTTGCCCTCTTCTGGTGACAAGCAGTGTACATGGGGATATATTTTTGTAACCCGTGAACCTGTGGAAATCACTATCGAAAAGACTCCTTGGAAAATGACATATTTTAAGAGTTAATGTTCTTAAAAATGTATTTTATTATGGTGTACTTGTTTTTCAAAGGTTGTTTAAAAACCTGTTGCAACTACAGTAGCTAAAAGAAATATAAGTTGTAGCTCAGCTGTTTCTTTCTATCACACTTGCCTGGGCTGTATCTTGGATAATGCCTTTCATGTCCTCCATCTTCAGGAACTGCCCAGGAGCATCCTTTTGTGGGACCCACTTGACCAAAGCCAACCTGTTACAGTAGGAGCAGAGTTTTCAGCAGCTCTTTATCACCACCTAAAAGAAAGAGAAAGCAGCATGACGTTGTAAACTGAAGAAGGTGACTGTTTCTCTAAGTAAATGATCAATTATATGCATTCCTATGGTCTTTTTGGACATCAGAATAGAAAACAAAACCTCCATTAATTTCCTCAGAGGAAAAGTTAAAGCTCAGATGCTATCAGAGCATCAGTATAACACTGGAAGTTACCAGTAGCTGAAGCACATGTGTTTTATTACACACTGGAGAGGCCCCTAACCCGTGGTGAGTCCATAGCATACTCTGGCTTCTTCTGCCCACAGAGCTATGGGTTACATTTACATATATACTGTAGGCTGGGTTTTAGGGTCCTCTGTCTTGTGCCCTAGTTACAAGTATTGGGATTGGGGTGGAAAAAGTTCAGTGTTTTTCAAGGGAGACGGCTTCAAGTGTGACTGTCACATCTCCTCTGCTGGGACACAAAGACAGCTTTTCAAATGTGAGAACTATTTCATGGTTCATTTAACCCCTGATCTGCTGGCAGTTTTTGATGCTAGCTTTTCTTGTCTCTCCATATACTTCTGACGTTGCTTTTATCATGTCCTGGTCTCTTTCCTGAGCTTGGGCACTGTGTATTATCTGCTGCTTTCTACACATGTTACAAGTTTCAGTGATGCAGGTATTCTCATAGTCATGAGAGTTTCTGATGGTGCTGTTGCAATAGCTGTAATTCTGGCTACTCCTTGTTCCACACAAAAAATATCATCTCTTTTTGGTCCTACAGGTATCTGTGGTTGTGCCACTCATGTTACAGTGGAGTTAAACCTGAACATGTGTGGACTCAGGCTTCAGATTTCAGAACCACCATCTACACGACTCAGTGTAAGGTGCACAGCAGACTAGATGGATATCCCTCAAAGGAAATTCTCTCAATCCCTGGAGTATTTGGAGATGATCCTCATTATTAAGACTGGCCACTGCACGGCACTATTGCACCGGCATCACTGAGGCATGGGAAAGACTGTCTAACGTTCTCCCATTGTCTCCCTCAAATATTCCTTCTGTCATCGCTGAAATATGCTCAGAATGGGACATGTGCTGCAAGATGGAAGTAGGGCCTACCTCTTCCTGTGTAATCCTTTCTTCTCTCCACCAAAACCTGATGAGAAGGCTTAATGCGACATGATGGGATCTGGACGAGAAAGAAGATGTTCATACTGCCCTAAATGTAGGTTTTAAACCATGTACCTCTCCTTCTGGGAGATGAGAGAAGTACTTCTTTGTATGCTTTAAGGTGCTGGGAATAAAACTCTTTCCTACTCTGATCACAAAGCCCATCTCTGCAACAGGACTGCTGAAAAGCAGACAAGTAGCAAACTCTGTGTGTGTGCGTAAGATGTTGCTGTACATCAGTGACGTGTTTGGGGATTCTGGAATGAAGAAACAGATGTTGCTATTTGGCTATAGAAGGGTCAGGATTTTGTTCCAGTCATTCAAAACAAAACCTCAAACCTCCACATGCCAATAAGCATGATAACAAAGAGAAAAGGGCATTGTTTTCAAGTTCTGGACCAGTGATGGGTATAAACCCTACATCCAAGCCTCCTAACTTTGGAAATGCTTGGCTTGGTTTGAACATAAATTCTGTGGCTTCAGTAGGACCACTTGAAATGTGACAGGTTTGAATCGTTCCTGTCTGATTACTCAGGCAGTCTTCTCCTGGCAGCCTGAACATACCTGATTGGGTTAACTAATGGGAGAGCCCTACCCAATCTCAGAGGGGCAGTCCTGGGACCTGGAAGCCACAGATTGGAAGTGCCTTTCTCCATGTGCTGCACAGCTCTGCCCTGCTGCTGAGCCATCATATATCTGTTAGTGAGGGGGGGTGCATCTGGATGGTGCAGCTTCAGTGCATATCCTGCAGGAGCTTTCAGGTGGCCTATGGAAAATGCTCTGCATTTCAGCATCAGCTGCTCACAGCATGTAGTTGGGCATCTACAGCTAATCAAAGCCACGGCCTACTTTTTTATCTGAAAGTCCTGAGTGCTCTCTTTGCCATTAAA
This sequence comes from Neopsephotus bourkii, assembly GCF_033783945.1. NCBI lineage: Eukaryota > Metazoa > Chordata > Aves > Psittaciformes > Psittacidae > Neopsephotus > Neopsephotus bourkii. Next base: position 11,806,227 of record NW_026902293.1, on the reverse strand, counting down.
TTAAAAAAATAAGCTGAAGTATTTCAAGTAGCAAGAATTGCGATGCTTTAAAAATTTATGTTTTGAATATTTCATTCCTTTTCAAGGTGATCCTTAATCTGTAAATCCACATGAGACACCCATGGCACCAACATGCTTTTGCTAGCACAAGCAGGGAGGAGCTAGGAAGGCAGTACTAAAGAAAAATACAAAGAAATAAAGTAAGCTGCCATACTGCAGCTCTCCATATATTTCTTCTTGCTATTATAGATTAAATATGCAGTGTATTTGCAAACAGACTTTCAAAATATAGTTATACCTTAATAAAATTAACTTCAGACCCACAAATGTTTAAAGATTCAAGTGAACAGGAGCAGAGTATGGCTTTAACATAGGTCTCTGGCACTCACAGTGTATTGCTCTTCACTTGTTTCCCTGGTGCAGTCTTGGTACTTGCTGAGAACCGTTTGCCAGGCAATGCCCAGGCCTGTGCTGGGAAGAGCATGTGTTGGGGACCATCCCAATGGGCACTTTGGATGTGGACACCCTCATTTGTGGGGAAAGAGAGTTTGGCCTCACGGAGGCAGGCTGCCCTGCTTGGCCTCAGCACCGAAGGTTTGTCCTTGGCCTGTTCTCCAAGCAAGCAGAGTCAGCAGGACAAACAGGAAAAGGGCTTGAAGCACGACTAGAGCTTGATAAATCAATGCACAGGGAAAACTGTAAGTGACTTGCCATTGGGAAATGAAATGGAAATCCAGGAGCCCTCAAACCAAGATCCTGGACCTTAAATTGAAATATAAACATGACTGAGTGACCGTTTATACTGGGGCTTAAAGCAATATACAAACTTTGAAGTCTTGGCAACACTGAAGCTCATGACATTCAGATTCAAAGTTTGCTATTTGGCTTCTCTGCCAAGTTTACTTCTGGTAGTTTTGCCAGAAAGACAAGGAATTTAGGCAAGGAAACCCAGCTGCCATAAAGAGCTGGAGTACTCCTGTCATTCTGTGGTACAGAGCTCACTGCACACAGAGCCCAGCTTGCAGCCTTGCGCATGGATCAGCTTCTGCTGCTTTTTGACTGAGCGCCAAGTCTTCCAGGGCAGTAACTTGGCTCTGAAGTAAAACAGGCTTTATGGGTCAGAAACTGGCTGTTACAGATCTGTAGCTTTTGGACCATCTCTCCAAAAGAGCAAGTAAATGCATGACTTTAGATCAAAAAGCTAATTCTAGAGGTAATTCTTGATCACTACTCCAGTTCTAAATGAGGCCTGATCCGATTTTGCATCTCAGCTCTGCAGCTCAGAAGCTTTCCTAGCTATTTTGTGTTTTTCAAAAAATCATGTAAATGAATCCCTTTTACTCTGAAAATCAGTACGTTAACAGCTAGAATCTTGCTGCAGCTACTGACGCATGTACCCAGAGCTACATTATTCACTTTTATTTCTCCCAATTCCTTTTTTTCCTCAATACTGAGTCAGGACTGAGGGGTGCATGTGCATGTGTGTAACTAGCTCTCTTTTTTAATAAATTCAGTGCTAGAGATCACATTCATAGGCTCAGTTTATATGTTAATATTTATAAAAAACCAGCCTAAGCTCTGGAAAACATGTAGCAGGAGTTAGTCCTGTATTAGAAGAAGGATAGGCTTGATTTATTAGTAAGTCTTATTTAAGTCTCATTTCTATGCTTGCACGACTACATTAGGTTTTCACATGGGCACATGGCAAGAGAAGTAATGGAGCAAGAGAAGAGACAAGCCCTTTTTCAGTTCACAGAACCCCAATTCTTTATTAATCACAGCTTGCTCACAATGACATACAGGAAAATAGCACTAATGAAGAGTAGAATATGCAGGCAGCAACCTCCAGGGGGGTAGGGACAACTTCAAAACTGCAGCTATTTTGGGAGTGGTGTTAGGTTTGGTGATACTGTACTTGGCACAAGCACCCTGTCTAGTCATTCCTCCTGCTTCAGCCCTCTTAGTCCTAGATGTCTGTCACTAGGTAGGGTTGGCTAACACTGAAGAGTTAAGGTCATGATGAATGGAAGTCAGCAGTGTCAAAAATAAAAGGTAACAACTGGCTCATGGTTTCCAGATGAAATATTCTTTACCCTCTTGTACTATTTATTACACATGTAATGTGGCAGCATCAGATAAGTATCATAGATCATGGCACCTACAGATAAAGCCACTTGAAGCTGTTTATTAGTTGCTCCATCAATAAATTTTCAAGTGGTGAATTAAGCTCACTTTACAATTAGCATTTGTATGGCTGTTTGGCATCATCCAGAATTTGTCATAGCTTGATGTGCCTCTTAAATTTGCCTCAAACTGATCCTTGTTTTCATTGCTTTCATTCTGTTGCACAGCTGTGTTTGTTGCCTCTTACCCCAAGAAGCAGAAACAGCAAGTACTGTGTGTGGCTGTTTAACCTCAATTATTTAGTACACTACCGAGTCCTGTAGTGCAAGTTGCATTTGAAGAAACTGCATTTTAAGAGCCTTTTGTCTTGGACAGCTGAATATGAAGTCACAATACCTGTGATCTAGTCACTGTTTCAACAAAGCTTACTGATGGCAAAGCAGTCTAGGTTATTAGGCAATGACTGGTCTCTAGCACCATAGAACTACTACTGACCTCATGGTGGATTGGAATGAAAATCGCAGGGGATGGAATTAGACATGAGGTGCTTCAGATGAACAGACCCAGCAAATTCAACCAAGTGGAAGTAGACAACATCAGAAGCCTGTTACAGGACATGTAAGATTATGAAATAACTTGCATAATGCAATACTTGTATTTTTTAACAAAAATGTAAGTATTTACAAATAAGATCCAAGTTTTTTAAACATCAAGCAAATCATTCTGCAAAGAGACCACATTGGTTTTGTTTTCATTTTTGTTTCTTTGTTAAAGTTTTTTATTGAGTTCTTGATTTTTATTTTTTTTTTAAACCATGTCATACATTTCCCATACTGATATCGCATGATCCATAATAATATAGGCAGGGGGAGTTTACTAATGGTGGGGATGGGTCACATCCACCATTGCTGTTTTCAGCCAGACAGTTCCACCTGGAGCTCCTTGTTTCTACGGACCTCTGCAGCATGCCTCTCCTGAAAAACATCAAGAAGGGAAAAATCAAACCTTTTTCTCATTCTGCCTGCCCAGGGGAGCTCTTGATAGCAACCTGTTTAGGCTGTGCATTTAATGCTTGTGCAAAACTTGTTTTGCAGCACAGCCATCTCTAGAGGTTGCAACTCAGGAAAGGTGCCATCCTAGTGGCAACAACCATTCTACTTATTCTCTGGAGCTCAGTCTTATATCTGATATGGCCTTATACTCCTCAGCACCTCACAGATTTTCATTTTAAAGGCCCACACAGAGAGATGCTGCTTGCAGCATAAAATGTGCCTCATGCTCACATTTGCCCTTTGAATTCCTAGATGTTAAACTTAATCTAGGGAAGGGTGAGTGGGCTTGAATTAATTTTGTGTACATTGTATGATGAAGTAGTGTTTAGTTACTGTGTTATCTATCTGTAGCACTTAGGAGCCATATATAACAACCCAAGAATTCAGTTCAATCAAGATGGGTCAATATGAACATCTCAAACATTCCCTTACACTGAATGTTGAAGCTATCACAGTATAACAGTATGCTAGAGATTGGAAGAGACCTCAAAAGATCATCTAGTCCAATCCCCCTGCCGGAGCAGGAACACCTAGATAAGGTTACACAGGAACGTGTCCAGGCGGGTTTTGAATGTCTCCAGAGAAGGAGACTCCACAACCCCCCTGGGCAGCCTGTTCCAGTGTTCTGTCACCCTCACTGAGAAGAAGTTTCTTCTCAAGTTTAAGTGGAACCTCCTGTGTTCCAGTTTGTACCCATTACCCCTTGTCCTACCATTGTTTGCCACTGAGAAGAGCCTGGCTCCATCCTCGTGACACTCCCTCTTTATATATTTATATACACTAATAAGGTTACCCCTCAATCTCCTCTTCTCCAAACTATAGAGACACCAATACCTTTGGGCATCCACAGTTTTGTGTAACTTTTGAAGACTTGGATCCAGATGCCTCACTTTTCTTTTCCTGCATATTCAGGGTTCACTTTTGTGTTAGCAAAACTGTATAGTCATGCGATTCTTAATTACTGGTCTGTACAAAGGTTCCCAAATGAGTTACTGTCATCTTCTTTTTTCAGAAGTCTTCTTTGGATTCCATGCACATATGCTATCTTATTGCTGTAGAAATGGGGTTTAACAGCCTGTTAACATTAACCTAAGACAGAGAGATGCTTCAGCTGTCGTTCTCATTTCCCTCTGGACCTCAAAGATAGCTAATTGGCTTTTTCCCTTGTTTTCATAAGCTCTGGGATATGTGCCTGCAAACTAATCTAATGCAAATATGTCAAGTAATCTGGGTACAGCTCTTAAGTTCAGGAATTACGCCATTTGCATAGTTACTTGTAACATCATCCTTTGGTTTCTCTCCTACTCTGAGATTTTTGTCTCCATCACAGAAGTAGAGGTGCTTATGGAGAAGATCTCATAAAAAACCACAGAGCTATTTCTTTGTTAGTCAAGTCACTAACATATTAGAAAGTTCATCACTGAAAGACACAAGTGATCACTCACATAGAGCTAATTATTTTTTTCTTAACAATTCTAAATCTTTACACACATATTTCCCTCTCTTGTACAGAAGGGCTGTTTTGAGACTGGCACGCTTGGTCCTGAATGATGGGGTTTGTGGTTTACCTGTTTCCTTTGGTTGTCCCAAAGATCTCCAAGAGAAAATTTACTGTCTTTTAGTCTTATGGAAGAACAGACCCCTTTGTACAGGGATGTATAGGAAAGATTTTTTCCCCACATTTTTTCATCTTTCTTCTCTGAGAAACTAAGAGCTACAGACAGAGGACAACTGTTTGATTTCATCAATGACTGACTTAAAACCTGAAATCTAAACAAAAGTGACCTTTAATTTGTTCACAGAACTTCTTAAAAGCTAGAAAATCAACCTTTCTCTGGAGAGTCCAATAGAGAGCCATTGAGATGAAGGAACTGAAGGAAAGGCTAAGAGAGCTGAGACTGCTCTTCCTGGAGAAGAGAAAGCTCAGAGGGATCTCTTCATTGTGTATAAACACCTTAAGATACACAGAGCCAGGCTCTTCTCGGTGGTGCCAAGTGACATGACCAGTGGCAATGGATACACACTGAAACACAGGAGGTTCCCTCTGACCATCAGGAAACAATTTTTCACTGTGAGGGTGATTCAGCACTGGCACAGATTGTCCAGAGAGGTTGCGGGTTCTCCTTCCTTGGAGATATTCCAAAACCATCTGGACATGCTCCTGGGCAAATGGGTCTTGGTGTCCCTGCTTGAGCAGGGGGGTTGGACCAGATGACCCCCAGAACTCCCTTCTCACCTCAAAAGTGAGTGTTGGTTTAGACAGACATAAGGGGCTCTGACTTAAAAATTGCTCAAGTATAGCATGTAGCAACTGAGATAAGATCTACCCACATCTCTTCAAACTGTTGGTTAGATTTTCCTCTCTAGTCTAAGGTGAAGAGTGATGGTGTGGTTACCTTCTCTTGGAGACGTTCAATAAGAGCAGCTAAGTTAGCTTCACGGTTTTCTTTGATCTGTTCCATTTTCAGTATCAGCTTTTCCTCTGCCATTTTGCTGAAGTTATTGTTCTCCTCCAAAGCTTTTTGAAGCACTTCTCGCTCGTGTTCTCTCTTCTCTGCCAGATGTTTCAGCACCTGGGCCTCCTGGGACTGGAAACAGAGAGACACAGAGCTGAAATTAAATACCATCATGGAGCAAAGTAACCACCATGGGCAACAGTTTACTGAGTTTGGAAACTGCATGAAGTTTGTTGCTTTGTTGTTACATGCACTATTTGAAACGATCTTTTCTGTGTATAAAGCAGATTATCTCCACTAACAGGGTATGCACCTGAGACAGCAGCAGAGAGGTGTCCGAAGCACTTCTGTTAACAAGAAATGCAGCCCTCTGATACTGCCCTGGGTTGTATGGATTAGTGCTGTGGTTGCCCAATCTCTGAGAGCTGCAGTCTTTCAAATATGAGCATTGTATTTGTAGAGAGACAGAATGGAGGGCTAAAGGTATGTGTAGTGTTAAAAGGAGACACAGGAAAGGTGCATTTTTCACCTAAGGTGGACTGCCCTTTTATGTGCTTAAATAGTTAACTTGGGCTTCTAAGTTTATTGTGAAAGACAGACAGAATCAATTACGATAATACTTTTCCCCCGATGATATTTATGTTTGGCTTCATCTCACTGATTAGGAAGGAAAAAAAGGGGTTTATTCTATAGAAAATAACATAAAGAACACTATTTTTAGTTGAAATTTCAAATTTTGCAAGAAAGATGAAAACTGCAGGTAGGATGCAGCCTATGTGTAATACTGTGTTATTTTTATTTGTAAATCCATTGCTCAGAAGCATAAGCTTTGTTATTTATTTTAAATCAAACTAGTAACATGAAACCATTAATCCTAGGAGAGAAGCCAAAGAAATTACAGCGTTGGGCTCATCCTCCAAGCAAGTCTAGTTGAAAAGACATGTTTGAGAGGGGTTATTTGGAAATGATAAACAACATTGTATGCTTTTGGATAAAATAAATTAGCAGGAGCATGAGAAGCAAACAGAAAACAGGGAACAAAATATGGCTCTGGGAAGCTAAATGCGTATTTCAGTGCAGATTACAATATGCCGTTGCTATTGTTATCTGTAAAAATGAATTAATTTAAGGCTTAAATTAAGGGCTTTAACCAATAATTACAATTAGTGGTGATGAATCCTATTAAATTCTGTCATATGGCTTGAAACAGAGTGAAAAAGGCTGCAGTTCTTTTGCATGATTAAGTTCCAGTTAAGAGAAGAAAACAAATAGTTTAACAAAGGTGAGGTACACATCAAGCCAAATGTATTGATAAGGCAAATTAAATAGTGTCTAGGAAAGTCTGCAAAAGCCAGGCAGAACATCTTGCAGCAAGACACTGGAGTAAAACATTTATATCTTTGAAAGTCTGTAATGACTTACTTGGGATCAGAAGAAAGAGCTACTTTCATCCATCTTGGCCACTTAAGGTATTTGCTTTCACCTCTGGCCTGGTCACAGTTATGTTCTCATTTCTTAGACTGATTCTGGGAGCACTTGCTTATGGGAATGATCTACTGAAATGGCTGGTACCTCACAAAGGCGCTTTCTGGCTCTTACCTCCATTATAGCATATGCTGAACAGAGAGTAACTGAGCGAGCATTTTTCAGATCTTTGAATCAGAGAAAATAACTGTTGTGCAGGCCAAAAGATGTTTCCAATGGGAACAAAATGTCCCCAGAGATCTGCAGCCAAAAGTAAAGGGAGTTTCACTGGTAGAGAATGGAAAGCACGTGAGCCAAAGGGAAAAACTGTTGGGCCAAGAAGCAATATTGTAGACTAACTAAAAATTATAAAAGCCCCGTAAGTTTAAGAAAAATGTCAATAATTTTAAAAATAGGTGATTTTGAAGTAAAATATTTTATTTCAGATATGTAGCACTTAACATTTCTTTAACTGCAGGCTTGTTCAAAACGTAAGAAAGTTATTTTGAAAGATTTGGCACAATGTTAAAGCTGAAATATTTGAACATCTTCATCTTGACATGGACTAACTTGAGTGACTCAGTTTGACCAGTGCTTGTGAAGTTATTCTGCATTTTCTGTTTAATTTACTATTCTATCACAACCTTTCCTCTACTTTTGGAAAAGTTATTGTCATTAAATTTTGGTTGCCGATATGAATTTTGTGAACCTGTTGCTTAAGTGATCTAAAAGTGATTTTGATAATCTAAGAATCTATTTCACTTTCTATTGGCCCTTTACTAGGAAAGGTACTGTGATATTAATTGTACTGTTCTTTTCTATGAAATGTTTAAGAAATGACTTGTTAATTTGAAAAGCAAACATTTCATACTGTTTCAATATGTATCTATAACATATTATAAAATCAAACCTTTTCAGATTTGGAAAACAAACATTTTAGAGGATATATACAGGGCCTATAAAGGTGCTATAGTATCAGTAAGACTGTGTTTGTAAGCAGCACTTTTGAAAAGAGCATTGGCTTTTAAAGGGAGGTAACAAAATGCCTTTGAGACCTTGCGGCACTTGTCTCTTTTTCAGGATTTATTTTCTTCCATTCAAACCCTTCACCTTCTGAAAATACTTCTTATAATCATAAATCCAGGAGAACAGTGAGAAGTTAGAGTTGCATATCAAAGAACATACAGTTCTGGAGGCTATGCTGACAGACAGCACATTCAAAAGTAATCTGTCCGCTAATCCAGGATAATGAAGAAAATCCTTATTCTCTAGTTTGGTATTTACTGAATGAACATTACATTGGCAGCAGTAAAAGTCAGAATGAAAGCTAAACCAGGCCTCAAGAACTGACTGTACACCCTTAATGCAATTTTCCTTTCAGATATGCCTTAAACAGCATTCTTTTTCCTCTCTCAGAATGTTCAAGGTAATCAGGACTCTTTCAAAATAAAGAAACAACCCTCCCTGCCAGAAAATGTCCACAGGGTAGAGCATCATTTTGACTGACATCCTTCTTCTAGTGTTGTTCTACTACAGCTGTGAGTTTGCCTGTTTCCCTGATGTTCAGACCATTTTTGAAATCCCCTTATGACACTTTTGGAAGGCGATTGATTTTTTTTTTAATTGGATTGTCACACAATTTTCTGCTTCCAACACATTTGGCAAAAGAACTTGGCCACCCTGTCTGTTCAAAGTCTACTGTACGTCCAGAAATGGGTAAATGAATGACCCAGATACCTAGTGGGGCTGGGATTAATAGACTCCCTTTGTTGTTTGTGCTGGCTTTTAACTGCTGTGTTTGGATTCCCACAGTGTTGATGCAGGATTCCAACATACATAGGAAGTTTATTTTCAACAGTGTATTGTCTGAAGTGCTGGAAAGGATATTTTCAAATCCTTGGTAGTCTGTGTTCTAACACAGCTGTAAATGGCGTATGGTAATTGCTTCTAGTACAGTTATTGTGAGAAAATGAGTAAAAAAGGCTGGAAATAGGATGAAAATAAAGAAGGTTAATTAGGAGAGAAAAGTACGGAATTGCGGAGAAATTAAAAATACAATAAAACAATACTCAAGGGGGAGTATCCAGAAGAATTCTTAAATATAACAAGGCTTAATCAATGCAGCTACAGCTGCAGCATCTAATGGTAGATGTGGAGGAATAGAAGTGCAAAGTATTCCTCGTAAATAAACCTTTGCTCGTTGAAAAGTACTGCTGTGCTAAAAATGTGGCTAATGCAGGCCAACGCCTATGATATTCATGTCATATTTCTAAAGGATCCTGTGCATACCCATCTTTCAGAGATGAGCGCTTCAAAAGGAAATCCACATCTCATGCGTATCTGGCCAGAGATAGATGAAGGCAACTGAACACTTACAACACGAGCAAAATAATTTATGGAAACTGGCTTTGGAGATACACATATTTTTAAATTATTACTCACAGGAAGAAAATTCTACTCATCTGAGTAGCGCGTGCTTTATTTTCTCACATTTATCTATTTTTATTTGACATGTACGTCAAAACGGCGAAGTAATTTATGCAGAGATAAAATTAAATTATTACTTTTAAGCAATAAAGAGGCTCAGACAACTGCTTTTAAGGTGGGAATTTAGTCTTGAATGCATTCACCTTAGTTACTAGCACCCTTCGTTACTAAGATGCATGAAGCACCCTACCAGTCATGAGAGCTCCACTTTCACAACTCATTCATTCACTGGCTTGATTTTTAAAAATTCATTTGTTCAGCAGAGCAGTGTGTTGTGTATTTGAGAGATACTGCTGATGGAGCTGAACTCAAAGGCTCTTACTGCAATGTAAATGCCAAGGTAAACCCTAGGTACTAATCAGAAAGAAATGGTAATCTGAAGAAGTGATGTTTGCAGGGGAAGGAATTGAGGTTGAGATTTATTCCTTTTAAAAATAAGGCAATGTACTTAAGTGAGACCTCACTCATGGCACTGGCTTCTTCAAATCTCTCCATGGTTGCATCCAGTTCCTCACTGGGAATAGTATTCTATTTGCAATAGATTAGCACCTGTTTTGGTTGTCATGAGGACTCACTGTCCCAGGCAGTGTGCAAATACACACAGAGAGGCAATTCTTCTCCCAAAGCAATGGCATTCTGAAAAGACATGAAGAACAGGGGGGTGCTCCTGCTCCATGGGATCAGAGCAGAGAAGTGAAATGGCCATATGGCAGGAGAGTCAGAGATATCTGAAGCTGTAACTATAGGGTGAAGTCCTACTTCTACCATGCTAGATGGTGCTTGAACTTAAATGAGGGTCTTTGTTTCGTTTTGTGTGTTTGGTTTGTTTTTTTTTTTTTCTCATCCAGTCTGCCAAGGGACCTTAGGGTCAGGGTTGCTGAGAATGTGGAGTAAAAAAACATTAAAAGCCGATCCACAGTGTGATTCAAGAGAACTCTCTTTCTCTTCATCAGCTGGCACAAAATTGCTGCTCTCTGGCTTGTGACCCATGGGGGTGAACAAGGCATGTTGGAGGGATGCAAGAGGTATCACCTGAGCCCTCTGATGCTCTTTGCTGCTCAAGGCATTTCATGATCTGCTGCAGCTTGAGGCCTAGCATTTCAAAGTTAATGAAGATCAATCTCCTGATCTTGTCTTTGTCTTATGACTCTTCATTAGCAGCAAAGCCAATGGCAGATCATGGGGAGCAGTTTTGTCAGCACTGGGATATATGCTGTGTCTTCTCATGACTCTGTGTGCTCTGAGGCACACCCTGGTGCCTAACACCAAATCCTCTCCTAGCTGGTAGCAAATATCTTCCTGAGAGCGCATATTCCATAGGCTTATACTGTTTTGATGAGGAACTGCAAGGTGGCCTGCCAGGTTTGGCTATCTTTTGTAAACATTAGGGGTGAAGCACAATGTATGGAAATGCTACAGTGTAAACTAAAATGTGTCCAAACCACCCATTTCCAGGGCTGATTCCACACGTATTACTGGGACTTTACATGGAAAAGTACTTCATGCTGTATTCCCTCTCCTCACAAACACAGCAAAGGGACATCATTAACAGAACGGGTGACCAACAGATGGACAATATGGGAGTCAAACGTCTCAGGCAGTGCCTGTTCTCCCTCCCAGCTTCCTTGCTTACAAATTTGGTGGCAAATCCAGGAGGGAGCAAGAATGAGTTGGAAGAAAGAAAGTTCCACTTTTGCCAGGGAAGGTGCTGGTCCCTTTTCTGCCTAAATCTCACCTACAGAAGTAGTTTTGTAGGTCCCATGCAATGTCTGGGAGTGCGGATTTGCCACCCAGCTCCACCGTGCTTCTGGCTTGGACAAAGCCTTTTCCCCTGCAACTCCCTGTTGTACAGTTAAGCATGGGTGTTTTTTTCAGTGTCAAAAGAGGGATGGAGCAAGAGTACTAAGAAGTGCCTCTAAGCAGGTTTTGGTGCTGGCTTAAAGGGGCGGTTAGTTGAGTGCTCAAGCCTGATGCAGCGTGAAGCCACGATGCTGGCAGGGATGCCTGGGCTGACAGCCTGCTGCAGGGGACTCAGCCAGCTGGGCTGCATGAGGGCTTATCATGCAGCTTTCACAGTAATGGTATTAAAACCTCATCTAGTTCTAAGTCTGTGTTCAACAGCATGAAAGTTAAAAAATATGACTGTTCTCCTGCTTTCTTTGTAGTGCTAAGAACTAGGGATAAGCCTGATTCAATTTTATCCCTATATAAAGCCATTAAAAGGATTTAATTATGTACCATTTCACTCCCATAATCCAAAGTCTAGTACAAATGCATGTCCCATTAGTGTTTCATTTTTCTACTAGTAAGTTGAACATGGGCAATAAAGATATATAATTTGACATATGCTCTTGAGGTCTGTACATCAAGGGTAATAAGGCCAACAACATTCAAGGCCAATGGGTTAAAATCGATGACTGGTAAAGACTCTGTAAGAAATAAACTTCTGCTGCATACAATGTCACTGTGCTCTAATTTCTTAAGCAGGAAAGAAGAAAAGATCTTTCTGATTGTCTGCCAAGGTGGGAAAATATAGCACACATAAGCCAAAGAAAATAATGGGATAATAATGACATTCTGTAAAGAGGATTCTATAAATGGAAAGGACAAATCTGTAATGAGCCCAAATGGGTCTCACTGTGTGGTGCAAAGGAAAACAATGCCTCAGGTGAAATTTTCGGTTTGGTCTGAGAGTATGAGGTCATGACTGCCAAGTGAGGTAGAAAAAAATGGGCAGAAAGTGAAAGAGCCCTGTAATAGCTTGTGGGGAATAAACAAGATAATAAACAGGACACTGCATAAGCAGAAGACTGCTGAAGTGCATGCCTTGCAGTAGATGTTCTCATGACTCCGAAAATTTATTAATGAACACTGCCTAATTAACAGAGCAGAACCTAAATCCTAAACAGTGTGAAATCAATTAGTATTTTTTCCAAAAAGGCAATTCTCATCCATTAGTTATGCTTGATTTTAATTAGAACTATACTGGAAGGACATGCTCTAGAATGGTCATGCCTGACAGCTGTTGTACATAGATTGAAAAGTATGATAACAACAGCCATGCTGAATGTCAGAAGAAGTCTGCCTGCTTTGTCTAGCAGCAGAAAGTGGAAGATGCTCAGGGAAACTGTAAATGAAGTTGGGCAAATCTTCCTGGTCCTTTCCTGCAGATACGCAGAGATAGATAGATAGATAGATAGACAAACAGATACATAGATAGACAGAGGGATAGACAGATAGATAGACAGAGAGACAGACAGACAGACAGACAGCTTTCACCAGTCACAATTTTGCTCATTTTCTAAGCCAGGGATTGCATTCACAAAATCAGTTCCTGAAAGGTGGTTCTATACCAATTTTGCTATTATCTTTTTGAAATAAATAGTACTTTAATAATCTCTCAATAATCTGTGATAACAAATTTAGCTTGACTAACAATGCATGAAAAGGTGATTCACTCTCTTTGTTCTGAAATTGCTGTCTGATGATTTAATTGAGTGTTTCTTCCCCTTTGGATTGTGTAAACTAGAATACAATTGTTCCTATTAATCTTCTCATTACCATTCATGACTTTGCAGACTTCTGTCTTATCTTTCATCTGTTATCTCTTTCTGAGCTGAGAAGTGGACTATTTAATTTATCTTCTGATGGAAGATTTTCTATTCCTCTGATTGTTTTTTTAATTCTTCTATGCTCTATACTCTTTTTTCAGGCCAAAAACAAAGCAGTAATTGAGGTGTGTGAGCACCAGGGATTTTAACAGTGAAGTCATGAAGTTTCCTGCTGTGTTCTTTGTTCTTTTCCTAGCAATTTCTGCTGCAATGCTGATGTGGAAGATCTTGTCTATTAAAATAACTCAGTTAAGTGTTAATTCAAAATGAATATAGTACCAAGGGAGAAAAATGGCAGGTGTCTGTATTCGTATCACTGATTACCAGTTTATTGCATAATGAGTTTTTCTTTAGGAAGAAATGAACAGTAATGAAATCAATGAAATGAAATCTCAGGGACATTAAAGTTATATTTCCCACTAAGTATATGCATAATATTAGGCTTCTGAATTGCTGCCATTTCATTCTGTTTCCATATATTTACTTGAGTATTTTTACTTGGTACAGAGGCACTTCACAGATTGAGTCACTGGGTCATACTATCTCTTCGGTGTGTGAAAGCTCATAGTTTCGGGCAGGTGCTAGTGCAAATGCACATTCCTTTCACATATGGTCATGTGCTTTTACTGAAATTAATATTCTGGCAGAAGTATTACTTTGAAAGAAGCAATAGTGTTAATGTGTGTGCATTAGGAGCCGAGAGTCCTTGTGTTAGTAACGCAGCAGAAATGGCAGATGTAGCAATGATTCAGTGTTCATCTGAATGAATTATTCAAATAAGTGAGGACCAGAATAGTCAGGTTTCACTGCAAATCAAAACTGAGGGACAGGTTTTAAGGACCTGTCAGTAATCTGGATCTACTGACTTTAATGGGCTCACATCTCACCATACACCAGTGCAATCACTTCATCCAGTTCCTTGGAAGCAACCCTGCTCTGATCTGACAGGAATGAAAGGAGAATGGAGCTGTTTTGTTGGAGGTGCTCCATGTGCTGCCTGTGGCATATCTGCTGCCCCTGGACTTCTGCACATATTTTTGCTGGTATCTGGAGAAGATTCTGTGCAGGTCAGTTTTAGTCACAATCACTTGTTTCTTTTAGATAAATGAAAGGCTTTGATACACCTAAACTTGTTTCATTTTCAGATACTCTTTCCCAGGGACTCCATGAGCAGCTGGAAGGAGCTGTGAACTCCAATCTAACTGCTGCAAACAGATTTGCTATAAAATAACACTGACCACCTGGTAGAAGGAAACAGAAAGCCCGTCTCTGGCTCCTGAGGCTTTTCTGGCTTCTGTGGCTCTCCTTTTGTGCCACAGCAAAGATTAACCAGGACAAAATATTACCATACCTTCAGCAGCCATGGCAGCCAGCCATGATTCTGCTGAAATGGTGCAACACAGCATAAACATTGGACCCATTACAGAACACTGCCAGTTTTCAGACTGGCAATGCAGGCTGGCTGTGTCTCATTGGCTTTGCCTGTCATCCTCCAAATCATCTGATCTGGAATTTTATTTTCTGAAAAACAACCCAAAAGGAATCTGAGCTAGCTCTGGCTAAGAGCAAATAGACGTCTTCAAACTACCAGTCATGACAGAAAGCCAAATATACATTTAATGTGGGCTTCCTGTTTCATGCACCTTGCATTTGTGCTCACCTTTGTGAAGGAGGTCTAGCAACCCTCCCAAACCCTGTGTGACAAACTTACTGATTATGAAACAGGTTTTTACCATTATGGGTAAGGTCATAAAGAAGGGAAGACTTAGTCTGTAGATAACCCTACAAGGCAAACTTACAGCACTATTGAGAGCATCTGCTAGAAATGCCTCTTTTACTAGTTGTGCTATGCTGGCATCTTCATTCAAGTATGTGGTGAGTGATCCGGAACACACTTTATTCAGGGCTGACTTGCCTTCATACCGCACAAACAGGATATTTTAGCTGCCTCAGGTAGGCCTTGTGAGTAATTACTATGGGAACTACATGGAATCAAGATCTGTCAGCCCAGGCAGGAGCTGTTTGAATTGCACGTCCATCTCTTAAACTTAGACACCAGAACTGCACTGGGTTTCAGCAACCACTACAGATGCTCTGAATGAACCACTTACTTACATTCACACAGCAAGCACGTGTACTCAGACCCACATGGGCCTTGTGTCTGAAGCTATCTGTATTTTGTGATGCATATTTCTCATGCATCAAAACCACTGATGTTTGTTTACAAGCTGCTGAACGCAAATAAACTCATTTGTCTCTCTAAATGTGTTAATTCTTGTCCACGGATGCCACTGTGAATCAGTAATGGTAATGGAAAACATCCTAACAGACAGGAAACTTGGCTCTTATTCCATACACTAAAATCACTAGCATTTTGTTTTTAAGGAAAGATACCTTTCTCCTCTCCTCTGCAGCCTCCAGCTTTTTCTGGATCTCCTCAAGAGAGAGTTCTTTCTTCTTTGGAGAAGCTAAAGTTCGTGGTGCTTCTGAGACCGGAGATGGCGGCTTTAGGATCAGTTCAAAGGCCTGGCCCGAGGCACGTTTGTTGATTTGTTTCACTTCCATGTCTGCACAATGACATGAGAAATGGTAAGCTCTTCAATTCTCAGCAATGGTGAGGAGGGAAGCAGCACAGACATTAGTGTAGGACCAGAAGTACAGAAAAACATTCAGCATCTTTGCCTTGGGCATTTTAAATGCAACAGCAGATTATGGGCTGAAAACTCATACTGGGAGAAGTATATTCTATTTTATCTGTAATAGCTTGATTATACCTTAATCTTATAAAGATAAAAATTTACAGCAGTTTTGGAAGCTTATTGGGGTTCTGTGTCATTTCACACCCCCTGTGAGCAGTGCCCAAGCTGATTAATTTTTTTAAGTGTGCTTTCATCATTTCTTGGTTTCCTTGGGAATTATGCTAGCTATGAAGACCTGTAATTCTCAAGTGAGTAGTAGAAAAAGAACAGCTCAGTACAACAGGGCTAGCTTTATTAATTTAGTGAGTTGCTGTGAGGAACAATAGCCAACATCATGGGCAATACACGATCAGTAAACAGGAATAACCAAAACTAGCAAATAAGTGGTTGGATCAGAAAATTATTCACTGACTAATATTATGGACTGGGATGATGACCTGAGTCATTGCCCAGCACCAGCACATTATCTGACCTGCGGGATGATTCCCAGAGAAAGACACTTACCATCATATTTATAGATGTTCATGTTGCGAGGTTCCGGGTAAAAACAGGAGCAGATCAGAGAAAGCATGGACAGCTCCTTCATCTTTTCCTTGTAAGCTGAAATGAGAGATCTTGTTAGCATGCTTCACTTCCCCAGCTCCTCCTGGGGTGACTGGCTGGAGACCAGCAAATCTGCTCTGTCCTCCACCTGGCAGAATTCTCTAGAATATTTACTTTCAACTATTTCTCCTGAACATTGAGCCTTTATCAAATCACACATGAGATGCCCAGTACTGCAGAGACTGCTTCTGATCTTTTACATGACCTCAGCCTCGGGTGTAATGCAGACAGCCCTCTCTGGTTTATAGAAAATGAATCTGGCTACCAGGAAATGTGTTTAGCATTGGAAGAGTGCCACGATTCCACTCTCTCCTGGCAGGTGGAGAGACATGATGCTCTTACAAAAACTCTGACGTATCCAAATCCAATTGAGAACAGCTCTGAAACACTGCCTATGTGTTGCCATAGGCAGATGCTAAAGACATTATCCGTTACAAATGAAAATGTCATCCAGATAATTAAAAATAAAACCAGAAATGAGGATACATTTATCAAATCCTTTGCACAATATCCTGATTATGCTGAAGTACTTGAAACAAAATTCTTCCTTCCTTCCTTACTGGCCAAAATATGTTGCTTCCCGGTCTAGCATATATCAGCTGATGCAATAAATATCTAGAAATTTACCTTTACAGTGTTACTTTATTGACTTTGTAAAGCCTATAGGCCCCAGTCATGGACTCGGGAGGAGCTCATCTAGAAATGGTGATACCAATGCCTAACCATCATACAGTGTTCTGCATTCACCTTTTCTAATTTCTATCATCCCAGCTTGTACGTAGGAAAATTGCCTTATATTTGGCAAGTCAATGACAGATCCCAGACAACAGACATCTATTCTGGGTCCTGGGGCAATACCCTAGCCACTGCCCACACTGCATAAAGTACATGTGTTGAGGGAGGGGATTTTTTTCAAAACTCCTCTTGGAACACACAAATTACTGCTAATATCAAAATCATATCTACAGAGACAGACACACATTTGCTGCTAGCATGTGAAACATGGCTTAAAATACAACTGCAGCTGAAAGTATTGTATGTAGCAGATTAAATTAATCCTTGATGTTACTAAAGGAAAATCAGACATCCCTTTGATGTTCACACTGTGGATACATATGGAATTGTTATTCAGCTTTTCTCATAGATGCTTTTGCACTTTCTGAATATTTTTTCCTGCTCAGAAAGGCCCCTGAAGTTAATGAGGGCTTGAGAGACTTTGTGAGCTGCTCAGTATGGTGGTATTTGAATGGTCTATCAGTTTAGGAATGGACTTCTAGCTGCCAGTGGACGGTTGATTAATCTTACTAATTTGCGTAGGGGCCTTTAATCGTGGATACTAAATAACCCATCTAAAGGACATACAACTTTTTGGAAACGACTGGTGAAAGCCAGCATCTCAGGTGAAGAGCATCCTGAAAATTTTGCTTTCTGTGAACTGAGGCTGTCAAGGAAGCTTGGACTTGACAAGGTTTTTGGTTGGAAACATAAGTACCAACTTGCAAGGAATAACTCAAAAACCCTCCAAAGAGGGTGCAACAAAACACGTCCAACTGATGTGTGTTAATAGTCAAACCTAATTATACGTTCATTTAGGCCTCCATCCAACAAAGCATTTACCAGCATGCATAATTCTAAGCATACAGGTATCGCTGTCCAGTCTGTCCTTTGAGGAGGGCTTGCCCAGCCAGCTGCCTACCCTACCAATAGTGCACATTCTTTCCAGGACAGAGAACTAGAAGTAAGTGTAGCAGGAGGGCCAGGAGACCTCCTTGGATGGATAAGGAGCTGCTGAGGAAAATTCAAATGAAAAAAGAAGCTTATAAAAAGTGGAAGCAAGGACAGGCGGCCTGGAAAGAGTACAGGGATGTTTTCTAGGAAGCTAGGGACCAGGATAGGAAAGCTAAGGCCCAGTTAGAATTAAACTTGGCTAGGGATGTTAAGGATAACAGGAAGGGATTCTACAGGTACATAGCAAATAAAAAACAGATTAGGGACAAAGTAGGCCCCCTCTGGGAGAACTAGCTACACAGGATTTGGAGAAGGCTGAGGTTCTAAATTACTTCTTCGCCTCGGTCTTCACTGGCAAATGCTCTGACCATGCCACCCAAGTCTTGGAAGGCAGACGCAGGGACTGTGAGAATGAAGACCTTTGGCCCGCTGTAGGAGAGGATCTAGTTCGAGACCATCTTAAAAACCTGAACATGCACAAGTCCGTGCGACCTGAAGAAATCCATCCGCAGGTCCTGTAGGAGATGGAGAATGAAGTTGTTAAGTCACTGTCTATTATATTTGAAAAATCATGGCAGTTGAATGAAGTTCCTAATGACTGGAAAAAGGGAAATATAACCCCCGTTTTCAAGAAGGGGAAAATGGATGACCCAGGGAATTACAGACCAGTCAGTCTCACCTCTGTGCCTGGAAAAATCATGGAGCAGATTCTCCTGGAAGGCATGCTAAGGCACATGAAAATCAACAAGGTGCTTGGTGACATCCAGCATGGCTTCACTAAGGGGAAATCCTGCCTGACCAATTTGGTGGCCTTCTATGATAGGGCTGCAGAACAGATGGACAGCAGTAGAGGAGTTGATGTCATCTACCTGGACTTGTACGAAGCGCTTGACGCTGTCCCGCAGGACATCCTTATCTCTAAATTGGAGAGACATGAACTTGATGGATGGACCACTTGGTGGATAAAGAACTGGCTGGATGGCCACACACAAAGAGTTGTGGTCAATGGCTCAATGTCCAGCTGGAGACCTGTAACAAGTGGTGTCCCTCAGGGATCAGTGTTGGGACCGGTCTAGTTTAACATCTTCGTCGCTGACATGGACAGCGGGATTGAGTGCTCCCTCAGCAAGTTTGCCGATGACACCAAGCTGTGTGGTTCGGTTGATACGCTGGAGGGAAGGAATGCCATCCAGAGGGACCTCGACACGCTTGTGAGGTGCGCTGATGCCAACCTCATGAAGTCTAACCATGACAAGTGCAAGGTCCTACACCTGGGTTGGGGCAATCCCAGACACAGCTACTGGTTGGGCAGAGAAGAGATTGAGAGCAGCCCTGTGGAGAAGGACTTGGGGGTGCTGGTCGATGAGAAACTTAACACGAGGCAGCAGCGTGTGCTCACAGCCCAGAAAGCCAACCGTATCCTGGGCTGCATCAAAAGGAGCGAGACCAGCAGGACGAAGGAGGTGATCCTGCCCCTCTACTCTGCTCTCATGAGGCCTCACTTGGAGTATTGTGTGCAGTTCTGGTGTCCTCAACATAAAAAGGACATGGATCTGTTGGAACAAGTCCAGAGGAAGGCCACGAGGATGATCATGGGACTGGAGCACCTCCTGCTTGAAGATAGGCTGAGAAATTTGGGACTGTTCATCCTGGAGAAGAGAAGGCTTCATGGAGACCTCATAGCAGCCTTCCAGTATCTGAAGGGGGACTATAGGGATGTTGGGGAGGGTCTCTTCATTAGGGACTGTAGTGATAGGACAAGGGGTAATGGGGTCAAACTTAAACAGGGGAAGTTTAGATTGGATATAAGGAGGAAATTCTTTCCTGTTAGGGTGGTGAGGCACTGGAATGGGTTGACCAGGGAGGTTGTGAATGCTCCATCCCTGGCAGTGTTCAAGGCTAGGTTGGACGAAGCCTTGGGTGATATGGTTTAGTGTGAGGTGTCCCTGCCCATGGCAGGGGGGTTGGAACTTGATGATCTTAAGGTCCTTTCCAACCCTAACTATTCTGTGATTGTATGATTCTAAGTGGAGTGGGAGCACATGAGAGTCATCATGCTGCCTGGGAGTTTGCTAAACCTACAAAACATGGATGCAGGGTTTAGCATTAAAGAAATGGCCACCGATGACATGGAGCTGAAAGCTAACTATTCTTGCACAAGGCCTGCTCAATAGCTGCTACAGTAAATACCTATAAATGTCATTGTAGAAAGATCCATACAAAGCAGCATCCAAGGAACCCTGCCTTTTGCGGCCTTTGTTGTTATTTTTATCTTTACTTGACATTGAAGATGTCTTGTTTTCTAACAGCATTTAAAACAATTAGAAAAAGGTCCCAGCTTGCCATCTGCAAAATGTGACTGGAGAAAGGTTAAGAACGTGCTCAGTTCTCTTTCCTTTCAGTACAATAGCTGCACTGAAAGCGCACTGATGAAATCATTGTCCTGTTTCACTCTGGCCACTGACAGAATTAGGATGATTTTCCATGCTTTATAAGCATTGCATTTTCTTTTTTCATGGTATTGTTTTACTCTCCATTTGCCCTGGCAAATCCTTCAACCATAGCTGGAATCTGGCTTGAATACTCACAGAACGTTCTGGAGGCTGCTGCAACACTGGGAACCAAGATACCTGCTGCGTTGACAAATACTGTTTTTTCCTTTGACCAGGCAAAGAACAGCTTATTTAGCAGCACGGAGTAGCAGGAGCTGTCCTTTCCTTAAACTACCATACATTAAAAAACCCCAAAGCACTAAAGTTAGCCCAGCTAGCGATTTGATAAGAGTGGCTGGCCCATGTCACACAGGTTGAACACTGAGATAACTGTGCTTTCTGAAATCCCAGGGAGTTAGAGTTTTAGCCATAGAAGACTGTTCTCACAAAACAAATAAATGTTCTTCTATTAGAAAAGCAGCCCACTTGGGCCAGAACGCAAACTGCACAGATGCTGCATAAATGCAGTCGCACAGGACTTCTTGTGTTAACTGAAGTAGGCACAAAAATCATCTGTCTTATAGTGGAGCTTTTGAAAACCCTTGAAGACAAGCAGTGATTGCAACAATGTTTATTTTTCAAACGTGTTTCGACTGGGTTGCTAATTACGTAGCTCCTTGTGCAGTCATGTAGGGGACATATCATTCCGTTAACTGTGTAAGTTAAATGAAGTAAAATAAATGATGGTAATCGTAATACTACAAAAGCTTTGATAGGGAAATTGCTATGAAAGAACAATGTTGATAAAAGATGGCAACAGAATCCTCTTAGTTATATGCAGCAAGATTTAACTGTTTATATGCATTAAAAGCTTCAACGTTGGGTAAGAGCAGAACACTGATTTTTGTTAAAACCAGAAGGGATTTCAGTATTCTTGCAGTTTTGCTGTGAATATCCTAGTATTTACAGATCTTAAATTCTAAAGCTGTATGGCTATTTCAGAACCTCATCTACTTTTTTAAAATAAATTCCTCATATTCAGAGTAGCAGAGGAAGCCTTAGAAAAATTATCTAATCCCCTCAAAAGTTTTGACAGCTTCACGGAAGAAAGTCAGATAGCTTTGAAACTCAAGAATACCATTTTTTCTGAATGAGTCTCAAATACACCTTAATATCAGTGTTTTAAGCAATTTTCTCAAACTATTTTTAACAACCCTGTTTAGAAACAGTGAAACCACACCCTGTGTTGAGTGAACATTTCCATGCTCTTTTTTTGTGGGCTTTCTACTTGCTTGTCTAGGTAAGATCTTCCACATGCTTTCAAGGGTGCCAGTGCTACATCTGTATGAGCAAGCAGGGTAGGACAGCTGGACTGGCTCTCCTACCTAACAATATTAGGCAGTCCATGCCCATGCTGTATGTATTTTGGGATTCTTTCCTTTAGACTGGTTCAGTCCCACTAATGCCTGCAGCATGGCGGGTATAGTGCTAATGCACTAATGCACAACTTCCAGTTTTATTACCCACCAAATAAAACAGTTTGTGTCCTTGGAGACTGCTCTACAGTGTCAGCCAAAGCACAGTCAGCTGGGGTGTTTGATGATTCTCTTTGAAAGTGCTCTCCTGATGTCAAATAATACGCTTATTCAGATACATTCCATATTCCTCTACAATTGACAGAAAATTACTCCATTGTCAGTCCTGAAGCTCTTTGCACATTGAGTGACGCTAATAAGGAAGAATGCCATGTCTGCCATTAGAAGTCAGCAACCAATTTTTTGTTGCTGGCAGACACAGGAAGATTAGGGAAACCACTGGTAAAACCACCCTGTCTGTTTTCATCTATTAACCAGTAGCTATAAGGAATATTTTACAGTTTACACTGTAAAATGAAAATCTGTCATGAATGACAGGACGCTGGCAATTTGGGTCATATTTTGTTCCTTGGCAAAGCACTGCTAGGACAGATTGCAGTGTCACAGCAGAGACCGTTATTCATAAGCAAGAGTATTTTTAACGCATGAAAGCAAGAGACATAAGTGTGTTACTTATAATTAATATCTGATGGAAGCAAATATATTAATTCCTTTTGCCTTCCTGAATCCAGTCCACATATAATGAAGAGTTACTGATTTTTGATGGTTCAAGTCCTACCAGCCAACTGGTTCTTGAAGTTGTGCACACCTGGAAGGAAACAGAAACTGGTATGTTGCCCATGGTCAAAATGTGAACTGATAATATGGCTCAGCCCCATGTTCCCATGCCAGGTACCTGTAAGACAGTCAGATTTCTGAGACTAAACCGAAATCATAGAATCATAGAATGGTTTCAGTTGGAAGGGACCTTAAAGAGCATGTAGTTCCAAACCCCCTGCCACAGGCAGGGACACTTCTACTAGACCAGGCTGCTCAAAGCTCCATCCAGCCTGGCTTTGAATACTGCCGGGAATGTGGTACCCTGCTTTGCTTTCTGCTTTGAAAGAAACTGCAGGGAGTAAGAATTAAGATTAGGTGAAGCATCTTTACTGCAAGGCAGAGAAGACCTACTACACCCATCCTGTATATTTTCTCATGGATGTTATTGACAAAGCAGTATGCTGCAAAATTTCACTTTGTTAATGCTCCTTTGAGATGGCAGACTTTTTGGTCTGTCAAGACAATGCTTCAAGTCATGAAAACCCACTTAATTTTGTGAACACCAACAGGCACAATCTTCTGGCCAGTATTTTTGTTGTTTTTTTTTTTTTTAATAAACCAATTTAGAAGTGTGCTGCATACTTTTATGTCAAATGAAATGGTGTTATATGATCATAACTGTAATTGGTTCCCCATAGCTGGTGGAGTATTTGAAAAAAGCTGCATACTAAGTGTTTACAAAGTGGTGAACTAGCACTGGGCCTCATATATGGGACTGGGAGAACTAAAACTCAAGATGGGGCGTGAATGATAGGGAACCTACATATCATTTAATTTTTAGCACTTCTCTGAGATGTATGAGTTTGTGGTCTAACATTTAAGACAGCTAGTTTGCAGCAGTCATGAAAGTTTTCATTATAGTCAATGGAAAGATGAGCATCACCAGAGAGTGATTGGTCCAGCTCCAAGAGATAGATGAATTAGGTTGTTTTAAGGCCAGTGAATCTCTGTGTTTTCAGAAAACCTAAGGATATTGAGAGGCTTACAGAGTTGTCATTAATGGAGGGAATGAAAGCAAAAGCCCCTGCAGTGAATACATCTTATCCATGTTCAGTCATGAGCGGTATCTCATTTTGGCAGTTCACAGAGGTGGGGCTTATTTTGTTACTGTCTCTCTGAAAGGAAAACACTTCTCAACAGAGTATTTGGTGTGAGTCTACTTCACTACCTTGAGTATGTGCTTTTCCAGTTTTCCCAACAAAAATAAGGTTGCTTTAAACTACTCACAGAGCATGGGCTCTTCAATGCCCTAGAGTCCTCAGCTGTTTCACTGGTGGTAAATGTGGCATGGGACCCTCACTCAGGTGGGACCAATCATTGGTGGCTAAGTCTTTAAAGATGCACTCTTCATATACTACAATGCAGTTTAATATAGAGATGAGTACAGAGTTTTGGTCGTGTCCTCTGTCCCTGAAATTTTGAGTATTTCACTATCTATGCCATAGAGTAAATTAGTACCATGAAAAGAAACAAGAAACAGAAAACAAGGAATAGAAACTGTGTATGACTGAGTTTCCTCTGCCAACAGTGATTCTAGCATTTCCTACCTTATGTCCAGAAAATGTATTATTTGTATTATTTCTATTTGTGTAATTTTCACTGCTGAAGCAATGAGAAAACCTATCTACTGAACCCTGACCCTTACAGTCACCTGTGACATGAGTTAATGGGACTATTTTGTTATGCTAATGCAATTTCATTGTCAAAATAAGATTTTAAAGGAAGATTTTTTTTTAATAATAAAAAAATAATTTACCTTGTAATGCTTACCAAAAACAAACAGTGATGCAGATGCTCTGCCACAGTCACTGTTACAGAAACTTGGGCCAGATTGCACTGTCTGTTTGCAGAAAGAAAAACTCATACATTTTCTTCCAGTATGGAAGGAATATAGACATGTGCCTGTCCAGAGCTTGTCAGTGAACTCAGAGACATGACAGCCTCATCACACAGCATGCTGGTAGGCATGGGAAGAACAGACAAGAAAGCTATGGGTAGGCTTCTCCTTCTCTGGCTCTGCAGACACAGGTCTGCAGCAGTGGCAGTGGCAGAGTCAGGGGCTGCACTCTGTCATCTGAGCCATCCCTTTGGGGAGCCAGTGCATCACATCAGCATAAGGAAGCACCTGGCAGTTCAGTTCCAACAGTCCTTCAGGACTGAGCGGAAGGGAACATAGCCCAGTGCTAATACAGAGGTCTGTGACCCTCCTGAAATCTATTTAAACTTCAGGGAACTTCAGCCTGGGGGGAAAACAAAAATTATAGTGATATTTTTTTCCCAAGGGGAGAAGACCTCCTTCTTTAAGGTCTGCTTTGCTTTTGCAATTTGTTCAAGGCATCTCCCACTTTATTTCCTTCCTCACCTCCACACCTTATCTTCTTTCTCCCAGTTTTCTTCCCATACAGTTTTTTATGTAAGAAAAGATGTGAGTTAGTAAAGCAGACTTTGAAGACAATGGAGAGGATGAAAAGTGAGCAATGAACTCAATGGCTAAGACACCTGATGGTTAACTGAAAACAACTGGTCAGTTTTTTGCAGTGAGAAGTTTAATCCCTGCTCTTCAGATGCTTTGGCAGAATGCTGATGTTTAAGATGCTGGACTTACACCTACCTTCATAAGAGGCTACCTCAGCCATAGATAGTTCCTATTATCACCTAACTGTGAAAGTTGTGCAAACATCCGTAGTTTGTGAATCTTTAAGGCAGCCCCACCCAGTAGCTGTTCTGCTATCTGCTGTCTCCTGTATTCTAAGGAAGCACTAAAAACTATGGAAATTCAGCTATGGGATGATGTGAACCAAAGAGATTTTCCTGAATATGAACTGGATGGAAAAAGGGAGTAGTCTGTTTGGTTAGTCTTTATTTGACTCACCTGCTTGAGAACTGGTGATGGTTTTGTGTACATACCTGCACATGGGAAAACCAGTCTCTTTTGGTATTGTAGCAAACTTGGGTGTGTCATGTCTTACAGAAAAATTCTGCTTTATTTTTAGTTCAGGACTACTGATACAGTAATAACAACGATTCTGCGCGTATTATCCTGGGTCTGATCCTATAATTAATTTTTCTGTTCTCAAGAAAAATCCCTATCCCCTGAGCTATCACTCAGAGTCTTGTATGAATGATTTAAAAATAAAAACCTTAATCCCTGGAATTTCTGAACAGGCAGATTTGCTCTCCATGATTTAGTGCTCACTCTGTGAAAAGTACTTCCTTCTTATCGTATACCTGAAGGGTTGTGACATATCCCTTTCACCAGCACACAAAGCCATTAAATTCTTTTACTTCTGAGACAGGTTAAATACAAAATGGCCTAAAAAGCCAGGTATTTCACTCAAAAATTTCCACTAACATGGTTTTGAAGATGCCCCCTGGTAAGCAGCACTGAACCAGAATCTGTTTCCATGCAGGCTAAAAGAAGTGTTTTTAGGGATGCTGATGTCCATGTATAAATGCCAGAGAAGCAAAAAGCTTCTTAGAGATGCTCCTAACACACCCACCTCAGCTCTGCTGTTCACAGATTATCTGGTTTTAGGATGTCAGAGACTGAGGCTACCACCTGTACTAGCTTGCCATAACAGCAGCTATTACAGTTTGCTTCAGGACTTCCCCGCAGCCAGAGAACCGCCAGAAGTATGATCCTTCCCCCAGAAGTGGCTGTGTAGTGCTTAGGAGCTCCTGGAGCCATGCTGTTTCTTGGCTGCAAAGCTGTGGTGCTTAGTCCTGGGGCCACGCTCGTGGCTGCAGCACCAGGGAAGGACTTGCAAAGGAAGTGGTTCTTCAGTGTCCTTGTCAGCATGGGGTGGGCTGTATTACAGCTTGGAAGGTGCAGAGCCTGCAGGCAGCCTGCTTTCCACCACCAGCCCTGCCATGTAGGTATCAGTCACCACAACACCAGTGTGCCTACACTTGTTCTGACCCAGGCATGGCATGAGAAGCTCAATTTTGAGTCCTTGTGTTAAGCACACTAGTCTCCCTTGAGCACCCAGCAGTCAGGGACTAGGAGATGGCTGCTGTCTCCCAGTAAACTCTTAAGGTGATCTTCTTATTGCATGGTGTGAACACATGAAGGTCCATCTACCTGTGCAGTGCCTTCTGCACAAAGAAGTTGGATGCCAACACCCCATGCCAAAAAGGTTATGGTGTAAATGATAAAAGACAGGCAAGGGATGCTGGAGGAGAAATTACTCAGAGTTGAAAAAAACCTGCCTCAGGTCACAGACCCTCTCTATAGGAAAGCTGAATGGAGAACACAGGTCTAATTTCTGGAGTGACACCTCCATTGGCACAGGCTGTCTCCTTGAGAGTGCTGATGGCAATACTGGTGCTGGCTGGTGAAACAGTCCCTAGAGTGAGGATACAAATCAAGTATGATGAAATAAAATGGCAACAGTTTAGTTACGAAGCCTACTATGATCAAACAGTATCTTCCCAAGGTATGAATCATGCTACGGGTTATGTTTTAGTGCAGTAAGACTGGGTTACTAGAGCAGGGTGTGACAGAGCTGGCTGCCAGTATCTTTCATTTTTCTGATTCTCCCCTTCAACTACATGTGTTTGGAACAGTGGCATTTACTTAGTTTTTCGTAATGATCTCTTCAGAGGCTTCCAGTGACTTAATTTTGCATCACCTTGATCCCTTTATATAGGCTCAACAAACTCTTCCTGGTCTTGTAACATCTGGCCACATGTCACCTGCTGACATTGGGTGTCTTTTTGTTCCATGGCAGCTGTGTATTATCATGCCTAGAGAGTAATGACATAATCCTGGCATGTTGTCAGTCTTCACAATAGAAATAGGAGTTCTGCTGCTGTTTCTTTTCATCTGGACACAGTAGACTCTGGATTTGTACTGGTATAATTTCATATTATGAAATGCCATCCCCTGTCTTTGGACTGAGATCACTGTCAAAACTGTTCTAAGAGCCAGACTGAGCTTCTCAAGAGCACAATTTTTTAGCAAGCTGGGCTTGTTCATCTTGGAGAAGAGAAGGAGAAGACAAGGCTGTGTGAAGACCTCATAGCAGCCTTCCACCATCTGAAGAGGGCTATCTACAAGGAGACTGTAGGACAATTGGACAGGGCTAATGGGTTTAAAGGAAAGTTCACGTTAGATATAAGGAAGAAGCTCTTTGCTGAGAAGATGGTGAGGCACTGGAATGGGTTGTTCAAGGAAGCTGTGAATGCTCCATCCCTGGCAGTGTTCAAGGCCAGGCTGGACAGCGCCTTGGGTGGGATGGTTTAGTGTGAGGTGTCCCTGCCCATGCCAGGTGTGTTGGAACTAGATGATCTTAAGGTCCTTTCCAACCCAAACCATTCTGTGATGCTATGATTCTATGTTCTGAAAGCAAGACGGTAATGCAGCACCAAGCAAAGGAATAGCACAAAAATCCTTCAGCAAGGAAGGCAATTTAGAAAGAATTGATAAAAAATCCAACTTTTTCTGTTTTCATCATTCAGGGAGTCTTAGCTGTTGTGTACAATCAAGGGAACAGAGATATATTACTACAGTTGCAGTTTTCATAGACAAACAGGCTTCTGGGACCAGATAAGCTTTAACAGAACAGTAAGTCACATATAAAATGTGAATTTTTTATAATTCATATTGGGCTTGTAACCACAGCCCTCATTAACACACATCCTGTGCCACTCCAAAGTGCAGACATCTTGGTATCTTCCAACATTTTAAAAATTGTACTTCGAACTGATGAAGGCTAAAATGGGAGTTATTCACAACTCAAGACTCAGAAAACAATAAACAAATTCAATTGCAAGGTGCATTTTTCTTCCTTTAGGCAAAGAAAATACTGAGGGCAATCAGCTAAGTAGACACTTGTGTTTACATTATATGGGATAAATGCAACTATAATTTACAGTAGGGTTGGACTTGATCTTTACATTTCAGTAAATGTATTCCTTGCTTGCTGGGTCATTCCACTAAGTCCAGAACCTACTGCAATTATTTTCACACCATAATTATCAGGAGAATCAATTTTACAGACAACATGCTGCTGTAAGGGCTGTGGAAGGTACCCCTCAAACTAATTATTTCATGTAGACTAGAAAGCACACCTTACAGTATCTGAATAGCAGACATACAGAATCATTCATTACTTAGTTTATACATAAGTTTATACATACAAATGTGTACATAGATAGCTTTTTACATATGCTTATTGGTGGATTTAGAGCAATCCACATGTATTCAATGTACTTGACCTAAAGCCAAGTATATGTAACTGCATCTTTATTCTACTACTTTCTGGCTGCCATGACTACCGACTAAATGTCGAAATGCAAGACAATGAAAGGAGACAGTCTGAAAAATCCAATATTCTTCTGGGTTTTGAATGGAATTGTAACTTTGTGAGACATGAAATAAGGATGTCTCATCAGTTTGAATAAAGGCATTAGCTTGTTTTCTGTACACACTTGCAAATGATGTATAAAAGTAGGTTACTTAAAAATGAAGGGTTCCTATCCTTGCAATAATACAGACAATGGCATACACATTATAACTGTGTTAATTAACAATAGTATTTAAAATCTGAATGATCTTAGTAAATGACAAAATAAGCTCTTAGTAAATGACTTTAAAGTTTCTGTATAAAACTGTATTAAGAGTTTGTCTATTTACGTAATTTGTATTTGTGGAGGATTTTGCTTTAAGCCCAATGAGGTGTGATAATTGAGACTGTGTCATGGATACCCGATAATCACATTTATACTCTGGTGCTTTATGTCATATGGTTTAATTCCCCTTTTTTTCATAACAAAGACTACAGAAGTTTAAATGCTTTTATACAAATTTAAGAGTCTGCTTAGTTTGGTATATGTGGGAACAAGAGTCTGTATTTATTTTGATTATAAGATATTCCAAAGGACTGAATTTCTGGGTCTAATTTTAGGATGTGTCCCTAGGAGGAAGCCTGTCAAGGGTGTGTTTATTCCTGGAGAAATCTTTTCATTCAAAAATAACGTCTTTAGGTTTTGAAGGGCTTTGAAAGCACTGCACAGAGTAAGCAAAAATGAAATCAACTCCCTTATCAACCATGCTGATATGAAGCAGAATTTGTAAAACTCATCTTTTCATTTGGCATTACCTCCTAACCTGTGGGCAGCAGAATGACTAGGGAGAAGAATTTCTGGCAGGTCCCAAAATCTGGAAAGTGGGGCTACTTCTAGATATTTCATTGTTCAGTGTCCACTGTGAAAATTCATTTCACAGCAGTTAAAGACATAAGGCAATTTTCTATTAGTCTTCTACAGAGCTCTCAAGAGGACACAAAAGCACAGTGAGATTTCAGATGGTGTTTCAGTCTATGTCTACATAAACCCATAATTGTCAATGCTGAAAGGTGAAATCTAAGCACCAAAATAGGAACGAACACCGTGGCAGTGACTTCCTTCCTTTTTTTTTTTTAAATAAAATTACAGAAATATTTTCAGTGTATGTAGGCTGGCTCTGAAAGTCCCACAAGGAAGAGGTTTTTGCTGTTTCTTCCACCTTTCTTTTAAATGGGTCAGACTGGGAAAATGGAGAGATGAAGGAGGCAGAGGTATGTACGACTCAGCAGGAGGATAGGTTAGGTTCTGCAGTAGTCGAAGGTGTTTGGTGCTGTGGAGCTATACCTCGGGTACTGCATCCAGTTCTGGGCCCCCAATTTAAGAGGGACATAGAAAAACAGGTGAAGGTCCAGTGAAGGACTACCTGTGAAGAGTGGTAGAAGGGTCAAGGTTGTTTAGGTGGCAAAGAGGTGGCCAAGGGACAATATACTAGCTGCTTACAACTATTTGAAGGAAAGATCAATGAAATGGCAGGCACAAGCTGTTCCACATAACATATACCTGTGCTTCTGTGGCTCCAGAGTTTTCTGTATGTTCTTTAACTAAACTATGCTATTATTACTAATTACCTGATTTATATTTCTACTACTTCTACTATAGAAGTATTTCTATATTTCTGCTATTGTATCCAGACATATCTTTATGCATATATTCAAACATTTTGATTGCTTCCATTAAGCAAATAATGATGCCACTCAACATCGCATTGCTAAAATATATCATAGTTAGGAATAGATTGTAAACATTACAGAATACTTTAATCAGAAGATATGAAAATGAATGGAAAAAAAAAAGAAAAACAAAGAATGACAGCCTCTTCTTTGAAGCCATGTGGATTGTGCAAAGAAATTAGTATATTATTCAGAATTGATTAAATTGTCTGGGATAAAACATTTGCTGATGGAATATTTTATTACAACTGATGCTACAATAAAACTAGAACAAGAACCATTGGTCAGAGGAAGCAATTTGTGTTTTAAGTAGCTCTGCTCAGACTTGCATCATAGAAATACATATTCTTTTTACAATGTAAAATTAATCTTAAATGTCTACACTATAACAATTTATATGGACTTTCAGTAATGTGACTGCTGTAAATGAAATCTTTCACAATCCACCTCTTTTCTTTTTCTTTCTCTTCTCCTTCCTTCTTTTTCAATTCAGTGATTTTTTTCCCGTGCTGAAACATTACTGAAGATTTTTAGAATTCATTTGCTCTGTCAGTCTATTTATCTTTCTGCAGCTATGTATCTGTTAGACAGAGCCTCTCTGTCCCTATTTTTCTGCAGTACTGGCCTCCACTTGAGCAGAGGAGGATCTTGAATTCAGAAACACTGCTTTACTACTAAAAGGAACCACACGAGGAGTCAATCCCTGCAGAGATGCTCCCTTGGTTTCTGTGGGGCTCTGGTGTGAAGGTGCTTAGCTCATTTAGAATAAAATAGCTAGATTTTCAGGGCACTGTGCACCAGCATGTCCCAGCATCAGAAGCCTGTCACTCAAGGCAAATCAGAACTTATTCTATGTATCAGCCCATCCTTTCTAACAGACTTATCAAATTTCCAGAACTGGGTTGGCCTTCGTATTTTTCAATATTTTGTATTTTTTCAGTAAGTAGCAGGACCTGGAGATAGCCAAGTGCCAACTTGTAGCAGTCTGGTTTTTCTCTTTTTTGTATAATCAAATTCTTTTTTATGTATTAAAAAATCTCCTTTCCTGTATAATCAAATCCTCCTTTATTAGTGTAGTTGGCTTTTGTATGACTTTTCAAAATAATAAATATATTTCCTTCCTAAGATGATGCTTTGGGAGATTTAAAGGAGGAAAAAAATGAGTTCATCATGCTTAAATCAACATGGGTCTACTACCATAGATTTCTGCTGTTTTAGGATCTAATTCTAGCAAGGCTGGTGTTCCTGGTCGTTGCACATCTGAGCAGCTTAAATGTGTGACCCATACACCACAGTGAGACATTGCTATTTCCTACTTAATGCCACCCTTCTTCTTCCACTGCACTAGAAAATATGGGAGTCCTCCTTCCACTGAATATGACTTTGTTAAATTGCAATTTGGCCTACAGTTCTCTTGGCTGAAGGGCTGCCTCTTGTTGAGTTTTGGAGAAGCTCTTAGCAAAAATTATTTCACTATTTCTAGTAAGATGACGAGGGAAAAATAGATGCATGCGGTAAATTAAACAAGCACTTATTTTATTTGTTTGGAAGGCTCTAGAGCTTTGTGCCAGGAAATCATTCCTCATTTGAAAAATCTGCCCAGGCCTGGCTGTGGAAGAAGTCACTGAAATATCTGCTTTAAAGCTTCAACTGTGGCTGGCAGAAACACAACCGAGCTTTACAGCCAGTTGATTTGCAGTCCTCCTCCTTGTCACTGTGGACTAAAGGAGAGCTGGAAATCAGGAGAAGAAAAGAACTATCTTGTGGTCTTAATTCCTTCCCTTCTGGCCCAACAGAAGTGTGGAGGATTAGCAATTAGCAGAAGGAATGGGCTGCGTGAAGGAACGGCAGTTCAATATGCCTGGTGAAAGAAATTGCAAAGAGAGGACGAATTAAAAATAAAAGAATAAGAAAAAGGGTAAAGTCAGTCAGGAAATGGGATGATTGAAACTGGACCAAGAATAAGGGTGATACTATGACTGAATAGATGATGAGATTAGGCTACGAAAATGAGGGAAAAATACCAAGGAAATGGATTGGGACTGGAAATCAGTAGGTGGTGGGGATGGAGCAGATGGAAAACTCTGATGAGGACAGCGGATTGCTCACAAGAATGCCTTCCTGACTGCTAACTCAGACTTGAATATGTAAATGACACTAAAAGACTACAGAAATATTAGAGGAGCAGTTCAGGGGCAGACTGAGGTCCCTAACACTCTGTTTCCAGTCTTTGTTTTAATCTAGGAAATTATATCCATCTAATTACATAGAAAAATACTAAATGTAATTTTGTAAACTTTGTAATGTAGATTACCCCTGTTTGATTCTCTAAATGCCTTGAGTTTTCTGCCAGGGGTCAGTATTTATTCTTACTGTGGCAATTTTTTACCCTTGGCAGGACTGTTCACATCTTCTGTGCAGAAATCAGCACTAACCCTAACCCTAACCCTGTTTTTCAGGTCTCCTACCACTAGAAGGTGGAGTTCTTTACACCACTAATCTAACACAGTATGATTCTCTAAGGAAGGTATTTCCTTTTTTAACATTTCCTTGAAAAAAAATAAATGCATTTCAAAAAGGAATAGCTTGAATCCTCAATGCAGATTAAAATCAGTATCTTACTATTATCTTTCTTAAGAAGTCATTATTGATATTTTTCTTAGAAAATAATGATATTTAGAGATAGAAAATTATTTCTCCGGCAGGAAGATATTTGCCTTGAGAACAAGTGGTTTGTTGACAAACATTAAATATTTTGGTTTTTAAACCACAATGAGTATGGGGATTCTTTCCTACCTATAATATATAATATTGAAAGCTCCCTGATTGCAGTCTTGACAGTGTGAAAAAAGAATAAAAATCCAAACACATAGAAAAAAATATTATCTTAGAAATAAGTCTTTTGTATTACTCTACATAATAAATGGAATAAATGCCAGTAAAGGCTAATCATACGGGTTATAGGAGTGAATTTCACTTTAAATAAAAGAAGTATTTGAAAAACTATAAAGCTTGATTCATGCATCCATTTTAAATCAGAAGATTTCCTAGGGGAATGCAAACATTTTTTTACAGATCCATTCAGGTAGCTGGAGGAATTGCAGTACAAAAACAAAATTTGCTACACTTTTATGTACAAGTATAGCTAAATTATTTTGTGCATCTTTGACCTGGCTGTAGTCTCTGCAGCCTTTTGTAAAGGACAAAAGTCCTTTACAGTAATAATTAACTGTAATAACATTGAACTGTAATAATAGTAACTGTAATAATATTGAACACTTAAAGGAGTGGAAACCAGATGATGAATGTGAACATGCGTATATCGGAAATTTTAGGCCAAAAGGATAATTTGTCTTTTCAATAACTTTAGATAGGATCAAAAATAGTACAAAGATCAAAAGTTCTAGCTACATAGTCATATAGTGACTAGTGATTGTATTTAAATGTAAAAAATGTAAGCATTATAAGGTACCTTAGCTAGCTTCAGGTAAAGCATACCTTACCTTAAGGTAAATTCTCAATTTGTAGACTTATACACCAATCAGTAATATTAAATATACACATCATTGTTCTTTCTTTACCTAAAAAATCCCCCAAGGATTATAAAAAGAACCTAAATGCTAATACAGCTTCAGATGGTAAATTGCTTGGTTTCCTAGTTTGATCACTACGGATTTCGCAACTTCTGTAACATTCAAGCATTGTTACACATTTTCATGCACTCTGGGACATAACCTCACATCACAGCTCTGGGGCAAGTATTGAAGATTATCCCCATCTTAATGAAGAGAAAGTCAGTTCATAAAATGTTTAACGGAAAAATCTGATAAAGGAGCTAGGTGCCTAAATTGATGTTTAAGAAAAATTTAGGCTTCTAAATAAAAAAAATGCAGATTCTGCAAATTCCTGCATGGCTGCAGAGCGATCATGAACATCCATAAATAGTACAATTTGTGCTCATCAAATTGGTGGTGCACTGTAGTGTGCTACTTTTTTGTACAAGCAAGGGTGCCTCAGACTTGAACTGTTTACTCCCCTAACACTGGGAACTGGATGTTCTTCCAACCCAGACCTTGTCCTCTGAAGAAATCTGTATAGCCTACTTCGTGAGAGCATGTTGCATGTATAGATAGGTCAGGGTCCTGCACAAATGGAGGGACAGCTGTTGATTTCTTTTAACATGCAGCAGAAAGAAAATGTTGCTGGCATTCTTAAGGTTCTTTGGAACAACTGTCTACAGTGAGCACCTTTGACTGGGAAGTGCCAGAGCTGAGTTCAACCTCTTGCAGAAATTAGGGCATTCAAGGTGAAGGGTCCCATCTGCCACCCAATGAAGCTCAAGTTTTATTTTCTGCTCTGGTCTGTTTTGCTGTATCATGCAAAATCCAGCAATGGTCTTATAAGCCAGAGCTTCCCACTTATAGGTGGAGGTCATCTTCCCTCCTGTGTGCTCTCTTGTCCTCTCTCCAGCATGATGCTCTTCCCACAGAAGGGTGGAAAGGGGCCACAGCTTGGTGGCTCTAGTTTTCTCTGGGGAGGGACAAGGACCACCAGATCTCAGTAGAGTACTTGGAGGCCAACCACCAGTTGTCTGCCTGAGGGGCAGGAGTGCACTCGCTGACACCTCTTTTTCCTCCCACCACGATGGAGGAGACTGAAGCAGGGTTTCTCTGCAGCCACAGATTAAGTTCCCAAGGGACAGTTGAAGTCTCACCATTCCCCACTGCATCTCCCTCTGGGTCACTAAGTGATGAGTACCTTCACTCTGGGCAGCTCCCAGCAATATTCTGTTCAGCCATAGCCAGAGGCACTGACCTTTCCTGGTGTGTTGAGGAGGTGCAGTCACACCTGGATCCCATCAGAGGTGCCTTAGAACTTTAGTTACTCTATCCTAAGTCACCTCTCTAGACTACACCGCCTGCTTGGGGGAAAAGTGGAAAGAATCCCCCAAAGCCCCACCAAATCCTAACAATGCTGTTTTGTGATTGAGTGCATGAAGGATCACAATGTCTCCACACAGTAACTGCTACAACAGTGATGTGTTTTGTGTATTAGAATGAATGCATAAATTATAATTTATTAGTAAACTTCTTGGATTAGATAGCTATACCTTTAAAAATACATTTCTAAATATCACCAACTTCAGCAGAGTTGAATGTCTTGTGCAGATGCTGGCATCAGTTTAACTGCATATCCCGGTGGGAAGAGCTTAAATTCATCTCATCGGTTAAACTATATTTTAGCAGACAGAAAAAGGAAACATGCAACGAATGGAAAATCAAATAATTACAGAGTAGTTTTTTTTTTTGCTGGTATTGCTCAGACACACGATGTCTTGAGTATTGTAATCCCAGAAGCTAGCGTTTGTGCATTGGTCCTTTTCATTTGACTGAGGATGCAGGTCTGTGCAGATTGAGGTCTCTGAAGCAATTTTTTTCTGGTTTTGAAAAATGTTGAGCAACCAGAGCAATAGATACTGCCTGTGCTATAGTCATGGGAGCTCAGCACCTAGCAGGACTGAGTATGTGTCCCAGGTAGAATTGCTGGCTCATGATCACAGGAGGACTCACACAGAAACCATCACCACCTGACTGTATCCACAGAATTCATAGCATGAGCATTTTGTGCAGCCTAGAAAGAACTGTGAATGGCACACTTTCCTTCAAATCATCCAGCAATTTCTGCGGCCCACATGGGATGAGGATCAGCTGATGGTGCTGAAGTTAGTGGTTGAACTCCCTTGGCTCCATCAAAGCAAGCCTTATTTGCAAAGTTGGTTCATCTATCATCCATTTTATGGATACTTCTGAAGAACACGTTCTCTATAAGCTACCTGGTAACAGCAACAGTTCTTTTGTTTATAAAGGTGACTTGTACGGAGAACATTGGATTTTTCAAGGTAGTTACTGCAGAGATAAGTGAGCACTGGTTCATGATGTGATATTTGATCCTCCTTAAAGCACCAGGCAGTACCAGCTGTGAAGGCTGGTAACAGAAGCTGACAGGCAAATTTACTCAGTATACATATACAGCCTGGGGGAAGCACACCAAGTGAGAAGACTTGTTGGAGGACTTTAGTCCCAGCTGTGATTTTGCCTGCTGGTCACAGGGCTAGGAGCCACCCTCAGTCACTCACATTCAAGTGGTAGCTTTCTTGCTGTATAATCTTTATAAAACCTTTTAGCAAGTTCATTTTCCAACTGTATTATTTGGAGTGACACCATTTTAGGATGGTGTCACTTTAAGACACCTAGAGCCTTATGTTTTTCAGGAATGATGAACACCTCTTGTTCCTTTTGATTATGAAGGTAGTTAAATTAGACCTACATGAAAATGCTGCATGGGTCAAGTATTGGCCAGACCTACCTGTCATAGGAACATTTTGATCTCTCTGTTTCAGACTACATAATAATGCCTACTACTCACAGAAGGCTCTTAGGAGAAATAATCAGTTAATTTCATATAGTCTTTGAAGGCTAAAATGCAATCTAAAAATATTGCTGGATTTGACTGTCTCATCTCTCTTCTGCAATGAGGTGGTTGGTTTTTTATGTTGGTTTTTTTTTTTTATTAATGCTATTAATTTGAAAATGAAGAATCCTTTTGTAAAGGAATAGCTATAAATGCACCAGAGAAATCCTAGCCATAAGACTAGATTACACATACATTAATATTAAAAAATAGCTGCGTAAAATGTGATCTAGAGAAATGTATTATTGTTGTAAAATTCCAAAGAAATGAAAAACAAAAAAAATAAATCCATGGTGAATTAAAAGCAATTCAAATTGACAAAATCAATGTGAATTAATTCCAGGTATACTTTATCAAAAAGGGAAGCCTTCAGTTTAAATAGAACTTATATTAGAACAAAGAGGTGATGGAGGTGGAGGTGAGAGAACATTTTAGAAGTGTTCAAGCTGCTGAATTTTATTTTTATTTCCTCAGTATGTTATGGGATCTCTTCCATAAGATGATGGAATAGATGATGCTTCCATGCTCCTGCGTCTACACTTCACAGGGTAAGTAAAGAACTGCTATGAAGCAACATAAATTCCCAGCCATATGGACTGTTTTTACTGCCTCAGTTCTCAATAGCAGGAAGAGTAATCTACTTTTTAAAAACAGGGAAAGAATGTACATGGGTGTTAATCTTCAGGTCTCCAGTGAACTGTACTTGCCACAGACTTTATATTAGCTTAGTAATCACAATTTTTGGAAAAATAAACTAGTTGAAATGTTTCTTCTAGATCTTGAGAGAAGTTGGAATAACAGTGTCTCAGTCAAATCACATTTCTGCTGACATTATGAGACAACAAACTCTTCTGAATCTTGTCTAAATTCATTCTCATCTTAATTTCCTATTTGTCTATTCAAATATGCAATTTTATGACAGCTGAAAATGATGTAGTGATGATTTGTGTTAATTTATTTATAAAAGGGGAAAACTGCATTTATTTATAAAAGCAGGAGGTTAAAGCCTTCTGCTAAAAACTGCATAATATGGAAAGGAGCATGCTCTGTTCAAATGCAGCCTGGCACCTAGCCATATGCTGTTTAACTTGAAGCTTGTCGCTGCCATTGATGTCCAGATGACTACTCATGCACAGTTGTGGAATATCAAGCAATTCTTGAAGTGTACTGGCAGATCAGAGGCAAAATGCCTACCCCTAGTTATTAAAATAATTAAACCAGTTAAATTCAACAACCATAGTTACTTGTGACTTCATATGTACGTTTGTATACCAGATAAAAGAATAATGCAGTACTCAGTTAATAGGCAGACTTAACAGTGACACTGCTTCCATCAAGCTAAGTGAAGGAAGACTGAGCTTGTAACTAAAATGCAGATGACAAAGTAGAAGAACAACTCTGAAGCACTTTTACAACAGTATAATCAGTCTTACTGAGATATGCAAAGGAGGCAGCACGAAGCTGCCTGAACGCTCTTCTGTTTCCTCAGAATCCCACCTATTTATAACCTCACAGAGTTTCTGACTGTCTTAAAAGCAGTTTGAATTAAAACACTTCTTTAACACATTATTAACACATATCCCATATACTTCTGTTAAACAACTTCCTGTAAAATAAACAAGAACCATAATAGTGACTGAGACTTTCTGTGTGACGATTGTCTAAAGATGTCTCCAAAATAAATTCTTTAAATTAAACACTGCAAGGAAAGAATGAAATAATGGTTTCAGACAACTTATTTAGCTCTACTGGCATCACTGACAGTTTCACCCTCACACTGCCGTGTACAGACCCTAAGGAATTTTATCCAGCCAGATGCATGGCCTATAAGTTAGGCAGCATAATGCATGAAGGAGTCCATTCATCCAACCCTGGCTTCATTTGGAGGATGGTGTCAAGGGGAGGATGCAATTTAAAAGCTCCCAGAATGTCCGTATGGTTGTGTTATATGAAATTTAAAAAGAAGACACACTTAACTATAAATACATAAATGTGTGTGTGCCTCATGTGCATCATTCACATACTCTGTAAGCTAAACAGAAAGAACTCCATGGGTCTTGAGGGTGTATTGAGCACCAGACGTTCCTGCAGCTGTGGAAATTCCTACATATGACAAAGGAGCTTTCCTTAAAACCTTTTATTAACAGAGCCGAAGAGAAAATTAGGATTAATTCTGCCTTCTATGGCAGAAAATAAACACAGGCTTATCAAGGTATTTAGCATTTGCCTAACCTGCGTTACATGCTGTTCTGTCCAAAGCCACAGGACTATTCGCATGCTCAAATTCAGACACCTGCTTAAGTGCCTTGCTGGACCAGGGCCAGAAACATAATAGAGGGCCAGCTTAAGCTGATTAGAAATGTTCTGTTGGCTCTGGTGGCAGCAGGATCAAGCCTTCACTGCCACTTTGCAAAATACGGTGCTCAACAGGGAAAAAAAAAGGGAAAAAGTCAGGCACTCTGTAGTTGTCTCAGTGGTCTACTGGGTAGAGCTTGAGTACAAAACAAATGTAGCTTATTTAGCACTAACTGGAAAAGTGTATGACTAAGAATGCATCTATTTTTTCCACATGAAAATAAAATTTGTTGCCTTGAAGAAACTCTCATGATAAAGTGGCTTACTCTAATCAGCTGCCTAGATCCAAATTTTCTCTACAAATAACTATGCCAAGGAAGAATAAGGTTTAAAGAAATGGTGAAGAGCATACTCAACCTTTGGGAGTCTAAAGAGGGAAGATGCTTTTAATAATGTATCTTTCACTTTTTTTATTGTATGCCGCTGCAATTAGTGTTGTTAGAAACCCAAACTAGGTAATTACATTGCTTTTTATTGCTTGCATATGTAGCTCCTTAACCAGATATTAATAGGTAAACTGGCGAGACACGGTCAGCCTGTCCCTAGGCAAACCCAAGTGATTCCAGGCGTCTCTTGCTGCAGAAACCTTCCCATTTGCCTGCTGTGAGACAATTAATCGAAGGCTGAAGAGCCCTTTCTTCCCTAGTGACAGAATTCCTAACAGGGCCTTCTGCGGAGATCAGTCTCTGACTGCCTGCAAATTATCAATACTGATTACCAGACTGCTGCAGTGGGGAGGGGACGGCGTGCTCGGCACTGCAGGGCTGGCCAGACTCCCACAGCCCTGCTTCCCCTCTTCTGCTTGCACCTATAGCTGTCTCATGCCTTGTTCCCAGGGGTGCCATGGCCAGTTAAAATGCTTTCAGTCCACACTAATAATTCCTCAGGATTGGATCATAAACGTTCAAATGAATAAATACATAATGTATCAGTGACAAGAGGATTTGGTATAACTTTGTGATTTAGAGAGAGAGTCTGCACAAAATGGGAATTTGAATGGGTTTTGTTTCTTGGAGAAGGATAATAACTGTGTTGGAGCTCTCCAACCTTATTCTGCGGGATTTGTGCGTGCATGACTTTAATGGTGAATGATTGTGAAAACTTGAATGCGTAACCGTAGGTCCTGCCTCATTTGCCCCAAAAGAAAAATCAAGGATCAGTAGTGCCTGGATGCTTTCAGCAGCCTCTTCGCTCACTCCCACACCCTCCACTACGAACCCCCCCGCGCCCCCCCGCCTCCCTCGAACAAAGGGGCTGGCGCGGGGCTGCGCCTTTCGCTCCCGCCGCAGGCGCCGGGATAACCGCCCGATAGCCAGAGAGCACCGGAGAGCAAAGGGCTGCCGGTGGCTCTCGGGGCTGGGGCTGCGGCGGGGGGAGCGCGGCTCGCCCGGCCCCACCCGGCCTCTCCCCTGAGCCCGGCGGGGGAAGAGGCGGGGGGCGCGGCTGCAGGGCGCGGCTCTGGCCGAAGGATGGAGGAGGGGGGAAACGGGAGGGTGAGAGGATGTTCTTGCAGCTCACAACCTCAAGGTACCAACAGCCCCCGGGACAGAGAAAACCAGGGTGAAAGCTGCTAGAAAATACCAGCTACCCATGATGCAGTGACCTGCTTCAGCCTGTCCCCCAGTCCCCATTATTCCCCCCGCCAGACTGCAGGTGCGGGGAGCACCTGGGCAGCAGCCGAGCGGCGACTCCCGCTGCCACCGACCCCCCCCGCCACCGCCCCTTCCGCCGGGCTGGGCGCGGCAGGCCCGCAGTGCGCGCCGCGGCCGGTGCCCGCCCCGCTGCAGCCCCCCCACCCGACCCTTCCCCGTCCCCACGGCACCATCACGGGCACCCGCACCCCCCTGGTCCGGCGGTACCTGTCCCCCTTGCCTGCTTTTCTTCTCCTCTCTACGCGGTGTGTTTCAGGAACAGAGGGGAGCACAGACTGGGGGCTACAACGGCGGGGGGAGGTGTATCTATAGCGGGGATAACTTTCCGGTTCGTTTTCTTTTATATATATATATATATATATTTAATATATATATTAATACCATAATACATATATTAAACTTCAAAATAACAAAAGCTGTTTCAAAATCAGGCTGTGCTCATGTGCCGACCTCACCCATCAGTAAATAATTAATCCCATCTCAGGATGTTAAAAGAGCCCCGGGGTCCCCCACCCTCTCCTTTTTTTTTTTTTTTTTTTTTTTTTTAATCAAAGAAATAAAACAATCCGCTTAGCATTGTCTTGATTTCCTCCTAAACTCTATGGATGCTGAGAGGAGTGGCCAGTGCCAGCAGCATTCCCAGGGAATAGTGGCCGGTGTATTGGCTGCAGGAAAGAGAGGCATTTTCTTACCCATCGCTGTTTTGGCCATGGTGGGATGCGCAGGCTCTCAGAGGCTGTGAAGGCAAAGGGGTCCAGCTACAGCGGCGGAGAGAGGGAGAGGAGACTGAGTAAGGCACTGAGTCAGCAGAGTGGGGCTGTGCAAGAGAAGGAGTGAGAGGCAGGAGCCCATGAATAATTATCACTCCTCTACCCAAGCAGATTGGCTCTAGAGGTCCCCTGACATGACTCCTGCAGAGCCAGAATCTCCGGGCATTAAATATTGATCCACCAATGGTGCTGGAGTACAAAGTGCCAGAATGCAGTTTGAAAAGGAAATCAGCCCTTGAATGCCTCTCCCCCCTCGGCCTGGCTTCGATAGTACATTCCATGTCAAATGTTTTATGTCCTACACGAGAGAAGCCTATTGGTGTTGAAGGCTCTGCTGTTGCTACCTGTAAAACATGTACAAATTCATTTTAACACATTTTACTCCAAAGACGACCAAAGGAAGAAGGGACCAACACAAGGGATTTTCTAAACCGTTTCAGTAAAACTGCTGCTCAGATTATTTTTACCTCTGCATCCCATTTCTTACAAAGGTATACAGATACCACAAACAATAGTTTTATATTGATTTTTTTCTCCATGTTGGTATTTTAGTATCCCCAGACCTCACCATGGACAATTGGAACTCTGCTAAAACATGGGGAATGGCAGCTGGACCTGCTTACACTCTTGAAGGGCTCTGGAAAGCCAAACTCAGGATAATTGGGAAAAGAAATCAATAACCACTCCCCTGCTGTGCTATAATACAAGCCACTGGGAAGCTGTGAGCTTGATTCACCTGATAAAGTGTTCAGGATGGGACCTGATGTCAGTATCATATGAAAGGGGCTGGACACATTGTAAGGATTCTCTACATTCACTTTAAGGATTCTCTCTCCCCAGCAAGAGGAACACCAGTGACATGACTGATAGACAGTACACAAATGTGGGTGTTTAATTCAAATTCTTGCTTGAAACATGGCAGTGATGGGGCCTATTTGTACACCTCCTAGGGCTGGAAGCAGTTGCTTGCCTGGAGGAGACAGTATCCAAGAGGGTAGTGCAAAGAGGAGGACACTCCATCTTTACTGTCTAATCCATGTGCTGTCCAGCTGGAGCTCATTTGCGTCTCCCAAGGGAAACCAGCCCTATTGTTAGAAGCTATCAGTGATAACAGGCTCCCACGCTGCTTGTAGACAGACATGGCAAATTTTCAGCTTGGAATTTGGAGGATGCTACTTGTGGAGTTGTTTCACAGTGTGTATGGGTGGGTGAGAAAAGTAGGAGAGAGGCAGAGGTCTCCCGTGTGGAGCTGTGCTCTCCTGGAGCAGCCAGAGCGCAGGCACCATTCTCCTTCCTTCAGTGGTGCTATTGCAGCTGCACAGTCCCAGTGGTGTGCCTGCACTGGGTGGGATGCTCTTCCTCCACGTGTGCTTCCTTAGGACAGGTATCATAGGATTACACTTTTCAAGCTTCCTTGATGTCAGTGAACAGCATCTTCGAGTAGAGCAGGACCCTGAGCATGAGTCTCAGGGCCAGCTATCTCTTTCGGAGTCACTACTGGTGATTTCTGAATTGCAGGAACTTTTTTTTTAAATTAATGAATTTATTTATTTATTTAAATTTAAATGAGAATAGTAAAGACTGGAAGTGATTCTGGGGAGAGGAGCATCCCCAGACTGCACAATGTGCCCAGGGAGATGTGTGTGATTCTCAGGGTGTGAGCTGTGGTGGGGCAGATGCTGCGGTGGCTGCCTGAAGAGGCAGCACAGCTCGGCGGAGGGGGTGAGGTGCTGGGATGCAGGGGCTGGGCAATCCCCTGCCTGCAAGGCACCGAGAGGAGTAAGGCGGCCGGAGGGCCCTGCGGCCTTTTGAGGGAAAACACTTCTGGGCCTTCAGCTGTGGCTGCGTATGGGCTGGGGTGAGCAGGGGACAGATACCTGATAGTGTTGAGGTGTCTATAGTGAGAGGAGCTGGCTTCTGGAAGGAAATGGTGAGAAACATGGGTGCAGCGCATGGGAGGGCGGAGGGAGGGGCACGCCTCTCCCTAACCGAGAGCACCCCCAGCCCCCGGTACCCCTGCAGGGGCGGCCGTACCCCGGGCCAGGCGGGGCAGCAGACGGGAGCACAGATCTGCGCGGCGCGGTCGGAGAGTGTCTGGGCGCTGTCCGTGGTGCTG
Organism: Neopsephotus bourkii; assembly: GCF_033783945.1. Taxonomy (NCBI): domain Eukaryota; kingdom Metazoa; phylum Chordata; class Aves; order Psittaciformes; family Psittacidae; genus Neopsephotus; species Neopsephotus bourkii. The sequence goes on along the minus strand of NW_026902293.1, from coordinate 11,761,994 downwards.
GAGGCGACTGCACTACCGCGGCCAGAGTGAGGGCGGACAGGCAAGGAGTGGGCAAGCGGGGAGACAGGCAGGGAGGCAGGGAAGAAGAGGTAGGGAGATAGGCAGAGGAAGTAGGCACGCACAGAGGAGGGGCAGGCAGGGCTGGGGTAGGCAGTACTGGGCGCGGCTGTCCTCCCCCTCGCCCCCCCGCGGGCCCTGCGCCAGCTCGGCAGCCGCAGAGCGGAGCGGGTGAGGGGCCGCGGTGAGGCTCCGCCCGGCCGCTCCCCGCTCCCCTGCTTCCTTCCCGGCACGGGGCTGCACCGAGAAGCGGTGAGGCTCGGCTGCCCGGGGAGGAGGGGGCGCAAGGACTGCGCTCGGTTCCGTTCTCCGTTTCGTTCCCCCGTCGCAGCACCCGTCACGCCCAGCAGGCAGCAAGCTCCCCCTGGCATCTGTCCTTTTTGTTTAATCCTGTCTCGCCTTTCCTCCGAGCTCAGCCGGCAGCGAAGGGCGGCAGCCACAGCGGGAGGGTTCCCGTCGGCGCTGGGTTCCCACAGCCCCTGCAAGAGCTGGATCGCTCCCGCCCTCCCCGCAGCCACCGCCGCAGGGACAGCAGAACTTCCCGCTCCCGGCCCTGCCACCCGGCGGTGCGGGAGCGGCTCCTTTGCCCGGCCTCCGGTGCTCCAGGCCGGTGACAGGGCGCGGACCCTCCGCACCCGCGTTCCGGGGTAGCCAGCGCTGTGCTGCAGAAGGCTGTCAGGCCGGGAACAGGGGCTTGGCTCTCCCTCAGGGAGAGTGTACGGAGTTGGGGAGAAAGCAGTGCAAGAAGTTGCACGGCAATCAGCTGTCACGTCAAACTCTTGGCATATGCTGGAGCAGTTGAGGCACTCCATATATCATCTCTGATCCACTGCCACCTTTTGATGTTGTGTTTCACATAAATTTTAGAGGGAGTGTGAATCAAGCTCCTGCATGTCCTAGCAAGCCTAGGACTTGTTTTCCTTCACAGTGTGGGCCTTCTCTTGATTGACATTAAAATGCATTTGCAACCTAGCCTGGCTCCAGATGCATGGATGCCCAGGCTTTAAGGATGTGGTGCTGAGCAAAGCACTCCTTAACTGCTTCTAAATAGCAGTGGGATATAACCGGGGCTTTCACCCCACTTTTGTCAGGTGCTTCTCCTGTGGCCTGGGACAGAGCAGTGAAAAACTCTTGTTCTATTCTCCATTTCTTATAAAGGATCTTAATTTTTACCCCCTTGCAGACAAGAGGGAAAGGGAGATGATACTGGAAAGAAAAATATGTATGCAGCACTTTGAAGACTGTTGTTGCTAGGTAAATTAACTGCATTGGCACTGTAATAGTACAAATGGCAGAGATGGGAGTAGGTCATGAATCTCTTTCTGTTTGCCTGGGCTTTGTGTCTCTGCTGCATTGGCTGGGAGACTGTTCAGCCTTGTTTCACTTTCCTAAATAGCTTGAAAAATTCAGCTTTTTCTTACTGACTTTTGGGAGACTTCTTTACCCTTAGCCTTTATCATTGGGAAATGTAACAGACCTTATTTAGGACAGCTGTTTTTATTTCCTTTGGTTACTGTTAGCTCTTCTTTAGGCCTCATGGAGCAAATTCTCTTCGTGTCTATGCAATTTTAGAAAATTAACTAGTAATTAATTCATAATTGGCTTTTTTTCATCCCTATTCCTTCCAACCCCTCACCAAAACCTATGGTAAAAGATATTATTCAGAATCTAAGATGGAGTCCTCGGAATTCAGAAAATAATGGTGCCTGTGCAACCTTAGTTACGCTTCCTGTGCATAAATATCACGATACAGTTTTTAATTATATGCTCATGTTCTACTTTTTCCACTGGATTCTCCCTACACACATAACAAGATGGATGGTCGTCCCTTGGTGAGCACTATTTGATGTTTTGTTTTCATGCTGTTCTCATAAACCAGAACCTTGAAACAGTTCTCTCTGCCTTGAAACCATGGGTACAATAAAGATTTTCTTGCGGGGATGTTTGCCAGAATCTTTTTCTAACATCGGTGAAAAAATCTTTTGTCTAGCTTTATTCATCACAACCGGTTAAGCTAGTTTAGAAGATGTTAGTAGAGTTTGTGTTTCAGGAAGCAGCTAAACCCTGTCTATTTTAATATGAAATTTAGAGAAAGGACTACAAACATATGCAGGTGACATTTTGTAATTTCTGTAATGTTTTGGCTTTTTCTGTAACTTTTCCTGCAATTTTCTGCAGAATGCTATCATACACAAAGCAGATGCAAAGATCAGCTATGTGCTGAAAGGATAGGGAGAATGAAGAGCACTGGTACATATGCATAGCTGTGTCTTATATATGAAGCATGGCACCATTTTCTTCTTAAATTATGTTTTTCTTATCCTTTCATTTTCCTATGTAACATTCGAGTTACAGAAACATAACAGCACGTTGCTGCTGTATTAGCATTTCTCTTGCTTCTGAATTTGTGCTTTTTTGCTGGGTATAGCCTCTCTAAAAATCATTGTGTTAAAGCTTGGTAGTGACTTCATAAGCCAGCTGCAAACAATGTCACCATTAGTGATTTCGGTTGCTGCTCATTCCACATACACGTTAGAATAGCGCAGCTTTAGCACTCGCCTGGTTTCATGCGGGCTTTTATACGTGCATGGCTGCACATGGTGTTCCTTTCAGCAGCATTCAGGAGCACTGTGGGGAAGCTGAATAATTGTATTACACTATTTTCAGGTATTTTTTTCCCCCTAGAAATGTGTAAGTGATGGCTTAGTGTTAACACAGGGATTGTACATGATGAGGTCTCCCTCAGCACCTTTGTCGATGAGATGTGAGCTCTGCCAGGCCATGTGATGAGAGCAGGTTGGTTGTGTCTAGACTGTCCTGTACTGCAAATACATAAACCACCATAGGCCTTATGGGGGAAATAGAGCAAATTGTAGCAGAAACCAATTGTGTCATTCATTCTGAATGAGGACAGCATGTTCATGAGACCATGAGAACTGTTGTGTGGGATCAGATCAGGGGGCCATTTATCCAGTAGCTTGTAAATTGTACATTCTCCCCATCCAAGGCCCCAGCAGGTAACAGGATTTTCTGATCAGTGACATTCTTGCCTTGGGTGAACCTGTTGGCAGCAGCTCTCCAAGGAGGCAGCTTGCAGGGGAATCCCAGTATATGTGGACCAATTTTGGTTTTCTCATCATGACCCATCTCTGGGTAGGCCACCACTGGGCAGCCTTCCCACATCCTTAATATGTTTGGAGTGTTCACAGAAAAGCTGTTAGAGATGCTCAGCTTGATGTCCCCTAGCAAATCTGTATTTTCTGCATTTGTAACCCTTTGACTCTCCTGCTTTCTTGTTCCCTCTTACATATTCCCTTACCTTAGTGTTTTTATTTGTTTGTTTGGCTTTTTTAGGGAAGAGAAGACACCTGTCTCTGAAATGGAAAATCACATAGGAAGAACATAAACACAGGCCTAGGAGTAGCAGCAGAGGGCTAACATGTATGGTAGAGCTCCTATTATTCTACCAGTGTATGCAGCTTGGGGCCTTCCTGTGGTCTTCTACACATTTAGTAACCCTCCTGTAGTCCAGCCTCTCTCTGTTACCACTGGCTGTAGGTGAATCCTGGGGGAAAGGTGAAAGTAGGCGCCGCACGTGCTGTATTTCCACAGGGATTGTTCCAGCCACTGACTGCTCTCAGGAGCTGCCTGAGCCTGACACAGTTTTCCTACTCTGTAACCCTTGACAGGGTTTCTTCTACAGTATCCACAATGTCCCATGGCAGTTGGTTCCACAGAGTGGCTCTTTGCTGTGTAAAGAGGCATCTTCTTTTGCTTATTTTAAGCATGTGTCCTACTAAGATCTATTATGTTTATCTAGATCTGGGATACTAAGTACACTTTTCTTCACAGAGGCATAGGGTTCTTCATTCCTTAAGGTAAAAAGTAGTGGAGATAAGAATACCAGATCCAGTTCTTTTAAAATGGGAGGAGACAAGTAGGTGATGTAGGAGTAGTTAAGCTTAGACTAACTGGAGACAGTGCCATATGCTGCACCTCGGAGCTTCACAGTGAAATTTTCCTAGAAAAAATAGAAGTGCCAGTGTTTATCAGATCTAAATCACAAGTTATTCCAAGACCAGGAGGCCTAGTTTGAATGTGTTTTCCAAGTATCCTATTGAAAAAAGGTATTATACTGGCACATTTTCTGATTTGGTTTCCTGACTTTATTTTTCTGCACAGCAAAATGCTTTATGTACCAAGAAACCAGCAACCAAATTATGCTGCAAAGTGTCTAATACAATTTGCTCTGTCTCCCTATATGAGTAAATACACAAGTGTTTTAACTTTCTGTTTTTGCTTTTCTTCAGATTAACTAAATTTTGTATGACTGTTGGCAGTTTATCAGCTGTTTTGTCATAGCTTCTGTCTTCTGCCCCCTGGAGAAGATCAGCAGACCATTTGCTGCTCCCATCTGTATTCTAGACCAGTTTTCTCTTTATAGTCAGGTATATCCATAGATACGTGTTTTAGAGCAGTAACTGCTATGTTATTGCTGGCTCTCAAATAAGTTCTTCATAGCAGGCTTATCATCTGTTTGTTTTGCAACTAAAATTTATTTTGACTTACTCAGTGACTTATCACAGTAAAGACAATATGTAATGATAAAGTAAAAATATGCTGAGAACAGATAAACCAGACTGAAAATATTAGTCGCATGAGTGAAATTCATACTTAAAGGGAAACAGTAGCAGAAAACAACTTTGACAATGAAGTGTAGGAGAACTTTTTTTTTCTATCTTTTAGTCTTTCTCTATTAAAGAAATTTCTTTTTCCATTAAAGAGTTTACAGGAAATTTCATTGAATACTGTTTTTACTCACAGCTTTGCCAGACTTCGTTGTCTTCATCTAACATTCTGTGTTGCATGCCCACTGATTATTGTTTGTCCTTTTAAAAAGTCAGCTGAGATGTCCTAGCTGGTTTTGAGGATAAATTTTGTGTAATATGACAATATTTTGCTCATTCTGGTGATCTTTTCTTGGAAATGCAGCAGCATGCCCTGTTCTGCAATAGATAATAGAAATCTGGCAGGCAATTGTTTTGGTAACAGAGAGATGGACTGTCTTTTCACTGTAAAAATCCACTTAAACTTGGTAACATTTTAATGCTTTAGAAAAAAACTGCTTTACACTCCTTTTGGAGACTTGCTAAAACCTAAATAGCTGAAGTCTCTGAAGTTTCCTCACTGAGCATGCTTTAATTTTTAAATTTTTTTATTTTTCAACAGTGTCTGTTTCATCTTTTGGGACTGACAGCTGGTCAGGGAAATAGGAAATGGAGTGAACTAAATGTTAATTATGAAGAACACTAAGAAAAACAGCTGATGTAGTGAGTGAAAGCAGGCACTGGCTGGACAAAGAAACTACAATGAAGAAGCCTTTGGGAGCATGGGTAATTAGGGTTGCAGGAGCAGACTAGGGAGAGAGCAGGGCTGTGAGACAGGTTGCATTTGTTTGCCGAAGAGATGACAGGGATTTGCAGCATAATATGGGGAGGTGGTTGCCTGGCAACCTTAATTTGGTCCCCTTATGATACATGTGTGATCACACATTGTTTTTATTGCATGATTTCTGGCCCAGCCGTTGAGCAGGATGGACCTGCCTTAGTGATGTACTAGGGCTGTGCAGGAGAGATGAGTGATGCCTGTGTGACTCCTGCCTCATTTATTGCTGGAGCTGGGAAGTCATTAATGATGGAAGCAAGGGAGGGTAAAGGAAGGTCATGTGAGCAAAATAATGCACTGTTGCACTGGACTTTTCCCACCTGGTGCTAATATAACCACTTGAACAAGTTCGGTGATCTGTGTGCAACCCTTAATAGTTTCTAATTATCTACTTTTTAATGGCCACCTTTAGAGTCTTAAATCTAATTTGCTCAGCAGTAACACCTGCGACTGATGTTGCAATGTCTGTGTTTGGAATATTGTTAAATACTTTTAAACTACATCTATGATCCCTCAGGAAGGACATCTAAAATCACTGAACACCTCTGCTTTAATTTTGCTGTGCCTCCAAACCCTACATTTTAGACAGCAGTAGTACCTTTTCCCTGCCACTGAATTTTTGTGAAGCTAAGTTGATTTGCATTTGTGCAGCTCTTAGATATTGAAGTAATAAGCACCAATGAGAAGCCCTGGAGGAGACTAATTATTCTGCCATCATAACACAGTTGAATGATGGTCAGTAAACAAAGCATGGGCCACACAGTGAGTTATGAGGTGAAAGCAAAGTATTGATTAGCTGTTTCATAAATGAAGCAGTGGTCCTATGCAAAACAGTGATTAAAGACTGTATCAAAATGCATAGATACAAAACGTTACTATCACCCTTGTACAGGAGAGATTTCCAAGAGGGGAATTAAGCAACGTGTTGATGCCCCTTGTGCTTTTTCTGTCTCTAGGGCAGGGTTTGTTGTTCAGATGGTATGACATTTTGGGTTTGTGATGAGTACTTTGATGGTTATACTCCTATTTTAAATGCATAGGGTTCATGAGTGTACATTGTGCTGAGCAGAAGGTGATGGAGTTTTTTGGAGGTTCTTGTCTCTTGTGGGAATTTGTTCCGCACTATGCTCCGCATAGTGACTGCCTCCAAGCAGTATGATTGGGTGCACTAAAAGTAAATAGTGCTTAGGTAGATATTTAGTTGGTGACATGGAAATTAGCAGCTTGCATCCAGGTAGGAGTTAGATAAACATCTTAATGCTACTGTTTGAAAGAAAAAGGGTGTTATAGTGAAAGTTCATGCAGGTAGGGAGCTACTGGTGCACATCTGCTCTGTCCCTTTTGGCCTTTTCCTGGTTTTATATGCAGCTCTGCAAAGCCCATGTGGTGCACTCCCATGCTACGAAGTATTTGCTCAGTTTTTGTTGTGTAGACCTTTGTGTTTGTCGCATGAAGGCAGTAAGGAAAATGCTACCAGGAGCCAATGCTATTTATGCTTTTTGCTTTACATAGCTGTTTCTTTTTTCATCTCTGGAGTTTGAATGTAATCACTGTGTCCAGAAGGAATGAATCTTTTCTAGTAAATCTTCAGACAAGAAGTAAAAAGGAGTCTTATTAACCCACAGAACTTGAAAAGACTATGATCTATTATTCCTGTGAACTAATTCAAAGGCCATTTAAAGCAGCAACTCAGTTTTATCTTTTCTAGGGCTGAAAATATTCTTGTCTGACTTCTGATTTCCTATTCAGTCAAATGCTGGTAGATTCAAGTCATGTAAGGGCTCTAACTTAAACCAGAAAATAATAATAATAATAATAATAAAAAGGAGCAAAATCTGCCTTCCTTTTCTGATGGCTCTGTGGTATATAGCCCTTGTAATAACCAAACATGGAAGATCACATTAGATTAAAACTTCCAGTTCAGCAGCTGAATGGGACTGGCCAGGAATGCATTTTTATACTGTTTTTTAAACTTAAGTGCAGATTGTTCAAAAGTTCTTTGAAGTGTGGCAGTTTGGAGTGGACTTATTACCAGGATAGATTATAGATAGAGAAGTCTGGGTGTGTCATAGTGTTGGTAACCTACAGATTACAGATTCACTCAACACATGAAAGCTGTTGTTATCTGAAGGGTGAAAAGGAGAGATGATTAAAGGAAGTTCCTTGAGAACAAATGAGGTTGTAAGCTGAAGAGTGATGCACTCCCTTTCTTGGGAAGATTCAAGTAGGAATCTACAACTGGCAGATGAATATGTACAGCTGTTGGTAGCCACAGCTATATTCTGTGGGCTACTGTAGGATGTCACCTTCCAAAGGCTGGTTGCTTTTACAACTACATCGATTTTAGAATTAGAAATACTTCATTACCCAAAATTTCAGAATTTAGAATACAACCTTTTATGATGGTTTGCAGTAGGAAATTCAGTTGCTAACCCAAACCTTTTTGCTATCCTTGGTATTCTAACACATCTCTACAGTGTAAGTAGAGAAGTTGTGATTGAAGCTCACAAACCATGAAAACTAAGTCTGTCATCTCATTTTGAAGATGTTCCGTGTTGCAGTGTATATGTGACACGAGATAGTGCAATGCAAGTAGTATACTACAGATTTAACAATATGACTTTGAGGATGAAAACTTTAAACTCTTGGATTCGTAGACTGAATAGTTAGGCAAGGATCACATTCAATTCTTTTAATATATGATCTTCCAAAATTGCTTATTATATGCCTGATTAGCAGTGAAATTGTGGTAACAAGGCTACTGAGCCAGAAAACTTGGATCTCCTTTGCTGAAATTCTTGTTCCACTGACGTTTCTACCTTTGTAGATGGACAGGAAAGAATAGTAAATCATAAATTCTCTTTCTTTCATGTATTGAGCAAATGCACAGTTACTCTTACATTCTAACAACTATTTGGCAAAATGACTCATATTTTCCTAAAACTATACTAAAAGAAAAGTACCTAGTCTTTATCTGAAGGCACTGAGAGATGAAAAATTCACTAATCTTTGTGAAAAATTGTATCTAGTTTTAAATTTTAATTTATCCGCCTTCTGAGTCCATCTCATTTTCTTTGCGTCTTCGGTTTTGTTTGCAGTGTCTTCTCAGTCCTTCTACTGAAAAACCAATATCTTCTGGCCCCTGAAGTTCCTTGCTTAGGCCTGAGCTTTATGGATTTTCTTTTTCCATTTCTATCCCTCTCTTTTAGCATCTTAATAGAAGGGTAGTAGACAGGAACATGTTATTCTAAAATGATCTCAACAGGCAAAACCTGCCTCTCCACTTTTTCTCATTTCTTTTTTTTTTTTTTAATGTGCTCAAAACTGTATTAGCTTTTCCTGATTTAATGTAGCTGCTGAAGAGTTTATGCCACTTCTCCACTTCTCCACAGATCCCTTTCAGATGCTGTTTTCCAGGTTGTTGTTCTCTGTTGTGTTAGACTGCCCTTTTCTGGATATATACTTTTATATTGGAACATATTAAAATGCAAATTTTTATTATTTGCAAAATAGAGCAAATTTATTTTTCCACATCTTCATTGCTATAGTAATGATTTAAAGTTAACTCATAAAAGAAACAAACCAAGTATTTTTTGCATCTGATTATTAACAGTGTTGTTTCATCAAAATTGTTGTTTTGTCAGATCCTGCAAATTATATGTCTCATAAGTGTCTTTATACTGATACATAGGTAAGCATAAGATGCTTGAGGTTACTGAGAAACACTTCCTGACTTCACTAGAACAACCAGTAGGCTCCTCAGTAGGCCTCTTCAGGAGCATGAAAATGCTTAAATGTGGAGATGTTTGCAAAGGACTAGGGCATAGTATCATCCTGCTAGTACTATGTTTAATTCTGTGAACAGTTTCATTAATTAGACCTAAAGAAGATGCAGTAAATGCTCCAATCAATAGCGTGTCATCAGTTCAGAAATTTTTAAGTCTGGAAAGGGCTATTGCTTTCTCTGAGTTGTTCTGCAAATAATTATTTAGGAAGTCACAATTTTTATCAGTATTTTCACATCTACTATCATCATGATGATTTAATAGTCCCATTTAGATTATTGACAAATGCTGCTTCACATCTGTTTTAAAGGAGATAATTTTTTGGGATCAAGTCAAGAAAATACCTCTTTAGTTTGTGCTTGCTATTGTTTTCTTCAGTCTATATGGTTAATCAGCCTTTAGACATTTAATGTGGTCACATTTATTTAGAGAATTTCCTAAAATCAAAAATCAAATTAATCCAAGTATAAGTATATTGCAGAAATCTGTTATATGAATTTAACAGGTTTATTTCCCTCTACTCTCGTGAGACCTCACTTGGAGTATTGTATACAGTTGTGGTGTCCTCAACATAAAAAGAGCATGGAACTGTTGGAACAAGTCCAGAGGAGGGCCACGAGGATGATCAGGGTACTGGAGCACCTCCTGTATGAAGATAGGCTGAGAAAGTTGGGGCTGTTCAGCCTGGAGAAGAGAAGGCTGTGTGGAGACCTCATAGCAGCCTTCCAGTATCTGAAGGGGACCTATGAGGATGCCGGGGATGGACTCTTCATTGGTTACTGTAGTGATAGGACAAGGGGTAATGGGTTAAAACTTAAACAGGGGAAGTTTAGATTGGATATAAGGAAGAAGTTCTTTACTGTGAAGGTGGTGAGGCATTGGAATGGGTTGTTCAGGGAGGCTGTGAATGCTCCATACCTGGCAGTGTTCAAGGCCAGGTTGCACAGAGCCTTGGGTGAGATGGTTTAGTGGTAGGTGTCCCTGCCCATGGCAAGGGGGATGGAACTAGATGATCTTAAGGTCCTTTCCAACCCTAAGTATTCTATGATTATATGAGCTTTTTCATGATATTGCTCAAGTTCTAATTCCTAAAGCTGAGTAAAAACAAAAATGTTTTTAATGGGTTTCCTAGGTATTAATATGGATCAGGGAAGTATTCCTGTATTGCTAGAACAGTTCCAATTCCAGTCATTGGGTGTTACTTGCAATCCTTCCTCTGGCAATACATTTTACAAATGGAAGAAATTCAATTGTCTGCAAAGATGATAAGAATACTGAGCAGCAAAAGGAATGCAGCATCCATCAATTCTGAGAAACCATGTATCTCTATGCTAAAAAGAAATGATTTTGAAAGTAAATAAAACATTCTCGATAGCTCAAATTTTCAATTCAGTGATGAATTATGTTGGCATTATTAATCATCAACTATGGCAGCAGTGATTCTAAAGTGAGAATTGTCAGCTAAAAGTTTGCAAAATTCAGTAGGTTTACTAATATGCTTAAGCACATGCGCTTTTTTTATCTCAGTAGTCATCTATCTCATCATTGTAGTAGTGGGATAATGGTTTTTCCCATATCTGTGGTGGTTCTAGGGGATAAGAATTTACTTTGCAAAGCCACAGGATGAGCAAGGACTGTAGCATAAAATTAATTATTTAACATAAAGATGGCATAGTTATTTGAAAATTCCAGTTGTGGTGAAGAATGGAGTTGCCATGACAGTAATACAGAAAGCAATTTTAAATTTTTCCTGGTGTATCAGGATTAACAAGATTTTAATCCAGTTTTATGGTTATGGAAACTGAGGTCAGATGGTAATGTGACTTTTGAAAGGCCATTGACCAAGAATTTTTTCTTACTCAGGGATTGGGGTACTCAACTAAACCTTTGTATATAAAAAAATTCACTCATACAGTAACTGTATATTCCAGTTTACATGTTCCAGTCAATGGTAAGATGTCCACTGATAAACACATTCCTGAAAGGAGTGTGGAAGATATCTGTCTGATCTACACAGAAATGGAACGTTGTATCCAGTTCATATTCATATTTTAAAAACTGTTCAATGCTTTGAGAAAGCAAGAGAAAGAACTATGAAAATGATTCATGACCTGGGAGAAATACCGCATCCCATAAGGAATAAGGAAATTGACATGTTAGTGAATTAAAAACAAGACTCAGAGGTGACCTCATTAAAATGCGTGAGCATACTCACAATAAGGAAATTCTGAGTACTACAGAAGCAAGGGTTGGAAGCTGCCACCAGTCAAATTCAAATTAGAAAATCTGTGCCCATTTTTAACAGAAAGAGTGATTAATCATCGAAATACATGGTGAAGGGGAGAGATGGATTCCCCATCCCTCATTTTCAAATTAAGATGGTATGTCATTCCGGAAGATGTATTTAAGTCAAACATAAAATTACTGAGCTCAGTACAACGTAATAGCCTGCAATAAGTAGATCAGATTAGGTGATCACAAATGGCACTTCTGGATTTAAGCACTGTGACTCCATAAGATCATGTGTCTGCTAAGAGCTGGGTGAGCAGCTAATGTTTTTTGTGTGGATCATAACTTGTAAAATACAGGTTGGCCGGCCCCACCACTATTATTATTCAAGTGTGTCTAGAACAATGTCTTCATGATAATCCTGGTAAAATTAACTAAACCAATTCAATAACCAGAGAAGCTACTGGAAACTTTAACATATTTTGGATCAAGATGACAAACTTTTGTCTACCAACAGAGTGTATAAACTTCCGTCCCTGTAGTCCTTTAACTTGCTTCTGATACCAGCTAGGATGTTAACAGTGTAAGAAAAGAGCATGTACAGGGGGATGTAGCACAGTTCAGGTTGGAAGGCACCTCAGGAGGACTCTGGTCCAACCTGCTGTGCACACGAAGGCCAGACTAGAAGAGACCAGGTTGCTCAGGGCTTCCTATATTATGATGGTCACTGGCTGAGAGGTTTCTTCAAGCAACACTTTGAATGCTGCTTCTAGTTTCCTGTTCCCCAAATTTGTCTAGGACTGTTTATGTGTCAATTGTCCTTAGATTTGATGATAAAGAGTTCCATACAGCATAATTGTATGTTGTACAAAAAACCCAGCTCCAAATTACCTTAAACCTGCTCTTTACCCACAGCTTATCCTGTGAAAAAAATAAATAATAATTTGCCTTCTCCCACAGTCCACATTTTACCAAAGATCTACCATAGTCACCCTCTTTTACCCTGGTAATAAAATGCAAATCTATCTTTGCGCTCTTCCTACTTCAATACAGGAGATTAAACTGTGATGTTGATGACTTTAAAAATAATGGACAAACAACACACATTGTTCCTAAAGGTCTTAGCTATAGTGAGTTTTGGCTTCACTCAATGAAAGTCTTCTACAAAGCAAAGCCTTTTCAAGACTAAGTAAGCTGTGGAAAATCGATTTTCCATGACTGCTTTGGCCTTGTACAAAAGCTTAGTGGTTTTTATAGTGAACCAAACCTTTTGTTTTATTATTTGCTCTGCTTATAAATTGTGAGGATTGAGCTACTAATTTACAAATGACAAACAAATCTTGTGTGACAGTTTAATCACCTAATCAATATCTTAAGTCAGACGCTTTATTGTATTTTGTTGCATTTGTGTGATTTTGCACATTAACACCTGAGAAGGAGCATGTAGTGAAATGTGTCATGAATTTATCAAATGCCAAAACCCATGACAAAGCTTAAAACTATAATTTTTACAATGAAATGAGATTTGAATAGTTGCTATGTTGTAAAACCGCAGCCCTGCAGAGGCTAATTGAAAACTACATTTCAATATACTTCCTGAGGACTGCTCCCAATGTATTAATTGGGAAAATTACCACTAGCTTTGGCAGGACAAGATTGGGTCCAATTTCTTGGTATAACAATCTGATTCTGTTATGCACAGTCATGCCATAAATCCTCTGCACATTAGGGCGCCAACTTTCAAGCTGAAGCATTGTACACCATGGATAAGCTTCCTCTCAGTCCTTCAGGCTGCAGATATTAGTACAAAGAGGCAAGGCCTGAGCAGAGAGTGTGTATTATTTGCTTAGCATGAGTGAAGCTGTGTTTCTGTGCTCTGCAGAAGAGCTGGAAACACAGCCCCAACGGGAGTCTGTGGGCGAGCATTAACATCCTGCAAGGAGCAGAGACTTGGCTACACTGCAGTTCCTTCACTGCAGTTGATGAGCACAGTTACAAGCTCTCAGGGCTTGATTTGATCCCCACTAGGAAGTGGAAGCAGCGACCTTCTTGGCCAGAGCTTGCAGAGCTGATCTCTTCAGAGTTCTGGCTTAGAAGGATTTTGGCAACAGCATACTTTAAAAGCTAGCTGCTGAACGTCCTGAGGTAAATTCTACACTTACCTTTCACAGGTTTCCTGTGTTTGTTTCCTTCATCTTATTGAACTGGAAATGATGAATTGTCATTCTCAGCAAGCAGCTCCACTGGTTTCTCAGCAGAGTTTTTAAAAGTCATTTGTTGACTCCTGGAATGACTGAATTATGAGATCATATGTGATGGTTCCAACCAGCTACAGTTAGCAGACATTTTTTCATAAGTTTACTCTGCATTTATAACAAAGATCACACTATTTTACTTTGAGGTTAGAACATTGTGATACTGATGTGAACTGCTTACAGTAGTTTCTGAAACCGAAAGCTTTTATTACTGACTCCCGTCAGTTTTTCTGAAAGCTTCACTCAGGTTTGGGAAGCTCTGAGGTTCATGCCTGAAGGTCTTTGCTTTAAAACAAACCCAAATGAAACTCAGTGCTTCCCCCTGGGTATTGCTTTGGAAATTGGAGTTCGCTTGAAACCTCCTGCAGATACTTTGGAAACTCTGCAGCATGGAAGCCACGGGAGTGACATGCATCCAAGTGATAGCAACGGGAGCAATCCAGGATCCTTGTAGCCTTGGGTGGAGGTATTACACCATTCAGGAGAGTTAGGAGCAATTTGTATTTTTCAAAATTAGGCATTCAGGTGCCAGTCCTGCTCCCATTACTGCAGTGGTGCACTGATTCATTCTGTAGTGTTTTTCAGAGCAGCATTTATATAAGGTAGATAAAATAGAGGAAGAAAGAATACTGTTTAAGGCTGAAAATTTCTGCTTTTACACTTTTATATCCCTAGATCTGTATTGCATCATTCTTTTCATGGGATGAAACCATATTACATTTTTATATGCACATATATCCTTAATAGTGAAGGAAAATACAAATGTTTGATTCAGTTATTGTTTTGTCCTAGATGGTTTTGAATTTAAGGTAGAAGACTATTATGTGTGTTTATACAATAATTTTCCATTTTTCTCCCTGAGATTGTCAGTAAATGTGTTCATCCCATTCATCTAGCAATGACTTCTGTAGTGCTGTCAGAGATCTCAGAAGTAATTGTGGTCCTGTTACCATGGTGTGCCCTGCTTCAGCTGCTGGAGTAATAAGCACAGTTCAAGAGAACTATTATGTAAATGTCCTTGAAGAAATGTGAAGTGGTGAAAACATCAACAGCTGGAAGGACAGGACCGACTTATTAAGAAAATAAGGTCGACTAATCCATTGAGTTCCCTGAGGAGGAAGAAAAATGGCTTCAGGGTAGTTTTGCATAAGAAGCCAAAGTTTGATAGTGGGACCTTCATTTTAACAGACCCAGGTGTAAAAAAAAAAAAAGGTAAAGACCAGAAAGTGAAAGATTATTTCAGCCTCTAAGTATAGTTTACATTTTTAACCATGGAGGTAACTAATCATCTCTATTATTTCTCAAAGGTTGTGATGGTTTTACTGCCACTGGCATTTTTACAAATCAGTGTTTTCTTAGAGGTACATTCTTTCCAAAGAGAAATAAAATCCGGAAACATCTATAGTTACAAAAAAAACTGTTACTTTATCCCAGTGCTCTCAGCTTGCTTGGCAATTGCTAAATCACTCACAGTTTTTGACTACAAAAGGCACAATGGCATTATGTGCATTGACTTGCTCTAAATATTGTCATGACACAGGCCTGGATACTTCGCTTAGGTAAAACCAGTCACACAGAGAAGGACATTTCTGTGTGCTGCTTGGGTCTCCAATGACTGTTGCCTCTTCTCTGTCCTTTCATCTTTTTTGTTGTCCACCGGTGACACTTGACTCTGAGGTTACTGCAGCCCCAGTCTGGGTGGTAGGGGAGAAGGGCAAGGTGATCCCAGTGTGTAGTGGGGGACCTGTTTCTCTTCATGCTTCTGGGATGAGGAGTCTCACAATTCTGCAGTTCTCAGGTCCGTGCAGCAGGTCTCTGCCTAGTGCACCTGGGACTGTGTTTTGGATAGCCCAGTGCTGGGACAGAAGTCAGAGATTAAGACATGAGGTCCTGTAACATCCTCTCTTCCTCCTCGACCAGTCCATGTCCATGAGGGTTCTGTGTTATTGCTTAAATTTGACAGAAAACCTTGTGCTGTTCTGTGCTGCATAGTCAATAGCATATCTGTGTCTTTTAAGACACTAGGATACATATAAAAATAACTACTATAACTTCTAACACATTATCTGAAATTCTGGTGAGTGCTGTTGAAGCATACAATATGTCCTGTCTAGGAGACAGAGCTGCAAAAGGGTGCATCAAAATCCCCCTTTTGGAAGGAACCAAAGATAGATTATTATTACCATCATCATCGTCACCATCATCATTATTTTAAAAAGCAGGATGGAAAGCTGTGATCTGTCTATCTATGAACAGCTATCTATGAACAGTCTATCTGTGAACAGCTGTCTCTGTTCCCATTATTCAAATTGGGAGAGTAGTAACTTGGAAATCCTGAATGAAAGTCCTTGATTTATTTTTTTCTGCAAGACATATGCTATTAAAAATGCATTATTGCATTCCAGGTTACACTGCAAGTTAAAGCAAAGAGCTGGACATTTGTCTATTTAAATATATTTATTTGGCATGCTGAAAAGACCATACTTGGCAATTTTTACCTTCAGTATAGCGATTAAAACATTACATTTTCTGGATAGATATAAAGCAAATATTTCTGTTCAATGACAATGGGAAACACTGAAATAGTTACCTAGGATAGTTGGTGAGTTGCCATCCTTGGAGATTCTTGAGACTTTCTTGGACACAGCCTTGAGCAAGCTCATTAAACTGGAAACTGGCCCTGCTCTGGGAGGTCTGCCTAGATGACCTAAATTCCTTCAAACCTAGATTATTGTATGATTATTTAATAAACTTACAGAACAGAGATACTCCTTGTTTAGGAGTTACAGAATTATGAAGAGGATTTCTGCTAATAACGTTAATTTGTGATTTATTTTTTTAAGTGTGCATCATAGAGTGCATATAAAGAAAGAGCCCTGTAGAGACTTCTGTTATATGAGAAACAATCAAAGGAGCCACAATAAAAAGAACTGCTCACAGGTGACCCCAGCCCTGGCACAATGCATCATATGTGTATGTCCATCCTGGTAATCTCTATGAGAGGGACCATGACATTCCTTACCTTGCTGAAATGTATCCCTACTTGTTGGATGGAGGCCAGCTACCCAAAGCATTTGCTGCTTTCTTCTGCTCAGATATATCCTTTAATTCTAGTTACTAATAAACATTCTAGTTACAAAGTGCAATATTACATACCAAATGTAGGGGCATACATTTTTAACATGTACAGGAGAAATTGTAAGGTTTCAATGTCCATGTGTTTGACCTTCAGCTAAAAAGATAACATAATAATAGCGATTGAATATTCAGCCTATTTAAATTAGTGACAGCAATGAGAGATGTGCATTAGTCCACAATTGGCTTCCTGTTACCCAGCAGAATATTCTTCCCTTACAAGTTCTCTTTCCTCTGACATGATTGCTTTCCCTTTCTTTTCTGTGGGGACTCACCTCCAGAACTGCTGGGTTTAGACCCATTAGTCTATTATTTTTCCTTTCAGAAATGATGGCCTCTTTAAAACAGGCCCCTTTTGTAGAGATTTTGAAAGTTTTCTGTGGCTTTCACTGAAGCCTAACACTTACTAATCCATCAGTAAATTGTCCCTGTTGCGCTTTAAGTCGTTGTGCCATTCTCAGTATTTTGCCTTCCCTCCAAGCTCTTTCAGGAATGACTTCTTTTGCTCCCTTCCTCCCAAGACCTTCTGCCCAAACCCCTTCAGCCGTACTAAGTGCTCCTCATTGCTGTAGACATAAGGACATTTTCAGTGCAGTTACTCATGCACACATAAGGATGTCTCCTGTCACCTGTGAGACAACTGTGACAAGATCTTTTGCTGTAAGTCATAAAGTGCAATGTAGATGTACATTGTTTCATTGGTTTTAAGAGCAATAAGCCCATAACTACAAAATAAATTCCTCTGGGCAAGGCAGGGACTGAGTGCAAGCAAAGTCCTGAGTATAGCATCAGTATCAATTCCTTGTCAAATAGTTTGCGGCTCATCATGTGAGCTGGCTGTTTTTAGCTCTGGTTTCTGCTGCCCTTTCCTGTTTATTAAATCTTTTCTCTATTCTGCTTGTGTTCCTAATCTTTTTCATTATTTTACAGCATGGTGCCCTTTATTCCATTTTGGGAACTTCTTCACTGTGTAATCCATGCAAATGAATTTCAAGATTACTTCCAAGCTTTTGAAACATTTTCAAGGGTTTACCAGTACTTCTGATTTTATGTTTTCTCTTTTTTTGCCATTTGATGTCAATAATAATTTCAGATGGTTCATCTCTTTACAGGTTCAACCTCCGTGTTCAGTTTTTCTCTTAACGTTGCAATGGGATCCTGATTGTCATAATATCATACAACAGCCCAGGTTGCTCTGGCTTTTTCATTTTCCTTTGTAGTGGGAATGGAAGATGGACTGTTCTTGTGCTTCCAGGAGGCTATTCTTGAATAATTTTGCAGAATGTGAACATGTAGTGCTGCCAGAAAATAGGTCAGACCCTGATTTAGACCCTTATCATTCTTCAGCCAAAGACCATTATACTTGAAATTTAGTCAAAAAATGGCTCTGTCAAAGGATATGGCGAGTTAGCCTTCATATATACTTGTGTAGAACAATAAGTGAAGTTAAACTGTTATAGCTAAGTAGTAAAAAAGGAGGAAAAATGCTTAGTTTTTCCAAACCAACATGGAAAACATCTATTTTTTAGGTCCTCCTTGGGTCCTCCTTGGCATGGAGGAAGGTAATAAATACTAGCTCTCTCTCGGGGATGTGGAAAAATGTATATAGCCATGAGTATCAGGAAGCTGCAGCTTAGAGTTGTAGCTTTACTACTGAATCTGCTGAAGTCTTGATCCATTAATTTCTTTTTTTTTTCTATCTTGGATTCATTTTTGACAAAAAAATGAGATAAACAAAAACTCACAGAAATGTTGTGAACATTAATTAGTGACTGTTGACTAAACACTGGTTACTTACCATGTGGACTGATACATAAACATGCATTTTTTTCACATTAACAGTAGAAATAAATGAATATCCCAGAGGAGAAGCCTATAGTAATTTCCAAATATCAGTAAGTAGGATTGTGTATTACCAGAAAAACCTTGACTGCGTTTCCCCAGGACTGTTAATAATAAAGCAGAGGCTTTATCTGCAGTGAAAATATTTACAACAGTTTAATTTTCTATTTTAAAATCAATACCTCTTGCTACTCTTAGTGGACTATGAGATGTTATTCAGGTCATTTATTCACTATCCCTGATGGAGCAAGAGAAGGCAGGTACAAAAATAGTAGTCTTCATAATAGCCAGCATGAATTTTTCCAACAAACCTATCAAATGGGATTGGATTTTGTAGAAAATTCTTTTTCATCATTTCCAGGGAACCAATTTCCTATTTGAGGGGGGAGGGCGTAATACATGACTGGTTTAATTTTACTATAAAAATAAAATTATTATCTCAATTAAAACAAAAATCAGCTTAAAGAATTTATTTGGAAAGTTTGGTTGGTTCAGTAGCATTCGATTTCATAGGTGAAATGTGCCTGTGAAACGAGGGAAAATACTTCTCTTTATGAAATTTGCAGTAACATTTTTATGGTTTACTTGTTCCCATTGAGGATTCTGACTCTTCGTTAAAATACAGTGTGATAGTTGTTGTGGTTTAAGCCCAGCTGGTAACACAGAACCACACAGCCACTTGCTCACTCCCTCCGGCTTGTTCCTTCCCCTGCTGCTGGAGGGATGAGGAAGAGAATCAAAAGAATGTAACTCCCCCGGGTTGAGATAAGAGCAGTGCAGTAACTAAGGTATAACACAAACCACTACTGCTACCACCAATAATAGTAATGATAAGGGAAATAACAAGGCAAGAGAATACAACCATTCACCACCTGCTGACCAATACCCAGCCCAACCTGAGCAGCGATGTGGGCCTTCTGGGTAACTGCCCCCAGTTTATATAGTGGGCATGACGTGCTGGGGTATGGGATACGACTTTGGCTAGTTTGGGTCAGGTGTCCTGTCTCTGCTTCCCCCCGGCTTCCCCTCCTCCCTGGCAGGGCATGAGACTCAGAAAGTCCTTGGCCAGAGTAAACATTACTGAGCAACAACTAAAAGCATCGGTGTTATCAGCGCTGTTCCCAGGCTGAAAGTCAAAACCACAGCGCTGCACCAGCTCCTGAGAAGGAGAAAAATGACTGCTACTGCTGAACCCAGGACAGTATCCACCCCTTATTCCATACCATTCATGTCCTGCTCAGATCCACATTTTTCAATATACCATCACTCTTGTCTCATGTATATATATTTATTATTTTTTTTTTGCACCCCGCCACACCCACACAAAGAGAGAGATCATTCTTTTGTCCATGGACCAATCCCTATAAAGCTGCTCAATTCATCCAGTCCATGATGTCGGGCTCCATCTCTTGTGACAGTCCTTCTGATGACACACAGAACTCATCTGGTCACTGCTGAGCTCATCTGGTTTCATCAAAGTTCATTCTTTGTTGGGATGATCATCAGACGGAACTCAGGGCCAGTCGCTGGTGACCTGAAGACATCTAGTTGGTGGGCTGTAAAAGTGCTACATAGCTGGCAACAGCATACAGTTGAGTTCATTGGCTGTTTTTCCCTAAAATCAAATCCCCGTCAGGTACACATCGGAATTCCCCATTTTCCCACAGTACCCACCAAGTATATCCAGGTCCCTGAGCAAAAGCAATCCCACGAGTGGGTTTGCCTCTATCTTAAGCAGGAATAACCCAGACTGTCTTCCCCAGCAAATTCTTTATGTGCACCACAGGAACTTTGTCCCCTTCTACAGTATGTAAAAGTTCTGACTGGGCTGGGCCAGCCCTGTTGGCAGATCCTCTGGTGTTGACCAAACAGGTGGCCTTTGGTAAATGTGTATCCCAACATTTGAAAGTCCCACCACCCATTGCTCTCAGTGTAGTTTTTAACAGCCCATTGTACCATTCAATTTTCCCAGAGGCTGGTGCATGGTAGGGGATGTGATATACCCACTCAATGCCATGCTCTTTGGCCCAAGTATTTATAAGGCTGTTCCAGAAATGATATAATTTTGTCCTGTAAGGCTTTTTTATGCCTTTTCTGTAGACTGTCTTGTGCTTCAGAAGAATTTGTACTGAACTTCTCACACGAAGCCTAATGTTTTGCTGGTGCTAGGTGCAAGGTGCATCTTGTAACCATTGGAGCATCCCTGGAACGTTGTCACAGTGCGACCACATGGTTTTTGATTTAGGCATGTGCTTGAGAAGCATCCCTGTTTGGAGGGACAGAACATTTCATTTAGATCACATGCATCAGATCAGTGGACACTCCAGAGTCACTCTGCTAAATCAGCTAATTATGTTGCCAGCTGTAGTCTAAACTGGCATCCTCCATGAATCACATTAGAAAGCAAAAGGATATTGTTAGGAATGCCTTAAAAAATTATGTTTCTGAGAGCTGACAATAATTAATCTGATTATTCCATAAGTAACTGTATGTTTTCAAGTGCAGAGTGTTTAGATACGAGTGTTGTACATAGCAATCTTTGGATAACTTCCTCTGGTGTCTCCCTAAGTTCTACAGAACCCCAGGAAAAAGGAAAAAGTCTCTATAATTAAAATGCATTGTCTTACTTTTAATGGTCTTTTAAGTCTCAACTCAGTATTAGAAACGAAACCAAACAGCACAATAGTGAATAAATCTCATTAGAAGTAATCCATGTTCCTCTGCATCCTTTCTTGTAAGATAATCTTGTCACCCTTTCTCCTAATTTGTACCATGTCAACTGCTTGTTAATAGGATCCATTTCCTAAATAATTTTATACTGCTGTTGTGGATAAACCCAGCCAGACAGCTTGTGCACTCACTCCCAGTGAGTGGTGCTGGGCTGGAAGCAGTCGAGGCCCGCATCCCCCCCGGGGCTCCCCCCCTTCCCTGCTCCCAGAGGGAGGGGGAGGAGAATCGAAAGAATGCAACTCCCATGGCTTGAGACAAGAGCAGTCCAGAAACCAATGTACAACACAAATCACCACTGCTACCCCCGATTACAACAATGATAAGAGAAAATAGCAAGGGAAGAGAATATGATACCACCTGCCCAAAAACGAGTGCAACCCAGAAGACCCCGTGTCCTTCTGGGTAACTCCCAGTTACATCCTGTGCATGACGTGCTGTGGTATGGAATACCTCTTTGGTCAGTTTGGGTTAGGTGTCCTGTCTCTGCTTCCTCCCTGCTTCCCCTCCTCCCTGGCAGAGCATGAGGCTTACAAAGTCCTTGGCCAAAACAAAACATCATTGTTATCAGCTCTGTTCCCAGGCCAAAAGTCAAAACACAGCACTGCACCAGCTACCAAGGAGAAAAATAACTGCTACTGCTAAACCCAGGACAATTGCCCATCCCAACTCTGCTGTGCTGTCCTCAATACTTCATGACAGAAAACGTATTTCGTGATAACAGCTCAAATGGGAGACTGCTATGAAAACATTAGAGCAAATTTCTATTTGCAGCTGTATTGGAAATTACAATAAAAATTACTTTCAGAAATTGCCTGTAGGATACTTTGCAATTACACTTCTGTATACAATAAGGGTTGATTGGATTCATTGTAATGAATATTCAATGCTTTGAAATCTGATTGCAAGATGGCTCAGACACTTGCACCTGAAGGACTCTAGGGCTCTCTGGTTCCCTTGATGCACTAGCTGACATATTGACATTAGCCAGAACTGTGGTCCAAAGGGAGCAAGGTCTGTACGGTGACATACCATGAGACCCCATGTTCACACTGATTGCATTTCAAGAGTATTTACTTTGGACTAATTCTTATCTGGTTGTGAGCACTGAAATTATATTTCTGAGAGCTGAATAATAATGTGTTTGACTCAGGTGCTTCTCTGGAGTATCCATTCTTGTTCAGTTTCATCCAGAAAGAATTATATTCAAATTCATTTCATTTTAAATTAAGAATTTCATCTCCAAACTCCCTCTGTGGTGAAAGCATAAACAAGGTAGATAGGGGATATCAAGACATTTGCCATTAGAAGCACAGTCCTGAACTGAACTAAGGCAAGTATACCATTTGAGGTGTACTATCACTTCCAGAAAGCATATTGTGCAGAGAAGGTATGCACTGTAGGAGTGGGTGTCATTCTGTAAGGGGTTTTGTTCCTCACTGGTCCTGTATTACCGTCTTTGCTTTAGATTAATTTCTCATTGCTGTTCATTCCTGATGACCAGTCTGGTTCAGCTTCATCACTATCAGAGCATAGAGAAGCCTTCATGAAGTGCAGATTTGCCCTATTAAATGATTTTTCTGAGCTCTCCTAACTCCTATAATAGGCTTCATTTCCCCAAAGCATTTTTTTTAAAAGGGGATGGATTGGGCAAGGTGCATTGCAGAAATGCCTGGAAGGGGGCAAATCTTGTTAGTGAGGGTACAGTACTGTGTGAATTTATGTATTTTGCATACAGCCTGAGCTGCCTTCCACACTGCCAGATAGTCCAGGAAAACAGTGACAAAAAAATAGGTGTATTAGTAATTTTAAGGCTCATCTTTACAGTACCTATGTCTCTTTTAATAACATCTTCTGAGTGTGCTAAATGTCAAGATGTCAAGTCACATACAGTGAGGTTCACACTGCTGTCATACATTGCTCAGCCAAGCCATCTGGGGTGAAATTCCAATCCCAATGAGAATTTTGCCCTTTGAACAGGGGGAAGAAAGTTAATTTCTGGCATATTATTCTCAATTTTCTGCTTATATTTTCATTTAAGATAAACAAAAAGAAAAAAAATGCAAACTCTTATAGATCTCTTCTGGTGATTTTTTTTAACCAATTTCACTTTTTCGCAGGCTAAGCATGTTGAAAGGCAAAGACAGGCTCTTCCTTATTTGCTCTACATTAAGGAAAGCTGGATGGTAATCTTTTTATCCTCTGGCCCCACATCCTGACCAGTTGAAATGGAAGCTGTACAGGGGAGAGGAACTGGATCATAGAGGGGAGACACATGTACCAGATCAAGCTCAGGATCCAGCCAGCCAGCAGGAGCTGGAGAAACAGTTTATCCCCCATTCATATGTGGAGTGGGGCTTTCCCCTCCCTTTTCTCTCCCATTTAATTGACAATGCAGGCCGTGTTGCTGTCTGCCTTTTATCTTCCTCTCAGTGGGAGCTGAGGCTTCTGGCTTTTTCAGGGCTGTAACATGTCTGTGCAAGTAATTGGTTGGGTGTTTTTGTTGTGTTTTTTTTTTTTCTGAGTTCAGTTTGAGTTATAAAAGTGGGTGTGTGCAGGAACATGTAATTCAGGTCATCCCTAATTGACAACATTTCAGGGTGCTTTGTTTTTAAACAAACGTAAAACAAAGCAGGTCAAATAAATCAAACAGGACATTTCAGCAAAGGATTTAGTTCTTAGCTCTTTTTATCCCACTTTTTAAATGCTGAAAAAGAAAAATACCTTTTTTGCACAAGTCTAAAGAGTCCCTTTTAAAAAGGTTGAGCAAAAAATACATTTGGGAAGATAAAATTATTTATCAAATGAATTCTTAATGTCCAAATGATGTGTCCCCCATAAAAATCTGCATTAGTTGTTACTCTTTACACTTGTTTTAATTTCTTTGGTCTCTGGTCCCAGCTATTGTGATAATAGGCAGCTGTTGTAATTGTTTAGTCTTTTGTTGAAGGCTGTCAAAACTACAAGCTTAAAATTCATTTAAAATAAATTAGTCACATTTGGCAAATATATCTTGTTCATCAGTTCACAACATTAGTATCTTAATGTATTTAGAATAAAATTATGAAGCCTTGGGTCAGATGGTTTAGTATGAGGTGTCCCTGCCCATGGCAGGGGGGTTGGAACTTGATGATCTTAAGGTCCTTTCCAACCCTAACTATTCTATGATTCTAAAATAAGAGAGTAAGTTAGCAAAGACTAAGGTGGGATCTAGGATAAGGCTATGTCTAAAGCTAATAGCTTTGGTCTAATTCAAAATATTTAAATGTTTATTTTAATCAGCTCGGACGTGCTGAAGTAGGTATACTCCAAACAAACTGTATTGGAAATAGCTCTGTATGTGGAGCTGATGGAGGAGTATTGATGCTCTGAATCCTGCTAAGAGATAAGCAGGTGTAAGGGCTGGGAATTAAATAATTCAATATTATTGACAGTTAGATGATCCTAGCTAGGGACAGTCAGGCAACAAAAGCATTTTTCTGTTAGAAAATTAAACACCCAATGCTGATGTTTTCAGATGCTGTGCTGCAGACCCTTGGGGAATCCCTGCATTATTCTCAGAGTCTTAAAGCAAGTTGACAGTGGCCATACAGTCACACAGTCATGATTATGAAGTATTCACTGAAAATTGTCTTGGGACTCACAAACTGAAAAGAGGAAATCTCTTGCTGAAGGAAATTTGGATGCCCCTCTGGTTAGGGAACAGTTAAGCTTCCCCTCAATTGCCATCTCGCATGCAGTGGTTAAGGGCAGAATGTAAAATTTGGTCCAAAAGACAGCTAGGCAACTGTGTCCTATTCTGGTCTTCATTTGTAAAACAAAGATAATAAATTCCTGTATAAATCTTGGTCTTGTTTGCTTCGAAATTAAAGGTGAACATTCTCTTTGGGTTCAGCGTGGAAGGATCGGTCTTAATAACACTTCTGCTAGCAGTCAGCAGATACAGGATCAGGTTGTCCTGAGGATTGCCCATCTGCCTGGTAAACAATAAAATACTACCATTCCCTGAAGAGAACAACTTTCCAAGGCTTTGACCAAAGAGAACTCTTTTTTTTTTGTTTTTTTTTGTCTTTTCTTTTTTGTCTTTTTTTTCTTTCTTTTTTTTTGTGGGGGGGGCACAATGGTGGCAAAAAAGAACAGTGATATAGTAGCTCTTAGTAGTTGTCCCCAGATATCACCCATTTACTTTACGTATGAATGACTCTAATCACCTCTGGGATGGCTTCTTAATGCATATTCCTATTTTGCATCAGGAAGGGAAAAAAGTATAAATAAAACTCCCAAAGGTGGAGAAAGGCTTATTATTCAAACTAAATAATGAAGGAAGGAGCACTGTGGACAAGGAAGTAAAAAAAAATATACTAAGAGGTATAGTAAATCAGAGATGATGACATGATAAAAACATAAAACTCGTATGTTTTATTATTCATCACTTACTGTTATGGAAATGTATGCAGTGGCTCCACTATGATGAATGCAGATCCTTGGCCCATTCTTCTGACATTCACTATCTGCAGGATTTTAATTAACCCCATCTTTTTAGGTCAGCTTCAAGTGCTTCTGTACTCTTATTTGAACTATAAAAGCAAAAAGAGATAGCAGAGAGAAGAAAAATATTCCTAGTGTAATATAGCATCATGGTAGCTGTTACCAGAAAAGCATGTATGCTGGAACTGAGATCTGCTGATGTGTGTCCATGTCTCCTGGTGATACGGTGAGAAGGCGTAAAATTGATGCAATATGTAATCAGTCTGTAATTAATTTCTTTGCTATATTGCCTCCCAGCTCTCTGATCACATGGCTGCTTATACTTGGAGGGCTGGAAAGGTAGCAGGTGGGCACTATCAGATTCCATCTGCACAGTTTTTCCAAATGTCTCTGTTAGAAAGACAGACCTCCCTCCGCTGCCTTATTTCATGGAGTGTGAATTTAACCTGTCGGCTCCAGGGACGTTACCGAGAAGTAGGATTCATAGCCATATTTTGTTTATTCCTGAATTCAGGCCTTTTGGGATCCTAAAGGGTCTAAGCTTCTGCTTGATTTTGAACAGAATTCACATTCATGCCCACAGGCTGTAATGCTTTATTGAATCAGTACAATGTAGAGGGACTAAAATGAATTGCAGCACCACAAAATTTATCCTACTGCCTATTCAATGGTTTTGTAACTAAGCCATTACTACCACTCTCAGAAAGAAGATCCCATATAATGTTATTCTTTCTAGCCTTTAATATGCAGTGTCACATAGCTGCTTATAGAAATATTGTTAATTTTGACCAAGAATATTATGAATATATCTTACAGGACCAATGGCATTTCTCAAATACTTTTAAAATACATACATATTTTAGACCCAATGTATACTACAGCACAGTGGCTGAGCTGTACATGAGACTGCACTTTCTGAGAAATGTCAAGTCAGTAGAATAGTGAAAGCCCTATTTCAGAAATGCTGAAATTACAGAAATTCCCCCCCCCCCCTTAAGATGAAAAATCAACATTGTGGAACTCTTCACAAATCCAAATATTCTGCAAACCTTGCTCTGATGAACCACCACACCCTTTTGACAATCCTATAGGTAACTGAAAGGTTGTACTGATAAAGTCAAAATTGAGTAGTTTAGTAATTTCATGAGAAGATGTCTGGATTTTGCACAGATTCCTGCAGATTGCTTCATCTGAGAATTAAAAACTTCTGGCAACCACTAAAATTGATGTCAGTGAGATACTTTAGTTACAACAGATCCTTTTTTGTAAATTGCTTGGTAATTTTTGGTGCCTAAGTGTGACATATTATTAGTGCTAGAAATCTGAGCTGTCCAGCCTACCTGAACACATAAAAATCTTAGTATTAATTGTTCATTTATGAATACAAAAATTATATAGGCTTTTTTGCCTGTAAGAATGCTTATAAGAATGTAATATATCAGTATTTCTTATGTTTCCCAGCAGTGCTGCTTGAAAAAGATGACAGAATGTGGGAGAATAGACTTATATCATCAGAAACTGAAAATTCCTGTAATGGTATGAAGTAATTCCTGGAAATAAAGCTATGAAGATGTGTGAATACCTGGGTAATACTATAGGAGGCAATCAGAGTTATATCATCAGTTACTTTGGGTGGATGTCTTCTATTTACAGACTGATGAGTCTGTATTTGTGAGTTAACTTGATGAAGCATATTTACTTTTTGTATTGCTTGCTAAATAGCAACTCTTAAGAGAAAGCTGAGGGAATCTTAGAAGATTCCCAAAGCTGAACAAAGCCCTCAAAAAACATCTGTGTCTGAGGATAAGTTTCTTGGAAAAATCCTGGGATGCATCATATCTGCAATACAGGGTATGCTACTGATGCAGTCCCATGAGTGCCAGCTGGTGGTGATTTGTTCAGGAGCACATTTCCAGCAGGCTGTGATTACTCATCTTAATAAGATGTCCTCCTTTAGCATCACAGCAGCTTTCTGTGTCTGAAAAGAGCAGGTGGGCAGTAAACTTGCGCTGGATAGAAAATTATCACAGATCAATTACTGACTGGCTGATGTTGTCTAAACATGATCTTTTGTGAAGCATTTGTACTGATTTGTACTGTTAGAGCTTAATCTTTCATTTAATCTTTGGACTTAAAGTTTTGAGACACATATGCTTTCTGATGCTGATAACATAAACATGCAGAATTAGTTGTCTTAACAGTGTTGTTGGTCTCCTTTGCAAACTGACAGAACTCTTGCAATAACTCAGTTAAAAGCTGGGAGTTGTATGTGCATGCTGACAGCTAACGTGAAGGTGTGGAGACCACAACCCTCCAACTCTTCCCGTGAAGACAGAGCCCTTTAACTTTTCTGGTTATTGGCTTCACTCCTGATGGGGTCATGTGAACTGCTAGGTCAGAGCTGAGATTTAGGCATTTTTAGTATAAAGAAAGAAATTTGATCTCCTTTGCAGCATACCCCATTACTTTAGGATCTATTGTTTCTACAGTGTCTCAAGTCTTGTAAACTTTTTGGCTGACTGAGTGAACAAACATCCTAAGGCAGAGGGAAACTCCTGTGGGAGTCAGTGCCAGAAACGGAAATCAAGAGAGCAGAGTTTGGGATATCACACCTATAGACTAGTGGTACTGGTGGGAAGACATGTCTTCTACAGGGCAAAAGCTGAAGGGAGTTTTAATCACCCTTCTGCCAGAGTGAAAAAAACAACTGGGTAACTGCAGTAGAGCAGCAAGGTGCCGATTCTCTGTAATGGCATGTTAGGTATCTATGCAGCTGCCATAGTTATTAGTAGCTGCTGGAAGTAGGAGAAAACTATTGAAGGAAACTTCATGACAATGAAACCAAAGGCAAACCTGCTTTGAATCCTCCTTAGCTTCACTGTTATTAGCTAGAAAGTAATTGAAAATGTGTGGTGGTGAAAGCAGAGGTTTGGTAGCTTATAGTTATCCATGTATGGCTGCAAGCTGGGAAAATATGAGAGAAGCTGAAGAATGGTGTTGGATAACCTGTGAGGTTCTCCATAGGCTACAGTGTGGATAACTATCTGCTCCAGGGTGGTCCTCTATGGGCTGCAGGAGGATAACCTGCTTCGCCACAGTCTGCACCATGTGCTGCAGGGGTATCTCTGCTCCAGTGCCTCCCCTTCCTTCTTTTCTGATCTTGGAGTCTGCAGGGTTATTTCTCTTACATGTACATAAATGTATGTGTATATAATGAGATTGAGACAAAGAAGCTCCTCTTTACAATCAGCGTTTCTCAGAAATAGCTTTAGGAGCATGTGAATACATTTAATGCCTCAGCCCCTTTAGGAAACATATATAGCCTAACATTTAGAGCACCGGATGAGTGGAGTGGAAAAGAGAAATATTAATTTGAAGGGAATATTTGATTGAAATCAAAGAGCCAAAATCCTTTCAGGAATGTTTCTGGATGTCTGCACATATGATTAGTTAAAAGTCAGTTTCTATGGAGCAATGTATCAAACCAGCCAAAACTGCATAACAGTGCATCTGTAAGTGGCATAAGCAAGAAAATAATACAGTTAGCACTGATACAGCAACACATAAATCATAGTATAGATCCCTAGACCCATTTTAGAAATAAGGAAACTAAGTTTTCAAGTACCTCTATGGACCCTGGTTTTATTCTTTTGTCCTAAGTTTCCTCAAAGAGTCAGAGCATGGTTCATAAACATAAATGAAAGCCTAAAGGGGTACTTCAGAACCTATATCCAAAGTTCTTGGTGATCCTCATAAACTGCTGGGCTGTTTCTGATTTTCCAGAAGAAATCAGGTTCTCTGGCCATAGGACGTTTGCCTGATTAAAAGTAAGCTGGATCTCCAGTGCTAGCTCCACTGATGACTTGTGACTTTTATTTAAAGGCTATTTAATATTAAAATCTGTAAATGGTGACTTTTGTCTTGATCTTGTAGCAAAACTACCTGTAGAAGATGACATAGGCTTGAGAACCCTGAATGGAAGAATCTGCCTCCTCATAGCACTTCGGATGCTTTGTATGCCCTGGGGAATGGTAGAATTTAGAAGTCATTCAGCTTTGCCTCCTGATTAAAGTTTAGTAGCTCTTTCCAGTCCTCAGGAATGCCAACATTTACCTGTCATTGGACTTTATGCAGAACAGGTGAACTGCTGAAGGTTGCCAATGCTCCTGCAGGGAGCAAGGCTACAGCATAGTGCACAAACAACCTAGCTAAAACCACATGTGAGTCACTAAGAACCCAGGTGAGAAAGCAGGATACCTGATGAGCCATTTTTTTGTCTTAAACACACAAGTGTTTTTACTTCTTTTTAAAACAGTGCATTCTTAATGTCTTTGCTTTGCTTTAGGTGTAAATAATTAATGTTAATAATTAAGAATTATTTTACCTCTTACCTCTAGTTGTTTTCTGATAAATAAAATCATTCCAAGTGACAATCTGAGAAACTGTTGTAAGAGCAACATTTAGATCAAGGGAAATTTTTAACCACTTAAGACCCGACAATCCAGCATATTTCTTTCCTAAATTTGGAAATACATTATAATGAGAACTCTTCCCAAATGTGTGTGAAATTGAGCAAGACAATATTCTGGTTTTGCCATACACCATGTGGGTTCAACTTAGTGCTGTCCTGTGTATGGGTGCAAAGACACACCTCATGAAGCCAGCTTACTGACAGCCACTCTCAGATTCTCCCACTTGCAGCCTAACAATAAGAGGAATGAAATGTGAATACTAAGGCAAAGCTATCCCAAGGTAGCTATTATGAGCAACGAGTATGAAAATCTTGGTTAAAGTAAAGCAGGTTTTGTGAGTTTTTGAAGCACAATAGAAATATAACCGTGAGACCATCTGCCATTTCAGCCTCGTACAGTGCTGCAGGCCATTACAAACACTGAAAAGTGTCTCCTGGAAAAGCAAGCTTGATGAACTCTTGTGCTGTTTTTGGCTGGGATAGAGTTAGTTTTCTTCATAGTAGCTGCTAAGGGCTGTGTTTTGGATTTGTGCTGAGAACAGGAATGTTTTTGTTGTTGCTGGCCAATGTTTACACAGAATCAAGTCCTTTTCTACTCCGCACACCACCCTACCAGTCGAGGTGTGGAGGGACATAGTCAGGACAGCTGACCCCAGCTGACCACAGGGATATTCCAGACCATAGGATGTCAAGCTCAGCGTGTAAACCTGGGGAAAGAAGGAGGAAGGGAGGGGAGTGTTCAGAGTTTTGGTGTTTGTTTTCCCAAGTAACCATTAGACATGATAGAGCCCTACTGTACTGGAGACGGCTGAACAGCTGCCTGCTGACGGGGAGTGGTGAATGAATTCCTTGTTTTGCTTTGCCTGAGTATGTGGCTTTTGCTTTATGTATTCAACTGTCAACCCACAAGTTTTTTCACTTTCATTCCTAGGTTTCTCTCTTCCATCCCGCAGGGGCGGTATAAGCGAATGGCTATCTGCTGCTTAGTTGTTGGCTGGGGTTAAACTGTGATGTAGAAGAGTCCTTTGACCATGGTAATATGACTGAAATTCCTGTTAAGAATTTTGAATTAAAAAATAATTTGAAGAGAACTGGACAGTGACATCCTGACCTTCTGGGTTACTCCAGGGTTTCAGCAATGTGATTGACTCCATTTCTCCATTATTTAATTTAAGGTCAAAGTATATAGTATTTTATAGAAATATTAATTATGACTGCAGTCTCCACTTTAAAATGGATTGTGACAATTGTGTTACATTGGTAGGGTGTTGTGTTGTCAGTCTTGTTGGTTTTATCAGACTAAAGAACAAACCTCCAATTTGTTTGCTGTCAGAGCCTTTTAGGAATTTTGCTTTTCCCTGACTCAGTAGCACCAAGAGCTGTCCAGATACTTTTAGACTCAAGTGATATTTTCAGATAGATTGGCTGATTTTTGTTAACTGTGAAACCAAAGAATTATGTGATTTACTTACAGTTGTCATCAGCTTTAAAGAGAAAGTTATGCTGTTATTTCTTCTGTAGAATGTGTTCTGGGCTCCAGTCTTTGAGACTTGGCTTTTTTTTCTGAGATTATTTAAAAAGCAAAATTATCTTTGCATCTGAAACTGATCCTTGGCAAAGTTTAGTATTGTTTCAATGCCTATATTCTGCTGCTACCAGAAAAAAATCTTCTTGCAGATGGAGACTACTGTTGCAAAAAAATCTGCATTCGTCCTTGGAGTGTCAGTAAGTTCATAGAATCATAGAATAGTTAGGGTTGCAAAGGACCTTAAGATCATCTAGCTCCAGCCCCCCTGCCATGGGCAGGAACACCTCACGCTAAACCATCTCACCCAAGGCTCTGTCCAACCTGGCCTTGAACACTGCCAGGGATGGAGCATTCACAACCTCCCTGAGCAACCTATTCCAATGCCTCACCACCCTCACAGTAAAGAACTTCTTCCTTATATCCAATCTAAACTTGCCCTGTTTAAGTTTTAACCCATTACCCCTTGTCCTATCACTACAGTCCCTAATGAAGAGTCCCTCCCCAGCATCCCTATAGGCCCCCTTCAGATACTGGAAGGCTGCTATGAGGTCTCCACGCAGCCTTCTCTTCTCCAGGCTGAAGAGCCCCAACTTTCCAGCCTATCTTCATGCGGGAGGTGCTCCAGTCCCCTGATCATCCTCTTGGCCCTCCTCTGGACTTGTTTCAACATTTCCATGTCTTTTTTATGTTGAGGACACCAGAACTGTATACAATACTCCAGGTCATGCTCCTTTTGATGCAGCCCAGGATACGGTTGGCCTTCTGGGCTGCAAGCACACACTGCCGGCTCATGTTGATTTTCTCATTGACCAACACCCCCAAGTCCTTCTCTGCAGGGCTGCTCTGAATCTCTTCTCTGCCCAGCCTGTAGCTGTGTCTGGGATTGCTCCAACCCAGGTGCAGGACCTTGCACTTGGCATGGTTAAACTTCATGAGGTTGGCATCAGCCCACCTCACAGCCAAGGTCCCTCTGGATCGCATTCCTTCCCTCCAGTGTGTCAACTGAACCACACAGCTTGGTGTCATCAGCAGACTTGCTGAGGGCGCACTCAATCCCACTCTCCATGTCACTGACACAGATGTTGAACAAGACCGGTCCCAACACCGATCCCTGAGGGACACCACTCATTACTGGTCTCCAGCCGGACATTGAGCCATTGACCACAACTCTTTGTGTGCGGCCATCCAGCCAGTTCTTTATCCACTGAGTGGTCCATTCATCAAGTTGATGTCTCGCCAATTTAGAGACAAGAATGTCGCATGAGACAGTGTCGAACGCTTTGCACAAGTCCAGGCAGATGATGTCAACTGCTCTACCCCTGTCTATCAGTTCTGTAGCCCCATTAGAGAAGGCCGCTGAATTGGTCAGGCAGGATTTCCCCTTAGTGAAGCCCTGCTGGCTGTCACCAAGCACCTTGTTGATTTTCATGTGCCTTAGCATGCCTTTCAGGAGAATCTGCTCCAAGATTTTGCCAGGCACAGAGGTGAGACTGACTGGTCTGTAATTCCCCGGGTCATCCATTTTCCCCTTCCTGAAAATGGGGGTTATGTTTCCTTTTTCCAGCATGTTCTTAAGATGGTCTTGAACCACATCCTCTCATACAGTGGGTCCAGGGTCTTCATTCTCACAGTCCCTGCGTCTGCCTTCCAAGACTTGGGTGGCGTGGTCAGAGCATTTGCCAGTGAACACTGAGGCAGAGAAGTCATTACGAACCTCAGCCTTCTCCAAATCCAGGGTAGAAGTTGCTCTGTTGTAGAGCACACCTGCTGAACGTTAGGCTAGTGGGTTTGGTCATCAAATGCTCTTTGAGTTTTGTCAGATTTGCCTTTGTTAGGTACTCAAATATTGCTTGTTAACCAAGGGAAATACAACACAAGGGTCTCTTTACATTTAAAGAGATCAGCTAATAGTTTCAAGGTGTCAGTTTCCACCTGTCTGCATTTGAATGGCATTTTTCTCTACATTATTTTGTGCTGCGTACAATGAATGCATCAGAGACATCAGAATCCTAGTGAAGAGTTACAGTTAGTCTCACCATACAGTATAATATAAATGTTATAGATGGTTAAAATTCCTTCTACCAGTAGTCTTTATCACTGTACGATGCAGCTGAAGGGCAGTAGAGTTATGTGTGAAGGACTCTTGGCTGGAAAGATTTGTCAGGTTCTATACACAACCAAATCAAATCCCCAGACATGTAAGTTATATACCTGCCAGGATCTTAATTCTGTATTTTGATGGTACTGTTGATAAAGATGCTATTGATCAAACTATATCTAATTCTGCATACTTATGTACTCACTTCTCAGCATAAGACCTTGTGTCATGGTTGCTTTTTCAATCAATTGAATTATTCTTTGCTGTGACACACAGACTTGTAATTAATTTTGTAGAATTATGAAGTATTTTGTGCATTCATTGTAAATAGATAAATTTCCATTGGGTTTACTGGTTAAAATAGAGGAAATAATGGTATGTTTTCTCTCTATGAAATCTCCATGATAATGTTGATTCAGAAGACATAAGACTGTTATTTCTGAGGCTGTTTTTGTATGTTTTCGTTGTCCTGCCTCCTAAGAAAAATCACATATAAAAAATGCACAAATGAATTTTGTCCCGTCTTTCTTCCATTGTACCTACAAGACAGCCAAAGGTTGAAGATGCAATATGAACTTTAATGAATGATTAGAAGATTGCATCAGTCTTGCTGGCATCTCAGCAGTTAAGGTGCTTTTACCGTGGCCAACTCCAGTGCTGCATCAGGTGTCCTATATTTCTAAAAATGATGGAATAAAACCCCCACAACAGTAGTAATGACATTTTAAGGAGTAATTACTCTCATGTCTCTGATCTGTGATGCTGACAGTCTGGGCAAGGAGCAGGAGATGATTAGTAGCTTCAGCTTTTGCCTGCAGTGAAGCAAAAGCGAGAAACTGAATAGAATGTGGCATGAAACTAACAGAGACTATGCTGAAAGAGTGAAAGCATAGATGGGGACTGGCGAAATAGAAGGACAAAGAGCCAAAGTTATGTGGTTGAAATATCATAGTCATGAAGCAAGGCACAAAATTAGAGTCCCAGAGTACTGCTCTTCCATAGCAGTGTGATGGCTTTTTATTGTCTGTCTCCACAATTCAGGTGCACAAAAGCTATGACAACTCTAGACAGTGACTTTAGTTTTGATCAAGGCTCAGTGAAAATGGGTGGAAATACAAATGATTATTCTATAATGACAATAAGAAGTACAGTTGATGACACAGGCTCAGATCTACTGACTTGAGAGCAGGGCCAAAGTGATAGGAAGACAGGTGGAGGCCCATGAATAAACATCCTTAAGATGCCAGGGGAACAATAACAAGACAGCTACTGGTGATTATCTTTAAGTGTGTATTGAGGGGTTCAGAGCTTCAAATCAGTTGTCAGATACGTGACCATGAATGCACATCCTGATAAATTATGCTGCGTGCTATCCCGAAATATGAATGCCAAAACTAAGCCACTTCCTGAGTTTGATTGCACAAAGAAATGTTTACTGATTGATGCAAGAATTGTGCATCATGCCTAAGAAAAAAGGTGTCTGCTATTCTAAGGAGCATCTGGCTCTTTATGTGCTATGGATATCAACCTATCATGCACAGCTGATGAGTGGTTAGGGTGTTTTAGTCAGATATCAGAGGACATGATAGAGCACTTCTTAATTAGATCACAAGTGTTGGGTCATTTATTGACACACTTCCCTTGTCTAGGAGGCAGCAGCAAGGTTGTAACACCTGCAGCCGACAAGAATATTTGGGTTGTCAGACTGGGGTGACAATGAAGAAGAAAAATTTCCAGGTAGCCTTGCTGAACAGGGATTATTGGGATTATTCTTTGAAGGTACAGCCAAAGTACAGGGGACAGAATTACAGCAAAGTTAAAATATTGCAGGGAGGTTTGCAGTACAAGCTATTTGCAAAATGACAAGGAACCACATGAAATGCTTTGAAATAGAGGCTGGTTGAGCCACATGTGCAAAAATCATTTTGCAGGGGGAAGGTGGAAAAGCAAGACTTTCAAGTAGCACCTTATCTCTGTAAACCCAAGCTGAGCCTTATCACACAAGTTATCAGAGGAAGTACAAATAGGAAATTGAAGAACAGTAAAGCACTGTAACCCTTTAGATTAGGTGGTGCAGAAGTTAAAGGATGTATTCTCTCAAGGTTGAAGGAAATGCATCTGTTATCGTATCTAGTCAATGCCAAAAAAAAAAAAAAGGGAAAAAAAGAGGAAAAAGTCCATGAATTAAGGTCAAAACCCAGAGATGCTACTAGTGAAAACCAAGAGCTGAGTGAGACGTAAAAATAGGAAACAACAAAGGAATCCCATATCCTGAGAGAAAGACAGCTAGTAATGTCCTAATCCAGGTGGCTTTCTGGTAGGTAAATGTGAATCCAAATCTAAGGGGTATTTGGTGAAGTGCTAACTGGTTTTAACCAGAGGACCTTAGTGTATCCCTGTGGCCCAAACGGTGAAGATGGGGCAGCAGGGAATTGGCCTTTCCACACCTGGAGTTCAGAATAATGTCATCTGGTCAGTGGATGCCACTGTTTTTCATCTTGCAGTTTCCCTGGTCCCATCAGGAATGTATAAAACAGTATTCAAAAAATGAACAATGGGAAGATAAGCTATATGAGATCAGGATTCTTTTTTTTCTGAATTTGGATATAAAGAAAGATTGAGAGCAATCCCTGGATAGTGTGTTCAGATTATAAGTGAGCATTGTCCTTCTGTCTTCTAGGCAAGAGGGATATAAAATGCATGGTAGAATAATGTCCAGATACAATGCGGACAGATTATCACAAACAGAGAAAGAAGACAGATGTAAGCATTTTTGCGTGGGTGGCTAGCTATATTGGGCAGTTTGCATCTGGGTTCTTGGAAGTGATATTACTGTTTCCAGAATAGGGAAAGAGCACAGCATGACTGCTGATGGTGCTAGACTTTCATAGCCATATATACTCCAGACAGATGCCTCCAGCAAGGTGAAGGAACTGCATTGCGTTATCATATTAAGTATACTTTTAAATATAATATTAGCCTTAAACACAAAGCTATCAGCATGAGAAAAAGCATATTCAGCCATTGAGAGGGCATCTTTGCCAGCTGGGAGGAAATGACAAGCCTGACTCAGTGTCTACTAAGCATTTACTTGTGTTTGGTGGACACTATGTACCACATCATCCTGGGTAAAGGGCTGTAATTACAAATTACTGAAGCCATCTCTCACTCCATCACTCTTCATTTGAACATGGCCTTGGGAAAGTACAAACACAGATTTGTTTTCATCATAAGGAAGACCCTCAGCATGTATTTGGAACAGTGGGGAAGTTGCAGTGAGAAGTCAGGAAGCCTATATTAATGCTCATAGTACTTGCACTGGAGCTGAATGTCTCTTTGAGACACTGAAGTAGCCCCTCCAGCCAGGGCAAGGCAGACACTGGCTTAAACTGATAAAGGACCTGCTAAAAGATGTCCAGGACCAAGAAGTAAAATGACAGAGATGGCTGGGCAGGTACAAGAGGCAGCCTCCTGGGGAAGAAAGCCTGAAAAAGACAATCAAAAATGCCTGTCGTAGGCTCAGGTATGTGTGATGTTAAGAAAACATTTAGTGACAGTGGTATGAAGTATCAGCTGAGTCCCCCAGTAATGGTGCTGGAGATACGAACCCCAGGTGTTCTCAGAGGCCTCCTTTCACAATCTACAGTTCTGATCTTGAGGTGAAAGAGGGCAGTAATGTTTCTGCCTATTCTATGCTTACTGTAAAGCATTTGTGTGAACCTGGGTGGGCCTGATTTTCAAACATGCTTATTTACCCATTGTTGAGACTAATGTGAGAGCAAAGAGCAACTGGAAATTTGGCCACAGCGTGTGGTATATTTACTACATTAAAAATAAGTTTCTGCCTTGGGCACAAGAGTAATCCCTTGCAGCCAATGTCAGTGTCACAGAGAAAGGTAAAGGCACAGTTGGAAAAAGAATGTCCAGTGCCTTGAGAAATGAAAAACAACTCAAATTGGGTATTGTGCAAAACCACATTTGCCCTGGAATGTAATGGGTGGTGGAAAGAAGTCAAAAGAGGTAACAGCAAAGAGCAGTAACATGCTGCTACAAAGCAATAGACCTTTACAAATAGTCTGCTGCCTCATCTCCCAAGCTCCATGCATGCCAGAGTTATTTACAGGCTAGAATTTGCTGTGGAGACCCATGATCCAGTACTAGCTGCCTTAACATTAAACTGGGTAACACAGATCTGGAGTGCTCTGTCTCTGTAACACTCCTGAAATCACTACATGTAGGTGATGGTTATTCCAGGGTTAAAGCTGCTTTGGCATCTACCCAAGATTTTTGTAATGAACCATCTGGCTTAGTAAGAGGTTGCTCAGTCACAAATCAGCAGTTTTCTTGCAGATGTTCACTACTTGCTACTTCTTAATTCCGTTACTCCTAGTTTCTCATTCTGCCTTGCACAGCCCTCACTTTGCCATTTGTCCTAATTCTTTCTGCAGAGGTGGCTTTGATTGCAAATATACCAGTGTCTGGGACTTTCATTATAACTATTTCTTTCTAGTTTCAGAACACTAAGTTTTAGCATCTTGGAAGTATGTGTTTTCCATCTGAAATGAAGGTATGGCATCTCCTGCAGATTTGGCTGGGATACATTTCTGTCCTGGATCTATAGAGTTGAAAAAGATAAATATCACAACCTACTTTTCTCCTCTTTCAATTTCATTTCAAAGGCGAAGTATTTAAGGTCATGGACAACATAGTTTTCTTCACAACAATCATGTCATAGTTTCTCTGTAGAAGAAACAGGGATTGTGCTACATTCTACTACACTTTCGTTAAGTTATGCAGCACCCCATTTGCAAATATGTCCAAAGGAACCAAATTAATTGCTCAGGAAATTGGGCATTGCTCTTGGAAAAGGATAAATCAAGATCAGAATCTGGATCTTGATGCCGGCGTAGAAGAGAAATTCTGCAGAGGAGAGATAATTCTTGTGACTTATGGGGCATTGTTATGAACTACGACATCCTGCTTTATTTCTTTATTTTATCTCAGATGATACCATTCATCTGCATTTTCTTACCTCCTTCTTGGCTCTGGGGTTTGCATCCCATTTTCCATGCATTTTACATAAACATTAACCTTGGCCATCAGCGCAAATCCATGTGGGTGGAAATAATGTGGCCTGCATATTGCCCAGCAACCAGAGGCTTTTGAGCAGACCCTGGAAATCATTCAGTAAGAACTAATTCACCATGCTTTCTGTAATAGTAGATCCTTTCCTAAAGCTGTTCACCTGCAAGGTATTGCTGGTGTCATTGCTGGAATCAGCATGGATTTTAAGATTTTACTAAATGTTGCCTGTTCATGTAGAAGGTTTTTATCTGAAACAAAAATAACAGTAATTAAAAAGCTGATGGGAAGGCAGGAAATATAAAAGAAAATCTGGGGCCTTAATTAGTATCTGAGTGGGAGACAACAATGTCTGCAGCAGGTAGCAGCATACTGAGGGATTGCTTTTACTTATTTGCTTTCTTCCTCCTAGAAGTAAGTTTAATAGATAGGGTTCTTCCAGCTAGGCAATCACAAATCTATCATTTTTATTTTCCTGACAGAAAATTGCATCTCTTTCTCCTAGCAGAAAATGACATTTCCCCTAGAAAATTCTGATGCTTTTCCATAAGTGGCTTTCCTTGTCAGAGTGTCTCTCTGAAGCAACATTTCCCACTGGTTTTAGCAATCTAGGCAAATTCTTAGCAAATATTTCTTCCTTACTCATTTATTTTAAGTTACCATGCTACTCTGGCAGCACAGTAACTCCCTAGGTACCTTGATGAACAGTTGGAGACCATAGTTCCTCTGTCTTCAGTGCTACCAGATTATTCTGAGGATAAGACAGATGATTTACAGATACTTCTGATCTGGTTTTGGCTGCTTTGGAAATTTTTCCAACAATGCATCAGGAAGAATAAACCCTTTCTCTGCTCAGAGCAATGGCTGGAGGTGGGGAGGCCGTCATGGTTTGGCCCTCATTTCTACAGGTGCAACCACCTGTTCTTACTTGGTGCAGGAAGAACTTAACTAGGTATGCCAAGAAGATAGTGTTGTAATTGCCTTTTCATGACACAACTACAAGACCCTTGGACCTCTCTCCATTAGACTCTGTCCTGTCCAGCTGGCAAAATCCATCCATGTTCTCTTAAGTGCTCCACCTCTTGTTGAGAGCTTTCCTTGCTTAAAATGTGGATGTCAGGAGCATTTACTCAGTGCATTTAAGACTCTATTTTACTTTGTTATATTGGAAATTTCAGAGATAGATATTTCTGGAGATTTGCTTACAAATTGCCGTAAGAGGAGATTCTTCTCCCTCTTACTGTACTGTAGCCTTGTGAACACCAGCAGTGCCGAGCCACATGCTGGCCATGGCTCATTATTCTCAAGGAGACTGTTTCATCCTCTAAGCAGAAGCTAATGGTTGGTCATAATCCTCCCTCTGGAATAAGAGGGAAGCTTTGAAAAAGGTAGTGTGTTCCAACCTTAAAACTACAGTGAAGCAAGGCATGAGTATTGGTTCATGCCACTGAAAATGATGAAAGTCATAGCTATAGCTAAAATCTTAATTTTTTAATCTGTTCCTAGAGAAGTCTTCAGAATTTTTGTTTATAAATTCCCAGTCATAAAACATGGCAAAAACTGAATGTGGATGTCAGTGAGGAAAAGCACCAAGATCCTAAATTTTGATATTATTTATTTTTCACAACTAAGTTTATATGAGACCCTTAGTGTTGCTTAAGTAGATATCTTTAAAATGTTTATAATTTTATGCACAGGATTTATATTTAACAGGCTATGCCCAATGGACCTTGAAATTGATCAAAGAACATCATTCATCTAAATTATTTCAGACAACCTCTTTTGCCGCTTACTCTCTTTGAAACTTTAAATGTCATCCTTTTGTCAAGAGAAGTTGTTGTGAAGTCTGACTTCATTAATAAGGAAGATCCTCTCAGCCATCTGTGAAATACTCAGGGGCAAGTATTTCACTGTCCTCTAGAAAAATATTAATTGTGCGATGCTTTGGGGTACACAGATGTTTCCAATGCCCTGTCAGACAATCCCATCAGGTTGCAGGTGATAGGTGACCTCATTTGCTTTCACTTAATGGAATTGCGCTTGGATTTCCCCTGGGTTTGGCAGGGAAAGCATCTCTGATAAAGATTCTTAAGAAGAATAAAGCTCACATGCTGCTATCAGCTGTTCTGCTAGGGGAGAGAGGGAGAAAGAGGAATTTCCTGAACAGGTTCTGAACCTGGAGCTAGGCAGTGAAAACACAAGTGTTATTGTTTATTCCCTGGTTACAGTGATGGATGGTTCTATACAGAACTTCTCCTTCTGTAATTGAACTAAAATCCAACCCAGTCTTCCCTGACCTCTTTATTTCTAGTAATTAGTCATTCTTTGGGCATTGGAACCCTTCTTTTTCTCCATGCATACCACACCTACTCTGATGAGAGGGGCTGGGTAGACTATTAAAAATACACAGGCCAGTGACACTTTGTAGACTGTTAAAGGAGATTTCAGAGAAGGGCTTCACAGGATTTGTGTTTAGCATTAATTTGAACTGGAAACAGTCTTGAGCCACTCAGGCTGTCCTGTGCTATGAGTATTGTCATCAGGAATGCTGCTAGATATTCTATTAACTACTTGTGTCTGCCATGAAACCAGAGGATAGGCTTGCATTGTCTGCCTTTAGTTTCTGGGGCATTCATTTCTGGAATACAGTCATCTCTTCCTCATCACAATTAGAGAGACACTCACAAAGGCTAACTCTGCACTGCTCTCTAATCCATGCCTGTGGCAGCAGCTTAATGTTACTGGAATGCAAATTAAATTTAAGGTGAACCTGAGTTGAACCTGGCCTGCATCTGAAACAGTGCTGAGGAATAAAGCTGACTTGTCAAGCATCTCCAGACTGGCAAATACAAATACAGACTTAATATCTTCCAGTTTTCCAGAAAGCAAAACTTGCTGCATCAAGAGCAACGGTTACTGGGAACACATTCAGAGTTCTCCTGCAACGCTAGGTTTAAACCAAGATACCATTACTGATTCCCTATGACAACCATAGCCTAGGTCTCAGATACTTTTTCTCACCACAGATTTCAGATTTCTCATAACTTATGCTACTCAGGAGTTACAAGTTTTGCTACTAAAAGGCAATTTCAGTAAGGAGGGAGCTTTACTACTAACTGGCTCAAGACTGTGGACATTGAGGTGGAGTCATTTGGTGGCACTTCCAATAAATGTGAGATAAACTTCACTATTGTGTTGGCTTTTCCATAATTTTTCCACAATGTCTGGGAAAAAGAGTCAGAGGGGGATTAAATCTCGACTTAAGACAAAAGGAAGGCAGGATCACAGATAAAATCTGGTATTCATGTATTTGGTCTAAAGTGGAGGTAAAGTTTTTAGATCTCCAGCAGATCTCAAAACAGTTTCCTCATATACATCAAATACATGTTTAACTGTTATGTTTAACACTGTTTTCACACATTATTCATTTTTCTTTGACTACTTTGTCATATCTACCTCCTTCTGTTGCAATTATGTTCTGCTACAAACTGAGGAGACAAATGCTTACCAGTGACTGGAAGGCTGAACATGAGTAATAGAGGAGTGCTGTCTTTTGTATGGATTGGCTAGTGAAACTGGAAAAATATTTGCTGTTGCTGACATTTTGTCCAAGAAGAAAGGCAACAGCAAATATTATTTATAAATAAATAATCTATGCTCTTCAAAAGCAGCTTTAGATTCTGTAGTTGCAGTCTTGCTTTCCTGAAATAGAGGTAAGTGTTCTTCATCTCTGCACTTGGTTTCTTCTCCTAGGTAAGTCAGTTCTTGCTTAAGAATATGGTGCAACCAAGATCTTTAATTTAGAAAAATGTGATGCCAGTTGCTTGCTGAGTTCATCAGTTGTTCTGTGCCAAGTCAGACAAACTGCTTAACTGTTCATCCTCATATACAGTTTGACAAGGCAGGTGGGCTGTTGCTTCCATGTGCTGATGGCAAGGTTTAGGCAGCTCTCTGAGGTGGTGGATGTGTTTGTTCAGGTTTCTCTCACAGAAGGTGCACATTGCACTGCCTGCACCTATGTCTAAAAACTGGTCATTTCTGCATACTCAGACCTGCTTTCTTTCTGAGGTTATGTAGTCTATATTTGCTCTCAGAGATTTACTTAATGTACTTCAGATAAGTTTATAACAAAGAGATATGGCAAAAATTCCAACCAAATCCCTACTTTGTCCATTTGTTTTGTAGTTGGTTTCTAGGAGAGGTTTGCATATGTCCACAATGAAATGTACATCAAACTGCCCTAGTTTCCTTTTTATCTTACTGGAAAAATGCACAGACAGTCTGAGGAACCACACACTTTTGCTCAGCCAGAATGTTAGTGACTTGCACATTTTAACATTTAACCAACATGTAGATTAAATAGGTAGCAATAGATGACATTTATCAAGAAGCTCAAAGTACAGTTCCATCACTGTATGTAATGATAGAATTTCAGAGAGGAAAAATCAGATGTGGAGTAAATGGGAGGGGTATGTATGGCTTCACATATGCACAAACACTCAGATAGATACGCATACAAACTTGAATTTTGAATTCACTTAGATTGTGCAGAGTATGAACCATGTCTTGGTCCTGCTGAATACACATATTTTTGTTTAGTCCTTCTTTGCATGATGCTCATATTTTAACCCTATAAACGTTTTATAGTTCCTAATTTATCAACTGGATTCTTAGAAGAGGTAGAGAACAGTTTCCTAAATTACTGAGAACTATTTACTGCATTATTACTTGTGATGCTCTTTGAGGTTTTAGAAAAATAATTATGTTTGAAGGAACCTGGATACCTCTGAGTGTTCTTGCACTGTCCCATAGATACCAGATTGATTTGTAGAGAAACATGATGCATTTTAAAATTATCCTCACTAGCAATATTTGATTTTTAAGGATTGCAGAAAATGGAATCAATGAAAGACCTGTTCAGAATGTGCTGGGAAGTCGGAGAGTGAGAACTGCCAAGCCCTGGAAATTCTGAGACATGCAAAAATTAGAGGCTTTTGTTGCTAGAAAAAGTGGCATTTATTTTCATAGCAATCTGTCCTTTTGAGGTGGCAAATGTTTTCATTGAAAATAATACACTGAAGAGAAATCTTGTATGCTTCTGAGCATAATGCACAGTTACAGTGATCAGGGAGACCAGAGCTGCTGATGCTGCAGATAACTGGCTTTGAGTTTCATTTCAAGGTACAAATGACAATGTAGCCTTTTCTGAGACCCAGAAGATGCACAGAAGTTCAACTTTCTTATTTCCCTTCATCGTACTGATATTCATCATTGCACAGGGTGATTCATTGTTAATGGAATTTTACATATTTGGTATATCAGCCCAACCACTTGGAATTACGCAACCTTTCAGATTTGGGACAGGAATTCAGATGGGAGTTTCTGAGAAAGCTCCCACCTAATCTAATTTTTAATGCCATCTGTGAAAGCACTGGCATGTGCGTCAAATCAACTTTAGGCATTTAAATAACCTCAAAGAACATACTTCTTTTCACAGGATTAAATGTATTAATGTGAGGTAAGATGAAGTGCATTTTGGATTTTCCTTTTGGAAGTGTGTTTCCAGCATGTGTCCATGTCTGTTTTAAATGATTGTGTGCAATGTTCAAGTCCTGCTTTGAGGCTAGACTTTTGCTGGAGAGCCTTTGGTGGCCCTGTCTCTCTTCTTTATGCTATGGTGTTTGTGTTAAAAATCGTTCCTGGTGCACAACCCCATCTTCTCCTTTACCAGCTTATCTTTCTATACCTTTCCT
Source organism: Neopsephotus bourkii (assembly GCF_033783945.1). Classification (NCBI taxonomy): domain Eukaryota; kingdom Metazoa; phylum Chordata; class Aves; order Psittaciformes; family Psittacidae; genus Neopsephotus; species Neopsephotus bourkii. The sequence continues at coordinate 11,717,099 of NW_026902293.1, read as the reverse complement.
GTCCTCTTTCAACACACAAGACATTTCCTCTCTGTGCTCTACATTATCAAAATATATTTTAGCCTTTGTTCAATGTCCTTATATCTCTCTAATCCAACTTGGCCGATTCTTTAAAATTGTCTCATATTTCATGCTTTCCCATCCTTTGCATTGCTGAACCTTGCATCCAGTCCAGTTCTCTTTGCAATTCTGGTTTCCCAAACTATGTCAATGAAATCACCAATTTGGAAAGCTTTCAGCAAATCCATGCCAAAAGTCACCTCTACTGAAGGACTAAGTACAAGATATAGTAAGTTGCTATGGACCTGATGATGGTTTTTTTCATTATTAGCCAGTTATATTAATTCTTGTGAATGAACCAGAGGTCAGCTGCATTTCCAAATATGTTTTTTATTCTTGTGTAGTGCCAGACTGATAAACCCCTTAGAATTAATTAGTTCAATACGGTTGATGAACCATCTGGTGTTTTGAACTCCTTTTTTATGCCTGTGTCACTAGACCTGGGAAGAGAAAAGTCAGATATGAAACAGTTCCTACCAGTGAAGGCTATGGGATAGTGAGCAACGACCATTCCCTTAAGATGGCTCTGTTTCTTTATCATATTTCTTTATCTAACTTAGCCAAGTTAGGTATATAGTCAAGAATAAACCAAAAATGAACAGTTGTAAGTTACATGTGAAATCTATTGAGGTGTGTAGATCCATTTGTAAAGATCAGTTCGGGCTTTAAGAATAAACATTTAAGGCAAAGAGTAATGTCTGCAAGTGATGTAACTCATACATTTTTATTGAGTTAAGTGCAAATATGGAAATATCCATCAGAGTAGATCTGACCCTCAGTGTTACCCAGAGCATACTGCTTATTCACAGAATGCCCTCTAAAGGAAGACTGTAATACATAATGTTATTTGATAATATAAATTCATGTCTCAGAAGATGCTGGGGAATCATTAGCCTTTGACAGACTTTCTTTTGGCTTTAGCAATTAGCAGAAATGAAAGTCGTTAAGATTAAATTTATCCTTTGGACTTTTTCTATAACCCCATAAAGCAATGAAAGAAACCAAGCACTGAAGTTTCAAGTAATTGTGCAGTGATTTAGCCAGCTCCTATTGAAGCTGTTCAGACTATGAAAATGATCTATATGAAAATGAAATTCGTGGCCTTTAGAGCTCCTTTGAAAAGCATACCCTCTTTTCCCAGCATCTAAAAGCAGCATGTGAGCAAAAAGAGTTGTTGAAGATGGCAAGGGGGAGCAGGGTTTGTGGCATTGTTTAAATTATCACCCATGTATGTTTAAGTTAGATTAAATGTACCCTCAACATGAAGAAAATAGCATATTTTTAGTGTTGGGGTAGTGAAATTGCTCTATAATGTAGTGCTGAAACCTTTCAAAGGAATGGCAGGGGTCTGCGCCTTATTAATCAAGCTTGTTGATGCAGGTAAATGAAATGAAAGTTGGTATATTGCTGATGAAATGGAGTTCAGTGGGTTGTTTAGTCCATTGCATGCCGGATTGGTCTCTACCATGCATTACCCTCCACCCTGCCAGCTCAGTTTTAAATAACGGGTCTCCTGACACTTTTCTTGTTACATTTATGAAAGTAATGGCTTCCTCGTTCTGTTCAGTCTTGACAGGCTAAACCATATGTAAGTGGAAAAACTGATGGTAGGCCAGTATTTTTCTGAATTGCACACATTGTTCATTAAAGCAGCAACTGTCGGTGAAAGTCTAGTGCAGAGGTACCTGCAGAATGGTCTGGAACCCTGGTGGAAGCTGAGCAGAAGCAGCCACTGTGTGAAGAATTTGACGAAGCTGCACCTTGTCATGATTACAGCATTGGATGTAGCAGGCATAGGAAAATGCTCATCCTTACTCATTGACAAATACATTATTTCCTTCACACAGCAGGAAGAAACTTTGAAAAAAATGAAGCAGAACTGAAGATCTGTATTGAAAATTATTATCTAAAGTCAACTGAGTCTGGGAAATCCTTACGGAAAAATCCACTGACTACAGTTATTTGTATACAGTTGTATATGCTCTAAGATTTTATAGGTTGATCAAAGGACATTTGAGATGTAATTTTCTATTCTGTAGAAATGTCTTAAGTAATCATACTAACAGATGAATACTAACAGATCTTTCAAAGACTTGTGTCAGTGGCTGGGCAGGACAGGGCTATGGGAGCTGGAGCCCAGCTGTGGCATTCGTGAGGCAGGGGCTGGTGGTTTTGTCATCTGCCAGTCATGCTGAGTTGAATGGGAACGTGGGCTGTGCCTACCCAAACCACTGCAGTCCTGAAAAAGAATGAATCCAACTTTTCTGCAGGAAAAACAACAGCGAGGGCGTTGTAGGAGTCTATGTCAAACAGCTCATCCCTGTAGTAACAGATCTCTTTAAATCCTGTCTTGGTGAATAACCACAAAATGAGTCCCAAACCTACAGGCAGTTGCATGAAATTAGAAAAAAAGGTTTAGATGCATCATTGCTTTGGAGAATGCTGACAATGGTTGTGCATTTGTCCTAAGGAAGTCTAACCACTCACTATCGCATGGGAAGGCATTGTGGAAGGATGAGGTGACTTACTGTTTTAGGTTAGCTGCTAATTGCAGGGCAGCCAGAAGGTATAAAATATTTGAAACACCTCTGCCTAATTATTATTTCTGTGAGTGACTATCAAATCCTAAGTAGCAGAAGCTACCTAGAGAGAGGCCTATTTCCATTTCTTGTCTAGGTCTGGTACATTTTCATCTCAGCCCAGTAGGCAAAGCCTTGACCAATACTCTAAAGGAGGACTGTCTAAATTCTCTAATGCTGTGGGACAGGGCATGAAGATGAAGAAGCTTATCTGATGAAAACTTTTTTGCAGTTCCAAAGGCTCTTGGGGTTTACATAGTCAGGGCACTGGGTCAGTAGTACAGGCTGGATTTCTCCCCCAGACTGAGACAGAAAGCTTAGGCCAACCCAGCAATTATTCCATAGCTCTTGCAATACAGCCTGACAGCAGAGTTTCCTGTGGCCTGGCCTGTTCACAGCACTGTGCTTCATCAGACCTTCCACTGCCCCAAGAAAGCATGTCAGAACCCCAGTTAGTCAAATAAAGCCATTCCTGCTTTTCTGCTCCCATCTTTTCAGTCTAGGATTCACAGCACTGGAATCTTTTTCGGCCAGAGACAGAAAGGACAGTGTGTGTGAGCAAGCACCACCTGCCTGTGCGATATGCCAAGGCATGTTCGTGCTGAAGAAAAGCAGTCAAAGAGCTTAGGAAGGTACATCGTCTGCTGCCTCAGCTCAGGGAAAGCCTGGGAGGCTATGGTTACTTAGACATCAACACAGAGAAGGCCAGGGAATTTGGGTTAGCATTTTTCTCATTAATCTTTTTATAGCTTTTTTTTTCAGTTCAGAAAAAATCTATTTAAGGTTCCCTGCTGGTTTCAAAGAAGGAATGAATAAGGCTTTTAATTAGAGCTGTACAGTTCGTGTACCTAATGAATCAATAGTAATTGAATACAGTGGAAGCTTCTTCAAAGCACACCCATGGAGTATAGTAAATCCTTCCTTTACCAGGTTTAGTTCTATGCCAAGTGATCTTTTAAGAGGATTCTTCATCATATATTGACCTGAATGCATGTTTTTTTCATGTATTGTCTTGAGTTCATCCAAGCACTAAGTGCCTGGATGTCCAGTGGTATTGTAGCTGTCTTTGAAGATGTGGCTATTAGATGCAGTCACAGACATGCATTGTGTTGATTAATACACTTCCTAAAATTCTGATACTCTCTGTATGTAGTTTTAGGAAGCGCTAAATGTGTTATCCCTACAGACTACTGAAAATGGACTATAAATTTTCATTTAAATGGTTTTAACCACTACTTTAATTTAAAAGTTAAGGCTACAATATACCTTCAATCATCAGATTGGAAAAAAAAAAATTAGGTTATCAGAATGAGAGGCCTTTCTGAATAAGTGATGCCTTAGCATTACGTCAATAATGCTTCCTTAGGGAAAAGGAGAGATTCATAATGGAGCACACTTCTCTAGGTCAAGAAATCATTGTATAGTACAGAGTTTTTGGAGATCGTTCTCTAAGGAAAATTTCCACAGTTGCTTCTCATAGGAAAAGCTTTCAGGTACAAATGCCAACCTGGGACTTCAGAGCTTATCCACACATTTTTGAGGACATAACCATACCAAGCTTGGGACAGAGTACTTAAATTGATACTGCCTCACTGATGAGCATGTTTTCTTGGCCTTACACAAAGGTGCCTTTAGAGTGTCTAGCCTGTTTTGGTATGGCTACAGATATAATCTGTGTATGTATTATCTGTCGATTGCTTCCAGCCTGGCACCACTCACTCGGAGTGAGTGCACAAGCTGTCTGGCTGGGGTTAAACCACGACACTACTGTGACTTCATCTGTACTAGCAGCTTGAAATACTGTACCTACCTGGTTCATCAGTCAAAGCACTTTAGCAGATCTCTGCTCAGTCCCCCTCCTATGGTAACACATATGAGCTAGGATAGAAGGGACTATGCAGGAAAAGCTCAGCAGAAAATGAAATATTACTTTGATTTCTCCAATGATTTTGTTTCTTCAAGAATTTCACTGATGCACAAAGGATTTCTGCCTTTTTCTGTCTTGTTTGGGAATTTTATGTGGGGTCTTGTTAAAGGTGAATGAGCATCTTGTGCAAAACCAAGCAGAAGGACATTTGCTTCAAAAGGGACTGCTTTATAAGACCTAAATCATAGTACAGGAAAAGCTAAGCTTTCATTTTCAAAAAGCTCTCCAGCTTTCATTTTTATGAAGAAAATGCAACCTGAAGGCATGCCAAGACTATAAAGCCAGAAGGCATTAATATGATACATACTAATATAACAATTATAGAATACATATATTTTATGCAATAAAATGCATTAAGTATATTTAATCTTGCTATTTTCAGGTTAATATCTTCCTTTTCAAGAGTGCACTTCTCTGTGCTTCTGGCACATTCATAGATATCAACATTGAAAAATCTTTCCTTAAGAAGGAAAGTAAAAAAGTTACAAAGCAAGTTTTTTTTTTTGAGAAAGTAATTGAAAACCTGAAATTAAAATGCAAGCTTTTTTTTTAGTCTAATGTGTGGGCTAGCTAAGAGCCCAGCTTTAATATCTCTTTAATTTTATTTTCTTTTTTATTTTCAAGAACTCTCTTTCTAGAGCTCATTGTCTGCTGTTTTGCATTAACATTCATAAAATTCATCAGCTTTGTATTAAATTTGTAAAAAATTTGAACAATTTAACTCACAGCAGGGTCTTGATAAGGAATCTAGGAACACTTAATATCTCAGTGTGAAAAAGAGGGAGCTTAGCTGTGCTTATTTGAATTTGATTTATTATTACCAGAGAATACTGGTGCCTGGAGCACCTGAATGCCCTTCTACAGGTAACTTCTGGCAAGTGGTGATGAACAGCCAAGCAATTCAAAAACATAATTAACTTTTGGATGCTCTTTCCTGACATGATAACCCAAGGTTATAATGTGATCTTTAGGTGACACTGGTGTTCCCAAACTGCATTTTGGCTAGAAGGGTCTGTGCAGGAAGGAGCTGTACAAGAAAGCATTTTTCAGGATTCCTTTCTAACAGAGGTGAGTTTTTTAACTATTACAACTAGGATAAATGTTTTAACTATTAGAAGTAGGATAAATGTTTTTTTTCATCAGTGGAGCAAGGGGGGATTCCTTGCTCCACTAGTGAAAAAACCTCCCCCTCATCTGGGTTTGTTTGTTGAAGTGGGTTTATTTCTTAAAAAAAAAAAGGTATAATAGTGTATAAGTGGATATAATAATGCTTACATACATAAAAAAAACCCTAACCAAAAACAACCACCCAAAAACATTGTGGGGCGGGACAGGCTGATTGACTTCCATGCAATGCAGAATGTTTGTATCAATTCTTAGATTTCATATGTGTGTGTGTCAAAAATCAGATTGATAAATGTAAAGCAATGCATACAGGGAAAAGCAATTTTAACTTCACATATAGTATGTTGTGGTTTGAGAGACCACCACCACTCAGGAATGAGACCCTGGGGAGATTGTAGATAGTACCAGGAAATTGTCAGCTTATTGCTCAGCAGCAGTCTGAAAAGCAAACAAATTTTCAGAAATACTAGGAAAGGAATAGAGGAGAAAACAGAGGACATCATAATGACAACAAATATATTAATGGTTTGCCCACACCTTGCCAGCTGTGTGCAGTTCTGGTTCTTCCAGTTTAAGAATTAAAAAGCTTAAAAGGGCAAAGAGTTCGGAGAATAACAACCAGGATAATACAGGGGTATGGAACAGCTTCTGTATGAGGAAAGCTAAGGTACATCTACCAGTTTTAGTTCAGATAAGGCATCTGATTTTTAAAAAGTCTTCAAAACCCCCATCATTTACTGCACTTTGGTTCAAATGCAGTCATGGAGCACCTGAACTGAATTCCTTTCGGATGAAGCAAAACAATCTCACGTCCTGGAACATGCCTTGTGCAGTTCTAGAACATGCATAGTGCGATCTGCATGACCAATTTTATAGTAGTTGGAAAAAAAAGCCCCCTGAGAATGCTGGAGACTCTGCATCAGTAGTTTTTTTTACAAATGCACTCCTGTTGCCTACTGTATAATATAAGCACAGCCGAGGTAGGCTACGACACTTTAACCTGAGAAAGAGATGATTTATTGGAGATATGAGAGAGGTCAACACAGTTCTCAGTGTCATGGAAAGGAATGCTAGACATCAACTGGTTGTTGTATTTTTCATATACAGATCCCATTGAATTAGGTATGACATTAATTTTGATCAGGTTTGAAACAGAAAAAAAGGATGTGGCTCCCCATGTGACATGGAGTGGACCTGTGGAACTCCTTGTCAAAGGACGTTGCATATGGATAAAGTTTAGGGGGATTTGAAGGCAGACTGCCAAGATATATTTTTTTTTTTTAAGAAGTGCTGTAAAAATGATCCTTGAATAGACGGTTAAACTTGAATTTTACTTTTGTGGCTGATGCTGGCGATGTCCGTACTAGAAATGTTTCCCAGAAGCCTCTGCATGTTAAACTGTGCTATTCTAAAAAAGTTTTAAATGAGTCATTTAGATGATCTGAAGCATCACAGGCTACCTAGACTCTAAATGACAGCAACAGTAAAGGGCAGTTGTTTGAAGCAACCAAAATTTCCTGTTGAGATTTTATGTTCATTTTGATTTAACCTTTATCATTGCAACACTGCATAATTCCATGGGTGTGTAGAAAAGCTGGGTGTGTTAAATGTGCAGTTGCAAAGGAGGAGATAAGATACCTGAGGGAGATCCCAAGTCTTTTCAATTTCAGTATTTATATCATTTATGGCAAAGCCTCCCCCCCCTTTTATATATATATATGTATATATATATATATGCATGTCTGTGTGTAGTAGTGAAATAAATACACCTTTATGTTGAACATGAGAATTTTTAACAGTAAACAGCAACATTATATTTGACATTTATGATACAAGGAATGCAATGTCTGACTGTGATGCCAGAAGATTTGAAACATTCTCCTTGGAGAGATGGTATAATTAGGTGATGCTATGCCAAAGCCATAAGAGGATTGTCAAACTCAGAGTCAAATAAAGAGCAATTGTGGTGAATTAAATCACTATGCTTTGAGGGAAAAAAAAAGACCTTACTTGATCTAATAGCCAGAAATGGTTAGAGCTTTTCTTACCTATGTTTTATTTCACCCAGAGCACAATGTTTCTAGCTGCACCATTTTCCCAACAGCTCTTCATGGAGGAGGTGTTTGTTATGGAGGGGCAGCACTTCTCTGTGTTGGACACCAGTCCTTGCCACACTCCTTTGGAGATCGCAGGGTCACCTGGCTAGCTGGCATGGCCTTTGGTGTGGAGTGTGGTTAGATCACAGCCTGAGATGTCATGGCTGCATGGAATACTTTTTATTACATCTGAATGACTAAACTAACCAATAACAGTAAATATTTAATGTGAGTCAGGCAAGCCTTATGAGTCAACACATTGCAGTATTACAAGATTCATTTTCATACCAGTTGAGCACCTTGGATTCCTGTAACTGTACTCTGCTGGTAATGATCTCAGACTATGGGATGGCAAGATGTGACCCTGTAGGTTTATCACAAACCAGGTCATTTGGATGCTAGGTAGCGCTCTGGCTTCCAATTGCTTGTGTGGTTTGAACTGTGCTTAACTGAAGAGCAAACACCATGAGAGATGGAAGTTTCCAAAAAAGAACATACCTCCACTCTCGCTTCTGGCTTAGTACACTGAAAAGACTTGTCTTTTAAAATATATGTAATCATTAAGAGATATGTAATATGCTTTTTAAAGATAGAGAGTTTGTAACTTACTTTCGGGTACAATTTAACATATAGGAAACCATTTGTACAGATACTGGTTATCAGCACCATGCAGTCATCAGTTTTAAAAATTGCAGAGGGGAGAGAGACTCACAGGACCTGTGGGAGATTCAGAGACAGCTGAGTCTCAAGAGGTTGATATATTCTGGCTGTTCAAGTTATCTTTTGATTGTGATAAGAAAGACTTCATCACCAGTTTTCTGCTCATGTAGCTTAAATACTTGCTTTGCTCTGCGAAAAAGCTGTGCCAGAGTTATTATCAATGCACATGATACCGTGCACCAGGTGTTTTCAATATGAAAAATGTCTTCAACATAGCTCAGTAGTAGCATAATTTCAGAGGTTATTTTGTTTGTTCTCATTGTTCCTCGTGTATGCGAGAGGGAATGCACATGCACTTCAATGTAGGCAACTAGAGATGAGAAAGCTGGTAAACACAAGAAATGCTAAGGTAAGGCACCACCTGTAGAAAGACAAGGAGAAATCAAGATTAGGGAACACATTTCTATTTCCCCCAGAAATTTTTAAATTGAGAGATGATACAAAAGGGAGAAACCTAATCTTTTACTCCAGTTTCATTCAGAGGTTTGTTTTTTATTTCACTTTATCTTCTAATATGACAAAGGTTTTCATTTGATTGTGGGATGTTTCTATCTCTTAAGGTAGAGGAAAGGGTTAAAACTGTACCAATGTGTTGCTAATTCCTCTTCTCAATGGCTAGGGTAATATATGGGAAGGTCTAGAAGCATGGCATTTTTGTATTTTAATCCTCTTCCATTAAATCCTAATGACTGGTTTCTAAACGATGTCATGCATTTCCTCCTCCTTTTATGGGGAGCTGTTTTATAAAGCAGCAGCTTGGAAACGTGCAGGAAGCAGTCATCTCTGGAATTGATTGCATTTCTGATAGAGCACTTTTGTACTGTATCCCTGGAGAAACACTGCAGGTCATAATGGCTTATGTTCTATGCTGCAGCATAATAATTTACAGAAGTAGAGCAAAGATGGAAACAAGATCTACCATCTTTAAGCCTCTTGCTAGACTCAGTTCTCTCAGTTTCTTTTTTGGTTTATTTGAAGAAAGCAGATTGTTATTATTAGTGGAGTGAAGGGCTATGTACAATACAATGAAAACCTCCGATTCTGAAACAGCTGATGTTTGTAAATTGGTTGGGAGTACGATCTGTGAGAAACACGTCCAATTTGATCAAGTGATGTGGAAAGGGCAGTTGAACAAAAGCAATATTTGCATACACTGGGATAGCAGTAATGATTGTGCCCCTTCTGCCTGTCACGCGGATTCATTAGAAATGAGTGTCAACCATTAAGCTTTGATTTTCAGCACAGATAAGTAATGAACAAACAAATAAAGGAGACAAAGGCTGGCCACACTGCAGGGTAGTGTGATGATCTGATTATGCTGAGAAACTGGTCGCCACTTTCTTCACTGGCTATTCAGTATAAGGGGATGCTTCCCATTATTTTTATTTCCCTAACTCTGTCCTCTGTCAAATATTGGTAAGAAATGTGTCGGTATTACATAAGTCTTCCCTGGAAAATTGCTTTCCTTGCCTCCTGATAGAAATCAACAAGACAGTCCCCTAAGTGAATCCTTCCTGATGTAGCAGATACAGTGAGTGCCGCGGTCTGCAGAAAGCATGTACAAAAAGGCTTTCTGAGGTTTATAAAACACACAGCATTTGCTGTGTTATCTTTTTTCCCATTTGCAAGTCCTGAAGAATGTATAAACGTAGAGATGGTTCTTACATTTTCTGTAGATGCCTGGATTTTTAACATGGGACTAAAGGCCTGTGCCAAATAGTAATTGGCACTGGACATCAATCATTCTACTAGTATTAGGCTGTCACAAACAATTTTGTATGACTGGACTGGCCTTAGCCTAAGCAGATTTCTGATGATACACTTACATGGTAACTCAGGCCAGTTTTTCTTTAATACTCTGCTAATTTGGATGTTCATTGAACTGTGAACTTTGGCACCAAAATTGCAGGTTGGCACAAAAGATGTACTGCTGTGACCAGGGAAGGGGAAGGATACTTCAAATATACCAGTAAATATAGTTCTGGTTCCCACTTTGACTTTAGGAAAGTCATTTAGCTTCTTATTTCAGCTTGCCCATTTATGCTATGGTGATGATACAATGTCACTGAGTACAATGCAGTTTAACAAATAATTATTTGCAAGGCATTTTGAGATTTCACATGAAAGGTTTTGCAGTAACAATGCCTGAGAACACTGCAAGGTCTTGCCAGTGAAGTCTGTAGTGGTCACCCTGAGATGAGACTTGAAAACTGAGAGAGAAAGCAATGGAGAAATGGGCCTCAGGTTACGAAAAGTGAAACAAAGTGGAGGCAAAACCCTTGGTGGCAAGAGTTGAGGCCTTTTTCTTCTTCCCCCTTTTTTCCCTTGTGTGCTGAGTAGCACTTAGCATTCTGTGTTAATATATTGGGATCAAAGCTTCTCATGTAGAGGAATCTAGCCTGTTATTTTTTCAAGTATTAAGTATGTAATAGGGATGGCAGAAGGGAAGGTGATTAATGGAAACTTGATATAATTGATTTGATTTTCACTAATGATGTCACTAGCTCCTAATAATGTACAATCATCTTTGCATTGAGAAAAATTAAAAACCAAAATGCAGCTATTGTAAGCTGTGGAACATCCTTTGTTACGTTTGTTCTCCAAAGCTCTAGATTTGTGCAGCGGTGGAAAAGGTACAAAGTGAACAAGCAGTAGAGATTTTTAGGTTTTACCTTTTTAACAAGATGGTTTGAAAATCCACATATATGAATTGTATTGTGTTGTTCTGTTGGATGTTTTGCTTTTCTGCAGTGGACACTGGCTCAGTATATGAGGGCTTGAGGAAAGCTAAGGTTGAAATTCCTACCAGAGTTGAAGGGTAAAGACCTGGGCTTTTTTTGGATACTTTTAGGCATATTGAATTGAATAGCTTATTCTGTAGAGGCAGCTAATCAAACAATAATCCAGGAGTAAGTGGCAACACAAGGACAAAGCAGAGAAAGACTGGGAAAATGGTAGAAACCTCAGACACATGGCTGTACATCAACTCTGAAAGCACAGTGCTAAACATGCAAGGAATATGAGTGATAATAATACATTAGTGACACATTAATTCTCTTTGCCTTTTCTTTCTACAGAAGAAAATAATTTCTTGAAGAACTTGATCCTGATTGTCTGTTAATGTTTGTATTTGAGAAAGGACTGATATTACAGACCACTATGTTCATGCATCATTAATTTTGGCCATAGGAGAGTCTGAGATTTTGGTCGCAAAACAATCAGAAAAGGACTCCCTGATTTCTTTTTTTTTTTTTTTTATTTTTGAATGTCCTTTTTACTCATTGATTTTTTATTTTTTTTTTATTATTTTTTTTAATGTGGTGAACACAGGCCTGGAGAGACACATCCTTATTTCAGTGCTTTTCCTACTGGGGTCTCTGGGCTATTAGTAAATCAAATTATATCATGTTGCCTTACATTTGAATGAAGCTGAGCTCTCTTTCTGTGCAAGGCAGGAAAGGGGAGTTGTCACTATTAATATATCTGTTTTCCAGAGGTCAATTAAATGGGTCTTTTATCGTCTTTATAACAGCAAATGTGATGATTGTGAAGACTGAAATAGAGTAATAAGACTCTTTTCATATAGAAAACAAATAAAAGTATGGTATAGAACTAGGCATTTACCCATAGAGATCAAAGAGGTGACTGCTTTTCCCAGGATCATTTCTTCTCCCTCCTGGATGGGGGAGGAACTTCTTATCTGTAAGTGCAGGAGAGGTGTTAAGAAGGAATAGCTGAGCTAGGAATAGACTGATTAATGCTCCTTTATTTCCAGGAGGTCACATCTTTAGTGGAGTGATGGTAATTTACTTATCTTGCACACTTTATTAACTTTATTAACTTTATTTAGTTCTTCTAACCAAAGAATAGCCCTAGATGCAAGTTTGAGCAGAAGGAAGCATCCAGAAGTCTGAAAAAAACCCTTTTGGCAATTTTTATAAACTGCCTACCCTTGCTGTAAAAATCCAGGAGTACATTTCCAGCTCTTCTCAAGCTACTATGCATTTCTAAATCTGTACTTTACATTAACACTTAGTATTTACAATAGGGTCTCTCTCTGGTCATTAAAAAGCACAGCTAGTATACATAAGGAAATAAGAATATTAGGATTATGCAATAAAATCTTTGCAAAGATGGCCACAGAGGGAGAGAACAAAGTGGCACTGTGTTTAATGAAATTCCTCCACAGTGGTCTCATCCCTTTGGATGGTACAGATTGTACAACAACATTCCCTAAGCACTGTAGGGTGCAGTTAGATTGTTGTGTGAAGACTCGATTCCTATGAGCAGACCAGTCTCTAGTAAGGGTCACATACTCAGTGTCCCAGAAAGAATGTTGATCACAATGTACTGGACAAAAAATTTAGGCATCAATAGTTATTTTGTAAGCATGGTATTGCCTTGATCTATGTTTCCTATCTGTATTAAAAAAGCCATTTTGATTTACATACAAAGAAATAAGAAACCCAGGTGTTACTAAAAATGCCATATTTTTTTTCATAGTTTTTTGTTCATTCATGGTCCATTTTTTTACCCTTTACCCTTGGGATCTCATGGTGAGCTTGTTTTGCTAGATTAAAGAGTGGCCTGTCATCAGAAACAAGTTGTCTTGTTTTATGAATAAACTAAACAGCTTAAACCTTTGAACACTTTCAGGATGAAGCATGTTTCCAACAGGTATTTGAGAGTGCAACTGTTTGCTACTCATATATAGCAGTTGCACTTATGTACCAGACAGAGGAAATATTACCTTAAGTATCTATTCATTTGCATCCATTTCTGCTTACTGTCTTAGTTACAAAAGGATGCAGATACAGCTGGTCTAGCTGGTTATGTATTGGGACTCTTTTCTTCCTTATTGTTACTGTTTTTATGAAATCTTTGAGCAATGTTCATAACTGTGTGACCCTCCATCTGACTATAGTAAAATGTGTTAGAAGATATTTTGCTTTTCATTTTCTAAAAGATAAACTCTAATGGCCTCTTTTACTCTGTAAGTATGACTATGACAAGTAGGTCAGACAAGAAGTCCCCTGCATGTATTCTGATTTGGGTTATCTCATTCTCTCCACCAAAATTTTCTTGCAATTTTAGGTCTCCTACCCAGTCATCTAGGAATGTGGCAGAGAGGTGATCCTTTATTCTGCTCCAGTTCTGCACTGCGCTGGTAGTAGATTTCCTTACATACCTTCTGCCCATCCACCACTTGGCTGAATCTTCAGTCATCTATGCCGTGTTACTAAAGAAGAGGAATAAACTAGAAATTAGCCTGTTTCCTGGAAAGGGAGGAAGGTTGTACACTATTGCACTATTCCCTCTGCAACATTTTCTTGCACATTCACCAGTATTCCCTTCCCAGTCAATGTTTCTGTTACTCGGCAGTATCAAGAAATCAAATGCGGTAGTTGTACAGCCTAACATAGCTGAATATTCTGGACATTTCTTCAATTAAATCTTGAAAATAAATTTCTGTTGAAATATTTTTCCATATAATACAATGTGTTCCAAAACACATTATGTTTTTAACATACACCTGGTCATTTTAGTTAGTGTGAATTTCAGATCAAGCTGTATGTTTAACATTCCTCAGTTTCCTGTTAGCATTTACCCTGCAGTAATCTTCATCAACAGAACAGTGAAAGGTTCTGTTTATCATTTGGTGTTCATTTATTATTAATCTAAGATTTGACAGACTCCAAGACTCTCTTGCTTTTTACTGTGCACATAAGTGAGCTAGAGGAACTGATAGGTTTTTCAGGTTTGAAGGAAAGAGTAATATACATTTTTCTGGAGTATTTTTTTTTTACGAATACATTATCTGCTCAAGGACATATTTATTTTCTACTTTTGATTTAAAACCGTGTCATTTTAAGACCAATTAAAATTTTTTTCCAAGTTTAAAAGGAGAGTGAAATACAATAGAAAGTACACCATAAAACCATCTGTGTTCTACTGGTATAAAATGTTTTTTAAAAAAAAAGTCCTGTTACACAGAAGAGAGCAGTCAATATATTTTTCATGCTCTCTGAGGGCAGTGAATCACATAAAAATGTGGTAGTATTAGTACATTTATAAATTCCTATATTTTTCTTGCATCGGAATTCTTATTAAGGAGATTATATTTCTAATTATTATCCTCAATATTGTTTTCAAAAGTAATTTGAGCTCCTAAATTTAAGTTCAGATATCATTGGTCCTCTCAGGGAAATTAAAATAAATTAAAATGCCTACATAACAAATGATAACATTTAGCTACTTTTGGGAGTGGGTGCTCCAGATCTGAGGTGCTTCCAACACAATTATTTTACCTACACAGTGGCCCCAGTTCAGCAAGTTGTCTCTGTTATAAGACCTTCTCTTACTTTAGACTACTATTATTCTCCTGATGTTTCATTCTGAGTGTGTTTTAGTAAATTGTTTCCTATTCATGCAGATAATAACCATTTACCAACCATCCCTGAATACTGTTGGAATCTTTCAGTCTTTAATCAAAGCTGTCATCTGCTCTGATTCTCTTACTCAGACTTACTTGTCTTTAGGTTTATTTGACCTTTTGGGGTAGCAAGGTCAGGTCTGAAAAGCTTTTAATCTCTCTAGTAACTAATATCTAGCAATACCTATCAAACTCAAGGACCGCCTTGGCTGCAGTGACCATGACACAGTGGAGTTCAAGGTCCTTAAGGCAGCAAGGAGGGTGCACAGCAAGCTCGCTACCCTGGACCTCAGGAGAGCATATGTCGGCCTCTTCAGGGATTAGTTTCATAGAGTACTATGGGATTAAGGCATGATCCCATGGAACAAAGAGAAGACCAAGAAAGCTGATTAATATTCAAGGATCACCTCCTCCAAGATCAGGAGTGATGTACACTCTTGGAAAGGATTTTAGCCTTTAGTGGGCTTTAAATTGATGCAAAGCAGATACAGAAAGAAACAAAGGTAAGGTTTGCCTATCATCTGTTCATAGTGAAATACAGTAGTAGTAGTCAAGAAGGTGTGCACCCACATGACATTTTGCTAATCAGTTGTACTTTGAAACAGTTGTGGAATTGCTGAGGTTATCTAGATTATGAATATTGCAAAAATCAAGAGATACCTGAGAAACTGAGTAGACGGTAAAATTCTCAGATGTTTTGGAGTCCACAGAAGTCTGACAGGAATTCCTATGCCAGTAGGAATCTGATAATTCTGATTTCTTCCCTGTGTATACCAGCTAAACTAAAAATCTGGCAAGCAGATCCTTTGCCTGATCAGACAGGTAAGTTCTGTACGTGCAAAATACAAGGGATAGTTTGTGTCCATCCCTCTGTGAGTGAGGCAGTAAGATTTCTTTCTTCATTCTCTGTATACCCCATCAGAGGAAACCTGCAAACACACCACTTATTGCTCTTTCAGCACACTGTGAAAATTGTACTATTCTAATGATAAGGTAGAGCCCATGGAAGTAGTGGGATCAGAATCATAATGAAAGCATTCTTGCAGCAACCAGTTGAAAAGATGCAGGAAAGCAGAAGGGAAAACAGTTCTTTAAATCTTTCTTACACTTTCTCATATAGTCACAGACAGGTCGGTGTGCAAGCACGAACACATAGGTATGTCACCCTACACCCCCACTCACAGCTGTGCAGTTATGCACATGTGTACATGGTTTTGCTCCTGGTCCAAGTCCAACTGGGAATTTGAAATGGTGGTGTGATCACAGTCTGTTACTCTATGGTGATAAGGATTTGACTTTCATGTTCACTGTTATCATTTTGAAGGTTAAATTCGGTCCCTGGGTCAGAAGCACTTAAGAATGTGTTCTGTCTGGACTACTTATTCTTTTAGATTCCTCAGGGAATTTCATCTGTGTCCCAGCCACCACTTGAGAAGGCAATGGGTCTACTGCAGGACTAACCCTGTCTTTCATCTTCTTCTGGTTGTCCTGGATAATGAATTTCACCTTGGACTGTAGTCAACCTGTCTTTACTGCCACTGTATGATTATGTTTTATGGGCATCTATAGACCAATTATGATGTGAGGTTTGATGACTTTTCCAGCCTTTATAGTCAGAGAATCAGGAGAAATCCATGACCATTGTGAAGGTACATTTAATGGAATCCATATGAGAACACAAGTAGGTAGGTATCACTTGTAAATTGTAAATTATGAACGATTTATTGAAATTATGTATGTTATAACACTATTATATCATTCTGACAGATTCACGTTATGTCTGATGAGAAGTCAGTCACTTACTCTTTGGAAAACTCAGTGAACGGTTAAACAGGTAGCAAGTCTTCCATGGGATTGTCCACCCCCATGGATCTGTTAGCATCTTCATTAACTTCTACTGTAGAAAGTGACTATTTGATTATTTCTTTTTAATTTTTCTCCTGCAACAGCAAATCTGCAGTGTGATGTGTGCTTTTCAATGTATTGGCCTACATCTGTAATGTGAATCAGTTTTGCCTGATTTGACCGCAAGCTGTGACTTACTATTGCATGTCTACATTGAGATTTCACAATAATTAAATCACTAAACTTATAAAACACACATTGCTTATTTCAAATCAAACATAACGTGAGACTGCATGGCATCTCTAGTACTAAAATGATTCACTAAATGCACATCTATGCTCCTAATGTTTATAGAGTTTGTAAATCCATCATCTGACACTTCCAGAAAGTGATTGTGTATGCAGTGTGGAGATCAATACCTTGTTGTTAGGAGATTGTCTTTCCATTAGTCTGGGAGATTGGTATATTAAGAATAAACTTATTCAACAGGACTCACTGTTGATGATTTATATCCAAACTGCTCTTTAATTTTTCTGGTAGAGTCAGATGTTTCTTTTTTTACGTTTTGTTTGGTATGCAACTTAAGCAGAAAATCCAAACCTAAAAGTAATAGTGGTCTGGTTTCCTGCCCACATAGCGTTCCTGTCTGTCTGTTAAGAAAGAAAAGCAGAAAATCCCATTGCAGTAGGTTCACCCCAGTCAAATGCCTTGTAGGGAATGAAATAGAAGTTCCCTAAAAAAAATGTCAGTGGTAGGCATCTTTGATATATTTTAACATATGAAACAATGGTGGGCATCTTTGATATATTTTAACATATGAAACTGAAATTTGACAATCTGTGTGTGTAGTGAAGACAACCAACAGTAAGGATTAGCAATAGCAGAACTAGAGTTACTAATGCACTGCTGGATTTGGCCAGGAGATTAAGGTTACAGCAGTCTGCCATTGTGATACAGACTAAGGTGTTATCCTCTCTGTTTGACAGTCTTTAAATTAAACATAAAGCTGCTGAATTTCCTGGTGGAGAGACAGTGAGAGAGAGGAAGAGATGGAGGGATTTACTCCTTAGGTGAGTAAAAATCTCTCTCATGCATACGAAGGTGTTATAAACCTGTAAGGGGAGGGCAGAAATCAGTACTGTTTGAAAGAAGTGGTGGTGTTATTTTATGTCAAGATTAGAGTCAACTTATGAGCCAAAAATTGTAGAGTAGGGATGCAAGGTAGGATGCTCTGGAAAAGTGACACTGCAGAACTGAGTTGACCAGAATCGGACTTTTTCTTCCAAGGCCAATTCTTTGCTTCACAAATGACCACAGCAAACAGTTTAACAAATGGAAGATTAAGAGGGATCTTGATTAAAATGTCTAAATGTGGAATTCAGAGTGTCAGAAACTGAAATGAAAAATAACATGCATATGTAGATGACTTTTGGGAAGATATGCTTTTGCTAAACTCAAACTACTGCACTCAGAAAAAGTGTACTTGAATGGAAATCTTTGGCCTTTGGTAGAAGATGCTCTAATGGTTTTTTTAGCTTTAACATGGGAAGCTATGACAACAAATGACTGCAACAGTAAAACTTTCCTTTCATTAAATGTAGCAGCTGCTATTAAAGAATCTGGCAGTGTTGTCTTCCCTGAAAGTCTGCAACACAGAAATTTAGCAAGGCAGGTTGCCAGGTGTGGAGCTGAATGAATGGCCTCTTACTTGCTGCAAATGAAGGTGGCTGTAATCATCTGACAGAAAAAAGACTTCTGATATAGTAGTGATCAAGGGCAGAGTTGAGTTTATTTGTGCTCCTTACTTCTTTACAATGTCATACTTTTCAATGTTTTAGAATTATATTGATATGGTCTGAATCCTGAACACTTTGAAACAAAACAAAAATGAGAGTGCTTTCTCCATATATTTTGGGGGTTTTGAGGGTGATTTTTTTTTTGTGGGTTCTTTTTTTTGTTTTGGTTAGGTGTTTTTTTTTTAACTAAATTCAGAACAATTCCTTAATTTCAGGTTTATAGTTAATGTGCACATAGCTTAAAATATAGGCAACATGCTATGGACATTCAGACAACATTCACTCTCTGAAAGGCTTTCAGTGTAAAAAAATATGACTTACATATCATTCATTTTATGTTTTCTGAGTTTTACTTAGTGGGCTGTGTTGCACTAGCTATGGTATTTCCTGCAAATATATAGTAAAAAAACATATATTTAGATCTGTGCCTGTATAATTGCATGAGTTTGTAGGTGACAGGTATCCTACCACAAATCAAATTAATCCAAAATTTGTGCCAAGAACCTTAGATTCTGCATCAGTGCCTGGGAATTTGGGGCATTTTTACAGGAACTTCAGATATGTTCAAATGAAGTTTCACATTTCAATCTGGACTTCTAATCTTCTGTTGTTATTGCTATATTATTTTGTGATGGTCCCATGTTTTCTGATGATCATTTCCTACTGTCAGACTTTTAGAATTAGAAGCCCTTTAAAATAAATGATGTTGCTGAGATCTGTGTCCTATTGTTTTAGTTTGCTTGCTAGTGCAGGGAGACATGACTGTTGCAGTTGATATTCAGCTCACATCTCAGGCTTTTCCTTGCACTACAAAGGCTTTGCTAGGGCCACTTTTGTGCATGATGAAAGCCAAGTACCTGGAACATATTTTGCAGCAAGGGATAAACTGCAGAGTCACCAAATCATGTAGCGTGCAGGACCCTGCCTGTAGGAACACATCTGTCTCTGTGAGTTCACATGGGTATTTAAGTATCCATGTGGACATAATGGATGCAAATAATTTAACTATGCATAATTATGTGCTTACTAACACAGAGGGAAGCAAGTTAAAATTTCATTTGTCAAGCTGAACCATATATATTTGCAATCCAAAGGAGCAAGGCTGTGTTTTTTTTTTTTGTTTCTCCTAGGAAGTGGGTAATTTCTTTTTTTTTTTCCCCTATAAATCATATCATCATTCATCCTGAAATGAGTCAGACAGATCTTTGTGCACAATCAGGTACATTTTCAGAATATTTTGACTCATTATATTGGGTCTGGCTGGGATGGAGTTAATTTTCCCTGTATCAGCAGTCACTGTGCTGTGCTTTGTGTTGGTAGCTAGAATGGGGTTGATGAAACACCTGTGTTTTGGCTACTGCTGAGCAGTGCTCCCACAGCATCCAGGCCATCTCTCCATCATCCCCCTTATCCCCAAAAGTCACTAGGCTGGCCTTGGGCAAAAGGTTGTGAGGGGATATAGCCAGGACAGCTGACTCAAACTGACCAAAGACATACTCCACACCATACTAAGGATGTCGTCTTTAGCAATAACATCTAAAAGACAGGAGGAGGAAGGGTGATCATTCTTTATTACAGCATTTGTCTTCCGGAGCAACTGCTACTCGTGCTGAAGCCCTGCTTCCCAGGCAGTGGCCAGACATCCTCTGCTGATGGGAAGCAGAGAATAAATCTTCTGTTTTCCTTTGCTTCTGTGCATGGCCTTTGCTTTTGCTTTATTAGACTTCCTTTATCTTGACCCACAAGGTTCTTTCCATCTTATTTCAACCCTGCCCCTGTACTGCTGAGGAGGGGAGTGATAGAGCAGATTGGTGGGCACCTGGTGTTCAGCCAGGGTCAATTCACCACACTCACTGACAATTTACTTCGTGAATAATGGATGCCAAATAAACTTGATGTCACCAATTATGGGGTCATCTGCAGCTGGCTGCAGATTTTATTTCAGTTATATTATGTCACTAGAGAAACACAGGTAACAAAATGCACAGGAAAATGATGATTCAGTATTCTGTCAGAAACAGTACTTTGAATGCAAAGGCTGTGAATCCCTGTGCCTGAGAGCACAACTCAGAGCATTAATTAAGAGCATGGGGCAGAAGGTTTCATCTTCATTTGAAATTTCCCTCAGGGTAACAGGGTGGTATCAAATCCTTGTTTGCCCTTCTGGGTATTTTTAATTACCTGCCTCCAAGTTTCCAGCCACTGGGGCTCCCTCTCTGTTACCATGACAACATCCCTGCTGTCAGCATCCTGAACCTTTCTGTCTATGCTCAGGTCACTTGGAAACCCGTCCAAGTAGTTTAAGCAATATGGAAATAATACAGATGTATAGAAATGCAGGAAGAGTGTTCATTTTCTGCCTTCCCCTCACAGCTTCTGGGAGGTAGGTGGAATCCTGCAATGTGGATGGGGACTGCTCGTGTATGAAAATCTGAACGGTTGGCTTGGTTGTCTTCTAGGACAGCAAAGCCTTATCTCTATAACTTGTGAAATCCATCAGGTTTCTAGTGAAGTGTTACATGGTGAAAGAATGAAAAAATAAGGCAGTGGAAGGAGGGGAGGCAGTAAAGAGGATGCCAGGGAAGCAGCTGTCTGGTTATTGCCAGCTGAAACCCGCCTGGAGCACCTGGGGCTCTTGGGGTCACAGAACTATAGAACTGTTAGGGTTGGAAGGGATCTGAGGCAGAGCGGGGCCAAGGATGTGGTGAGAAGAGACTGCCCGGGGCTGCAGTCCCAAGGGGGTGTTCACACCCCTTGTACAATTTGCGAGCCCTGGACTGCTCCTCCTGGCTTCTCCAGACTGGACTGCAGGCCTGGATTAGGTCTCTTATCCCTAGGAGTGTGCTGTTAAGGCTTGTGGGCCATAATATACCAACAGCATGGCAAGCTGTATGAAAGATCACTCTTTTCACCTGAGTGCGCTGGCCCTCTGCTGTTGTGCCAGTCTGTCTCCCCCAACTGGCCACAACACGTTTGGTTTCTCAGTTCTTGATGGGTTAATGAAATTCCTCAACCCAGCTTCTTGTGTATATAATCCAAGGGACACTGACAAATTTGCACTGTGTTTCTATGGTCCTTTTAGAAACAGATATGGTAAGGAGTAAGGCTCATCTGTTGTTGCTCCTGTTACAAACCCCCCAAAATAGGAGCTATTCTCAAGTGTCATCTTGCACCCTGTCACCCAAAGTGTTGCTGTCTGCCATTTTTTTTGACAGTACATATGTCTATGTATTAGTAACGGACTTGGCACAGGATGTCATTCTTGGTAGACTATCCTAGAAAGTAAACCTACAGATTTATGAATATTCAGCTGGCCATTAAAGGGCATGCTAAATCTTACAGAAGATGACTTTAGAAAGAATGGGAGGGAGTAAACAGACTATTGATCCACTCACATTCATGCTTATTACTCTCTGCAATAAGGATTCTCCGTGTCTTCCAGCTAGAGATGAAGGCCATCTGGGCTGAAGAGAAGTATGCCTCCTAATGCAAAGTAAGACATAGGTACATGGAAATACATGTGCAAAACCCCAATATTTACTGTCTTTTTCTGTTTGGTTTTTTTTTTTTTTTTGGCATGTTTTATATCTTGGGGCACAGGAAAAAATGTTTTGTTTTGAAGAAGCTGTTTTGGAGTGATTTTGTTCTCTCAGTTGTTTAAGTTCTTCAGGCTTCCAAACTTAACTTCTTTAATTAACGTAGAGGGAAGATTAGGGACAGAACCACAAAGATTTGGTTGTGAAGGGGTAATGCTGCATGGCTTTGACAGGCTCAAAAAAATCACCTCTCATACAGCTGGATCTATAGTATTAAGCATAGTATTAAAGCCACGAAGAATGGAAGCCTAAAACAAATATGATTTCAGTAAAGGTCATCTCATACACTGGACATGTCATGAAAATTTTGAGGTTAGCATCTGATTATGGCTTTAGTTGGCTTCCCATTAGTGATTCCACATCTATTACTTGAGAAGTTTTTCCTCAGTTAATGTCTCTACCTTCTGGCAGCAAATCAGACACACAAACAAAATCAAACATGCTTCTTTTTTAGGCAAATGAAAGAAAAGTGCTCAGAGAAATATCTGCCTCTTCCCATTTATTTTTATAGTTATGTACATTATATCATCATAAACAATCAGAACCATGTAATTAATTTCTGCATACTCACACTTTTTAATATGTAATGGTGGCACTTTAATCCTTGCCTGAGTTTCTTGCACTTACTCTTTTTTTAATTCAGTGTTTTAGGAAACACTGTGTGAAGAAGAACAGAGTAGCAGAGGAAGGAGCTGTGAGCTGTGAGGGTCATTTACAGGATCACTAGAACAAAAGGTTGAGATGCCTCCTACAAATGTATGGGGACCTGTGGTCAATGTGAAGGACTGAAACTCTGACTCTGTATGACCTTGGACTTTATGTCTGTTTAATAGGCTTGCATCCTGGCCTAAGCCTGGCAAAATTCTCTCAGGGGAGCTGGAGAAATAACCTGCTCTGAACACTGAATCTGAGTACTTAAAAAATAAACAAAGGCTGTAGCTACTCTTCTAAACCTATATTTAGGAACCTGAGCAAGTAACCTGATTTCTGAGGCACTGAAGTCAAACTCTGAATTAAGGTTTTTCCTGACATCTGTGGGAGTTGTTATTGTATGAACTTCAGAAAATCAGGTCATTCATTTTTCAGTTCTGACTTTGGAGTAGGAATCTAATTCTATGCTCTTAATTTTTGAAATCTGAGTTTGCCTGTGATCTATGCTCAGGTCTAACTTGGTATTGAGAGAGATTGGATCCAAGTTTAAAAAATGGCTTGTGGAGAGCTGAAAAAAGCCCACCAACATAGCAACATTATCTTTGCTATGTTTTTAAGGGAAAGAAGTCTTAGAAGCATAATTTAATTGCTGTAATGGTAGGATGTTGGCTAAGGGAAAGAAACACAGGACATCTCAGTCAGCCCTTTTGTCTGCCTAGCCAAGGTATAAGTCTTAGGATTTTATATCCTCTTTCTTTTTGAATCTGTAGCTCAGGATTGTGGCTTTAGTCACAGATCTACCTTGGGCCTCCTGCCTGCAATCTTACCTACTGCCCTGCTTTGCTTTGGACTGCCTGACAAATCAACACTTGGATCTTCTACACTGCAACCTCAGGAGCTAAACATGAGGGTAGTGGGTCCGTGTCCTCATTGCACTAGTGGTAGATACTGTCTCTGATATATATGACTAATGGGTATTTGTTCAGAAGAGATGTGACATACAGGCATGTAGGGAAGAAAAACAAGAGATTAGTGTAAAAAAAATCGATGTGTTTGCTTGTTTTTAATTTAGCACATTTACACCACCTTTGTTTAGGTGAGAAGGCCATGAAGAGATATTTGGAACAGAAAGAGTTACCACAGCTTAGCAGGTCAGCTCTCTGTTTATGTGCAACTGTCAAGGCAAATGTGATGGTGGTTTAAAACTAATAAATTTTAGTTAGCAGGTACTATGCTCAAGGGTGAGTTGCCAAGGTTCATCCCATGAACCAAGACAACAATTTAGTCCATTTTCCTTCTTAGTACTCAGTAATCAATAAATATTCTGTCTGCTTCTCTTTTGCTGATTCATGACAGGTAAAGACAACAAACTTCCTTAAGTAATGATGTGAGTAGCAAGAGCTTGTACTAACAGAGAGCAGGAATCCAAATGTAGTAACTCATATCCTCTGTAGATTAACGTGGCCGGGGGACACTAACAGACATCCACTGGAGGGCTGCGTATGCATTCAGGCATAAGTTACAGTCTTTCCTATCTTCATCAGTTAATATGAATTTGACAATATTGATCAAACTTATTAAGTTTCTCACCTCTTTTATTATGTTGTTTATTTGGGTTGTAAGTACTTTGGCCCATGGAAAGTCTCTTGTCTTCAATTAATGCCATTTGCACTGGCTGCAGCTACATAATTAGATAACGTTTCCATATGACATTATAAAGTGGTGATTACCAGTGAGTGACTGATGCATTGATTCCTGTTCCATATAACCAGCTATATAAAACTGTGCTGCCATACAGAAAATGGCTAAGGCCAGGTCATGTTCTGATAAAGAGTGCACCTGGACTTCAGCTGAGACTTAGTATGGCCCTGCTTTAGAGATTTACAGAAATTTAATCAGGGCATGAAGAAGTTTAGCCTAGAAACCCCAATTAATCCTTCTGCTTGGAGCCCATTGAGACCTCTCCAGTTATTTCAAGTGTGCGTGGTAGTCTGTCAGTGACTCCAGTAGTCACTGTTCTTCAGATTCAAAGAAATACCTGAAACAGCTGAAATATGAGAATGCCATGTAAACATCTGCTTTGAGGTCTTAGTTATCAAACAAGTATCTTCATTACTGTCAGTGCTGTAATTCTTGACCATTTGAGTATGTTGCCACCTTTAGGAAACATCTTACCAGTGATATTAGTTTTGCGTGTCATCCTTGTTTTCTCCTTGGCAGATAGCTAGCCATGTGAAAGTGAACTACTTTAACTACTTCAAAGTGAACTACTAACTACTTTAGTGATGGTGCACTAGTTGATTAGTGTGCACGTGTGTATGGAATAGTGGAATCAAAATAATCAAAATGGACAGTATTAACATTTCCAATGCTTTAACTATGTCCTTGTTAAAACTGACAAAGCTGGGCAAGCCATTTTGCAACTTGTAGTCTGATCACATTTGAAGAACTGATGCTTGTGTTTTATTTTTGACTTTCCCCTCATCCCATGGAAAGTAAGCAGCTGATGTGAACACTTGGAGCTCTGGATCCAAATGCATTTATTCATGGGAGGCTGTGCTTCTGGTGGCCCATCCTTTCCAAGATAGGCTTATATAGTTCACTCTGCATACTGAAAAAGTGTTGTTGTAAAAAAGTGCATGTAATTGAAGTATTGCATAGAATAGTTGGTACAGCTAGTGTGTTATGTGACCTAGAATTTACATGTGGTTGATGTATATTAAAATAATCTCAATAAAGAGAAAAAAATAAAAGGAGGGAAAAGGTTTGTCTTATCTAGTAAACTTAGCAGAGTATGTTGTTTAGGGTATGATACCTGAGGGCAAGTACAATAGTGGAATTTATATACACACGACTACAGTTTCAGGAAATGGTTAGAAAAACCTATCTGGACAGTCTCACCTCTCTCTTCTTTCAGATATATTTCTTCTACTAATTAATAGATACTCCTTTGTCGCTTGTGTCTCTGTTTCCGGTGAGCAACTGTAGTTAACTAAGTGCTTTTTGAAGACTAGGACAGATTTTCTATTTTTTTTTCTTACATTAAAAACAGCCAAAAAGCACCTCTTCTGGCATCAAGGAACCTATGCTTTCATGAATTGTAAGAATTAAGATTTTCTTCTTTTTAAGTGCACTTCTTTCTTCCACCAGTAATTTTACTATCAAATGCACTGAAGAAAATAGTCCTGGAAAAAGGTCAGTCCTGTCACTGTTATGTACTTAACAATTCTGTGAAATTAAAGGTGTCTTTGCACTTAGCACAAGAGTAGATATGTAATTTCATTCCAGTGCAGATTGGTTACAACATTTTTTCATAATTACTTTTCTTTGTAAATGACATTGTTTTATGGCTGTAGGCCAAGGCCGTTCAAAAATGTTAAAGTTGCATTTTAATGGGTTAGTTTGCTTTCAACAAAGAAAATATTTTTGTGGATAAGTTTTGAGTTTTATAAAATATTTTTTAGCGCATATGATTTAAAACCGACGACAAAACGCATTAATATTCCAGGTATTAGAAGTGTAATTGTTCTTTCTCCTAAGGTAATATTAAATTGGTTTATTTGACAATGGTCAGATCCATAGCATGGGTTCCCAAGTCAACTTGGTCCTTACTGCGTTGCAGTAAAAGGAAAAATAATTTTGGGATGTGCATGGAAGAACATGTTCTATCAGGCATGAAATTTCTACTTGGAACCAATAGGAAAAACCAAAAGCAGGTCTACAGTTATACATCATAATTATCAGCAACAAAATATAAAACATAGTTCAAAAAACCCAGTGGAAGAACAGGAAATCAAAGTATCAAAGTTGTTTTAATTTCTGTTTTCAGTCTGACAAAATGGGGTATGTTGTATTTTGTACC
Source organism: Neopsephotus bourkii (assembly GCF_033783945.1). NCBI lineage: Eukaryota > Metazoa > Chordata > Aves > Psittaciformes > Psittacidae > Neopsephotus > Neopsephotus bourkii. The sequence goes on along the minus strand of NW_026902293.1, from coordinate 11,690,409 downwards.
TAAAATTGTATTCCATCACTAGATATGCATGCACAAATATAGACAAAAAAATATGTATGTATGCAAACACATAGGTATGGCTACAGTAGATGTGCCTGAGTAATCAACAGTTTAATATGGAGAAAATTACTTCTGGGATAAGGGAAGAAATTCACTTAAATTTAAGTTTACATATTTTCATTCATATGATTGAAAAAAAAAATTGAGGGAAGATTATATGTCTTCAGAAATTGGGTAAGTGGAAAAGATAGTGTTTGAAAAAGGTAAAAAGAAAAGGTTTTTAGTTACTTCTAAATGAAAGATTTTTTTCAATAGCTGTGATTGAGTTATTTCAACTTTTTCTGGAAAATCAAGTTCAGATGTGGATAAATTCCTGACAAAAATAGAAAACTTGGGTAAACTAAAAATGAAAAATGAAAACTAAAAATGAAGCTGTAGAAGACCCTGTATAAGATACAGTTCAAGACTTAAAAGCACCAAGAGATTCACCCAGAGGCTGACTGTTGGTTTCCAAATTTTTGCTTTGGCTTGATTTAAGAATGATCCCTGCTGGAGCGTGGCTCTGCACTCTGGATGCAGCACTCCCACTGTGTTGCTCCTTCAGCATAGTGCTGCGACAGACAAGCTTTTTCTGTGGAGCTGCTTTTAGTTGGGTTTCCTTCAGTTTTAATGGCTGTCTGATTTCTTTTCTCCCTTCAAGAGGGATGTCTCTGCAGGAGGGGCTATAGCATCTTTATGGAAAAAGGTTATCTTGCTTTTACAAAGAGTCCTTTATAAGTCCTTTTTGATTTTTTCTTAGGCGTGTGGCTGAGTGGACATTAAGTCACATTCTCTTGATGTGGCAAGTTCAGTTATTTGCAGGAATAAGGCCTGCAAATAGTGACTGGTCACAGTCATCATTTGTACCTGACCAGTTACAGATTTCTCTGACCTGGGAACACAAAAAGTTATTTCCAATAACTTGAGTTAAAGACTTTCTACACCTTATAGACTTATTAATGATTTATTATTTCACAGTCATCTTTTTGGGACAAAAGTTGTTCTTTGATGTTTGCTTTAATCTTCCAGTATAAACAATCATGCTGAAACCTCATAAACCAAAGCCCAGAACAACTAGTATGACATTTGCTCTTCTTAGATAAGGACAGCACAAATGCAGTTGGTTTTATTTATATTTGTATAATTTAAAACTTCTAGGAGATAATTAAATGGCTGTGTTTCATTTGATTCAGTTAAAATCACAAAAAAAGGATTTTTATCCAAAATTTAAATACCTTATTCCTGCTTGTGGAATAGGTTCCATCTATGTTGTGTGCTGCTTAATCACACTGGATTCAAAGGCTGAAAAAACACCTTTTTAAGAACTGGAAAGGTCTGCACTTTATTCTGGTTTTAGCACACTTTCCATTTTCATTCTGGCCAAGTTAACTCAGTAAATGAGCACATACCTCATCTTATGGTTTCAAGAAAGGTGTTTCAAATATTTCTTAGAGCTCAGACTTAGAATCCTAAAATATCTGATCTTGGGTCTTGGTATAGAAACATAGTTTGTCAAATTGCCGAATAAAATTGAATTTGGACCATTTTTTCTCATCCCTTCTTAACTCAAATATCTGTCTTTCCTCCACTGTCAATGGTGGATTTACAACAAAAAAATCTGCACTTTTTAATGTATTTTTTTAAATCTTGATATTTTCTCTTCATTTTTCTGAGTTTTGCTTGAATTTCTAAATCAAAGATCAATGCTGGGAGTGAAACCTTCTTGGAATATTTGTGGAAATGCATATTTTTCTAGAGTGTAACCATAACTTCTATGAAAAATGGCAATCAGTGGGATGAATGTGAAAATTAAGAACACAGATGACATCAAAGCCAACAGGAAAGCAAGGGAGATAACAGAAACATGAAAAACAAAAAGAACCTTAAAAATGCACCTGGAAATTGCAAAGGAGATAGTCTTTGCTGTGATACACTTCAGCTATATCCACAGCTGTTCTAGCAGCCAAGGTGGAAAAGTGTTCGTTGTGCCTCAGGTTTGCCTGTTCAGAACTTCTCAAACTATTTTATATTTTGATAACATTTTTAAGCACTTCATTAATATGAAGATGTTTTCTTCTAAGGGTGGGGTCTTACCAGGGCACTGTTTGCTCTTTCAGAGCTATGCATGAATAGCTATTACTTCTCTAAATATGGTGCATGTGTTTCTTTTCTCTTGGTTTTGATGGGTCAGGAGTAAGAATGGGTGACTCTAGGTGAAAGAGGCATGAACTTCACAAGAAAGCAAAACCATGAGTTTGGGAACTACAATGTTGTTTTGTCTTAACAGATATTTGACTACCTTTAAATCTCAGTGAACTTGCCACGCAAATAATGCAGAGGTTTGTCACACATGTATTCAATTAGCTAGAGGCTTATTTGCTTATCCAGGAAAGTTTTCCTAGAACTGGAAATGCTTCAGTGAATTGAGTAACTGCTGAGTGATGGGGACTATTTTTAAAAATATGGTGCCCCAGGGGTTATCACACAACAGACCAGATGAAGTGAGCTTTCAGGGAGGTCTGTAATATAGTACACTTAAGGACATCTATAGAAGGCTAAATCACCACCTTCTCATTTCAGAGAAATCAGTTCAAAAAGAATAGCTCTTTCCACCTGATGGGGAGACAGGGAGTCTTTTTCCACCATTTCTGTTTTACCTGAGGCAAATGCATTAATCCCTGTTGAATGCAGATCTCTGGCAGTAGTGTAGCAACACTGCACTACAAGAAGAAGGAGCCTTGTTGACAGGAGGAAGAATGCTCCCCTTGATGAGTCTGTGCTGTGTGTACCTTCATCTGTTTGAAAGTCAGATGCTTAGTGTGAGCAGATGCGAGAAAAGGCTAGGATGAATCACTGCCTGGCAATAGCCATTTCATTCACTGACTACAGCGACAGTCAGAATGACTGGCTAAGATGCAATGCCTTTCAAATGGCTAAAATTAAGGGAGGTGAATCCCAGCCAAATGCTACTGATTATGTACAAACATACATAATGTGGGGTTTTTGTGTGTGTGTGTGTGTGTGTGTATGTGCGTGTGGCAAGCACAGCTGAATTCAAGGAAATGGAAGGAAGTAATGTTCTGTAAAGAAACCAGTAGGAAACAATGCTGAGAAGATCTGTAATCCATACTTTGATATTAATGAAAGACGTGGAAGAATGCTGCTCACCAGACTTCCTGGCTTACTGCTGATATCTGGTCATTGCTGACTGCTAAGGAGCAAAATCTGGGATTGCCGTTAAAACAGTCAGTGCCCCAGGTTATTAGCAAGGGGTGGACAACAGGATAGAAGGAGGAAATTACAGCAGAACATGCCTCAGTGTGTTGATACAGAATGTGTTACAATGATGACTATATGCCCCATGTGGGGAATCAGACATGCCAAAGGGTGTGATGGATTAGGTCTCTGGTGATCTATTGAGAAGGTCAATGTCTGGAGAATATGACACTACCTATGTAATTATGAAAGATGAAAAGGTGAAAGAATATGAAAGCAAATGTTTTATGGGATGAAAAAAATCCCTAACGATTAAGCAAAGTACTTGTATTTGTTAGTAATAATTTATTTTTCCATTTATCTATACCTGATTGCTATGTTAACAATGTCAGTATTTCTTCCTATGTGTAATATTGATTCTTTGGTGAAATGGAGATATTAATGGAGCAATATGCCCCTTTATCTTGTGAATTCTTGGGAAATTATGACCATGAATCAAAACCTAAAATTAAGAAAATGACTTATTACTTTCCTCTGATTATTTGATGATAATTTTATTAATCTCTAACCTAATCAAATAAATTTTTTTTTTTTACCTTTTTACAATATTTTTATTGTAGTCCTCATGCTCGTACATTCTCCATCACACACATGCTCCTGAATTTGGGAAAAAATAATCAAACTTGCCAGGTGTTAGTGGAACTGCCCCATGTATTGTACTGGGGAGGATCAGCTGGAAGACCATGGTCATTGGAGGAAGTGATCTGAGCAGGGATATTGCCTTTCCCTGCACTTCATCATGTTGCTGCAAAATTAATTCCACTGGGTTGTCACTTTGCTCCCTCCCATCCCCTCATCATTCCACTGCTGGTTGGCTTTTCTTTTTATATGTTAGCAAATGTGAAGCACTTGACTTCACCTTGAAGGCCCTTCAAAGCTGCACTTTCCCTACAGATCATCTATAATTCACAGAAAGTGTCATCTCTCAGCCCTGATAGGTTTGAAATGTTAACAAGTGAGTGTTGAAGCTGGCATCAGTGACCTATCAGGGCCCACCCTGGGTCTCATCGCTCCCACCTCCTCCCTTGCTGGTTGTCTGTTCTCATGTGGTCAGGGCTCTGTCCTTTTTTTTCCCCTGACCTTGTACAGAGCCAAACAAAATGGGGATCTTCTCCATGACTCACAAGCACTGTCATAACAGGAGCTTGTAAGAATAGAAATGTAACTGGAACTCATGAGCTTAGTTAAGACCTAATGGTAGAAAGCCTTGATTCAGTAAGGAATTTGTCAGACACACACTTTGCTGTATTTATTTCTGTCCCACTGACTTCAAATGGATACAGTATATTTATTTTTATGTGTGTGTTTAAGCATCTGGTTGAATCAGGCTGCTAAACAAGCTGTAAGTTTGGTGTGATCAGCCATGTTGTCTTTTCATTAGACTACACAGGCCCCACATTGCTACCTTTGCTCTTTAAGCTGTGTGCAGACACTTCATGGGGAATACCATTGGCACAGTGGCAATTAACCACACAAGCAGGAGAAGTGGATAAAGCTTTGTTCTAGGGCTGGTGCTTGGCAAGAAGGTCATGTCTTCAATTTGGGGTTAATTACAAATAACCTCTGGTATTGCATAGCTGCATCCATGCACATGTGAATAGAATTAAAAGGTGATATATGGAGATTAAAGGGAGGCTGGAAGCCTGGAGAATGAAAATTACTTAGTACCTCTAAATGTGCTCAGGCAGCCCATCATGTTACAGAACAAGAACACATTTGTCTTCTGACAGACAGGTGTGACCTCTATGATTTACTCTATGTACTAAATGCTGGAACAGATGCTGGAATATGGGAAAATGTGTTTTGTATAGTAGGGCTAGGGCAAAGGAGCACATTATTAGTTGCTTTGAATTTCTGGAAAAAAAAAAAAGCTTTAAAAGCAATATAGCAGAGCTGGGTGTATTCTGCAGAGATGTAAATAGACAATAATGGTACTCTATAAATTTCTGTCTTATTTATGGAAGGCCCAACGGATTGCATTTTGGGTTTTGTTGCTGTACAGGCTGAGGCAATTTTGCACTTTGCTCGTATGAGGTTCCTATTTTGGATGCTGCAGAGCATGAATGGAGTAAATAAGGCAGCAAAGGAAAATTTAAAGAAATCAAAATGAACAGTATGGGATGAAGGGATTCTCTAGAAATGCTTAAACCTGGGCTGAACTGAAATCCTGTGCATCTCCTGCACAGTTGTAGAAAGTCAACATGTCATCTGACCTTATGAAACAGTCTGTACATTTACTAGTGACTGTTTGCACATCTATCTGGTTAGCTCTTTTGGCCAAATGACACACAACCCACATCGAATCCGGGTCCCTGCTGCTACCTCCTGCATTGCTGACTGCTCTGCCCTTCTCCAGGTAACATTCAGTCCCAGGGGAGCAGCTGGTCACCTCCTGCTCACTGCCATCGAGCACAGTGCCGTGACAGCACTGCAAAGACCCCATCTTTTCCAGGTATTTTTTTTAACCCTCTTTTTTCAGTCAAGTCACAGCCTTTCTGCCCTGGTCAGAAAGCCCTCAAGAATATGAGAGAAAATTATCTGCCTTTATAAAGTAGTTCATAAACCAAGAATATTAAATTCTGCACATTTCTAAACTAACTGCTTTAGAACATTATTTGTTTATTTAGACTTTTAAAGTTTGGAAGGAGTTGTGAGGAGCAGAGATTTGTTTGTACCATAATATCATCAAACATTTTTTTAAACCATATTGAAGAAATACTGTATTACTAATTGAAAGCACAAAGTAATCAGGGTTTACCTTTAAGTAAAGGATAAATAAAATTATTCTGATTCCCCAGTTATTTTATGATTATCTTCCTAGACAAAAGGTACCTAAAGTTTTAAAGTGGTAAATGGTTGTAAAAATGTAAAAGATTCAAAACCATAAAGGATATATTAAAGGTTAACGGGATGCCCCAGTTACCGACTGTGACAAATTTTCTAATAAGTTAAGAAATAAAAATGCTTTAAGGTGTCTGAGTCCAATTTTTATCCAGTAGAAGGACTGGTGTGTATAAATCCCCACACAACTCCTTTCGTCATGTTGTTTGTAAAATTTTTGCAAGTCACCTGCGATGATTCCCAGCAGAATCATCTGTGCAGGAATGGCTGGAAAAGATCGCATTCGGAGGTCACTCCACACCAGGAAGTGTGGCATTAGTAGACACAAGAGAAACTGTGAAATTGTAGCTTTGAAAATACAAACCAATCCTCATAGGCCACCATGTGGCCAAGGAAGATCCATCATTCGTTACCCATAGGGTACAAAGTTGTCCATACCCTGAGGTCACTGGCCCTGCCCAGCCTCCCCCTGTCCTTGCCCAGGGGCCCAAGAACCCCATTTCAGATTAGGCCTGGGCATCAAGTCTTTGCCCAAGCTATATTTTAGATTAACCTCTTCCTAGTCCTTGGTCCCAGGATGGATGTTGGACCTACATAGTAGGCTTGCCTCCAGCCCTGTGTCTGTCTCCATCACCTGCAGCTCCTTGTGGGAGTCCCTGGATGGGGTCTCATCCTGATTCATCTCCTTGCCTTGTCTGGGACTGTCAACAAAACCTCTCCCTACCACTGTGACCAGAGCCCTGTGCCAGTTGCAAACCAGCAGTGTACTGTGTATTCTTTAACATCATGTCTCTTCTGAGCTTGGCTAACCTTCTGTTGTGCAAGTCATTCCCTTGACAGCAGTGACTTGTGTGCGTGTGTGCTCCTGAAGAATAAACAAACGTTTCATGCTGTGACCCTGAAAGCTATGTTTTAATGAGCTATTGAAAAGCCAAGGTTTTCTGCCGCAATACATGTTATCCTGTCCAACATTGCAACGGGACAGCTGTTTATAAGTCTCTGGTGCACAGTCCCAAATGCTGCCTTATTCAGAGGCTTTTCTTCCTCAGCTAAATAGTCAAGGGAGAGAGAGGGGAAAGAAGATACTAGATGGTTGAAGCAGATTTCTGCTCTTATTGAAGGACTTTGGAGGAGCTTCGCTATTGACAGTGTTTACTGGACCCAAGCAACAAAGTCCCTGAGCTAAAGTATTCCTTTACAAATGCTGCCCTTAGCTGTATCATTATGACACCATATAAGGTGTGGGGTTGAATATTTCAAGTTTTGAATTCCAATAAGGTAATGGCAGACATACACGTAACACCACAAACCAGAGTTTGTGCTGTAAGCAGAATCACACAGAATCATAGAATGGTTGAGGTTGGAAGACACACTTGGGGGTCATCTGGTCTAGTCCCACTGCTCAAGCAGGTTGTCTAGGAGCATGTCCAGATGGCCTTTGGATATCTCTAATGTTGGAGACTCCACAATCTCTCTGGGCAACCTATGCCAGTGCTTGGTCACCCTCACAGTAAAAATGTTTTTCCTGATGTTCAGATAGCTCTGTCCTTTTTGCACCCTCCCTTCAGGTGTTTATAGACTATAATAAAATCACCTGTGAGACTTCTCTTCAGGCTGAACACTTGTATCTCTCAGCCTTTTCTCATAGGAGAGGTGCCCCAGTCCCTTAATGATCATTGTTTCTCTTTGCTCTCCAGTATGTTCATGTCTCTCTTGTACAGAGGAACCCAGAAGCACTAGTTATCCACAATTTCTAAAATATAAAAAGGGGTCCTGTGGAGATTTTTGACCATGTACCATGGGGCAGGATAGAAAGGTTGTGCCAATTGAAATGCTCATACTGATTACAGCACACCCATTCTTCACCATCTTTGGTATATATGGTTGCAAACAAACTTGGTTTGTGTACCATGATTTTTCTAGCTGAGATACAATGTTAAAGCAAAGGATGATGGCTGACACTTCAAAAGCACCTTGGATTCTTTTCAGATTTTTAGGGTGATTTGAGAATATTCACTATTGGAGCCTCAGAACTGTTCTTTGCTAGAAAGCTGTGGGCGATTTTAGTCACACCAGCAGCTACCAGGGAGAAACGTTTCCAATGTGTGACTATGATATCACTTTCACGTGTGCCAAACTGAACAGCCAAAAGCCACTTACAAGTGTATTGGAGCATATGGGTAACTTACACAGAGTAACAGACTTATGTCCACAGTACAAGGTTTATGCAGACAATATAGAATCATAGAATAGTTAGGGTTGGAAAGGATCTTAAGATCATCAAGTTCCACCCCCCCTGCCATGGGCAGGGACACCTCACACTAAACCATGACAACCAAGGCTCTGTCCAGCCTGGCCTTGAACACTGCCAGGGATGGAGCATTCACAACCTTCCTGAACAACCTATTCCAGTGCCTCACCACCCTAACAGGAAAGAATTTCCTCCTTATATCCAATCTAAACTTCCCCTCTTTAAGTTTTAACCCATTACCCCTTGTCCTATCACTACAGTCCCTAATGAAGAGTCCCTCCCCAGCATCCCTATAGGCCCCCTTCAGATACTGGAAGGCTGCTATGAGGTCTCCATGAAGCCTTCTCTTCTCCAGGCTGAACAGCCCCAACTTTCTCAGCCTATCTTCATACAGGAGGCGCTTCAGTCCTCTGATCATCCTCGTGGCCCTCCTCTGGACTTGTTCCAACCGTTCCATGTCCTTTTTATGTTGAGGACACCAGAACTGCACACAATACTCCAGGTGAGGTCTCACAAGAGTAGAGTAGAAGTATAGTTTTAAATTTGCAAAAAAAATCCTCCTTTGGAAAATGAGAAAAAGATGAAGATCTATAAGACCACCCAGAAGGAAATGCACAGAATACATTTCACCCATACATTTCATTAGGCAATCTTCTGTATGTGCGGAAGATACCAGAAAAACTGCAAGAACGTCACAGACTTAAAAAAAAAAAAAAGGGGGGGGGGGCAGAAAATACAACAGCATTGCTGCCTGCTGATTGCAATTTCATCTTCTGGTAACATTACATGCTGATGAAAACAGGAATTTGTCCATCAAAAATGTGTTAATGGATCCTTTAGACTGCATGTGCAGTGCTGCTGGGAGTCACAGAAGAGTGACAGCTCTGCTGACCACAAATCGTGGTCAGGAGTCACAGAGTGCTGCAGCACTGTTTCTTGTTGGCTGTTAACATGTTTAACGAAAATGTCATTTATGATACTTTTATCCATTTTTTATTTTTTGTCATTTTTTCGTATTTTTTCATTTATGATATATTTAATCAAGACGTATCTTACATAAATTTGTTAAATTTGTATACTAATTACTTCTGGTGTTACTTTCCCTTGAGAGTTATCAGAATTATATTTTGACAAAACTAACAGCCTTAGATGGCCAACAAACTGTCACTGCTCATGAGAGATAGGTGTCTATCCATTTCTTATCTCTTGTTTTCAAGAGATAAAGCAATATGAAAGGAGATAAGTGTTTATGAATTAAAAACTAGGGAAATCCAGCTGATGTGAAGAATGGAAACATTTATGTAAAGAATTGAAACAAGCCAAATTACTCATTTGTCTTTATACGTCTCACTCGGTCATCAAAAAATCTTTTCCTACCTAGTTGATTCTTTGAATCTAGAACCTCAGTTAACAGTATTTTAAAGAAAAAAATCTGTCGAATGTGTACAATAAGTACTGAACATGAAATACAACTTCAAATGCCAGATATTGTGAACTTTCTATATATTTGTAAAAGGTAAAGTGTTTTCATAGCAATTATGCAATCTAAAAATCAGATCAAACAGCTTTTCAAAACAAAATGAGAAAACATCTTTCCATTCGAAAATATCAAGGTTATTTTGACATGGTCCAACATTTTTTTCATCTATATGGTTTTATTTCAAAATCAAAGTGTACTAAAACCCCCTGTGACAGAAAGACATTGGTAGGATGTGATTAAGTTCATTGCCTTTCCTGTTATCATGCAGAGGTCCATCCAAATGACTGAGGCTGTGTTATGTCTGCAAGAGTTGTGCTTCTGACTGCAATATGCCTACTGTTCTATTCAGGGCCATTAATGTATATTCATTCATATATCCATTTATGTGTATACTCACAAAATGCACTTCAGATGAACCTGTGTGAAAATTAGACATCAGCGTTTATGGCTACGTTCATTTTATAGTAGTAATTTATTTAATAATTGTTGAAACTAACTGCTTCTGCCTATGGGAAAAAAAGTATTTGCAGTATTTGTGGTGAATGTTACAGGAACTAGTAAATGACTGAGAAATAAAGAGGTTCAAGGTTACGTAGTTATTCATTATGTTTTCATTCTGAACCATTTTGTACTGTTTTATAGGTTCTGTCTTGGAGATAAATCTAAGCTAGTTAAAAAGACATAGAATAAACACAATAATAAGCTCAGGTTCCTTGTCCTAATTTGTGGAAACTTATTTTATATGAGACCCTGTACAATGTGATGACACACTGATCTGACCGAGTCTCTTTAAAATGAAGTGGAAGAGTGTGCAGTGCCTTAAGCACAAAATGGTAGATAGGTTCTAAGATGGCTTTACAAAGAGAGAAACTACTGAAAAGTTGTTCTAATAAAAAATGATAGTTATAATGTAATATCTAAGTAGAGAGGATCTACTTTTTTTAGTAAAGCAACTGGATAGAAAGCGTATTTTCCAGCTCTTCCTCATTTACATCTCAGGTTTTATCTCTGAGGCCAGTCTAATTTGAAAGGACTAAACTATAATTTTAGTGGCAATTGCCTTTTAAAAGGAATTGATTCATCCTTCCTTCCCTCAAGTTGACTTCCAGTACAGCTGCTCTGAAATGCTATAATTTACTGAAGCTGCCAATGTGGTCCATTAAATTGGTCTGCACCAAACAGTTTGCTAATGACACTGAGCCTTGTTGGCTGTTTTTAACGATTATCTCAAATAGTGTTTGATAATCTTCTCACATTGATCACAGTGTTGTCTCTTCTGTTCTGGCAGCAGCTGTGTTTGTCCTCTCTGGGATGCTTTACTCCAGTGCTATCGATGGACAATGATCATCCTTGTCTGGAGTAGGAATGGAGAATAAATGACCTCTGCTGCTCAGTTTTTCAGCCATAATCACGTTATGTAGGTCTAAATTCATAAGTTAGATTCTTCATAAAGATAGCTTGCAAAAAGTTTTACATAGACGAACTGGCACTTCAAATTAAACTTTTGAAATGAGGATCTATAATCAGGAGTCTCAACGTGACTAGGTGAGGCTCTGGATGACTGGAAGAGATGATTGTTCCAATTGTAGGGGCACAGATAGGGAAAGGCATTTTTATTGTTCTAGACAAGAGGAAACCTCAGGAAGCAGTTTGTGTCAATACATTACTGTTTGATGTCAGTTGGACCCATTACTGGAAAAACTAACATGATTTAAAACTTACAAGTTGTTTCTTTCCTCTTTCTTCCTGGTGTTTACTTGAAGTTGTTTGCTGCAAGTACCATTTAATTTCATGTTAGACCTCATAGTTTTTCTTATGCTTTTCAAGGAAGTTGGTGCAGTCTGAAGTTTTCTACTGCTTTTTTTGTTTGTTTCTTGGTGGGTGAGAGAAAACCAAATCTGTTCTGTCACTCACAGAGAGAGAGGAATATGCTTGTTTCCCACAGATTTTCCCACATATTCATCGCCTGACATTAAAAGCCAATCCTGAGAATCAGGGGTATTCTTTCACTGGGAGCAAGGGAAGAACTAGGTGGGTGGATCGAGCACCTGTGTATTCCTGTGTCCATGCCCGTGCCAGGCCTGACAGTACTGGCATCTGTTCTCTACTTCGTAACACCTTCTTTTTACCTGCCCTCAGTATAGAGAGTATATATTATTTGTGGTGAAAACTACTGACATGCATAACCTTTTATGAAACTGAGAATGAAAATAGGTTTAAGTGATATAATAGTATAGGATATGAAATCCTTCTTCAAAAAATACATATTTAAAGGTGTAAAAGGGTTTTCTTAAATTGTCCTGTCAAGGTTTTTATGTGATGTAGCTGAAAACACATCATTCTCTGGAAGTACTTAACACAGCATCTACAGTTAATTACAATCAATAGTCATGTGACTTCTTTTTAATGGACCCTGATGGTAGGTGTTAGACCTAGATGGACTGAATCACCATCATGATGGTCCCATGTCCTGTATAATTTTTTTCCCTTTTAGAGAGTACAGCATCTTTCCCATTGATGAAATGCATGACACAGGACACATGATACAGAGGATTTCCTATGCTCTCTCCATGTGTCTGAACATAGTGACTTAGGGGATAGGAAGCAATGACATCAAGTTCCTACCCAGTGCAGCAGGCCTGTCTCTTCTGTGACTACCCCACTTTCCCAGGTTCCCTTGCACAATAGTTATGAGGCTCTGCAAATAGAACTGTATAATGAGGACAATGGTTGATCTAGGATGGAGGTGTCACTGAGGTTAAATTGCCTATGAGCCCTGTCAAAACTGCATCGATAAAGAAAAAATGACAACAATAAGCAGGAGCTGGAAGCCATCATTCAGCAAGAAAACTATCAGATAGTTGCCATCATGGAAATGTGGTGGGATGATTCACACAGCTGAAGTGTTCCAATGGATGGGCATAAACTTTTCAGAAGGGATAGGCAAGGAAGGACAGGTGGTGGGTAGCCTTGTATGTTAGAGAGTGTTTTGATTGTCTGGTGCCTAATGAAGGTGCCTACAGGACTGAGCGTGTATGGGTAAAAATCAGGGGGAAGGCCAGCAAGGCAGATATGATGGGAATCTGTTACAGACCACCCAACAGGGATGAAGAGGCAGATGAAAGTGCAGGGTCCTATACCTGGGTCAGGGCAACCCCCAGTATCAATACAGGCTGGGGGATATGCACTTGCAGCCCAGAAGGCCAATTTTACCTTGGGCTGCATCCAAAGGAGTGTGGCCAGCAGGTTAAGGGAGGTGATTCTGCCCTTCTACTCTGCTCTGGTGAGACCTCACATGGAGTACCGTGTTCAGCTCTGGAGTCAACACAGAAAAGATATGGACCTGTTGGAAAGGGTCTAGGGAAAGGCCACAGAAATTATAAGAGGGATGGAAAAACTCTCCTGTGAAGAACAGCTGAGAGAGCTGGGGTTGTTCACCCTGGAGAAGAGAAGGCTCCAGGAGAAGTTATTGCAGCCTTCCAGTTTTCAAAAGGGGCCTATAGGAAAGAGAGACTTTTTAACAGTGTCTGTTGCAATGGGACGAGGGGTAACTGTTTTAAACTAAAAGAGGGGAGATTCAGGCTGGATGTGAGGAAGAATTTCTTTACAATGAGAGTGGTAAAATACTGGAAAAGGTTGTCCAGAGAGGTGGGGGATGCGCCATCCCTGAAGACATTCAAGGCCAGACTGGATGTTTTTCTGGGCAACCTGATCTAATCGAAGATGTTCCTGCTCATTGAAGGGGGTTGGAATAGATCACAGTATCACAGTATGTTAGAGATTGGAAGGGACCTCAAAAGATCATCTAGTCCAATCCCCCTGCCGGAGCAGGAACACCTAAATAAAGTTACACAGGAACGTGTCCAGGCGGGTCTTGAATGTCTCCAAAGAAGGAGATTCCACAACCTCCTTGGGCAGCCTGTTCCAGTGTTCCGTCACCCTCACCGAGAAGAAGTTTCTTCTCAAGTTTAAGTGGAACCTCTTGTGTTCCAGTTTGTACCCATTACCCCTTGTCCTATCATTGTTTGCCACTGAGAAGAGCCTGGCTCCATCCTCGTGACACTCCCCCTTTATATATTTATATACACTAATAAGGTCACCCCTCAATCTCCTCTTCTCCAAACTATAGAGACCCAGCTCCCTCAGTCTTTCCTCATAAGGGAGATGCTCCACTCCCTTAATCATCTTAGTTGCCCTGCACTGGACTCTCTCCAGCAGGTCCCTGTCCTTCTTAAACTGAGGGGCCCAGAACTGGACACAATATTCCAGATGAGGTCTCACCAGGGCAGAGTAGAGGGGAAGGAGGACCTCTCTCGACCTACTAACCACCCCCCTTCTAATACACCCCAGGATGCCATTGGCCTTCTTGGCCACAAGGGCACAGTGTCGGCTCATGGTCACCCTGTCGTCCACCAGGACCCCCAGGTCCCTCTCCCCTACACTGCTCTCTAACAGGTCGTTCCCCAGCCTATACTGGAACCTGGGGTTGTTCCTGCCCAGATGCAGGACTCTACACTTTCCCTTGTTATATTTCATCAAGTTATTCCCCGCCCAGCTCTCCAGCCTGTCCAGGTCCCTCTGGATGGCAGCACAGCCTTCTGGCGTGTCGGCCACCCCTCCCAGCTTAGTGTCATCAGCAAACTTGCTGATAGTACACTCAATTCCCTCATCCAAATCGTTGAGGAATATATTAAACAATACTGGTCCCAGTACCGACCCCTGAGGCACTCCACTAGATACAGGCCTCCAACTAGACTCCGCCCCATAGACTACAACTCTCTGGCTTCTCTCCTTCAGCCAGTTCACAGTCCACCTCACTACCCAATCATCCAGACCACACTTCCTCAATTTAGCCGCAAGGATGCTGTGGGAGACCGTGTCAAACGCTTTGCTGAAGTCAAGGTAGACCACATCCACCTCTCTACCATCATCCATCCACCGTGTTATTTCCTCATAAAAGGCTATGAGATTGGTCAAGCACGACTTCCCCTTGGTGAAGCCATGTTGACTGCCCCTCATAACCCTCTTATCCTTGATATGCCTTAAGATGGCACCAAGGATAAGGTGTTCCATCACTTTCCCAGGAATGGAGGTGAGGCTAACCGGTCTATAGTTACCCGGGTCCTCCTTCTTGCCCTTTTTGAAGACAGGAGTGACATTTGCTTTCCTCCAGTCCTCAGGCACCTCTCCCGTTTCCCAAGACTTGGTAAAGATGATGGAGAGCGGTCTAGCAATGACCTCAGCCAGTTCCCTCAGCACCCGCGGGTGCATCCCATCTGGACCCATGGATTTATGGATATCCAGATTGCTCAACTGGTCTTATGATGATCATTGAAGGTCCATTCAACCCAAACTACTCTGCAACTCAGTGGTTGTATCCTGTCTGCTATCAGAAATAGTGTGGCCAGCAGAACTATGGAAGTGATCTTCCCCACTCTGCTTGGCACTGGTGAGGCTGCACCTTGAATGATGAGTTCAGTTTTGGCCCCCTCAGTACAAGAGAGATTGAGGTGCTGGAGCATGTTCAGAGAAGGGCAAGGAAGCTGGTTAAGGATCTAGAGCACAAGTTCTGTGAGGAAAGGCTGAGAGAACTTGGGTTGTTTCGCCTGCAGAAAAGGATTCTCAGGGGGTACCTTACAGATCTCCACAGCTACCCGAAAAGGAGGATGGAGAGGGGAGGCGGCTGGTTTCTTTTCCCAAGTAACAAGTGATAGGCCAGGAGGAAATGGCATCAAGTTGTTCCAGGGGAGTTTAGGTTGGATATTAGGAAAAATTTCTTTGCTGAAAGGGTTGTCAAACATTGGAACAGGCTGACTAGGGAAGTGGCTGAGTCCCAACCTTAGAGGTATTTAAAGTATGTGTAGAAATGGCAATTAGAAACATCAATTAGAAACATGGTGTAGTGGTGGACTCCACAGTGCTAGGTTAACAGCTGGACTCAATGTTCTTAAAGGTCTTTTCTACCTAAATGATTTTGTGAAACATCTAGTAACTGTAGTTCTTATCTTCTTTGAGAATCATCATCTGTTTGATATGCTAATGATATCCAGAAACACTGTATTCTGAAACATTTAAAGGCAGGTCATGAGATTTGCTGCTATTCTAAGAAACGTTTTATTCAGAGTGCATTGGCATAGTTCATTATACTGTTTTCTCCATTTAAGACAAATCTATCGCTGATTCTACAATTCACAAATGAGATATTTCACAAGTCAGTGGGATAACTGACTGGAAAAGAAAAATGTCAAAAAGCACCCTTTGAAGTGTGTAAAACCACTGAAAATTATCTTTTTTTTTTTTTTTATTTTTTTTAGGTTATATCATGCCTTCAGCAGAATTAAAAAACCTCCAAGAGAAATATGGAAGAACAACTCTAATGCGACATGATCCCTAAATAAAAGATTTACCGCTATTGATTTGCAAATAGAACTAACATCAATATTCACATGATTTTTAAAAATACTACTGCATGTTTGTTTAGAGATAACTTCACTCAAAGTGTAAGGTCGCATACATCTGAAATGAAGTAATAAAATATATATTATGTTGTATTTAGGCAATTTTATGAATATTGTTGTTGTTTAAGAATGAAATACAGAAATCAAGTTGAATTAAACTCCATAAATTTGAAAAATTGTTACCCACTCACTGGGGATTTTTGACTTACATTTCTGGAAAGTAAATAGAACTGTTTTCAGATTCATGATGACTGTGATTATGTGCTAGAGTTTCATAACACACTCCTAGAGAAAGTCAGACAAATATCTCTAAAATGCTATACAGAAATGAAACCTTTATTGATTTTTGACACCATTTAAATGATCTTTGTATAGGGAAATGGACCTTCTAAACCTCTCGAAGACCCTAAAGATTTGTGATGGAAATAGGAATCAGAATTCTGAAATGTATTGAAGACCGAGGTACACTAGAAAATGACAGGTCTCCTAGGTGGAAATTACTTCTGTTCACCAGGCAGATTTTCTGAAGCAAAGACCTGAATGCTACTGGCTGAGAAAACAAAGATGTAGTAAAAGATGACACAGAATATCACAACATTAAAAAACACAACAAACAAACCAACAAACCCAACCCCTGCCCCAGGAAACTGGAAACAAAATTTTTACCTTTTTATGTGTTTATATATATATATATATGTATGTACATGCACATAGTACATACCCTTTCCCACATTCTTGTCTTTGTATGTAAGCATTTGTTTGTATGTGTATACATGTGGGCTGATACACAGAAACAAGGCATTGCCTCCTTCTTTTGAGAAGCATGGTCTGAAATGAAAAGTCAAAAAGGCAGTAATAGCAGCTTTAAAGAACCTGGAACTGAAGTAAGTAAGAAAAAATAAGACACGTTACAACATTGACCAGGTTGGACGAGGCCTTGGGTGAGATGGTTTAGTGTAAGGTGTCCCTGCCCATGGCAGGGGGGTTGGAACTTGATGATCTTAAGGTCCTTTCCAGCCCTAAATAATCTATGATTCTATGATTCTAATGCGTTTTTCCAGGGGACAGAAAACAAGGAGCTCTTCAGAAGAAATACTGACATCTTTGCCAGCCGTTTATTTTTACAAACTTTCAGGGACTCTGTAAACTTGGAGGCTTCTGTCCCTCTTTCATATTTCATTAGAACTGCCTATTAGATAAAAATGTCTATAGAAGGAACTACCTCTTTAGAAAATGAGGCTGAAAAATGGATTCAAGATGTCTAATTTGTACACTTGAATGGAATAATGAAAGAAAATTATTGCCAAGAAAAATTATCAATGTCGAGCAGAATGCTATAATTTATGCTGAAGTGGAAACTGAAGGTCCCTGAACAACAATCAAGATTGTTTTCTAAAATATTTTGAAGTAATTTTGTCTTTGAGATTTATAGAGAATAATAAAAACTGTGGCAGTGAGCACTTCAGATCAGTGATTACAAGACAACAACAGCTGGACTGTTGCAGAAAGGATGAGTGAGAGAGGGGCCTTGTAACCTAGTGACACATCTCCAGTAGAATCTATTGGTATAGTTAAGGAAAGAAGTTCAGGACATCAAGAACCTTCCTCTGGTATGCTTACTTATCTTCTTATTCCAGACTCAGCAAAGAGATGATATGATATATTTTACAAAGAAAAAAAATATGCTGTCCCTTTTTCTCCTGTGCAACAAGCATATGTGGTAAGAACACAAGAACAAACAAAAAAAGGGAGAAACCAGAAGCAAATTATTTGTCTCTGCCCATATCCTCTATTTCTGGGAGACCAAAGTAAACCTGGAAGAGCTCATCAAACTGTTCCTCTTGCTTTAGCAAGATTTAGAGTTTGTGAAACCACTTGAAAATGTAATTCTGACAATAAACCATGAACTCATAAGAAAATTTCTCACTTCAGTGGAGCATATCCTTTTCTTACTGCCAGATCTCTTTTCAGGAAGTATGCAAAGGCCAGAGAAGAATGACAGTAGGCATTCTTCAGCAAACAACCTTGTGAAGAAATTAGAAAAGTAAAATATGCTTCACAGAGGTCAAAACCAACACCCCTCTGGCCCCTACACCAATTTCCAAAGCTCCTTCATCACAAGGAAAACAAAGAAAACAAAACATGGCTAAATCCCCCATAAAGTTAAACTACTTTAACTGTCACAGTCCCAGACCTCAATGCTGCTTGAAATACAGAACAAGAGAAATCATGTCTGCCACATTTCATAGCAAAAAAACAATGGACAAAAAAGAATGTCACAAGTGTACAGATGTGGAAGCAGTTTCCAAATTTGAGGTCTGAGTCTTTTCTGAGAAAGCTCTTGCAGTCCAAGAATTTTCTCTGTCATTTCACATGTTTTGCCTTTTAAGTAGAGAAGTTTCAAGTATCTAGTCATCTTTTAGGAGTGGGTTGCTCTGTATTTTTAGGTAGTCAGCATGTGAGACAATCTTTTTATTTGATTGTTACTTGAAGTACTTTTTTTCAGATTTTAAAGTTTCAAATTATGTACTTGATACTGTTCTTCAGAATCTACTCAAAATAAGTCGTTAATTAGTAGAAACATGCAATTATTTTTTATTCCTAGAGAAATAGATCTACTTTCTGCTGTTTTTAAAAAATAAATGAATATCCACATAGTCAATATCTACATAATTTAGTATACTGCCTTGTTAAGGATCAAAAATAAATATGACAGAACTACCGTGCAAACTCTTGGCAGTAGTGAAGAATCAAATTTATCTACAGCAGAAACAGATGTGAATACATAATGCACCATATAGAAAAACAGACAAAAGGAATCGGGCAGCATGAATGAAAAATTGTGTTATAGTCTCTAGATATTCGTTCTAATATCAGTTATTCACTTGCCATCACAGTTCTCCAAAACTAATAAAATGTTAAACTCTACTCAGAATAATAAGCCTAAGAATGCTTTAATGCACACAAATTGTAAGAGACTTCAAAGGAATAAACAAGACACAAATATTAACAAATGAGTATATATTTTTACAGAATCTGGTCCATGTATCCAAATTGGCTTTGCTACTGACCCTCGAAATGACTCTGTGCATATGCATAGTAGAGATTTGCCAGTGCTTTATTGCCAAACATCCCTACTGTTCCAAGTTCATTTTTCATGCTCCAGATCAGGCAAGTCAGTACGTGTTCCCTGGTCTGCTGCAGACTGTTTTGGGATCAGGTGTAAAAACGGGAAATAGTATCATGGTCTGTATTTTGAGTGCTTGAATTTGTGCTGGCCCCAGAAGCACAAAGAAAGAATAATTGTGTGAGGGGAAAAAAAGACACACCTCACCTTGATTAGTCTAGCTGGAAAAAGCTATAAGCTTGGAGGACACTACAAAGGCTTGTCAGAAGGAAATATGAAGGAAATAGATGGTGGGAAAAACATAATACTGAGTCTTATCAGAAGATAAATCCACTAGAAACATTTGATAGCAGTTTTCTATGCTGATCTTTGGTGTGGTTATTGTGGCAGAAATTAGTTATTTCATTGTGGCAGAAATTAATTATTTCACTCAGTAACTATCAAAATTCAGTTTTCAGATGTCTCAGCCCTGCAATCTTTACTTTTACAGTGAGGAGCAAAAACATGAGTGACAAAGTGATCTTCAATATGAGACAGCACCTGTGCTGTCATAGCTTTGTGCAGACTTTTCACATAAGAACCAGAAATGAGGCTCATGTTTCATACTCCTTTCTTTTTATTGAATCTGAATCCACCCGTGGTATTTCAAAATATTTTCTTGAGCTTTTCTTTTGACGTGGATAAGTATCTATGGAATGATTGAAAAGATTCAGACCATTTTCATTTTATGAAACATGGCATGGTGCTTCCTCGTAGACATTAGTCTTATTTAAGGAATGCTATTATATGCAATATGTGTTGTGGATTTATCCATGCCACACAATTTGAGGTGCTCCAGCACAACCTCACGAACAGCCACTGATGCTTTAAGCATACCTTCTCCAGCATGGGTCACAATCCTTTCAGAGGTATACCTGCTGCTGCACAGGCATAACCACAACCATAGACTCTTCGGGGTACCCTGTTCCCATGTGGATTCATCCACAGATCACAGTTACTTCAACTCAAGTTCACACTGGGTTCCAGCCTGTCCAGTATAGCAGCACAGAAACAGCAGTATAGCCTAAAAATGTCCATGCAGCTTTTCAAACTATGGTTTAGTTTATTTCTTTCCATTTTGAGGTGAGACATGAAATACAACTAAACTAGGGAAGCTGCCTGAATATTTTAAATAATTTTCTAATACTTACTGATAGCAACATATTTTGCTTCATTGGCCTTTTTGTGTATAGCTTGCATTAAAGCCTGAGATTTAAGTGGCTGTGATTATCTAATATGAATGCTCATAGAAAATATGAACAATATAGAGGAAGTGTTTTAATTCATACTTGTAGTAATGCTCATGCATAAACCAAAGAAGGAACAGAAAGAAATGCTATATTTTTTAATCACTTATAACTAAGTAATAGCATTCAGATAATAAGCTGCGATCTTTCCGCATAATCCATCCCATTTCTCACAGAGCAATTGCAGTCTGCTGTGTTCAGAAGAGCTCTAAGGAATTTCTTATTATTATCTCAACATGTGCCCCTGGGAGCAAGTGGAGTATTTTTGCTTTCCTCTTCTATCCCTACAAAAAGCCATGTGGAGGGACTTTAGAGCTGCTGCTTAAGATATTTCCATCTCGGACTGTATGTTTTAACCTATGTGGAGGGATTTCAGAGCTGCTGCTTAAGATATTTCCATCTCAGACTGTATGTTATGATCTAATTCTTAAAAGAGAATAATTGATTTTTCCTTTCTATTTAGCAAAAGATCCTGACAGCATAATTTTCCTTGGCCTGCTACCTACTGACATACATTATGAACCATGAAGCATGTCTCAGTTCAAAGTCTCCACTGACTCAGACCGGCTTTTGACCAGGCTTAAAGACACAATATAGAAGTGCAGTGTTAAAAAAACCCTTCACAATGTGCTTGTCACTGTTACACGAGAGAAAGGAGAGAATAAATTATTCATTGTGAATCACTCAGCCTGCCCTGCAAGGTGGCCTTTCATAGTGTAACAACTTTAAATGGACTGCTCCCCTTCCCTCCTCTCAAAAGTGCCACCAGTTCATAATGCATAATGACACTCAATTAACATAATAAGCAAATGACCTAAATGCTGAATATGCCCCACTGATTGGAGCACTTTTTTTATACTTGTGAATATTTTATAGATATCCTTTCTTTTCCACAATCAAAAGGAATTGATCTTCCAAAGTATTTTGTGTATGCTAAGAGGAAAAAAAAATATCAGAGAGATCATGTGCTGATTGTAAAGTAGTTTAGAACTGAGGGTATTCCCTTAGAATATAGCACTACCTACCTGTAAACAGGTAGAGTGCAAAGATCACTAGTCTATTAGCTATTCCACAGTGAAGTTCTTTTCCTTTGCAGTAAAAATTCTAGCCTAAAAGCCCTTGAATGATGAAAATAATAGAGAAAAAATGTTTCCAAAAGCACTTTTGATTTCAATCAGTTTGCATTTTCAGATGGCATTTTCTTGGTAAAATGTCAGAAGATCTTTCAATCTCAGGTTTGAAGTCAGTACTGTTCCCATACCTAAAATATGCATTTCATATACTGAATTTGGTTGTTTTGCAGTCTGTTCTCTTCTTTCCTTTTTCTCCACCATCCGTGCCCTTCTATCTCATACGTATACTGTCTTTACTGCCATGCTTTAAAAATGATTGATCATGTTTTTCCATTCCAGGACTTAATAATTTGCCATATTACATCATGTAAACACTGCTTCTCCATAACTCACAGCATACCTAACTCCCCTCTTTCTCAATTCCTTGTAAACGAAACTAAGGGAAGCTTTCCACTGACCTTAACAGTTTGTGAATAGAGACCTGGATTTTACAGGTTTGAACAGGTTACTGCAGGGCTATTACTCTAGCTGAATGTAAATGTCATCAATCAGTTTCAGTTTTCATCCATTGTAAGTGACTCACCATTCATTCTTTCCTTCTTTGCAGTCACATTTTTTATCCTTCAAAACTCTCCTAGGTAAACTCACCTTGGCCAGTGAGGCAAAAACTTTTGCCATTGAGAAATGTCTTCACTTTGCCTTTTACAGACCCTTTTTTTCCTTCAGTTTTTGCAAATGTCTTTTTTTCACTAAACGGATATTTTCTAAGGCTTGGTCGAACCATACAAATGCAAGGTAGCTGACAATTACAGTATCACAGTATCACAGTATGTTAGAGATTGGAAGGGACCTCAAAAGATCATCTAGTCCAATCCCCCTGCCGGAGCAGGAACACCTAGATAAGGTTACACAGGAAAGTGTCCAGGTGGGTTTTGAATGTCTCCAAAGAAGGAGACTCCACAACCTCCCTGGGCAGCCTGTTCCAGTGTTCTGTCACCCTCACTGAGAAGTTTCTCCTCAAGTTTAAGTGGAACCTCTTGTGTTCCAGTTTGTACCCATTTCCCCTTGTCCTATCATTGTTTGCCACTGAGAAGAGCCTGGCTCCATCCTCGTGACACTCCCCCTTTATATATTTATATACACTAATAAGGTCACCCCTCAATCTCCTCTTCTCCAAACTATAGAGACCCAGCTCTCTCAGTCTTTCCTCATAAGGGAGATGCTCCACTCCCTTAATCATCTTAGTTGCCCTGCCCTGGACTCTCTCCAGCAGGTCCCTGTCCTTCTTAAACTGAGGGGCCCAGAACTGGACACAATATTCCAGATGAGGTCTCACCAGGGCTGAGTAGAGGGGAAGGACAACCTCTCTCGACCTACTAACCACCCAATTAGCTATATAGAAGGGTATTCTGGATAGTATACTGAATGGACACCTGTGAGAAGAGGTCCTGCTTTTTGCCACAGGATTCCCACATTGCCCTAAGCAAGTCATGTAACTGCTCTGTTCATCAGGGAGACAGGAAATGTATTTCTATTTCTGTTTCTATTTTGTTTAGACTATGACGGCTCTAGGATTGTTGCTACATTTGCACACATTCCCTAATATGTATGCGTTCCCCATTGGTCTGCACCCCAATACTAATTACAATGGCAAAGATCACGTGAAAAAGAGGGAGTTTGAAAATAATGTTTCCTGATTCTTGATTTCCATAGTCTGTAGCCAGGCTCTGGTTTGTAAATTACAGTTTCAAGCAAACTCTGTTTTAACAGTTCCGCATTCTCAAATGATATTGTCAGTTTTCATTCTGCATTGTTGCTTCAGTGAAGTAACATAAGTTTGCTTTACTTCAGATCTGACAAATTGGCAGTCTACAGGGAATTGGTAGAAAAATGCAAGTGCCTCCCTTGAGGCAGCCAACCAGGAGACAGTGATGTTTAGCACATTAACACAGCAGTGCACAAAATGGATTTCAAGTTTCTCCCCATTGATTTCCCATCTGAAGCCACTAATCCATCCCTGGCTACATCTGCAATGCCATCACAGAAGCAGGCAGTTACAGGCTCTCAAAAAGAACTTAACTCTCTTAACATGGATCCTGTTCTTTCGGAGTTGACATCATGGAGTCAGAAGCTACCTGCCTTTTCAGTCCTGTCTGACAGACTGCATGGCTTTAAAAATCAGTATCTAGAAGTTTTACCAAATGACACTGTGAATAGTTTTTGAGGACAGTCTTCCCCTGAAAACAGCCAGTACCCAGTGTGTTACAGCACACTGTAATTACAGTTCCAACCTGACCATTTTGGATCCATTGGGGTTGACACTGGACTCCCTTACACTCTCTTTAATATCCCATGAGCTTTGAACTACGCTTTGTCAGAGCTTTTACAAATCCAAGGCAACACCATTTATGTACATAGACATTTCTGTGACAGTTATTTTCCCACTTATTTTTGGCCTTGAGAAAATGGTTCTTCCCCTGTCGGAGTCTTTTTTCTTCCTTTTGTTTAGCAGAACATCATGCCTTATCAATGATCCATGGAGTGCCTGTAAAACACCCTGTGCTGAAGAAAACGTGCTAGCATGCAGTTTTAGTTACTCGTCTGTTTGGAAGGTCACAAGTCCAGATACAACAGTGTTAGCAAAATCTGCAACTAAGAAGAGTGGAGAAGTCAGGAAGGCAGTCATTTATAAAGATATGAGTTATGACATTTGCTCTTCTTATTGTTTAATCTTTCCTCTACATTTCTGAAATTAAAGTAGAGGGTGTACTTTTCATTTCAGCCAGCACTTCATGAGCATTCTGGTAGAGGCCCTCTGCTTGACAGTCCCCAGGCAGCAGGCACCAATGTTTTAAAGTTGGGGTAGGCTGAGACAAGCCCTAGGGACATTTCTGACTGACTGTCTCCGTAAAGTGCCCATTGTAAAGCTCCAGCATCACCTGGAACCTCTCTGGAGAACTGACATTTTTCAGAGCAGCCAAAAGGCTCTCTGAGAGTTGTCTTTCTCTGTAGGACACAAAGAAAACAAAAGCAGTGGGAAAATCAGTTTGTTAGGTTTCTTAACACTAGTTCTTTTTTTTTTTTTTTTTTTTTTTTTTTGAGCAAACAGCTTTTGTCACATGTTGGCAATGAAACACACGCAGGCCAGACTCAGCAGATCCATGTTAGAAGATGCATTTCACTGCCTCTGCCTTTCCTTTTTGGCACTGGGTCTCCCTGACTCAGCAATGAATGCAGTGGCTGCCCTTGCTCCTCCACTATGCTCCTCTGCAGGCAGCAGCATTTGGGGTTGAAGTCTGTGCTCTGAGTGTCTTCACATCCTGGCCCAGCACCACTGCCTCTGCCTCACCACCAGATTCCTCTGGGCCAACCTTCACTGACACTGCAGACAGCATCCAGGCTGAAATCCACCTGAAATGCCCCTGAACTTCCTATCAGACCAGGTTGGCTCCTAAGGGCAGGAAGCAGATGGAAACTTATGGAGACACCTTCTACCCTTCATACTTCCCACATATCCTGAAACTACGTGAGTTTCTCCAGCCCCACGACAGCTCTCTGAGCCCTCTTGGGCTCATCCTCTGTCAATAGATTCTCATGAAACCTTCCTGATCCTTCTCAGGGGTCACACCTGGGCCCTCTTATATCAGTGCTGTCAAATTTCTTTTTTGATATTTCATCTAAAGACTGTTTTTCCCTCACCCTTGGCATGGGTTTGTGTCTAAGAAACTCTGAGTGAGCTCTGTGCCATCATATAACCTGTACTGACTTCCCTGTGTTTCTAGGGAAAACATGCTCTGCACTGATGAGTACCCTGGCTGACAGAGCTCTGCTGTGAGTGAACTTCTGCTCCTTAAGGATGTGTGACAGACAAAGCAATTTGCAAACCTTCTAAAAGCAATTATTCCTTCGGTGTTAGGAGAAAAATACAGATCTAAAGTGACAGAATGTCTTTTCTGGAACAATATGCTGTTTGTAAAGACTTGAGTGATTTTGGGTTTGTGACCAAAATCTTGAAGAAATCTTGAAAAGATTTTGAAGAAACCCTTCTTCTCTTCTGTCTCTTCTTCCTCATACATGTTTTATTTTCCAGAACGAGAATCCTCTTTTCACCTGCAGATCTATAGCTGTTATTCTGTAATTATTCATATTGCTTGAATAACTCTCATGATAAATGAAAATTTATGAAGAAAGGTCTAATGACCATTCATTTCAGGGACTAGGGTATCCATCTGTCTTGGAGGACTGGCATGAAAATACCCATTACCACAGTATTGGATAGCTTTTCATTTTATAAATGTGTTAGGGTTGAAGGAATGAATTCTCAATGCAAACTAAACCAGAAGGGAGATTTCAAAGAGACCCATTTACAAATTGTTCTTACAGGAATGCATTTTCACGGAAGTGTTATAGTAGTCTAGTTAGGTTCAGCTTTGTTTTCTTTGTGATTACTTCCTCTTCAGCTCCAAAAGGTTATCCTTTTTATTTTGGCATCCTGTACTTAGCAACTGCTACTTTTTTTAATCCACTTTGTAACCTCTTTGCAGATCTTATTTTGTATCTCTAAGAAGAAGAGTGATAGAAATTGAGTGTGAAGAAAGGCAAAGAGCATGTGGGAGGTGGCTTGTTGCTTGCAAGGACAACTAAGTTTAACAGCATCACCATGATTTTGAGAAAAGCAGTATTTCAGGGAACTGAAATGCATCCTCATTACATGGCAGAAGTTTGCTGGGATTCTCTGCTTTAATAAACAAACTATCCTGATGATAGAACTTTATATCTGCCATTAAAACTTATTATGACTCTTAAACTTGTGTTGACCATTGTGCCATCTCATGAACAGGATCAATAAGGACTCTGTAAAGTGCAGACATCAGTGTGTGAACTATTCTGCATCTCTTAAGGCATTTTATTTCCCAAATGAGGCCATCTTTAGCTCCTCAGTGGAGTAGTGATTTCAACAGTAAGTGGTCTACATTAAGATCCAGTCAGAGACAGGTTTTGTTTCTGAGTGGAAGTGGGTCCAATGAATATGATTACCTCAAATGTGTTTAAAATGAGTATATTTGTACATAGTTAAAATGCTTTTCATCAGTACCAGTGCATGTAAAACTTTGAGATTCTATAGTTCATGATTATTAAATCAAGATTTACTTTAAAGTTTGGATCTTACAGAAGAAGTTCAGTAAATAGGAGATATCCATGAGCAGACTTTAACACCCACTGTGCACTCCTATAGAACAAACCTGGGTAATGGGATAACCTCAATATCCAGACACAGGTTCATATGACAAAAATGTTAGACAAGATAATGTACCATCTAAATTCAGCCCTATTAAGAATATGTTTTTCTTTTTTTTCTTATTGTTTGCCTTCCATGCGCTATGGAGTTAATTCAGCAAAATTAATCAGCCTGTTCTGAGATAGAATTACAAAGTTCTCTGTTTGAGAGGGTGAAAATTATGCCCTGTTGGAAGGGATGCAGGAGAACTGCGAAGACCACAGCATGCTACTAGGCATTAGTGAATAGTTGACAAGGTTTATTTGGGTAATCGTCCCATTCCTTAAAAAAATTTAGGAATAGAAGGAACAAGGACAAACTTTAAGCCAACTTCTTCCTTTGAACCTAAACTAAAAATAGCACATAAAGGGTTCCTGGAATTGGATTTTGTCTCCAAGAGATCCTAAAAGGAAATTCAGCAACCCCAAAGCAATCAACATGTTCCACAGCTCAGCTGCAGGTAGATATCTTTTCTTTAGTGTCTAATTATTTCTTTAGTGTGTTCAGGATTCTTCTATAATCTATAAGGTCGAGAGAGGTTCTCCTTCCCCTCTACTCAGCCCTGGTGAGACCTCATCTGGAATATTGTGTCCAGTTCTGGGCCCCTCAGTTTAAGAAGGACAGGGACCTGCTGGAGAGAGTCCAGGGCAGGGCAACTAAGATGATTAAGGGAGTGGAGCATCTCCCTTATGAGGAAAGACTGAGGGAGCTGGGTCTCTATAGTTTGGAGAAGAGGAGATTGAGAGGTGACCTTATTAGTGTATATAAATATATAAAGGGGGAGTGTCACGAGGATGGAGCCAGGCTCTTCTCAGTGGCAAACAATGAAAGGACAAGGGGTAATGGGTACAAATTGGAGCACAAGAGGTTCCACTTAAACCTGAGAAGAAACTTCTTCTCAGTGAGGGTGACGGAACACTGGAACAGGCTGCCCAGGGAGGTTGTGGAATCTCCTTGTTTGGAGACATTCAAAACCCACCTGGACACGTTCCTGTGTAACCTTATCTAGGTGTTCCTGCTCCGGCAGGGGGATTGGACTAGATGATCTTTTGAGGTCCCTTCCAATCTCTAACATACTGTGATACTGTGATACTGTGATACTGTGATAATCTATTTTAAAATACATACACCTGCACTGGAGTTGCAAAGGAATGCATGATCAAAGACAATCTTCTGCTCTAGTGATTAATTTTAAGAGAAACATAGTGACTTTCTTTTCCCTTTTGCCATGTGAAAGACAAACAAGAGGTGTTACATTCTGCTTTGGGAATAACACTTCACTTGGTTCTTGGTGATTCTCATATAAGCTCCATATTTTTTGCAAGTATTGCTAATTCCTGAAATACATGTACTAATGTGGATTTGATTGGAAAAAATGTAGCCTGAGCTCCACAACGTGGGAAGAAATGTTCAGAAAATAAGAAGGATGAAGTGGCAAACATAATTATCAGAGCAAACATAACAGAGATTAGAGTAATTCTTGCATCAGTGCCTATGTCAATCTGGTTTCTATGTGTTAAATGGTGATTTGTGAGGGCATGGGAAATGTTCCTGAGAAAATGGATTTTTTTTTCATATAGTGAACTAAAAACTTTCACTCAAATAGCTGTTTTGCTATAAAATAAATCATAATTAAAAGCATTTAATTCTTTCATTCTCACCTTAAGAGAAATTTTAACCCCGAGTTCATGGTCAGTTGGCTAACCAAGGACAAATGGATGAGTAGATTTCAGAGTGCTCCAGTGTTATTAAGCAGAAGCAACAGCTGGTCATTCCTCAGATTGAAGTTGATGAAGCCTTTGCCCCTCCATGCCCTTCTGTGGCGTATTTAAGGGTTTTACACCAGAAATGGGAGAAAGCCTGAAGGTAAGGTCATGGTCAGCTTTCAGTTGTATGGTTAGCTCTCACTTCTGTTTCACAGACCAACCAAACTTCATGTGCAACTGGCTGTGGAGAGAATGGGATTCAATAGCATAGTGATTAAAGCAACATCATGGTAAGGTGTCCTCCCAGGCAGCTGTCCAGCCTCTCACTATAGTCTTGCTTTCTTTTCGGCTTAATGGAAAATTAAGCCCATTCCTCAGGTATGAAGTCAGCAGAAAGAGGCACAGGATGGGAGAATAAAACAGTATTTCTGCATCTCATGAGTGCACTTTAAAGTAAGAGCTACTAGAGAAGCCAGCATACAGACACAGCCATATTTCCTTTGGCAATCTGTTCTGAAAATCCCTATGGATTAGGGCATGTCGGAAATCTTTTGATTTGTAGACCTAGAGGAGTTTAGTAGATTCCTCACTACCCTAAGTGCAGTGAAGGCACCCTTCTTCTATACCTCTGGGACTTGACTCACAGAACACTTCCTGCAGGGGGATGTTACAACAAAATGAGAGAGAACTGGAGTACAAAAAACCTTGTAAATCAGTGCCTAAAGGAAAAATTAGGAGATGTTTGACAATATGATATGTTCACCACAGCCTGCAGTTTTCCGTATTTGCTTTTGGTTGTTTTGGGTTTTTTGTTGTTGTTTTTTTTTTTTCTATGCCCATCCCAGGTATAAATCCTAATCGATCTGTTCTAGCTAGCACCCAGAGAAGTAGTATGTTTGGCTGGAAGACACCTATGGTAGACTGCTGGCAAGGCAGACACCTCCTCTGCTATTCTTGGAACCAAAATCTGGTCGTTCTCTGGGGTCTGAGATTTCAGCAGGCTGTTCTTTCTACTGCTAAGTTCAGCACCTCATAGCAGCCTTCCAGTATCTGAAGGGGGCCTATAAGGATGCTGGGGAGGGACTCTTCATTAGGGACTGTAGTGATAGGACAAGGGGTAACAGGTTCAAACTTAAACATTGGAAGTTTAGATTGGATATAAGGAGGAAATACTTTCCTGTTAGGGTGGTGAGGCACTGGAATGGGTTGCCCAGGGAGGTTGGAATGCTCCATCCCTGTCAGTGTTCAAGACCAGGTTGGACAAAGCCTTGGGTGAGATGGTTTAGCGTGAGGTGTCCCTGCCCATGGCAGGGGAGTCGGAACTTGATGATCTTAAGGTCCTTTCCAACCCTAACTATTCTATGGTTCTATGATTCTAAAATGTTTCGTGAAGTACATTTCAAGGGGAAAAAGCTCAGATGAAAAGAGCGTCTATGATTGTTTCAGAAATTTGTGAGTGAGAAGTGATAAGAAATTTTTGGTCAAAGCATGTGTGTGCTTGGAGTCCAGGATTACTTTTTTTTTCCCTTTTCTTCCTTTTTTTATTAAATTTTGGAGTAGGTTCCAGAAGTCTATTTTCAATTCTGTTTATACTCTGCCTAGAGAAGAATGAATTTTTCTGCTTTAAACTCTGTTTGGTGACTGATGTTCAGAGTCATTTTAAGATGATAGCCATCTGATATAAGCACCTGCTTTTGTCATACTATTTACAGCATGGCAATGATCCATTAAGGCATCTGTTTCCAAGACAGGTAATAAGAGTTTCACAGCATTGAATGTGTCCAACCCCAGCTAGAGAAACAGAAAGACGATGCCAGGAGAAATAAAAGACTTAAAGGCAAAAGGAAGATAAGGAAGATACAGCTGGTTGCCCAGGGAAGTTGTGAATGCTCCATCCCTGGCAGTGTTCAAGGCCAGGCTGGACAGAGCCTTGGGTGAGATGGTTTAGCAGGAGGTGTCCCTGCCCATGGCAGGGGGCTTGGAACTTGATGATCTTCAGGTCCTTTCTAACACTAGCTATTCTGTGATTGTACGATTGTATGATAGTATGATTCTATGATTGATTCTATGATCAAGCAAGAAATCAATATGCAAAAGTCTTGGTATGTTGGTATGGAAATTAGATTTAATTGAGGAAAAAATAAAGGCATGGATCTCACTGTTCTATTCACTCACCAGTTTGAATAAACACCTTAATTCTGAGAATGTTCAGAAAGCTGTATTTGCACATCTGTTTTTATCATACTCAGTATTCTTTCCCTTTTGTACTTCTCTTTCATCAAAGGATAGTTTAAAGGGATATCAATCACAGAATTTAAATGATTTAAGAATTTAAGAATCTCTGCTAAGGGTAAGCAGACAAGATCTTTCAAAATATATCCTCAAATCATTGCAATGAAATAATTTTGTGAATATAGTCCACAAAACAACAAAACCAAAAAACCAACAACCAAACCAACTAATCACCCAAACAAAAAACAAACAAACAAACAAACAAAAACAAAAAACCAACTTTGTAATTTCTTCTTTGCAGGGTTAATTTGGCAAAGAATCATCATCACCGTTGGCTGCTGGTCAGATTGGCCCCTCACCCAGCACCCTGCTCCCACATCATCACAAGATTTTACAGTCTTATTATAAACAGAGCTGGTGAAATATAAAAAGCGCGTCTTGAAAATCTAGGCAGAGGTTTGCACCCAAAAATGCCAAATATGTAGAGAGATAACAAACTTACTTGAAACAAGACTTCTACAAATGTAAATGGTATGAATTTGCATAGCTAGTAACTCAATTTTATAGAGCTGTAAGCTAGTGAAAAATGTAACAGAAAAGTTAATGGAAGTATTTAATAAAGGACAATGAGCAGGCACTATAAATCTAGGCAGGAATGGACATTAGAATAATGTATGCGGCTGCTCACTCAGTACAGGAAAAATTCCTGGACTGCAGGACATTTAGCATAATGTTATTATGCACAAAATGGCCCATACACATTCTAGAAAAATCACCAGAAAGTTTATTTTAACTTTTGTTGCAAGTCAGATTTGATAACTTTGTTAGGGTTTGCAAGGATTCTGGGAGCTTAAAGTAGGCATTTTAGATGCATATGTATCAGGATGGCAGGTGTCTAATTGCCTTTTGTAAGGTAAAACACCAGGAATGGGAAAAGTTCATCTGTGATCTCCAGCTATCCATGGAGTGCTCTCTTGTATTTCATTCACACATGGAGGTGGTCGACATTATTCCTGTTGCCTCTTCTGTGTGGACATGTATTCTGCCTTCCTTGCAGAGGAGAAGAGGGAGGTAACAGAGGGAGATCGTGCAGAAATTAAGACCATGCTGTTTCCTAGTAGGAGTTTCACTGACAACATTGAAAACTGATGATGGAAGCATAACCCTCTTAATCAGGATTCAGGAGACGCGTTGGAGAGCTTGGTCGTCAGAAAAGGAAGGCCAGATGTTGTGGTGCTAGTCCTTCTGCCTTTGGACTTCCATAACAAAGTCTTTAAGCCAAGACAAGGACTGCAAGCTGAGGTAGTTTTCTGTATTTCCCCTTGGGTCAGAAACACTTGTCCAGAAGAGGGTTTGTGTATGGGACCATTTCATCTGGAAGGATCTTTGCTTGAAGCTGAGGTTGTGCCTGTTACTTTGTAAAGTTTTGAAAGAGACCATTATAGGGTGCGTCCTGGGTTTAGCAGTAGCGGGGCAAGGGGGGAGGCCAGGAGGAAGCAGGGACAGGACACCTGGCCCAAACTGACCAAAGAGGTATTCCATACCACAGCACGTCATGCCCGGGAGGTAACTGGGAGTTACCTGGAAGGGCACACTATTCTCGGTTGGGCTCGTTTCGGTGGGTGATATTGTATTCTCTCCCCTTGTTATTTCCCTTATCATTATTATTATTGGTGGTAGCAGTAGTGATTTGTGTTATACCTTAGTTACTGGGCTGTTCTTATCTCAACCCATGGGAGTTACATTCTTTCGATTCTCCTCCCATCCCCCCTGGAGCATGGGGGTGGGGGTGAAGGAAAGGAAGAGGGGTGAGTGAGTAAAAAACCATGTGGCTGGGTTTAAAGCATGACAGGGTGTTATATTATAATATGATGTGTCAGTATAAGATGACCCTCCAGTAGCCTATAGTTCATTTTTTTAATTCATCCTTGGAAAGAGTCGCACTCCCATTGACACATGCTGGGCTCCTACCTGACCAGAAATTGAACTTGGACTTCTGAGTGTGATCTATGAAGAAAAAAGGAAGTATTTGTTATATAAAT
Source organism: Neopsephotus bourkii (assembly GCF_033783945.1). Taxonomy (NCBI): domain Eukaryota; kingdom Metazoa; phylum Chordata; class Aves; order Psittaciformes; family Psittacidae; genus Neopsephotus; species Neopsephotus bourkii. The sequence continues at coordinate 11,657,320 of NW_026902293.1, read as the reverse complement.
CTACAGTAAGTGCAGTTTCATCTCCCTGTGTCTTTATATGCATGCACACATAAAGGGACACGCACATACAGACATGCACACTAAGAGAGGATAAACCTTTAAAGTAACTTTCTATAGTCATCTACGAAGTGCAGGAAATTCTTTTGCTGGCTTTAGATATGTTCCTGAGGTCTAACTATTACCTAGGTAGGTATCTGTAGAAGATATCTATGTGGTACATTATACAGCTGTTAAACAAAAGGTGAAAACCTTTTGTACTTTAGGTAAATACCTACCGTGTTAAGCTTTCCCCTATGTGTGGGAAAAAAAAAAAAAAAAGAGAAAATATGTGATACACTTTCATTCTGGTCATAAAATGATATACAATGTTTTATTCTCTTTTCTCTGTATTCTCAAGAGTGATATGCTCATTTTCTTGCCAAAAGAATCATTATGCGCAGTAGACTAATCTGGTTTTAAGAATCACCTATTTACCACAATTCTGCTTTAAAAGGTTCATGAACATTAAAGCTTTTATTATTTCTATTAGCAGAATACAGATAATGAACTTACTTTAGAAAAGCAATTAGCCACCAAGTTTGCCTGAAAGTTATGCAGATGATTGTAACTGGGTTGTGTACAGAAGAAGTGAGTTCAGTTCTTGGCAATGGGCATCTTTGACAGTGGAGGAATACATGTGCCCAGCCCATGTATTTTCTACAGTGATGAAGGAAAATTGTACACAAATGAAATAATTTCTGATTTAATATAAGTCACCAGACGTATTTGCAAGAGTATGTCATTTATTGATCCAAAATAAACACACTGGAATGAGCCAGCATTTTTTTAGAGATGATCTTTTAACAAGACATCAAAAAAGCGAAGCAGATTTTCATAGTTTGTCAGATTCATTCATAATCAGTGGGGAAAAAATGACATTGTGAATCTATTCTGAATGTAAACATCTTCTTTATAACAAAACTGTCCTGGCACATTTATACAGAAACCATTTAGCAAATAAACATACTAGTTGAATGAATGATTGGAAAGAGAAAGCTGGGTTATAATGGCTGTTTGAGGTGACCATAATATATGCCATTCCATGATGTCACTTACTATAAATTGTTTATAAACTTTGGTCTTAAAATCACTGTTTGTTACCATCCACTATGTGGAAAAGTATTTCAGTGCCTCTCTTTTGTGATGAATAGAATTTTTTCTCTAGCTGCCAGTCTAAATGTCATGCACACATGTTATTGATATTCCCAGAAATGGCCCCATCAGGACAATTGGTTTTGAATCCCCAATGTGTTTGCCTGGCTGGGCTGGCAGTAGCATCATGAGATCATGACCAGTTTCCACATTGCAAAGGCCAAAAAGAGGTTGACAGTCTGCTTGTTTGTCTGTTTCATACTACTTTTTTGTCTGGTATCTGTGCACATCCACAGAACAGTCAAGGTTCACAGAAGACTGATAAGTATGTAGTTCCCATTTTTAGTATGGACTGGTTGCTGCCATTACCTGCCTCTGAGACAAACTAGCTCTGAGCAAATAAGCATGCTATTGCTTTAATGGTATGATTTATCTCTCAGGTGTTTGCTAAAGGAGAAATTTAAGAGTTTAGGCAGTAACTGATACAATATTTCATTAATTAAATTCAGCAACAAACTTTATGCTGCTGTAAGATTACCTGAATTACACATTTAAAGTTTCATTGTTCTATTTATTTGTCTAATAATTGTCTTTTATCTTGTGAATAGCTGTGAAGTTAACATTTTAGGGTATTGAAAAAGGTCTTTGTGTGCATTTTTGCGATATAGCTGTATCTGCATGCCTGGTTTTTTTTTATTTCAAATGTCTGCTCAGTTCTTTCTGTAGTGTTTATACATTGCTCTTTGCTGTTAGCATTTGAAGATTTTTTCAGCATTAACTTTCAAATGGAATCGTAGGTCATTTATCTTAGAATTCATGATGAGAAGTAATCAATTGTAGCATCACCTTATTGGTTGCATTTTGAAAGTCTTCCAGAAAATTTCTTGGCCTTCTTCTGTAGTTTATTCTGATTGGGTTGATTTATGTTAAAAATATGTCCTTGGGTTCCACAAAAGCTGCATTTTAGTGGTTGGCATCCTACTATCCTTCATTGGCAGTAATAATAAAAAAAGGTAGTGTTGCTTATGAAAATACAGCCATTATCACAATTTAATCATTCAGATAAGTACAACAGAGACATTAATAAGACACTGTAATGACATCAAGCACCACCCATAAAACAGGAACATTCAGTTATTTTCCCATGCAGATTTAACAGACTGAAGCCTTGTTTGTGATATGAGAGAAAAATATTTAACACAAGAGCTGCTTAATTATGAAGCAAAGCTGATTTCAAATTAAGACAATCAATCCAATTTGTGAATTAGGGCAACATAGTAAAAATATTTTATTCTTATTTAATTATTTTTTATGCTACTTCTATTAATCCCATAGCAGAAAAAAGTTCCAGAGGCAAGACAGACCTTTATTAGCCTCAGGTTAAGATTTCCTGCCTTAGAGGATGAATACAAATGAACTCTAAACCAAAGAATTCAAATAATCAATATGTCAAAGCAGATGTATGCAGGATATCTGCAAATGATCTAGTAGAATAACAGTGCTATTGTATTTAAAAACCTAGAGACATCTCTGGGGAGATGAACCTGTGTCAGATGTAAAAAGAAGCAAAATTATTAAATATTTTCTAGTATTTAATGAAACCTCCCATCTGAAACAGGCTTGCTAAATTATTTATTAGAGCTAATTAGTAAGTGTAGCTTTTAAATCTTGGATTTACTCTTTTTGAAGTGACCCATATATCTCATACAACAGGATATCAGGAGAACTCCAAAGATTGCAGAAAATTCTAGGAGGTATTAAAACAGTGATTTTATCTATCCATGTAATAACAACTGCATAATTTTCTACTCATTTACATTATGTGGAAAGCAATAAATTTTCTGTGTTAAGAGACCAAAAAAATAATCTAATTTCTGCTGTTCTGTAAAAGCTCGCGCTTTTGCAAACCATGAAGGACAAAAAGCCTCCAAGAAACCAATAAAAGGCACCACAAAGGTGATTTCCTCCTGTTTACCAACATTTTGACAAGTAGTGTTTTTCTGGCTGCAATTTGTTGGCAGAAGTTTCTCACTTTCTGAGAGCAAGAATTCACACAGACAAATATGGTAATGGACAGCTTTTACTAGTGATAGACTAAGTCTTCAAAAAGGTAATGATGTGGTGTGTGCAGTGCCAGTAAAGTGGAGAGTAAAATCATTATTAGCATGATACTTGGAACCATTTAGTATTGCTTGATAGAGGATTAGAACTGCGCTTAAAGAAGGTTATTTATTTTCTTCATGAAAACTGGACTTGGTATGTTGCCTTTTCCAGTCCCTTTTCTTACTTCCTATGCAAAAAGCTTTTATGTGCATGTGTATACGTGTATGTGTGTGAGAAGGAAAGAAAAGGATGAAAAAAAGTGTAAAAAATAACAATTAGTTGGAAGACACATACTTGTCAGAGGTGAGTTCTGAGAGGGATTCTGAAAAAGATTAAAAACCTTAATGGTCAACTGGAGGCTGTTTTTTTCTCTCTGTACTCCGGTGGATGCATCATTTAAAGTATTAATTACCAGTGAGAGAATGAGACAACAGGAAGAGAAAAATGACTGGTCATGATTAAAGCACTGATTCACCGTCAAGCATCATTAATATTGGCAGGTTACTGGTTCAACAAAATATCAAATTTCCAAGATATCTAGAGAGGCAATGATATTATTTACAAAAGTTTTGGGGCTTTTTTTTTTTTTTTCATTAGGACTTTAGATATCATAATAGTAATATGTCTTCCTTTAATAACCTCCACATGTTTCACAGTGAGTTTTCTATGGAAAATGAAATACATAATGAAAGAACATAAAACCCACCAACAATCTGAACTGGATTTTTCCCACAGCTATAGGAAGCCTTTTCACCAGACTAAAGAATTTTAAAGATTCAGCAGTTTAAACATACAGATAGCTATTTCTCTCAAAAACTATAAACCCAAGGGTTTTGAAACATAAACAGTCTTGGAGCTTGAGGGGAGATCCATTTTGAGGACTCAGGTCACTGTGATCCCTCAGGGACACCCGGGGGCCTAGGGAGTGTGCTGGGAACACGCTGCAGCCTTTTGAAATTGGGCAGCGTCTGCAAGATTTCATTTCAGAGGAAAGGTAGGTGGAACTAAGAACAGAGAATAGCCCTATGTCCCTTGTCTTCACAGCCTGTTTAACACAGGTTTCAAGTGTTAACATCTCATAATACTCAGCATTACTTAAATGGGGAACTTAAAGTAGGATAATTGGAAAATAAAAATAATTCCCAGTCCTCCAGCACCTTACCTCTTTTTCTGCTTACATACGGCTTCTTACAGGCTGTCCTTCTGCTGCTCAGGAGAGGAGCAGAGGAGAAGTCCATGTTTCTGGAGCCCATCCCTGTGCATGGCTGGATTGAGAAGGGAAGAGAGAATGTGCCACTGTGATACAGTAATGCAGAGAAAACAAGTAAGATAGTTTCTGCAGCACTTAGAGGAAATATAACTGTATCAGAATCCAGATACAGACTTTTGGGGGACAATATATATACACTTTTAAAAGCCAGACTGGAGAAGATTAACAGGGTAAATATGTGCTATCTGCATGCTAATGCCTATGGGTTGTGCTACAGACCAGCATTTATTTTTATTTCTTTGTTGTTAGCTACTGCAGGTGTTCTCTTATGCCTGCATTTTCATATCCTGCCTTTAACATAATTTATCTGTTTTTCTCTAATTTTTTTTTTTTTATTAATCCCAGGAAATGCATTAATTGTAGTGCTGGTTTCATATTTCCTCCTTGCTTCAGGAAGATAGTTTCTGATATTTTGTGCGAAGATTAAAACATTCAAAGTGCTTGCCTTTCTTGTATTTATTAAGGGACAGTATTTATCTTGCCTGTACAGTGCTGGCAGTTTTTACTAGAAATACATCTTCCATTTGGGAAATTTTAATCTCTAGTACAATAAATGCAATAACGGCCACCACAGAACACGAGCAAGACAGGTACCAAGTGAAGCGAAACTATGAGAAGCCAGGTATTGTTTTTAGGCTGTGGTTATTAACAGCTTCTAAATCCCACTGAAAGCTCATCATGCCCAGAAATACAGTAAACCAGATAGCAAAGGATCCACTCTTCCATGTAGTGGGAGAAATGTAGGGAAAAGAAGTGAGGGGGCTGATGATTATTAGCTATAGTACTGCCATCTAAGAACTCGCAAGGCTCTCTGAGGAGCAGGATCTGTGTCAAATGTGAAGGGGAAAGGTTTTGCTAAATAATTTCATCCCTGTAATGAAATTGCTGACATGAGATCTCTCAGTTCCTGAATTATTTAGAGGAGGAAAAAGTAGCAAGTAAATTTGTCTCAGAATCTGTTTTTGCCTTTCCTAAAATAATTGCTTCTATATTTTTTGCTTGCATATTTTTCTCTGGAGTCTTTTTACATCCACAAATTCCAGGTGGACTTTTGCCCAGTATAGGCTTTTAACAGGTTCTTTTAGGAAGTAAATCATATAGAAGGAAATAATGAAGATAGCCAATATATTAAACTTCAGATTCAATGCCCTGTTGAAGCAACCACAGAGTCTTCTGGAGAATGTATGTTTTATGTGAAGGAGATCTGCAGGAGTTCTCATATTGACCAATGCAGGTGTCTCAGCCAGAGTTCTGTCTCTAAACTTGCATAGGCCAAGTAGGCCTTGCTAAAGGGTTTTCAGACAAGAGATAAAGTCCAAGATCTGACTGGAGAAGGCTGAAATGTCGAAGCAGAGTTCATGATCTTAAATGCCTGTTTATTTTTCAAATGCTTCTTTCCCTTAGATTTTGTGTGTGTGTGGTTTGTGAGCATAAACTTTGTGGACATTTGGTTATAGCACAGGCACAGCCTGAGGAAGGTTTTTCTTCGGGTTTGTGACTGACCTCACTGCAGATATGTGTGTTTAATTTCAGCTGATTTCCAGAATTTATGTGGTTTAATCAGGACAATGACAAAACAGCTATTACTGCAAGAGTTCTTTTACACTTCAGGTAACAATTGCTTCTGCTGATATGTCTTTGTAAATAAATATTGATTGGGCATTTGCCTTTCAGTTGTGTTCAAACATCAGTGTTTATGACTCACTCGGTTCTTCACAATTTTCCTTCATGCCATTATGCTAACACATTTCTTTGGTGAGCTACTGCAGAAAAATCTTTTCTAATGCAGTATTCCATTCTCTGTGTGACATTAAACCTGTACACCCTTCCCCCTCGAACTCTCAACTTTTTCACTTCAAACCCCAATTACTCATCTCAACTGTCTGCTGGTTGTTACTCTCTCTCTGTAAAGCATGATTGCACATCTAACTCATATGGTGTCATTTCTTTTCCCTAGTGGTTACCCACAGGATTTTCAATGGCCCTGCAACAAATAATGACCAATAAACACTTCTGGAAATACAATGAGAATACATCTATTTAAATGGGACTGAGTCATCACAGAAGATGAAAGTTAACTCTTGTCAGAATCCTGACAGATTTTGCTTGGTATGACTTCAGGTGTTCAAAAGGAAACAGGACATTGTCATGAAAGATTGTAAAACATCAATGAACAATCAGTTGTCATTTCTGATTAGTTAGATATCATAGTTGTATTAATTATAACAGCAAAAATTACTCATAATATGTATCTCATCCCATATTCCTTTGGCGTGTTTTTCTCAAAGAAATGAATTTATTTTACAATGATGTTCACTAAAGCAAGCCAAATAATATGCCTCTAGATTAACCAGAGCATCTAGGATTAAAAAATTGACTATAAATTTTCACTTCCTCAGATTACGCTTCTTTGAATAATTTGAGAGCAGGGTTGTCAGGTTTGGTCTTTGGATGACGTTTTATGCCTAAGACCTTAAGTTATTATTTTTTTTTCATAAGAAACCCAACAGATACTTATTTTAATATGAAAAACCTTAAGGTTACTTGCTTTAAATGAGCTATCACAAAATTATTGTAAATGTTTCATAACCAATACTGGAGGAATAATAAGCGTAACATCTACCTCGTATCAATCTGTCTTGATCTTTTTAGTATACCCAATTTTTTTCCTTCATTAATGTGCATTAGTAATAAAAGCTGTTCCATATGATTACAGTGTGGGATGATCTTGTAGAAATGTTTCAGGAACTGAAATAAGTAGGTTTCATCTGTCAGTGAGAGTGAAGATGCATAAACTCTTTTCTGACACAAACAGTAAGGACACTGTTTAACTATCCTAGAGTTCATGATCAAACTTTTTATTCCATAGGATACTCATAAAGTCATGCTGTTACTTTTTTTCAGAGATCAAAAAATTCATGGCTTAAAATATCTGACAAATTGCTGGTTCAACTGCTACTTTAGAGCTGGTATAAAAAAGACTTAAGCATGTACCCAGGTTTAAGTGCAAGCACGGCTATACTGGTTTTAAAAGGAGTATTATCAGGATTAGAGATGCATATTTATTTAGTGTGATGAAAAGGCCAAAGGGATTTTAATTCCCCTCCTTCAAGCATCTTTCCACACCTGTTTCTTTAGATAAAACTAGTGTTGATGATGAAAAAAAGTGCGTTTTTTTACTATCAGTATTCTCTCTAAACCGCTGAAAGAATAATATACAAGGAAGCATTCTGATGAGGAGATCACAGTAGTGGAGTAAAAGGTTCACTGTGAGATATGAACAGGCTGAAAATGGTTCTACTGCTCATCAGGAGGGCAAATATGGAACACAAGATAGGCAGAGTTTATAAAAAGTTAGCATTCTCTTCAACTAGCCTGTAAATAAACTGCAGAAGTTCCTATCGGAATTAGAAGGAAAAAAAAAATCCTGTCTTCAGCTTATAGGTTCAGTGATGGCTCTGCAATAGACTCTCAGTCGAGAATGGGACTGGATGTGGTGACCCAGATTGCCCTTCCCAGTCCTGTTTGGTTATGCAGCTGCTGTTTTAAACAAATATTTGCCCTCCCACCAACTATTTCCTCTTCATTCTGTGGAATCAGAGACAGTTACATGATGCATGTCTTTAATTCTAATGTTTTAGATGGGGGCCATTTATTAACTCTGAGCAGTCCTCAATATTTTAATGAATCTAAAAGGCTTTTGTGAAAATGGGACAATCAGGAGGCATTTCTTTTCATCCTCATGTGCATAGAAAATGACAATTTATGGAAAATTTAAATTGCTACAGTTTTTCTCCTGTTATTTAGGTATTGTGAACACGAGAGAAATTATGAACTGTTTCTTAAATCAGTGTGCAGCCTCACATCACCACTTGGCTTTCTTACAATTTCAGAGGTGGTGAAGGTTGTTCAAGTAGACCAGTTGCTGCTTTGTGATTTATCAGCTTTTTTACATCTAAGTAATATGCTGGGGTAATACACCCTGGTTTAATCATTATTTGATGTTGCATGAAGTCATAGTAACAAAAAGTCCAAATTCAATATCTGTTGGCTTTCTCACAGCACACTAAGTGGATAACAATTTTTAGATCTTAACTGGAATCCAGCAGGACACAAGTTCTGCTTTCATTTTTCTCCCATGACCTTGATGTTTTTTCAGATTCTCTGGTCTAAGAATTTTGTGGTTTGGGACATTGATGTTTCCAGCTGCACATCTGATCTGATGTGATTGTCTAAACTGTTGATCTGCCTTTGTGTCTGAACTAGTGGCCTAAAATTAAATTTTTAAAGAGTGAAAAGAAATATGCACTTGTAAAATAAGATTTGTCTCAGGCTGATGCAGCTAAGATGAACAAGCACTAAAACTATCTGTACATCTATTTCATACTATTAATTAGAAGAAGAACCTATGGTAATGAGGTCAGAGGTAGAAATCTACAGTTTATACATCTAAAGCGAGATCAGTCCAAACATAACATGTATCTGGGAAGCTTAATATGTAGGCTGCGCTAATGCCTCTCACTTCCATCAGAAACTGCTGACATCCTTGAATGTGGGTGCCATTTGGATGTGCAGTCTCATTTCCAAAAGCTTTTGTTTTTTTCTTACCACCAAATGACCATCATCTTATTCAAGGGACATAACTTTCCCTCTGATTCTGGGACTTCTTTGAACACTTTGTATTTTGTCCTTTTCAGATTTTTTTAGCCACTCTTAGAGCTCAGAAGTATAAAGCAAGCTCCTACACACTGAGAGCTAACAATTGATAGACTGGAAGAAACTGCAGTTTCTGCTCCTGCCTGTTGCCCACAAGTGCTTCCAAGAGATCACCTTCCTTCACCAGCAAGTTCTGGAGCACCACCTATTTATTTAAAATCTCTTTTCTATTTGAGGCTATGTCATGGTTCAGTGCTAGGCTAAGGTGTCTCTTTATTCTTGATTGTACTTACTCCTTCAGGGAAAACCCCATCCACCAAACTGTACATACCAATGATGCTTTTAGTACTTGGGCTTGCACAACTGACTGGGACAAAGTGGAAGCAAGGACAGGCAGCCTGGGAGGAGTACAGGGATGTTGTCCGGGAAGCTAGGGACCAGGTTAGGAAAGCTAAGGCCCAGTTAGAATTAAACTTGGCTAGGGATATTAAGGATAACAGGAAGGGATTCTACAGGTACATAGGAAATAAAAAACAGACTAGGGACAACGTAAGCCCCCTCTGGAAGCTCTCGGGAGAACTAGCTACACAGGATTTGGAGAAGGCTGAGGTTCTGAATGACTTCTTTACCTCAGTCTTCACTGGGACAGGCTCTGACAGCACCACTCAAGTCTTGGAAGGCAGATGCAGGGACTGTGAGAATGAAGACCTTGGGCCCACTGCAGGAGAGGAACTGGTTCAAGACCATCTTAAAAATCTGAACGTGCACAAGTCCATGGGTCCTGTTGAAATCCATCTGCGGGTCCTGAAGGAGCTGGCAAATGAAGTTGATAAGCCACTGGTCATCATACTTGAAAAATCATGGCAGTCAGGTGAAGTTCCCAATGACTGGAAAAAGGGAAATATAACCCTCATTCTCAAAAAGGGGAAAATGGATGACCCGGCGAATTACAGACCAGTCAGTCTCACCTCTGTGCCTGGAAAAATCTTGGAGCAGATTCTCCTGGAAGGCATGCTAAGGAACATGAAAATCAACAAGGTGCTTGGTGACAGCCAGCAGGGCTTCACTAAGGGGAAATCCTGCCTGACCAGTTTGGTGGCCTTCTATGATGGGGCTACAGAACTGATGGACAGGGGTAGAGCAGTTGATGTCATCTACCTGGACTTGTGTAAAGCGTTCAACACTGTCCCACACGACATCATTGTCTCTAAATTGGAGAGACATCAATTTGATGGATGGACTACTCAGTGGATGAAGAACTGGCTGGATGGCCGCACACAAAGAGTTGTGGTCAATGGCTCAGTGTGCAGCTGGAGACCAATAACGAGTGGTGTCCCTCAGGGATCTGTGTTGGGACCGGTTTTGTTTAACATCTTTGTCGCTGACATGGACAGTGGGATTGAGTGCGCCCTCAGCAAGTTTGCCAATGACACCAAGCTGTGTGGTTCGGTTGATACGCTGGAGGGAAGGAATGCCATCCAGAGGGACCTTACACACTTGTGAGGTGCGCTGATGCCAACCTCATGAAGTTTAACCATGCCAAGTGCAAGGTCCTACACCTTGGTTGGAGCAACCCCAGGCACAGCTACAGGCTGGGCAGAGAAGAGATTCAGAGAAGCCCTGTGGAGAAGGACTTTGGAGTGCTGGTCGATGAGAAAATGAACATGAGCCGGCAGTGTGTGCTCACAGCCCAGAAAGCCAGCTGCATCCTGGGCTGCATCAAAAGGAATGTGACCAGCAGGTCAGAGGAGGTGATCCTGCCCCTTTGCTCTCATGAGACCTCACTTGGAGTATTGTGTGCACTTCTGGTGTCCTCAACATAAAAAGGACATGGAACTGTTGGAACAAGTACAGAGGAGGGCCACGAGAATGATCAGGGGACTGGAGCACCTCCCATATGAAGATAGGCTGAGAAAGTTGGGGCTGTTGAGCCTGGAGAAGAGAAGGCTGTGTGGAGACCTCATAGCAGCCTTCCAGTATCTGAAGGGGGCCTATAGGGATTCTGGGGAAGGACTCTTCATTAGGGACATTAGTGATAGGACAAGGGGTAATGGGTTAAAACTTAAACAGGGGAAGTTTAGATTGGATATAAGGAGGAAATTCTTTCCTGTTAGGGTGGTGAGGCACTGGAATGGGTTGCCCAGGGAGGTTGTGAATTCTCCACCCCTGGCAGTGTTCAAGGCCAGGTTGGACGAGAGACCTTGGGTGATAGCATTTAGTGCGAGGTGTCCCTGCCCATGGCAGGGGGGTTGGAACTTGATGATCTTAAGGTCCTCTCCAACCCTAACTATTCTATGATTCTATCAAAAGCTCCTCATGAGGGGCTTGGACATCTCCGTTGAAAACCACTGCTGAGCTTTCTGCAGTGTCATTGCTCCCCAGGGTGTGATAGTTAAAATCTGCTATATTTCAGTTCATACAAGGTTGACTCCCCAGGAAATTTTTACAGCAGTAGTATTTTTGAAACCATCTTTCAAAGTACTTGCTCACAGAAATTGCATGGGGCTTGGGCACACAAGTAGTACTCTTACCACTGTTGAAGAGGCAATTCTTTCTGTTTAAAGCCTCACATGTAAAGGTGAAAAATATTTTACTAAGAACCTAAGTCCTTCCTGTGAACCCCCTGCTTACATTAATTACTAAAATGCATAGCAGAAGGTGTCATATAGTCTTTGGTTGGCATTATTTGAAATGTACAATGATAACTCTAAAATGATGTGGTAAATTTCTTCACGTATGTGGTAGAGTCCCCCCACCCATGGTGTTATGCTAGGCAGGTTCTTCAAAACTAGAGGAAGTAAAATACCAGCTTACTTTCTGGTCTTGAAAGTTGGTCCCTTTGATGCAAGATTTAACAGAGAAGGAAATACTACTGAAACAGATTATAAGCAGTGCAATGTTATATACAACATTTTCTTGTATTTTACATATGAAATGCACACACCATCATTCTGGAGTTTGTCAGTGGATTATATCAAAAGTTCAATTTTTAGCATCATTTAACAGGTTCTTTTAGATATATCAAAACCACTGAGCTGGGATGGTTGCATAGTTGCTGTCTTCTTCTGATATGCTAACTTCTCTAATAGTAAACACCATATACATAGCTTTACTGTTCAGTATAGGCTGATCTAAACAATATTTTGAGATACTGTGAGATATCAGATGTTTAAAATCAGTCTTATCATTTTCTTCAGTATTGATCCATTGCATCAGGCTGCACAACTGCTTGTATCAAATTTACATTTATATGTTTTTACTATAGCTCTGTAGTTAATACAGTATCAGTCTATGACACAGAACATTACTCAGTGATATTCTCTGGTGTTTCAATACTAATTGTCCATATAACACATAGCATCTATGCTATAGCATTTCTAGAGGCTGCTTAGCTTTATAGTGCTGTAAGCATTTTTAGCCTAACCTAATACTTCTTTAATTATTTTACTTTTCTAATATATTGTCTTTTGAACTTACATTTCCAAGTCGTAATGAGCTTTTTTTGTTGTAGCTATTCTGAATTTAAAAGACTGTACTATTTTTAATGCAAGTAAAGAAAAATAATGGACATTCCTCTAACTGGAAAAAGCATTATGCCAATATTGAATAAACTCTTACAATGCCTTGCCAGAACATTGATGAAGGGGTCATTTGTATGACTAATGTTGTCTCTCAAAGATGCTGCCTGATTCATGGGCTACATTATATTCCAGAAAGGGTCTGCACCAATGAGAGATGCATTGTTTCACCAGGCAAAAAGAGGCAGCAATGTAAATGGGAAATAAAAGAGAAGAACTTTACACTGTTGAAGAAAATAAAGACAAAAAGTAGAGATTTAGATATATCTGCCTTGTCAGTTGAACATAAAAAGGCAGGAGAACTGGAAATCTTCAAATGACAGTTTATATTGACTGAAGTAATAGCATAATCTCATTAAAAGGAGTGGCATGGGAAGATGCAAAGCTGCCCAGGGGCTTCTAACTGTTTTAGTACTATTCGTTCACCCTTTATTTAACACCACCATTAGAAAGCCTAATGGACTGTTTATATCACACTATTAGACATATAGCAAGATCTTTAGTAATTGGAGTGTGATATATAGTAATGGCCTATTGTTTGCTTGATGCTACCTACAATGAGGCCAGTGCTGAATACTTATTTACTGCATGTTCCTGGTATAAAGACACAGGAGGTGGGGCTGCTAGAGATAAATACTAGAGTAGGAACAGGCTTTCCTGAGGCCCTAGAAGCTGAAACATTAGCTGCTTGTTTTATCTGGATTTTTTTTGCACAGCATGCTGAGCTATTTGATAATATCATCTTGAGGCTATGCTTAGATCATGTTTCTTCAAACTCTGTCTGGAAGATTATGCCAGATTACAATGCCATTAAATATATATTACAAATGCTCCAACAAGTTAGGTAATTAATTACAATTCATATCTATAGGAGAGGCCATTTGATATTACTATTCTTCTTACGGTAGATTTTGATAATGTTGTATTATAATATTCTTTCTGAGACATTAAAACCTATTACTGACTTTGGAGAAAGCGTACTTAAAAGCAGGGCTTTTTATTACGTTTCAAATACATTTCTGAAATGGTAAAGACATTAGCAACGTTAAACTTGTTTTCGCTTCTTCCAGAAAAATAAATATCAAATTTGGATGACTGCAGGTAAATCAATAAAATTCTTGAAACGTTAAACTTGTTTTTGCTTCTTCCAGAAAAATAAATATCAAATTTGGATGACTGCAGGTAAATCAATAAAATTCTTGAAGAGGAATTAAAAAAACACCCTACAGCAAACCAAACCTAAACAAGAAAGCACTCTGTACTCTCCACAATCCTCATTTTTTATCAGGCTAGCCTTTGTGCGTCTCTAGAGTAGGAGCACATTGTAGGTTTAAATGGCCTTTGCTGTAGCAATGGTTTGCTGTAGTAATATAAGGTTAAATGGTTAAATGGTTTGCTGTAGCAATATAAGGCAAATCAACAAAATAAGACAGTCATCTAACCCCCACAGGTAGCCACAACTGTATACTCCCAAACAGCAGTTAGTATTTGTTTTCTATATTTTGTAATTGATTTGAATAATTATGACTACATAGCAGAACAAATCATTATCAGGGCTTGATCATGTTCTTGATGCCCATCCCTGTGCAGAAGAGCTGCAGGGCTGTGTCTCTGCAGGAGCGGGTGGGGCTGTTTCTTCTGCAGGGTGGAGAAGCAGTTGTATCCTTTTGGGGAAGATCAAGGTAGGCTGCTAGTGCTGCTGGCTGGTGAGCTACAAGACCAGAACCTGGCAGAGAAACAGCCCCTACTTTTTCTTCTTAAATAAGATGATGACATTTCCTATTTGCTGAGCTATACAGCAAAAGATTGTAGAATTTTGGACATGTAATCTTCAAATGATTCTTAACATGGGGGCCTACAGGGATGCTGGGGAGGGACTCTTCATCAGGGACTGTAGTGATAGGACAAGGGGTAATGGGTTCAAACTTAAACAGGGGAAGTTTAGATTGGATATAAGGAAGAAATTCTTTCCTGTTAGTGTGGTGAGGCACTGGAATGGGTTGCCCAGGGAGGTTGTGAATGCTCCATCCCTGGCAGTGTTCAAAGCAAGGTTGGACGTGGCGTTGGGTGATATGGTTGAGAGTGAGGTGTCCTTGCCCATGGCAGGGGGGTTAGAACTTGATGATCTTAAGGTCCTCTCCAACCCTAAGTATTCTATGATTCTATGACAAGGCGAAATCTGTGCAGAACAGGTTGCCTCTGGATGCCATGCTTTGGCAACACCGAGGGATACAACTCAGAGAACCTGATTCTTCTTTCACAGCAATTTAATGTCACTTCCTGCAGTAACTTTTCAGTTGACAGACATTCAAGTCATAAATAATGAAAAGGTCGCATATGCCTACAAATTCCTGACGTGTAGCATCTATGGGGATTTTGCCTAGGAATAAAGGGCAGCAAAGCAATGAAAAGGATTCTTCTGATAGTGAAAAATAGACTCTTTCAGAAATCAATGGACAGGAGCAATCGATACCAAATTTAAAAAAGAAAAATCAATAGCACTCAAAACATGTGGCTCCCCTTTTGCACAGGTTATCCTACTATGTTTTCTCATCCAGTGGCTTGGAAAATTCCAGCATGTCTGCACATAAATTCTCTTCCATTAACAATGGAAATGCAATTTCCTTCTCTAGCATTAATACAGGGAAACTAAGGATATGGACTGTGAAAATGATGGGAAAAAAACACACACCATTGTCCCCATTTCTACCACAAAATATGAAGGAGAACTCTTCAGGTTTCTTTGTAGCCGTCACGCTCCTTAACAATTATTCCACCCATTCATAATGGTGTAGTATAAGGTTCTGCCACTTGATCCTTTGTTACTGAAATAGTGTCGTAGTTGCACCAAGATGGGACTTACTTATCAATTACTTTTAAAATAATATAATAAAATGAAATAAACATTGTTAAATGTTAATATTGCTGGACAAAAAAAACCCCACACTGATAAAGCAAAGTTAGAAAAGTATTTTATAATGACAAATTACTGACCAATAAAATACGAAAAGCAAGACACTTCCTAAAGAAGACAACTGGTCCCTAATGTATATCGGAAAAGAGAGAAATGAAATAAACCTAATTATTTTTTCCTGAACCTTTACTTATGTACAGGAATGTTTTCAGTGAGTATGTGTAACTGTTTCAGTAAGAACTTAGTCACATTTGCAACACAGTCCAGTGACACTGAGCAAATGGAAATAATCCTGCAGGTTTTATGAGCTTTTTTTACTACAGTTCATCACCACAGTGAAAATTTCATTGTGGATCTAATTAGCACAAAGTAAAGCTTATAGGATGACTTAAGTAACAGTTGTAATTGCAATATATTTTCTCTTCCATAAAGACATCACTCTGTGCATTTCTGCCTTTATAAACCCTTCACTCTAAAGCATTTACTGCTCTCAACAACTGAAGGGGCAAAGGGTGGACAATTTCTTGCACAGCTCATTAAAACCACAATCATAAAAAACAAATTCAAGTAGCCACTTCCAAAGAGCGATAGAATCAATCCATCCCAAGGTTAAACTAAACCCCAAACCAATGCACTAAAGGTTCACTCATAGGACAATTTGTTTTCACCAGCATAGTTGTCTTCCTGTGAAACATCTGGTAAAACAGATGTATCAAGATAAAAAGACTTCCCAAACTTCTGCATAAAATGTTCTCAGAAATGTAGTTCTTGTCAGGGTAAAGTGGGTCAATTATTCATTAAAGTACACAGTTGTTATAAGGAACCTCCAAGACTGATTTAGAAATTCATTTCCCATTGCTGAAATGAAACTAGGAACTGAAAATGCTCATAACCATTTCAGAAAAATGTAACTTGATGAAGAGAATAAATACTACACCTGAACATTTTGATATACACTTTGCAGCATAGATCTGAAGAGCAGAAGTACAAAAAAGAATGGAGAGGGTCAAGAAAGTGTGTTAAATTGTGGTACTAAAACATGAAAAGTATTTAAAGGATTTCTATTTTACTAATGTGAAAAACTTCTTCCAAAGTCCTGTGCAAATACCAGACAATCCACCTTTACTGTAAACATTCATTTACCTGCCAATTCATTATTACTTTTCTGCCCATTCCTCTTTTGCCATTTAACCATACTGTGTCTCAATTCACAACTGTAAAAGGCAGGTTTTTTTTTAATAATGGATTTTTTAATCCATTTTAATAATGGATTCCTTCCTTCCTCTGCCTTTATTCTGTCGCTTCTTTTAAGGTTTCAGTTCTCAAAAAGTTTGATTTCTACTATGTGTCCAACACTTTGGATTTCTTTTTGCCTTTGGGTGTTTTTTCAGTGCATGATATCTTTGGAGTGGATGGTTACATGCTTACCAGTGCAAGGCAGCCTACCTACCTGTGGTGTTGCATTATCCTAATGAGCAAGCTTCTCTCATGTCTTGCATTTTCCCTGCACATGACTGGTGACCCCAGTATGTCTGTGTTTCACAGTTTAGAACCACACAGATAACTATGCTTTCACTGTGCAGCAATTTATCTGTTTATTCTTGAAATGGAGGGAAGAAATTTTCTAGCCTCACAGAATTTTTGTTGAGCAGTACTAGAGTTATCAAGGTGATGAGCTGTTTTTGGGGGAGAGGGTGTTCCTGATTCATAGAATCATAGAATCATAGAATAGTTAGGGTTGGAAAGGACCTTAAGATCATCAAGTTCCAACCCCCCTGCCATGGGCAGGGACACCTCACTCTCAATCATATCACCCAAGGCCTCGTCCAACCTTGCCTTGAACACTGCCAGGGATGAAGCATTCACAACCTCCCTGGGCAACCTATTCCAGTGCCTCACCACCCTATTGTCCTGGGTTTAGCAGTAGCAGTCATTTTTCTCCTTCTTGGTAGCTGGTGCAGTGCTGTGTTTTGACTTTCGTCCTGGGAGCAAAGCTGATAACACTGATGTTTTGGTTTGGCCACAGACTTTGTCAGCCTCATGCTCTGCCAGGGAGGAGGGAAGCTGGGAGGAAGCAGAGACAGGACACCTGACCCAAACTGACCAAAGACGTATTTCATTCCACAGCATGTCATGCCCAGGATGTAACTGGGAGCTACCCAGAAGGGCTGAGACTGCGGGGTTGGAGGAGATATAGGTCAGTGCTTGGTCGGGCTGGGGGGGCGAGTTATCAGTCAGCTGGTGCTGAGGTGTTATATTCTCTTCCCTTGTTATTTCCTTTATCATTACTACTATTGGTGGTAGCAGTAGTGATTTCTTATACCTTAGTTACTAAACTGTTCTTATCTCAACCCGTGGGAGTTGCATTTTTTTCGATTCTCCTCTCCGTCCCTCCGGGAATAGGGGGAGGGAAAAAAGGGGGGGGGGTGAGTGAAAAAGCTGTCTGGCTGGGGTTAAACCATGACACTGATTCTTCCTCAGGCTTCAAGTTGTCTCTTCTCTCAGAGAAGCTCTGATTTTGTGTACCTTCACATGCTGATGCTAGAAGAAGTCACAAGATGTTTTGGAGATGGTTCCAGAGCAGATGGAAGGAGTGAATATTAGCTACATAGGACATCACCAAAACAATGCGGTAATGTACACCTCAAGTTATGACTTACATTAATGACAGCACCTTAATCAGACCTTAGCTAGAACCTGCCCAAAGTCATGTTCCTATGCTGGTCATTGAAGATGTTCTCCAGCTTCTTCTGTAGGAAGTACACAGGTCCAAACATTAGTATGAAGACATAGGTTTTGGTGTCTTCTGTGTGCTGCTACTTTTAAGTCCTCCTCACTGCCTTACTTGGACTTCCTTAGCCACTACTCAGTAAGTAATGACAGATTTGCAAGAGTTAATGGACTGTGACTGTAGTGTTCTCTCAGTGATGGCAATTAACTGCCAGCATTTTTCATGCTTTGCCTGCAATCAGGAAATTGTAATCTTTCCATAACTGAACCTTATTACTGTCATTCCTGCCTTTGCTGCCCCAAAATAAGACATCTGCAAAGAACTTTACACAGACTCAGCTATTAATGCACCTGGAAATGGTCCAGATTATACTCTTACAAAAAAGGAAGGTTCCAGACACACATGATTACAAATCCTTCCAAATGGGTAAGTAAAAGGCAGTTTAAGAGCGTGCATTTCTAGGTACTGCATATTTATAACAGTATTAGGCTTTAGTAGTGTATTCCCTCTAAAACATATAAGCCTATCATATATGATTAAGGAAGTAATCCCTGTTTTCATTAAAAGAGGCATATTTCCACTCTTCATTTTTCAAAGAATTATTTGAAAATCAGAATCAAGCATAATAAATGGGATGTCACTTGCCTGAGTCCACAGAGACTGAAATAATAGCCCTGACAATGATAACTCGGCTCAATACAATATTACCTGCAAGATATGCTTTTTGAGGAAATGCAAGGGTGACTGCATGTGTTTGGGAATGCAGAGTGTAGTGGGCCCTGCTCTTCCACACATCCAGTGCAATTCACTTGCTAAAGCTTCTGGGACCTTTCTGTTGCCATCCGTACCTCTGTGGGATAAAAGGCAAAAGTTGTTGACAAGAGGAGATAGATGGCTTACTGTCTCATTTGTTGAGAAAGCCATCCCAGGGGGCTGTTCTTCATCTGAGTGACAGAGATGGTTATGGCCTAAAGTTACAGGAACAAATATATTCTTTTATCTCCAGAATATGTCAGAGGACAGCATGTGTCTTAACAGCTCTAAACAGAAAGTTTTCCCACAACCAAGGGCAGGAGCAGATAGTCCAAAAGGCAGAGGAATATTTGCATGACAGAACTTTTACATCTGCTGTTGATAAGGATAATTGAGAAAACCAGCTATTTGATAACATGCCAGAGCTTACCAAGAGAATACTTATCAAGACTGTGCGCAAGGGTTACAGCAACTACATGGGTAATAAATACATACATTTCTATGGTTGCACGGGCCTCAAGTTGAGAACCTAGGCTGGAAAACTACTGGAAGATTAAAACATCAGTAACCAGTTTTATATACATGAATTAAGACACAGATTTTTTTATTGCTTGAATTATAATTTGTTTAAAATTATAATTCATTTATATGAAGAATAAATTATTGCATCTACTGTATTAAAAATAGATACAACTATTATGTAATACAAACTCTGGAATAAGTGAGTCATCCTGATCTTTCAAAGCATTATATGCCCTAGGATATAGGTGAAATAAAGGCAAGTTTAAGTTTGTATCCTATGGATCAAAAGTAGTAGCAAGTAGAGAATTCTCTAAGAAATGGAAGTGTACAAAATAGTTGGAGTTTTTTTATTCTACATCTGAAAATGCTGAGGCCTATGTGCTGTGATTTTATCAGTGGAATTGGCTAGGATACATATTAGCTAGAAGATGATGCCATCTGCAGCCAGCACAGGTGAGAAATGATGTCATAAAACTAATATCTGCAACGAATAGAACAGATTTTTGTAGCAATGAAAAATGTGCTCTGTAGCTTTCATGATGCTGACAACCTTGGAGTGGATGACAGGTTAGGTGCACATCTAAACTGGACTTTCTAAAGTGGAATTCTCTAGATTGAAGCACATGTGAGTAGAAAAGGACAACTTTCCAAGTCTAACTTGACTGGGCAGTAGAATAGCTGTCTTAGGTAAGTAGCCCTCTCTCTTTCTCTTCCCTCTTTCTGGACATATATTTGCTCATGTTTTACAGTTTCCCAGGGATTGCTGACTGTTTGGTAAGTGACAAACAAAATGTTTAGAAAGGTTCAAATTTAGTTTTCCAGATTCGTAGATATTATGCCCAGTGAAGATCTGAATCATTCTTTTATTTATTCTAGGAAAGGTTACAGACTAAATTTGACTGTTTCTGCCATCTACATCCACCACAGAGTTCCTCATTCTGATCCCAAATTTATTTGCGCACATGAATTGTGCACATAGCACATGTTAATGTGAGAATTATATCCAAAGTCTTTGTCTGCTATTTAGGTGGTATTCTCTAACTGAAAGCAAAGCCTATTTATCCCCAGTTGGATTGTAACAATAAAAGTGAGTCAAATAAGCCATTCTGAAAACAGTAATGGTACAGCTGTGACTAGTACAACACAGCAGATAAATTTGCATAGTTACAGGGATCTCCTTACTTAAAAAGGTTTGAAATTTCTGGTTGTGTGTATTCAGAATCATATAAAATCTGCAACAAACTTCACAGGCCAATAAGTTGTACCATAGCAACCATGGAAACAAAAACGTCTGCCTGCCAAAGAAAGATGGAGACGTATCATTAAATGTACATTGTCCTAATGATATCATGTAGAATGCACCAGCCACAGTATGATGGGATTACATCTATTGCTTGAGAAACAAGAAAAGAAGATTTGCCAGGAGAAGCACACCAGTTCATTTGAGAAGAACACTGAGTGGTATCAGTTAATTAATACTAATGCTCATTTATGTCACCTGTTGTGAGCATATTAATAGGGATTTTGACAGTAACAATTGCTGAAATGCCATGGAACAGACTGCAGGAGATGCTGAAAAAAAAATAAATTTAAAAATCTTGCTGAAATTACTGGAATTCCAAGGAGATTGATTTAAAATGCAATAAACTGCTACTCCAGCTTGTAAAAAAGAGAAAGTTGAATTGAGGGGTGGACAGAAGGAATAAAATGTAATGGCCTGAGAATCTGCAGCAAATTCTAGAAGTCAAGAGAAGAGAAAGGTTATACGCAAGGTAAATAAAGCTGGTTGGTCCCACCTAAAGATATAAATACATTTTTCTGTTAGTTTTGTTGTAAGGAATAATTGGCATTTTTATATATTATTTATTTGCATCTGACAGAATATGTAAAAAAGTTAGTTTTAAATGCCATGTTTAGAGTCAATGTGTTATTCAGTCTGGGTTTATTATATGTTTGGGTGGTATTTTAATTTTGTTTTTAATGTGCTTTTAACACCGCTGGAGCTCCCAGGATACACATGGCTCTTCCTAGAAAAGCAAAACAGACTTCTCCCTTTCTTTAGTATTTGGTTACCTCTACCTGTGCTAAACCAGATCAAAATAACACAGTTGTCTCAACATCTTCAATGTGATTTACAGTCATTGCAGCATACATATTCTTTTGGATATGTCTTCTTCCTTACTCAGCCATTTCACCTCTCAGCCTATAATAGCCTTTCCCAGTCTTCTGAAATCAGAGTCTGCTTCATAATAAAAAGGTTGGTACACAGTAAACTCCAATTCAAATTATGAAATATGGATCTAAAATGCAGTCCAAATTGCATTTTTGAGAGAAATGTCACACTTTCATATTAAGGAAGGACCCATGATGAGTTATTTTGGGATTTGAAATTAATGCAGATAATTCCTTTCAAATTCAGCATAATGTTATTAAACTGTGGTCTTTTAAGTGTTTGTTATTGTACTTCCACCAAACCATAGGCTCTTTAGATTTTGCTTAGTCATTAGTAAGTTTTGGATTCCTCAGTAGGTTCTTTATCTTAGCTCCTTGAAAAGAAGGGGAAAGGAGAGAAGGAATCGTACCTTCACTATAAACCTTCACTTCTTTCTGAGAGTCACTGTTTATCAATAATATAATAAAACAGAAATTACACAGTTTGCGAATAATTGCTCTCCGTCTTTAATTTCTCAATGAATGTTTAAAATTTTCCATAGAAAGTCATGAAAAGCCCTGTGTTAAATAAGCTTATAAGAAGAGAGGTGCAGAAGGAATGGTGGTGCCTTTATGAAGGTAATGCCCAATTACTAGCAAAAAAATAAAAAGGCCAGAAATTGGGACCATCCCTTAAGACGCTTTCGTGAGCAGTGGAAAGAATTCTTATTCACAGGGACTACTGAAACTGGGCACATGGGAAGACTGACCACAGTGACACACAGATGTTTCTTTCTGTACAGGATTTAAAAGCGTCTTGAATTTGATTCTAGCATATTGACAGTGAGGGGGGCAAACCCTCTTTTTCGTAAACATAGGTCCCTTTTTGTCTTGGCATCAGAAAGTTTCTTAGAGTGTATTATTTCATGCACTTCAGAAGACAATCAAAACAACACCATGAAACAAAACTTCAGATAATATCTCGTTTATCATTCTGAAATGTGACAATAAATTTTAAGCAAGGGTATTCAAGTGGCTCTACGTCTCCCGGCAGTGATGGTCTTAAATATTAATGGCTATGCTGCACTTTGTGATTGATATTTAAGGCAGGGGACATGTTCTTGAAGCATAAGTTAGTCATCTGTGCTTTTGGTTACTATGAGTCATATTTTGATAGCAATTCAAGGGTAAGTTATTTCTTTGAGGAATATTAATGCTATTCAAGCTTTTGCTTTTCCATTGTCTCTGCAGGGGTGTCTCAGAATATTTTTACTTTATTCTAGTAGAGGCAAACTAGTATCTTACTAGGGAATAATTCTAGGGTTTAGATGTAAAATCTCATAAAATTTGTTGCTGTTGCTTTTCCTGTCTTCTCCATGCACTAGAATTTTTGAGAGAACAGCTATAATGTCACAAGTCTGCTGATTTAATTTGAGATCAGACAGCTAGCTTGTCATGTAAGTGTTGTACAACTGCCAACCAGACAGGAAAAAACTGGTTCTTAATTTGCCAGGAAATAATCTTGTAGTAAGACAGCTTTATATTTGGTTTATGAGGAAGCCTGCATAGTAATCTATCAGCTATTTGCAGTTAAATACTGTTCACTGTACTATAAAATTTGGACCTTAATCTAGTTTCAGCTACAGATTCACTCAGACTCACATAGACGTCAACTGGGATGTTGCTTGGCCCTCTGCTATATTTGAGAGTGAATTGAAATTAATGCTTTGGATGCCCTGTACACTACAATGAAGCAATTATATTTGTCTAGGGGTGTTATTTTCTAACTAGTGTGGCAGGTATCTAGCATTCATAAGGGCTGTTTTTATTCTGGCAAAAAAGTCACGAGAAATGTGACAAGGGGTGAATTCAGGCCCTCAACTGGATATTATTGTTTGCTAATTTGCCCAGAGAAGTCCATTAAGGAGAAATACCTGCTGTGAGGTCATATGCTCCTAGTAAAGCCCAACTAGGGGGACTAGGAAATTGTATCAAAGTGAACATTCATGTGCAAATACAGAGATTTCAAAGCATGAAAGAAATGCATCTAATTTTTATATATTGTCCCCTTGCTGTCCCTGTCAAACTCTTGTGTCTCTTTTCGATAAATGCTGTGTCTTCAACACTTGAACTGCAAAATTGCATGTTAAGTCCTTGAGATTTGTTTATCACTTTTTGGTGCTTAAATTCAGTTTTAATTATCACATATCTACTGAAATGACATATTTCTTTGTCTTCTTTCCGTGAAATAGTTAAATGCCTTCACAATATAAATGAGTTGTATAAGAAGACTCTTTTGGTAACTCCAAAGTGTTTTTCACTTGTGTATGAGCCAAGCAGATGTGGCTCACAAGGGCCACAATGAATTGTAGCATTGTGGACTACACAAGGTCCAGACAGCAAGAAAACATGATTATTTTTGATCGTCCACAATATTTAGACTTTTTCTCCAGATGTAACAGATCTATGCCTTCACAGTTCAGTAGTTAGAGTTTAGAATATTGTATTTATTTTGGAGTGGATTATCTACACTACCTTCCACACTCTAAAAGTGTAAGTAATTGCATTTTGTAAATGTAGGGTAGAAGATACTGGGTTAACCACATTATATCTGATAGGAGAGTGGCAATACAGCCTCAACCTCCATCTATTCCATGTATAGGTTGGAAAAGGCACCACTGCTTTTCCACACATTTTTTCTGGCAGAGCCTTTGGATCCAAAATGGTCAATGATATTTTTTAATGCATTATGCACACTAATTTTGCTCTTACAGATACTTGTATCT
Source organism: Neopsephotus bourkii (assembly GCF_033783945.1). Classification (NCBI taxonomy): domain Eukaryota; kingdom Metazoa; phylum Chordata; class Aves; order Psittaciformes; family Psittacidae; genus Neopsephotus; species Neopsephotus bourkii. The sequence goes on along the minus strand of NW_026902293.1, from coordinate 11,632,725 downwards.
TGCGCTCATTTTACTGTTCCTCAGGGTGTCCTGTGAGACCCCTCTGTTTTTCAGGGAGCTCCTGATTTCAGTTCAGTAAGTGGATTAGAGAGAGGCTTGAGTTTCTCAAGCCTTTGTAGTAGTTCCAGCTCTAACTGTTCTCTAAAGCTATGAACAAGCCAGCATGACAAGTGAGTTCACTGTTGTACTTTGGGGATGTTTTCAGGTTTTCCTATGCCATAAACCCAGATCTGTGTAGTTACCAGCAAATGGGAGGAAAACCAGCCTTTCCAAACTCTTCATCTGCTATCTTAACTTTGAAAAACATAGTAACTCAGTAGGTGTTAGCGGAACTGCCAGTAGGGAAACATTCATTAGGTCATATCACAGCTAAGCGTATTTTGTAACACACTGATAGGTGTCTTGTTCTTTCAAAGAAGTGGAAAATGTCCTATGTTCTGCTTTTGTTTTTCATTTGATTTTCCCGTTCTGTGCATTTGATACTCTTTCCCTTGCTTTTTCTTCTTCCTTAAAGCTTCTCATCAGAGGAGCTGAAGTGGAGGTCTGCTGTATCACAGATCGAGGTAAAGGGAGGTGACGTTTTTCTCCCACATTTTCTCTATCCCTGCACTTTCCACAGCTTTCGGGCTGATATTTAACCTGATCTAAAAACACGCGCTTGGTCAGATCTCCCTGCTCACTTTTTGCAGACAAGGGAACTGCCAAGTTGGACAACATACCTCCCCAGGGACCGCAGACAACCAGTCAGCTACCCTCTACATGGGGAGATCTTATTTTAACTTTTCCGTATCTAGTTTTAACATCCTGTCAAAAAGCTTTTTAAGGTAATTTTTGCTTGCTATGATAGGTATAGTCTAAACTACTATTTCCTTCCAGAAAGCTTCATGTTCTACACCTCAAGTTTCACAGCAAAGCCCCTATTTATCAAGAGCTACTGCCTACCCCAGTTTTCAGTCTCCAAGCATTAAATCCCTCCATACATCTCATCTTGACAATAGACAGGACTCCTCCCATTCTCTCCTGCCCTGCATGCATTCCCCAGCTGCCTGTCTTCCCTGTGGCTTTGCACAACCTACCCAGTCATCTGGTCTCTCCAGGAGTGGTTGCAAATGAGGAGAAGCTGGCAGCAGTGGACCTACCTCCTCCTGGTGCAGCCCCTGATGTGCTCTGATTCTGCTCTTCACATTTGCTGCATTTCCCAGGGAGGTTTTGGAGCCTTTAATATGCTTCAATAACACACCTGGTCTTTAGTGTTCAGAAATGAGCACGGTGCAACATCTGCAAGGGATATTAAGATAGGATTGCTTTTAAAAACCTCTAATGGATAATTTGCTAGATACTATATCACACTGTGCTCCCAAAATAGGAGAAAAAATACCCGTTGGAATCTAGTTTTTATAAAAAAAAATATTATGAAGGTAAGGTCTGCCTGGTTTCCATGGCTACCATCAACTGTACATCCGTATTCACTGTGACCAGCATTTTAAATGGCACAGGGTGAGTCTTCAGTACACAGATTCTCACCTGTGACATGTGTGTCACATTGCAAAACTGGTTTCAGCTACCGACTGTGACATTGAGATTTGCTGTTATAAAATATTGAATAAATTAAATAAAAAAAAATACTATACTTGGAATGCAGTGCACTCAGCTGAACACCGAAGTTGGAAAGTGCCACAGTAAAAAAATGCATGCTCCCATCTGCCTTGCTGTGAGTAATGTGCTCCTTGCTCGAGCAGGGAGGTTGGAGTAGATGACCCCCCCAGTGGCTCCTTCCACCTATTCTGTGATTCTGTAATTGAAAAGAAGGTAGGTAATCTATAGTTTTCTAATGACAGAGCTTCTAACACTTACAATGTGTCCTCAGACAAAGGTGCTTTAATACAGTTTTCTCACAAAGTCTGGCATACGTATTTTCTCATGTGTTAATTACAGTGCAGGTACTCTGATCGCAATGGTTGAATCAGCCTCTAACAATCTTTCCCCATGAAGTTCTGTCAAGAATAACATCTAAAAACTGCTGTCAGTAATTAGATATTACACATTTTGTCATAACACACCTCTTCCCTTGGTGAGGCATTGATTTCTTTATTTCTTAGAATCTGAATTATCAAACTCTTGAACTTTATTTTTTCCATTGTCGAATGTTTTGAAATTTAAAAGAGAAGTGAGGGAGAAAGTTCTTAAAATTTTCTAGTCCCTTGGTGAAGGATGCAGTCCAGCACGTAAATAATCAACAGGCTACTTTTCCCCCACCTGAACACTGGCTGAATAGCCGGTATACGTAATCAATACTAGTAAAATCCTCTGGAGCAGTGAGATGAAGTCAAGTTAAAATTTTTGTGCCTCTTTACAACTAGAAACAGTATATCCTTTTCCCTCAGCCTTACTATCTGTCCAGTTTTGAGGAGGTCTTTAGCATACCTCTGGTATTTTACTGTGCTCACACAAGAAGACTTCTCAATGCTCACTGCTTATTCTAAGTATCTGGTCATTATGAATCTACTGAAGCTTCATTACAACAGGACCAAGAATAATAAATTTGCTCAGTATTCATAGATATGTCTGAGGCGAGTGCTGGGGAGTTATTTGGTATTGGGTGAGCATTAATAAGAAAACAATTTAGTTGACATGTTGCACAGTAATGAATTCTATATTAGGCAAATCAGATGTTAATCATAACAGCATGCTTTTTTAATATTAATACCTGCAATAACCTGCCTCATTTCTTTTTTAGCCATGAAGATATTTCCCATAATGAAAATATCACATTCACATCACTTTGACCCTTCCATGTCAATTAGTTTCCCCCCTTTTTCTCTTACTAAGCTGTATGTAATGCTTTCAGCCTGCAGAAAATGGGGGTCAGTGTCTTCTTAAATGGCCTGCAAAAGCTTTTACCAGTGATTGTTTGGACATGTAGGGCATTCTCAGAAAATTATCATCTTCAGCCTTTAATATCCCAATACTATTAAATTCCCTGTGTGCTTAGTCATAAATTGAGTAAAGGAATACTTTTAAATAGTTCACTCTTTTCCATCACATACTAAATTCCTCACTCCTGAAGTGTATCTGTGATGTGCAAAACCCAACTCATTCCACACACAAAAATCTGATCAGAATATGTTGAACCTATCCAGTGAGCAAATGAGAAAATCAGTAATTACATTAATGACACTTAAGGGTTTTAACTTCAAATATTTAAAAGCAGAGGTCTCTGCAAATGAGTAAAATGGGCTGAAAGATGAATACAGATTTAAAGCATCACCGACATCATGTTTTCCCTGCCAGATATGTGTACTGCCAGCACTGACTCCTGAGTGTCCTGTTCACTTACCCACACACTGCTTTAATTGAAATTTTACCCAGCTCCAGGAAGCTGCAGAGACTGTGTTACTTCTGATCCTCTGTCTAGCTAGCATACTATAGTATTTAGAGGGAAAAGGGAACCCTTTTAGAGGTCAAGGGAAGCCATGTGTGAGAGGCTGGATTGCTGTCACTCCTTTCTCCCAGTAAATGCATACGGAAAAGATGTTCATGAAAAAGGCATTCCATCTTCCTGTGAAAGATTTAACATAGTTAAATGCATTGAGAGGAAATAAGTTGAAGTTTTGTTAAAAATCACAGGGATCACTTGAGGGCTACAAGCTGTCAGATGTAATGACTATGAGTGAACATGCTTGCCCAGAGCCTGTAAACTCTCAGTAGAAGCTTTTTTGTCTTATTTACCATACGGTTCCAGGCAGTTGCAATTCATCCAGGCCAGCATTTTTGACAGGCAGCCAGATACCTTCACACTTCCACTTTGAGAGTCTTCAGAACTGAATGCTAAGCAGTGAGCACCATCACACTGCAGTGCATTTAACCCTAACTACCCCAGTGAAACCATGCAGCTTTGAATAAGAATAAAGTAGTAAATAGGGCTGTGGACAACAGCTTGGTTAATTGCTTTAATCAAGGAAGAGTCTATTTACTTTCAGGACAGCTGCAAAGTCTGACCCAGTAGTGGAGGTGGGACACTCTATTTATTTTATCACGCACACTGGCAGTGTGTCACTCTGGCAGGGTGGCAGGTATCTGTGACTGAAGTTTTTGTAGCAGCCAGAGCTAAGTGTGACCTAGACTTGTTTGATATCAACCCCACAAGTAGGTGTGGGGCTCGTCAAATCTACTGGTGAGTAAATGTCCACAGACTATACAGTTACCATTTGCTTAATTGATTGTATCTGGGAGCAGAGTTCACAGCTACTGAAAGTGATCTTATTTGGTGTTACTTCTCTATCCTATGTGCAGTGGGGTCTAGATCGACACATCAGAGACAAGTCTGCTGTTCCTTGCTCCAGAGTCTTAGATGAAAGTCTAGTAAATTCTAAAGTTATTTTTTGGCATGGCTTTTTATGTTTCTACAAGTAAATGATACTACTTAGATGCCCATCAGATAACTTGCATATTCTGCTCAGAAAATAGATGCTGAAAAATTCTAGGAAATTTACAGTCACTTTTAGAAAATGCAGTAACAAAGACACATGTCCCGCTGGAGGTTTTTCAACCTTGTACACATTCCTCAGATACTTCTAACAACCTTTTTTTTGTAATATTTGTCTACATAAGTTACTAAAGAAATAGAAAAAAAAACCAACCCCAAACCATTGGGCAAATAGGTTTTAGCTGTGAGAGCGGATCCATGAGAATTCACGCTATTCATGGGATAATAAGTAAAATGTGTGTCTGTATAATACATGTGCACGTGTATATACATGCACGTATATATATAGCATTTATGCACAAATAGGGAGATTTTAGGGGAATTAGAATTTTTTTATAACATCTCTGTTGATTACATGAGATAGATAGGACGTAAAGAGCTGAAGGCATTGCAACTAATAGCAGGCTCTCCACTTCGTTCACCAGACTTCAGATAGGACCCAAAATATTGCACTAACATTTTGTGAGCAGTGACCCAGGTAGGATGTTTGCTCAATGCATTTCAAGAAAAAACATATAACAAATATTATGCAAGACTTAACAGAGGCAATGACTATTTTAGTAGTGTTACCAAGACAGAATGCAAGGTTGTTAATGCATCTGACTGAGTTTTATCGTGTCTGATAGTAATAATTTACTTTCAACAGACTTGATGGCCTGAGGTATTAGGCTATTATTATGTCAGTGTTGTATTAGGAAAGACTGCTAGTTTGAGTGCTAGCAGCAGTTTAGTCAGAAGAGTTCCTTTGAAGACCATTTTGTTGTGTGCTGTAGACAATGATATAACTTTGTTATTTGCAAGGGTGCAAGAAAAAAGAACTTCAGTATTGTGTTAACAGCCATTGTCCTAATTCATGGTCTCTAACGTAGTAACAATGAATATTAGACTCAGTGGGAGATTAGCTTTGAAATGGGGAAGAATGAGAATTTATTTAAAATGAAGAATAAAAGCTGTGGAAAGCCTGAAGGCAGATCCTCTAGAACTCGCTGACAGATTTTGCCAAGCACAAGTTTGAACATTTTTTTTTTATTTTTTTAAAGAACTCTTGTGTTTATTAGTTCTGTATTTCAATAGGAGAAATTCAGTTAATTACATGATATGCAGCATGATTTAGGTTAAAGATACAGAGTTTTATTTATAAGCCAGACCTAGATGCGTGCACCTACATGATATTAATACCAAAGAATTTTTGCACGTGTTAAAGTGGCATGAGCCTCTGGTTTCCTTGCAAGGAATTGTTGCATCTTTTATAAGCCTGACTTTCTGAATTTTTGTTCAGGAACTTCAGTGGGGGGTGTTGTCAGTGTGAGCTTCCAAAAGACAGGACTGGGTGCAGGGCCAGATGTGGCCTTCCCAATAATGAGGAGGACAGCACAACAGCACAAAGCAGCATTTCCTACTGTGTGACTAGAGCATGTGCCACACAGGATCATACTAATAGGGAGCTACTGTCCCTGCAGCTCATCTGATAAATTTGTTCTTGCTCACAGAGGTACCTCCTTCTCCTTATGCTACATTTAATTCCCTTGGGTCACTGTGGGATCTGACATGCAGGTCTGTATCAGACATCTGGTGTCTGATTAAAGCAATTATTTAAATTTCTAAGGATACTGCTAGTCATTTTCTAGCCAGTGTTGAGTATTTATAAGAAGAATCCCAAGATCTTAATCATCTCACACACATTTAAATCGCTAGTTTTTATGTAGAAGTAAAACCAACAGTTTTTTAAATTTACAGTTTTTATCCACTTCTAGTGTTGATTTTTAAAATTCAGATGGAGAATTTTCCATATTTAAACTGAAAAAACATCAGTCAGCTTCTGCTTGCTAGTGTAGGAGAGGTGGTGTGAAAGGTTAAATATTGTCTCATTTGAGTTTCATATCATCTGATAACCCTTCTAATCTGTGGGGCTTCATGGCATCACCTTTCTATAAATACATACTCCCTGGGAATCTACTGGGACAGGACTCAGGTGCTCAATCTCCTTCAATTATATTGTTTGATAAGGTATGCTTGTACACTGCCTGCAACAGCTGAGGTATCTACTTGGCCCACCCTTCCCCCAGAGATGACTGACGTCTTGCAGATGGTGCCTTCAAGCTCCATATGGGCCAGACATGTAGGAGCAAAGCTACAACAAAGCTGGGGGCTGCAGCATCACCTGAGGAGACCCATTGTGGAATCTTCTTAAAAAACTTGGAGTTAAACCCCCCTGTTGTCTATGCACAGAGATGAACCTCCAAAGGTTAGCTAAAAGGTTGCTAAAGATATATGACCTGCAATCCTTGTCACTCTGGGTAAGGGTAGTGAGCATTTCCCAAAACACCCCACTGGGCTGTGCTAACAGTTTCTGCCTAACAGCATTCTCTGTAGGCACACACTACATTTTTATACGCATGCCTTATTTTTTTAGCCTATATAAAAATATTCAAAATATCCTGATCTACCTGCAATCTGATTTTGATGATTTTCAGTTAAACCCATAACATGATGTATTTTAAGAGTAAATTATCTTGAAATAATAAGAAAATTAAAGTGAATGGGGAAAAGTATACTTGAATTATTTTTGTGTTCATGTTAAACCTCCTACAGTTGCATTTAGCTCAGAGAAGATAAGCTATCTGCCTCCAGCGTGAAGTAATTTGCTTTACTAGAGTGATCAAGGTATTCCCAAAGGTAAGCTACAGCTCTGGAAAAAGAAAACAGCATTAGACATTTAAAGCTTCAATGGTTAAAAGGTTTACTTCATAAATATTAAAGACAAGGCAAAGCTTCTAACTCTCCCACTCCTGTAAAAGCTGGTGTTCAATCACAGTGTAGCAGAGAGGGTGTCAGTGAAGATACTGGAAAGGATCGATACAGTTCCCTAGCAACAAGGCTACGTGCCTGGGGCTCCTGCATCCACAGGGACCCTCCTGACCCACTAAATCAAGGCAGCAGCTTTGCCTCTGCTGCCATTGTGCTAAGTTGGAGCAAACATTTCCACCACTCTTATTTCTCAGATCTGCTCAGAAACAAGTAGCAGTGGGGTGGGAGGAAGCTAATTATATTGCTGCTTTTAAAAGGCGAGCGTGTTGTCTGTCAGGATAATCCTTTAGAGAACAGTAGTTTTACGAAGGGAAAGAAACCTGAAATGCCCTGACACAGTTATTGCTTTCTAATATCAAGTGTTGGACCTAATGTTTTATTATAGAGCAATTGCAGTCTGTAACCATGGAGTATAGCTTCTGAGCAGAGGTTACATTAACTGTATTCATAGGACTGCATAATTATTATGGTTTGATGGAAAATGCAGACAGTGAAAAGCATGCACAGCTTCTTTGTTTTGCCATTCTTTCAACTTCATTGAATTTTATAATTTGTGGGTGGTAGCTTAAAAAATAATTTAGCTTCCTATTATGAAACAGCATTTTTAGGATTTTTCTATTCTGCATGAGCAAGCACTGACTCAGTATGCATGTATTTTTAACTCCCTGTGCCTTCAGAACCAATATGGGGTCCAAGTAAACTATCTGTTTTGGTTTGAAATTTGGTTGCCTAAACAAAAAAAGAAGATAACAGAAGAGAAGCAGACATCTGAAAGTCAATTATGATTAAATCCAGACGCTTCCTGAGACTATTATTTTCATCAGAAGGTTGTAGAATGAAATGGAAAAGATATGCTTTGTACCAGGATAAAGAGCATATTTTACTACTATTATCATAGAATCGTGTGTTAATCTTGACAACTAGGACAAATTCAATGTGATTGCAATATTTTTCCTCAAACGTAGTATCATAAATACATTGCCTGTATGTTTTCACTCTCATTTTCCCTTCCCTCTTTAAAGAAAAAAACAAAGTCTTCCAGTGTTGTGTTAGGTATTTGACTGTCTGTCTGGACCTTGCATGAAATGGCTAGGCCCACCAGTGGCAGAGATACTGGCCAGTGAAAAGAGTCAATTGCAGCAACAAGGTTCCTTATAGCTAAAGCTATTTTTCAAAATAAAATGGGCTGTTTGTAAGTTGAGATTGACTCTTGTTCTGACCTTAGATTTTTCTTTATTATAAAATGCGCTGAAAATGCAGGAAGACACTGGAATCATTAATTGATTTCTCTGAGTGGTTATGAAGATCATCTTACAGAAACTGATTCAAGCTGCGTTCACGGGATGTTGTACATAGAAACGTTCATATAGCTTAGAATTTCTTCAAAATCTTGTGAAAAATGCTCTATCTGCTGTGGATATACTGAGTATTCAGACTACTGCCTAACTCAAAATAGATAATTAGTATTTACATGGATCTCGCTTTCTGTACATTTAAGTGAAATACAATGTGCTATTATATTATTATAATAATATATTATATTCAATATAATATATTAAAAGCCAAAAGACTGAAGGCTGTAGAGGCATTGTTGATGCATTTTTCTTGATTATTCCCAAGCTAATTAGATTGTACAAGTGTAACTGAGAGTCAGATCGAGTGCTCAGTCACAGAGGAAGGCAAATATTTCATTTTCTGAAGCCAGTGGCCATAGGCCATTAATTTCAGAAGGGAAATTCTTGAGCCAGCACCCTGTTGAGAGGCTAAATGAGGGTAATAGAAATTGAAATAAAGACCAAAATCCATTGAACCCTGAATTTTTATTTTGTTTTAATTTTTTATATTAATATTATAATAGCCTGGGTTAGTTGCACTGCCCCATTTTTATTTCTTTAAACTAGTACTTGTTATGTAAACTCCTTAGTTATTATGTAGTCTTTGTAGTTTAGAGCATATACACTTGACATTTATCATCTCTCTGGGTTAGCACACAAACCCTATTCTGAGAGTGATAAAGGCCAAGGCAATATCTCTTGTTAACCTTCCTGTTGCCATGCTGCACTGCAGGACAGGGTACAGTTGCTTTACTGTGAATCCCTGGACAGCATTATCCCACAGCAGTTCTCCATCATCAGGGAAACAGCATTATACATTTTGGATATTGCTTGTAGAAAGACTTTTGGCACAGGACTTGTGTGGTCATAAACGCTGACCCCTGCTGCTAGAAGGACATCCTATAAAGATCCGACTTTTCTGTAGCCTGTGTAATGAATTATACAATGACTCCTAAAACCATCATAAAGGATGCTAGGATTTTCCTTGGCCTCAGGAAAAATTTCAGTTTACCAAACTCTATACCTTAGCAAAGGGGCATGCTAGAACAATGGATTTTATTAAAGCTCAATTTTTCCTCACCAATATAATCACACCAAAGTTGTTCTGACAGCTAATATAGATCACAGTAGTCTTGGAAGTCTTATAGCATATGAGCAGGGAATTATGGCTGTGCCTCTATCTTCTACCAGACTGGAGGAACAATGAGAAAGAAAATTACTTTTTCCTCCATTGCAGTCTTGTTCCAGATAGGCTTAGTTGTACACCTGTGGCAGACTCTGAATGCAGGCTCCTTATCAAAGTCCATGCCCAGTACACAGCCAGCAGCTATGACCCAAAATAGAAAGGAAGGCTGTTTCTTACATAACTCTATCTGAAAAAATAAATATTCTAGGATAAGGAAAGACACTTTTTTATGATAGCCAAACATCTTGACAGATCCACTGTGAAAGATGAGAAAACTTCCCATGCCTTCAGAAAGCTACAAGACTAACTGAACAATTTGGGCTCACTGAGGTGTAGAGGGCACAGCTAGGGAGTGCTGGCACAATTCTTCAGGCCTTGACAGCTCCTTGGGAAAAGTCTGTTTTTTGGTAAGTTGCTCATTAATCAGGATTCTCTGTCGAATCATAGAATTGTTCAGGTTGGAAAAGACCTTTACGATTATGGAGTACAACCTTTACCCTAGCAATGCCAAGTCCACCACTAAGCCATGTTCCTAAGTGCCACATATATGTATTTTTAAATACCTCCAGTGATGGGGACTGAAACCCTTCCCTGGGCAGCCTGTTCCAGTGTTTGACAACCCTTTCAGTGAAGAAATTTTTCATAATCTGCAATCTAAACCTCCCCTAGTGGAACTTGAGGCCATGTTCTCTTGTCCTATTGCTTGTTATTTGGGAGAAGAGACCAACACCCACCTCTCTACAACCTTTTTTCAGGTAGTTGTAGAGGCCAGTTAAGGTCCCCCCTGAGCATTTGTTTCTCTAGACTAAGCCACCCCTGTTCCCTCAGCCATTCCTCATCACACTTGTGCTCCAGACCCTTCACCAGCTTCGTTGCATTTCTCTGGACCCACTCCAGCACCTCAGTGTCTCTCTTGAAGTGTGTGACCCAGAACTGAACACAGTATTCGAGGTGCTGCCTCACCAGTGATGACTACAGGGGAACAATCACTTCCCTAGCCCTGCTGGCCATGCTGTGGAATTTTGGTTACTTCATGGAAACACTCCCACACACTGACCAATTTCGTTTCTACTGTCACAACCCAGAGGAACACCGGAAGAGTGAGTGTAACACCAAGTTACGCTTGGTGTTTTGTTTAACAATCTAAAATGTATAATTAAAGAAGTTTTTCTACATGATTAGGGGTTATTACATTGTTAAGACATTAACTGGACCACTGGGAAATTCTGAATTCTTTATGTATGATATGTGCCTTTTTATCTTAAGAAGATTCAGAGTGTATCAATAAAACACATTTTTCCCATCCACAAGCTTTCAAAAGCAAATAGAGAACTGTAAAAGCTTTGGGAGACTTTAGAAAAACTGGGGTTCCTGATAACTGTAGATCATTAGTTGTCCTGCCACTTTCCACTGCATTTTCCTTACTCTCTTTGTATGCAAAACCTTTGTCTTTATTAACATGAAGTAGAGAGTAATGATGTAATACTTGGGATAGCCCCAGGACCTAATCGATTACCTTTTCTAAGTTGAAAGCTAGACAGTCTAGCAAAATACAACCCTGGTACACACATCAGGCCATCCTGTGGCTGCTGATAAGGACTGAGCAGAAGGTTTCTCTGTCAAACATTATTTCCTGGGTTCCCCCAATATTGGGCAGCCTCAGCCATGCACCCCCGCAGCATCCCCAGAGTCTTCTGCCACAGGACTCAGGCCCTGGCCAGTGCCAAACTGTCCATCCTTTTAACCATTCCTTTAGGATACTCTGCTGAAAAGAATGGAAGATTTATCAGAGCATACAGAAAAAAAGAAAAAGAGCAAAGCTCAGTAACTCACTAATGGCAGTCCCTGTGGTGGCTGTATTTTATTCAATGTCTTTTCATACAGCATGCATAATCAGACCTTCCTGAAGGTACTAATCCTCCAAAACTCTCAGGGGACCATCTTTGTACAGTAGCCTCTGAAGTCGTTAAGATATATGAACACATCAGTAAAACAAGTGCTTCTAAAACTTTGATCATATCCAAGAGTAAAGACAGCGGTTCTCTGTCTGTACATTTGCTAGACCCCATAAATCCTGACTATTTGGTCAAGCTATCATTTATCTTTCCCTATCAAGAATTTATGTGCTTAGGAAATAAACTGTAATGAGAGATGGAAGCTTGATTATACTTGAAATCATGGGGTCTTATGTTAAAAATTAATCACTGGTATTATTTTCAGGTGTCAGCATGCTAAACTTTCTTATCATATCATTACAATTTGTGAAGCATGTTTTTTACTGAAGGCCTATTTTGTACTACTTCTAAAGTCATGCTGTTTATGTGCAAAGTTAAGGCATTGATAATTGTAAAGACAGGATTCAGCTGATTTTTTCAGAACCTGAATAGCCATACTTTTTAATATGAGTGAATTCTCATGATCTCTTGAGTTAGAGATGAAAGCATCCTCTAGTTGATATGTAAGTAATACCAAATATCACTAATAATTAATGGGCAAGGTCTATTACATTTACCTTTCCTGGAATTGAGCTATTGGATCAACAGAAACTACATTTTCCCACTCCACTGCTATGCAAAATTCAAGAGCCATACCATGCAAATTCTGCATTCACATTTCTGATTCTTCCTTTGACAGGAAAATGAAAAGTAAGTTACCTGATTTAAAGGCCTTGCTTGCCTCTGGTTAAGATTCTCAGGAAGCACAATATGATTTCCACCCCTTTGAGCTGTTGTTTGCGTTTGTGTAGCTTCATACAGTTTCAATGAATTCTACAGGGAGGGAAAGTCAGTGATGTGTCTTACATCTGCCACTCTTCACAACCAAACACCTACTGCATAAAGATACATAATTATGGAATCAGATGGTACTAGTGCAAATTAATGAACAATGACAAAAAACCTACCAGGGAAGTATAGATGATAGGAGATGCACTTAGCAAAAGAAAACTTTAAGGGAATGTACAGAAAAAAAAAAGATTTAAAATGTTTATAGGCAATTTCTTTCAAGCATGTCTTGTTTGGGGGACAAAATACTTTCCTTTGTTTTTGCACATAACTATTTCATATGTTCCACTAGTGTAATCTGTTGTTGCATAGACGTTCTCAGCTTGCTGAATAGCTAGCAACCAAATCAGGGTTTTTCTCATATTGTGTTTCTTCATACTGCGTGTTTCCTTATATTGTGGTGGGTGACAACTACTGTGTTTTCAGGTATTTCACAATCTCATGTACAAGTAAGGGCATCAACGTTTTCCTTAATGAGGAAAACCTCACAGATCTTCACACCTATGCAATTCTGTCTTCTTTCAGGACATATTTTATAGTATTTTACATTTAATATTGATAGAAATATTTCATATCAATGTTTATATACAAAGATGGCATGTAACGATAATATTACAAAATATAAACCAAATATAAATGTTATATAATATAATGAAATTTCTAAATATAATTATTAATGTAAATATATTAATACCAGTGTAAGTAGCGTTAATATGTATCTATTTTACAGTCTTCATCATTTATGTCTCTATTTTAAATAGTTGCAATTATTGCTGTCGATAGAGCTGTGGCAAGAGGCTTATTGTCCCAGATCTTCTGCTCCGACTTTGTGCAACAAAGTCTTCCTCTTCCCTATGGTTACTTTAGCTAAAACATTTCTCCTCTATCATAAAACTTGAACAAAGTTTTTCAGTGTTCAGGAGCTTCCTGAAAGGATTGCATGATCAGTCCTCATCTCATATAACATCTCACAACTTAGTGTAAACAAATCCTTTTTAACTGCTTGGGCAGGTAAACTATTTAAAGGTTTCAGTGCAGCGTGGACACAGATAAAGTTGCACCAAGTTACACCGGTCCAAACCAGTTACACTTAATGAGGCTCAATCTTGTGGAGACCAGTGACAAGTGGGATTTCTCAGGGGTTTGTTTGGGACTGACATTGTTTGACATTTTTGTTGGCAACATGGACAGTGGGATTGAGTGTGCCCTCAGCAAGTTTGCTGATGATACTAAGCTGTGTGGTGCGGTCAGCACACTGGAGGGAAGGGATGCCATCTGGGGCAACCTGGACTAGCTCAAGAGGTGGGCCCGCTTAAGCCTCATGAAGTTCAATAAGGCCATGTTCAAGGTCCTACACATGGGTCAGGGCAATCCCAAGCAATAATGCAAGCTGAGAGCAAACTGGGCTGAGAGCAGCCCTGAGGAGAAGGACTTGCAGGTTTTGGTAGATTAGAAGCTGAACATGACCCAGCAATGTGTCCTTGCAGCCCATCTCCTGCTGCATCAAAAGGAGCATGACCATCAGGTCAATGGAGGTGATTCTCTCCCTCTACTCCACTCATGTGAGACCCCACCTGGAGTACTGTGTCTAGCTCTGGAGCCCCCAGCGATCTAAATTAGCACTGTATTGGTGTTAATAAAAATCCATGCACCTGACATACCTAGTTCATTGCTATAGCAGTGTTGGTTGGAATAATGGAAATTTAAAGTATTTGCTGTGATTCAGAAGATATCTGGTTTGGTTCATTAAGTAACACAGCCACATCATATGTTAATGTGTTACATTGAGGCAGAATTAGTTTAGGCAGATAATGAGAGTGATTTGACACTGGGGCATGAGGTATGTTCCTTCAAGATATTTGTTAGCTTTTGCTGATTTGTCACCAAAGATTTTTATAAAATACTGTAAAGTCACTATGACCATAAAGATTATGTAAGTGTGGAACTGAGGTAGTTCTAAGTGTGTTGTAGATTAACCCAGTGGAACAAGATTTCTCAAACACACCACTAAAAACATGTAAGTAAGCAACATTTTGGGGCTATGAAAGAGAATATTGGATGAAAACACTTCACAGTAATAATGATAACCTTATTTTCTAAGTTTCTGTTGAAATAAACATACACTTTCTATACCACAATGTGGCGCTCAGAAATTCACCTTCAAAAGTGGCAAAGATTAACTAAGCACTATAAGGTCTCAGTTCTGTTTGAGAGTCAGCAGTATCTTTATATCCAAATATTGCTGTTTCAGGCTTCTAAGGCAGATTTATCGTAGCTGTTTCCCAATTCATTAATTTATTATTATCATATGGATTGTGTATAAATAGTTGTAAAACAGCAACTGTTTTCAGAGGTACCATATAGAACAATGTAGAAGACTATAAAATGTTACTAATCAAGATGGTAATAGAGACTTGTAGAGCAAACACCTACATATGACCTGAATTTACAATGTACGAGATCAAAATATGGATTAATATCCTGCTGATTTGCTGTCATTTTACCATTCTGTAGAAGAAGCAGTGTTGATAAGAAAGAAAAAATATTAAACGACACTGCTTATTTCGCATGGGATCCAGTATTTCCCTTTAAAAAGTAAAGTATTTGGCATTTTAAATGAAGAAGTGTAAATGAAAATACAGATTTGAGCCAGTGCTTTCTGTGATCAGGTTAAAAGCCATTTTCCCTTTCCATTATCTATCAGAATTATTTCACAGCTTTGCTCTAGAAGTGATAATTCAGACCTTTTGGCATTGGTCACTAGTCAATAAATTAGGTGGTTGGAACAATTTTGGAACTTTATGACTCTGGGCCTTATTAAAGAAAGAAATGTATGTTTATTTTTTTCTTATGCTCTGAGGGTAGACAATGTTAGTTTGATGTCCTTATATCCTATAGTTATCATTCCATATTTATATGTGCTTTTAAATCTGTTCCATAAATCCAGTTTGTATATATGGATTCATGCAGTGTGAGACTTAGAAGGGACTGTAAACAGCAACAAAGAGCAAAGAATGCAGCCTTTTATTCTATGGAATCTCAATCTATTATAAGTACATCTATTTAAAATGCAAGATGATTTTTTTTCTTTTATCTATTTTACAGTCAGTCAACATGCGTTTCTCATTCAGTTGCACAGACTATTCTGACCTAGAGATTTCACATCATGAAACATGACCAAATTTGTTATTTTAATTACAGCAGCTTCTAGAGGCATTAACTGAGATGAGGTAATTCTAAATATTGGACACACTTGTTTTAAGAGACATGCCCTAGCATTCTTAAAGACCTGGACTAAGATCTTATACAGCCTAGTTACTCTTTGCCTCTGTAGCCTTCGCTCAAGGTTACATCACAGGCTAAGAAATACAAAGGAAAGGGTTATTATTGTTATTATTGTTGTCTTTATTTTGCAGAGAACTTCCTGGGTTTGCCCAAGCTTTGACAAATCCTACAGCAGAACCAAACCTTTTCATCAAATGGAATAATTTCCTTAACACTCTTTATGGCTTCTGACTGAAGCGATTGCCCATAAGAAAAATAAGGGGGGAAACTGTGAACAGTAATCTTAGAAAAATATTATTTCTGACTATACTAATGTGTACATTTGTTTTCACATGTGACTTACAAATGATGGAAGCCAACCACCTAGACTTCTCTACCAATTTAAACTACCAAGTGAGATAAAAAGGGCAAGTCAGCATGTACAACACTGAATCTTGACTTCCCTTGTGTTTATTTTTAAGTAACCTAAATCACAGTATTAAATTCTCATGGAATAATTCATGAGAAGTTTTATTAGTGAGGTTTTATCAAAGTTATTACCTGGATTCCCCAGGGAGGTTGTGAATGCTTCATCCCTGGCAGTGTTCAAGGCCAGGTTGGATGAGGCCTTGGGTAATATGGTTTAGAGCAAGGTGTGCCTGCCCATGGCAGGGGGGTTGGAACTTGATGATCTTAAGGTCCTTTCCAACCCTAACTATTCTATGATTCTATGATTCCTTCGGTAGGATAAATCAAAACACATATAAAGCTTTAATATATCATAAAATGCAAATTCCCTGGAAACTCAGTGGAAGTCAAATGTTTTATCATTTACACCACTGTCAGTCCAAAGAGATACCTGCTCTTGCATGTGTACCATAATGATATTAAAAATAGAGGAAACACCCAAAAGAACCAATAGAAATGTGCTTTTCCTATCATGTGTCTGTTGGAGCTCTTTCCTGCTTCTTCTTCAGTGACTTTGCACTACCAACTATTCAAATTTCAAGTGTTTCTCTTGTACAGGATACAATGAAAAGATGTAAACTTAAGTGTGTATTTCTATCCTTACTAAAGGTGCTAACTAAAAGGTAGACGCTATCAGTAAATGTCACAAAATCTCTTTACTTAAAAGTAATTACCCAGTAACGAGCAATTAAATGTTATTTAGAACTAGGTTAATAATAATTTTTGTCTTCCTCATACTGAGGCTCTTAGCTATTTCAGTCTTAGGTTTTCAGAGAAATGACTGCAGAAATAGGGATACACTTATGCCTTATTTTAAAAGTGCAACTAGGATTAATTGCCATGAGTGCAACGCCATCTGTCAGTGTCCCACAACAACACATCATGAAAGCATCCAATTAGCAAATTCAGGATGTGGTTTAATCAAATGTAAAGCTTCAGATTTAAGACCCCTTATTTCCCTATTCACTTCAACAACCCCTCATTTCATCTAACATGGTGTCATCTCAGCCCTCTGTTCTGCTCTATGCATTACCCCACCTTCAGTTTGCATCTCAAAGTTGCAATTTGGAAACAATATTTTTCCATGCTCCCTATCATATACATAGCAAGAGCTAATTTAGAACTATGGTAGTCTTTTTATTCTAAGTAAGACCTAACTAAAAAGATTAATTATATTTTTGACCTTCACATTTGAAAGATCAAAATATTTCTGGCTATTGCTGCCTAGCCTTTATCCACTTACAGGTTTGAACAGCAACAAATTGCATTAAGCACAGCATTAACCTTCATTTGTTATCTTTATTCCTCTAAAGAAACAGCCTGGGAGGCTCTGTGTGTTTGCCTGTGTACATTCGCAATTCAGTGGAAGCCCATAACATTGGGTTGGAAGAGCATATTGTGGAAGTGGTTTTTTTAAGCTTGGATTATTTTTTATTTTGCAATAGAAGATGGGTGTTTTCAATAAAATTTGATAAGTAACTTCACTGATGAATAAATTTTACTCCTATAAAACCGCCACGATGTGACAGAATACTTTCAAAGCACATATTATTCTTGGTGGTGATGGCAGAAATTTTGAACATGCTCAAATATTTGACCCTATAAGAATGAATTTATAGCTTCTCCTTTTGTTTGAATGGTCTGTAGCAGATACTAATTCTACCTCATCATTTCATCCTGCTGCTGTCAAAATGATCAAAGTGGAAAATATTTTTTCCTGAGGATGTTGTACAAGTATAGAAATAACACTTTAATGTCTAAAATGTTTCTTTTGAATGGACTGGTGCAGGTTCATTGTGAGATAATGAACAGTAGTCACAGTACTGAGGAAGATGTCTGGCCCCAAATCAGGAAAGTATATTTTCAGATGTTATTGGGACAGCCTTACAACAATTTTGATTGTTGTTTACATTGATTACTGGTCTGCTTTTTATGATTTATTTGAAGGTAAGTCCAGGAATATATTTTTAGAAATACAGATCAAGAAATATGGTGATTAAAATGACCTCTTGATACTTGCAGCTGTCATTCATCACTCATCATCTGTCATTCCTAAGCGTTACATAGCTGTATAAGCAACCAGAACAGAATAGGGGTTGTTTCCATTGCGTCCTGAAATTAGGGCTAGTGAGACAAAAGTTTTTCTGAAGGTCCTTTGTCCCTTCTTAATCTATGCCAATTGCTGTGTCAGTGTTCTGGGAAAAAATAATAATCAAAACCACATTTAAAATTATGTTGAAATGATTCTCACACATAACTCTGAATGCTGCCACCCTGCAATCATTGACTGGAACCCCTAAACCTCATTTCCACACTTTCTTATGTATACATGTTCTTTGATCCTTTCAGTGACAGTGTTTGTGAGTAGTAACAAAATTATAGACTCTTTTGTACACCAGCATGTTTAAGATACAAGACAAAAGTAATGAATGACAGTGGGGAGAGCTGAGCTAAATTCAGCCTTGTGATCAATATTACAGATGAAGTTGGTAAAAAAAAATAGATACTTCAGAAATACAACTTATCGTTAAGCAAGACTTAATTGTAGTTCTGTTTCTTCCCTGATGTTTTAGAGCATATTTTTCAGGGGAGGGCGATACCTTGTTTCTTGCCATGCCACCCAGTTCCTGCATAAGATGATCACTGAGTTTCAGCTCTTGACCCTCAGCAGTGCTGAATGGTGAAACATACAGTTGGATTTTCAAAGATGGCTCCTTAACTTTTGAATGCAAATTCCGTTTTTTCCCTTTGTGTTATTGAAAGACTTCTTCCAGTGAGAACACATGAAAACCAGCTGGCAGAAGGATGGCAGGATCAGGCCTAGAAAATGGCTAGTATTTATCAACGTGTAAAAAAGTGAATACAATCTACCCTTGCAAACACAGAAATGAGTAAGCTTATGTGTTATTTTGCTCTTCAGCATTTTCTCACAAGTTTTTAAATAACTATAAGCCATTGGTTCACACTAACACAGGCTGGCATTCACATTTGCATCACTGATGTTTCCCCTCTGCCCTCTTCACCATTAAGAAGGGTGTATGCTCAGGCTTTCTCAGAAGATTTTGTATTTACTCATCACTGCACAAATGCAGTTCTGTATTTCTCCAGTATTTCTCCTAAGATGAGCTCCAGAAATTTTAAGTCTTGATTCAAATGGAGAAGGATATTTACCAAAACAGGTAAGCCATCCAAGCACAGCAAAGAGCTTAATTTACAAAGAAATGTAGTGTTGCAATTAGCTGCCTGAGAGGGACATGCAGGTGTGGTTGTGATCCTATAATCACTCTCTCAGTTGCTGTCTGCTCTCATAGGACCTCCCTGAGGCATGTGGAGAAGCACTTGCTCTGTCAATGTGGCATTACTGATGTGTGTATATCAAATCAGCACTGCTCCACAAACACCCCTGGAGTACCCTAACCTATACGAGACACTGACAGGGACAACACTTTTAGGATAACAAGGTATGCTCCATTTTTTCCAGTGGCTGGGGGAGCTGTGGGAGACATGGTCTGAGCTCTATCAGCCTGAAACCCTTCACAAGCTATCATCTCACCCAGTGCCTCTGGAAACTCAGTCTCATATACCTTAACCAGAGGAGTTCAGTGGATGGTTTTGGTGAAGTCCATCACGAGCACTCCACACAGCCCCTGCGGGATTTTCAGCTGTGAAGACCTGGTGTCACAGGATATCTAAGGGGAAAACATCTGAGTGGTAGCATCAATAAATCAGAGAAGTTCTAGCTTCATGTTCCTCTTTGTGCTTGAAAAGGTCAAGTCACTCTGATGTGAAGAGGACAGAGGAAAAGTAAACACAGGTTCTCATATGCTTGCTCTCACGGAAGGACAAAAGCTCACACAATCTCCTTCTGCTCATCAAGTAATGTTCACGTTCAGAGTCTTCACCAGCTCAGGTAAGTGGGAGTTGTACAGAACCAGGCAGACCTCCCCTCAGCTAGTCCAGCAGGTGCCAGGTGCTCCTTCTCCATCATGGAGAGGCAGGGTACCTCCTCATTGCTCTACAGGGCAGAGCATACAGGGCAAATGTGCAGTTGCCTGTACTTAGACGTAGTCACAAAACAGAGGCTTAAACCAAGCAGTGCTGGACCTCCAAGAATTAAAATCATATAAAAAATGAGTTAAAAATCAGTAGATCTAGTGCCTTGTGCTTGTCAAAGAATCCCATTTCCAGTAACTCCCAAATATTCCTAATATTTTGTACTTACAGACCAAAAGTGATCCTACTTAGCTCTGAGAGCTGATAAAACAGTGTAAAGCAATATGTTTGGATGTAACATTGAGTTTTATTTGACTGAGATGAGACATAAGCATTAAAACTGGTATTTGGCTTTCCCATGTTCTCTGCCAGAAAACTCAGCAGAGGGTCTGTTGGCAAGACACGATTATTTTCACTCTATATTTCTGTATAGATACTTCATAGGGAAATTTCACAGAAAAATGCTTTTGATTTCATTTCCCTTAAGTAGTGGTTAAAATAGAGCAGACTAGTCTTCAGAGAAAAAAGGTGACCCAGCAAACCTAATGATAGTAGAAGAGAGAAAAACAAAGCATACGCTTAGCTAAAAGGCTTATGAAGAAGTAGGTAGCATTAAAATGTATCAGTTGGTCATAACTCTTTTATGTGACATGACACTGTTACACTGATCATACAGATGTTGACACAGGCTTTTGATGGTAAAACATAAAATTTATGAAAATTTTGCTTATATCTGTTACTGTGTACATTTGAAGAAAAGATAAATCACAAAATTGTTGACTATCACTATCAGAAAGCCAGGATCATTTTTGAATCAAAGATGATTAAATAACAGAATGTTAGTATTTTATATTTTAACTGTTTTTTGCAATATACTGATTCTATATGGGGTTCAGAAAATTACAGTGCTCAGTGTTTGTCAATCATTTGTAATGTTCAGTTTTTATGTCAGTTTTATAAGCTCTGCACTGAAGCAAGAATGGGGATCTATATAAACATGTTACTGTCAGTGCAAGGGTAGATTTGTCATGTTTGTTAAAACTGAATTCTCCTGCTCTGCTGATGAGCAGGAGTCTGCAGACTGATTGTATTAATTGGAGGATCAGGTTTGCTTAGGTGACATGTCTGCTGGAGAGATAATGTGAAGTCTGGTTTGGGTACAGCCTCCTGAAGGTCATTTTCTTATTCCATGAAAAAAAGATGATGCTTTTGCAATTCACCAAAGTTCAGAGTGGGGGGTAGGCTTTGCTTGGTTATTTGGTCTGTGACGGATATTTAGTAACCTCCAGAATAAAAGACAGAATTGAAATCTTATTAGAAAAAAAGCAGAAAAACCACCATAATGCTCATCTTTTTCTATATAACACATGATTTTGATGTTACAGACGCTGGTTTATGTTGAATGAATAACACAAGACCTCATGGAAGGGCCCCCTTTTACCTATCAAGGTGAATGCGAATTTGAAGTGGAAGTACAGCTGATGATCAAGGTAATGGAGGAGGAGGACCTCCCTCTACCTTAAGGAATAGAAAAATATTGCAGAAAGATCATAGCCACAGTGTTGTACTTTATTCTTTATTTTATTTTCTTGTTCCAATTAGCTCATTGTTGCCAATTATCAGAGAAATGATCTGACTTATAGTTGAAGAAAGCTGATAGAACTAATGATTATGATATCTACATTTCCTATTATAACATGGATGGAAATAGATTTGGTTCTAATAAAAGGTGTACTAATGTAAATAACAAACATAAGTTAATTAGTATCTTACATATTGAATCCTATGTACCTCAGCCCATATGAAATCAGAAAACAAAATCTGCTTTTACATTGTGAAATGCTTTTACATTGTGTTGATTTTTCCCCATATTTAGCTAAGAAGACAAACAGAAATTTGGAAATGTATTATGGAAGTGTGCATATTAGCAGGGCGCTTCTATGACTACAAGCAATGTTTACTCCACAGTTCTTCTGCATAAAGAGGTCAGAATGATGATATTATATCATTCATGAACTCTATAGATGTCCTGGGTTTAGCAGGAGCAGTCATTTTTCTCCTTAGTAGCTGGTGCAGCACTGTGTTTTTGCCTTTCGGCCTGGGAACAAGAGCTGGTAACATTGATGTTTATTCTGGCCAAGGACTTTGTGAGTCTCATGCTCTGCCAGGGAGGAGGGGAAGCTGGGAGGAAGCAGAAACAGGCCACCTGACCCAAACTGACCAAAGAGGTATTCCATACCACAGCACGTGATGCCCAGGATGTGGAACTGGGGAAAGTTACCTGGAAGGGCTAGATCACTGCTTGGTTGGGCTGGGTATTGGTTGGCAGGTGGTGAGGTGTTGTATTCTCTTCCCTTGTTATTTCCCTTATCATTATTATTATTGGTGGTAGCAGTAGTGGTTTGTGTTATACCTTAGTTACTGGACTGCTCTTATCTCAGCCCATGGGAGTTACATTCTTTCAGTTCTCCTCCCCATCCCTCCGGGAACAGGGGGAAGGTGGTTAGACTGTGGGGCTGACTTGCCGACAGAGTTTAAACCACGACAATATACTCTCTAGGTTGTAGCTTTTCTTCAAAAGGATATCTGGTACCAGCAACTTGAAAGAAACATGTATATTTGTCTCATGTTTTCCACAACCAGCTCTTGGGATTATGGAATCACCATGTCACAGCAGCATTGGGTTCAGATCAGGAAAAAGCACATTTATGCTCAAGCCATTCTAAAGTAAATTTATTGACTCAGTTTGTCACAGTCAACATCAGGACAGCTTCCCCCCACCCCCCTTTTTTTCTTCTCCCACGATGTGTGTACTGCGCACTCTCCAGCCTTATTTAGGTTTTTTTGTTCTTTCTCTGAGCTTCTTTCCCCTCTTTTTTTCCTTTTTTATCTTGCATAACTGAGTCCTTATTGTGCTTTAGTTCTTTTTGCATTCGCAATCAGTTAGTCGTGGCACAAAACACTGAAGACTAAGAGCAGAGATAGATGATTATGGTAGGACAATATCCTGCTTTGGACAAGCTTCAGAACAAACTCTGATATTTAATGAATCAATACATAGTTACCATGGCAACTTTCAGTAATCACGTTTGACCTTGCAGCCATGGAATCCTTCCTGTAAGAAACAGGCAAACTAGTATTCCATGAACCTTCATACCCTTAATTGAAAATGGAACACAATCCTAAACACAAAGCCCTGAACAGCCTGGCAGCATCTGTGGTGTGATTAGTGTAAAGAAAAATAATGCACCAAGTTATTGCTGCGTGTTTGGAATATTTCTTTGAGGTCATAAGTATGGAGAAAAAATGAAATTTTAAGTATTATGGAATCAGATTCCACCTGTATAGAATGAGTTGCAAAAAAACCCCAAAACCTCAACAAAACAGCAACAACAACAGCAACAACAAAACAACAGAAGAAGACATTGCCTTTCTGTCTGTCTGTGAGTTTACTGTGTTTTATTTTCATGTCTTGAATCATGGCTTTTGGAGGAGGTATTAGCAATCATAATGAATATGCATCGTGGCAAATCTTGGGGTATATGATATCTTGTATTGGCAAGAAGCTGAGCTGTTGTCAATTATTTTATTCCTTGCTTGCAATAGTTTAGAACACACTGTAAAACATGCTAGAAACAAACCATAATGAACCAGAGCTTGCAGAGTAACAGTGCTACCTCCATTGATGCTCAGAGGCCAATCATTGCTTCCACTGATGCTTTGAGGTTAAGGGGCTCATAAAAGTGTAAGCTGCTGAAATGGCTTGACTCTTTCCTTGTTACGCAAGCATATGGTGTTCCTTCTTGTTTTAATAATGTATCTCTTGAAATATAGCTACTTACTATTTTCTGATTATTAATTTTTACAAGCTTTCTTTTTCTGAATTACTGACTGACACATGGCATATTATGGCTGCATTCTCTTGTAATTGTGCTGTTTGAACATAAAAAAATCAAAATAAAAAATGAAAGCTTGCATTGCACCTAATGACACCTTAAAACATAATCAAAATTTTTTAATATGTAGTTCTTGTTCTCTGGTGAGGTTTATGTTCAGCAGCTTTGTGATCGTTCCGTGGTGAGTCTTAGGATGGGACTCTATCTGGCCTCAATATCGAGCTGTTTAAATTGTTTGGTCTTTTTATTCACTCCAATATTAGTCTTGTTTTGCTATGAAAGGATTTACCAATACAGAAAACTGGGACAGACAGCTGGAATCACTACCTCTCAGCTGAGTAGAAAATTCATGCTATGAATCTGCCAGTTTGCTGGGTGAGAATTGGGTACATGCCACAGCAGAAGTGAGGATGGATTTTCAAATGACAGCAGCTAGGAGGAAATGGAACCTATGTAAGTTAATACAGGGTGCATCTTTCTCTAGAAAAACTTTTTCTAGATTTACCTTTCAGTTGGCTTTAATCTAGTTAGTTCTGTATTTTCTGCTTTTGGAAAACTTTCCCCTTTAATGTGATTGCTCTTCAGGCTAAGAAAACCATACATTTCAGGGAGAATATCTGGTTTGTAATGAAACTTAAGTTTCTAAGATATTTAGGTACTTTTGCAAGTTTTATTTGTAGTGTTTGTTCCATTAAGAGTAGGGTGCTGAGTGCTATGTATTAAGTAGGCCCAATACAGTAAGATCTATAGACTCCCTTGTCATCTGCATCTTCTTTCTGAAAATATTCATTTGAAAATTTTGTAGATGGAAGAAAAATCTCCATGATCTCTTTCAGTCCTCTTGTGCACACTCATTTTATCAATTTTTCTACTGGTTTCACATCAGTTGCATTTCTTCAGAGTCACTTCATGTTTAGGTAATGGCATAGTCTTAATACTAGCCCATGTGTTATTTATTTTGTGTAAAAAAGCAAAAAATAGTGATGACTGGTACAGTAAAAAGCTTTCCTTCTGACAAATAATATAAATCATACCAGAGAAACCATTTGTGAAAATTGCGTTTTATTGTAGAAGCAAAATCTGACCATTAGATGCAAGGCTTTTAGATCTGCTTTAGTAAAGTACAAAACTGAATTTTGTGCTTCTTTCTGTTTTCTTCTGCAGGCATCTCAGTTTAGGTTTGACACTTTTCCCCAGTTTTTAAGTATTAAATAGCGCCCTGATACTGGTTTATATTATACTGCAATGTTTTATTTTTGAGCCTTCACCTTTTTTTGATTAAAATAATGTACTTGATATGGCTGAAGTTACAGTATTTGACCTTCCAAGTGACTGTGCTCTTTCCAAAACTCAGTCCAGCTGGCAAGAGGAACATGGCTTCAAATCAAGATCCATGTTTTATGTCAGCCTGTTTAGTTCTGTGAGGATCTAACAAAGCTGGGCCAGGATGAGGCCAGGCTTGTAAGCTTCTGTTGGTATGGAGGCTCCAAACGTTAGTGCATCACTGATAACAGACAGGATTGAGGTGCCCAGGGCCAGGAGGGATACCAAAAATAAGAGAGGAAATCAGAATATATCAAACACTATCCTCTTTCAGTAATCTTAATGCACTCTTAAGGGAAAAAAAAGATGCACAGAAGGCAGCATGAACTCACATTGCTCTATAAAAATCTCTGACAAGATCTTGCATCTTCTTCAGTTCATATAAGCACAAAAACCTGCTTTTATCAAAGTGCTGAGAGGCCTTTACCATACTTCCTTTGCTCCACCCAGCAAGGCTTGCTCCAAAGAAACTGATGTGCAGAACCATTCACCAAGAGATGCTGTCTGTGTTCTCAGACAGAAACTTGCTTTTCCTTTCTTCTGTGCTACATCTGGAAGAAAACAGTATGTAAGAAATGTATATATTCTGGTATAGTAGGCAACATTTTGTAGGAAGGAGGGTCTGTCTTTGCCACAATCATGTCCCACAGCCCACAGGCCAAACCTGGGAATCTTGGTAGTCAGTGGGAATTAGTGATAGGAAGAAAATCCAGGACATAATGGTTGGACTCTGATCTTAAAAGTGTTTTTCACCCTTGCCAAAACTGGAAAATATCCAGAGAAAAGAGGTGAAAGATGCTCATTTTAGCTTATTTTAAACACAGTGGACATACAGCATTGTTATTTTCAGAGCACCTCAAAATTATCTCCTGCCTGCACTGATTTTTGCTGCGTCGGATGTTTACAGTCACATGTGGTGTTAAATTGAACTGATTATGTCAGGGAGAAGTTAGGGGAAAGTGGTAAACTGAAGACCTTTACTGTCAATCCATTCAGTTTTTATATACCTGTTGCAGAGAATCTTCTCAATGTTATCTTCACCAGAAATATGATTTCTGGGAGTGTAAGATTATGGTTTCTTGAGGTCAACGTTGTGCAAGTTCAGAGAAAGTAATCTCTTTTGTGACCACAGGAAAGGCTGTTATCCTTTCAGCAAGGTGTCTGACTTGAATATTGGTTAACTATTTTGTGACAGAAATCTCTTCTATGGCAATCCAGTCTGATGTGGATAAACAAGTAAAACTATGGATCATATATACATGTATGTATGCATATACAATCTACTCTCCTGCAAAGAGGCAAAGTCTTGAAAGAATAAATGCATCTTAGTGCTTCTTTGAAGCACACTTCATGGAGAACACAACTCACTGTTTTAGCTAATATTTTACTATTATGGAACATAACAATGTCTTATCAATAGTGGTTATGAGAGTTTACGTTACATTAGCATTCAGAACTGCATAGGCTATGATGGCGATTACCCAAAGAAAGAAGGTAGAAATATTTGGTGGGTATATCAGGTTAAAAGTGAATGCTATGAGGCCTATTTTGAAAGAATAAACCCTGTTTTGGGAAAAATAGCATGAGAACATACTGCATTTGAAGAAAATGCAAGAAGTTGCACTAGACAATTCATGCCCAGTGTAACATAGAGCCAAGAAAGAACCAGAAAAATTCCCTATAGGTTTCTAATTTATTCTTACTGCACTCAGCAGCTACTTGTAATTATTTTTATTAAACATAGAAAACCCAGACCTGTGTGCTTAACAGAGGATGATAGGCAAAAAAGTGAAATCTAAAGTTCTGTGTTTCTTTAAGGTTCCTTTCAAGCCTGTGAAAGGAACAAGCCTCTGAAAGGAACAAGATCCCACATGCAGAAAAAGCAGAGGAAGCCATTTGCAGAGCATGACAAGGTTGCTACTTCTTAGGGAAGATCAATGCTATGCATTCTTGAGTGCCATCTACTGGCATTTTATTAACTATTTATATACACAAGTAGAAAGTGCTCCTGTAACCGCTGGTGCTAGCCAGAGATGAAGTATTAGAGTAGTAACCTTTGTGCTCCCAGGTATGTCCCAGTATAACGGTTCCTGTGTTTCAAAATCTGGTGCAAGGTACTGAATCTTAAAATGTGTTATTTCAATGTACAATGTTATAAAACCCCCATACCAATTTCAAATGTAAGCCAAGAAACTACATATTTTATAATTATAGAATCATAGAATAGTTAGGGTTGGAAAGGACCTTAAGATCATCGAGTTCCAACCCCCCTGCCATAAGCAGGGACACCTCACACTAAACCATATCACCCAAGGCCTCGTCCAACCTGGCCTTGAACACTGCCAGGGATGAAGCATTCACAACCTCCTTGGGCAACCCATTCCAGTGCCTCACCACCCTAACAGGAAAGAATTTCTTCCTTATATCCAATCTAAACTTCCCCTGTTTAAGTTTTAACCCATTACCCCTTGTCCTGTCACTACAGTCCCTAATGAAGACTCTCTCCCCAGCATCCCTATAGGCCCCCTTCAGATACTGGAAGGCTGCTATGAGGTCTCCACGCAGCCTTTTCTTCTCCAGGCTCAACAGCCCCAAATTTCTCAGCCTGTCTCCTGATCATCCTCGTGGCCCTCCTCTGGACTTGTTCCAACAGATCCATGTCCTTTTTATATTGAGGACACCAGAACTGCACACAATACTCCAAGTGAGGTCTCACGAGAGCAGAATAGAGGGGCAGGATCACCTCCTTCAACCTGCTGGTCACACTCCTTTTGATGCAGCCCAGGATACAGTTGGCTTTCTGGGCTGCAACCGCACACTGCTGGCTCATGTTCATTTTCTCATCGACCAGCACCCCCAACATTATTCTTAAATGCAAGTTTGCATTTCCTATTTATTTCCTGATATTAGGAAATAAAATGTACTTGCTACCTATATATATGACTCCTATCAGTGGGAGAAAGAATTCTTCTTTCTGCTAAAGCTGAATATTTTTGGGTTTTTTTCAATGAAATACCAAATTCATTTTGGTTATATGTGCAATATTTTAGTTTATCCTTGTTTCTGAGTTATTAAATATTTTTGAGTTTGTTTTTCTTAAAAAAAATTGAGATAATTTTTTACACCAGTCATTTTAATATGAGAAAACAGTATAGTACCAAAGAATATTTAATTTAATATTTCTGCCATTTTCAAAATTAAACATTTAAATTATATTTAATTGATATGAACAACCCCAAAATGTTTGAAAATACAAACTTTTTATTTCCCTTGGTAGATCAGAGACATGTGACATTCATCTGAGAATTTTGGCCCAGCTGTAGATCCCTTACTCCATTTAGATTTGTCTCAAGGGAAAAAAAAAAGAAAGTGATTTAGCTTCACTTTATGTTTTTAAGACAAAAAGTCGTGCATTCTCCAAACTAAACAGATACATTTCATTTGATCTAATAAGAGCTTGAATCTTTACTGCCACATAATTTTTAGCATGATTAGTCTAACAGGTGATAAATATGGTAAGTGGGAAAACTTTTCATCTCCAAAAGTCAGTTTTTCAGATCTGTGCTCCCAACTTACCACCACTGCTGGAGGAAGCTGTTTAGTACAAGGCTAGACCTGTCAGAGTAATGCTCATTTCATTTGCAAAGTAGTTTCAGACAAGTATTCCAAGCCAAAATTTAATCACCTCCATTGCATTATGCCACTAGATTTGTCACTTCAGAGGCCAGCGATGGAGTCTGAAAGTGTGATGTTCGTAATAGAGTGCAAAGCATTTTTATAATAGTCTCTGGTCCTAGGCTATAGTGAAAATGGGTATCCTGAAATGAATACCAGCATTTCTAAACTGATTGAGTGGGCTGGTGAGAGAACAGAAAGTTACAATATATAGAATATTACAACCTCTTTTTCCTCTGTTTTCCTGCTGCCACTGTTGGACAATGAGTCTGCAGGATATATAAAGCCTTTAAGTTCATAGGGGAAAAAAAGATCTCATTCTTATTGTCATGGGGCCACAGGAGAGAATGAAATACACTAAAAACTTAATCTCTATTGCCTTACTGGTGCGATAGTGACTGACACCTTAAAAATAAAAGAAAAAAGGTATAATATGATAAGCTTTTGAAATCAGTCACCCACAATACAAGCAATAGGAAGCCTCCACTTGTTGCCCTTCTAGCAAGTCTTTTTTGGCAAGCTTGTAGCTTGTCACTGAAAGACGTGATTAAAACTGCAGAAGCTACACACTATTTTTCTCAAGGCTTTTTTCCTCAAAACCTCTCTGCTTTCCAGCCACCCTATAGGGCTTGCAGCTTAACATGTCAGACAAGTCCCAAATACGGTCTTCCATCCCTTTTTATGAAGGAAATGGTTTCCTTGTCTGCTGTTTATTCCCAAGCCCTGGCAAATCATAGAATAGAATCATAGAATAGTTAGGGTTGGAAAGGACCTTAAGATCATCAAGTTCCAAACCCCCTGCCATGGGCAGGGACACCTCGCTCTAAACTGTATCACCCAAGGCCTCGTCCAACCTGGCCTTGAACACTGCCAGGGATGGAGCATTCACAACCTCACCTCCCTGGGCAACCCATTCCAGTGCCTCACCACCCTAACAGGAAAGAATTTCTTCCTTATCACAGTATCACAATATGTTAGAGATTGGAAGGGACCTCAAAAGATCATCTAGTCCAATCCCCCTGCCGGAGCAGAAACACCTAGATAAGGTTACACAGGAACGTGTCCAGGCGGGTTTTGAATGTCTCCAGAGAAGGAGATTCCACAAGCTCCCTGGGCAGCCTGTTCCAGTGTTCCGTCACCCTCACTGAGAAGAAGTTTCTTCTCAAGTTTAAGTGGAACCTCTTGTGTTCTAGTTTGTACCCATTTCCCCTTGTCCTATCATTGTTTGCCACTGAGAAGAGCCTGGCTCCATCCTCGTGACACTCCCCCTTTATATACTTATATACACTAATAAGGTCACCCCTCAGTCTCCTCTTCTCCAAACTATAGAGACCCAGCTCCCTCAGTCTTTCCTCATAAGGGAGATGCTCCACTCCCTTAATCATCTTAGTTGCCCTGTGCTGGACTCTCTCCAGCAGGTCCCTGTCCTTCTTAAACTGAGGGGCCCAGAACTGGACACAATATTCCAGATCAGGTCTCACCAGGGCTGAGTAGAGGGGAAGGGGGACCTCTCTCGACCTACTAACCACCCCCCTTCTAATACACCCCAGGATGCCATTGGCCTTCTTGGCCACAAGGGCACAGTGTCGGCTCATGGTCACCCTGTCGTCCACCAGGACCCCCAGGTCCCTCTCCCCTACACTGCTCTCTAACAGGTCGTTCCCCAGCCTATACTGGAACCTGGGGTTGTTCCTGCCCAGATGCAGGACTCTACACTTTCCCTTGTTATATTTCATCAAGTTACTCCCCGCCCAACTCTCCAGCCTCTCCAGGTCTCCCTGGATGGCAGCACAGCCTTCTGGCGTGTCGGCCACCCCTCCCAGCTTAGTGTCATCAGCAAACTTGCTGATAGTACACTCAATTCCCTCATCTAAATCGCTGATGAATATATTAAATAATACTGGTCCCAGTACCGACCCTTGAGGCACTCCACTAGATACAGGCCTCCAACTAGACTCCGCCCCATAGACTACAACTCTCTGGCTTATCTCCTTCAGCCAGTTCACAGTCCACCTCACTACCCGATCATCCAGACCACACTTCCTCAATTTAGCTGCAAGGATGCTGTGGGAGACTGTGATATCCAATCTAAACTTCCCCTGTTTAAGTTTTAACCCATTACCCCTTGTCCTGTCACTACAGTCCCTAATGAAGACTCTCTCCCCAGCATCCCTATAGGCCCCCTTCAGATACTGGAAGGATGCTATGAGGTCTCCACGCAGCCTTCTCTTCTCCAGGCTCAACAGCCCCAACTTTCTCAGCCGATCTTCATATGGGAGGTGCTCCAGTCCCCTGATCATCCCCGTGGCTCTCCTCTGGACTTGTTCCAACATTTCTATGTCCTTTTTATGTTGAGGACACCAGAACTGTACACAGTACTCCAAGTGAGGTCTCACAAGAGCAGAGTAGAGGGGCAGGATCACTTCCTTCGACCTGCTGGTCACATTCCTTTTGATGCAGACCAGGATACGGTTGGCTTTCTGGGCTGCAAGCGCACACTGAATCCGGCTCATGTTTGTTTTCTCATCGACCAGCACCCCCAAGTCCTTCTCCGCAGGGCTGCTCTGAATCTCTTCTGTGCCCAGCCTGTAGCTGTGCCTGGGATTGCTCAGATCCAGGTGTAAGACCTTGCACTTGGCATGGGAAATCAAGGGGAACTCTCTGCATCCTACCAAATCCCAGTGGCCTGCCCAACATATTGTTTTCTTGGATTAATTGAAGTCTAAAGATATAATTTAATTTGTCATTGTTTAATTTTATGATGATTCCTCCTGATAATCTTTTCTGATTCCATTCCATAAAGTTTCCCAATCTTAGAAACTATAAAACAAGTGCTGAATAATCTCATTTAGAACACTTATTTGAGATTAAAATAACATTTTAGTTACTCCTAATCTGCTCTGCATCCGAAAAGTTCTGTCCTTGGGCAGTTCTGTTCTCCATGATAGCTTGTTACTTGTGCTTTCCTGTACGAATTTTGATATTTGTGTGTTTTATAGCTATCCCCATGGTGTTCATTTTGGTTTCTCTTATAACCTCTCATGCGTCCAGCTTTCCTGCTGTTAAATCTTGTCTGGCAGTCTCACATTGAAAAGTTAAGCCATTTTGCATGAGCAGCATTTTTCTGCAAAAGGTTTGAACATATATCCATGTTCTGTGAGTGTTTAATGTTTTGTTTTTTTTCTTTCTAAGCATTGCTATCCTGGTTTTATCATAAATTGCATTTTGCTGACTGAGGAGGATCTGTTCTGCAGCCATTCACCTTGAGGGAAGCAGACATCTAGTGCATGACATTTCAGGCAAAACCAGTTATGTTACCCTTTTAACACAGCAGATGACAGTTTGTATGATTCAGGTAACTCTTCCGTCACAGTTGTTGTCCTGTCCTTTAAACTGCTCAGTTGTGGGTCCTGTGACCTTACGAGCTAGCTCTGCTGTTAGCATAAATGGGAAGACCAAGCACTGTATCCCCACCTGAGAATCAGCACTTGATGTCTTACATCCCTGATCACTGGCATGTTGATTTCACAGCAATTAATTACAAAAAATGATTAAGCCAGTAAACACTGCAGTTCAACACATTTACTGTTTTAACATACTGATTTGGGAAGATAATCCAATATGCCATGTGACACGTTGGGTTATACTCCTGATCAAATCCATGGTGAGGCTTGTCATCTGTCTTTTTTTGTATTCGGCTTCATAAGCACTCAATTAAGCCTCTACAGTGGTAGTCATGTAGTAATCTGTAGTGTTTCTAGCCAAGGTCCAACCAATTCCTTCCTATCAAGTGAAACTGGTCTTATCAGTAACATAATTATCATTAAGAAAACAATTCTACAAGAGAGTATCATTCCTTCTGCAGCTGAGAAGTAACCTATACTTCTCCATAATAGTGCCAGTGCTCCAGCACTTAAAAAGCCTGCAGGTCTCCATGATTTATTTGGACAGAAGCCTCAATTTAATCAGGCATATTCTTAACTTGCTTCTCATGTCCCATAGGGATATCAGCAAGTAGCAAAAGCTTCCTAAATTTTCTGAAATGCCCAGATAGGTCACAAACATAAGACAACAATATTCATTTTGGAAGTTTTTTTTTTTAATTTCTTGAGTTCTATTTTTTCTATTAAGCCTTTAGGTAAAACAAAGAGGTCTGTGGGCAGATAGATTTCAGTCTGTTTACTATGTTTAGCAAGTGGATTAATTTCTTCCCACTGAAATTGCAACTTCAGGACAATCAGTCTTTCTACATCTTGGAACATTAAACATTGCTGTTCATTTTCAGCTCCCTTTCTGTGTGTGACTCAAATGTTTTCTTGAAATGCAGCTGGTTTCTTGTGGCTCTTAGTGTGCCATAAGGCATCACCAGATTGCAGAGGGTTCTACAGGGTGGTCATCTCGAGGCAACCTTCAAGATGAAGAGAGACAATGATCTAGAGGTGGCTGATGTCTTCTTGCTTTGCTAAATATTCACCTGCCCTCAGCAGTTGATAAGATACAACTGACTGTGGAAGTTGCAAGAGTCAAGCAAATTATTTACCCTTAAAACCAATAAGCAACCTATCAAAGAAATCTTTCACTCTCCCAGTTACAGAATTTAGAAACCCTGTTTCACTTAAATAGGACGCTATTATCAGGAAAAGCAGTGAGAAGTGCCAGTGGCATCAAAGTATATGACTGTACTTAAACATGAGATATATACGTTTCTGTCCTGTGCCATTTCTCCTCAACAAACAGTAGAACTGGAATATCACATATTCATTAATGTTTAGAGAATTAAGTGTAGGCAATCCATAGAGTATAAAAACTGTAACAAGAAAAAAATGTTAATAATTTTAAATAATGGATAGATTCAAATAAAGCCTAATCTGCTCATAGACATTCTGCAAGAATAATATGACTAAACTATACATGTTAATTATCCATTATAAATTCCGTGTCTGCTGTTATATTTCTATGAAGAAGTATTACAGTATGGTCTATGATCAACCTAAGCAGTCAGCAATATTTTAGATGTTATAGGGTATCCTGCCTCCAGTTTCTGGTTTAGAAGCACACTGGTCTACAGGTCCCTTGTAGGTGTCATATGCACCAGCCCCACATGGATGTCTCAGGCAACCTGGAGCACATCAAGGGATTTTGCATTTGTTAGACCTCTGGAAAAAAAAGTCAGTTATGCCATTTGGTCTCCAGTCATCTACCCTGCAGCACATGAATATTCCTAAATCTTGTCCCACAGCTGCCATGCAGATGTCCCGGAGAGCTGTATGGTGTCACAGGTGCTCCAAGACACCTCAATGAAGCAACCCAGGCCCCTCACCAGCTCCACGGAGAACAAGAGAAAACTCAGCTGATTACCCAGGCTTTTAGAACACAAACATTGACAGACTGTTCTGGTTTCTTTTGTTTTACATTGACTGTAGATTTATCTAGTGTCTCCAAGTTATAAGCAAAGATAGTAACAATGGGCAAAAGTATGCTGTGAGCTTAAAACATCCTTCTAAGTTATCCATACCTTTAAATCTGAGAATGTGATATTTTATGTTATTTCGATTTGAATATTATGCTACCTATTTAACCTTAGTCCTGCCCTTAGTTCTGCCAACCTGGTGTCATTTTTTTTTTTTATATTACAGCCTCAAAAATCCATTTCAAAGATTCTTTTTTAAAAAGACAAAGTCACAAAACAGTTATTAGAAGTTATAGGAAGTCTGGCATAGGGGGACAGTGGTTACAATTTAAAATCCATACTTGTGTTCTGTCAAAGTTTACCTGAATATGACAGCTGATGAAATATTCTTTTCACATTGTAAATGTTGTCACAAGTGTTCATGTTCAGAGTAAAGATTGTTCTTTCTGCTTGATGGTGTTCAAGATGGCCATGGCTCAGTGGTGCTCTGTAATTTGTATTTCCAAGCTGGTAGCCAATTAGGTCACAGCAGGGGTATGACTGTAGCTGTTATTTCACAACTGATTGTCTTCTTGTGTTACTCTCTGATTCTCTGATCACAGAACACACCATTTGTTTGTAACGTTGCTACAGTTACCATATTCAAAGTTAGAAACTGTATGTGCTATGGTAGAGCAAGGAGCTGAAATTACTGTTTTGGAAAAGCCGAATGCTAGATGTTTTACTGCAGTAGCAAGCCAGGAATATGAACAGTAGTTTCTAACAGGTAGTTGATCTTGAATTGTTACAGGACGTTGGTTTCAATTTTTGTTAGAATTCTTTTATTTTTGTTTTGCAGCGCTTGGAAGGTACCACTGCTATTTATGCTCTGAAAGCTTGGCTTCTTGAATGCTTCTAGAAATTGAGAGATGCTTGTTAAATATTGCGTTTATGGAGAACTTCTTTAAAACATGGACAGATTCACAAATACCTAAAGTTTAAGAATCTACCAGGAATTGACTGTTCACAAACTTCACTAAACTTACAGTTCAATATATCAGCTTATACATCTGAGTTGATGTATATGAGGCTAAATACCCAGAGGTGCTTCCAAAAAGGAAGTAATCTTTTTCATTCTTTTTATCAAAGACAGCAGCTCTAAGATAGGAACACTATCTGAACTGCTGTTGGGAGTGACACTGGAAGGATGTCAATTTGGTAGGAGGATTTTAAAATGTTTTTTTAACCATAAAGATAGTAAGATTGCTGCTACAGTTGCCTACTCAACCAGAAAGAATTACTCCTGGCACAAAGTCCATGGTGAATAATAAATTAAACATATGCAAGCCTATTTCCAAGTATTATACTGCTCATATCTGGTATAACACACCTTGTTAAAATTCCATTAATACAACTGCAGTAGAGTTTGGGACACCCTCAGCAAATTGAAATAATGTAGCAAGAAAATGAACCCTTCTAGATTTGACTGATTGATTACCACATTAAAATAAAATTGTCATTACCACCTGAGGGCAAAATCTTTTTTTCTTTTTTTTAATAAAATGTTGAAAATTACTTTTTATTTTGAGTATTTGACCAACTCAGCTTGTTTTGTAGATTAAGCTTTTTTTTTTTTTTTTTGATGTTGTTTTTATCCTAAAACTATTTCTATTTTTCAAGCCTCAAAGAATTATTCTGGAGATATGGTAATGACTAAATATTTGTAATTAGTGTCACTTAATTTAGCGATTGCAGCCTTATCACATAGCACCACAAAGATACTGTTTTAATATATCCCTAAAACTATAATAATTTCTATCACATTGAGTACTTCCCTGCTGTTCAAATAATGGACTCTTTTCTCCTTTCCCTTCCCCACCCAAAGGGTAGCTCCACTTGTTTTAGTAGAGTTTTACATTAGGGTTGTTTTATTTTATTTGATCCTTGTTTACACTGCTAAAAAGAAACCTGAAAAAGAAATTGCAAATGTACCCTTATTTACATGTGAGCACAATTCAGTGGTCATTAGCCAGTTGCCATTGAATACTTAATGTGTGTGTGTCAGAAAATAACAGTCAAAACAGAACATAGCTGGCTGTGTCAAATGCTAGCATAAAAGCAAGTGGGTGTAAACCCACCATGAATAAATGCGTGGATGTTACAGGAAGGTTTCAAACACACAAACCAACACAGAATTGCCACCCACTAGCCTATAAAAGACACAAACACACAAACCAACACAGAATTCCCACCCACCAGCCTATAAAAGACACAAACACACAAACCAACACAGAATTGCTACCCACCAGCCACTTTAAAAGAGTGCTGGACTCTGAAGATTGTTTCAGACCTTTAATACTTTGAGACTGAATTCTGTCTTTCTTCTCCTCTTTGAAAAACGTAGAATGAGCACATACATACTTCAAAGATGTACTTCCTGAAATGGGCTGGAAAGTTTCACTGCTCTTGTGAAATGTGGGGAAAGTAACTACCTTCTGCTTTCTGGAAGGGTTTGCCAAAACTCTTCTGCAGAAGCAGCAACCTGAGTTTGGAAAGTTCTGCAGGCTTCACCACCTTTCTTGTCAATTGTATGGACACCTGCCACTATTACCAAACATGTTACCATTTAACTTATAGCTATACTAAATAGCTAGCAAACTGAGAATGACTTCTTGGAAATGCAAAGTATTAAGAGTTCAGATTAATGATTGGGGCACATAGCTCTGTGCACCCAATTGTTTCACTTCCAGAGTGCTAGTGAGGCACAGATAAGGAACTATGTACCAAATCCTGGTAACACATACTTATCTTTTTTAGCACAAGATTAAATAAGGAAAAAATGTAGCCATTCCAAGAACAAATTTAGAGTACTGACATCCCTTGAGCTTTGTGCAAGGGTTAAATGAGAACAAGTCTCCTGATAGTTTCTCTTTACAGAGGAAAAAGTGTTTCTAGCAGTGTCATAGCAGGATAGAATTAGCAATAGTGGTGTCACATTAAAAGCAGTATTTTCAAGGCTTTTCAAATTTGTAGTTTTCTGGCATATGTTTATATCTTAACAAATCAGGCTAAAGGAGATCTTGGGCAAGAACTGGACTTTAAAAAATGCAACGAATTTTATTTTGCTACAAGGATTTTCATTTGGTTATTCATTTTTGTTTTTTTTTTTTTTTTTTGCATGGGTCAGAAATCTGTTTAGATAAATCCTAACCATAGCTTACCAAAACCTATTACAGTGCATCATCTCTTAAGATTTAAATATTTGCTTGTTCAAGTTGCTGTACTGAAATGTCTCTCCTAAAGTGGTTCTAGGAATCAGTCAGACACTCAGCCCTCACTATCATGCAGAGCTGTGATTATGGGTGACTGAAGCACAGTCAATCACCAGCTGGATTCAATTGAATACAAGGCAAAAAAGAAAAGGAAAAATAAAAACCAAGTAATGACAGCAAGAGGAGGCAATATCTGGTAAAAACAATACTTCCAAACTACACTTACCTTGCATATAAAATTGCCAGCATAATAGTCAGTGCATTTTTTAATCTTCAACCTGACTACCACTCTGCCCTCTACCTTGATTACAAATTCTTAGAAATTCAGGATGTGTTTGCAAGGTAAAAATACTGTGCTTTGACAAGATTTCTTTTCTGAGAAATATCTCAGGACTCCTGAGGGTCGATAGACTAATTAGTGAGAATCTGACCTGAGACCCTTGCACCACAAAGAGCTGGTTAGTGTGTCTGTGGAGCACATAAGCTTCATAAAATCGTAGAAAGGATAGGGTTGGAAGGGTGTGCACTGCTTCCTGGCTCAAGTGTCAGGTTCAGGGACCTGGCCAGAGTACCACAAAACTCCCTTACAGAGCATGAACACATTTTCTTTGCATGAAAGGACCGTGTTCAGGTGTTATTTTGAATTGAAGTTGGAATGCAACCATCACACACAGGACCTTTGGTGGCAAAATATATCTGTGCTCCACAGTGCAATTTGAACTTTAAGACACACAAGTCAAACAGGAGTTGGATTCCATTTTTAATACGCAGTGTTTTTAATTTGCAGTTATGAAACCAGAAACAGGTCATACAAGTTGTAAATTGTAGATTACAGGGGTTTCAGTAGGCTTGGGAAAGCCAGAGGTTTCTGATAGTGTGACTCTTCATCAACACAAGAAAACAGCTTCGAATCCAGACTGATTCAATGCAAAAGTGCAATAAGAAATTGGGGAGTATGACAAGAGCCAAGGCTCAAGGGAATAAGACATCAAACCTAAGATCAGTGTATAATGGATATTTTAAGAGGGATGAATGTGTACTTTTATCATAATCATAACATATGAACAAAGTAGCAGTGAAGAACAGTGACTGATAGAGATAGTAGATGAAAGAATAGTTATCATCAGAAAATGGGGAAAAAACTAATGAAAACACCTTAAGAAGCAACAAAGTAAATCTGGCTTGAGCTAGGTATAACTTGACTTATGTATACCTAAAAGTAACAGGCTTTCCTCATTAAAAAGGTGGTGAATCCAATGGCCTTCTCCAGGATCCAGTACACCCTCTAGAAATTCAACACCTGTCTGCCTGGGTTAGATGGACAGCTGGTTGTGCAGTGATCAAGGGAAACATAACTGTTTTCTAGTGGGGTTTTTTGTGACCTTGAAAGCTTCCAGTATTCGACAAGGTCTTGAAGCACATAACTGAAACTCCTGAAACTGTGACTCCCCAGTGTCACAGCTTCCCAAAAGAATTCAGTAATAAACTGTTTACAATGAGCTACTTTTATATTTTGCTGTGCTTGCATTTATTTTTCACATGCTTTTGAGTGTTTAGAAACCTTTAAAAAAACAAAACAAAATAGCCTTGAAATAAATCCATCACGACTGAATTCAGAAACCACAAAATAAATAAATAAATCCAACCATACCTTTATCAGTCTGGGAGTAGAACTATTTTCCTTAAAGGACTTCTCAATGCTTATACACTCCACTTGTGATGAGAATAACTCCTGTAAAGTTTTTCCTCTTTCAATTTGCATTTATCATGAGGAATCAGGCTGGATCTAAGTCAGAATCATTTACAGAATCAGTATAGATTCTTTTATTGCTTTCAGCTGAAATACAAGACATCATGTATGACTTTCTGTTCATGTGCTTTAGCAATATTTTGAAGAAAACTGCCTGTAAGGATTAGCTATGGACTTTTGTCATTGTTAGCAGGAAAGAAAATAAAAAGTTATGGCACAATTATGTAAGACCAATAAAACTGTAAAAGCTTTATTGCCTGTGGTCTTAAACATAAAATGATATGCAGACACTCAGTATAGTTCACTGTGTAACAGTTAGAACTTAAGGCATTCTGTGGATGTATTTCCATAAGTATTTCAGGTGCAATTGGTGCATTTTGAAGCAAATTGGTTTACAGCACACAGCAGCCTTCGAGAGCAAAAGCTGTATTCCCTTTGGGAGAAAATTCAAAAGATGTACCCCACAGGTGCCTAATTCATTCCAGATGGTAATTCAGTCCCTCTAAAATAAAGCTCCTGCAGCACGTTTTAAGTGGATATATCCAGTAACCGTATTTTTCACATTACAGGTCTGCTCTTATTCTCCTGAACTAATGCTTAATGTAGATATAGCCAAAGCAGGTGCCATTCATTTTGGTAACCTAAAAGGAAATTTTGGCCTTCACCAGCTGAAAAGAAAATTATTTCTGACATAAATTTTAGTTTTTTAGTTTCGCAATTGTTATGCAACCTGAACCAGCTTTGAAGTTGTCTCTGCTTTGAGTGGGTGGTTGGAGTGAATGGCCTCCGGAAGTCCCTTTTGACATACATTTCTTTTGATTCTGTGCTTCCTCTGAGCCAGTCTGGTCCTGTTTTCTAGCTGATTGTCCTAACATTTTGAAAGTGTCAGGTTTTTTTAACTGTGGAAGGTTAGAAAGTTATTCTTACTTTCTTTTAAAAAATATATTGGATTATTATAGCGTGAAGTAGAAATATTTTTGTATAAATAGAACAT
Source organism: Neopsephotus bourkii (assembly GCF_033783945.1). Taxonomy (NCBI): domain Eukaryota; kingdom Metazoa; phylum Chordata; class Aves; order Psittaciformes; family Psittacidae; genus Neopsephotus; species Neopsephotus bourkii. Next base: position 11,592,104 of record NW_026902293.1, on the reverse strand, counting down.
GATATGGATTACAAAACTGCTCCATCCCCACATCTTCAAAATTTGTGTAAGATATTCGGCACCTACAGCAATCACTGTGTTCCTTCTGAAAAAAAAGTCGTTCTTGAAGTATCTGAACCATTCTCTAATTATTTGGGATTTCTAAGCTTTTTTTTTCTTTTTTTTTTTTAATAAATCTCAACTTTTCTTCTTTGCATAAGGGAATGGCTTAGTAAAGTGATACTTTTATTAAGTAAGTTGTACTCCAGCTAAAGATGGAGGCATTCCTGTTTATCTTTTCTGAGAACTGGCTAGTCTGTACATAAAAAGCTGTAAAACAGGGGTTCTAGCTTCTGACTTTTGCTTTGAGACATGTTTGTCTTTGCTTTAAACAATAGCGCAGTCTCTACTTATAATGACTTTGTAGCATAGCATATATTTCTGGGGTTGTGAGACTATTTTTGTAAATGATTTAAATATTCTGCTTCAGATGTTTGCGAAATATTTTTTCTAAATTCAGGCAGCCTAGGGTATACCTGACTAATTATTCGTTGTCAGAACCCTAAAGAAGAAGAGTTGCATCTCCCTTCGTCATCCCTGGCAGTGTTCAAGGCCAGGTTGGATGGAGCTTTGAGCAACCTGGTCTAGTGGAAGGTGTCCTTGCCCATGGCAGGGGGGTTGGAAAAACCTTTAATGTCACTTCTAACCCAAATCATTTAATGATTCCTCACATTACTGATGCACTGAAATTTTGTATGGTTTTAAACACATCACTTATCATATTTTTTACAGTCCCAGCAACTGGCTTTGTGAAACAGTCACATAATATTTTCTGCCTTTGTTTCAATTTATTACTGTTTGGCAAAAGATATTGTGCTTGTGTAGTGCCAGTTTAAAGCGTGCCTATATAATTATAGCGTTACTTCTTTTTAACCCCCCTTGTAAACTTTTATGCAAAAACTGCCTCAGTAGATACTTTAAATAGCTGATGAGTAGATGTAGTTCCAGGAAAGCACTGGAAATAAGGCTGAGTATGTTTAACCACCATCCTGTTGGATGCAATGATTCTACTGCCTTTTTATATTACCATATATACCCAAATATGTGCATTGCAATTTGCAACAAATCTGAGAAGGCATTTATGGAAAATAAATGTTGATCTAGTAGTGAATATTCAGACTTCAACTGTGATTCCTCCACCAGTTTGTGGACAGACATACAATTGATGGGGTAAAGAGAATAACTGATGGAGTTATCCATCTTGCATTCAGGTGCTTAGGATATGCACCAGGAATTCCTTGGCTCTGTGACAAGCTGTCAATAACCTTAAATACCCTGCTAGCAGCTCTTTTCCATCTCCAGCCAATGAATGTCCTTGGTAACTCTGTATTAACTCAAGATCAATCTTGGGAAAAGTTCTTGCTAAAAGAAGCCCAAGCATATAAAGCTTGTCAGAAAAGCAGGTCCAGGGGAAGCAGGGAGGAGCTGAGTAGCTGAGGTCAAAGTTGAGTAACGGCTGCTGGATTGAGGAATTTTATTAATCGAACCCTGAACCAAGAGCTGATGTGGGGATTGCTCAGATTTCAACCCTGGCAATGAAGAGAAAGTGTGTTGGCAGTACTGATGGATGCTTTCACTTGGAGAAAGGCTTTACAATGTTCACTGCACAAGGAAAACTTGGAGAAATCTTACAGCCTTACATGGAACATGTGCTTTTGCTTAACAGACAGACACAACTTCTTATCTAGAGCTAGGACATCTCTTCATGGCACTGAAAATTTACGCAATGATTTACCCCTTATTCCTGTAAAATGCTTTTTATTTCACAGCCAGTTCTCTTTTCTATTAATTTTAAATTTGTTGTCAGAAAAAATTACCCTTAATAGTTATAAAATACTAAACTGAGTGTGATAAAACAACTTTCAAGCAAATAGGAAGAACCAGCATAGTTTGCTAGACCATTCTTCTTGATTGATCAATAGCCTATGTATAAAGCTTTCCAACAGACAGAAAATTCTTTGATTATAATTCTTCAGCATTGTTAATCTCCCAAATTAAATTCCACCTATGTGCAGAAGTCACATCTCCTTAAGCACTATTTATCACAATAAAAATTAAATATAAGCTTGGCTTACAACAAGCACATAAATTGAACTGCCTATTAGATACTTTATGTCCCATTGGTTATGAACCTGTTCACAATCCTTCCTATAATTACTAAAATGCATCATTTGAAATTTTTGCTGAACTTGTGTGTTTAAAGTGTTAACTGTTTGATGCACATATAAGTAAGTTGAACAGCCTCTTAACTTGAGAGAATTCATAATAATTTTTTTCAATGTATTTCAAACAAAATCAGAATGTCTTCTGCCGCCCTAACATCTGATACAAATAGGAATAGGTAGTAATGTGATGTCATGTTTTAAACCCTGCCGGTAACTCAGCACCACACAGCCGTTCACTCACCACTCACTTTCCCCCACCACTGGCTGGGATGGGAAAAAATCAAAAAAGCTGAGATAAAAACAGCTTAATAACTAAAGTACATTATAAAACTACAACTACTACTAATGATAAGGGAAATAACAAGGGGAGAGAATAGAAAACTAAAAGAAAAAAAAACAAACAAATAAATAAAAGTAGTGATGCACAATACAATTGCTCACAACTCGCCAACCCAAGCAGTGATTGCGCCCTTCTGGGTAACTCCCCGAGTTTATTCCATGCCACAGCATGTCATACCCTTTGGCTACTTTGGGCTAGGTATCCTGTCTCTGATTCCTCCTGGCTTCTTGTGCCACTCCTTACTGGCAGAGCATGAGAAAGTCCATCAGGGTAAGCATTGTTTAGCAACAACTAAAACATTGATGTGTTATCAGCATTTTTCTCAGTCTAAACACAAAACACAGCACTGCACCAGCTAGTAGGAAGGAAAAAAACACAACCAAACAAAAAAAACTGTTACAGCTGAAACCAGGACTCGTTAAATACCGGAATTTTCAACAGTCATTTCTGCCAGTCTTATATATTTTGAATGCTATCTCATGTCTCCCTTAGACATTTTCACTAAAAATAACACCACGGTAACAGGCTTTTAAAAACATTGGGCTGAAATGAAACATTCTGGTTAATATATCTGTACTGTCATTTTAGCTTGGTTTTGAGCTCCATTGAAACTGAACTCTCTAAATAATCATTATTAAGATTTTAATCCTGCAGCCACTCATCCGGCATGCCAGGTAGGGAAGGCAAATACATGATGGGTGTTGCAGTCCTGTCTCCAGTCCTGTCCTACAGGCACTGTGGATGTGAGCAGCTCAGGCCATGATGAATAGGAAACCACACATCTAAGAAAAGCCATATAAAATAGAATCATAGAATCATAGAATAGTTAGCGTTGGAAAGGACCTTAAGATCATCAAGTTCCAACCCCCCTGCCATGGGCAGGGACACCTCGCTCTAAACCATATCACCCAAATGAACCCATGAGAGTTGTCAGCGTGCCTTAGTGGATGACAGGGATCCCATACCCCCCATTACAATGATCTTTCTGCAGTGCTTGCTAAATTTCCTGCTGTTATCTGAAATATAAATCAGAAAAACAAATTCCAGGCCACAGACATCCAGGAGCACTGCATTAATATGAACATTTACTGTGATGTTACTACTTTACACAGGAAAGTACAACAGAACTTAAATTTGAGGAGAAGGGTCCCTAGGTGTTAGTTTCTATTATGGAAACTAACTCATACTTTGTAATTATTTCCAATTAACCATGTGGACAGTGGCTTTCCAGCTTCCCAAAGAAGCTATGGAGAATACAGTCTAACCTGTAAAGCTAATTAAACCCCCCAGTTATGTAGTTTCAAGCTCTTTTTATTGTGTGAATCCCGCAGTCATCTAAACACCTTTATGCCACAAAGCCATTATGAGTTTGTCAGTGAGTTGCTGAAATTCAATGATATCTGGAAAATTGACTGCAGTGTGATCTACTGAATGATGATCAGAGCCAGGAGCTTACAGCTCCTCACTGCTCATCTGATTTTGCTGCAAACATATTGCCTATCATTAGGCAAGCTATTTAAATGCCATGCCCTGGTTTGCCATGCAGCACTAATGGAAGCAATAAATACCGTGGAATCCTGTAATTAGAGCACCAGACAGTCCTGCTGCTGGTCAGGCTGGTGAAAGTTTGTTGTACTACAGCTAGTAGCAAATACATATTCTTTAGCTGTGCTATGGATTTTTCTGATCAAAGTGATTTTCTCCATGTTAAATCAAATAAAATAACCCATCGATTTGAAGTCCTTGCAATAAATATATTTCTTAGAATAATCATTGTAGATAACAGAATTTAATATTGAGACAATTCAGTTATTTATGTTAGTTAATATCCAGAATGTTAAGGTTTCTCTGTGTCTGTAGTGCTGGGTATTTTGAAGCTTAGCAAGTGAATACATTCTGCAAAGCACAATTGCATATAATTTTACATTCAGCAGCTTGCCTAAATTTTTTATGCAAATACCACAATTAGGAGTTGGTCCAGTGAACATGAATACTTCTAATTACTTCCATATTGTCATGTGATTTAAAACTGAATCTTCTGTTCAGTATTAAAGCATTTTTCAAGTTATAGTGCAGCCTGTTTAGCTGTTTTAGCAGCTTTAATATGGTTTACAAAGGAAACAGAAATGATAAAGGTGTCATACACTGGATATTTGCAACCCAGTTGTAAATGTCAGGTAAGGCTCTAGTTAGGAAATACATTCCCCACGCTCCTCCTCAACATTACTTTTTCAACCTTTTCTCTAGCAAGGTCAACGTCCTACAGAACCAAGACTGCTGCTACCGCTCACAATCACATCACCTTTACCCTTTTCTTCCATCCATCACATCAGGCATTTTGTCTTCTTGCACTTAGTTTATTAGATTTATAGGGCAGGGACCACATTTTGCATTTTGCATTCTCTAAATCCAGTGAAGGCTGGTGTATTATTCATTTATATGTCATATTTGCCACTTAAACACTATTTAAATGTTGCTTCTAACTATTTGTACGCCATAAATTTCCATATTTGTTAAGTAATGCCATTAATCAGAGCATAGTAATCTAGATTAAATCACAGTCAAGGAGAGGGTTTTTACATCCTAATGTTACAATATCCTGTTGAAATACAAAAGCCTCTTATGATTTGTGTGTGCAAGAAGGGAAAAAAACCCACCTGTCTTGCAACCAGACAGATTGAGTGTTGAGGCTGGGACATTAAGGAACCCCAGAATGCATAACCACCGGGGGCAGTAAAAGGTGAAGGCAGACTGTTCTGTTCCCTTGCTCCTACTGGGAGGATGCATTGTGATACCCGGGCAGTACTCAGGTGGGATGCAGAGCCCAGGCACAGCTGTCGGGAGCTGCTATGAGGCTGTCAGCACATTATGAGAAGCCAAGGGCTTTCAGCCATCAGAGAAGGCCAGCTGTCCCTTGATACCTGTTTGTAACACCTTAGATGGCACTGTGCAATCCTCAGCTGTGATAGAACCTCTGCGAGGACACCAGATCAGTATCTCCAGCTCCATCATTCTGGTACCTCCCATAACCACTGCCATGGAGAGATGAGTGTCCTGCTCACCATCTCTTTTACTAAGAGCTCAGCTTGAAAGAAGATTGCAGGATGAGGTTGTTTTAAAGCTCATACTGAGATTTCTCAGTTAAATATGATACATAGCTTCTGTTGGACGCTCCACCCCAGCTCACAGCCTGATCTCTAGCATCACCTCTTCCTCCATTACCCCACCACAGCCAGCAGATATGACACAAAGATAAGTGCTCTGAAATCAGCATTCATGTGAAATTCACAGCAAACACAAACAGTCTCTCGGGCCAGATTTGTAACTGTATAGTCCTGCTGAATTAATGGTATCTGAGTCTCTGCATGCAAAACAATCTAATTTTAAAGAAATACAATTAATTATTCAATATAGTGTGCTATTATTATGTTAATACTTCAGTTTGCATGTTTTTATAAGTTTGCACTGTCAATATTTCTCATATTCATGGCTTAAGATTACATTTTTTGATTAATTGTGTGCAATAAGAGAAGGAAACCAACTTAATAATAGCTGAAATGACTGTGTGGGGTTTATGTGGACAATATTTTGAGATTCCTGAATTTTCACACAATAACATTATATAAAATATAAACATTCCTTAATTTACATTGTTTCAAATCAAAGATTTTAATACAGAGGACTAAAATTATCTGTCATCAAAAGACACCTACATAGATAAAAATGAATTTACAAAGATTTTGCACTATACCTACTTTAACATGATGAGATCTTCAAAAACTCTCAACTCTGGTCAAGTTAAATTGTGGTTGTAAATAAAAGAGAAGTTAAATTCACAACGGTGCTACACAGCAATTGCACTCAGTAAGTCCTATATGTGCTCTGCTAGGATATATCTTGTTCTTTCACATTTTATAAGAAGATTTATACGATCTTCAGGATATAGCACACATTGCTAATAAGACAATATATAAAAATATTTGACCACTGTTTGCTTATTGTTTTCACTGATACAATAAACAGGTACGAACCAAAAACGTTCTGGAGAACATTTCCAGGGAAGGATGTTTGCTGTCTACTTGGTGTAGGCATGAAGATGGTCCCTGGCAAACATTTAGCTGAAGCCAGCGGAAAGCTAGAGAGAAAGGGAGTGCAAAGAAAACCAAAGACCTGTCTAGCCTTTGAAAGAATCATAGAATCAGAGTTGGTTACAGTTAGAAAGGACCTTAAGGGTCATCTTATTCCAATCCCTCTGCCATGAACAGGGACACCTCACACTACACCAGGTTGCTTAAGGCTCTGTCCAACCTGACCTTAAACACTGCCAATGACGGAGCATTTACAACCTCCTTGGGCAGCCTGTGCCAGTGCCTCACTACCCTCACAGTAAAGAACTTTGAGGCCTCCACGCAACCTTCTCTTCTCCAGGTTGAACAGCTCCAATTTTTTCACCTTGTCTTCATACAGGAGGTGCTCCAGCCCCCTTATCACCCTCGTGGCCTTCCTCTGGATTTGCTCCAATAGCTCCATGTTCTTATGCTGGGGACACCAGAACTGTATGCTCCAGGATGCTCCAAGTGTGGTCTCAGAAAGGCAGAGTAAAGGGGGGTAGAATCTTCCATTGACTTTAAAAGTCAGTTCCTAATTCGTGATTTCTTCTGGGTTCTAAAAAGAAATCTCAGTTAAATTCAGTTCTTGACCTTAAGGGAAATGTGATTTTACAGCTGAAGTTGCTAACACATTTTTATCAGCATATGCTGAGGGTCAGTGGGTGTCAACTGACACCCACGGCCTGAAAATTATTGCCAGAACTCTCCTATGAAGTATTGTTTAGTAAAAGCTCAAAGCTGAAAAGCAAGCTTGCAGTAAGAGGATGATGGTTTTTAGGGAGATGTACAAATAAGCTTAAATTGATATATTTTGAATGCTGATGCTTTACGATATGAGAAATGTGTGGAAATAAGATTACTGTTTTAATCATATCTTTTATTGGCTTTTCCCAAAATTATACCAGCAATAAAGATGAATGTTGTAAAGAATCAATTTTAGCCCCATGTTTTATGCTGACCCTTCCTGACATCTGAGCTTTTGCAACATTGGAAGCTGACATTATTAGTTGTTCAGCTCTATCAAACTAGAAATTTCACCTTATTAAAATGCAGTTGCTATGGAAACACCATAGTTCTGTGATTTTTTGCTTGCAGGCAGTATAGAAAAAAATCTTAGCACCAATATACAAGTCAATGCATGTCATTTTAAAATACCTCCTTGGTGCTCTGATGCTTCTAAAATGAAAAAATGCCAATAGGAAATGTAAGCTGTAGCACTTTATCTTAATGTACTGGAAGAGTGAAAGACACTTTTCAACAATAATCTTGGGTATATGCCATAGAGAAATAATACCTAGACAGAGACTGCTTCTGAAATGTTTTTTTTTATTTTTTAATACTTTTTATTAAAGCTAACGCTTCTGAAGGCCCAGTTCCCCTCTCTTTTTTATTCATACTTACTTATTTCACTTGAATATCTTTATTTTAATAGCTTTGTCCTTGGGGTTTGAAGGCCTTTCTTCTTTCTCCAGAACTCTGAAAAACTTCCTTTTCAAATGCGTATCATGCCATTATCCTTTATGACAAGGGAAATGGGCTTTCACAGTTCATAATGAAACACAAAAACTGAAAAACCATAGTCCTAGGATGTGCAAGGAATCCTGAATAGAGCAGGAAGCAAACTGTGCATGCAGCACTGCAGGCCAATCTTCATTCATTTCACCATTTTAGCATTATTTGTTTTATTGGCTTTTTTTTTTTTTACACCGTTTTATTTTGCTATTCTACCTTCTGTTATTTAGGTCAGGAATATTTATTCAGTTTATAGGATTCCTTACATTAGGAAGATAAACCAAACGGATGGAGACGGCCCACAGAACTGGGAAGATTCATCACCATCGATACAAGAACTGTTCTAAAGGCTGGATAGCTGAAGTTTTATCCACAGCTTTAGCACAGATATTCTGGATATGTTGTGACATTACGGAGTATGTACTGTGTCGGAGCAAAGGTCTGATGTGGATATATAAGTATCTTATCCTGGTTCTTATCAGTAGTAGATATCTGAGAACAAACAAAGATTAATGTCACTTTTCTGATGGGATCTACAAGAAAACTGGAAAGGGACTTTTTACAAGGGCATGTAAGAATAGGACAAGGAACAATGGCTTTAAACTGAGATATTTAAAGTCTCAGTTTAAATGAGACTTTAATTTTCTTCCTATTTAGAAAGAAATTCTGTACCCTGAGGGTGGTGAGACACTTGCACAGGTTGCCCAGAGAAGCTGTGAATACTCCACTCCACTTGAACACTCCCTGGCAGTGTTCAAGGCCAGGCTGGATGGGTCTTTGAGCAGCCTCGTCTAGTGGAAGGTGTCCCTGCTCATAGCAAGGGGTTGGAACAAGATGATCTTTAAGGTCCTTTCTAACCAATCCATTATACGATTCCATGATGTTATCTTATAGCTTCCAGCAATCTTCTGGGATGGACTTCTTCTTGCCTAGTTTTTTCTGGTGCATTGTTTGGTTAGGTAAGTTTTATACCAACCAAAGAACCCTGCTATAATGCCCCAGAGCTTGCCTGGGAACTCTATGAAGAACCTCACTGGTTCTGAATTTGCCATCTGATTCTCTCACTTGGCATCCTCTAGCTCCTGAATTATAGAAGTCAGTAAATAATCATGAGGTGCATAGTCCACCCTTTCTACATACTTATGACTTCACAAACCTTTCTCACATCCTTGCTGGGCTATTTGTTACAGGCAAGTCACTGTAATTCTCCATCCTTCTACATCTCACCTTGAAACAGAAATAATGAGAGCTCTGTCTTTTCAGAGAATACTTACCAGTGCATATTAAATTTAAAATAATAACAGTATCAAATTTAAAATAATAACTAATATTATGGCAATGGATTGGTACTAAGAATGAATGAGAGAAAAGCAAAGCATTTCAGATCCCAATGCATCTGTACTCGATGTGACAGAGCAGGGTGGTGCTTCTGAATGGGCCATTTAGTCTGACTGCTGCTTTGGCCAAGTACAGCCAAGAGAGCTGGGAAGGGAAGGGAGCTGGTGGCATATGATTGTGAAAGTCTTTTAGTGCAAGGACAGGACAGGCCAACATTATAACTTATATCTGCATCATCAGGTATCCTCTAAATTAAGCTTCAGCTGTGATGCTTCAGAAATCTGCTCTGCATCTAGATATATACATCAGGAAATAATCTTTTTGGTTACAACTTTCAGCAGCCCAAGGCAACAAACAAGCTAGAAATGGCCATGATAGGGTCCAGCAGAAGGGAAGGAAAGGAGAGAGAATGTTAGACATTTGAAGGATTTGTGCAGCAAAACCAGTCAATGGGGCCATCTAGGCCAATAGGAGCAATTCAGAAGAAGGTACATTCAGGCAGGAGAAACTGATTGGAAAGGATTGATTTAGTGACATTGCTAAGAAATTTAAAATTTTAACTCTCCCATGTGGTTAGGGAGGAATATTATTGAACAGATTTCCACTCTACAGATAATTTTTTCTTTACTGTTTTGTTGGTCAGACAGTATTTCAGAAAGCTTGATGAGAACACTGTGTTATATTACATACAGTAGGAAAATTACTTATGGGACATATGGGCCCACTCATTTTTGAGAGTATCTGAATCTTGCAGGTAGACAGAGCATCAATAATATATTACTGCCATAAACCACTTTTGGCATGAATGGAAGTAAGTCTTGCTGTATTAACTACTTTATTTGCTGATTGGTAGGCTGAACTATAGGATCTTGATTTATTTGCCTCTGCAAAATATAGAAGATTGATATTAATACTTCATTATTCAATATTTGTGTCAGAGTAATTTTCATATCAAGTACTGTACTATTCTGAAAGTTAAGATAGTCTAACTGATTACTCGTCTGAGAAGGCCATAACAGGCAAACATAATCTATTCTTCCTATGCAAGCAGTTTTAGATCCAAAAAACCTAAAGCAATTATCTGGCATTGAATAAACAAAATACAACAAAAAACAACAAAACATAACACGGTGATTGAAGAAAAAAACAGGAAAAATTACTTACAAAAGGAACACATGATGGGGGTAGACATCAGTCCCTGAGCCATCAGAGTTGTGTGGCACAATGAGCAAATGCAAGTGAAGGCTCCACTCCTGTAGAAGTGGCCTGTCCTCAGCTGGGTTATGCCAGGCTGGATATCCTTCAGTTGCCCTTTGATAAATGCAGCCCCCGTCAGCACTTCCCTTACATTGTGCCTGGAGATAGTAAGCCCATTTGCCCATTTGCAAATAGGGCATAAGGTTTTGTTTTTATGAAGTCATTAACTTTAAAGACTACCAGATATAAAACATTCTGTAAGACATTGTCTCTTTTAACCTTTATCCATTTTGGGAAAGTTCCAGTTTTGTTGTATAAATTTCATAATAATATACCTTTGACACTCTATACACTTTAATCATAGCTTGAGACCGCCTTATTGCCTATTCTTTCTATAAAGCCACAAGACTTCCACAATGCGTCCACAAACCACCCTCTAGCTAAATTGCCATGCTACACTGTGGGAGGCCCACTTCAGTTAAAAAAATGTGACCATGTATATGATGACATTTAGCCACAAGTCTTGATTTTCGCTAGTGAATTGAAATGCATTTCTCACCAGAAAGTCTAACCTTTCTACAGAAGCAATCTATTTTAACAGTTCAGCTAGTTTTACCATTGACATATAGAAGCAAGCTGCTTAAAGTCTTTTTTTTTTTAGCTATTTGTAGTCATACTCAGCTTACTTCATTTTCATACACTGTTCCAGTATATGAAAAGCACTTATAAAGTTTTAGCAAACTAGATTAGGGCATTAGTGGCAACTTTGCATTTATTTATTAGTGGCAATTGCTCACAATTCTGAAGATGCTCATGACAAAGTGGGATCCACCTAATCTGCCGGGCTGCTAAGGAATCACAGAGCCAAAGGAGAAAAAAAGATCTCAGTAAAAATTTTTCAGTTACCATGTGAATAGTTGCAAGTCAGTACTGTGAAGTAGATTTGTTAATAAACACCACTTTTTGGTTATTTTCAATCCACCACTTTAACTCAAACTGTTGTAGTTATCGTATTTGGTATTTTAATAAGGACCAGTTACTTCTAGATTTTAGGAGAATCTATAGGACAGTTCTAAGATCATTAATCTCAATTGTATCATTCTCAAGGCTTCGTTGCTTGGAGGCCTATACGGTTTTTAATGTGTTTGCACTACCCCCATTAGTGTAATGTTACTTGCTATTAGCAGGAGCTTTGTAGAGGCAATGAAGTGAATACAGAACCATTAAAATGTATGAGTTACATATTAACACACACTGGAGCTTACTAGAGTCTACATTCAGATAAATAACTGCTGAAAAGAATACAACAGATGCAGGAATATATTCTTAGCTACAGGCATAAGGAATTCATTTTATGAAATGCTTTTTTTTTTTTTCATTTTTGTGCTTTCAGCTTGACTCCAGCTTGATGATTCTTGCTGCTTTTAAATTCATCCTAATTAATTTCATAATGTTTTACTTTGCCAATAAACAGTCGCCCAGATCTTTATTTCCATTTTGAAAGTTAAAACTGAGCTCTTTTCAACAAGAATTTTGTTTTATCCATTTCTTTTTCATAGTATCTATTCTTCTCCAGAGTGTTAAAGCTCTGTCTTGCAGAAAGCAAGGTGAGGCAGGTTATCACATGTTAATTAACTACCTTAATCTCTGGACTCTGAATTAAAAGGTGAGTTCCTTCATCTGAGGCCTGGCAATAGGACTTCAGAGGGAGAATCAGAGCTGTGACTTCTGGATTTAAGTTGCTGCTGTTTCAGCCTGAGCAAGATACATACTGAGGTGCAATATCTACAGAACTGTACTTGATATATTTTGTCAGCTGCACTGCATATTGGCTCTGTAAGCTGGTTTGTGTGGATGCTACATAATTCTCCTCATGTATGGCATGGAGAGCATAGATGCTGCTCAGTTCTGCATTTTGGGGAGAGGGGTGCTCATGTTTAGACACTGTCACTCTAATGCTACTTAGGTTTCCTTTGCAGCCTTTGGGCATTAGGTGTGTTAGAGTGGTACTCATTTCACCTCAAAACTCCTACATACGCTTTCTCTTATTAGAGTTTATTCCTTGAGTTAGGCTATCCCCAGGAAGATTTCTGGTTTTTTCTAATATTCAGATGTTTATTCCTAATTTAGTGCCTTGACAAATGGGTTAGAGTTGCCCTCCTTGGACCAGTAAATATGGATTCATGCATTCATACAAATGGAGAAGCTCTAACAGCAAAACTTCCTGCCTAAGCACATTTTATCACTGTGTGCAAGGAACACCTTGCTGGGAAATGAGAGACTGATTCAAGATCCTTTTCCCCTTCCCTCAGGAGACTGCATCTACAGGTAAGATCAGTGGAGGTTCTGGTGTGATGATCCTAGCAAGATTCTAGTGTGGTCTAAAGCTCCAAGCACTCCAATAATATCATGGCCCCATGCAGTTGTGCATGAGCCCAGCAGCCTAAAAATCCTAGTATCAAGGGGCAGATGAAGGTTGACTAGAGGTGTTTCAGAGGGATATAACTGCAACATGTAGCTGCCTGGATTTTGTATATTTACTTTCTCAGTGAATACAGTCCTATCCTTTTCTTATTTGCTCCTCTATATTGGCTGTTTGAAAGTAATAGAAATAAGATTTGTTCCTTTTTTTAACTCATAGATGAATCCCCATATAGCTGTTCTTCTGATTTCTAACCTTATTGTTGCTGGGATTCAGACACTTCTTTTGCTATGGTTTTACTGGTAGTCTGTGCATTGACCTTGCACCTGTGCTTATGTTCTCTATCCCTCTGTCCTTTTCTCGTATACATTATTGTCACTGCATACCTTATCTCTTACACAGAAAATATCTAGCTAATGCAAATCCTCATTTACCTCAAGCAGGCCACAGCTTCTTCACGTTCTGTATCATTTGCTAGCTAGACCTAATCCCTTCAGCAATTTCTTTTGCCCTGATAGTTCATAGAACAGTTTATATACTGTAAATTGCCTCCTGCTTCCCTTCCCATTAAGTTACCATCTGTTATGCATTATCCTCAAATGTTACTTGCAGTCCAACAAACTTCAACTAAAAAATATGGGCTATTTCCCTTCATTTTCTTCTTCACTCTAGATTTGGCTCTGTGTAAAGCATGCGTGCTGCTGTTCATTTCCTGCTCGGAGGTGTATCTGGTACCTCCAGGCTTTATCTACCATCTCCTTTATCTCTCACACAGCTTCTTGATTTATCATTCTCCTCTTTTGTTTCTAGGATGAAAAGGTGAGAAATCAGGGTGCCCACATTATCTCTGCAAGCATCTGTAACCCCATGCAGCCTCTGCCGCTGCCAGAGTTGGACATCAGAACAAGCACACTTTCATCTTGTGGAATGAACTTACTTGGCCACTCAGATACTTCAGTGAAATGCGACAAGCTGCCAGGCGAATTACATTTTTGTGTTTTAATGTTTGCTTCAACAGAGCACTTTCTTCCCTTGTCAGTGTGATTTTTTTTATTTGATCCTGAACTGCAGTAAATAGTGGCTTTCTTCTAACATTTCAGGCATCTGTCCTAAAGCTTTTAATTTTGACACTTCTAAGTGAATGTTAGAAAGATCCACTTAGCTGTGGCTCTCCTCCTTATGAGGGGCACAGATGTGGGTGGCTGTCCAACATTGCACAACAGTGTTTCTGCAGCCAGCCAGACCACAGAAAGGATCAGCAGTGCCATTCTCCCTGAATGTTACTATTACTCTTAGTATTTAATGGAAGATCACTGTTTCAGTCCTGCAAAATCCTGTTTGCAATTGGTAAAACTGTCCTTCCAGAATCTGCTCAGAAGTGTATTCCTTAGGCCAGGCTATTTTCTGTGAGTTATTTGTATTCCTGCATTGCAGATGGTATGCAAATTGTTCACTGATCTCATTAACGAGTACAGCGTTCTTTCCCTTTTTTAATCTATATATGGCTTGTTCCTCTTGGCTTTTTATCAGTGGTCTGGACCTCAAAGTTTTCCTCACCTGTCACCTCACCTTCATCCTTTTCTCTTATACGTTTTGTGCCTGCTCAAACATCAGACCCAATCATCTTTTGGTATGAGGATCTTTTACTAGCCTTTACTATCTTTTACTAATTTTCAATGGATTTTATAGAAATGACCCCCCTCCCAATATTCATGATGTCATCAAGAGGCCCTAATATAGCCTGTAAGGTAACAGCTTCTGTTCCTAGTGAAGTTGGTGGCAGAATTCCAGTGTTTTCAGGACACATTGAAATGGAGCATAAGCATAGCATCTTTCAGCAGATCTATTTAAATCCAGCAATTTGATACTGAGATAATTCTGGTTCTAGATTACACCACAGAACTTAGAGCAGAATCAAAACTAGACTTCACTGACTTTGTATTATCCCCTTTTGGTTTGTTCTGCTGTATCTGTGTTGCCCCATGTCACAGGGATTGCATGTTTAAGTTGGTTGGTAGAATGCTGCAGATTTAACCAGAGAGACTGTGGAAATCTGCTCTCTGGTTCCCTACACTCTGACTGGAGTCAGTCCTTCAACATGCCATGTGTATGCAATGCACAGTCTAGTATCACTTTGTACACAACACGAGCAGCGGAGAAAACTACTGAAATTGTGGCCCATATATCCTAAGGGAGCTGACCAGTAAACACTGGTATAACTGGGTATTTAAGTCTTCACTGCAAATAAAAGATGTCTTTCTGCAACTGCAACATCATTCTGAGAGGCAAAATGCCAGGCTCTGCTTACTTTGTGCTTGAAGAAGTCATGCATGAAAGCTCCTTTCTACTTCACTGTTACACGAATGTATTCTGGCTTGATTTTTTTTTTTTCCCAATTACCTTTCTGTATAAAAAAAGAGATGTTCTAAGCAAAGCTATTTACCATAGATAAGAAAAAAGTTCTAAACAACCTGCTTGAATTTACCCTGCTTTTTGCTGGGAGTTTGGACTGTAGGGACCTCCAGAAGTGCCTTCTAACCTCAGTTATGCTGTGATTCCGTGCTTCAATTCTCTGGCTTAAAAACATCCAAAGTACTGGGAAAATATCTTACTGGCAAGCAAAGTGAAGGTAATTTAAAAATATTCCATGAATCAACAAAATCAAAGAAAAAAAATTTCACTATTAAAGCATTGTGTTCTGACGGAATTTTAGCCACTTGCTGTAGTTTTACTGTAGCCAGGTTAAATTTCTAAAGAAAAAGTAATTCAAGAGAAGTAAATTTGTTCTTTAAAAGTCCTCTATATAGGTCAATTTCAGAACACATTTCTTTTCCTTTTTTTTTTTTTCCCCATGAGTGTGTAAATAGATTTCATTTATGAAGAACCTATTTTTTTTAACGGGAAAACATGTTTTTGAAGAATCTTCAGTAAAGGGCCCCTTATCTTGACTGCTTTTAAGCTGTGAGCATGTTCACATTAATGTTTTCTTAAGCTGTGCTGAACTTCATGCCATCTTCAGTCTGACCTGAGGCAGGAGAGGGCAGGGTGCCAGGATGGTTCATATTAAGGTCATTTTATGTTATTTATGATGGCTGTAAAACTGTCAAATAGAACAAAATAACTGCTTTGTTTCTGTAGGAACTACTGCCTCTAGAGAAAAGTATGCCCAGGAGATGGGAGTTCTGGGGAACCACAGATGAGCTTAAAACTAGATAAGTAAATTATAAATCAACTGTACTGTCTGTCTTTATGAAAATTGACAAAGTGAATTGCACTATATAGGCTCTTCCCTCACACCACTTTCGCAAAGCATATTAGCTAGTCCAGCATTTTACTAAAGGAAACTGGTTCCCAGTCCAGACTGAGATTTAACAGCACTGTCTATAGTCACGTTCCTTCCTTCATTCCTGGCATCAGTCACTCACTCAAGAGTAAGTAGTGATGGGTAACACATATCTATTCCAATAGTATCTTAGTAACAACAGCATCAACAGCATGTTTACCAACGTGTCACCAACACCCACTGATACCAAAATTATCAGCTGTGATCTCATAGCCTTTGCTCTTGGCCTAGACCCAGCAGTGAGGACCTGGAAAGGCTGGAGGTGGGCCATACGACCTGTCCTCTTTTCTGCAACCAGTGGTACTTCTGCTTGGTCTTCTCTTCAAAATGCTGTAGCAGGGCATAGCTGCTCAAAATATGGGGGTAAGGAAGGCTCTTCACATGCAAAAGAGAAAATGGTGTAGAGTTGCCTGGCCATGTGCTGTCAGTGCACTGCTGAAGTACTTTACAATGCAGTCTCCACAGTGGAGCCAAGTGACGTCACCATGGGCAGGTCCTCAGACCAGCCTGGTGGGGAGAGGCATTATGTACAGAGTGAAAAAGGGAGCCACCAAGAGCCTCAGGAGCAGCCTTACAGAATTTCTCTAACCCCATACAGCTGGGTAAACTTCTCAGCTGATCATTGGCAAGTGTGCTATTTGCAGTACTGTGAAAGGCTCAGTGGCACATCGCTGACAGGCAGGCTGTTCTTGCAAAGAGCCAGACACAAAACCAGCAGGGTTACAGGCTGAGTTCACTGAATGAGGTCCAGCCCTTCTCAGCTGAACAGAAGCAACACCCTACTCAATATGAGTTGCAGCACATGAAACATTACTGTGGAATGTCATTGTTTGAAGGGTTTAACTACTTTATTTCACAATTTAACAGCTCTTTAGAAGAGTAAGAACAAGGTAAATGTTTGGGTTCAGCATTTCTGAGTAAGAAGTTCTGTAGGTACTTCTTGAAGGAGCCCCACAGGCAGAACAGGCACCTTCCACGTCCTCCCTGACCACACAATGGGCAAACAGCTGGGTTCATTAATTAAATCTTATTTCTGTTTTTCTCAACTCCTTGGGTTTTGTTAGTGCTAAATGGAGTCTCTGTGCCCTCACAAAATATAGGTCCATGACTGTAGTCTTTAATCCCTGCAGGTGAAGATCAAGGCTCACAGTCTACAGTTCTGCCTCTTACAACAACACCCTTAACCCAAAGATGTTGTCCAGGACCTGGGATCAAGACCAACTGGGACCTGTCTCCAGGATATCTTGCAAGGTTGCTTACAAACTCTTGCCTTTACACATGTAAACTGTAAACTGATGTCACACAGTTTTTTAAGAAGTGCAAGGCTCCTCTACCTTTTTCCTGGGCAGATGGGACAGCTGATGATGCAAGAATTGTCTTTTTTCTTAACTGTATATCCACATTACTGGAGATGATGTTTGGGTACTTACAACATCATCCTGTTTGTCCAGCAATTTGTATGCAGACAATGCAAACAGGCTGTCTATTTTATCCCCCAAGACATTGTAAATGCAGGTATTACAATCTTTTACTTCTTTTCTGACTTCCAGAGTCAGGTATAATTAGAAGAGCTTCAGGTCAAAAAGGGAGCATCAGTCATGCTAATTTGTCTGGCAATATTTCAACAGAGGCATAAAGTACTGCTTGCTTACTGTGTGATGAAAACACATCTTTGGCAACCTGTGGAACTTCTGAAGATGGTACTTGGCTTCCTAGTCCATACTGTGATACAAATCTCCAGAGGCAAGTCTCCCCTGGGGGTATTTATTGCTTCACTGAGCCCCACATAACACAGATCCATGTCAAGAGACAGGGTTTTTAACATACAGAAAAGGAGAGATTAA
Source organism: Neopsephotus bourkii (assembly GCF_033783945.1). Classification (NCBI taxonomy): domain Eukaryota; kingdom Metazoa; phylum Chordata; class Aves; order Psittaciformes; family Psittacidae; genus Neopsephotus; species Neopsephotus bourkii. Next base: position 11,573,795 of record NW_026902293.1, on the reverse strand, counting down.
TTTGGTGGTGACAGACGAGGTTCAGACTGGACTGTGCATTGAGAAAAAGAGTGACAGGCAAGACAAAAGCATAGTGCCCCCTGGACAGGCTTTGTGGGGTAGCCTATGATCCCTGCTTCTTCCCAGGCAATCTCTGCGCTTCTCTGAGGTCCCATGCAAATGATAACTTAGACCTTAAGCTGTTTCTCCTAGTGTTCACATCCCCTAGCTATGACCTTCTGCTTCAGAGCTGCCTTAAAAAAAAAGCTGTTGTATTTTGCTCTTATAAATCTGTGTTCAGGGGCCTGATGCATATTTATAAATCTTTGGAAGTCCAGATGTTATCTGCTATGAGAAGTATTTGGCTCGTGTATTTGATCAGGCCATTGCCCCATTTCTGAATTTTTACACACAGAGAGACCACACAGGCGCTCTGAAGGCTTTCTGAAAACAATTGCCAGAGATGCCCATGTCTCTGCAGGCAGGTTTCCTTCCATTTCCTGTCTTTTGAGAATTCCAAGGATGTCCACTCTCAGGCAAACACTGGCACAAGTAGGGCCTCAAGGAGGGAGACCAAATTTGACAAGATTATGCAGCTGTGAGCAAAAGAAACCTGTTGCCAGTTTACCCAGGCTCTGCACTTCCCAGATGGTGAACAGTTGTTATAACCCATTTCTCTTCCAAAAGACAGAAATGCTTCAATAAACACATGTATTAAATAGGATTGTTCAGAGGAAGAAGACCTGAAAAACATTGTTCATTTATATGAGATGCTGAAAGTAACCAACGATAAAACTCTGAGAAAAATATGATTATGGTGATTTACAGCATAGTGTGATAAACTTCAGAATTAAAAACCCACAAAGAGCAGCAGTTAGAAGTTGTAAACAACATTGTCCAGAAACCTGGAAAAGGGTTTGGTATAGACTATCTGGCTTTACACACAGCTCATGACTGAGCTGCTTTGATGCAAATTCATGTTATCTTTGTCAACACAATATGTTTACTGTTTGAACACATTTACCAAACATTTGATTCGGCTGTAAAAGTGAATTTCTGCAAGTACAGCCACAATGCAAGTTTATACGACATCAGTGACTTCAAAGAACATGTGCCTTCCTGTAATAGAGGACTATAGATTGATCTGGTACATCTCATTCTTGTTTATAAGGGACCTTTTTACTCCATTCCAGCAATATATAGAGGCTTTAAGTAGAACTGAATTACTTTTATGCCTATTTTGAAGCCCCTTCACATTCTTTTGTTGGATAAAAAGAAATAAAACCCAGATACTTTGCACATGAAACTCAGTCCCCCTTTTAATCTCTGTGTCTTTTGTTGAGGCCATTTCTTGGGGTTACCTTCTAATGTTTGAGGGGCTGTATGTGTGAGAAGGGGTCACAAAGATGTTTTGAAAGTTCTCTTTTCCACAGCTGTTGAAACTTCAGTGTTAGGACTCAGTGACTCAGGTGCTGATTTTCACAGCCCAGGGCCTCACAGAATTTCATCAGAAAATGCAAATGAAATGCAATGGAAACACAGCAAATGGACTTTGGTTTGCAGCTAAAAGTGGAACAGAAAGATATGCTATTCATTCCAGGCAAACAGATGTAGAATGAGCCATAAAAAAGCAAAGCTCACAAAACAGCACCAAACTAGACCTTACATCTAACTGCATCAACTTGGTTTGTGCAGTAACAAGAATGCTTGCCAAAAGCACAGAGTTTGTAAGGATGTGCTCATACCTACCACCTGTAGACCATCCCCTACCATGAAATGATGGTATTGCTCAGGTTCCCAGAAACTTGAAATTATTGCAAAGATTTCCAGAAACTGGAAACTTCAGCAGTGGCTAGCTCATTGGATAGCCCATTGTTCTGAGTGCTACAAGGGAGGATTTATCTCTATTTAATGAAGGCAGTTGAGCAACTGAAGAATTAGTAGCACTATCAGGATCACTGTATTACAGGGAAAATCTAGCTCTCCACACTCTCTTCTGGAAAACAGTTTTTATTTCTCTTTTCAGATTTGACCTTAAGATTATTATTTTTTCCTTAGTTTACATCTAAATCTCCTTCTCTAAAGCATTTGAGATACCATGAGTGAAAGGCACTTACAATGTATAAATGATTGTAATACATTATACTTTATGTCTGGTATACAGTGTTTTCAAACCAAATGAAAAAAAACCATCCAGTCCCTGTATCTCTGTCAGCAACTACCACTACATAAGGTGACTTTGTCCTTATACAGGAGACTGTAGTTTATATTGTTTTGGTTTGGTTTTAGGGGGGTGGTATTGTTGCTGTGTAGAATAGCTACCAAAAACCTGGCAGCACTGTGTCAAAAACAGGAAGGGAGCAAATAAGGCGTGTATGGGATCCATAGGGCTTTGGTGCTTTTCACTGCTCTCAGCTTGGAAATTCCCTTCCACATTCCAGTGCACCAATATGTGATATAAACTAACCTGAAAAGCATTTGGCAAAATCTGTTTCTGCTTTTCCAGCTCCTGCATTCGACTTCAGTGTAATGAGAAGGTAACAGCCATGTAGCATCTCTAGTTACCTGCAGCAGAGGAGGGGAAGGTGATGTTTTCCATTATGTTAGCACTCACAATTCTAAACTGATTTTCACTGCTCATTTCCTTCAGACTAAATGAATGTTTGGCCACAAGCCCTTAGACGCATGATTTCTACTTTCTCTTCTGGCATTTTAAGCCAAACCAGCATCATTATAATTCAGAGTGTTTCCTGAGGTGATTTTTCTGACTTCTTCCTCTTTTGGCCCAAAGCTGGAAGTCACATTTCATAGGAAAACAGAAAATGATTAGCCTGTTCCCTCTGCTGTGTTAGTGGTTTGATAGTGCCTTCTTGCTCATGGCTGAGGTGCCCTTAGGGACCAAGAAGGAGTTCAAGAAATAACCATACAAATGATGTTAAACTGTAGTAAGCTCCAGGGAACAAAGAGAAGTAGACTTCTCCTCCGTTTTTTTTTTACTATTTTTAATAAGTTTCTACATTAACATGAAGACATGATAGAAATAACTATGGCGACCTCTTTGGGCATTGTAGTTTTGCCTTTCTAAGAACAGCCCATCGAGTAGTGCATGTTTGTCCTTTACTGCAGTCAGCAGAATTATCTCTCTGCAAAGACCGGCAGGTGGAGTAGATAGTTAGACATCATGACTATTTAGTGCAAGCAAAGGAAATATATAGCTGATTAGAGTGAAGACATATTAACAGGTTAAAAGATTCCTATTTCATTAACTGTCATGAAGAGCATAACCTAAAAAATAAAGCCCTGAAAACAAAATAAAATAAACTGTTTCAGTCATTAAAAGGAGGAATCTAATCTTAGCTTATTGATACACTGTAGAAACAAACATATCACTCATTTTTAGACAAAGCAACATTGGGATGTGAAAATAATGATATGAACTATACCTTTTGTTTTAGGAAAGCACTGAAATTTAGTTTTGCTTCATATTTATTTGTATTAAGCTTCCTATTTGAGTCAAATGCAATTTTGCTGTGAACTAGCAAAGTAATCTGCAAGGCAAGTTTGGGGACTAATATTTGAGAGGAGAATTTAGCTCTACTGCAGGATGAACCAAGGATTCACCAAAAAATTCAGGAAAAGGTAAAAGTGGAATGAAGGGGTTCAAACAGCCGCCTGTGAGACAAGGAAGAGCTGGGGCTGTTCAGTCTGGAGAAGAGAAGGCTGCATGGAGACCTCATAGCAGCCTTCCAGTATCTGAAGGGGGCCTATAGGGATGCTGGGCAGGGACTCTTCATTAGGGACTGTATTGATAGGACAAGGGGTAATGGGTTAAAACTTAAACAGGGGAAGTTTAGACTGGTTATAAGGAGGAAATTCTTTCCTGTTAGGGTGATGAGGTACTGGAATAGGTTGCCCAGGGAGGTTGTGAATGCTCCATCCCTGGCAGTGTTCAAGACCAGGTTGGATGAGGCCTTGGGTGATATGGTTTAGTGTGAGGTGTCCCTGCCCATGGCAGGGGGGTTGGAATTAGATGATCTTAAGATCCTTTCCAACCCTAACTATTCTATGATTCTATGTTACCTATGCTGCTTCGGAGGCACTTTCCAGATTTAATAATACTGCTTGATACGAAATTTGAATCGAAACTCTCACTAAGGATCATACAAGGATGTAACCACATACTGAATGGAAAATGGGCTCAGGAAGCAAGATGAGAAAGGTTCAAAAAGGAAGAAGGCAACCAGTGGTGAGCTGTACTGTACTGTGGTGAGAAGTACTTCTCTACAGCAGGTTTCTTCTGAGGTGACAAATTTCCCATAGCCCCTCTATTCAATTCCTGTCATGCCACAGTTGTGACCTGATGCAGTATTTTCTATCATGTTACAGAGGTCTCAGCAATCCACAGTGAAAATCTGAGAAAACTCCATTGTTATCAGTTTAGGTTAAGCAATGGTTTTCTTCTCCATTGCTGCTGATCTATAAGGTTGTTCTTTAGTTGTTTTTGTTGTTTTTTTTTTGTGAGGGGGAAGAATGGGGGGGATGTACATGATACTTAAAAGAGCAGAGCAGGTATCTAATGTAAACAGTGTCTCTTTTCAAAAGAAATAAACTTTCTCCTGTGTCACTCAGTATTTTTACTTGACATGGCTGTCAGGAAAATAAAACGGTTGTCCTTGCTGACCAGGAGCTGAGTGTGGCACTTATCTCAGTGTGAGGGTTACTCTTGTACCAGGACAGCATAGTGAGGAAGGAGGTCATGTAAATGTTGCAAAAGAGAATCTGCAAAAGCAGCTTCTGACTGTTCATATGGCCTTATTGAAGTTTTTATTTACGTTTTATCGGAGGATGGGAGTAGAGGTTCAGATAAAATAAGCAGTAACTCATGGGATGATGTCTGAGGACCACAGATAACAGTGTATCTCCTCCAGATCTGGCAGTCATCCAGGTGTTGTTTGAGAATAGCTGGCTTGTCCTGGCTACGTAGAATATAAAATTATATTGGAGAACTGCCTTCATCTAACCATGATTCTCATCAAATCTCTTACTGTAGTTTACAAAATTTGTATCTATAGGCAAGCAACTACACTACAGACAGGTATAAATTTTTATTAAGAAAAAGAAGAGCAATTTCCTAAGTAAAATTCACAAATAAATTGGTTTGTTACTCTCCACTGTATTTGATTTTCTAGATCTGAGTGATAAAACTTCCAGCACAAAGAAGGCACTTGTACTATTGAAGTGTTAATATATATATATCTACATTGTCCCCTTACTCCAGAAAAGTAAGATCTCATTGCTTTAGAAGTCAGTATGTTTTCTCGCTTAACTGGTGAAGTAAAATAAAGACTGGTAAATTTGACTAGACTTAGAGTGCTATGACAGCTGCTACAGCTGTTTCCCTCCACAAAGGCTTCTCAAAGGCTCAAACGCACTCAAAACCTGCTTCAGCAGAACAGCTTGCCCATACACCTACATGCATACCTAACTTTATTTCCATCTGTACAATGAAGAACAAAGGCCTTGAGCAAATGGATACCTTAGAGTTCCTCTGAAATATATAGAACTTGCAAGAAGCAGGTATTTAAATGTTTTGCTCAGTTCAGGTTAGAGCTGGCCAATTCTAGAGAAAGCAGAAGACTGTGGGTTTTATTGCAATCACTTTAATGCAAGCTAAATTGTTTGGGTTTGATGTTTTTGATCAGTGGTTTTACATTAAATCAATAGAAAAAATAGATTTGTGACCTAAACAAGGAAACATTAACAGAACTATCACCTATGACCTCCTATTTATCGTCTCAGAAAATGAGCAAGACCTATGGTATATGAAGCTATCTTTCTTTTTTATTACATTCTGCAGTGGCACAGCAGCAGACAGGTTACTAAGAAAGCAGTCCAAGTTTCTGAAGCCAAAAATGTAACTGTATTTCACCCATCCTAAGAGTAGCGTCCTCCTAACTAAGGTTTCGGGGCACTGTCAACTATTTGTATATTGTATTTTAAGAGTTTGGACCAATGTAAATCATGAAAAATATATTTTAATTCCCTGTTGTTATGCATCATCTGAGATTAAGTTTCTAGCACCTCTGTCACGGTATCTTAATGGTCTGTTAGCACTGACCTTCCATTTTCAGAGCCAATGAGAGATGTAAAAGTTAAGAACTGTCATATAAATAAATGATAATGGAAGATTACCCAAGTCTTACACGTTGATGCTGTATGCTAAATTTTAAATGCCTCTCTCAACTCTACAGTGTAATTTAAATCCTACCTGCTTTTTACTGTATTGAATTCTTGATTGTGAGAAAGTCTGGTTAGTGTTTTACATTCTCCAGTTAAGTGTGATGGAATACAAAGAATGCTTTCCTGAATGCCAAAATTAGAGTGATGTCGTATACAGACTTATAAAAAAATACGGAAACATCATGCTCCAGTAATCTTTCTGGTTTTGTCACCTGGTATATACAGGAGATGGCAAGCATGGAGGCAATCATTTCAGAGAGAAATTGAGTCAATTATATAAATTTTGACTTAGCAGAGGTAGAATTCTCTTATGGGATTTCAGCCTTAAATGGCATCAGAGTGTGAATGTAAGAAGACATAATTTAGAAAATGAGGGATGGAGAACTGCATTTCAGGACAATTTTTCTGAAACTAGTCCAAGACCTATAAACTTTTGAAGTTTTGCAATAACAGAAGACTTGATTTTCAAAACTAGGCATGTCCAATATAGTGCAACTATTTATTCTGTTTGTGTGCCAGCAAATTAATTGCTAGCAGCATAATTAGGCTTTTAGTTACACAAACACCAATACGTACATACAAATGGAAACTTGGTTTGGGAGCCCTCCCTAAAACTTCTCAAGATACCACTAAATACATCTATTTCTACCTATCAGGAGCACCCAGGCAATTTGCTTAATTTCCAGCTATATTCCTTCACAAAAGAAATTGCAACCTTAATCTTGAATCAGCTATATTTTGCATGTAGCCCTGGAAAGGGGAAGTACATGATTTTACAAGTTCAGTAAAATAATGGGCCAAGAAATATATTTTTTTTATTCACAAATTCATAGTGAAATTCACAGCTTTGCACTTATTCTGCAGAAGCCCTGTGGCAGCTTGCATTTCATTCCTTTACAGGTCAACTATAATGTGCTCCACCTGCCGATTTTACTTCTTTGCCCATTCTCACAGGGGAGAAGAAACAGGTGCCCTTTGGATCTGTATAACTGAAGCCAAACAATTCCCATTTTCCAGTCAATGGCACTCGAGTCTTAGCAATGGACGCTATTGCCCAGATTATTCACAAGTGTGAAACGTGCTGCAATTAAACAAGCCAAGTTGTTAAAGCCTCTCTGGTATGGAGGACTACGGCTGAAGTACAAATATAGGGAGGCCTGGCAGATTGACTACATCACACTCTCCTGCTCTGAAAGACTGGTACAAGAGATGGAGCCCAACATCATGGACTGAATGAACTCAGCAGCTTTATAGGGATTGGTCCATGCACTAAGGAATGATCTCTCTCTCTTTCTCTGTGGATGTATATATATATGTTTATATATGAGATAAGAGTGATGATACACTGAAAATGTGGTATCTGAATATGACATGAATAGTATGGAATAAGGGGTGGATACTGTCCCGAGTTCAGCAGTAGCAGTCATTTTTCTCCTTAGTAGCTGGTGCAGTGCTGTGGTTTTGACTTTTGGCCTGGGAACAGCGCTGATAACACCGATGTTGTTAGTAGTTGCTAAGTCATGTTTACTCTGGCCAAGGACTTTGTGAGTCTCATGCTCTGCCAGGGAGTAGGGTAAGCCGGAAAGGAGCAGAGACAGAACACCTGACCCAAACTAGCCAAAGAGGTATTCCATACCACAGCACATCATGCCCAGGATGCGGAACTGGGGCAGTTACCTGGAAGGGCTAGATCACTGCCAGGGTTGGGCTGGGTATTGGTCAGCGGGTGGTGAGCGGTTGTATTCTCTTCCCTTGTTATTTCCCTTATCATTATTATTATTGGTGGTAGCAGTAGTGGTTTGTGTCATACCTTAGTTACTAAACTGTTCTTATCTCAGCCCGTGGGAGTTATATTCTTTTGATTCTCCTCCCCATCCCTCGGGGAGTGGGGTGGGGAGGAAGGGGAGGAGTGAGCGAGCAAGACTGTGTGGCTGACAGAGTTTAAACCACGACGATATCTCAGTTTAAATACAGTCTGTGTTTATTCACATGACTCTTCACATACTATTTCAACTAAGAGTAGACTATACATGTGTTTCTGGAATACCTAAATGCATTCTGTCAGCTAGGGTTACATTTCTTGCATGCTCAACTGTTAATTAATGCCAGAAGCAAGATTGTTGTTTGCTCATTTTCTTTACACATTAGAAATAAGAAGTAACCAAGCAGGTTTTTTTCAAGAAAAGTTTCCTGAATAGAAACAGATAAGATAAAGCAAAAAAGTATTTGCTATAAATAACAGGTCAAAGTAGACAACACTAACCACAGTTTGCCTATTCATTTTTTTTTCCTACATCTCTCAGCAAGAAATATTTATAAGCATGTCCATTTTTGTTCATATTAACATGGAAGACAGCTTATAAATACCTTCATTTCTCAGGATTTTAACTGTACCATCTAGACAATCACTGTAAGTTTTGTTGGCAGTAACCATAAAGGTTTGGTGTTTTCACCACTAAAGATTATGCTTTAATATATCTAGAATGCAATCAGCCACTCTTTTTTTTTTAATTAACTAAAGATTCAGATAGACTATCAACAGCAAGGTGGATCAAGATTTCCTTTTGATTCCTACTTCATGCTCTTTATGAGTAGATCCAATTCACTTTAGCTGTGATCTAAATTCTAGCAGAGAGGAGTTCTTTTTAACATAGAGATTTTGCTTTCTGAATGTGTTATGTCTCAAAAGAGTGAGAATTGGATATTACCACTTTAAATCGATAAGTCGGAGACTTATAGAGGACCTGGATGATGCAGCTCCTGAGAAAGTTAAGCTTTTTTGAAAGCAGCTTCTAAGTCTTTTGGGTGACACATTTTATTCTTTGCTAAACAAATTTAACTGCCCATTCTAAATTTTGACTGTTTATTGAAAAATTCCTTTTTCTCTGCAAACAAACATCTCAACATCTGTTATGCTATTAGACCACCTAGTCCTGCACTAACTTGTTTAAAACAACAGACTCTTAGTTTATATACAGTTGTCCTTTGTTGAAATGCTGCCTTTAATAGTGCACATACTGAGTCTCTTCTGGCTACAGCTTAGCTCTCAAAGCCATTCTTGGATCTTCATAATAGCAATTTGCTTCAATCAATAATTCTGGTCACCTCTTGAAAGAGAGTTTGGCTGGGAAAATATGCCCTATCTTCTGGATGCTGTCAAGAGTCAGAGTGTTTTCCTTGGAAATGCAAGTCTTTGGTAAAGGTGGCTGGTTTTTCCAAATAGCCATTCCCAATTTATATGCTTTAAAAAATTGGATGTTCTCTTTCTGATGTCTCTTTCTCAGAATGAAATTCTAATCATTTTTACAAATAACAAATGTTATCATTATTATTCCTCTCACAAGCACTCCAATTCCCCTGTCATGTGTGCAGACTCTTGGATGAACGTTCTGATACTTGTTTCTATTGCACTTAGTCCACTGCCAGCAGATATTTTGGGGTGAGGAAAACAGGTTGAGCTTTTTCTGGAAATCTGTACATTTTTCATATTGCTTTTCTAGAAACTTATGAATAAAAATTAGGAAAGGTATTTGACACGTCCATTCAATCAGGACCTACAATGGCCATTTCTTCTTTACCGTTTTGCCAAATGGATTCAAATCCATTCAAAACCTACACAGCGAGCAGCCTAAACATCCTCCACACAAGCTAGATATAAATATTCAGCATTTCCAATTTCTCTTATTACAAAAAAGCCAAATAAATATTAAAAAATGTTGAGATGAATGTTTGCAATGGATCAATACCAAAGGCAGAAACATCAGCTGCCTCTCTGCCTCTATTATGAGGAATAATACATGACTGCAAACAAGAGAAGGCAAAGATTAGAATCATATATGAAGAATAATTTTTATAATATCAAACGGAGAGTGAAGGGAGGATTCTCTCTGGGGACCTTGTTGGCTGCTGCTACTGCATCTTACTATTTCTTCAGATTTTTTGAGGTTCGTTTTTCTTTTTTTTCAGAAGAGAAAATCCCAGGAAACAAAATAACATCAGATTGCAAGGCTGGTAAGAATTAGGGGTTTTCTACAGAGATTTGACTTAGAAGCATAGAATAGTTTGGGTTGGAAAGGACCAAAGATCATGTAGTTCCAAATATGTCACCCAAGGCTCTGTCCGATTTGGCCTTGAACACTGCCAGGGATGGAGCAGTCACAACTTCCCTGGGCAACCTATTCCAGTGCCTCACAACCCTTACAGTAAAGAACTTCTTCATCATATCCAATCTAAACTTCCCTTGTTTAAATTTTAACCCATTACCCCTTGTCCGATCACTACAGCCCCTAATGAAGAGTCCATCCCCAGCATCCCTATACGCCCCCTTCAGATACTGGAAGGCTGCTATGAGGTCTCCACACAGCCTTCTCTTCCCCAGGCTGAACAGCCCCACCTTTCTCAGCTTGTCTTCATACAGGAGGTGCTCCAGTCCCCTGATCATTCTCATGGTCCTCCTCTGGACTTGTTCCAACAGTTCCATGTCCTTTTATGTTGAGGACCCCAGAACTGCACACAATACTCCAGGTGAGGTCTCAAGAGAGCACAGTTTAGAGGGGCAGGATCATCTGCTTCGACCTGCTGGTCATGCTCCTTTTAATGCAGCCCAGGATACAGTTGGCTTTCTGGGCTGTGAGCGCACACTGCCAGCTCATGTTCAGTTTCTCGTCAACTTAATAACCCTCACTTGGTATTCTGCTCTTGCTTTGGCCTTATATTCAGGTTACAGTTTGACTAAGTAAAATTTTAAAAAGTAAATAAATCTTCAAGAATGCATTCCCTTTATATGCTCATTTACACCTGCTTCTGAGTCAAGCCAGAATTTTATAGCCTGGTCCAACTTTTTCTTTACCTCCACATTTCCTGAATGACAGCAGTATCTCTCTATTGATTTTTGAACATCCCATTTAAAAAAAATATAAATAAATTAAAAAATATCAGAACAGCGGTCATTGAACATATGCCTATCTGGTTACACAAGCATCTGCTCTAAGCTTAAGTAGTTGGACTAGTATGGATTGCTTATTAGAAGGGCTCCCTCACCCCTTTTTGAGTGGAAGTGGATATTGTGAGGACACAGATCATCCTAGGTCTTACAGAGGACAAGGCTAACCATGGACAAAGGATTACCTTTTTCCCCTCATTTGCACATTTGTATGATGTAAACTTACATTTCTCAGTACGTGTCAGTACTCACACAACAGTCTGCTGCCCAGGTACTGTGAAGTGCAGCTACAGATTAGGCTGCAGAATCACATGTTCCTGCTGTGCACAAATGTATTCAACAAATGGGATCCCATGCCAGAAGTCTGCGATGAATTGCATTTGGCAGAGCTTCCTGGCAAACCATCCTGTCTTTGGTATCTTTGCAAAGTAAGCCATCAAGACCCGACATGACAACAGTGGTAAGGAAGTCGTTTTTTGTAATAATTTTTTTGTCCTTATTTTAGAAATCAAGAAAAAAAGACTGAATGCTTTTCAGTTGGAAACTTTGTTTTTCACCTCACTATTTAAACCGTCTAGTGTTTAATCAGTTCTCACAATTATATATTACTCTCCTGCAAGGGCAAACAACTGTTGTCTGTCTCACTTCCTTTTCCTTCTTTTTTGCTAGTAATATGACTGGAGAGGAAATACAGAGCATATATATATATATAAACCAGAGCATAAATAAAGGATAAAGATGTCATTAAAGAAGGAAATGGTGATTTATTTATTACTCTGACAGAAACAGTAAACATAGAGCTTGACTAGAACTCCATCCAGTTTTGGAAAGCTTAATTCAAGTCATCACATGTATGGAATATTGTTAAACTTATTAAAGTCTATATAATATAATATAATATAATAACACCCATGGCAGAGGGGGTTGGAACTACATGATCCTTTCCGACCCTAACTATTCTATGATTCTAGATAATATACTAATCCTCTTATAAAGGGTAAATGCCCTGTTAATTTTCACATGAAAAGGCAATTCAAATACATATTCTGATAGTTTTAATGAAGAACGCAAACAGTGAAGAGATTGAATGGTCTGGATTGCAAAATGGGATCTGTAAAAAAGCCCTTTTGTGTCTTTAATCCTCAGTTTATCCATACAGCACAATTTGACATGTACATGAAATATTTCAGAATGACATTCAGAGCACCAGACATTTAATGAAGCACCTTTTCTTTACTGAGAATTTGAAGATGAAACCACAGCAGTTATTTATCTATGGAAGTATCACCCTACATATTTTTCACTACAGTCAGGTTCTAGTATAATTATCTCATACATGTCAGCATTTAGAACTTGAAATATAAAATGCTGGAATAACTGAAACTTTAAAAAATTTGGTCTATAAAACACATTATCTGTAAAGAAAATAAAATTAAAAACAAGATAAAACAATTTGTTTTGCTTGTTCCAATTAGTAAGACTTGAAAAGACTGGCAAACAGAATTGGGATTACTAAATCCTAGCATTTAGATGTCAAGCTCCAAAATAAGTTAGAAATTATAAATGTTTAAAACATGACTCATAAGATGTGTGACAGCACACTTGCTTTTGCTCTGGTCAGATTTATTAAAGTTACATGCATCCTTCATCAAGATACTACATAAGAGATGTAATTTCATTTGAGCTATTTATAGTTCTATGCAGATTAAAGATAAAATGTTTATATTTGACTTGAACACCATCATTCTTTTTTTCTATGTAAACTATCACAATGCTATAGTAGAAGACTTTAGATGGTAACCTATGTACTCAGACCAGAAGTCACATGAGAGTCCTATTTACATGATCCATGTCACATGAAGGTGCAATAGAGATTTCAGTTTGTATGGAACTGAATGCAGAAGAAAGCTCTTCATAGTGAATACTTTTGCTTTTTGTACAACAGGAGATATTCCAGCCTTTTTAACATATCCACTACAAAATATGCTACGTTAGACCATTCTACAGTTGCAAAAGTGAGTAGAGTGGTGGAAGTTTTATCTCTAGGTTGATCATTGCTACTGATGATTCTTGTTCTTTGTACAGGAATTATAACTCGCATGCAGGCTCAGCTTCACAGTGCCACCGCTGCCTTCTCGTATCATTCATGGCTTTTCCTGTGACAGAGGAAGAACAAGTTGCCTATGAGTCCTGTTCTGCATGGTAATTTCATTCAAGCAAAGCCCATCTAAGTGTTTCCCATTCTTTTAACGATTTACTGAGTCATATAAGCACAACTGAAGAGGAACAAATGAGTAAAGTGAAGAGTAACTAGATGCAAGTAAGCAAAAGTGCCTTTTTTTTTAACTGGTATTAGTATTAATATTAATATTGGTTAATTAATATTTGGTTAATATTAAACCAGAACCTAAGCATGGGATTCACAAAGGTTAGGACAGTGTACACGTATGACTCTTGTAGTAGGTGGGGGATCTGCATAATCTTGCTTTTCTCCAGGTTTTGAATGCAAATGTCTGTATAGGAATGAAACAACTTCTCCTGCTGAGGATTTGAAGGCATGGACCTCCACATGAGATAATTACTTCCCCGTTTTTGTCCAAAGCTCCAAAGAAAGAAAGATAACAGTCTTTATACCAACAGTTCAGCAACTTCATTTTTCATTCACAACTAGAGAAAGCTGACTTGTTTCCCACATTTGGTAAGATGGCAGCAACTGAACAAAATCTCCTACTTGTCAGAACAAGTCATTAAGCTGTAGGTTAGTGGGGTGTCCTGTTCTGGACCACCCTCAGTTGCTCTTCTTAAAGCTCATCTATTTATTGTAAATTTCCACTGGAACAAGGAATGGATCATGAGTCATACACACAACGGGCTAGCTATTAGGTTGCAAAATTCTTGGCAGTTGAAAGATTATCACTCAGAATATAATAATGCTCCCAAAGAAGGCAAACAAGAAGGCAAACAAAAAGGCACAGGCTTTATCATTGCATTTTCATCAAGGGTATCCTGTTGGTTTTAATGATCTTTGTAACCTTCCAGCATTAAATAAAACATCACCATAAGACCAAATGATATATAATGCCCTTATGCTTAAAAGGTAGATTTGGGGAAGCTAAAAGAAAAAGATTTTGCATTTCATTCTCTTCACTTTCCAGTGCAACAAAAATCTAAAGAACAGCAGATATCTATAATAAATGACCGGGGAAGTAGGAATAATTGGTATTGATTGTGGAATGCAAAGCAAATCACATTCTACCGCACTCGATCATTTTTAGCTGTAGTGACTGTAATTTGTAGATGCTGCTCTTACAGAATCATAGAATAGTTAGGGTTGGAAAGGACCTTAAGATCATCAAGTTCCAACCCCCCTGCCATGGGCAGGGACACCTCACACTAAACCATATCACCCAAGGCTCTGTCCAACCTGGTCTTGAACACTGACAGGGATGGAGCAGTCACAACCTCCCTGGGCAACCTATTCCAGTGCCTCATCACCCTAACAGGAAAGAATTTCTTCTTATATCCAATCTAAACTTCCCTTTTTTAAATTTTAACCCATTACCCCTTGTCCTGTCACTACAGTCCCTAATGAAGAGTCCCTGCCCAGCATCCCTATAGGCCCCCTTCAGATACTGGAAGGCTGCTATGAGGTCTCCACGCAGCCTTCTCTTCCCCAGGCTGAACAGCCCCAACTTTGTCAGCCTGGGAGGTGCTCCAGTGCCCTGATCATCCTCATGGCCCTTCTAATGACTTGTTCCAACAGTTCCATGTCCTTTTTATATTGAGGACACCAGAACTGCACAAAATACTCCAAGTGAGGTCTCAGAAGAGCAGAGTAAAGGGGCAGGATCTTCTGCTTTGACCTGCTGGTCATGCTCCTTTTGATGCAGCCCAGGGTGCGGTTGGCTTTCTGGGCTGCAAGCGCACACTGCCGGCTCGCTTCTAGTATATTTCATTTTCTGTATTTTATTTTTTCTGTTAAATGTGTTCTAGTTACCATTTCCATTACAAAAGCCTATGTGTTTGTAGTCATACAAAATTACCACTGATACAGTTTTTAGGGAAGAAAAAAAATTAAATAGTATTTTTTCACACAAATCAGACACAAGGTTTTGCAAAGGAGATTAACTTCTCCATTGCCATTTGGTTTTGGTGTCTTTTATAATCTTCCTCTAAGTTCTAACATCATTTAACATCAACAGATACCATTTCTGCCTGTCAGCACTTAGTGCTATGCACGGGGTTCCCTCTGATATCCTCCCAGAGCAAAGCTCCTTCTATGATCATCTCAAAATCACGGCTTCATGCCAGTGTTCCCTAGCAGAGAATTTCTCCTGGTCATTCCTGTATCATGTCATCATGATGTCCTCATCAGAGCATGCCTAAACAATATCCTCCTGCTATTGGGAGCGTTCACCTCTGGCCATCTTTTTTATTTACTTTGTATTAACTAGTGCTTTATTTTTCATTCATCTCGAGCACCCTGATTTCTACGGAAAGATATCTCCATACAAAGGTACAAACATACCATCACTGGTGCCAACAGATGATGCACTGGGATGAAAAAATCAATCCCCAGTTTTGACAACTACTGTGCTTAACTTTTAAAGCTGTTTTAATAACAATTTGAAATCTGCCAGGTTTTGATCGACTTTAGCTTCTGAATAGATTTATGCTTCTCAGTCTATATATCTTTTGGATCTTGAAGCAATTTAAATTCAAGGTGAAAGATATGAGTGACAGAAGCAATCTGAACAAATGGCTGCAGCCTTCTGATCAGTTAATGTTGAAATGTTACTTCCTCATGACTATGTACATCTGACTGCCAACTAAGTGGTGAACCAAAGCCACTTGTATATGTTTCCACGTACATAATGTAATTATAAGTCCCACAGGTTTTGATGCACAAAGGGAGAAAAAAGCAAAGGTACTGCATCCACTGATAATCATTTTCTAAAGCTCTAAGTATTGACAACACTTTATTGGCTGCCCTGAAATTAAAAAGTCATGCATCAAATGTGAAAGGCCTCATGAATTACCTTCAAGTTTTGTTCTAAATATTCCTCTCAAAACATACGCTCAGTTTTTTATTGTGAATTTCTGAGGGAGAGATGTACATCCTTGAAGTTATTTTTCATCTACTTGAAGTTTTTACACTTTTAATATCCATTTTCTCAAGAGTTAGACTGTAGGATAATTTTAATCATGCACTCTTTCTTCTGATTACTAAGAAGAGAAAAAGTTTACAGGGAAACAAATGAAGGATATAGATTGTCAGGGTTTGAAGCAAACCATAAAAGCTCTACAAAGTTCACCTCACATTTTGTGGAGAGTTTTTGTATTTTTCCTTTCCCAAATCTCTCTATACAAGAGGGAAAAGGAAGCACCAAAGGCACAAGAGGAAAACAGAACCTCAACCAAGCAGGTTTTTTAGATCTAACTTAAATTTTCACTTAAGGCAGAAAATATTTAGGGAGATCAAAAAAAGTGCCACTTTGACAGTAGCTTTAGTCTCAAAATTCTACAGTCTCACATCACAAGTTTTCTAATCCAATGTTCATTCATCGGCTGAAACATCTGTCTTTAGTTATTATTGAGCACTAGTGGAAGACTTTAAGTCTGGAGATAATTACTTTTAGAAAAGGGTTAGGTTTCACTTGACTTAAGGAAGACAAAGTTTCCACCAGATCTCATCTCACACTGCTGGTATTTGCCTACCTGGAAAGCTACTTAGAAGTAACGCCTAAAGCAGATGCAGCACCAGAACCAAATGAAATACACATTAGGAGTTTTTGGAGCTTTTTTTTTTAATATTAAAAAAAAGCAAGTACAGACAGAATTCATGGATAGACTTTTAGTTGCTGTCAAGGAACAAGGAAATATCAAGGAAGCTGGAGAATGAGTGAAAGGAAATCATGTACACTATTGCACATATATGTATCATTCTGACTTTTCTGAGGGCAAAAGGGGTGAATACGCGTACAGTAAAAAGAGAACACACTGTTTAGAAATATGCAGAGTAACAGGCATGAGATTCTGCAAATGTATCGCTAGAGCTCTTTTTGCATTTATTTGAAATTAGGAAATGAAAGAACAAAGTGTATGCACCTGTAAGAAACACTCTGCCACGAAAAAAAGATGGGTCTACCAAGGTCGCAAGTGAGGTAGCAGAAGAGAGCTACAGGTATGTATTAAGGAACAGGTTCTACAAAGACAACAGAAAACTGGATTAGGGGGTAGTGCTTCAGTGTTCTAGAAATCCTTACTTTTGTTATCAGGTACAAAAATGATATTTAAGAGTTTATGCTTTCTACACAAGTAAAACTCACTGATGGCAACTTGCTGTAGCCTAATGTGAAGTAATACATTTATGAATCAAACACAATAAAAACTGCAGAAACTTCTGTAGATAAAGTGGCCATAAACCAGCTCATGAAAGACTAATATGAATTGTATTTCCCTGTAAAACTGGTTAGGAAGCTTTTTGTTTTATTAAAGGATATAGCTTTTGAAAATGTTAGAAAGCTTTTATCAAAAGAAAAATCCATGAAGTAAATTCCTATAGGTACATAGTTGTCACATATTGAAATAGAACATCTTTATGCTAACACAGCAGAAAAAAATAACTGAATCAATAGCAATGAAATTAACAGAATAAAGTCAACACATTATAATTTCCACTGCCACTACCATTCAGGTGTTAAGTTTAAACAGTATCATAAATCATCTCAGGATAGAGAGCAAGATCTGACAGAAAGGGATTTTTTGACAGAGGTAACTTCAGACAAAACAGTGACTAGGAGCTGAGGACAGTAAAGTAAAATTTTGGAAAGTTTCATTTTTAATCGCTTCTGTTTCTTTTTAGACAATGCTTTGTAAATACAGAGTAGATATTTTTGCCTTAAGATTTGTTTTTTTCTTATATTGGTAATCAAAGTATCCTTATGATCATTTACTCTTTCATAGGCAAGATTAAAAGCTTTCAAACTATGAGGCATTGCAACTTCTTGTTTTTAAGGGCTAGTTTCAGTTCATCAGAAAGTTAATAATGACAAACTGATATGGAGTATAAATGTGGAAAGGTCATGACATTTCATCAGAAGGAAGCTGTTCTATGGCAATGGGGCCTGAAAATGCATGTCACTGTGGGAATTTCTGATGTTACAGTACCTGCCACTTTAGGAAATATTCTTAAATGCCATTAATCCGTATTCTAATAACCCTGGGTTTATAAAAACAAGATTCTTTCCAAAACATAATTTCAAATAAATTGAGCAACTTAGATTAGCAACCCTAGACCAGAAATCTTGTTCTGCTGTCAAAACCTTATTTATTTTGTTTATTAGATGTCAATTTTATTTCTAGAATGCAAATATACATTACTAGACATGTATTTTCATCCACATAGAGCCTTTTTACAAATAGATAAACCACTTATGAGGCTGAAAAGCCACATACCTTGTAATATAAAGTATTATATTCTGATCCTCACAAGCTTCATTTCTTCCTTTCACAATCTTCAAAAATGTGGGATTTATAGAGAGGTAAGAAGGGAAAATTTAATAGCTATCCAGTGGGCCTCAGGCAGGTTAACCAAGGGTATAGAATTTTGCAAAGCAATGAAGGCCACTTAGCATAAACACCAAGAAGTATTGCACTATGGGCCACTCTGCCCTCAACTTCTGTGGGGTTGAGGTGAGTTCGTGGGGTTGCCATGATACAAGTCCTCTCATCCTGCTGAAGGTTACCACCAAGTAAGCAGTGCCCTGGTCCTGATCCTGCCCAAGATGCGGGCTTACAACAGTGTCATCCACAGTACCTGTGGGAGCTCAGCTGAGGTTGGAGCTCCATGAGGTTGGAGGCCATCTCTGGCTCCATGAGCAGCAGCCATTAGCACTCATTTCCTACAGGCATTCAGAAAACAAACAATTGCACCCCTGCTAGTAACCGTGCGGTAGTATTCAAAATAAATCATAAATAACCTCTAGTGCTATGAATCATTATGTGATATGAAGAAGTTTAAGGTGGTAAAAGAATATGTACAGATCTGTCAACAAAATTCATCCATAGGTTAAGCAGGCAGGAGAATACAGTGGATAAAAATGATATTATTTTTAGGGAAAAGCATATCATGCAACATTCAACAGCTCAAGAGAGGCAACGCTTCTGCAGCTTCATGTCCCCATGTCCAAACAATAGTGAGGCTGAAGATACATTCCCAGCAGGCACATTGTCCTGGTTTCGGCTGGGATACAGATAAACTTCTTCCTAGTAGCTGGTGCAGTGCTATATTTTGGCTTTAGTCTGAGAACGATGCTGATAACACACCAATATTTTAGTTGTTGCTGAATAGCACTTACCCTGATCAAGAACTTTTCCATCTCTCATGCTCTTTCAGTGAGGAGGGGCATGG
The DNA here is from genome assembly GCF_033783945.1 of Neopsephotus bourkii. Taxonomy (NCBI): domain Eukaryota; kingdom Metazoa; phylum Chordata; class Aves; order Psittaciformes; family Psittacidae; genus Neopsephotus; species Neopsephotus bourkii. The sequence continues at coordinate 11,554,221 of NW_026902293.1, read as the reverse complement.
GAAGGCAGGAGGGAGAAGAGACAGAACACCTGACCTGAAGGAAAACCAAAGGGGTTTTCCATACCACGGCACATCATGCCCAGTATATAAACCGGGGGAAGTTACCTGGAAGAGACCTGCTTGGTCTCTTGGTCTGCTTGGCCTGACCTGCTTGGGTCAGGTTGGGTATTGGTCAGCAAGTGGTGAAGCAATTGTATTGTGCATCACTGCTGGTTTGGGGATTTTTCCCCTTTTAGTTTAATATACCTCCTTTTATTTCCCTTTCCATTATTATTAATAGTAGTATTAGTATTTATTAGTATTATTGTTAGCAACATATTGTACCTTATTTTAATTTTTAAGCTGTTCTTACCTCAAGCCACAGGTTTTGCTTTTGTTTCCCAATTCTCCTCCCCATCCCACTGGGGCAGGGAGAGCGAGCCTTAAATACACATGCACAGAGAATAGAAATGTCCAGGAAACAGCTGGAAAGGAATTTAATAAGAGGATAGAACAGACTGCACTGATCAGGCACAGGGCAGAGGCAGACAAGTAACAGTATTAAATTTTTTAAATGTCCAAAGTGTAATACGAAGAATTCCACCTACACAATTCTGCAATTATTAGCAGTTCCAGTGATGGGCACAGTAAGTCATAAATTCAATGTATCTTTCTTTAAATAATTGGCCTTACATGACTGATTTATTGATTGAGGCCATTGCTATAATTAACATAGCTGCCTACAAACCCAGAATGGTAATCTCTGCAATATAGCACATCGTTTGCAAAAACATGCCCACTGCTGTCAGCTGAACTGGAGCACAGCTCTAATAGTTCAGATTAGCTTTCCTGAAGGAAGAAAAACTAGTTCAGTAGGGGCAGATGGAGATTTCAGAGAAAATAATCAGGTTCGGCCACCTCCCTATCGACAGCACTGTGGTCTGTGACTAATTTCTTTGATCAGTGAACTACTCATGTGGTAATGTTCTTTGTGTAATGGAACAAAACTGGTTCCATGTAAATTCAGACTCAACATGGCTAAGGTGTACAATCTGGCTCATTTATTCTGTAGCTACAACCCACTGGCTTTCTAAATTATCATGGAAGTATCAACAGCTGTTCTCTGCACCCAGTTATTCCACATTGAGTTGGAATGCACACTAATACATCCGTGATGAGAACCAGCCCCTCATAAAATGCAAATAAGAAGGTAAAATCTTATTGGAAAAACTGTATATGTAAAAAGATACTTAGCAATCAAAATATCTTGTGTCTTGGAGAAAACAATACATAGATGATTCATATGAAAAATCACCCTTGTGAAGAGGGGAAAAAAAAAGTTCTGTTTCTGTGCTTGGTATTTAAAAACCTTTGCCAAATTTATGAGGACAGAATCATCCATCCCACCGGGGTAGAAAGGCATTAGCATTCACACACACACAAAAAGGCACTAATAACTGAAACTCATACTTTCCTACTGATCCTTAGCTGTCAGTGGACTTTGAAGATAGTCCAGGACAGAAGGACATTACAAGTGCAATGACGAATCCTGCATTGCACACTTCACAGCAAAACCAGAGCTCTCACAAAAATAGCTTTACAGTATCTATAGGTGTGAAATAAAAGGAAAAGTGGAACCTCTGTTAGTCAGCAGAAACACTGCTCATGCCCAGGTTCAGAAAAGTATCCAAGAATAATTTATTTCTGAAAGGACAAGGTTCTCCCAATTTCAGTTTTTTTATTTGTGTTCTATTCTGTTAGAAAAAGGTTACAAAAAGCACCTAAAGCCTGACAGCAACCACTATTAACTACGTTGTTTATTCTTGACAAGACTTCTCCATGACTTCTCCCAAGTCCATTTTTCTCTATGAAATTACGTGAGCTGGGTCCTCTTTGACTGTTCCACTTCCTTCCACTCTAAGTCCCAAAGGTGGCTGTATAAAATAATCATCAGCAGCAACAGTACTCACCTCTGCACTAACTGTAGCTTTAAAGCCACAGGCATTTAGAAATTGAATTTAGAAATATGCAGCATTTGACAATAATTGGTAAGTATTGGGGTATTTGTAGCAGAATGCGTAAATAAGCCTCAGTAACTTAGGACTGTAACAAACAGGCTCGAAGAGCCTTTGTTACACAACTGAGTTTAGATAGTACCACCCTTAGCTGTCTATCCCATACTTCTTCAGATGCAACTATTTCCACAGGACAAAGACCAGCATGAACAGAGACTGTTTCCCTGAATCCATCTTCTGGACTTAACCCATTGCAGTTTTTCACACCCCAAGCTGTGACAGTTGGGATGCAGGCACAATGGTTGGAGAGAGAAAAAGGAAAGAAAGGGAGGTCCTGAAACAGCCTAAGTTGCTACAGCTTTTCAGGTCTGGGTTCATGAGGAGTGACAAACTAAACCAGACAGACAGACACCAAAACCAGAGGTTTGTTAGTGACTTTGGCAGGCTAAAAGGGGTCTCGTTCTGGAAAGAAACATCAATCCCATGTTAAATGCCCTGGCACCATGCAGTTTACAGAAATATTCATATATCAATAAAGAGCTTGTATGATAGGAAATACTGAATAGAATGGGCCAAATATACTGATATGACTACCTTCCCCACCACCACAGCATTTGTGGCTGTCTATCAGTAGTGGACTTTAGACATATTGGACATGTAGGGCCTTTAAGCACATGAAAAAAAGCTGTATGGTGTTTTGAGGATGTTGACAGTGCCTAAAAAATTACCTTACAGAACTAACATGGTCATTAACATAAACAAAGGACTTCTGTACCTTTCAGTTGTGAGATCAGATTTTGAAACATTGCTTAAAGATGCAGCTAAATGTCTGTCAGTATTTAGAAAAGTGCCTAGCTTAAGTCATGTGTCTGATTTCTTTGACTTCCTATGGAAATTCTTTTGGAAATCAACTGTAAATGCCTGCTTTACTACAGCTGCTTCAGATACACCATGTTTTGTGTGCAATACAATTCTAATACATTTCTTTGTAAATACGACCTGTTGGGGTTTTTACTTTCACCCTCATTAAGATACAAGTTCAAATCTTCATGAACAAATTGAAAAGGGCTCTTCAAGACCTTGGCATATAATGCTCATTCATTCTATATATTCAGCTCCTGACAGTATTTTCAATTGAACTTCTGTGTGTTTTCCTTTGAAGCAATTACGTGTCATCATTGCCTAGCATTCATATTCTGCTAGTGGTTAAGTACAACAAAATAATCAGAGGGTGCAGGTACTATATTCATCATTTCAAGAAGGAGCCCATTCCCACTGAGATACCACCTTAAGACAAAGAGCATGTAAGTGGAAATTGGAGAGAAATTATTTCTTGAGAGACATATAGAACATCACTGGCAAAGCCCAACTTCTAGCTTTCGGGTCTTCAGAAACTCTTCCCTGACCTGTTCATCAAATTAATTGGTCTTCTCTTCATGTTATAAGGAAAAGGATCATTCATAATACACAGAAACAGACCTAAACCTTAGTCCTTCATTTCAGAAACATTGAATTAGTCTATCCCCAACATGATTTGCTGATAGTAAAAGAGGGAACTCACAAGATACACAAGAGGATGCCTGAGTGGACCTCAAAGAAAAGGTGTGGTAGCAATAGCTATTTTAAGAACAACCTATAGGCAAGGTTGAAGTGATTCTTCCTGCGGTAACTCCAGAACTGAAAACAGCGCAGATACACCCAAGCTCACCACATGGAAATGCCCACGGACAAACGTGAATAGCAGGACTACTCAGCTTATAAATATTGCAGTATAAACATAGCTATACTGGCTTGGATTTGAGCTGTTGAGTCCACATGGTGCTACATTATCTGGACTTCACCGTATGGATCAGCTCCATATCCAGGTTTTCTACAGCAAGATAACTTTGACTGCAATGTATCTATTGTGATTTCTTTGAATTTTAAGATAGTGCTAGTTTTGCATTTACAAACAAATTATACTTAAAGAGAACCAATTATCAAAGAAAGATTGTTCAGCTTTTGAAGTAGTACACTATTATAACATAGACTTACTGTAGCAACTGTATTTTTCAGTTTTGCATATAATTAGAAACCTGTTATATTCTTAGTTGTATATTTGTTATAGTACTAGGAAAAAAAATGCTTTCCAATTAAAGTGGGTCAAATTGTAACCAATTTCTGATTAAAAATGTGGTTTTCTTATAAAAACTTCTCTTGCAGTTTGACATGGATTCCAAAATCTTATTATCCATTAGTCTCAACTTATGTCTGGGGGCTCTAAAAAAAAAGCAGACCAGGTAGTCATTAACTCACCATAATCTCCTATAATTCATACTGAGTCAAGGAACAGAAAAAGCATCGCATAATTCATTACTTACAAAAAGTTCTATGTGTATATAAAATGCATCTGATAACTGCAGTCAATTATAGTTAATATTTTTCTATATATGCTGTCAGTTGTAACAGCCTCATAGTAACTTACATGCTCCCACAGTAAACACCAGGAACACAGCTAATCCACTTTTGTACTCTTTACAAGTACATGAGGGCTGTGATTTAAGCAATTTCCAGCTTGTTCCTGAAGCCAAATGTGGCTCCTGTTCTTCATGGCAGAATCTTTAGCTGATAACTGGGGATAACGAAAATACAGATCCTTGCTACTCAATGCATGTGTGCACTACAGTTGAGAGGCGGGAGGGAAGGCACTATCCATCTCATCTGCCCTTGTGTTACTGATGATGGACAGACATTTCGTCATGCAAGCTTTTCCAGAATAGCCAATTGTGTAAACTGCCAGAATAGTGTTACTTATGGCTACTGCAAGCTAAAGCTATTTTTGACTAATATAGGGTCATAAGTGCTCAGCTACAGGCACAACAAAACTGGCACAACAGTGGGAGTACAAAGAGCTACATTAGAAAACCAGTGGGCACTAGCTCAATCTGTTATCCAGTATAAAAAGATAGGCAGATGGGGTCCAAATGGCCACTGCTTTCTCTCCACCATTGCTAACAAAAGTATGAGTGTCCCATGCTCAGTGGTAAGAAGGACAAAGAGCAGTGGGTTACTAACAATTTGTGGCTGCACCCAAGTGACGCAATGCAAGACAAAATGAATCCCTCAAGATAACCAAATTAATAAGAAAACGATTTCTGAGCATAAGCCATCTGTGGCTGTAACAGTTCTGCAAATAGCAGTTTTTATGAAACATGTTTGAAACCACTGAGTAGATTAGGAAAGCTATTTGGCCTTAGGTTTTAACAGAGGTGTTTTAGCTGAATCACTGAACTGGTCTGCCAGTTTACTGACTCCATACAGCACTTCAGTCCTCAGTGTATTCATAAGTGATGAATACCAAATGCACAGAGCAAGGCCAGCAAAAAAAAAACGATAGGATGAAAACTCACAAACAGCAAATCTAATTGGAAAAGTAGGGACTTCTTACAAACTGAACTCTACTCCTAGGATAAGCAAGAACTTCAAAAGCCCTAAGATAACCACTGTTAACAGCTGAGCATTGCTGATGCTCACAAAACTGCCTTTCTGTGGTCAGCAGTACCAAACCAAGCTCATGCTGCCTCATAGCTCACTGCCTGCTCTGAATTTTCACCTTAGAGCGAAATGAGTTAAAACTTCCTTTTTACACACAGTGGAAAATCCAACATTGCAAAACACAGTCTTGCGATGATGAAGAATGAAAGAAATTATCTTCAGCTTTCACATTAAAAATGAACATCCAAAAAATACTGGGAGAAAAGAGATTCATTACAGAGCTCTGAACATTTATTTTGACTTCTTATATTATTTTTCCATTATTTGAAAGTATGCCTCTCTTACGCATATTAATCACATAAATACTGCAAGCTTTTTAAGACAGTTAAAATGCTTTAAATAGTCTATGCTTTGCTGTTTAAAAAACTAGAATCTTTGAGACAGCTGCAGGCCTAAAAGTGATTGAAACAGCTTCTTTTCTAAATCATAGAATCATAGAATAGAATCATAGAATAGTTAGGGTTGGAAAGGACCTTAAGATCATCAAGTTCCGACCCCCCTGCCATGGGCAGGGACACCTCACTCTAAACCATATCACCCAAGGCCTCGTCCAACCTGGCCTTGAATACTGCCAGGGATGGAGCATTCACAACCTCCTTGGGCAACCTATTCCAGTGCCTCACCACACTAACAGGAAAGAATTTCCTCCTTATACCCAATCTAAACTTCCCCTGTTTAAGTTTTAACCCATTACCCCTTGTCCTATCACTACAGTCCCTAATGAAGAGCTCATCCCCAGCATCCCTATAGGCCCCCTTCAGATACTGGAAGGCTGCTATGAGGTCTCCACACAGCCTTCTCTTCTCCAGGCTGAACAGCCCCAACTTTCTCAGCCGATCTTCATATGGGAGGTGCTCCAGTCCCCTGATCATTCTCATGGTCCTCCTCTGGACTTGTTCCAACAGTTCCATGTCCTTTTTATGTTGAGGACACCAGAACTGTACACAATACTCCAAGTGAGGTCTCACGAGAGCAAAGGGACAGGATCACCTCCTTCGACCTGCTGGTCACACTCCTTTTGATGCAGCCCAGGATACAGTCGGCTTTCTGGGCTGCAAGCACACACTGCCGGCTCATGTTCATTCTCTCATCGACCAGCACCCCCAAGTCCTTCTCTGCAGGGCTGCTCTGAATCTCTTCTCTTCCCAGCCTGTAGCTGTGTCTGGGATTGCTCCGACCCAGGTGTAGGACCTTGCATTTGGCATGGTTAAACTTTATGAGGTTGGCATCAGCCCACCTCACAAGTGTGTCAAGGTCCCTCTGGATAGCATTCCTTCCCTCTCACGTATCAACCAAGCCACACAGCTTGGTGTCATCGGCAAACTTGCTGATGGCGCACTCAATCCCACAGTCCATGTCAGCGACAAAGATGTTAAACAAGACTGATCCCAACACTGAGCCCTGGGAGACACCCCTTGTTACTCGTCTCCAGCTGGACATTGAGCCATTGACCACAACTCTTTGTGTGTGGCCCTCCAGCCAGTTCTTTATCCATCGAGTGGTCCATTCATCAAATTGATGTCTCTCCAATTTAGAGACAAGAATGTCGTGTGGGACAGTGTTGAACGCTTTACACAAATCCAGGTAGATGACATCAACTGCTCTATCGCTGTCCATCAGTTCTGTAGCCCCATCATAGAAGGACACCAAACTGGTCAGGCAGGATTTCCCCTTAGTGAATCCATGCTGGCTGTCACCAAGCACCTTGTTGTTTTTCATGTGCCTTAGCATGCCTTCCAGGAGAATCTGCTCCAAGATTTTGCCAGGCACAGAGGTGAGACTGACTGGTCTGTAATTCCCCAGGTCATCCATTTTCCCCTTCTTGAAAATGGGGGTTATATTTCCCTTTTTCCAGTCGTCGGGAACTTAACCTGACTGCCATGATTATTCAAATATGATGGCCAGTGGCTTAGCAACTTCATTTGCCAGCTCCTTCAGGACCCGCGGATGGATTTCATCAGGACCCATGGACCTGTGCACGTTCAGATTTTTAAGATGGTCTCGAACCAATTCCTCTCCTACTCTGGTCCCAAGGTCTTCATTCTCACAGTCCCTGCTTCTGCCTTCCAAGACTTGGGTGATGTGGTCAGAGCCTTTTCCAGAGAAGACCAAGGCAAATAAGTCATTCAGAACCTCAGCCTTCTCCAAATCCTGTGTAGCTAGTTCACCTGAGAGCTTCCTGAGGGGGCCTACGTTCTCCCTAATCTGTTTTGGTTTTTTTTCGCTATGTACCTGTAGAATCCCGTCCTGTTATCCTTAATATCCCTAGCCAAATCAAAGCATCTTCGTGTCAATACTGAATTAATTTTCACAAGCAGGAAACATTTTTGTATTAGAAAACAATTACTAAAAAAATCTTTAAGGGATAGATATTGCAACAAATCACAAAATGCTGCATACATTTCTCTGAAGATCTGAGCCTGCATTCTTAAGTAACAAATAGCTCAACAAATAGCTGTTTTTCTTAGCAGTCCAAGTGTTTCTTTCCATCTTCTGCTTACAAAAGAAAACCAAAGAAAAATATTTGGCTGTCAAAACTTTTCCTTCTATATGGCTAGATGCCAAATTAGCAGTTATACGATTCTATAACTGTTGTGAGATGACCAACATGGATTAATAGGAATTCTGTTGTTCCTCCCCTATTTACTGATATGTTGAATTGATCTGGTTTATGTTATACACTAATGATGGGCATGAGGGTTTATTAAGGAGGGACTCTGAAGATATCCTGTGTTTCTGTACTTTACGGAAAGAGGAGATGCCATAATAACATGTAATTTGATAGACTAAGGTCAGAGAAAAGGAGAAGCCATGCATGATTTATACAACTCCTTTTATCGATCTTCAGATTAGTGCCCTTTAATTTAATATATTACTGGGTTTCACTAAAATATGGCAAAGTAAAACAAAAGTAAAAAAGAATTGAAGTCTTACATCACTTTCAGTGTCTCAGCCAAGTGCTCTCTAATTCTTCTGTGCTCCAGGCTGAATAATACCAGTAATCTATTTTCAGTTTCTCATTGTAATATAATGATATTTTCTCCTACAGAGACCTATAATTCCTCTGTTGTTCATCTAGGCTGTTATCCACAGGAGACTTCTTTTTAACCTGAGAAATAGGAACTATTTTTGGGATAACTAACATTCAGTATTTGTGATTAGATATAAGCCAGATCAATGCAGAGATCATTAATGGTTACAAAGACACATTTTGAATGATAATAAAAGTTCACTAGAAAAACATGGAAAAAATAATTAATTCCTTATTTGTTTCTTGGAATTTTTGTTTGCCTTATTTTGGTAATAAGAAAAAGTCACAGAAACCTGGAGATATGTGGATGAAATAAACTGCACACATGTTTGTGTTTTGGCTCTGCTTTCATCACAGCCTGTTTTGGTGATTTTGACCAAGTGAAAATAGCATGCACTTGCATATAAATCCTCCAGACTTTCTAATCTAAATCCAATAGTACTATTTCCTTATGACAGTTCTGTGAGTTTGATTATTCAATATTTGCAGACAATTGCAACACTGAGGCATGTTTGCCTTGTTTGGCTAACAGATGTGTCATGAGTAACACTGGGCAGCCAAAAAAAGCAAGTCATCTGCACAGGGTGCAAACACTTTTTTTCCCACACACACTCTGAGAAGAAGATGACAGATGCAAGACTGTCCAAGTCTGAAGCCTTACTGAGCTGAGAAGAAATACCTTTAGAAAATGTTGTCTCCTTCTTGACTAGAAAACTGATATATCCAAGCCAGCCAGAACAGGGTTGAAGGCAAGTAGCTGTTTTTAGAGGTTTTTACTGTCCTGAGAAGAAGGGAAGTGAACAATACCTGTGACAAAGGAACAAACTCCTTCATAGGAAGAGATGTGGAATAGCTTAAAACACACTACGTGAATGAGATGTGGAGCTCATGGCTGCAATACAGTACTCTTTGATGCGTCTCATCAGAGATGATGTCTGAGTCATAGCTAGGAACTGTGATGAGTAACTGATGTGCCTGGCTCTGGCAAATTACTAATTCTGTCTCCCTTTAAAGACAGCCTCTACCTGCCTGCTTCTGAATGTCTTTTACTCCTCTTTAAAGCAACTAGACATATCTTGAGTATTATTTTCTTCTAATAGCACTGGTATAGATTGAGAAAGTGGGGTGAACTGCTCATGACATCCAAACCTCTATTTCTTTTGCCAGTAAAGTCAGGCACAGCAATGGATGCTTCCTCTGGATATAAATGTTGATGAAGGGTACCTTGTAGCATGAGTTACAGAAATACTCTTATGGACAAAGGAACCACATTCCTTGTGAAGCAGCGGAGCAATTATACCTTTAGTCATCATGTGCCTGGTAAGAGCACAGTGAACAGCACTTTCCAGATTGACAGATTGTCCAGATACAAGATAAGTGCTTCTGTTAACACAGGGCAGCAGAAAAGCAGGTGTGTCATGTGTTCATCAAATTATCACAGGTTCTTTTGATGACCAAATCACAGATGTTGAATGGGAAATTACAGTTTACACTTTTTAAATGCGTTACATAAAACACTACAGCTTTTTTGTTGGGGTTTGGTTTTGGTTCGATTTTTGGTTGTTTTTTTTTTTTTTTAGGAAAAGGTTTCAAGTAATCTATGACATCTTTAGACCAGGACCAAAGTAGAGATTGATTTATTCATGGATCAATAAAAATCAGATGCTCTTATAAATTGTATATGTGTGTATATATACATGGATAAATTACAAATGACAATAATTATTAAATTATTACATATTTTGAAGTGTAACATGGTGAATGTGAAGCTAACTGAGGCATCACACAGAAATACAACAAAATCATGTTATTGCCTGATTTAGTATTTGGCAGTCACTAGTGCTCAGTATACCTGCACAAATAAAACCTTTCCTATAGCTGTAACTGGCCCTAAAACGTACTCTATGCCTATGACAGTTTTTCCCAAACTTGCTGTTCCTCAGGCAACAAACCAAAATACGTAAAGCACTACTCTGCTTTCTTTATGGGCCTGGGGAAGAAAAAGCATCTGCAGAAAGCAAAATGCCACAATTTCAGGAGCTGTGCATTTGGGCTCTCTGGTTTGTGAGTCTGGCAAAGAGTAGAAGTGCCTTTGTTTTACCTTGCATTCAGCAAAGAATCTCCAGCAACATTTCCCTTAGCATTGGAATTGTATTATCTACACTAACTTTAATTCTGATACTTTAATGACTTATGTCAGTCTACGTGACTGCTTGTCAGTTGCTTACAATCACAAGTATCTAAGAGTCAGAGTAAACAAGATCTTGCAGGGACAACTACTGCCTTTTACTGCAGGAGCTACTTAAGTAAGCTTTGAAGATACTCTGTTCAGTACATTGATCCCAAGCTTGCTTCATTTGGAGTATTTGAAGGTTGTTGTTTCCGATCTCTGCTGCCTCTATTTCTTTCAGGAATTCTGACCCTATCAGAGCAAGACTGTGCCCAACACGACAACTCATGAGCCAGAACAGCAGATGGTCTTCACTGGATTCAAACAGCACCTTTGATCAAGCAGGGTGGGTATTGTCAAAAAGAGAACAGACCTTCCAAGAGGACAAAGTTCATGTGTAACTTAAGAGCCATGAGCAAAAAGAACAATTTTGTTCTTTCCTCTACTCCTCAGCAAACTGATTTCCCTTAATAGTTAACACTGTTGTGGTAAATCTTAATTACAGAGCAAGGAGATTACAACATCACTAAAGGAACACATATGGCTAATTAATTTTTCCACATAAAAGTTAACAGCTTATTCATTGCACAAGTTATTTAGAGTAGCTGAATACATAGACTCAAATATTTTCAGGAACAAGGACCTGCTACTACTCATGGGATGATTTTTATTTGCAATTATTGTGACAGCAGCCCTTTGCAGGACACTTTGTGAATCCTCAGCAACTTCGGACAGCCTGTGTAAATGCTCTTAAGTGTTAACTTCAACCTCTGCTACTGAGTTATGTTTAAACTTCAGGAACTACTAATTGCAGAGTATTTGAAGGTGAGGAGTTGGGCTGCTGCCTTGCCTCTAGCCAGCACTGCCACAGCCAGGGGAGCAAAATGAGAGCAACTACAATGCCAAATGGGAGACTGAGAATGGGACTGAGATACTTGGATGCATGTGTATCTATCGTTGAACACACACATTGTATTTATTTGCCTCTAAAACAGTCTTTAATGATTTACTACTTCCAAGTTAAATACACTTATCCTGGACTTGCGTCACTGAAAGCTACTGGCAAACAGACAGAATCAGACCCACATGTTATGCTCATTGACACATGCAGTGTGTTCTCCACTGTCTTCTATTGTTCCCATGGCTTGTTGGGACCTGTTTTGTATTAGAATGTAAGCTGCAATGACAAAGTGTGTGTATACCTGGCCATACCAACAGCGCACTGATCTTGGCTTAATTGTTTTTATTCTATGAAATGAATGATAAAATTAGTCACATAACCCAAGAGAACTAATATCACTGGGCAGTTTCTAAACAACCTGCAGGTGGGAGTTATTCATTTAAACAATTTGGCAAGCATTCAGTATGAAATACTTGACAGAAGTAAAAAGTCCTTATGTATTGCTAACTACAGGAAAAGCTGTCTGTAGCAAACTTAAACAGAACTCCATTTTCTGTGAAAAGGCTTTATATCCAATTGCTAGAACTTTTCCAAATATTAACAGTTTTAAATGAAAGTTTTCTATTCTACTTTATTAAGTGAATTGTGCCTCTTCCCCCAGTGTCTGCCTGAATGCTTCAACCATTTCTGCAAATAAGGTTGGGAGGAAAAAACCCTGCTGTTTGGTCTCATATGAAGATCATAGAATCATAGAATGATTTGTGTTGGAAAGGACCTTAAGATCATCTAGTTCCAACCCCCCTGCCATGGGCAGGGACACTTCATATTAGACCACGTCGCCCAAGGCTCTGTCCAGCCTGGCCTTGAACACTGCTAGTGATGGAGCATTTACCACTTTTTAGGCAACCTGTTCCAGTGCTAGTTAGTACTATTCATAGTTTTTCAGTTTGAAAGGGAACATCATTTTCTTCAACATGATCAAATCCAGATGAAAGACAGCTCTGCTATGAAATTTTTAGAAATATTTTGATGAAACCTATATGCACCATGAATATTCTTTAAATGTGTTCAATATATATTACTACTGTTGGGGAACTTAACCAGCAAAAATAAGTCATGTCTCTTCTGGTTATTGACAAAAGAAGTACATACACATTGCTAATTATAAAAAAATTAGAAGAACCCAAAGCATGTTGTTAGAGCTGGTATGCTAGTGATTTGTATGTTGCTGACTACAGTGCATGTCAACAAGATCAAACTAACCCACAAACTTGTAAGATGAAATGAACAATCTTCCTTTTTGTCTTTTGTATAAAGAAAACAACTCCATACGCACACACCTATTGGAAAATGTGGTCAAATTGATTTGTCTGAACAAAAAGGTAGTCAAGATCTATCCTGGTGGAGCAAGCATAGTCGCTTACCAAATAGTATTGTACAATTACAAAAAAAAAAAAAAAAAATCAATATACTTGCCCTCTGGTCTCCTGTTCAAAACTGAAGGCTTTTCCATGCCCCAGGAGAGCTCTGCCATACATTTCCTTAGTGCAACTAGCAGCAATTAATGGATTTTACAAATTGCTATTTATGAACCTTGATATCCTGCTTCTTATAGCTCCTTCCCAATCAAATCTATGATTAAATGCAATCATATCTGTCAAGCCCTCATCATATCTGACTTCCCCTCAGTATCATGCAATACTCAGAGGGCTGAATGTAAAGTCTGGGACTACAGCTACACCAGTAAATGAAACGAAGTGCAAGCAACCCCATGGCTTACTTCTCATGCCCTGTGCTATTATTTCTGTGCCTAGACAGAGAGTTTTTTCATCAAATATGGACTAAAACTGTTTCTTGGAGAATGTTAACAATTTAAAAGAATAAACTATTCTGGGTAATGCATAAGCCCAAGCACAGGCCATGCTGAGTATGCTGATAGAGATGTAGCCCCAGAGTCTAAATTCAATTCCCTTTCCTATCCTGAACATCAGAATAGCCCAAAACAGTAACAACCCTTGGCAGCTTCTGACCTACATCACACTTCTCCATAAGGATGTGTTCAGCGTTTCCTCCACACATTTTCAGTGACTTCTGTTGCACTCAAAATTTTAGTTTATTTACAAGTCTTTACATTTACAAGCAAAGATAATTGCCTATATTAGAGCAAGATGTGTCTTCTCTCCTAACATTTGTAACAATTATGATAAAAGTTGTCACAGAAACTAACTTTATTCCTGATGGTAGTTTGAACCTGAAAGCTAGAAGCCTTCATGATTTAGACAGGCCTGGCAAAAGAAAGACACTAGTGCAATATATGTACACTAGGGTCTTCATGTTCTTTACAACAGGAGTTTATCGGTTTCTGAAAAAAAAAAAAAAAGGCCTGATTCTGATCTTACTGAACAGTAAGAGAACTGTAGATCTAAAGTCAGCATCTCAAGAAGAACTGCAGAATAGACACAAAGAAATCTGAATTCTTTATTACATACTTAATGTGAATGATGAATGACAAAGATGAGGAGGGTTCCAGATAACAGGCTTCTAGACATAATTTACTTCATGAAAAATGTGATCAACAATCCAACTTCTCTGTCATTCTGGAGAGATGACACAGTAGAGTCAGTTTGAATTTACGGATATCTGTTTGCTGCACAATTTACTGTTTAAAGTTTGAGAGACACAATGAGTCTATGTTCAAGGCATGATAGAGCTGAATCAAGATCTAAAAGTACCTTAGAGTCAAACTGTACTGTAGGTTATCAAGGGTTGCATAGTCCTAGAAGGGAGTTTAGGTTAAATCTCAGTGCCCCATATTTTCTGTAAATCTAGCCCCAGGAACAATTCTATCAATCTTCTATAAAATAAATTAATTTCAGGGCATGAGGCATCACTGTGGCGTTTCATGACATGGACTCAAGTTGATGAGGAGACTCAAATCCAACTTTTTACAGTCAAGCCCTTTTTATCTCCCTGTTCAGTACTTTCCCAAGCTGCACAGATATGCCACGTTCATTCTCATTGGTCCCTGTAAAACTCTCCAGGTAATTAGTCCATTTACAATGCTGCAGACCCTCTCACAACCCCCCCATCGTCAACTACATCCTGGCCCATAACCCCAAGGCTTGTTTTTCGACCTTTCCCATTCTTCAATGCTCTATCTTACTGCCCCAGGGCTTGTCAAGCACCAAGGTCTCAGAAGTGTTATAACTGCACTAAATACTAGCAAAACAGATAGAAAATACAGATTACACGGACTGACAGAAAAGTAGTTCAGAGAAGACAGGTCACAGGAAAAGCAGAATATACTCTTTATTTCTTAATCTATTAATTCCTGATAGGCAGGTTGTATCCCAGAAGACAATTACTAAGGTAGTGAGGTTTTACAGATTTTATTACATTTCCTTTAATAAACACAGATACTTTTTCTAGTTGCCAAATCACTGTAGACTTTGAAGTTCAAATTTTATCTGCCATTCAGAATACACAGGCTTAGATACATATCTCCATAAAACTAACTTGTAATTTTATAGTCACATAATCACAAGAGAAAAGCTTTTATTTCTGTAGAGACTAACCACAGAAAACTGAGAAACTCAATTATTCCCTTGGACACTGTCTGCTCTTTGCAAAAGTGATTACTTATTTAAAACAACAGTTAATGCATGATCCCAAATTCATCATGTCTTCAGCAAGACTTTTTTTTTTAGGACTTTTTTGGCTGGATTTTTCTTGTACTTCTAAAAATTTTGTGCTTTTAATATAAAATTAAATTACAATATTATGAACTTCTCACATAATTTTGTGCTACAATAGGAAAGATACAATGTCACTGGAGAGGTCTATTATAATAAAAAAAGCACATGCAAAGATAGGCAGCACTTCTGAACACCACAATTTATTTGCCTTGATTTAGGATAAGACTGAAGCACATACTCAGTAGGACAAAGCTTGAATGTTTTGCTGATTGGCACTTCATTAAATTTGAGGAAAAATGTAGCATGCTTTATTTTCTTTTTCCCAATTTCAAGCACTGTGCTATGAAAATTATTTTATTTTCCTTCCCTTTAGCTGAATGGAGGAAAATGCAGGCAGAAGCTAGGACTTTCCTAGTTTATCTAAACCATATGTGAAAATACAAGCTTAATTTACACTACATAATCTATTGGAAAACATACAAAGAAAAGCATCTATGAGTATCTTTTCCTTCCTTGCTTTCCTCTCCTTTCTACTTCAAAATACAAAGCTTCAGTTTGAAGTTCTTTAAAAACTGTCAGAAAAAAACGTCCTTTATGGTTCATGACAATTTGGAAATGCCCTTAGTTTACTATCTGCTTCAGCCTTTTTTCCTGTCTCAGAGCAGAACCACCAAGGTAACTTTCCGTGCCAGACCGATGGTCCCTGAGAGCACTTTAACAGTGCATATGTGACCAAACAACACATCTTACACTTTGCAAATTTCAAACTGTGAGAACTAAAGAGTTTTAATAGTGTTTAATGCCTATTTAGAATCCTCCTGTTCTGTTTGTTCCCTCTCTCTAACCTTGTTTTCAATCTATAAACCTATGCACAAATGATGGATTGCACAATTTTGCTCGGGAATATATCCATTGTTTTAGGAAAGGAAGTTATTTTTCAAAGCACTCATCCAGATTCTTGGCTGAGAGAGGCCTGATCACAATGGTGCTGTAAGTCCCTCAGGACACTTCCCTCTTCTACAAAAGACAAAATGTTAGTGAATACTTAATTACAAAAAAAAAAAAAAAAAAAAAAAAACCAAAAAAAAAAAACACTAAAAGAAAGAAACCAAAACAAACAATAAATCCAAAACCAAACCAAAACCAACCAACCAAATAACACACTTAACTCCCCCCAAGCTACCACATACTATGTATGGCAAAGAAAAGCATATAGACATTGGAATATTTTGCTTTTGTGAATAATTATGCTCCTGAATTGAGTATGACAAGTTTGCTGAAGAGAGCAACTGAATATTTGACTAGCTCTGGGTGTCCTGAATTAATGTTCAGTTCAGGAGTACAGTTCTGGGATAAATCTTCTGATCATCCCCACTTACCAGTTAGATTCACACAGGGAGTAGGCTCTGCGTGCTCAGACTCAGTCCCTCTCAGATGAAACCAAACCAGAAGACTTGATCACAAAGCATGGTCCTCCAAACCCTAAAATATTTAGTCCACAGCCTTTAAAGGTGAAAACTTCCCCTTAAGTGCATATGGTATAAATGTCAGATCCTTTGCACACATCCATTTGCTCTCCAAATGCTTCTGTAGTGCTGTACTGATTGCCACCACTAACCTTTGCTTTATGGCCACATTAGGATACAATTTGTGCACACCGTCATGAAACCCATTTGTGCAAATAAGAAAGACTTTTGCCTGTGGCCATTCTGGGAAATCAGGTTCAGTGAGTGCTCTTTCTCTGAAACTGTTACTCTCCAAATGCTGCAGGTCAGCTTTTCAAAGCGTGCAAGAGAAAGACTATAGCTGAGACAAACAGTCTCTCTGGAAACCTTGTAATTTTTTAATTTCTTAAAATGAAAATTTTAAGACCAATTTCTTATTTGTATATGAGGATATGTCTGAAAGAAATTACTGTGGTGAGATTTAAAAAATATGTCATCTTTGTCACAATCTTCCTTGTTACATTGGCAGGAGCAGCTGCATACTTCTAACTATCTACATTTGCAAATGGATGAACCAACACCACATTTGATTAAAAAAACTATGTGTGGAGCCACGTTCACTGGAGCCACCAGTGATTCCATATGCCTATAGAAGGACAATCACAGCAAACTACTGCAAAACCTGATCTAAATCTCCAGAGGCAGTAAAATTCTTGTTTGTTGCCAAGGTGTGTGAACCTACACTTTGAGGTATATCAAGAACAGCATTCAGGACAAGTATACATTTATGAACACATGAGAATGATCAGGGAAAGCTGGATGAATTACTCCATGAAAGCAGCAGTGTGAGTATGTAAAGAAAGCAGAGTCTGGCATAAACAAGCATTTCTGCAT
The DNA here is from genome assembly GCF_033783945.1 of Neopsephotus bourkii. NCBI lineage: Eukaryota > Metazoa > Chordata > Aves > Psittaciformes > Psittacidae > Neopsephotus > Neopsephotus bourkii. The sequence goes on along the minus strand of NW_026902293.1, from coordinate 11,536,557 downwards.
ATAAAAGAAACAGAAGATGTGTGTGTGAGTTTTTCAGAACTTGAGGTCATGATAGCTTAGATGTCAAGTGAAGGTGCCAGACATTTTTGTGTATATGAAAATATAGTTGTTCTGGTCTTAAAAAGAAATAAGAAAGCAGGTAAAAAAAATGGAGTCGACACTTTCACTGTCATTTTTCACTTACTTTGGTAAGAGCTAAAAATAGTTACGGAAAAAAGTTTTGTAAAGACTACTTGTGAAGAAGAGAGATGGAAGACAGAATGGTACAAGAGCATATCAATGTGCACAGCTAATTAGGAAGAATTTTTAAGTCAGGAAAATGTCTTAAGAGTGGGAGGAAAAAGTGTTGTTCTGCTGCAGTTTTCTCAGAGATGTAAAGCCCTAGAGTTTTATGCAACACATTATGGAGCAAACAGTTGGTATACTGTAGAAATGAACTGGCTTTTGTAGGAGGTTGAACAGGAAAGAATGTGACAGGTCTTTTTAATTCTAAATGTGATGTACTTTTCCTTGCAGAACGTAATTTTGTAAAATAGGTCTATAAATAGGTCTCTACCAAGCTAGTATATTGAAGTGTTAATCACTGTTCCAGAGTAAGAGCTGCAAAACCCAACAAAGAGCATGGTGTTGAATATAATCGGGGGGTAGTTTACAATAAAAGTATGGTTTAATAGGACTGGCTTCTCAGCTTTTTTTCAGAACGATATGCTGAATTTATTTCAGACCAATTATAAGATATGAAGAAAGACACAGGCTTCCCAGGGAAGTGGAGGAATCACCACCATCCCTGGAAGTGTTCAAAAACCATGCAGATAAGGACCTCAGTGATATCGTTTAGTGGTGCTCTTGGCAGTCCTGGGGTAACAGTAGGAGGATCTTACAGCTCTTTTCCAACTTAGTTGATTCTATTCTATGATTCTATAAACACTGAAGTACACTGTATCTTACTTCAGACATTTCAAACATTTCATTGAATCATAGAATGCTTAGGGTGGGAAAAGACCTTAAGATCCTAGCTCCAATCCCCCTGTCATGGGCAGGGACACCTCACACTAAAACATGCCACCCAAGGCTCTGTACAACCCGGCCATGAACACCTCCAGGGATGGAGCGTTCACAACTTGCCTGGGCAACCTATTCCAGTGCCTCACCACCTTCATGTGGGTGATGGACAGAAATAGTTAATGAAATGCATCCCAGCCTTGGGAGTTGTGAAGAAAACACCAGGTGTCAATGCCCTGATTGGGCTAAAGCCTTGGGAACTGTAAAGAGAACAATGAAGGGTAAAGATCGGTTTGCAAACTAAAGCAGGCGGTTTGCAAGATAAAGCAGGATGTGCATCTCAAAGACAATCCAAACAGTGCAAATATTTGTAACAATTAGTAATTTTGCTAAATCCGGATGAAAAGGGAGTAAAAGAGTGGAAAGTTACTGCTTAGCACTTAGTAGACTATAAAAGGGTTGCCAGACGTGAAATAAAGGTCTTCAGATTTCACCAGACCTGAAGTCCATCTTTGATACGCCACACCTTCACAGTAAAGAACTTCTTCCCTATAACCTATCTAAACTTCCCCTGTTTAAGTTTTAACTCATTACTCCTTGTCCTAACACTACAGTCCCTAATGAAGAGTCCATCCCCAGCATCCCTATAGGCCCCCTTCAGATACTGGAAGGCTGCTATGAGGTCTCCATGCAGCCTTCTCTTCTCCAGGCTGAACAGCCACAACTTTCTCAGCCGATCTTCATACAGGAGGTGCTCCAGTCCCCTGATCATTCTCGTGGCCCTCCTCTGGACTTGTTCCAACATTTCTATGTCCTTTTTATGTTGAGGACACCAGAACTGCACACAATACTCCAAGTGAGGTCTCCCGAGAGCAGAATAAAGGCGCAGGATCACCTCCTTCGACCTGGTGGTCACGCTCCTTTTGATGCAGCCCAGAATAGAGCTCGCTTTCTGGGCTGCGAGCGCACACTGCAGGCTCATGTTCACTTTCCCATCGACCAACACGCCCAAGTCCATCTCTTCAGGGCTGCTCTGAATCTCTTCTCTGCCCAAGCTGTAGCTGTGCCTGGGATTGCTCTGACCCAGGTGTAGGACCTTGCATTTGGCATGGTTAAACGTCATGAGGTTGGCATCAGCCCACCTCACAAGCGTGTCAAGGTCCCTCTGGATGGCATTCCTTCCTTCCAGCATATCAACTGAACCACACAGCTTGGTGTCATCGGCAAACTTGCGACAAAGACGTTAAACAAGACCGGCCCCAACACTGAGCCCTGATGGACACCATTCATTACTGGTCTCCAGTTGGACATTGAGCCATTGACTACAACTCTTTGCATGTGGCCATCCAGCCAGCTCTTTTCCACCGAGTGGTCCATTCATCAAATTGATGTCTCTCCAATTTAGAGACAAGGATGTCGTGTGGGACAGTGTCGAACACTTTGCACAAGTCCAGGTAGATGACGTCAGCTTCTCTACCCCTGTCCATCAGTTCTGTAGCCCCATCATAGAAGGACACCAAACTGGTCAGGCAGGATTTCCCCTTAGTGAAGCCATGCTGGCTGTCACCAAGCACTTTGATGGTTTTCATGTGCTTTAGCATGCCTTCCAGGAGAATCTGATCCAAGATTTTGCCAGGCACACAGGTGAGACTGACTGGTCTGTAATTCCCTGGGTCATCCATTTTCCCCTTCTTGAAAATGGGGGTTATATTTCCCTTTTTCCAGTCACTGGGGGCTTCACCTGACTTCCATGATTTTTCAAATATGATGGACAGTGGCTTAGCAACTTCATTCACCAGTTTTCAGGTGATGTTTCAATTGGCTATGCAATGATATTACCCCTGGAGGTAATTAAAAGGTAGATGTGGCCTAGGGATATGGCTCAGTGGTGTACTTGGTGGTGTTAGGTTAATGGTTGGACTTGATCTCAAGGGTCTTTTCCAACTTGAATGATTCCGTGATTCCATTGCCATAATGGACATGCAAAAGTATTCATTCTATATGTTCCTTTCTGTAATTTCACTCTGACCAGAGTCCACAGTTGGGATTAGGTGGTTCAAGTAAAAAAAAAGAGAAGGCAACAAAAAAAGGCAAAAAAAAACCCCCAGCAAAACCAGCCAACCAAAAAAACACTAAAAAAAAAAACACAAAAAGACAAACAAAAAAAGAACCCACAAAAAAAAAACAAACAAACAAAATAAACCTTGAACATTTTTTCTCTTTGAATTTATTTTATGAAGAACAAGTTTTGCTTGTGAGGTCAGAACACAAGGACAGTGTATCACAGGAGGACCAATCTGTGCATTGAGGTACACCAGCCTTGCTGAGGGGGTGCAGAGGCAAGTTGAAGGTCCCTGCTAAAAGGATGCACAGCTGAAGAAGTAGCGTCAGAGGCTTTACAGATGGAGTATTAGAGATCATGACACTGGCCACAGGAATATGTCAGGAGCTGACTACAAAACAGCTCCTCTGCAGTGACTTCCATAAGGTTATTTTACCCTACATGAGAGGAAAAAAAAATCACCCTTCATTTCATATAAGATGGAGCCTTTTCATTTACGATTCTCCAGATTTTTCTACTTTCACTGCGTAAAACTGGTCATCCAGGAAGAGCATATTAATAAAAACTGATTAATCACATCAATCTAGCAATTGGCCTGTTTATGGGGATTGTCTGTGGTTTACAAGATAGGAAATTATGTTTGGCATAGTGAGTAAAATTTGATTGTTACTATTCCAATCATTAATTGCACTTTACTTGTAATTTTCAAACGGTCAAAAACATATTCCAGTTTGTAATTAGTTTAATAACTGTTGTTTATCCTACTATATCAAGTTTCCTCTTAATTTTAAAGAATGTTTAGGTTTCCTATCTGTAGACTATAATTTCATGATAGAATTACAATTACAGTGCTGATGTCCCTTTCCAAAGAGTGCTTAATTATTGGGGTGGATTGAACCAAGTGTTCTGGAAGGAAAACTGAGGACAGGGAACAGAGTATCACTTGATATTCTGGCATCAATATGGACTTCAGTTACTTATTCTGATCTGGATTCTAAAACAATCCTACAGATGCAAAACATGCCTGCTCACAGACTGCCTGGATAGCCCATATATAGAAAGAGAAATTTAAATGTATAACCAATTCCGCACACAAGTACACTTCTTATGTGTATCTGCAGTTACTTGTTTCTAACCACATCAGGTTAAATCTACTCAGCAATTTACTTATTTTCTTTCCTTGCCTATGCAAGCATTAGAAAATGAAGGTATAAATGTCCCTCACCCTAGTAGTTCGAACACATGAGCTACTTCAATTTTCCCCCAATTATTTTTCCAGCTCAACATGAAATACAACTCCGTTACTTTAAGAGACAATCTATTTTTCATAAAACTATGAAGCATAAGCAAAATATTAAGGGTATTTTATTAAGCCCTATCTTTAAAACAGAAGTTAAATTGGACAGATTAAAAAATATAAATTGAAAATGTTGACAAATATTTCAGAATGTACAATATTAAAATTAATGCAGTGGAGCAGAATAAACTAGGATAGGAGTTTTATTATTATTGTCTGATAATTATTTATGAATGTTACATAATCTACTATGTATAGGTGCCCTTATTGCTTTTTAGGTATTCATCCAGCACCTCTAGCAGCTAACATACTTTATCAGGAAAAGCAGTCTCAAAGATTAAATACTTTTACAGTGGTTTCACTCTACTGAAAAGAAATAGAGTTTGTGCTACTGAATGTCAAATTTTCACACCCAGTTAGAGTTCTAACACTGGTTATTTCAGAGTTCTTCCGCCCTGGAAAGTTCATCCATGTCTTCCTCTCCTGCTCAGTAAGCTTTTTCAATAAAAGATACTGCTTCACCCTACAAACTCGCCTTTTCTCTCTATAGGCTTTGGTGGCTAACAGGAGACATTAAAGCAAAAGTGTTGAAAACATTAATGCTTAAGAAAACCTTAAGGATTCTTTAAAGTCTCAGTAAGAGCTGAGCATTGTAACTGTATTGAGAAAGGGCATCACAGAATGCACTTGCATAAGTAATTTAAAACAAGTGGGTGCTTATAACTACCTATTCTAGTCTCTAGCGGTAGCAATCGAGAAACATGATAGACTCCAAAGCTTTTCAGTCTTACTTTTGTTACTGACTTCCCACAAAGCATTGGTCAAATTACTCCATTTTTTTTCCACTTCGAGTCCTCCTTCTTCAAAGCAGAGCTAATCATACATGTAACACACTGTAAAACATGTAAATATATGATGGCACTACTCTCATTATACCAAATGTAGACAGGCTGTCTTTCCTGGGGAGAGAAATGCTACAGAGATGCAACCTGGAATTTTTGGGTTAGGCACATGGTTAAGTTACTTCCATTGTCTCAGCTTGGAAGAGAACACTTTGTTAAGCCCAAATGGCACAATTTCCTTAAAGATTCATGCAAATATGGATGTACCGTTTTTGTGTAATTTCTTAAGCAAAAAGCATCATGCCTTTCACTTCTATGCTAGCCTTGGTGGATCAGAGTTCTTCTCAGGTTTTGCAGTGAAGGCTTAAATCACACCAGTATTGGTGGTTGCAGGGATTGTTTGTGTATCTTTCTAGTTTAGGCTAGTGCATAGCTACTAGCTAATGAAGCAGAATGAACAAAAGCACCTGAAGGGGTATTTTCTTATGCCTGTCAGCTTATGAGGAAAAATATTTAATTTCTATATGAAAGGTAGAGCTGCCTTCCTGAAACTAAGAGATGCAAAATTAAATTGAGATGTTTCTATAGATCATAAGGCTGACTTGGAGGAGAAACTTTAAGGCTTTTTGAAAGCTAATCAGAACATCAGAAAATGTTAAAGTACTTCTGTCATCCACAGAATTAATGTTACCATCAATTAACCTTTGCTGTATACACTGATAAATTATTCAGTCAGTTAATGGCATTTAAATTTAAGTGCAATTGTATAGGTCCCTGGATTGTAGTTAGAGTTGGTTTAAAATGCAGGCACTTAAGAGGAGCACTGAATGGCAATGAAATCTGAAAGGCTAAAACCATGCAAAATGGCCTGCAGGTAGGCTTACTTTTGCAAGTGAGCAAAAGGGATGCTCTGTTTTCATACTTCTGGGTAAGATGTTAGCTGTTAAAAGAATGGCTTTCCCAGCTCCTTTCCACTCTAGGGAGAGTAATGCACCCTTCTACAAGCAGATCTCATGGCCAAGAGTAGATATAGAACTATTGGAGGGATTACACTATTTTGGCTACCTGCAAAAGTCGAGTGCCTCAATAATACAAAGTAAAGAAGTTGTGTGACCTAAAGATACAACACATACTATATACAGATATAGTAAAAATGTGTTGAAATAATTTAATTCACCTGAATGAATGCACTATCTTGGAACTTAGTGTCCTGATCATGCTTTCCCTGCCACCTGGGAAGTGTAGGGGTATGACATAATGACATAACCTTTGCCTGTATATTTTTCTCTCTGATACAAACATTCCACAAACTAAAGTCCCTATTCGCACTGCAGTTTAATGCTAGAATACCAGATCCTGACTGAGACTCCTATGTTTATATACTATAATTATATTTTATTCAGCCACTCTTGTCTGTTTTACAAATAGTTTGCAAAATCTAATGTTAGTCATGCTACTAGAAATTGAAAGCTCAGATAAATAATTCAGAAAATTAAGCTATGAAACTTCTGAATGGAGAGCTAGTCACTTAAGAATGTGTTTGTTTGTCATCTGGCTAAATCAGAGCCAGACAATATAAGTGTTCCCAGCTGGGAAGTATTACTATAATAAAAATAAATTTAAAAAAGAGCTCCATAGAAGTATGCTTGAATATGCACTGGACTATATCCCTTCTTAAATACTCAAATGAAGTCTGTGGAGCTAAATATCCATATAGGGGCATCATGAAATTTGCAAGAGCATGAAGAAGCCTTCACTGAAGGAGTTTGATTTCATTTAAAAGACAGAAAACTCCAGCCAAGTTTTATAACGTCTGGGTGAAACAGTCACGGTGATTGAACCTTTCTTCGGTATAAAAACTAGATGGCTTGTAATCCAGTATTACCGCATCAGGCCATATATGCTGGATCATTAAAGGCAGTTAAATTAAACAGATAAGCAGGAAATCCAGACTGGCTTTACAAATGTAAAGCGCAATCAGCTACTTCCACAAAGCTAGTGTAAGAGGCCCAGAACTCAACAATCAGAACTATGAAAAATGGTTATCCATTTTACTCATAAATTGTCTTTCACACAATGATTGGGCCAAGGGAATAAAATGTTATGATTTTAGGTTTCTGATGTTGGGAAAACAAGTATTCTTACTCCATAGAAATATACATTTTTAAGTCTATTAGGAAGTTAAATACATTAACAAGGAAACGGGGGCTTTCACTGAAACAAATAGGGCAGTACAGATATGTAATTCTGAAAGCAATGGCAAAAGTACTGAATGGGGTGAAAACTAACTCTCATTTGTCTGGATCTAAAATTATAGTAAGGGGATCATGCAAAACTTAAACTTGTCACTACTGAAAATCCACTTATACCTGCTTTACAAAACAGCGATCCTCAGCTTTAGCCTGCCACAGCTGAGCACAGCCTCAATTTCCATAGCAGAGGAAGAGGGTCCTCCTTGTGCCTGGGTCCTCAGACAGGAGCTCTCTAAGCCTTTGAATGCTAACCCCGTATGCAAACTTTTCTTAGGAGAGCTGAGCTACACCATAGCCTTTCCAGCTTGATTCTGAGAATCAGCTACAGAGATCAACATGAAAGGATGAAGTTAGAGATTGGTGAAAAAATGAGAAGTTTACCATCAACTGACGTTTCACATAAACTTAAAATTTTGAACTTCTTCTTGGTGGAACAAACTCCCCTCAACTTCATTTTGGGCCCCATTCTCTTACTTATCTAACTCTGGAAGAATTATCTTTTTTTATTCTCTGCAGCCACCAATAAAGTCATCGGACCTGGAATGCCGTGTTTATTTCAGGTCAGATCTGCAGCATGTAAAGGTCTTTTACCAAATGGCTAAGCAGAGGATTATATTCTATAGCAGCATAGGGTATTCATGGAAATCAGGCAATATCAGTACTCTATTTTTCAGTGATCTTTTTAAAAGGATATTAATGGAAGAAAAATACTAATTAATGGAAGAAGCACTATTTTTATCTAATTTAAGGTACATTCAGCCAGCTAAAATTTATGTGTGGTAGTTGTCCAGAATGCATGGGTTTGTTCAAAGTGTCTGCTGAAAGCAGAACAAACTCTCTAAATCTGAGCCCAAAATACACATTCTGAGGAAGAAACAGAAACTAAACGCTAGCTGCTTGCTTAAAAGGCAGATGTTAAATATTGGTATTTTTAATTAATTGTTATTTATTGTGGCTGGGAGCAAGCCTACTATTTTCATACAGTTTGCTGAGGTTTTTTAAAACTGTTTTATGCCACTGGGTAGCATCTACTGATGAAATGCAGTCAGAAGAGCTGTTTGTGTAATTGCACTTTCAGTGAAGCAGTTAAATCCTCTCCTTCAGCACTTGTTTGCTCTCACACCCACATAAACTTATTCGTATGCAGTGTCTTATCTCTTGCTGTCTGGCCTGTGAGTTATGTGTCTGCTTTTATGTTTTCTGCCAGTGTTTGCTCATCACTGGTTGGTCATTTTTCACCTCCTGAGATACACAGTCATTACAGTCACCAGTTGTACTTCCACGATAGAAAATTAAAAGCATGTTCCTCTACTTCAATATTTAACCCTGGTTTTGCTAAAAGAGGCTGAGGACTACTCTATCACGCAGTAGTCACAATATGTGGGTTTTTTTTTTTAATTGAGATCAGTCTGAAGGTGAAAAAATAGGTAATGTTTCCTTACTATTTCATTACTAACATTACTAGAGGCAGCAGCAGTCTTGGCATCTGCCTATGAAATACTGGGTCATAATAGATCACTGTGGGGTTAAATATGCTTTTCCATATTATGGTACACAGCAGGCCGAGTGGAGGACAGACAAATTACATAGAGATGCACATGAGTGCTCATGAATCGGAGAACACTGCATGGCAGCAAACAATTTCCTAAAAAGAGCAAGAGGCACTTAATCATAAGGACCATGAGAGTGGCAGGGATTACTTGCTCCCTAAACTGGGAGATGCTAGAGCATCTGGATCCAACACTGCCATTAAGCCACCATAACCTCCCCCCTTACATGCAGTGCAACGAATTACACACTGGTGGAGTGACTGTCTTCTTGGTATTGTCGCCAAAATATTTCAAGGCCTTGTGTGAATGGAGGTAAAAAACCAACAGGTTTCTCTTCAGACTGAATTATTGGAGCAAAGATACATGCATTCTAATGAAAATCCTGCTCACAGAGCAGAGTGTTCAAGAATTTCAAATAACTACAGGATTTCCAATAGCATATCTTAGGAGGATTCCTTTATTTATTGTGACTTCTATTAAGAAATTAACTGTTGACAAATTTATTATACATCAAGTGCACAGATGATCTATCATCTTTGGCCGGCTGTTCCTTTACAGTGCTTTGTTCTTGACAATATCAGAAAATTCTCTAGGGGCCCCAACTGGATGTCAACAGAAAAAAAGACTAGTAAAACACCAGTATTGCTTAGAAAGGAAAAAAAAACAGATTAAATAATTATCCATTTATGAAATAAACAGATTAAATAATTATCAATTTATGAAATACTGAATCATGTACCCAGATACAACAAAAATTCTGTTTGTTTCCAGTTTGTTTCCAGTGTTTCTCATCCTGTTTGGGTATTTTATTTTATTTTTTCTGTAGGCTTTAAGGGACTGATAGAAATGAGCACTTCCACCAAATCACCCACTCTGGGGAAGCAGTTATAAAAAAAAAAAAATAAAATCACATAATAACAGTAAACTGATACAGGGTTGAGAAAGTAAAGAAAAACAAAAAGAAAATAAAGGAAGGAAAGGAAGGAAATGAAGGAAAAAAGGAAAAGAAGGCAGGCAGGTAGACAAGGCAAAGCAAGGCAGGCAGCAGGCAAGAAGAAGAGAAGAAAAGGAAGGAAGAAAAGGAAGAAAAGGAAGAAAAGGAAGGAAGAAAGGGAGGGAGGGAGGGACCCATCTCCCCAGGAAATCAATTTGCCAGCCCTCTACCTGCAGCAAATCCCTGTCCCTCTGTGGTCTGACACAGTTAGGACTTCACTTCAGAAGCGTGAGGCTTTCTGACCCAAACTGTACCCAGCACAAAAAGAGAGCAGTGGGTATCTGAGGAGAGAGAAGGTGCTCAGTGACACAAGTAGTATTTGCCACAGCTTCACACCAACAGCAGTAGTGCTGCAACCCAGCCAGACCCCAGGGGCAGCAACCCTGCTGGGAGGCAACTCTGGGGAAAAAACCCACCATGCCCAGCCAGGGCACTAGCAGCCTGCTAACATGGGCAAAGCTGAGCTGATCAGAGGTGCAATTACATGGTCAAGTACCACAGTGAAGCTGCCCACTCAACAGACAGCTACAGGTTTTAGTAGGGCATATACTGGAAATCATTGCTTCTTGTTTCTGGCAGGCACTTAAGGAAAAACTGCACCTGCGTCAAGGTCGGTGGAATGCCAGGTAGGACAACACTGAAACACATCCAGGTAAAGTTTATTTTTATAGAATCATAGAATAGTTAGGGTTGGAAAGGACCTTAAGATCATCAAGTTCCAACCCCCCTGCCATGGGCAGGGACACCTTGCAATAAACCATCCCACCCAAGGCACTGCCCCACCTGGCCTTGAACACTGCCAAGGGGTGGAGCATTCACGACTTCCCTGGGCAACCTATTCCAGTGCCTCACCACCCTTACAGTAAAGAACTTCTTCCTTATATTCAATCTAACTTACTTCCAACTATGGTTACACTTCCTGAAATGGCTGTGCTGCCAGTGGTGGTCTATAACCTCTGTATACTGAGTGTTTACAGTGTCCTTTCTCTCATGAGAGCCAGAACTAGCATGAGGATGTTAAGGCAAAGGCTGTCTGGTATGAATTAAAGCCATATGCAAAGAATATTATAGAAATTAATATGTAAAAATTCATGTTCTTTTCTTCTGCAATGCGCAGCAGTGTAAGTATACACCTCCAACCTTGTAAGCCTAAAAATGTACTGGAAGTTCACTTGAGTGATACAACTCTTGTAGAGCATGGGACACTATCTTGTACTGCTTCAAATTATAGTTGTGTAGCTAAATATTGCTGCTGGTGGGAGCCTGTTTTATAGAATCTAAACAAAAGGCTGGGAGCAACCTGTGGACAAGACACCTCAGGTTTCACATGGCTGACCTCTGCTGCCAACACTCTTCTGATTGGGGACTCATTTTTTAAATGTACGAAGAGAGAACTGTGCTAAACAAGGCATACTCCTGGCAAGCAGACCTACATTACAACCTAGGAAATTCTGGGTTTACAAAGCAAAAGTCTAGACAAAGATGGGAATTTTAATGCGGTTTGAAAGTTTCAGAGGGGACACATATATGCTTTCTCTCCCCTCCAGGGCCTAAGAGCATCTCCCATAGTCACAGTAAAAGGCCTTCTGGAGTATATCTTGTGATACTCTGGTAAAAATAATGTGTGTTCTGGTCAACTTGGTCAAACACTGGAGAACAACATGCTGAAATTTGAAAAGTTCTCATATGACACATGAATTTTCAGGTGGACTGAAAGATTTTTAGAACAAGTCTTTTAAATGAGTACTCCATTGCAAACTATTGTCTTCTGCCATCTGCAGTTCTGGAGGATGCAATTGAGTTCCACTGCCCTGGAGGAGAAGAAAAAACCTGTTTTTCTCTAGCTCTGGAGACTGAAACCACTGAAACTACATGATTCTCTAATATAAGAGCCAATTTCTATAATGAACATCTGGACAAAAAACCCCAAACCTTTCAGCAGTTTGAATATATTCTAGAATTTGCAAACATATTTTATTTCACACTGTATTTTGACTTCACAAACATCACAGATTCAAAGAGCAGAGCAGCTGGGAAAAGGAAAAAATAAGGGGGTGGGGGAAGGAAAGGAAAGAAAAAAAGAAACCATGGAAAAAAAATGTGACGGAATGTGCAATTGCATAAAAATCTGGAGAAAAGTGGAGACAACCTCTTTCCTACCCCAAAGGGCTGATTCCCAGTGGACGTTTCCAGTTTTGCAACAGATGCTAATGCAGCAAGCCCTTGCCTTCTCCTTCACACCAGGGTGAGAGTTATGGAGGGAGACAGTAACACAGCTCAGGAGGCAGTGGGGCTCCCTTAGCATGCGAAATCCCTCATCTCTACCCCAGGGATGATTCTCTCAGCTGGCAGGCCTCTGAAGTGTTTCACTGTGTCTCCTCTTCAGTTCCCACTGTTGCTGGAAGACTCTCAAGTGCTTTGCTGTTGGGCAGCTAGCTTGGTAACACCTCCAGGAGGTGAGCAAGAAGCAAGAAATATTCCACATGAATAAGATATAATTTCAGGTGAAACTCTCTATGTACTGCCGAATAAGCAGCCTGGCTTATGCTTTGCAAATGCTTCCTGTCTCTCTGTGTGATATGGACTGTGATCATCTGTTGGAACAGTGACCCAAGGTCTTTTCCAATGCATGACGGATAAGACAAACAAGAAACCGAAAGAGATTACGTATCATTTCCTAGCTGCTGCCAGAAACTGCGATCCAAGGTGAAAGACTATGTGTGTGTACATAGAAACATACATAGGTATCCTGCATGCCATAAGGAGCAGACAATGTCTAGTGTTGCCCATAATTGGCATTTATGTTGCCTTTCAGGTCAAAGCACCAGAAAGGAGAGGGCACTGAAGCATAATTTTGGTCTCAGGGATGTAATTACATACTTCCACTTTTTTTTTTTTTTTCAAGTCAGTAGCTTTCTAGCAAGTTTTAGAAGTGCTGTAAATTATGCCAAATCAACAGCATAAAGCTGTGGACACGCTCACCTGAAAAGTGAAAGAAGCCCTTATACCTGCTCCACTTGATGTGACCAAAATGCAAAAGGAATTGTGCAAACTCCACTAAACAGCCTCATTGCTACAGAGGATCTTTAAATGGTCTGTTACTTTTCACTAGCCCAAATTATAAGATTAAAATCCCATATTTAATAGGTTATTTTTCAGTAATTAGGCAAACTCTTTCTCAAGCAACCACAGGTTTTCAAAAAATTATTACTGCAAATTCTATATATATACTATTCTGCATTTCTATTTCAATCTTTTCCACAGAAATCGAATTCTGTAATTTCATTTTTTAAAAAAGTACATAAGGAGTCATGAATACTCTGAAATAACATGAAACAATCTTTCATGTTTCAACTTTCATGTTTCAAATACTCTTAAAAATAGTAGGAAAAAGTCTCTAGCACAATATTTAATTAAAATGTGATTTTAACATTTAAACATGCAAACAGGAAAACACCCATATCAGATGCAAATCTGACAGGCTATTACAACTTTCTCTGATACAACAGGTACAAAATAGTGCAGTATAAAATTAACTTCATGCTGCCAGATAAATCCGTGGCATACCCATTTTACTATATTCCATTGCCACAATTAACCAAATCTTCACTTGAAACAAAGTATATGCCACATTATAAAAAAAAAGTATGTACAAATGCATGCATGTACATTATGGTGGCACTAGTCATAGTTCTATAATTGAAACAGCTGAATTTTGCATGAAAGCTGGAATTCATCTAACTTTCAATACTCTGCAGAATTTCAGGCTGCAAATATCAGTCCCACAGTCAAGAACTCTCAGGAGAGCTTTATATCAGGGATTCAGTTGACCCATCATTTATTTCCACTTCATTAGATTATTTTTTCATTATCTGCAGTAAGCATCCAAAACAAAGAGATACATTTCCAAACAAACAGATGAAGTCGTTTTATAAATCTTTACCACTGTCTCTTTTTGTTACACGCATAGGTTAAGATGGCTTTCTAGCTTAAGATTGTTTTTACTAATCATTAACAAATGTCATCCTACTTAAGATGCTACTCACTAAATATGTACTTAAGAGTTTTCTAGAGAATGTTTATTGGGAAATTTATTTAAACCCATACTTTTCAATAACACTTATTAAAACATACATCAGTGAATTCATGACTATCAAAGAATATTTAGCTTAAGTTTCCATTATCATTTTCACTAGATTTTGCCTATTAGTCCTCTTCTATTCCTGAATATATTAAAGCAATTTATCAAGACATTGTTTATACATTTCAGAACAGCTTGTATTCCCTTTTCTCCTTTTGGATAAAAGCTTGTTTTCCTTACCCTTTTAATATTCAATTGAGGTGTTTTGTTTTTTTTATTCTAAGTTTACCTTAATTGGCTATTTCAGATTTCAGATGACTTGAATTCAGTGTTATTACTTGTATTCAGTTTTCATGTGCTTTTATGCCACTCAGTCAAACTCCAATAATTTTGGAAAGTCTCTGATTACATCAACACCACTGACAGGTATTGAAATCCTGTTTTTTATCGCAGTGATCTTTATTAGTTTGCACTAGTTCTGTGAAAATTCCTGCGAGGAGCACAGATTCTTTTGTTCCAATTCACATAATAAAAAGAGGGACAGAAAGCTGCACATCAAGAGTAATTTTTTGAGAATTCACAAGTTTCAGTGTACAGACAATATATTCTCTTCAGCTCCCTTTCAGCCTTACTATCTGTGGCTCTGTGATTTAGCATCTGATTTTATGAAGATATGTACATACGTATTCATAAACAATATATACAGACATTTCTTGGAATTTGATTATTACTGTCATATAAAGAAGACATATTATTTTACTTCAAATCCTGAATTTCTCTTAATCCATATAACCATACACCTCTGTGCTACAATGCAACGGGATTTTTAGTACCTTTTTTTCCCCCTGGAAGGTAAACTGAAATAAATATATTGTAATAATTCATGAATTTTCATACAGTAATGATGTCTTCCATGTCAAATAATTTCCTTATGGTAAGTTAATGATACAGGCTCTGAACAGTCAGTTCCTAAATTCTAATTGCTAAAAAGCATGGAATTTACACCATCCCCAGGCACCACTGTAAAACCTATTTCCAAAAGTATATATTTATTTTGTTTAGGAAATACAGAGCTTCAGCTATGTATGCTCTTTACAAATCCATATCACCACAAAATTATGAGCAGAACCACATCTTATTCTGGCAATGGGATGCACTGGTGGCTATGATGTAAGGATCCATACAGTAGTACCAATGAGTTTGCCGAAAATTTACATTGCAGTTACACTGGCCTTCCACTAGATGCAAATACATGCCACTAGATGCCAAGGGACCTTGACATGCTTATGAGATGGGCTGATGCCAACCTTATGAAGTTTAACCACTGGAATGGGTTTAAGGCACTGGAATGGGCTGCCCAGGGAAGTTGTGAATGCTCCATCCCTGGCGGTGTTCAAGGCCAGGTTGGACAGAGCCTTGGGTGACACGGTTTAGTGTGAGGTGTCCCTACCCATGGCAGGGGGGTTGGAACTTGATGATCTTAAGGTCCTTTCCAACCCTAACTGTTCTGTCATAGAATCATAGAATAGTTAGAGTTGGAAAGGACCTTAAGATCATCTAGTTCCAACCCCCCTGCCATGATTCTATATTACAGTGGATATTACAATGGAGGTCAAATCATATTGACTCAAGAATAAGGAGAATAATACATGTTTTGTCATTTATACTTTTTGCCTGATCTGGATTAAAACTTACACAGTTAATGCTCTGCCAGATTTGTATCAACTGTCAGTCCTTGCCACAGTCTTAATGTTATGACCAAGTTTAGCTTAAAGATTTTCTAAATTAAGTAAGTCTGGTTCTGTAAATTCAGCAGACACCTAACCAGCTGATCCTCTGGAACATTATGAACAAGCATAAGCATCAACCTGCTTAGTGACCCTGGGCAGAACAGTTTTCCATTCAGTCTTTAAAATACTAACTTCTCACAGTCGTGGTGTTTTGGCTGGCTTTATAAAAGAAGTTTTATCAAACAAAAGAGAAAATCTGTAATCATGCAATCAATTGTAAGGAAAACCAAGGAAGAAAAACAAGCTACTAACAGGTATCTACTATGGAAGATTTCTCTTTTACTGTATAAAGTCAGGGTGTCTTTTTTGCATGATGTGTATTTTCTTTTTCTTTATGTAAAGATGTACCACACTCAGGTGGGGTTCCTAAATTTCATAGGTTAATCACCTATCATACAGTACAACTATTTGTGTTTACATAGTGAGTTGCTATAGTACTCAGAGTATATACTGTGATTACACCTATGCCCATCAAAGATGCCTAGTTTTAACTTTGGTTTAGCAAATATTATCTGTAACTATTTCTGGTATCCAGATGCGCATTGGGAGCCAGAAAATCTTTTTTGTATAAGCAAACAAAAAGTTTACTTAGGGTTTTGGAAATGTAATACAATGATTAACAGAGAGCAGACATGGAGATTTATGTAGTATAATAATGAGAATATGAAATTTAGGATTATGTGCACAGTGAGAAAAATAAACATTGAAAGAAAAACAATAAATATTTTAAACTCAAAAATTACTTTGAAACACTACCAGATAGCTTGTTTATTGGATTAAACTAATTGCAGTATTTTATTGTTTCTGTAAATGAAATGGTCTGGGTAAGTACGCCTTTACTCTTAGAGAAACAACAGCCCTGAGGTTGAATTTCACTCACTGGAATAACAGATGACTGAGTTAAACATCCTCCTTCACTACCCTTAAATGGTGAGTAGGATAGCTTCGTGTCTAATATAAAAAAACCTTCTTTCCCCATGGATCTGTTCTTTCATAAAGGTCAGCACAGTCTCAGCTTTGCCTTTGCCACTTAAAACAAAGAAGTCTGTAAGTATGCTGGTATATCCTCTAACTTCAGAGTTCCTAGGGGGTTTTTTGCCCCTCTTTTTAAAAGACATATGCTGAAAATATTGTTTTGAGTTTTAAGAATAAATGAGAGAAAGAAATTTCACACTAAAAATGTTTGCTTTATGATTTCATAATATTTATATAAAAGCAATCTTAAAAAGAATACCATATTGGTATTTGGCAAGTATTTCTTCCCTTGACAGACAGAAAGTTATTTTTACTTAACAATTAAGGCACTTGCTAAGATGCTTCTTCAAAGATATTTCTTCCCACACAACTATTTTGTCATACGGCTGCTAACATCAAAAAGAGGGTAATTGTACTGCACCGACTCATAAGGGATGTTTTCAATAAAACATGCAGGCTGAAGAAAAATCTGAGTGCAGTTTCAGTTGTTGAGCACTAGATATTTTAACTGCTTTTGGTGCTATATAATTTTCCAGTTGTTTGCATTGGCTGTTAATATTAGCCTTGATCATAAGTTTTAGCTACACGTTACTTCATCTCTGAGCTCTCTAGTAATGTAATTTGTATTTTTAAGAATCAGTCATAATTTATACGGCATGCAAATTATAACCTTGCTCAGTATAAATTGAAGAGGAACTGTGACCCACGTGCAAATGTCAATATTATTCTCTATATGGAAATATTCCCTTTGTTTGCATAATCCTCAAGGATGCCAGGTTTCAGTATTTGGCGACTTCTAGAAGACCAAAGGACAAAGTAGTGGAGAACAGCAATAACGTATATTATGAGAGACCTTTAAACAGGAAGTTGTTGGCCTTGGCAAAACCAGTTACCAAGTTTAGTCTCTGGTTACAAGTAGGTCAGCTTTACATATGTCATGTGAAGTTATCAGGAGTCAAACCACATAATTCCTAGGGCTTCACACTACCGCCACAGCCCCCATTACTCTCTGAACAAAGGAAAGGCACACTAACAATTCCACCCCAGGGCATGATACAGCAAATGTTTGTACATCCACACACGCCCTCACTCACATGCCCAAATAAATAGAAACAACACTTTACAATCCAGAACATATTCCCTGCCTTAAGTCAGATATTTTCATTGATTCTTCTAACCAGCCTTTACTGCCCCTCAGACCTGGCCATCAGGTCCATCAGACACCAGCCTCAGCCCAACAAGACTGATTTCACACATTGGCACACATCCCATCCCAGCATGGATCCTAGTGGCAAAGCAGCTTGCTTTGCACACTAGTCTAAGTAGCTACTGACCAGTTATTGTGTGCAGCATTCAAGGCATTTTGCCTTGAGTGAACTGTTAAGTGTTGTGCTTTCTCTCTACCTTTGTCACATGTACACGTGCCAAATCCTGAAATCCTTCCAGCTCATGCCCAAAGAAGAGTGTTGTTTGGTTTGTAACATCCAATGATTCACTAAATTATTCTTCCAACTGCAAAAAATGAGACTGTTCTTGCTTAATACTGTTGACTTAAAACCAAAGGTATTTCTGTATCCTTCACATTTGTTTTCCATAATTTCTCATTTTCTTTATGTGCATCCAGATTTTTGTACTCACAGACCTCCGTCTTTGATGTTGAATGCTTCTCTGACCAGGAATCTTCCTGGAAAGGTTTCTTCACAGGCTTCCCTCAGCATACACCTTCCTCAGATAGCTAGCAGCATAGGATTCAGCTCAAGCTTCATGTTGTCAGCCAGCAGTTCCAGCTGACCTTTTTAGGGGACACTTACTTGTCAGAGGAAGTTTCTTTAGAGTCAGAGTTTTTCAGTATCCTTGACTCTTCCTTCAGACCAGTTATTTTTTATTGCAGTCGATTTCAAAATTCCATGCTATTCTGAAATCCATTATCATCCACTAGCTGATCTGGGGTTTTTCCTATAAGAGGGTTCCAATTAATGGCTTGGTCGTTTTGATTGTTTTGAGTGAGCAGGAAATACAGCTTTACACATCCATCTCGAGGATCCCAAAACTATTCTTTTGTAATGCTTAGCGAGGTGTTGTATTTTTCAGTTTAACCCCCCAGTTTAATCCCCTGTATTTATTGCCTCAGATATGCAGCACAATAAACTACACTGGCAGATAAGGGACTGCAGTTTCAGCTAATTGTCCAAACAGGGTTAATAGCAGTGAGATTCCTGTGCCTTTACACTGCCACAGCAGAATTCTCTGCACTGATAATTCCTCCTTGGCACAGCACACAGTGAATATATAGAAAAAAGGAGGAGGTGGTGGCGATTGCAGCTGGAGTGCATGAAAGCAGTTCCCTGGATGCTGGACTCACCCAGCCCTGGGAGTCTCGGCTGCTCTAAGACGGTGGTCAGCAAAGCTTATACAGGAGCAGCTTATTGAATACGGCTTTTGAGCTAAAATGCTGGCTTTCACAGAAGATAATGTAAGCGCTTCAGGTCGAGTTCAGACTGTATTATTTCACAGGCTTTATCGCCAACATTTTAAAGACAGTTCTGGCTCCCTCTCGTGGAAGATTAGCCATAGGCAACGTGTTCACTGAGCAAGGCATACTGGTTACACATTTATATATTCCTGGCCCCAGAGCTCATATACTAGTAAGATAAATTATTAAATACATTAAAAGGACTTCACACTCTTATTTCTAAAAAAAACCAGTTTTTATATGCACTGTCTTACTACACTAAACCACCATATCAGCACAATACCCCATTTCTTCATCTGACTTTAGCAAAGCTTTATCAGGCTTCTTTCTCTCCTCAGCACTTCCCCAGCTCTGCATGTGTGACATCCACCTTGCCAACTGACAGCTAGCTCCTTCTTGCACCATACCTGAAGATGGAAGATGCTCTTCTTGCCAGAGCATTCCTTCAGCACTCAGCATCATGCAAATTAATACTACTTCTAGGATAAACTGAACCAACTGAGCTCTTTTTGAAGACAGCATTTATACTTCATTCCTGCAGTTGCTTTCTGAGCTGTTTCAATTTTTTTTTGTTTTACAGTGTTTCTTTCATAGCAGTGATATAAAAAGTAAAACTGCAATCTGGTAAGAAAATAGCTGATGCCACACAGAAAAGCAATACCCGCTTCCCTGTTCTTCCTTCATATTTCTATTCAGTTCTCCATGGATGCATAAAATATGAAGATGATATCATCTTACTAAGTGCTCATGTTTATTTGATGGTCCTTCATGATCCGAAGTCCTTTCTTCATTAAACTGAAGAAAAAGCAAAGTGAAACAAGAACCAGGGGAAAAAAAGGGGTCATCTAGACTTAAACTCTTACAAGATGCTCCCACATTGTGTCTGACTGGTGAGAAAGTACCTTGCTGTTTCATTTTTACATTAAGTTTTCCACACACTATTTATATGAAGTATTAATTGATATGGCATACCGAAATAAGTGCTCCTTTGTTAAGTCCAGAATGTTGCCACATCATGTTCATCACTGCACTTAAAATATAGATCATCGGCAAAAATCAATTTTTGTATGAAAATTATTTTTTAAAAAGGAAACTATATAGCCGTAGAGATACAAAAAGGAAAGTGCTTGCATAACAGTAGTGTTCTGTAGCACTTAAAATGCCGTTCACTACCCCTGCTGTTCATTGATAAACTAACCCAAGTAATTTGTATATGATGTGTTCTATTTTTGTCTGCATAGTGGTACTAGATGTTGCAACTGGTAAGTTAAAAAAAATCACCGACAAGACTGCCATAAGAGAGGTGGATGTTTTTACACAGAAGCCTCCCTTAGAAAAAGGTTACTTGCATTTTTCCCAGTCTCCACTGTCCTCTGCTGAACCAGTGAAGTTGTTCCACCACAGAGAGATGTTGAGTTTCAGCTCCACGACTGCAAAGAAAACAAATACAACAGCTGTTCCCGAGGAAAGTGAAACCACAATAAGTAATATGGATGCTTCTGTAGAAATAATAGATGCCTCCTACACCTCTGGCCTGTACTCAAGGCTTGAAAATGTCTCTGTAGACCCAATCCACTCTGCAGCAGGCAAATTGACTATCCTAGGTTCAACTGTTTGGATAGCCTAATCTTTGTCACTGTGTGAACACTCCTGCCAGCAGTAAAGTAAAGAATAATAATAATGCTGAGTACAATCTCCCTTGAAAGAATTTAATAATTCTGATTTGAAACTTCTATATTAGTGAAATCTGACAGAAACAATGAACGTCTTTTGAAAAGTCTCGTTCCTTATAAGTTGATGATGAGAGGGTAGTAATATATCTTCTCTTACATTTGTTATGTCTCTTATTTTCACTTAAATTTTCAGATATTACCCATTGTAAACAATCAAATTTGCAATAACATGAACCTGTGGAAGCACGAATGAAACTTTGTAAGCAAGAATAACATACTTTCATTTTTGTTCTTGCGACAGATCTTCACAATATCTTATTTCAGTATTTTGAGGCAACTCACAATCAACGAATTCACATCCACCAGAAATTTACCCTCCTGATCAGGATAACTGGGAAAAATAAGTGGCAAACACTTATTCTGACAGGGTTGGTGGCGCTCAGCCAGCCAGAGTTCCCAGTAAAGAAGACCTGCACAAAGCATTCCTTATCTGGCAAAAATATTTGTTTAATATATGATATTACAGGATTTAAACAACCAAAACAAAACAAAACCCCAAGTGTGCCTCCCTTTTCTACCCTTGAAACATAAAGTATATCATTCACATTTTTCTACACATTAACTAAAATTTACAAGAGGCTCACAGAAATGCCAAAACTGATGGGTGTGCTTTGTTAAAAACTCCAAAGCTCTGATAACATCATAACCTTAGGTTTGTTGCTGTCATTACAGACCAAGACAATATTTTATTTGTAAACAAGTAATCAAATTATACCTTAATTGCTTGTCACTAGACAACTGTTGAGTTTAAGATGAGTAGTCAATTCCTGTGGACAAAGAATAAGCTAACCATGACCAGGAGTTACCAGTTAGCCCTCATCTAACAGAATCGCTCTTTTCTTACCCAGAAGACTACTCCTTTTATCTTATAGCTTCAAAGGATCACAGCAGGTACATTTGTGTGGTTTTGCTATACCCCCCCTACTTTTAGTTATGTAAGGATATAAAAATGTTTGTATCAAAAGAGAAAATGGGAGTATGAGAGATAGAGTTAGTGTATTTTGAAATCTTTTCTAAAGCTCAGGACAGAAAGGTACCATTGGGCCATTTCACCATGTCTCCTACAATCTTCTAGGAAGAGCATTTTCATATTGTTACTACATTTGGGTGTGGGGTTTTCTTAATTATTCTTTTCATCCTTGTCACCACATAGCCTTAAACACTTCTACTGGAAACTGCTCTAGAAATGTGTTTTCTCCCTTGGTTAGCAGTCATCTTCCAGTGTCTAGCTTGAAGTTATTTGTAACCTATTTATATGCATTTGTTCTGGCATCAATCACCCATTCATTAGTTTAGCTGGCTCTTTCCCATTGTGCTCAGTCTCCAGATTTACCTATGAGCAATGATCCTATTCTCTGTCTTTGGCAGGTGGAAGAGATCAACCTGTTAGCTTCCTTTTGCTCTAGAGTATCTCTGTCCCCTTAATCTGAAGTGTCTGCATCAGTTCTTGTCAACTTTTAATTTTTTTAAATATGATTCCAAGCCCTTCTTCCAGATTTGTAAATGCTTTACCACTAATATTTCCTCTCCTCAAGGGAATTTTCTTTCCTGATAACCTGCCTGACTAGAAACACAAAAGAGATTTGGCATGATTATTCCTTAAAATAAAGTCATGCAAGGTAACAAGGAAACAAAACCAAACAGTCCTTCTAAAGAACACTTCAGACATCTGTACCAGTGAAAGAAATGTAGAAAGCTAAATCAAAGACCCTGAACACATTAAAGAGTATGTGTGATTACCTATGCCACTTAACATAACTGAGAATGGGTGGGGTAATTTGTGCAGGCTGGATGTGCAAAAAGGAAGATAGCTGGGGTGGGGAACAGACATGCTGTTACCTTGTGCCAGGCGAGAATCCACTTGGCACAGGGGTAGTAGGGGAAGATATTGGAAGGGACCAGGCAAAGGTGAGGAGACCCAGCATCCTGGCAGAAGAGTGACCCATATAGTCAGCCGTGTTTCTAGAATGAGCTGCGCATACATAGTCAGCTCAAGTAGCAGAACCATTACATGCTAGTTTATTTCCTAGAAATGCTAGTTTAGAATTTCTAGAAAAAAAGAGAAGTGAACACGAAAATAGAGGATACCAGTTTCAAGGAACTGATTTCAGTGGCAGAAAAGTAGTACACTTCAGAGAAAAAATGAAGCAATTGCACCACATTAAAAACAAACAAACAAACAAACAAACAAGCAAAAAACCCAGAATGAGGAAATTTAACGATATCAGCTTCACAGTCATGGGTCTTCAATAATCTGAACTCACAAAGAAGTACGGAAATGGAATTGAAAGTATGGAAATGAATGAGGAGCAAAAAAATTTTTGAAACATAAAGGACGGAATGAGGCTGTCCAAGGCACAATAGCAGATCCAACAGTCAAAGGTCATAAAGGACAGAAGAAAACACTCTGTCCACACATATCCACGCATATTGTAAAGGAAAAAGATGGAAAGAGATGGTACGGGAAAAGACAATGCTTGTTCATTGTCTGTTTTAGAGTCACATTCACAAGTCCGTATTTTGCTTTTGTACTGGCCACCAGCTGCAGATCTTTCTCATCTTCCTATTGAAATGCTTATTTGCCTCCTCCTGCCCCAAAACCACCCTAGCTCATCAACGTTATTTTTAATATTTATCCCATCCTCCAACATGGATTATACCCTTACAGCTCCATGGGCATCTGAAATCTCAACAGCACACTGTCCATCATGTAGGCAAAACACGCACTAGTATGGAGTACAAACCTTGCAAGACCCCAGCCACGTATTGGACTTCTTTGATAGTATTTCTGGCAGCATCCTTGGTTTGAAATCTGAATTCTCAGTCTTGCATTCAGCTAGTTATACATTGCCTTGGCCATATTTCTCTACCTTACTTAGTAGGAGCATGTCATAT
The DNA here is from genome assembly GCF_033783945.1 of Neopsephotus bourkii. Taxonomy (NCBI): domain Eukaryota; kingdom Metazoa; phylum Chordata; class Aves; order Psittaciformes; family Psittacidae; genus Neopsephotus; species Neopsephotus bourkii. Next base: position 11,512,611 of record NW_026902293.1, on the reverse strand, counting down.
GCAACTATCAAAAATCCTAATAATGCCAAGATAGAAATTTACTGCTTCCTCTCTGTTCAAAAGACATGTTATTCTAGAAAGAAAGAAACTGGATTGACACAACTTGTTGATTGTAATTCATCTCATTTTGATCTTTCAAGTACTTACATGTACTTGGAATTTTTATTCTAGAATTAATCTGACAATCAGAGTTAGTTTGTAACTAATTAGGTCTACCACTGGCTACCCACCCCTTGTCCTCCTCCTTGCCTTCCCCCTCTTTCATACTAAAAATAAGTACCACAACTCTTTTCACAGTATGTTTCCCATCTTCCAAGTTTGCAGACAGTGAAAGCAGATCTGATTTTCAAACAACTTCAAACAAATCTAATTTGGGGGTGCCTAAAATGTTGACTGATGCAACATCCTGCCTCTTTCATCGCTGCTATGAATTCTATTACTGGTGAAGGACAATAACCCTTAATAGCATAAATAACAGACATGCCAAAATCAGAGGCAGAAATAGAGGTAAACAAAAAAGCAACCCCCTGTTGAAATTAAGACAGTTGGTATAAAGTCTAGTTGTTTGCAGTTCACATGAAGTAAAAAAAATAAATGCAGTATGTTAAAATAATCAGCAAGAAATCTGTTTATCTTTTAAGTAAAGGTGTATCATACACCCTACTTTAAAAAATTGAAAGAAAAGACTATGGACAGAAAGCAAAAGTATTACTATGTTATGATATTATGTTTATGCTAATGAAAGTCATGGAAAAAAAAAGACATGGGTACTATATAATTTATCTCATATTTTTATTCTCTTTCCTCATTTCCAAATGAAGGTACTTTAATAGGCAGATACTTATAATCTCTACATTCCCCAAAGGAGACCACAGAGTAGCCAGAGAAAGGAGAGTCTCAGCTGAAACTGAAGTCAAGAAATAAATCCATATCTCATAACAGATGTCTAGTCTTTGAAATTTTAAATATTCTTTCTTCATGTTTGCTGATTCATTTCTTGACTCTCTCTTTCTGGAAGTCTCAGGTACTCAGCATTGCACCCTTCACTCATGTATCTTTCCAACAAGAATATAAATTTTTACTCAGTGCTGACAGCTTGTCATTTTCTCCCAAGAAATTCTTAATGAGAGATGCTGATCTTGCAATATATCCAAGATTGAAAGGATTTGCATTTTGATTTTGATTAATAAGCTGAAATCTATACATAACATAGTTGTAACATAGATGTACATAAGATTCCACTGAAGTATGAAATCCATTTTCATTTAAGCCTCTTCCTTCTCAGTGCAATTTTTTTACTCTTTATTTAAAGGAAGCTTGTCAGAGAAATCCTTTCCTGTCTGAAAAGAACTTGGAGGGTAGGAAGGACAAGGACACATCCTCCCCCAGACCAAACATCCCTACCTAGAACTCTGTTCAGCGAAGCTGGTGCAATACACAGAACTGAAACAGGGGCTTATACCACTTCTTCTAGTTACTTGCAACAGCAGTGCTTGTCTTCCTCTTGGGAGAAAGTCTCCTGAAGTCATTTTGCTGGTTTGCTGCTTTGTCATTCTTTCTACAGAGATGGGTTCAGAAAAATTAAAATAAATTAAAATAAAATAAAATAAAAAATAATAGAATTAAATAATAAAATAGGGCCAGCCTACAGAAAGTCTGGAGTTTTACTGTCACCAGATTTCAACCTGAAGAGTTGCTAAAAATATCCACATCATTCAGACATGGCTATACCAAGAATCATGCCAATAGAGGCAAAGACTCAGTATCTTGGAGTTTTATTTGTATAACATTATTCCCACTAATTAGTCTGGGGAAAAGTCTATTTAAAATATATCTCATATATTAGACCACCATAATGCCATGTCATAGCTCTGAAGAAGATGAAGTCTAACAAATAAAAAATAATCCTGACAGTAGAGTGGATATGCAAAAGACAAAATTAAAATCACATAAAATTAATAGTTTTTTCAAGTTTGTTTTGTTGCTTTTTTATTAAAGAGGAAGCTTGGAGTGGCTGTACATTTATTGCAGGGGGCATTATCATTATTTAATATTAAACTGGAAGTTCTCAAATGCTTTTATCATAGGGTTGGATCTCAACAGATACAGAGAAATCACTACTTCCATTTGCAGTCACAGAAGATCCATATCTACCCCACTGAACTGCATGAGATACTTGTAAGATCCTGTAAGCACTTAGTGTCTGGAGCAGTGCCTGCTCATCATTATCAGCCACTGTCCCAAGGCAAGTGTTCCGCAGAGCAGCAATTATAAAACTCTTGAATGAATAAATATTTAGAGCATCCATGTCTGCAAAAACATTTTCTTATTGTATTTTTCAAACCCACAGAATAACCTTCAGGAAGACATAAAAGCAGTGTCCTGGGTTCAGCCAGTTCTGATTTACCAGCTGGCCTTAAATCACAACAGCCAGCAAAAGGACTCTAGAAAACATCATTTCAACAGCAGTACTCCTTTTAAGCTCATACAAACTCATATATTCTCGTAAATGTAATCGATCATAATTAGTCATGGCAATGAAAGCCTGGTGTTGCTGGCAAACTTGCTGAGGGTGCACTCAATTCCCCTGTGTCGCCAACTAAGAACAGCACCAGGTCCAATACCTATTCCTGAGGAATACCACTTGTCACTGGTCTTCACTCAGACATCAAGCTGTTGACCGCAACTCTGAGTGGAACCACCCAGCCAATTTCTCATCTGCAAAGGGGTCCATACACCAAATCCATACTTCTCCAGTTTAGAGACAAGAATACTGTGCACAAGTCTGGGTAGATGACATCAGTCACTCTTCCCTTATCCACCAATGCTGTTACCCTGTTGTAAAAGGACACCAGATTTGTCAGGCACAATTTTGTACAGAGCCACATACAGAAAAAACACACCCACAAATGCCCAGGGTCCAAACCACACTTCCTTTTCTCTAGCTTTGCCTATCAGGATGGCTGCAAACTGTAAGATTTCATAATTCTCTTATGCTGATTATCTGATATACAACAAAGTGTAAATTCATATTAAAGCCATTCCTTCAGTCAAGGCACTAGGCTTCTTCCAGCCAGCAACCAATTTTCACAGACTTGGAGGAACTGCATATCTTTGTGACTGCTGACTTGCTGATCACATCAAGCAATGAAACCAGAATTTTGGGATAAGAAGGTACAAATCCAGTGAGAGCACTGCTGGAAAGGTAAGGTTTGCCTAAGAAGAGGAGGCTGAAGTGACAAAATAGTGTGTAGGGAAGGACTCCTTGCACAGCCTATTGGCTTACAAGCTAAGCACTAGCTAGCTCATTTAAATAGCCTCTCTTTAGTAAAGTACAGATAACATTTCCAGAACTGGTTTGATTATAGTTCTAAGGTTTGTAAATCTTGGCTCTAACAATCCTTTTTAATCTATTGAGCCTTTGAAAATTTTTCTCCCTACCACAAGCACTAATATCTCTTTTATTTTTGGCAGTGAAAAAGGTTGATAATGGGGTTTGTCTAATTCTTATATAACCCTGTTACTAAAATAGAGTAAGTCCAAAGGGAAAATGTATTATAGGTGTTTCATAGTCTGAGACTACACACAAAATATTACTGGCACACTGACAGTTTTGACTGCATATTGGTAAATGGCTTAAAACCAACTGTATGATAACTTAAAAATGCTTAACATATAAAATCTGTAACAGGACTCTATCAAATAAGAAAGTAAATCCTGCACTTTTTAAAAGACACTGAAGGAAACCTTTGTGATGTTCAGATGTGTCTAACGCTGAAACAAGCTTACCAGACCTGATCCAACAACTACTGCATTATAGTATGACCTAGTGCTACAAGGAGGTTAATTATTTAATAAATGGTTGAATCACTGAAGTTTATAAAAATAGATTTTACATCCTTCACTGTCACTACTTCATACCTTCATATATCAAAACACCTAAAACAAAAAAATCTTTAAGGGCACCACTTCTCGGAGTAGCAGCCCAAATAGATGTGTAGACCAGAACTTCAAGATTAATTAGGAAGCCAACAGGCATTTCAGAAACTGACAAACTGCTGCACAATTCATTACTTTTTCCAACTGCATTCTTTCCAAGAATACAGAATCTAGATCCAGAAGACACAAATATGACACATTAGCAAAGCTTGGTGTCTTTGGAAGGAATTAAACTACAATGAAAAGTCACCTAATCCATTCAGAAGGCACATACAATTTAGGATAGCTACATAAAGCATGAGGTCAGAATGTTATAATCTCAAATAAATGAGCAGCTATAGGAACACTTATTCATACTTCTAGAAGGACACAGCATATCTGACCTTCAAACTGGCATCCACTGGCCTAAGCCAGTGATGAGCTACTAGGAAAGTTTCATATCCATTGCAGTGTACAAATTCCATGTGTAAAACATCAGCAACTTAAATTTCATGTTATCAGAGCACAATATTTGATGTAGTCCCCCAAACATGTTTTGTACTTAACAAACTGTAAACATGTCTATGCAGATTTTAACTTCGCAGTCTACCTAGACTGCCAAGTTTCATCTGGTATGTGTTGGCCAAAATCTGTCACACTAAACAAGCATTGCATAATATGTCTCTCCGAGCCTCTGAGCTGGGCTCCACTTTCCTTAATTAGCAGACAAAAAACAAGGACTCAGAACAACTGTCAGGCATTTGTGGCTTTGGAGATGAGACTTGAAGATACGCTCTCATTTTTGCAAGTTGGTGAATTTAGGCAACTTTCTCTGTTAACAACCTCCACAGAATTCTCAAATGCAATTTCAGGCAAGAACAAAACTGCATTCATCTTTACTATAGAAGGAGGATAGTCAAAGCAAAAAGCATATTTATTCAATAAATCCTTTTATTCTGAGCTCAAACAGGTTTCTTTCTACAAAAGCATTGGAAATAACATGGCTTCTTGAGATGTACAAATTTTCATGCCAAATAAAAAGTATCAGTTGCTTTATGACCATCAGTATTACTCAATACTTAAGTGGCAGAGTTCAAAAGTTTTTGGCTTACTAACCTGCTTGACTTTAAACTCCACCAGAGATTATACACGCCTATATTGGATTATTCTTCTGATTTCTAACAAGTCTTCATATCCCATAATTGTCTTCTACTTTGTAAAACGGTACGGCATTATTTCCACCTAATGGGTCATTTTCTTCAGGGCAAGCGGTAAATGACCTATCAGATAAAAAATAATTATATCTTCATGATTCTTTTTCCATGTCAAAGGAACGATCAGGAAGAAACTTAGCAGTGGCAGTTTTAAGTTCATAGCCACCACGTTAAATTACACAAGAAACAGTGTGGAAATGTTTACATCACATGCAACCTTTTATTTTGACCCTATTTATGTGGAGCAATAAGGTGCTTTCCATGAGCATTTGCCATGTGTATTCCACACTGCTTCGGAGTTGAGGTCCTTCTTTCCTGTTCTACTGCAAGCACCCTCAAAGAGTGAGGGAAAGGCACCCTTTAACATTTGCACACACAGACAGAGCCAGCAAACACTGACAGGTATCTACAAAAGCCAACACAAACATTTGCTACAGCTGACAGATCATATCAGATTTTAACTGGAACAGTAAAAATGCTTTGTGTGAGCCATGCCAAGCTTTATCCCAGTTGTGGGCAGCTAGAGGGAACACGTTACATGTGTCTTAACAAGTACTTTTCTTCAGCAGTTCTTTCAGAAGTCAGCCAGCCTGTTTTTACTTGGCTTTTCCTAGAATAATCTATCAATAGCATTGTCAGGCTGGGAACAGACATGCCTTTCTTCAGTTTAAAAGTAAAGGGACACAAGAATAAAGCAGAGGCCAAGAAGCTGTTGGATCATCAATTGTACATATAATTAAAACTAAGCATTACAATCATCCTGAGGGATTTTTCCAATTTAAAAACTACTCTAGCCCAAATAGCCTTGGAAGGGAAACAAAGACCTTCAACCCTTTGTTTTTGTGAAGATATTTTTAGTAAAGATTGATTTGTGAGATATCACGATAATAATAAAAGCTAGAGATATCTTAGAAGAGCATGCTTTATTTACTTTCCCCATACCTGTATCATGTAAATTTGTTTAATCTCCTAACTCTTCAGCACTTATTACAGATACACTGAAAAGCAAATGCTATGTGTGGATCCCAGACCTCACTTCCAGGAGTACCTCCAAATTGTAAGAAACTGACAATTTAATTTTAAAGAGCACGAACACTGTGAGAAACACCAGCAGGCAGATCACCCCTAGTGAGCATGGCATCATATAAGGGATTTCATTCTTTGTGGGCCAAAGTATCCTGTATTCCTGATTGCACCTTTAGCTTTTCCAGACTGTCTAGCTTATAGCCTTGTGCCAGGTATGTCCATGTGGTCCACAAAATAATACCACACAAGCTCCTCCTGTCATACATGCTAGCAACCTCTTTCCAGCCTCTCCCCTTTTCAGGTACATCTAACACCTGGTTTACCATTTTGTTTAGCTGCTGACTGTTAGATTGACATACAGCATGTGGCAGTCATTTCACATGTAACACAGCAAAAGCCTGTCTCACCTCCACAGCAACATGCAGAGAGGTGCCTGGGTGAAAGATAAGGGTGATTTCCGGCCTACCCATTTTTTCCCCTCCTTCTTTTCCCCATTGTCTCATGCTCCTGTTCAAACAGTACCAGTCAAATACACTGCAAAATGTGCTTGTGCAGTCAAATGCACAAGCAAAAACATACATGGGAGCTAGCTGTGGCTGATACTCATGTCATCACACATGCATGGTTTTGACATTTTATCCTTAAACTACTACTTTCCATGTTTGCTCCAAGGACAGTGATGCCAATGCACTGTAAGAGGTCAAAGGGTTGAGCAGTGGCTCAGTCCCGGCAGACACATATAGCCCAGGACGTGATCAGAGCTTCATCACAGCTGTTACCCCTTGGGTTGTCAGCACTGGCAAGTCTTGAACCGACCCCACCTCTGTCCCATGCAGCCATCAGCCCATCTCCTGCCACGATAGCCAGGCATTCACCTGTGTCTCAGGCTACCTCTGCAGAAAGAGTTTATCACCAGCCTGATTTTGTTCTGGCAGGCTCCTAGGGACAGCTAGGAGAGCTGACTAGGGTAAAAGAAACAGGCTCTTGAGTTTATTCAGAGAGTATCTCCAACATTTTCATAACTCGTGTTACACAGGGAGTCATGTCCACTTCACCTTCTTGCTATTTGGGTTTTCCTAAAACACTATTTTAAAGGAAATAGCAAACTGCCATATTTATGATGTTCAATTCCTGACTGTGGTGGGGCAAGTTAATCACAAAGTGCTCCCACAAAGTGTTTATGGAGGGGAAACACTGTAGCCTTCTACTTCCCTATGTCCATGGATCATGTAGACAACCTGGGAAAGGAAGGTTGTTATACCCCAGCTCCCTGTGAACACCAGTCACCTTATCATTCATATGGAACCGGCTCCTTCTCAGCATTCTCAAGCTGGCACACCATGGCATGCAATCCTGATGCACACCCTGTACTGAAAAGGGAGGGAAGGAATCCTGAGTAATTAATAAGTTTGTTTACCAATTGGTCTGGCCTTTGTGTGCTCCTCCTGGTTCTTTCTAAGGCACTCATCCAAGCTGTGCTCCATGGCTTAGTAGCCATGACTCCAACCTCAACAGTCCTGAGCACTTTTCACTTTTCTGGACCTGGAAGATTTTTTAAATGCTCCTAGAAAAGGGAGAAGAATTAATTAGCACCAGAAGGACCTGGCAGGTAGGTATCCCACTGAAGTCAGAGAGCCAAGGGATGGAAGCAAGCATCCCATTTGACTCTCTACAGATACTCCTCAGGGAAATGCCTTGTTCACCCTCTGAAGCTTCTGTTGGAAACACCTCCTGGGCAGGGAGCAGAAGGCTGCCCTGTCTTGCTCTGACCACATCAATTTCTTGACTGCCTGGGTAGATCTCCATCTTGGATTTAGACAAGCTTCAAATGTCACTTTATGATGTAAGTTTTCTTGGTGGGCTTCTAGGTAATTTGCCTGCCAAAAGTTACTGATAATGGAGGGCTTCTTTGCAGGGCAGTGGCTAAGAAGACTTCTTTTGACAGAGTCAGTGAGAGGCAGATTTCCAGCAGTGTAAGCTTGATTTGAGCACGTGGCCAAAGGTTATTCTAGGATCCTTGCTCAGGTGGAGTCTAACTGGTGGTGTTGACAGTGGTGCCACACACCGTTATATCTTCATATTGTTCTTTATGCAATCCAGTTTCAAGGTCAAATACTCACAATGTTGTAGTTCAAACTCTTTCAGTAATGTTGGCTTTCAGTCACATACACACTGCTGGATCCACTGAAATACTGCTTATGAGACAGGCCTGGGTTTTTTAACAATTTTCCAACCTGCTCATAGAGCACCAATTTGTGCTGCAGTGAGGCAGCAGGAGAGGCTGCCTCTGTCAAGGGCTTATGGTCACTGGCAGCCATGAGATTAATGGAGTTCTCCATATCACACAGAGACCTTGAGTCCTATTTTTTATGGGTACATCCTCTGTTTACCCTTTCCAAGGGCTAAAAGCCAAGGGTTCTGCATTTTTACAAGAGTAAAGATATTTTTTTCCTTTTACAAGAATAAGCACATTTGGTATTTACTTTGTATATTGTCTCCTTGAGACTCTTCCCTAGAACTTCTTTCCTAGAAGCATACAAACCCAGGAAGTTTCCATGTCTTCTGTTTGACAAACTACATGGAACGGTGAGCTCTGATTATAGCTGTTGCCAGTGAGGAGAAGAGGTTTACATGCCAGTGAAACAGAGGTGACAGCAGTTTTAGCTTGTGCCCCAGGAGCTGCAGCTAGAGGAATTTGTCTGTACGGGTCCTGAATGCCTCACTCCAGACATACGGAACCAAATGTTTTGAGGTTTTGACCTGCTAGTTACATACGAATAAGCACTGGGGATGACTTTTTGCTCAGGTTCAAAAGCTGGGTTACGATCAACGCTGACCAAACAAGGCCCTTATTAGCAGGAATATTGAGTTGGGGCAGGACCTGTGCAAGAAGGACGCCACATGGATTTGATATTGGTATTTTGCTCAGGAGTAACCCAAGTGCAGCTGCACCAGCAGTACCAGAAGTGCATTGAGAGATCATAACAGAAATGTGAGAACCCCATGGCACAGGGATCTCTTTCTAGGGTGTTCCTCAGAAGCATATAAGCTGAAGACAGTATATATGATACCATGATGTCTTCAAGACTCTGTCTCCATGGAAGAAGATCTGGCAGTTCTACCACCCCATAAAACCATGCCTATTTTACAGGACCAGTTTGACTAGCACATCCAAAGAGGCCCATGTCCTTCTCCTGCAACCCCTGTTCATCTCCTTAACTGTCGCAGTCACACAGTCTTACCTAGACACAGCATTAGCTGCCTTGCTCACAGCCATGCCCTAATCTTACCCATACACAATAAAAAAAGGCACTAAATTGTATCATCTGGGTCAGACAAGATAACAGACAACACTGGGTGTGACACACACTAAAAATGCCACAGCACCCATATAAAAATACATCAAATAAAACAGGTGCCAAAATGCCCATGAAATGGCCTGTGAATTACTAACAACTTGCTTTTCCTTTCCAATGGTCCAGAAATGGGCCCAGAAGTCAAACAAATAAACCAGGAATAAGAAATAAGAGCTGTACGGTATATTTCTTCAACATTTCTAGAGAGGAAGGGGCTAGAAACTGTTGAGTCAGGAAAACTTTATTATTGATTTAATAATAAAAATGAAGTAACCTTCATCAGCTATGTCTGTTATTGCTGTTGTTCCTGCAAAATTAAATGCTTTTTTTTTTTTTTAAAGGAATCTACCTTGAAAAAGACTCAAATCTTCAATGCACAGTGGGTCATTCTAGAGTATGTTTCTGAAATCAGAACAGATTATTAAGGGCTGATTAATTAGACAGTATTAACTATGGTGTGAGGCAGAGAGAGTCTGGACATCCATGTTTAGCTTTGGTCCTATACTGTAAGTTTGAAAAATGTGAGTGTTGAACAATTTCTGAATGACATTTAAAAAAAAATTTAAAAGCTACTATTGACCACTCATTGCTTCCTTTTAGTTTTAGAGTTTACATCATTATTTGATCCATTTTTTCGGTTAGAACATTCACACCATTTCAGGTCATCTGCCATCTTTGAAAGCCAGTATTGTTACCTGTGCTGAAAGAGAGAACAAAAATGAAAGACACTGAAAGCCTCAAACACCACAGAACAAGCACACACATATCCCATTGACAGTTTCACAGTCAGCTCTTTAAAACGGTTACAATGAAACTAAAAACACAGCACCTGCACGCTGTTCTTATAAAATACATTTCCTAGGTCTTAATGTAATATTTAAGTTTACATTCTCTGTCAAAAAAGAAATTTAAGTCTGAACATGCACCCACTGTTTTATTTGTCGGGTGATGCTTATTGGGTTAATTGCATTAACACCCCATATTTTAATTGTAATTTTGCTTAACTGCCCCTTCCCACTCTAACTACACGCAGATCCCACACTCACTGCAAACAAGGGAGAAAGGCACATTTGTGCTGAGGATCTTCAAAGACAGAGATACATTTGGAATTATTCTGGGGTAACTCCAGACAGCAGCAAAATAAATGTCAGGAGTCAAAGTGGAGATGCTCCATTTTCACCTGAGCTTCAAATTTTCAAACAATTCTTTTGCTTAAAAATAAGCATGCAAGTTAGGCTTGCTGAAATCAGGGTTAAGCAGGCACATGCTTGCAGGATTAGTCCCACAAAGTCCACATTTACAATAAGACATCCCTGTTTTAAACAATTTCTTTGTATTAATTGTTGTTTTTTGTTTTTTTTTTTTCTGGTTTTGGTTCATTTAGGCATTTTTTTAATCATTTTAAGAACAAATTTCCTCTTCAAGACAGCTTACTACCATGCAATAAAAGGCAGCTCCTTGGTGGTTAAGAGTGCATTTCATGAGGTTTATTTAAGTGCATGGATTTGAACATGCTGTTTGACCAAGCGAGTCAAATAAAAGTTGTCAAGACTGGGAAGGCACGGTTAGCAAAAGAAAAAAATACCTGAAGCTCACAGAAGTCATCACATTTCATAGAATCATAGAATCATAGAATAGTTAGGGTTGGAAAGGACCTTAAGATCATCAAGTTCCAACCCCCCTGAGAGGGGCAGGGACACCTCACACTAAACCATCTCACCCAAGGCCTCGTCCAACCTGGCCTTTAACACTGACAGGGATGGAGCATTCACAACCTCTCTGGGCAACCTATTCCAGTGCCTCACCAACCTAGCAGTAAAGAATTTCCTCCTTATATCCAAACTTCCCCTGTTTAAGTTTTAACCCATTACCCCTTGTCCTATCACTACAGTCCCTAATGAAGAGTCCATTCCCAGCATCCCTATAGGCTCCCCCTTCAGATACTGGAAGGCTGCTATGAGGTCTCCACGCAGCCTTCTCTTCTCCAGGCTGAACAGCCCCAACTTTCTCAGCCTATCTTCATATGGGAGGTGCTCCAGTCCCCTGATCATTCTCGTGGCCCTCCTCTGGACTTTAAGTTTGTTTTCACACTTGGAGAAATAAGTCTTTTTGTTATGCATGAAAGACACAGAATATAATTTCCTAAAATTAGCATTTATTCAGAGAAGGGATTTAAAAAAGAAATTTTAAAATAATGTCTTTGATAGAAAAAAAAGTCTTTCAATGACTTTATTAACAGACTTAAACTCTTCATCAGAATGGCTGCAATGGGACACCTACACTTATTAATATTTGTATTAATAATAATAATAAATTAATAATAATTAATATCCATCCAAAGCAAAGATAAAATAGCCATTAGAATCTTGCTATATATTTCCAAGATTTGAGACCTGAAATGTATTCCTTGGGTAGACTCTGGTTCTACAAAACTGCAACTATTTACTCCCCGGCACAGTGGCTTCACTGAAGAAGTTGCTGTCACTTCCTAGGGTGACCCTCTGCCTGCTTTAAAAATCAGGGGAAACTTCTTTCGTAAAAAGTAGATGGAAAAAGGAGAAGAAAGAAATGGAGTAATACTTCAGGGTCAGTTCACCATGCGTATTACTCACCAAACATTTTTTCTCAAGGTAAATACTGGGAGTGGAGAGGGAGAGTGAAAAGTAAAAGGAAAATTCAACGAATGTCGTTTTGTACTTGTACATGTAGGATTGTGAAAAAGAGCCACCACTAAAAGAGTTCACAGAAATCATAAAATATAATTGATTATAATTTGGGAAAAACTCCTAAAAGCACAGCACCAAAACAAAAAAAATCTCCATGACCCTGAAATGCAATGACATTTTTGTAATTTCAATATGGGTGACAATCTGCACATACCAAACCTCCCCCCTCTCTGAAGCTGCACTTTTTTAAACAGGAAAAGGAAAAGAAAATTCACCGAAAGCCACCCCCCACAAGCCCTTCTTCCTTCTGTGTCTCACTACAGCACAAGCAGGATTTTCATGATTTGTCCCAGCTGATATATTCATTTCTCCCACATTCAGAGCCTCAACTGAGGAACTGAAACAGACAACAACAAGTTCAAAAACCTCCACTCAGTGAAGAGGAAAGCCTCACCAAAGCCTCTCATTGCCATGGATTTGATCTGAGCAGCTGATGTGACCCACAGGCACTGTAAGGCTGGGTAGTGGGCACACCCCAGGCACCAACAAATGAAGACCAGAAACAGCTCTCATGCCCGATGGACACTTCCCAGGTGCCTGCCAAATAAGATGGCAAGGGCTGTTTGTTGCCCCTCGGGTTGAGTGAGCTGACCTACAAGCTGGAAGCCCAGAGGGGTACAAACCTCCTCACACCACCAGCCCGTCACAGGCAAAGCCTGAGCAATGGACCAGGCTCTCAGATGTATTCATGGCCTGGAATGTGGATAATGCCCTTGGCAGCTAGGAATGAGGAGCCTGATTCCTGCTACTACTGCCTTATACCACACCATCTCCTTAACACTGGTTGTGCTGCTTCTAGGAAACTCCCAACAGTTTATCAGAATACTTTATTTGCCATGTTGTTCATGATAGAATCTTTATTGGCATCTTCCTATATTGCAAGACAGGAAGATAAAATAATTACTGCTTTCTATTGAAGGAATAAACTTTTCCACAGCTTGATAACAAAAATTTCGTGTGAGCTTCCCATGCTTCTGCAATTTTTATCTTAATAGTTTTCTGGTGGTTTTTTTTTTTTTTTTTTTTTTTATTTCTTAACCTTGGAAAATTATGCTGAATTATAAAAAGTAAAATAAGCTAATAAAACCCAGAGATATATAAATTACATTTGAGTGAACAGAAGATATAATTCTCCTTTAAAAAACAGCCTATTGGTTCATGGTTTTGTTCAGCACACACACCAATGACAGGACAAATGATTCAGGAAAAAGTGGCAACCATCATTCAACAAAATGGGTGTTCTAGTGCAAAGACAAAATCAGGTCCCTTGGGCTTGCTTAAATATGATAGAAGATTAGAACTTCTGAGACCTGAGTATCACAAACAGGAGGTTTGGATGCACAATAAACTTAGCTCCGAATCCCAGTTAAGTAGGGATCCTCCTGTGGTTTGGGGTTTTTCTTTTTAGAAAGTGGGTAGGAAGGAATATGTCTCTTCTTCTTCCCATCCCCCACAGTTAGATGAAAATAATTTAAGGACTAGACATATTTATTCTTAAAAATAAGAACATTGTAACAGTGGCCACACTCCCCTGAGGCCCACCAGTTTGCAACAGCCTCAGCACGCACATTTTACTCCGAAATCAAATAAAAAATTTATAACTTCTCAACTAATTTTATCCAGTAATGCATTCACTAATGGCTCTGTAAGTCTGCAAACAGCCTGAAGGAAAACCTAAAGCCACGAGTAAAAGACCTTTTCAAGCTGACAAGCCACAGCTGCGGAAAGTCAGCAACATTCCCAGAAGTGCTTAGTCTTTTCAAAACCTGAAATTAGCAACAAATCCTGTTCTTTGCAGTCATGTACCTACCCAGGAATACTGATAGTAAGGTGGAGGTTAATATGCAATACCAAAATACCAATATGCAATACCAAAATGCAATATCAAAACTGCTTCTCTAGCAATAAATTTGACCAGGTCAGGAGACAATTGGAACTTTAAATATAAACTTGTTTAGTGAACCTATCCTTGGAAAATATACTGAAAATAATCATGGACTATGTTCAAAATAAATAAATAGATCGATGAATGATAGCCAAATAGATAAAATTACTGGTGCCTTTCAGTTGCAGCTATGCAATCTGCAGTACCATATTTCTGAAACCAGTGTGGAAGGGAAAACAGCAAACATTTGCACTAATGCCCTGTACTAGACTACATCTTTCCAGAAGTCACGTATTTGTAATTTTGCTTAGTCAAATTATTTACATGGTAAAGCTAACATATCTCTTAGTAAAACAGACAGCCCTATAAATTGTCAAGGTATTAAAGAGAAGCGAGACACCTAACATCTAGGAAATGCTATAGAAATATTCCAGTTTCATTCTCTCCCCAAAGGTTTTACACTCCTACACAGTCAAGCTGCAGCTTAACTCAGCTCCGGAGGGAGAGCTCACTAGAGCCTGGCATCAACTGCTTTTCATAATATGGGCAAACCAGTAGCAGCCACTTGGACTAGGTAGGTCTCAGACTGAATAAAATTTTATGCCTTCAAAATGCCTTTCATAAGTTCTTGAGTAAAATGGGCTGTTCAGATGATATTCATATAATCAGTTCTAAATTCCTTCTTTTAATATTTCAAATTCTTGGTGTTCAGTTTCTTCTTTAAAAACCAGGCAATTACATCTGTTGAATATAGTTTTCTGAAGACTTGCATTTGAACTTTCTGTACATAATCTTTTCAGAAAAAAAAATATTAAATTGCTAAAAGAAATACTTTGAAAACAAAATGCACAGAATGACTTAAGATATTGTAAAAAGCACATAAAAGATACAGTCAACGCTTGAATATTTAAGCACCCTCCACACAAAAATACATCAAGTAACATTTATATCATAAATCTATGCCACAGTCAGGGTTAGGTTACACAACGGGGAATGATTGGGATCTAAATACAATGAGGGCTAAGATCACACCAAGACCCTAAAGAAAAGATGACAACTCCTGTTAGCAGTCCAACATCACTTTTCAGAGTCATGCTCCCGTTAATATGTAAAGCTACCACACTGGCTTCTTCCATCAATCACACTGTAAATTGAAGAAATTATCAGTCCTCCGGATGTTTCAGCTAGAAAACAAGCATAACCAAACAGCTAAGGGAGTTTTCCTTTAGTTTTACATCCTGACAATTTACTAGCATCTGCATAAAATACCTCATTTTGTGAGCACACATGTGCTGTCATTAGAAATCGGAAGAACCATTTGCCTAGAAGTAAAGTTGATCTTGTGGTAGTGGTTTTGCATGACTGCATCTTTACCGGGCAGCTTTTTCAAATCTTTTGAGTTTTGAAACTGATGTTTTTTGACTGCCAGATCCCAAAACCACCTAATCTTAAATATGTTTGTATTACACCAGGTGCAATTCCCCCAAAGAGTCCCATACCATTCTCTGCCCTGCACACACCAGCAAATCCAAATGTGCACAGAGGGATGTTTTCAGCCAATATCTGGCAGAAGACGGAAAAGAAAATAATAAAATAAAAAAAAAAAAGGAAAACTTAAGAACATCAAAAAACTAGATCATGTAGCTACTAGTGAGGCAAAATCCCTGTCCAGATTAAAGATCTGAGCCATCCATTACATCCAGCCTGGCACATAGCAAGGACAGGTGCTTGCTCTTGTCTGGAGCAGTGTAGATATTGATCGCTGTGCCTTACCCAACAGAATAGTAGTGATGTGAAATTACTACTAAAGTCAACTGGTCAAAGCTGAACAGGCAGGAAACACCCTCGCTCTTGATCTGTCAGAATACTTCTGGAGAGAATCTGGAAAGTTTTGTTTTTCCTCAGAATAAAACTAACAAGACATGTACACCCAATCCAAAACAGTCTAGTCCAAAGACGAGTGAAGAGAGCTAAGTACCTCCTTGTACATGAATGAAGTGGCACAGTTCCAGTACAAAGAAAAGAAACTAAACCATCCTGAGGAGCCAGCTGACATCCTGAGCCCATTCCATATGTTTGCTCCTTGATATACGCACCCATTTCTCCCCCACACTTGGAAGAGCACCTCTGTGAGAAGGGACAGGGGTTCTGGAATCAGCTCTCTGCTCACATGGAGCTGCAAAAGTGATGTCAAAGTCAAAACTCAAAAAGTATGTTGGGCGGAAGAGGTGAAAGGGATGCTACAAAGTCATTTCATACACTATTTTATTCCAAGCCTTTTCACCTGCAACAAAGCACCAGGTTTTGCATCCTGAATTCACCTAGAAAACCACATCTGGCTGCAGCTCTGTCGTTTAGAACACGAGCTTCTACACTAAAACACCTTTCTGAGCCATTCGCTATCCAATCCTCTTAGGTTTCTCAAGACGATGTAAGCCAGTACCATACCCCAGGTGGGGGGCGAAGTCTGCAGAAAACCAACAACCTTGCGCTGGTGACCTGATCCAGCAGCCGGAGGTAACCTTCTACCTGAGCGGTCCCAGCTCCCCCTGCCCCCCGAGGGTCAGCTGAGAGCACGACAGGGTGCTCAGACACCAACTGTCTCTCCTCCGCAACAATGGCTCCGCAGCACGGCTGTGTTGGGTGGTTTCTTATTTGAGTTTTGTGGTAGGGGTTTTTTTTATTTGTGTTTTTTTCAGGATTTCCTCCCCGCGGATGAGCGGCTCTTTCCACGCACACTGCCAAGGTCCATCCTTCCCTCCCTGGCCGCTCACACGGCACTGGGCGTGTAGCCGGGGCTCTATGTAACCCCCGCCGGCACGGCACGGCCCCGCCACAGCCACTCCTAGCCGCCCGCGGGGATCCCGTCGGCGCCCGCCGCTGCCTCTCTCCCCTGGGTGCGCCCCGGCCCCGCTGGCGGTCCTTGCCGCCCGGCCCGGGTCCTCGCCCACCTTCCTCCGTGGCGGACGGGGATGCCTCCTCCTTCGGCGGCTGGCCACCCTCCCGCCGCGCCGCGCTGAGGCCACGGACCGCCGGCCCGTCGGGGAGCACCGCGCCTGCCGGCGGAGGAGAAAGTGAAACTACCTGTCGGCGGCGGAAGCCCCATGAGACTGGCACAGCCCGGCCGCCCCGCAGCCGCCGCTGACAGCGCCGCGCCCCCCGCCGGCAGGCGGGCGGCGGGGGCCGCCGTGTCCCGCCGGGCCGCCGCGGCTCCTCTCGCCCCCTTGCGCGTTGCCCCGCCGGCCGCAGGCACCATGGGCGAGGCGGCGCCGCCACCATGACCGCGGAGCCGCCGGCGCAGCTCCCTGCCTCCCCCCCAGCGGACCATGTTCCATGGTAAGGAGCGCGCACCGACCGCATCGCGCCGACCGCGCCGCTCCGCGGGCAGCAGGCATAGCCGCGGGGCGCCAGTTGTACCTGCGCCCGGGCTGGGCTGGGCTCTGCCGCGCCGCTCCGCGCCTCCGGCAACGCCGTCTCCTTAACGTCTCCAAGTTGACGACCCCGCCGCCTCTCCTGCTGTGCCGGCGAGTTGCCTCCTGGTGCCCTTTTAAACCCGCGGTGACGGCCGCGGAAATTCCCAGTTTTGCTTTTTTTTTCTTTTCCGTTGTCCACTTAGAATGAAAGTAAAAGCGCCCGGTTCCCATCCCGTCCGCTGCGGGAAGCGGGACCTGGGACTGGCGGAGGCAGCGGGACACTGTGGGACAGGCGAGCGGCTCAGAAGCATTGCTTTGCTCCGTGCCGCGCTGCCCACCGCAGCCACCTGTGCGCCCGGCTGAGGTACCGCGCAGCGCCGGGGATGCGTCGCCCTGGGGCCAGCGGAGCCCCGTGTCCTCCCCCGGCTGGAGCGACACCTTGAACGGGTTCAGCGGGGCGGAGGGAGGACAACTGCGTGTGAACCGCGCCCCGCGGACTGCGGAGCGCGGCGCAGCGCAGCACAGCGGGGCCAGGCAGCCGAAGCAGCTGGAGGTTCGGAGCGGGGTGGAAGCGACCCCGCAACTGGGGGCGGCCGGGAGCACGCCTCGGGTGCGTCTGGGGCGCTGCTTCAGGCTCCTTGCACGGGAGGGGGGGGGGGGGGGGTTAATCAAAACCTCCAAAGGGGCTTTTTTCTATTTGGAAATACTGGAATACTGACTGTAACTGGCTCTTCTGGGAGAACTTCAGGGATTTTCCAGATACAGCTTACGAGTTTTCAGGAGTTTACCGAAGGGATTGGGTATTACCAGGAATGTGCTCGTTCTTTCTTTTGAACTGCTGGTTGTATGGAGCGCTATCAATACCACTTCTTTTGACGACGTCCAGCTTTGAGCAAATCCCTTTCAATTTCCAGTTGAAAGCTCCTGGAACTTTTTATGACACTCATCTAATGGGTTCCAGAGGACTCGTTTAGGAACAAGTTTCATCGTGATCCTTCAATGGGTCAAGGGGATTAAAGGAGTGTGCAACATCTCTTTCAGAATTACCTGCTTTGATTCTGTATTTCCCTCATTTAAAAAAGTGTCACCATCTGTACAGTACAGAGAAAGCAAAAATGAACAGAAGTGACTTTGCAGTTTTCAGCTGTTATCTCCACTTGTTGCTGGGCAGAAGCAGTTCGAAGTGGTGCAGTCTGTTAGACTGATTTACATTTAGAAAGTTGTTATTTGTGTCTTTTAAAGAGTATTTTTGAAGCAGCAGATCCGAGTTGCTAATGTCACTGTTCTTTAGAAACAGGCACTGCTGTTCTTTCTTTTTTTTTTTGGCCCTGAGATCAAGAGACACAGCAGCATATAGGGAAAATGTCCTGTAACTGAGTTCTTGCTTTTTTTTTTTTTTTAAGAAAACTTCTTCTAAAATATGAAATCTCAGTCCTACAACTTAATAATTTGCTCAGCACAGATATAGTTAGCATGGAGATTTACAAAGGTAAAGCTCTATGGAAGGTCAGGCTCTTGGAGCTTGAAGATGATCGTAAATTTGCCTTGCCGATCTTTTATATTTATTACATGTAGGATCTAGTTAGGATTCATTTAGCTCCTTCAGGTTAGATTTTTTGAGATAGCAATAGACCCTGGTTGATCAGTATATGAAAAGATGTAAATGTCATTTAATATGTACTGAACTGCTCTTGTTGTAATCCAGCCTTTTTCAGATCTATCTTTCGGGTTCTGCCACTGCTCCTTGTTCTGTCTCCAGTGAATTCATCTAGTTGTGCAATGGGAAATAGAACAACAGAAATACGTGTGAAGTATGAGAATATACTAAGCCATGACATCCGTGAGCTGGTGGGTAATAGCTCTTGGGCTTTCAAAAAATGTTGAGAATTTTTAGATGCTAGCAAATAATAATAATAAAAAAGCTGTAATGTTAACATACAATAAATGACCAGTTTAAGATCACACATTATCACATTGTGGAATGCTGGTGGGTATGACGATGCTGTCTGTCTGCATGTACAAATACTGTGATACCGGTATTTGTGCCTGTGCATTATCTAGTTAGACACATGTACTATTTGGCCAGAAATAGTCTAATATATTACATTTAAAAGTACTCTTTTCTGAATTAATCTCTGTTTACATCTTATCAAAAGGAGAAAGGATTACACAAGCTGTATTTTGTTCTACTAATGGTAGACTGCTTGACTGAAGTTCTGTGGTGTCCATTGAATACAAATGCACAGAGGCACAAAATTCATGCAACCATGGAAGTTTATTTGTATTTTCTCTATTAATGTATCATGTTCAGTCAACAAAGAATCAACCTTTCTAGATGGCAGCAGAGAAAATTTTCAGTTGTAAATCTTTAGCTTTATCAGCCACATTTATTACAGCTATGAAAACGGTATCATAACAGTTTACCAATCCATGGCCAAAACCTACCTTCCAACTCTTCACCATGAATTACTAACAATTAAATTACCTGTCAAGAACACTTTCATGGGAGAAAGCACGTTCCATACCTAGATTAGCAGAGGCACTTTCTATGAAAATGGGATTTTTCTGCCATTAGTCACTTAAATGAGAACTAACCATTCTCTTGCAGTCCTAAATCAAGATCTATTTGCATGAAATACAAGTGATACACGGTGCTTTTCCAAAGGAGAAGTCAGGAGCTGTTGTATTTCTTCACACTTAAGATCCACCACCATCCTGAGCATTATGGCAGTGGTTTCCAACCTTTCTCTACCAAAACACATCAGCTCTTCATCTGGAAGCAAAATACCTTTAGGGACAGGGAATGATCATTTAATCTCCAAAAACATTCTAATCACTTTGTGTTTGTTGAGATTATGAAATAAGAACTGTACTTCTCCATCGATAAATGACCTTATCCTGAACAAGGTACCAAAGTTGGGGAAAATGTTCATGGCCATATTAGAAAAGATAAGTATCCTCTTTAGTTTGTTATCTTATTTCTGACAAAGGCTGCCCAATTGCAGGATGAAGCTTGATATACTCAGTGCCCCAGGGATTCAAGGATTTGAATGGAGAAATGTCATTCTTCCAAACACCTTTGATTATCTATTTTTAATTGTAATAAATCACAAAATCACAGAATACCAGGTTGGTGGTGATCTCAAATAATCAGGTCTAACCCTTCTAGGCAAAGCATGACCTAGACTAGATGCCTCAGTATCCTATCCAGGCAAATCTTAAAAGTGACCAATGTTGAGGAATCCACCATGTCCCTGGGGAGATGATTCCAATGTTGATCTCATTGTGAAAAATTTTCCTGTGTTCAGTCAGAATCTCCCCAGGAATAACTTGTGCCCAGTACTCATCCTCTTTTCCATGTGACTCCCTGTAGAAAGGGAATCTCTGTCTTTGTAGCCACCCTTTAAGTGCTGGAACATGGTGGTAATGTTTCCTCTGAGCCATTTTTTCTCCAAGTTGAACAAGCCCAGCTCTCTCATCCTTTCCTCACATGGCAGGCTTTCCAGTTCTTTGACCATTCTGTGGCACTTCTCTGGATCCTCTCCAGCCTGTCCACGTCTTTTTTTGTATATAGGGACCAAAACTGAACACAGTATTCCAGGTAAGGTTTTTTTAGGAGATAGAGATTTTTAGGAAACTGTATGAGACCTAAAATGGTTATCCAAATTAACTAACTAACTAACTGTCTAACTAACTAACTAACTAACTAAATAAACTGTAATTAATTGATGTGTGTCAAAGGTAATGGGAAGGTAATGAGCTCTGAAGATTTTACTTCATAGAATAGGCATGCATAGCACCTACTCTGCCAGTTTCTTAATTTTCCTGTCTTTATTTTTTCTCAGTTTAGGAGAGATTCATTCCCCTTCTGTGTAAAAGCAGTGTATAGTCTTGTCACTATAACTTAGCAGCAGATATTATGGACAGTGCTGTTTGGGTGCTAGAACTGCCCACCAGGCACGTTGCTGCAATTGCAGAGCCTAACTCAGGAACCTTCAGCGCCTCAGCCCGATGTCTGGAGGCAGCTATGGAGGTAACTAGTGGGTTATATACTTGACCTCCATAAGTTCATTTGATTTTCACTAATGCCTTTTCTGAGGCCAGGATTTCCCTTTGGTTGCTTTAGTCACAGACAATAAACTTTCTTCAAAAATGGTTACTGTGTGTTAAAGATATTCTGAGGGAGTCAGTGAGAATGAGTAAATCCCTTAGCAGTGAGCAAATGAAGCCACAGGTATACAGGGTTTAGGGTGATTATTTATTTATTTATTTGATTGTTTCTAAATCTTGGTGCTTTGTGACTGCAACAAACCTTCATTCCGTTCTGGTACAAGCAAGGATGTGCATTATCTCCCATATTTATTTATTTTTTTTTTCATTGAGTATTCGACTCCCTTAATTCTTGGTTTTGAAAGCACTTCAAGGATGAAGTTCTGTTCATCTTGGGTGAATTTCTGAAATACAGACAACATTACCTAAAAAAATCTGCAGAAAATCTTTTAGAACTAGACTGTCTAATGTGTGTCTAATGCATGTCTAAGTGAGGAGATCTAACACAATATTGCTATGAGCTGCTTGTTTTAAACTCTTTCTGGTTGCATTAGGCTATCTAGATACAGGCTGAAGAAGAAAGCAAAGGAATTTTGTTGAGTTCAGTTGTCATCTTGATGTCATCTTGATGACAAGTGTGGAAGTAGAAGAAAAAAGCCACAGAGAATAAACTGTTGATAAAAGACTGGTCGCAAAAAGGCAACAAGTGATATTGCTTAGGATGTCTTCTGTTAGTGCATATGCCAAGTGCGTGCTACAATCTGTTTAGATGCCTGGGGCATGGATTTATTGACACAAACTTGACAAATACTGTATTTGACGTCTGTGTAAGATTTAAATATTCTTGTATGTTTTCAAATTCCAAAGAATCAAGTAATTTGATAGGATGTTAAGGTTTAAAATGAATAGATTTGCTCCAGTTCTTTACTCCTCAGTATGAGAGAAATATGGAAATACTGGAGAGAGTCCAGCAAAGGGCAATAGAGATGATCAAGGGACTGGAGCATCTGTCCAATAAAGAAAAGCTGAGAGAGCTGGGACCGTTCAGCCTGGAGAAGAGAAGACTTGGGATTTATCAATGACTATAAATCCATGCAGGGAGGGGGCAAAGAGGACAGAGCTGGGCTTTTCTCAGTGGTGCCCAGTGACAGGACCAGAGGCAATGGACACACACACTGAAACACAGTAGGTTCCCTCTTAACATCAGGAAACACTTTTTCACTGTGAGGGTGATCGAGCACTGGCACAGATCGCCCAGGGATGTTGCACAGTCTGCATCCCTGGAGATATTCCAAAACCATCTGGTTGTGGTCCCTACAAGAGGTGACCCTCTTTGAGCAGGGGAGCTGGACCAGATGACCTCCAGAGGTCCCTTCCCCCCTCAGCCATTCAATGACTCTGTATGAATCGGTAAATACCTGTAGAAATTGGGGCTGAATTAGGGTTTTCTTTGCTTGCAAAGGAAAAGCTCAGAGTAGTACACTGACCCCTGAGGAGATGGTGTGCTGACATCACCAGCTCTTACTGAGAAACTTGGCTCACTTGATTAAAAGTACTTCCATGTTTAAACATATATGATATTTTACAGGTAAATATGTCTGCAGAGTATCGTGACAGGTGCTGCAAGAATAAAAAACATGAAAATAGCAAAGTGTTTTTCTGCAATGATACTCAGGTAAAATTTAACTTCTCAAAATTTACTTTAGACTGTACAAACTCAAGTGGGTTCTTTGTACAGTCTGGTCCCTTAAAACTACATTGTGATAGAGACTAATGCTACCTCTTAATAGTCGAATCATGATATTTTTTTGAATTTGGAATCATAAAATTTGTCAAGTAAAATGATACTTTACAAATCAAAATATGAAGAATTCCATATCCAGAAAATGCTTTTTTGCCCCCTACTGTAAAGATTATTTTATATTTTTAATCCAGAATAGTACAGAAATCTTATTTCCTTAATTTATTTTGCCAACAGAAGTAAACATAAAAATTTCACATCTGTTTTAATTCTTCTACAGAAGTCCATATTAGCTAAGCTTTTCACTTCAGATCTGAAACACTTACTAGTAATTGTTTGGGCAGATTTCAAATGACAGCACAATTGGCAGCTCTTGCTGCAGATTTTATCATGACTTGGTAACAGGACTGACTCTAAAAGTAATTCAGTGCTTTCCAAACTGCATCGGCTGATTTCCTTATTCTATTATTATTACTACTAAAAATTGACACTTTAAATATTAGGAAGAGGTGGCAGGTAGGTCAGATTAGTCCTGTGTTTTATTGGAAAAGAATGGCACTATGAAAGCAAAATAAAGTAATGGCAACTAATGAAGCTTTTTTAGAAAAGACAGATCAACATTATAAAGAATTAAGGGTGCACAGACCTTTCAGGACACATTTTTCTTGCTCTCTTTACAGGAAATAGAAGCACTACAGAGTATGGCATGCAACATGCTCAGATTCTTTCATAAGCAAAAAATCAGCAAAGACTTTAGATGGAGAGCAGCATTAGTCTCATGTGGGACATTACAAGTTCTACAGTGCAAATGTGAAAGACACAAAAAAGAAAAGGTGAGTGGTAGTGAGAACCTGTAGTTTACTGTAAGCATGTGACTTATTAATTAGAGCTTTTCAACACAGACTATCACATCTACCTCTCAAAGGTACCGCTGTCATGAACATGTTACACGCATGATAAATTTTGCTCTTGTGTAGCATATATCTTGTAATAGACATTAAGCCCAGTGCAAAGACTGAGACAATGATCTGGAGGTCCAGAGTGAAGATGCATACCGTGGTTCAGTGCTGAAATGCCTGAGTTAATTCTCACATAGAAGACAAAGACCACTTGTGCGAAGAAGGACTTTTAACTTCTCTAGTGTATAAAATTATACTTTGTTACTTCTCATTGGGGTTTTACCGTAAGGTGAATGTGTGATTTGCTTTGTTTCATCAAACAATTAGTGGGAATTTCTCTCACTTCCATAATACCTTTGATCTTTATTTTAACCACAATATCTCAAACTCAACAGGAACAGCGGGATGTAAAAACATTTGTATTTTTGATCATTGGCAGACTCTGCTCTTTGATGTGTCACTCAAATCTAGTGACCTACAGAGAGGAGGAGCGTTCTTTTAAGTGTGGCTCACAGTTACCTGTTGAACACAAAAATATTGACCAACGTCAAAAAGCCTCTCCACAGGTAGCAAAGGATGTAATTCTTTATGACTGGCTTAAATAGTTGGATTGACAGCTGCATTTGACCCTTTCTTTTCTCCTTGAAGTGGAGAAACTTACAGTCCAGGACCAGATCTTCAGAGTAATGTTGGTGTCTACATTTTGTTTAGCCACCTATGGTGAGTCCAACATTTGCCTTACCATAAAAGTTATCCTAGTTACATCATAGAAGGCAAAGGGTTGTCACCTTTGAAACTCATGCCTAACTTTGTGGATGCTTGGTTTCATTTAAAAGCCAGTTAAAGTAATCTGGTACAAGTAATGAACAGTCACTGAATATGGACAAGAGCCACAGTCGTCTTCTCTTTGGGTGAGATCCTGCACACTGGGCCATAGCACTGACCCCTGTGAACAGGTCTGCCTCGTTCCGCCAGTCTCAAGGTACTACACATGTAGTCATATCTTTCAAAGTTTGGCTCACAATTTAATTTGCTTTATTTTTCCAGTCCTTCAAATAATGGAGGATAAGTTTTAAACCACTGACAGAGAACACATGTTCTTAGTTGCTCACACTAGTTTCAGCTCTCTGTATTTGTCCATATCAGCTCTCCATATCTGTCAAAGCCACATTTTCCCAGTTCAGTAGGGCAGCAGCAGGGTTGTGCTCAGAGGGGGAACATCAGAGTGATGCAGGCTGTTTACTGCCAAGGCATATTCTGTAAGTAGCTCAGCTTTATGACTTAACTACTGTGTAAGGTACCTCCGTTATTTATTGAGATGTAATGGAATCAGTTTGGTTTAAAAGATGTCTGTATGAAAAGAATAAGCACTTCTCAATTAACAATACAAGCTATTCTTTTTCAGGTTTGCACACAGGTAAATATGCATAATAATGAAGATACAGAAACAGGTGAACAGTGCAAAAAGAAATGTAACCAAGAATTATGTGAACTGAAGGAAAACATATCTAGCCTTCGATCCTGCTGGAATAAATTTGAAAAAATAATTTCCAGATGATTCCAGGTGGATCTTGGTCTTTTCTTCCAAAGTGGCATTACTTGGTGTCTTTGCATTTTATATGCATTCCTTGAGTAACTCTGCTCGCTTATATGAACACTTTATGCCAGAATTCTGATGGAAAGCTACTGTACCTTGTTCCTGGAGAAGGAATAAACAGAAATGGCTAAACCAAGCTGCTGAAGCCCTAGAAGTGGAAAAGACCAGCATTTGGAACAAAGAACTTGGCAGAAGGCTGCATCCCACGTTCAAAAGCTCCTCTGAATTTTCTGATCTTCTGAGTCAGTTTATAATACTGTCATATGAAAGCAATATACTTAAGTGTCTACTGCAATTTATAAAACCATCTTATAAGCTTCAGGTGATGGAAACGATATGGAAAAGTAGCTGTTTTCTTACTATCTACATAAAACACATCAAGGACCAAAAAGAGCAATTTACCAAACAGCAGCTGATCTGGGATCTGTTCTGCCGATGCAGTGATGTTTTCAGTGTGGGTATCTAATATGTCTGCAAACTAATTTAAGTTTGGAAAAATAAGCAAAAGTTAACTTTATGAGAAACTTAGGAAGGGTACTGATTTTTGAGAGAGGTAGCACACTTCTACTGGCTGTGAGTAGAGGCAAGACAGCGAGATCTATAGAAGGTGAAAAAGGAGATTCCTGAATGTAAGTTTGTTCAGCTGACTGGAAACAGCACTTTACTTGTGTATTTGGTTATCCTAGAGTTAGCTGCAGGAGAAGGTAGAATGTCTGACCTTCAGATTGTGATTTCTTATATGCAATTATTTTATATAATGTGTTCAACATGTTAGACATACATGACTTAAAATGTGTGAATATTGTCAGAGAATAATATATTGGCATTTAACTAATGAAGTGTCCATATTTAATTTTGGATGAATAGAAGTATTTTTATAGTTGTTTATAACTCTTTTGCAGTTTCTTACTTTGATATTATAACTCCTTTGGTAATAAAATATTTTCTTCTATGGAATTGGGCTGTTGTTTTGGGCATCGTTAGTCCTTTTTAAGCTTTTTTTTTGGCATTAAAAGCACAGCTGGTAATGTAACCTCCAGCTTCTTGGGACTTCCCATGATAAAATACCCATTTCTTGCTTGTTACCTGGCCAGTTTAGGTAGACATTTCCATACCAGATATCTACCTTGGCCTGTTGTTCCCTGGTTCAGAATAAGGTTATTTTACCTGGTGAAAATAACTTTTCCACAGAGCTGCTCTGAAAACTTTGTGGTATTCAAATAAAAGGCTTGAAAAATAGTGAGATGTGCTTCAAAGAACCATATACATCTCCCTTGACTGGCATAAGATCACTGTACTGAATCAATGAAACCCAGTGTGCCCTACTGCTAATGGTGAGGGAAGGGGTTAAAAGCAAAGTGAACACACTGTTACGCTTTCCTGGAATACACTCCCTTCAGCCCCCCATGTATTTATGCTGAAGAGGCTTGAGGCAGGAGTAGGATCTTTGTAGAACTGTGATTGAGACTTTCACATACTCTCTTTAGCTTTTGATGCAAGAGATTACAACTTCAATTCCAAACACTGAAAAAAACCAACCCAAACCCCACCCATAACTCTTATGCAATAGGAAGAGGAAACAAATTTCCCAATATCATACTGCAGATAGGAGAATGTAACCACAACTGTAAGGACTTCTCTAGAAACCCTTTCTACTGGAAGAAGCCCTCAGGAGACTGAGGATTAAATTTGTGGGGTTTGGGGTTTTTAATTTTTTTTAAATTTAGGAACAGTCTAAAGCCAAGATGAATTTCCTAATAACCACTTCGCAAGAAAAGGTCAGGGGGAATCAAAAGAAAAACAGATGCAGGATTAGCTATTAAAAAACTGTTAAGTCCAGTCATCTTAAATGACTTGAGCAGCAGCCCACAGATCTTGAATCAAATCAAGCAGTTTCAAGCCTATCCTGGGAAAAAGACCAAGGTTACATTCGAGCAGGAATTTAAATTGACAGATTATGAAACTGTGGATTTTTTTTTTCTGATTGTTTCTCTTAATGAATATCTTGCCTGCCTAATCCTTGATGCCAAATTTTCTGAGTCACCACTTACATGCAAAGACTAAATGCTAAGTGCAGTGGCCTGTGCTTTTTTGTTTCTTCCATTTGAAAACCTTCTCCGGTCTCTCCCAAAACTACAGATCTAACAATAAACTGCTCTGCAGGAATGGGTGAAGTGATGAAAACCTTGCAGGGTATCACCACTGTGCCTACCCCTCTGCCACTGTCATTTTTATATTTATTTATTTGGCCACAGTAAATAAGGAATATGAGTAGGTCAGATTCATGATTTAGAAATACATGGATTTTATTGGAAGGTGTCAAGGGAAAAATCTTAGTTTTTTAAACAAGTAGAAAGCTGTTGCAAGGGACTATGAGAAGGCAAAAAAGGGGTGACTAACCCCTGCAAGCAAGAGAATGTTGCACATTTCTAACAGCAAGAATGAGTTAGGTCTTCTGTGGTTTATGAGAAGGAAGAATTTCTGGTGGTTGGGAAGCCAGGTTAAAGAAGGTCACTGCAGTTCTTTAGCTAAAGATGCAGAAGTAAACCTCTTCTGGCTTGTTACATGCTTCCTTCCAGTTCCGTCTTTTCAGGCTTATGCTGAACAGAAGAGATGTTTACTTTACAACAGGTTTAATTCAGCAGCTGCTTAGGTTTTTGTTGGGTTGTTTTTTTTTGTTTGCTGGCTTGTTTGGGTTTTTTTTCACTCCTGCTGTTTAATTGGAATGGTTCCTGGTGAACTAGAATAAAGAGGAAACCAGTGTGTGGAATATCATGGAAACTCAGAGGTGACAAGAGATTCTGCATATTCTTGGCACATAACTAAATTTCATCCATAATGAATGGAAAATATATCTGCCTTCCTCTGAAGAGGGTGCAGTGAAATAAACAGAAAAGCCCAGTAGGAGGAATCTTCCCCCAAAACGAGGAATGAAAAAAGGAATTGGTCTCTACTCATCTGTATTTAGCAAAAAACCCACAAAATCAGGAATCCAACCCCTTACTATGACTTCTGCTCACATAAGTGAATTTCACAGAAAAAAATGTAACTTCTGCATTTTTCCTGTTTAATCATATTAAGAAAACAGTGCTGTAACCTCATGGACAAGAACAAGTCCAGATCAAGTTTAGGTTATGTATTATATATTATACCTTACAGCCTTATTAAAAAAAGAAAAAGTTGGGAAAAAGAAGAGATATGGTTAAATTTATACAGTCAGATGACACTGATTGAAGTATCTGGTATAGAGTGTTTTTCAAGGTGACTGAGGAATCTCAAGTCAATAAAAAACCCCTATCCTTTGAAAAGAATAACTAAATATTCTCTCCCAGACACTAGAAAACAGGGGATGGTTCTCACATCAGGTCTGGTGTACTTGAGACCAAAGACATCAAACTATTCCTAAGGTTGAAATAATGTTACTTACCCCTGTGCTATTTTAGTTATGACAATTTCACATTTGACAACAAAAATGTACATCACAAAAAGTTTTACTGGTATATTTGCTTTATTGTTAACAAGTGGCAAATAAGCATTAGGTGGTGATTTACATTTATTAATTTAAACAGAACTGACACTTTAAAAACCCCATAATATACCAAATAAGATGCTAACAAACCCAGGGATTCTGAGAAAAAAAAAACACAAAACAAACCCCAAACCCACTGGATGGTCATAAACACAAATATTCAATGTATGAGGGGCAAGGCAAACATAATAAATGAAATGTTAACAAAATCACCTCGAACACATGAATGAACACTTCATTTATAAACATGGAACATCAATAAATAAACTTATGAATATACATACTAAGTATCATATAAAGGATGAACACCAAGAGTTACAGCAATCATACAACATAGGTGTTTGTAACGGGCTTAGAATACTCAACACTTTACACATCAGACCCAAATCCATTCACACTTCTGCCAGAAATCCAAATACAGAACTATGGTAAACCATGCACTACCATTTCAAACTTCAGTTCAATATTCAGTTACATTAAACTGAATATTTGATTTGCTGACTCAAAAGTTACTGTTCACACTGGAGAAATATGATTTTTTCCATTGATTATTTCTGTAAAGAAGAAACACTAATTAAGAGAAAGTATGAATAAGCTGTTTTCTGGCAAGACTGCACAGAATGCGGCTAAGTAGGATTCTCCAGAAATTTGCATTCCGGAATGTTATAACAAAAAAAACCCACTCCACTGAACTAGTATGAAAGAGTAATCAATTATACTGTGAACACTGGGAAGAAAATATCAACCAAACACTTCTTCAACACCATAATTAGGTAACTCAAATCTTACCAGAGAGTTGGAAAAAACCCAAACAAAAACCCCAAACCATCAAAAGTTGGAATGAGCTGTACTTGAAAGGCAATAACACTATTTTCACCAGAGTCACCAAAACCTGTTTACGTGTTTACCCTGTCATACTACCCATGTAATTATTCTTAGCTTAATCAAACTGGAAAGACTTAACGTTGCAAAAAGTGCTCTTACAAAACACAGATTTGTCAGCCAGCATTAAAAGAAAACTTGTAACAAGTTTGTTCCTTGCACATATACGAAGTCTATATCCTGGCCTCTAGTACTTCTGGAGAACTTTGCAATACATAGACAATACCACTTCATTTTATACTCAGATTGATTACATCAGTGTGCCCTGCTACATGCTTTATTAGCATTTAAACTACTGCAGCCACACATCCTTCCACTGATTTGTTCAGTATGCATCACAAAACTGTCTTCTTTGCACACTGCATTTCAGGCACTAACTCTCTCAGCTGCAATGGTGAGGTGCGAGATCAATGATTTGTTCAGCTCCTGGAATCGATCTGAGAACCATTAGTCCATGGACCCTGCTACCTGCAAGCCCACGGAAGAGCTGGAGCTGCAGGAGGCTGAGCAACTCCAGTACCATGGAGAGCTCCCCACTTCCCTCACCCTCTGACGACTTCTCAAGCCTCAGAACTCTGCCTAAATGTTCATTTTGTAGGTATGAGCTGAAATGGGGAAGTGCTTCCCCATGCCCACCTCCCTGTGGAGGTGTGTAAGACTGAGGGCATAACTATCCACATAACCATACACTTAATTTGCTGTATATTTAGAGATTCCAGTTCTGAAACTACCTAGGTAGTGAGTATCATGCATAAATATAAACCTGTGTTAAGATACATCATATAAAGATTAAACCTTAAGCTATGTTGTTTTTATTGTTGAAGCTGGTATTTTGCATAACTCCACTGCATTTACACCAGTTCAAATGATCCTGCACTCATTCAGACACAGACATCACAAAAGCAGAATGGGAATGCAAACACCCTGAGGCCAGACTCCCAAACAGGCCTCCTCCTTGCTCCTTTATATGGATTTTACCTTTGACTTTTTCTCTTTTTTTTATTTTTAATTGAATGGAATAACCTTAGTAAGTGCATTAGGAAGGTACAGTGGCAGACAGTAAATCTGTCATAGGGTCAGACACTGGTACAGAAATCATTAAAACAGTCACATCACTAAATTTCACTTTAATTGGACAGTAACTACATTAGCCTACTGCCTGAGGCTTTGTAATCCTCCAGTAGCACTTGCTCCTGTTTTGTATAAACTCTGCTTTAGTGAAACAACTTTTTACATTTGTGCAACTTACCAGTTCTCACAAAACACATGCTTACTCACACACACAGAACTGGAAATACAGATCCTAAATTAAGTAATCGCATCATCCTAATTTTACACATGAACTCTAAGGAATTTGGGCTTTTAAGGTAAATATCTGTGAACAAGGCATCCAAAGAATGACACTAGCTAAGCTTAGACTCATCAATGAAGTGCATCAGTGGTGCATAGTTTGTCTACCAGCTTTATGTTTGCAATTAGCAACATTCTGATGCTTCAGACATTTTGGAACACTCCTCTTTAGTATACCTGCTTTCTCCTGCCATAAAAATCAAGGTATAAAAGCAGGAGGGCTAGGAAAACAGGTTTTAGTTTTAGGTCATTAATGTACCTAAAAATTCAAAATTCAGAGTCCACCTCTCTTAACAGATTATCTTTTTTTCTCCATATAACAGTTTTGTTCCCCACGTTCAGTTCTGTAGTGGCATTATGAAAACATATGAAATCTATTATTTCCTAACATTCCATTGTATGGTAGTGCATTTCTCCCCACTGGGCTCCTCTACAATTTCAGGAATTCCCATCAAGCCTTGGCCTTCCTGTAAGAGGTTGGGCACTCAAGCACCTCTATCAGGCACTTTTGCAAGAGAGGCACTGGCCATATCAGGGACTCTTGTTCCCTGGCCAAGGTGGAAAAGAAAGGGCAGAGATAATCAGTCATCCCCCAACAGCCTTGGGATATTCCTTCCCTTGATCATAGCCTGAGTGGAACAGGTACCATTGTTACTGAAGTGCCAAAAAAATTCTAGCAGTTACCAACTCAGATTGTGGCCAACATGAAAATTTACTCCTGACTAAAGCCAATCATTTCATGACCATATAAACAGTGGTGCAAAGTAAGGCCCTTTGAACGCTCCTGGACTGCAGTGGGCTGCTACCAGCATCTCTCTCTGAATGGGATGCTCCTCAGACCTCATGCCCAAGTTTGTGATAACCAGAAGACCATCACAGACAGCAACAAATGGGAGCTGGCTGAAGACTCCCCACTCCTCAAGGCTCAACCCTCTGCCATTTAGAAATGCAGAAACATATTTCACTGAACTTCAGGGGAATTTTTAATGGGTACCTTTATATGTGTCTGTATCTGCATGTAAATTGACTAACAAGTATAGCGAACACTACACTTGAGTGCTGACTCACAGTGCAAAATGTTAACACCACAGACTGCTGCTCAGTAAAAGCTGTGTAAAAGTCCCATCTGTGGTGAACTGGCACACATGTAACTCTTCAGATACAAATCACTGACCAAGTCTGTGATGAAGACCAGACTTAATTACACCTAAGCAGCACCAGTCTACAAAGCAAGGGGATCCACTCTGAACCTCTTGACTCAATCTTACCCTTTTGTGCCATTGGTCTCTGTATTAATACTTATAGCTTGATTTTACCTTGATTTTCCTTGGTATGTTTTATCCATGTAGTAAGTAATGGAGTGAACCTTGCCATCAAATTTTTTTAAGTCACACTCTAATAAATTTGTATTAAAGCTACTCTTCACAATAGTTTTGACGGTGATTCTTTGAGTAACCCTAAACCACTAATTGCATGACACATTGAGATGGAACTACAGCAATGCGTGCTGATAACTTGTGTAATACAGTCTATGGTCTATAGTACCAGAGACTTCAGAAACCTATGTAATTCAGTAACAAAACCAGTCGCTAAAGTGAAAAAATACAAGGCTTCTGATAGTTTCACTGTACATCAGTAAACTGCATAGTCAATCATATTTTCTTTGCTTGTATTTATTGTAGGTTCAAACACACACATTATCCAATGTTACTATCAACAGTTATTTATGTTTCACTAGACCTTTTTGTAAGAACAAATTAAAAGTTCAGGAAATCTTAACATCCTTTTAGTTCAGGTTAATCTCCTGTCTAGTCCTTGCTATAAACCATAGAAATGTAAATAAAATAAGTGATATGTTGCTGGAGGAATTTACTAAATGCTACACCAGAAGCAAAGACTTACATAAACAGCTCAGAAATCAGAAATTATGGTAACTATCTTTGGATTGATTTGAAAACTAGGAAACCTGCTACCTACAATTCACAGGACAAACTATCTATGTTTTTCCTACAGTTACAGCAATCCTGGAAAACCTAGAAGGTACTTATTTCTTACTAGACTCTCCCTTCGTAGAAAGCATTTTCAGTAAATAGTAAAATGCATTTTTTCCAGTAGAAACAAGAACTAGGAAGTTCATCAAATCAAGGGATTTGGTTTCTCAGTAGATTCACTAACTGATCCAAATTATTCTGGATTTTATCTTTGCTGAGGGACACTTGTTTTGCAGTAATTCATTCTGCAGAACTCCATGGCCCAATTTTCTAAAGCAGGCTTACTTACACAAAGGATGCAGGATTCCATTTTTTGAAGCACAGATACGCACATGCCAAAATATTGATCCTAAAACCTAAACTACCTAGAGCATCATTTAGCTGTGATTTGTCAGTTCTAAGTATCGTTACCAGTAATCCACCTACCCTGCTCAGTTAATGAAAATTATAATAAAACAATACTATGCTAATGAAGGATAATTTCTAAAAATAATTTTGTATAAAAAGTGTAACAGAATTCCACACCTCTGAACTAATTATAAACAATCAATAATTTATGGCCTGCAACATGACTAGTCAAGGCTCTCAAATCTCTCATCTTCCACGACAGGAACCTGTTTTGGAGATGCTTTTCTTCAATCTTGCTTTCTTCAAAATTGGCCCCATTGATAGTAATCACAAGTTTTGAGAATTCAAACAGTGATCCTAATGCTGTCATGGAACACTGTATTATATTTTGCATAAGCTACAAAGAAATTATATTAATAGATACCAACAGCATTTGAGAGCTGAAAGTAACCATTTCTGAGTGTACTTATTGTGGGAAAGGCACAATT
This sequence comes from Neopsephotus bourkii, assembly GCF_033783945.1. Lineage (NCBI taxonomy): Eukaryota > Metazoa > Chordata > Aves > Psittaciformes > Psittacidae > Neopsephotus > Neopsephotus bourkii. The sequence goes on along the minus strand of NW_026902293.1, from coordinate 11,478,198 downwards.
AAATTCTTTCAGATTGTTCCTGCACCCATGACTAAGATGGTGCCAGTACTTTGAAGCAAAACTTCACGAAACAGTTTACTACAGTAAGATACAAGTTATGTGATGTGGCTTGAATGGTTTTAATATCCGGTTTAATTTATAAAAACAACAAGAACTTCCAGGGCCTGACCTTTCTTCCCAATGAATTAATGTAAAGTCCATTACTACCTTCAAGAAACTGCCCTTCAGAGCCCAGGAACACAGAAAATAGCAAAAAATCCACGTAAAGTATTAACACATCAACCTATGGAGCACAGTTTCTCCACCATGTGCTCATATGTGAGCTGTATTTCTTGACCAGGAATAAGAATAAAATACAGTCACTGCTTGCATCAAGTTCTACTGCTCTAATAACGTGAGTTTTTTACAGAAATCTTTTTATTGTATTGGATACATCAAGAAGGCTTGTTTCCAAAACAAGTGTTCATCATTTAGGTAGGACAAGCATAGACTTTGTCTTTCCTTCAAGAAATGAGGGAAGAGAAAAAAGGAGCAAGACCTTTGGAAACCCTTAAAGGCAAAAAGCACAAACCTTTTAGATATGTTAGTCATGGTGGGGCACAGGAGGAGGAAGACAAGTATTTCTGAACAAAAGGAACTTAATAAAATGACGATACCATATGTTTCCTTATAAATACATAAAAGTATTTACATGTTCTGGTTAGAAAATAGAACATGAAAAGCCACAAACAAAAATCTTGCTTTTCTTACATGTGGACAGAATTCTCAGGTAGTTATTCCATTTTGATTTTTTTTTTTTAAATCCTAGGACGCCCAATTATAATATTACTATTAAAAGAGTTTAAAGGGATCCAGACTTGCACTTTTAGCTAGGAATTTGTAAGGAGTTCCTCATATTGTTGTCACTTAGCATAGCATGTAAGTTACTGTCACATCTGAAGGTAATTATTTCCACAGAGAAACTTCTGAATCCCAAGTTTTTCTATGGCTAGTTCTCTACAGGTAGTGTATTATCCTACTAGATAAAGAATTATTTACATCACTTACCTAGTAGGATTTACAAGAAAAATAACACTGAACCACTTTGCTACCTAAGTTACTTAATACATTTTTACCTTAATTTTAAGTATTTCCAGAGATTAAAGAGCATTTCCTTGAATGGCACAGTTTTAGGTACCTGCTATTTTTATATACAGTGTATATATATATATTTCTTTATAAATAACTGTGTAACCAGAAGATTGTACTCAGAAAATTACACTATAATGTTTTAACATCTTTGCAGCATAAGTCTAACTGGAAGGAGTGCTCTAGTTTTCCATGCAGCAGTATATAGCAGATGCTCCCAATTTCTCATTTTCTTTTTGCGTTTAAGAATGTATTCACACAACCATTCTTCGAATTCCACACTCACAGCAAAACTTTGCCCATTCCACTGGATACCTTGTTCCACATTCATGGCAGAACTTCGATAAATGTACAGGTGAATTTCCTTCACTGCTTTTTGAACTTCCATTGACTGAGGATGTGCAGTGTCCACTGTCATATCCAATTTTACCATCAGACCTGAAAATGCCCAGAGAAAGAACATTCTCTGTAACACAGTTCAGTATAACTTGATGCAAAATTATTCTAATCCTTGCAGTGAATTACTGCTATTGTTACTGTCATCTTACACTTCCTGTTTATTTACAGTGGCATATCTTATAACTCTACAGACTCCCCTAATTATCTCCAGACATTCACATTCCCTGCAAGAAAACAAAAAAATATGCCAAAAATTTACGACTAGGATCTAGAATTTAGATCTAGTAAAATCTAAATTAAGATTATTAACTAGTAAAATCTAAATTAGGATCTAATCTAAATTAGGATCTAATCTAATTATATCTAATTTAGGATATTTGATTTAGTAGTTAAATTGGATGCTGGAAAACTTAAAACTCAGCTTGTCAAAACAAGAAAGGGTAAAATACAATACAGCAATGCAATTTTTATCCTACCCTTTGAAAGGGCAGACAACAGAATTTCTATGCTTAGCATGCAATGTAACTAAATTTCAACTGAACCACACATCATTTGAAGGACCATTCACTTATTTTTTTCAACAGCAATCCTAAGAAGTTATTGACATTTCTAACAGTCTTGCATGCACACCCAATACAGCTGATGACAAAGGTGTTGTTAGATGACAAATATGCAAGATATATTGAGTATATTAAACATGCTAAATAATACTGATCATGAGTTATCTATTAACTGCAGAGAACAGTATTTTCCCCAATTTCTTTTGTACTAAGTACTCCCCTTTAACTAAGGTTCTATTGCTGACAAAAATCCACAAAATTCAAAGGTACCTTGAGTAACTGTCGGAATTGCTAGTTTTTCTTTTGTTTGTTAGAGCTCCTGTGCTCATGGTTCTTGCTACACTAGGAGGGGTTGATGTCCGTGGCTTTGTTGCACCTCTAAAACATGAAAAACTTCTGATCATTTATGTATACACAAAAATACACGCAAGAACATACATTTACAATGATAAAAAAAATTAGCTCAACAATCTACACATCAATTAACTGCATGAAAAATATAACTTGTTTCCTACTGGGAGAAGACAGTAGAGCTCTGGCATGAACTTGCATGTTTTGGACTGAATATGACTTCAGCCTTAGAATGAGAAACAAAACAGAACAGCAGGTCCCTTCTTGCCCATGTGTTTTACTTGCTTTCACACCAAAATACAGGTAGATCCTGCAGTACTGGTGGTTTAGTATATAATGTCTACCTTGACAAACTATGAATCACATTTTAGGACTGGCAGGGCTTTCAGAGAAATATAGAGCAGCTGACTGCACATTTAAAAGTGAAAAGAAGATAAAAACAAAAAACGCAGAAAGAAGACCATATTCTCAATATTTTGTGAGCAATATCAAATGAGTCACAAAACTTTTTCGTCATAGCCACAGACTTTATTTAGGATGCGTAGATCCTCTTTCTTCAAAGCATAAATATTGTATTTATAAATAGGAGGAAAGAAAGTCTATCCAGATGTGCATTAGGGCCTATTTTTTTTTTTCTAGCCTGTCACAGTGTTCTTGAAATTGGCTTCAATAGTATGACCACACTGCTATGAAAGATGCTTTCCTCAGAATCGTGGGTTTTATGAGAAGCCAGTATGCAATGAATAACACATTCTAAACATACAGAACATCTCACTACTTGATGACTACTGAAACATCAGAATTCCCTGAAAAATCTGAGTAGCACTAAAAAAAAGATTGGAAGGGGCATCCTTTTATCATCAGTGACAAATGACAGAATTTTTCATCACTACTCAAAAGAATTACCATTTACTGGAATTTCTTCTTCAGCAAGACTTTAGCAACTGATATCTTGTGAATGACTCACCAAGTTTTTCTGTTCTCAAACTTGGAACACCAATGTATAAATGAAATTGAAGCTGGGACTGGCTTATGGACTTAAAATAAGACTCCATTTAAAAAAAATTGTCACCAAGAGCCTAGTTGGCAACGAAAACCCAGAAGTGACTTCTAATTTTTTCTTCCCTTCAGATGAATCTAACTGCTCATTTCACAATAATAAACAACTTAGTCTTGGTTTGGGTTTCAAAGTATATGGAAGAAAATGCATTCAAATCCAGTAACTTCAAATGAAACATTGACACAACTGAGGAACTATGTAGGAACTCCTGAATTTTAGACATGTTGCATAAAACATTTCTTCCTTCACGTTTATAAGCATAGATTAAAGATTGCTTTTCAGCTTAAGTGGAAACAGTTCAGGGGAAAAGCAGTCAAATGATTCACTATGAAAGTTGAAATCAGGAAATAAATTTAAGATTAAATCAAGTGATACTATATTTAACTAAAATATTCAAGTTTAACAAGAATGGCTTCTACATGTAACATGCGGAGTGGAAGCATCAAAGATTCTGACTCACTGGGCAAAACACTAGCCTTCTCCCTTAGTTTTCCTGTCTGCCCAACTTTTTTAGCAAGGAGATTCTAAAGATGGTTTCATAATAAAAAAAAAAAAAAAAAAAAAACAGAACAAACAAACAAAAAAAACCCAACAAAACCCTGAAAAAGCACTACATAATTTAAATCAGAATTAAACTTATTAAAAGTTATGTCTTTCAGACATTACAAGATTCCAGGATAAAAGTTCCAAATGTAACCTAGATTACACTGTTACAAGTATACACAACAGTATAGACGCTAAATTTTCTATCTTATGTTATTTCCCTCATCTGATTTTACCCTGAAGAGAGACCGTTGCTCATAGTTCAGTAAAAGTCATTAGAGCTCAACAGGGGAAAGGACATTCTGTACTGTTACTTTGTTAAGGGAGCTGGAAAAGCATATAAAGAAAAATTCAGCTGTAGACACAGAAATGGTATAGATCATGACGGACTGTAGATGATCAGACTATGATGCAAAGAACAGGATTGTGTCTCAGTTCCTGTTTAGACAATTGCAAGTAATTTAAAACATTTTTTCAAAAGTATTACTGACTCAGTTTTCTCTGGATTTTGGGGGGGACAAACATGCTGCAATTAACAGCATTAATTTCTTAAACTGAAGTCTCTTCAAGGTGTACTTTGACTCAATCATTTTTAAACATAATACTAGGAGTCCTAGATATTTGACACAAATTGGCATGAAAAAACTAACCACTACTCTTTCTTGAATTTCAACTGTTCAGTTCTCTAAAACATATGTAATACCCTCATCCCACTAACTACTCTGAAAATTCACCTGATGTTTTAATGCTAAGTATATACTGGAGAAATTTCTCAGAAATCAGTGTCTTATATACATGATTTGTGTGGCATCTAGAACAGAACAGATGCCACTGACTGAACCAGGAAAAAAAAACCACCCCAAAATATTGAAAAGCCACATTGCAAGTGCACTGTCTACCCTGTCTATTGAGGGAGGCAGAGTCCCACAAAGAAATAAAACGTCATTTATTAAAGGTTTAACACGATGTCTTGATTCTGAAGTATTTAAGCATATCTTACTGCATAATTTCTGCAGACTCTTTTCCCCAAATAGTTTTCTAAAAATAAATGAAAAAAAAACCAACCCCAAAACAAAAACCCAAACCTATTTTTAGACTAGAAACTTTGAGTCTTATAATTAACTGGAATGTTTTCTGAGATTTTTGATGAGTAAATCAGCAGAAGTAGCAGGCTACCATGGTCTACAGCTCTATTCATCCCAGATCTAGACACATGATTAGCATTAGGTTTCATGTGTATTTTATGACAAATCTTGAAACTGTACCCTTAAGTTGTAATCTGGTCTCTAGAGACAGATGTTTTTCAACAGAGTTGGACACCATTGACTATCTCAACCTCTGCCACCATAGCTTGGTCTCTTCCAGTCTGTCTAACCTCTGCCACTTCTATTTACTTGGCTAGTTCCATTGTTTATGTTTTTTTTTTTTAGTTTTGGTTGGTCTTTTTGTTTGTCTCTTTTTTGCAAGGTTATACAAACTCCTGTCCTAAGTTGGAACTTGATGATCTTAAGATCCTTTCCAACCCTAACTATTCTACGATTCTATAATTCTATGATTAATGGAACCTGACAGCAGATGAAGCTGTGTAACAATGCCACCTTGAATTCTTCAAATCTGGACATACCTTTAAAGACGTTTATTATCCATTCTGAATTTCAAAAGAAAGAAGATTGAAGGTGACTTCAGCTCATGTTGTACACCTACTTGAATTACGACTGTTTGCAAAATCTATTTATGCATTTGCAATTTGGCTGGAGTTTGCAATAAGTATCAAGCTTGCTCCCTAGACAGGACGTTTTCACGTATTCTTGACAGTTACCACTGTCACCCACAACAGCTCATAGTTATGTGCAAAATAATAAGTTCCTTATGACTAATGGCATGCATACCAAAGTCCAGAAATCATAAACTGTGACCATCCACATTGCTATGCTGAATTTTACAGGGGTCAGTAGCTATTCATATTTGTCAAATGCTGTTGGCATGTAACATACTAAATAACGTCCTGTAAAGAAGGAAGATTTAATTCCTAAACTAAGCAGACATTCAAATAAGAACAACAGAGAAGTTACAAAGAGCAGAGTAAGCACCCATACTCTTGCAGAAGTTCTCTCAAGAAGAAAAATCAAATCACTGCACTATGGACAGGGGCTATTGTAAACACTTTTAGTTACTCACAAATTTTCAGCATCTTATAATGTACTATAAAATGAAAAACTGACCTGATTTTTGATGGTTCACAGGATTTATAGCTCTAGCCCAACATGCAAAAGAACAAACACCCCCCTCCCCCAAGATACCTAAAAGATATCTAAAAGGACACCACCTCCCTTTATTCCTTTTGCTTCTTCAAATAGAAAACTAAGTTCAGATATTCTTGCTCTGTCTCAAAGATACTTCAGCTTTAGTTACAATACTAAAATAACAGTAAGAGATTTAATCACATTTCTACTACCTAAAGCATTACATTCCATGTATGTGTCACATAGTTCCCTACTAATTTCTCTTTTACAATATGCTTTAAGGTATTGTTCATGAAGAATCAACCCAATTGAATTTGGCATCTTCCAAATTAAAAACAAAGGGTTAGCTACTACAGAGTATCTATTTCCTTTTTAAAAGATTGGAATAAAATTTCTTCAAACTTAGATTTCTTCCAAACTAGCTGAAAATTCAAAGGTCTTTATATGAGGTAAGTTGGACTTAATAAACTGCTGGACATGTTATTATAAAGTCTTCCCTATTCAAATTCTTGGAGCACCACAGCTATCTTACAGAAGACAGGTAAGTATTTGACTTTCAGAGAATAAAATGACTTTGTCATAAAATATCTGCCTGTAAGGCATTTGTATAGTTATCAGGCTTAAATGCTTACTTCAAGCTTTACATTATTCAACAGTTTTATCTCAGGTTTACAAAGATAGATGTTCACTACTCTTAGTTCATAACCAGTAACAAAAGAAGTCAATTCTGGTAGAAGTCTTAATATTTCCTGTTCTACTGTGAAGCTGTTTACTTAACATAAAACAGGTGCTTACACTAATTACATTATATACTCTTCTCCCACAGCATTATATGGCAGACATTCTGGGTGACAGATGTCTGCCAAGGTAATACTTTCACTATTCCAATGCTTTAGAGGAAGATTCTGCAAAACAGATAAACCACATTGATTTGTAATACTTACTTCTTTATAGGCAACAACTCATTTGGTCTTTTGATGGTACTGTCTGTTTTTGTATCAGTGTCATAAAACCTTTGCACATCTCTTCCAGTTCGCAGTGGTAGGCCTAACTTGTCCATCTTACTACTAAAATATATAAAGGGGTACTCATAAGGAGATTGCTAGATTGCTATTCAAGTTATTGCAAACAATTTAAAGTACTCACAATTAAATACTGACATTCCCAAAGAATCCCCATGGACTAAAATAATGTAGAAATCAGACTTTAATAATTCAGCAAACAAGAGGTGGTTTTTACTTTGAAGAGAACAGGATTTCATAGACTTATATTTGGATTAGGTTTCCAATACATACTTTTTTTAAAAACAAAATAAAAAAAACTAATGTCAGTTATCCTCACTATCTGCACAATGCACTCGCATTTGGCCTTTTATCTTTTAAGAATAGCTTACATAAGGTCAAACTTCTCAAGTAAAAGGGGCTCATAATTACAAGCCACAGTAACTTTATTAAGGTGTTAGGAGGTAACAGAGATGTAAGTAGAAGCCTCCTTGACTTTAGAATTATCAAGAAGGAAATTTTTTTCTTTTTCACTTTATTTGGTAAAGGCTGAACATTGTGCCCAGAGAGAATAACACACCTTCCATTCTCTTTTCTTTTATGGAGATAAGAACAGAAAGCCTGAAAGAAAAACACGTTTGTTTTAGTATAAAAAAACCCCACTCACAATAGACAGTACTATACACTTTTCTATTATTATGGGTAACATTTTCAAACCAAAAAGAATAAACCAAAAATTTTAAAATAAATTTTAAAAACATGAAATGTTTTCTTGGTTTTGGTTGCATTTTTTGTTTGTTTTGTTTTGTTTAAAACTAAACAAAAAAACCCATACCACCATCCCTTCCACATATCAGTGTAAAGGAAAATTGTAGCTTTTCAGAAACCACAGCTTATATTAGGAAAATTAGATTTTCAAGTAAAGTTCTGCATTTCTAGCATCTTAAATCCTACACTAAAAACTGCATAAAGCCTATTATATCTCCAGGCCTACCTCAATAATATAACTGAAATTTCATCTCAAGAAAAGCTTAGTAACTTAAGACTGAAGTGGAAAATGATGACACTTAAAATATTTTTTATTGATCTTTCTGAAATTAAAGAACTATAAAAGAAACAAACCAAGCAAGATTGATGGAAATATCTGGTTAGCAGAAGCTTAACTGTTCTGTAACCTCCCCACCTCTAGAGGGAAATCAGAAGGCAAAATCAAAGAACCAAAACTAAGAAAATGCATCCTCCCACCAAGAGAAATAATTTCTTAGAATTACTGTGCAGTTTTCTGATTCTTATCATACAACCTTAATAAACTACAATGCCAGGAAGGCAACAGCTAATTGCTGTCAAGGAAGCATATTCTTCTCAATTTAGCTTTTAAAATAAAAGATACAACCATAAAAAAAAAAACCTGCTTGTGTATTGCTGTATCTCCAACAGCTGTATCATACTACTTTTCATGCTCTCACAATAACGTCGTATTAAAAAGGAAAGAACCTGTCAAGTTTGCTACATAATTTTTTTCAGAAGCTTCTGGTATGAACCTTAAAAGCATTAAATGATATCTTCCCACCCTCAGAGTAAAGAATTTCTTCGGAATATCTAACCTTAATGTCCCCTCTAAGTTTAAAGTCATTCCTCCTTGTCACTATATGCCCTTATAAAAAGCCCCTCCCCAGATTTCTTGTTGGCCCCTTTAAGTACTGGAAGGCTGCAATAAGGTCCATCTGGAGCCTTCTCTTCCCCAGGCTGGATAAACCCACTTTGTCAGCCTGTCTTCACAGGAGAGATGCTCTAACCTACGATCACCTTTGTAGCCCTTCTCTGGACTCCAACCTATCACACTTTTCTTAGCTCTTTTCTGATCCTTAAACAATTTATCAACATGATCTATAACTTCAGGCACCTACAGTGTAGAATATTGAAGACAATAACCTAGAAACAGTTATGATAAAAATAAAGAACTACAGGATTCCTCCACTGTTCAACAAAACCCAAACCCCCAAACTGACAGGTCTTTCATGTACTAATGAAAAAAAGGACAATCAGAAGAATCTTATTAAATGCAAAGAACATGAAGACAACTTCCTATTTACTAGATTTCATTGAATGAAACTGTGTTAAGAGTTTTAATGAAAAGAATAAGATGTTTACAAAATACGTTTTTAAAGGCTAAACATGCTGTAAGGCAAATATACAAGTGGAATTTAAAATTTACTGATACTGGTTAGCTGTGCTATTCACATTGCATTTCAGCTGTAAGACAGTACTAAATGTATCACTAATAGACACGATTCCTAGGAGGATTAACTTAGATTAGCTTAACACTAAACAGTATGTTCTATCCCCAAAACAAAATAAAAATGACAAAGTAATACCCAAGGGTTCATTCGTTATACTGAAAAGCATCACATAATTTTCCACGTCCAAATTAAAAAAAAACAGCTCATAAATGAACCATGCACAGACAATCTGTACATGCAAAAGATCCCTGACTGACCACAGACAGTGGTGTCAGGTTCTGCTAGGCAAAACAGTTTACACGTGGGGGTGGAGTTTGCCTGTTTGCTTAGCCTTAGGATAAGAGGAATGTACCCAATTTTTTCTTCTGAAGATCTAATTGCTTCCAACAGTTTACTAGAACTGCCCTGCTCCTCAAGAAATGCATGACAAAGCTAAGCTTCATATTCTTACAAAATATGTATTAATCTTAAGATCTTAACATGATTCACTCTTAAAATACACGCCTAATCACAACTTAGGTAGATTTAATTTTCCTTTTCCCAGTTCTTCAACATCAAAGAGAGTAAATCCTACTTTCATGCAAGTGAATGAACATTTTACTACTCACTACAACACAGAGACACATGCTACTCTTGCACTCTCATTTGATTCTCTAGGACTCAGAAATAATATCCTTTTGCTACACTTCCATTAATATTTATAACTGTCTGTGCTTATACTCTGTCCAGGCAGAAGAAGAAAATTCTCACTGCATAGCTCAACTGACACATCCTGATCTCTGCATACAGAGTAAGCATCACTAACACTAACCTAGCTTATACTGATGATGCTGTGGTGTGCTCTCTCAGTAGTCCTTTACTCGGGGAGCAGAAGAGAATCCAAATTAAAAAAGAAAATAGTATAGCAAAAATTACTTACAATAAGGGAGTCCATAAATTTGGTTTCATTTCTTCTCATACAAAATAAAAATGTATACTGTGATATTTAAGTTGAACTTCATATAAAATTAAGGTCAAGAATCTTTCCTTTACCAAACTAAATGCCTACAGACCCAATTCCTCCTAGTCTTCACCTTTAACATGAATGCAGGAACTGCTTCATGTGCCTGTTCAACAGTTTCAGGCAGCAGTACAAGAGTGCCACCTAAAGAGCAAGAGGGAAACTGCACGCATGTATATTTAATCACTTTTGGTTCTAACATTAGCCAGTAGATAATCGTTTCTTGCCCCTTTGCTTATGCAAACCAAACAGGTGTCGTGAGTCTACAGAAAGAACCAATGTCTGATTTAATTGCTTCCCCTCTCCCTCCAATATTAATCTTAATCCTACTGTTAAGCCACTCTATCTGCCAAATCAGGAATGACAACAGTTAGGTTTCAATTAATTAAAATGTAAAAAGTAAAAAAAAAATATAAAAATTCCTTAGGGAGAACTGCAGGAGCAGATATCATGCTATGGCTTCCCATTTTACTGGTTAACTTGCAAACATAGCAAAAAAAATAAATACATCTTGTTCCATCCTAATGAAGGCTATTTTCATAGAATTCTGAAAGTGGCTTTTTTTTTTTTTTTTTTTTTTTTTTTATAATTCTAGCTGCAATTACCTAAAGCCTAAATTATAAGATGTTTTAATGTTGAAAATCTGTGTCACAACAGACTCCCTCTCCAACTTCGGATTGACTGTTAGTGTCTCACTCCCTGCTCTCATAGAATTCTGTAGGTATTTCAATGGAATCCTACCTATTTCCCCCTCACATCCTGGGGCTAAAACGATTAGGGCCAAAATTGTCACTAGTAACCAAGATAAGTCACCTAACTCTTCCATGTTGTAACTGCTCCTCTTTGCTTCAATGTAGCTCCTGACAAATCTCGGAAATGAATACAAACAAGCTGTAAGAAAGATTGTTAGGTCTCACCTAGAAAAGACACATTTAAACAGCCATCTGTGAGAAAACTAATACATAACCAGCAAGGAATCACAAGGACTGGCTGGCAAAGATGAGAACGCATGTTTTTTAGAGCAGAAAAGTGAGGACTTCAGGCAGAAACACACTCATCTGTACTCTTAAATATGTGAGGTTATAAACCAAGCTACATTCACAGCCTCTCAGGCAGAGATCATTACCTGAGAGCTATGTCAACTAGAAGTCATCTATTTGTGGTTAACATGTGAACAGAGAGAATTTGCACAAACATCTCTTCAGATATTAACTACTTGGTTTGACCATGTCACTATTCTTCTTCAAAGTTTCAGTAGAAGAAATGGAAGACTACAGAATACAAAGTCCAATGAGCAACTGTCTAGGAAAATTAAACAGAACTTCCTTGTTAAGAAGTTAAGACCAAAACCTGTGACCTCTCAATAAGCAACGCAGACTGCAATTTACTCTCAACAGGGAAAGGCCTTTTCCAGACAGCTGGGATTCACCAATGGGGCCAGGAACATGCTTTGAAATGACCTCCCCTGACTTTTTTACTGTGGTTTGGAGACCTACTCTTTTTGTCTCTCATCAGTAGGTGTTAACTTCTGAAAATGGAAAAATAAGATATAAAAATATGGCACTGCATAACAGAGGGTGGGATTTTCTGACAGTTGAAGCATAAATGCCTACAAACAGTAGTGAAACTGATTCACAGACCAAAGGCTCCTATGACACTGGAGGGAATAATAATAGTAACTGATAACCTCACTGACTCTACCTCCAGTCCATATCTGAAGGAGTGGGTAGAGCAAGGAGGGACAGAACTGCATCCTCATGCAACATGGTATTAAGAGGTGCTGTAGTTCGTATGTGTGTGTAACTTGTGAGACTTAAGGGCAATAAACTAAAAATCACTAGTTTTGTGTAATTAATAAAGCTGTCCAACCCCATGAGCTCTTTCAGAATGTCCCTCTTCCTCACAAACTTAAGTCATTGTTTTACTCCACCTTATTCAGCCTTTACCAATCGGATACTCGTTTTTATAAGAATAAGCCTTCTTCAATCACCAGTGTTACAACTGCAGTAACTCTGTTGTATGTTTTCTCTCAGTACTCCTCAAATTTCTGTAAAATTGCTCTACTTTTCTTCAATCCCTTCATACATTTATTCTTTGAGATAGTGTGTACTGACTACCCCCCCCCCCAGCAAAGTATCAGTAACAGCCCTGATCACACCAGCACTTTCACTGAATTCTAATTACATACATCTACCACTTTTTGCTGCTGTTGTAGAGCACTGGTTTCCATTGCCTTATTTGTGCTCACTCATTTGTTGTCTCTTGAGTATTTTAAGACAGGAAAGGGAAGAGGGAAAGTATCCACCCTTCTGTGCTAAGAGGGAAGATCCTGTCACAACTGACTTGTGGTCTGTAGCACAGACCTTTTTTTTTAATTCCCACGAATTGCAGGAAATTATGCCTAATGTTTCCCCCTTCAAGTCTCTTTGCTTTTAGAGAAAGAAAAAAATATAGCTCCAACCATTTCTGCATATTCTATAACCTTTTAATCTACTTCCTATCTCTTTTTCTCATTTGACCACCTCTGCTGTTATTTTAACATCAGAAAATGTATCTTCGCCTACTTCTATGTTCCTTAAACATTGCGTTCATAAATTAAGGATAAATTAGTAACATCACACTTCTGAAGCTCACAGCAAAAAAAAAAAAAAAAAAAAAAGAGTGAAATAGACCACAAAGACCTCCAGAACTAGCACAACGTAAACATAAAATAAAGTGTAAATGACAACTTTAAATGAAAACTTACCCTGCTTGTGAGTTTACCATTCCAAATGAGTTTTTATGAACTGGTGACAATGTCTGAGCTTTGCTCCCGCTGGATCCAGATGAGGACAGTGCTTTACTTGAAGAGGTACCTTGCAGTTGAAAGCAAGCATGGAAATACAAGACAACATAAGATTTTGCTGCTGGGATGATATAACTCATTATAATTTTTTAATATCAAAATTCAAAACAAGAGTTTTAGAAATGTCAAGATATGAACAAGTGTCAAGATACAATAAAAAAGCAAGCACGTTTCCAGAAAGTTACAGATCATATGCAACTGAGTTGCATATGTTCTGCATATATTCTGTTTAATTAGAATATTCTATTCTAATAAAAATATTGCATCTCAATTACTTTCTTCAGAAAGCAAAAGGAAGGAAAAGAAGTCTAGAATGTCAAAGTGTGTACAGACAGAACATGTCTGATACCTAATGATATCTGAAATTGCAATAAGACCGGTGTTAGCATAATTATAATATACATGGCTTTTATGTTCATGTTCATGATCAGAATCATATTCAGCATAAAAATTAGTTACAGAATTAAGCAACAGAAAAATATCAGGTGAGAGACCAGTATTCAATAAAATTTTGCATTACTACACAGAATGATTCTGCAGGTTCAATTCAGAAAAAAAAACAATTTGACCTGATAAAAGAGAAGATAATCCTGTGTGCTTAAGAGCCTCATTGGACAGATGCCAATCAATGCCCCTTCCAACTTCACAGAATCACAGAATCCCAAGGGTTGGAAGGGAGCTCAAAAGATCATGTAGTCCAACCCCCCTGCAAGAGCAGGGTAACCTAGAGTACATCACACAGGAACTTGTCCAGGCGGGCCTTGAGTATCTCCAATGTGGGAGACTCCACAACCCCCTTGGGCAACCTGTTCCAGGGCTCTGTCACTCTCACAGTAAAAAAGTTTTTCCTGATGTTCACATGGAACCTCCTATGCTCCAGTTTACACCCACTGCCCCTTGTCCACTTTAAATGTTTTTACCAGCCACTATATCAATTTCAACAATAAGTATATACGTAAGTAAAACCAAGAAATATCAGGTCACAAAACCATTGGTTAAATTTAAAAGTGTTATGAAAACCAGACATTATCTTATCTGCTCATGTAACACTGAACACCTATGAATGTTTTTACTTCAGTTTAGATCACTGGGTAATGCTGTAGAGATCCTTCCAGATATTAAAATCATACTACTTTTACTGCATAGGTTGAGAATGAGTATTTGGAAAGGAACTGGAAAATCTGTAACATTCATTTCATACCTACAACAGTTTTGCTAACACCACTTGGCTGCGGTAAGCGTGATGATGATGGTGGTGTTGATCCTACAGAAGGCATCTTCTTAACTGCGGGTGGTTTGTACTGTAACAAAATACAACCTAGAAATTTAAGCAATTAAATCAAACTATCTATACAACACAATAGGTAGTTACCTCCGGTATTGTGGGAAAACAGGTACCTATTACCTACTCAGTATACTGTTTCTGGTAGAGGGTCATGCAAATGGTTTCCACTAGTCTGCTTTATTATACATACAGATGATACTAGTAAGAAAGATTATCTCAGTGGCTATGTATTTTTTATATATGTCTATTTTCTGCTTTTCTCATCTTTTTCCATAGCTGCTCATGAGATTATCATCTCATTACCAGTTAATTAAAAAAAAAAAAACCAAAACCAACAAAATAGAAACAAACAACCTCCCACAACACACAACCCCCCAAAAAAAAAATAATCAAGGGCATGATTATTTTTGTCTATCAAATTTTACTTTCACCTGTGCTCTCTGGACCAGTCCCAGCACCGATTCAGAATACAGTGCAAGAAACACTGAGTAACTGCTAGTGTCTATTTAAACTCTTCCATAAAAAAAAGTGTACTGCCACCAAATGAAAACACACATACACCTTAACCCTTAATTTGTTTCCATTGTGAGTTAGCTACTGCAGCTCTTACCTTAATATGCCTGAATTCCTAAGTTTCTTATTAGCCAAAATATTGCTGCCAGTTGTCCTGCAGTAGGACATGTACCTTTGTCCAGTTTATGAAGAGTCCTGAACTGGGTTCAAAAGACTTGCACAATAGAAATTCAGCTTTTTTTCTTTTTTAACACATAATGTGTCCCCTCCCTACCCTTACCTGTCGTTTTCACAAGTCTCTGAATTACATTTATGACTGGTTTTGGTTTTGCAGCTGCTGCCATCTGATTTATGGATTTCTACAACTCTCATAAGAAAGAAAGAACCTCTCCCATGCTTAGTGTCCAATTTCAGTTTAGCACAAGTAATAACATTACAGAATAAAAAGGTTAATTACATTTAAGAGCAATACACCATTTAACAAACTTGATTTGATGTTGAATAGAATCTACAAGTTAAGGAAAATGTTATTGTTCACCTGTGCTCGAGTAGGAAGCTTCCCTTTGGTATCAGCTGCCAATTTCCCCTTATTAGTAATACGTGCTGCTTGTTCCTTACAGAAATTGATGTGTCTGTCAGCTGCATTTTCATTAAACCTCCTCTGACAATATGGACACTGAATGTAATCTTAAAAACAAAAAACTAACATTAATGTTTTTTAAACAAAACCAGTTTTAAGTCTTTTAAAGACCAGCCCCACCCCCAGACAAAACTAAAGCCTCTTGAATCTGAAAATGAAAAATATATATTGCAGGGGAAAAGAATATTGCCCATATATAACACAAAAGATGTTTCTTATTTGATGGATAAGAACGAGAAGAGTGGCTGAAGATCAGAAATAACCTAAGAAAAATCAGAAACACTTTTAGAAATGCAATTCATCAGAGAAAGTGGCCAAAGAGATATATGGATGTGGCAAGGTTATCAGCTGGAAGGAAATGGAGAAGAGTAGAGACTAAATAAAAAAAAAACCACAAGCAAAACCAAAAAAAGCACCATCAAAACACCTCCCACATCACAAACACAGTTCAGTTTGTTCAAGATATGAAAATACATTAAAACTTTTCCCATACAAACAGCAAAAGACAACAAAACCTGTTTCCTCTGGCAATTTTGAAAGGACTACGAAATACTAACTGCAATACTAGAAATTATTACTAAAGAAAAAAAATCATAAATTTAACAACAAAAAAAAAGAAATCATAAGAAATCCTTCCAAAATTAGGAGACAACTACAGAGACACACAAAACAGGGCAGTTGGTGGCTGTATTTATTATTTTTCACAATTAATTTAGCCACATTACAAACAGTGTTACTTGCAGGAACTATTACTACTAACTTTGGGAAAAAAAAATAAAACACAAAAAACACAAAGGCCATGAAAGTGTTTAAAGTACTCAAAGATCCCTCATCCGTATGCTCAATGTATACCCCTTTAGATAAACTGCCCTTGCAAAGTAAAGTATTTGGGCTGCAGTTTCAGACAGACATTTTAGTGTCTAGAGATATGGATGCTGAATTCCCGAATTCCCTAGTTTACAGTATTCAAAATCATGAACCATGTAAACAACTTCAGAAACATTGGACAGTGATGAAGCAGATTAAATTGGCATGTTCCTAGGTAACTTTAGAAACATATAAAAAAAATGAGGATTCAGTCACTGCCTCCAATATTACATTTAGATATTATACAATCCAAAATAAAATTTACATTTTACTACAAATGCAGCAGATCTGGCTTAATTGCTTATCCTTTTAAATTGGTTATTTATTACTTCAAGTAACTAAAATTACATAGTGGCCACCAAACCACGAACTGTGACCCAGGAAGTGTGAGCAAAGTACACAGGAAGAACAGAGGAATCCATGAGAGAGGTGACAGGATGGGAATCTCATGTGGTAACAAGAAGGATTTTTTTATTTATTTTACATAAAACTCCACTACCATGAGAATACTCAAACATAAAACTATACCTTAAGAGATAGATAGGGCCAAAGTTAAAAAAACAAAAAAACAACCAAACAAAAAACCAGAACAGATGAATGCAAGCCCCTAGCTAATAAGAAAAGACATTTCCAGCTGTCTTACAGCTCAATTCCCACAGAATAATTTCAAAGCCCACTTAAGTAAATGGATCAGACTGTAGAGGATTAATATGGACTTTTCAAGAATCAAAGACTGTATCTTCCTCATTTTGTAAACTGCTTAGCACCAGTCAGCCACCTGCCTATCTGGAAGCTTTATAAAATACAAACTAATCGAAATAAAGCCCAGCATACATATGCAGTCAAGTTCAATGCAAATGGGGTCACTTAAGTTCCTTCTTAGTATCATGAGGCTATTCTACATTTCTAACGAAAAGGTGGGAGATCAAAGAACCAGCAATATAGCTTGTTTGCAAACTGAAAGCACACAATTAAATATGAAATATTAATACAGAACTCTTTCCTTTCACAGGAGAGAAAAAAAAAAAAAGGACCAGTTAGAAATATGCAATCCAAAGTCAGCTAAGTAGGAAAGGATGGATATACTCCATGATACCATGCATAATTCTCATTCACTCCTACATGTAAAGTGGAAAAGGAGCAACAGTAGCTGTCCCTGTCCTATATTTTGTTTGGTTCGATTTGTAAGAAGAGCATCCACTGATTACTTCATCTTATCTTCATTCTTCCTCCTGAGTTTTACCCACTGCAGCTGGATGAAGTCAGGAGACTAAAACTTGTAAACTCAGCTTGGAAAAAGTAAAAAACAGAAGGAACAGAAGCACAATATCTTTCTCTTCCCTCTACCTCCTATCCGCTTTCAAACAGGCTGAACAGAGTTACTTCCCTCTCTTAAAACTCATTGTGATGTCTGGAACCACGGAAGCACTATTTTAGTAGGCTTTCCAAAACAGATTTAGTTCTGGCTGTTTCTGCCTACATTATTAATGGTCCTTTCCATGATCAAGACTTATATTCCTTATCCACAACATTAAGTATTGGTTTTACTTTACTTTAAAATACATACGGCATTTCAAGATAGCATGTATGAATCCTGAATACTATGACTTCACTTCTTACTATGAATTCAGAATTACAATCCTAACACTGGGGTAATGCATTTCCTGTGGAGAAACAAGGCAGGGAACACTCCCATCCTCACTTGACCACCAGCAGAAGCAAAACACATGCTTTTTTCTGGTTTTCCCAATCCTTCTGAAAATAGCCATTGAACTGATCACATAGTTTAGCTCTTAGGACAAGAGCAAGAAATATATTCTCCAACCTGTTATAACATTTCAAAAGTTAACTGAAAAGTATACGTCTTATTCACTCACATCAGACTGTATCGACACTTTATCCAGCCTCAGTTCTGAAGGTACCCTTATTAATACAAATCCCACACATCTCATACCCAAAATGCAAGTACCCCCACCTTATGAGGAAGGATCAAATGCACACTAGAGCACGTACTGTACACATGAAACTAAATGTGAGTTCAGCAAGAAATGGGAGACACTGTATTTGAAGAACACAGTCAATGTGCATTCCTACAATGTAAATAGGTTGTGGGTGTCCAGCATCTAATTAAAAAGGCAGTCTGTTCTTTCTGAGCAGTTTCACTGTTGTGGACAGAAACAAGGTGCTGAAACTGTTTGCCCAGCATATGATTTATAAGACAGCAGCAAGCTGTAAGTTGCCCTTAACTACCTCTTGATTCATTAAAACAGTCATAGGCTTTGAAAGCTCACAGGATGGTAGCTAGCCAGACCCACAGTCACAAACCAGCATCTGCATGGAAATAATCAAAGTTACCTTCAAGAACTTGTGATTACTGTATTCCAACATATTCCTTTCCAATTCAAATTTTTATAAATTAAGTGTAAAAAAAAAAACCGCACAATTCTCTAAAGAATGGGATTGTTTTACATACCAGGGTCATATGACGGCGGAGGCGGTGGAGGCAGTTTTCCCCCATCTTTAAGATTAAGTCCTTTGGCTGCTCGTATAGTAGCTATAAATTCCTCATGCTTTCGTCTCCAGTTGGAAGGTTTTTTGGGTGGTTCTGGCTAAGAAGACAAAAAGAGCGAGCTTTATATGTTTGAAGATCTTACTTCAAGCTGAGTACGTGCCTTATTTTAGTACACAACATTATAGTTCAATTTCTTCTAGATCCTAGTTTATCTAATTATCACAAATCACCAGGAGAAATAAGCTTTATTATAGTGCATACATAGTTTTCTTAAAATGTTCATATGCACAGTAAATAACGTACCCGTGGCTTCAGAGGTTTTACTGTGGGAATGTCAGTTCCTTCTGCTCTCTGTCGGCTGGAATCAAATGTCTTCCTTTTCTTGGCAGAAGTTTTTTGGCAAATGGGTCCGTGCTTTTTCTATAAACAGAAAAAAAACAAGAAGGAGGATATAGAACTTAGCTTTCAATGTAAGTTATTAACATGTTCTTTCCCTCTTTCTCAATATGCCAATCAGCAAACGAGGCTCAACTCTTGGTAAATCAGATCTGACTGCTTTCACTCAAACATCTATGCCAGCCATTACTTTTAAAGCAGAAGTACAGGAATCCATGAGCACATACAAGGACACAAAAATTTGGGCAATGAAAAATAGGGAGCATCTGTATTTGCCCCCTGCAAATAAAAAAAGAATGATAATAGGCAAGCAGTATTTGCATTGAGTGCTCTCTGATATCCATATGCATATATTTAAGGACAGCCCAATTTCTATTAAGACTGAAAACCACAGTATGTTGAAGATGGCTAAGAAAACGCTCCATTTACTAGCTGAGGCTGCATAATGCTAGGGCTTACATCTGCAGAGGCAAACAGTAATTCTGTGACCCTAGAGAGGATGCTTCCAGAAGCATGTATTTTCAGAAAGTCATGGGAAACTTAAATAAAAATTAACTTCTTTCTAAGGAGCTTCAAAATTGAAACAAGTGGAATTTCTAATTATTTGGGACACCCCCCCCCCAAAACAAAAAAAAAAACAAAAAACCAACACAAAACATCAAAAAAAAACACCACCAAAACCCAAGCATCACTTGGTTTCTACTTTATTTAGCTACAGTGACCATTGCTTAACTCTTCTATCAACTTATCAGATCTAAAAGCCAACAGTGCTCACTCACACCACTTACCAGGGCTGCTGGAAAGAAAGTCCTTCCACAAATCCTGCATGGCAGCAGATCTCCAGTTTGCACTGTAACCTCATCTTAAAAAAAAACACAACATAAAACCAAAAACATACTTATGTTTTCATTCAGGATAAAAATTTCTTTCCAGATTGGTAACCTCATATAATTCACAAAAGTAAGTTACTACCGTAAAAGTATACATTCTTTGAACTATGCAGAGATAAAAAAGGAAAATGTAAGAGAAACAGTGTTATTTTCACATAATTGAGGATGGGGCTTTGAAATATTAAGTATTTACAACATTAGAATCATAGAATAGTTAAGGTTGGAAAAGGACCCTAAGATTATCTAGTCCCAACACCCCTGCCATGGGGGGGGACACCTCCCGCTAAGCCATCTCACCCAAGGCCTCATCCAACCTGGTCTTGAACACCACCAGGGATGGAGCATTCACAGCTTCCTTGGGCAACCCATTCCAGTGCCTCACCATCCTTATAGGCCCCCTTCAGATACTGGAAGGCTGCTATGAGGTCTCCATGCAGCCTTCTCTTCTCCAGGCTGAACAGCCCCAACTTCCTCAGCTTGTCTTCATACGGGAGGTGCTCCAGTCCCCTGATCATCCTCGAGGCCCTCCTCTGGACTGGTTTCAACAGTTCTATGTCCTTTTTATGTTGAGGACACCAGAACTGCACACGATACTCCAGGTGAGGTCTCACGAGAGCAGAGTAGAGGGGCAGGATCACAACCTCTGACCTCCTTCTGATGCAGCCCAGAAGCTTCAAGATCAATATTAAGGCTTTGCAATATTAAGATTTTCCAATACTGGGGCTGGGGCTAAGTTACTAAGGGAATGAAAGAAAGGAATTGAGATACCATAACTTAGAAAGACACACTCTGTGGTTAAAGACAACATCATCTCTGGATGAAAGACACACTCTGTGCTTAAGAAGAATACTATCTTTGTACAACCTACGAAAATAAGCAGGTGGAGGCTAGTTAAGCAGTAAGTTGGGGAGCCACCTGTCTACCAGAGAGTTATGAAATCGAACCTTAAAAGGAGATAAATAAGAGGAAGGGGTGTACAAAAATCAAGTAAGGGGAGATGTAAACAGAGGCGGGACAGTTAATATGCAGATCATACACGTTGGATAGGCTGCAAAACTTGGAGTGCTTAACCAATGGGGAAATAAGGGAGGGAAATTGCAGCCGGGATAGGAAATACAAATCATAGTTCTGCTTTTGCTGTGTGTGCCTACTTGCTAGGACACCCTTTTCTGCAAAAATATTAATAGCTGCTTCACTGCTGTGTCTACCCTGAGCTTAAGTTTTTGTCTAAAGACCATTTCTCAGAAACAGATGATAGACAAGTTACATGCCCAGTAACGTGTCACCATAAATCCTGCTAATTTACAATACAAAACACTGCACCTTTAAAAGGATGCCTGTATGTCAATATGTAAACGACAAACTCACTGTAAGTCACAATAACAGCCAAAATACATACCAGTATTTAGTATTTCTGTGTCTTTCAAAGAGAATCACCTGTTCACAGTATCAGACTCACATCCCATCATTTATTTTTTAAGTTAAACTATTTAGCTTTCTCTTGAAAAGTAAAAAATCCTTAATGCTATTTCTATTCTATTTTATGCAGAGTATCACTGACAGTTTACAAAAGCATTTCTGATGTTGCTATTCAAGCAATGGTAACAAAAAGCATAAACGGTATACTTGAGATGCAACAGATTCATAGAACCAGATAAAAGACCAGCAAATCAAATAGCCAAGCCTATGCAAGCAAGTATATTCATACAGTATGCATCATGCAATGGAGTCATGGCACAGACTAAAAACTCTACATGCTCTCCCAGTAACTGGTATCTATTGTATTTAGTACTGCACCAGAGGGTAACTGGGATATTTTTATATCACATATTGTCTTGGGTTCAGCTGTAACAGGTATTTTTCTGAGGAGGGGCACAAGAAGCCAGGAGAAAGCAGAGACAAGACACCTGCCAACTGATACACAGCCTGACCCAAGCAACGATATAGCCCTTCCAGGTAACTGCCCCCAGATTGTATACTGGGCATGACGTGCTGTGGTACAGAATACCTCCCTGGCTAGTTTGGGTCAGGTGTCCTGTCTGTTTCCTCCCAGCTTCCCCTCCTCCCTGACAGGGCATGAGACTCAGAAAGTCCTTGGTCAGACTAAACGTTACTTAGCAACAACTTCAGTGTTATCAGCGCCGTTCCCAGGCTGAAAGTCAAAAACACAGCACTGCACCAGCTACTAAAGAAGGAGAAAAATGACTGCTACTGCTGAACCCAGGACACACGTATTTTAGGCAAACTAGTGGATTAAACTAATGAAGTTATGAACATAGCAACATTCAATGATTGTTCATCAGGGCTTTTTTCCAGTTAATCAGTGGAAAATAACTTTCCATCTAAACATACATACTTGCCAATGAAGTACAAGATCAGTCCTAAAGAAAATTAATTTTTAAAAATGTTTTATGGCAAACAAATGTAGATTCAGGAAGTCATGGTTCCCACTGAAAACATTTCATTCCAAAGGCAAACATTAATACCGAGTGAGATTTCCAGTATCAGTATGTAACCAGTTGGTCTGTTTCTATATTTTCAATTCCTTGAATGACATTCATCATCAGTTTACAACTACATATAATGTATCAATGTATCTAAAAAAATTAGATGAAATTTGTTAGATGAAATAAATCAGAATTAGTGATCTCAAAAAAGTGTATAGTATAAGATTAAGAATCTGACCAAGGGAAAGATTCTTTCAAATATCTGTCTTCTTTAAAAAAAAAAAAAAAAAAAAAAAAAAGAGAGAAAAAAGAAAAAAGCTACATTTTCCACCATTTTCTTCTGTTCACTAAAGTCTGGGATTCAAGCCTGTGTTTAAACTCATCATTAAAAAGAGACTTGATAAAAGCTCACCTGATCGAGCAGTATTTATATATCACATACCAGTGCGTAACAAATGCTTATTAGCACTCACTGCAGCTACAGTTACAGAGGTGGATTTTCTTACAGCATTCCTACCCTCCTTTGCTGCTGGCAGCTACTCAATCACATTTGCCAAGAGCTATTGCTACTACAACACCTCCTCCCCTGTAATACAAACCACTGACCCAAAACACAAAAGGAAGTCGTTTTAAAAAATGAGCTCTTTCAGTTTTGTTGAAACTGGGAAGCCTACAGACATACAGATTTGCACACCTACCCTTCCAATTTTGAAATCATTCCACTTTGATTTTCCCCACCTTTAAAGTAAAAAAATAAATAAAAAATAATCATAAAACCTTAATATTTCTCTCTAGGAGCACATGAGCCTTCCCTAACAGAAGGGTTAGCAAAGTCACCAACTTGAAATCTGAATTAAAAATAAATTTGCCAAAATAAATAAATTTAAAAATAAAATTGCCGAAGTTGCAGTAGAGTCGGTTTTGGTGTGGGACTGTGGTTTGGGGATTTTTTTTGTGTGTGGGTTCTGGTTCATGGTTTATATTTTCTACTTTATTTTGTTGGGGGGTTTTTTTTGTTGTTGTTTTTTTTTTTAATGCATTAGATATCGTGCATGAATGCTACACCACCTCTGGAACGGAAATTAATAGAAATGGCTGTTATGTTGGGGGAAGGAGGTTTAAATAAAATAAAAAGAAGGAACACTCAAATCAAGAAACAGAAGAAGTATTTGGCAAAGGCATCTGATAATTGAAACCGGTAGTAAAATAGTGTCATGGTAATTTTCTTCAGCCTTCTTTAAGTCTCACAACAATGCAGGGATCACCATTATTTTGGTTATAAAACCACAGAAGACCCAAGATCCAGCAGCTATGCCTCTTTCTCCTTTTACTGTTTTTAATACCACTAATCACCAGTACTTAGCATGCTTTTATTAAACCTGAATGAACATAGTTAACCTGGAAGGGGACAGACATAATTATTACTGCTATCTAATCTAAACACACTTAGGGAAAAGAGAACTATGTTCAGAATGGTTATGCAAATATCAAAGAAAGGAGCAGTACTTCAGTTGAAGTGATGCCAAAACTATGATATATAGCTTTACACCCTATTCTTCTACTGTCTGCTCCAGACCAGGTCTTAAATAAAAATACAAGAGTACAACCTCGTAAGATGATGTGTATCCAAATTAAACAACTAGATTGGAAGTTCAATTAGCAGCATTACAGTTATCTCATAGCCTGGGTTTCTAAACTGTCCCAGCCACAGCTCCTCCTCCGGCCACTTCTAGAGTACAACCTCCTTCCAAATCATGTTTTTCTACCTACACAGAAGTTATCGCACACATTCCTTTTGAATATCGTCACAGTCTAGTTACACATACTTTCTGATTTTGAAGTTGGAGTTTAGCTGTGAAGTTTGGGTGGACCTCAAAGTCTGACAGCATAGCCGTACAGTCAGTCCCTCAGATGTAGCTGCTTTCAATACTCAGATGAATTTAGACCTCCTCAAAACCTAGATTTCTACAGAACTACTGCATTTTTTTTCCTCTCCCCTCTCACGTTCACATACAGCAACTGATTTACAGCAGAAAGTGTAAGTTGCCAGTTCTCAGACTTATCTTTATCAGTACAGTATGTGGAACTCATCAATACATACAAGTTGCATCTGAGTCACAGGCATAATGCTAGCTCTTGCTATCACGTTTACAAATTAAGCAGTTGTGTAAATAAATTCCACACCTAGAGGGAGCAGAAGGCTTCAGGATTGCTGAACAGCTATTAATTGAAGTTTTATTACAGTTTTCTCTTTTGAAGAGCTATGTATACCCAAGTATATGTTTGCACTTAGATACAAAATGCAGCTTCAAAGAAACAAGACTTTGCTTGGTCTCAATACCAATATTTTGTCATGTTGCAAAATCTGACTGCCCTTCAAAACCTTTTATTTATCTGCAGCAGTGACAGCACTAAATGACTTGGGCCAGTCAATTGTGATAATCACAACAATCAAGCCTCACCGAATTCAAACTTGCAGAAACATTTCAGTACAATTTCCAGTCCTGAGACTAGGTACCTATTTGAAACCAGCAAACAATCTACAACTGCTGAAAGTTATTACCTGAGTGTTTGCCAAATTCTCACACAAAACTGCATTTGTTGCTTTTAGCATAATTCCCCCCTCATCTCCAAAAGCAAGGTATTTTCCACTTCAGATTTCTGTATTTGGGGTCAAAAAAAAATTGCAGTGATTTTCCTAGATTAATTAGAATCTGTATCCTCGAGCCACAGCATCTAGTTCTTTGGTGACTGTCAAGTCTCCAGAACATGTCTACCTATCAGTATTGACTAGGTTATATTTTTAATCAACACATGAAATAACAATAGTCTGAAAAGACTAATGACTGATACTATAAACAGGTACATATACTGTACCATAAATACTATAAACAGAAGTCACCTAAAAATGATACTGATGCAGCAACATAGGTAGAGAACACTTCTTTCAACAGCCAAATATGATATAGAGCATTAATTTTTAAAGAGCATTAAATAAAATTTAAAAAGTATACCAAAAATGGTGTAAGTTTTGCAAGTTTTCTTTATTTTGCCAAAAGGGATTCTGAAATGTAAACGGAAGTCAGACAAAGATGCCATACTGCTTAGCAACTGGCAGTATTTGCCATGCTTTGGTAAAGTCTACTTGATAACTGACAATATGCATGATTCACTACCAAGCAAATCCCTTCTTGCCTATGCTATTCAGCATTTTGCAAGAAGAGTTAAAGGAAGAAAGAGAAAATCAAAGTAAGCTCTGTCTCTTACTATTCAACTGTTCACATACTTTGAAATATTTATGCAATCAGGTTATTCACAACTGTATAACAAATAGGAAACCAATCTACTTTTATCTATCTACCCCTAATCTTAGTGGAAAGTCTCATGAATTCTCCTCTACTTTTGTATTGACAATGCAGTCTAATCTTGTTCAAACATGTCATTTCTGCTTCCAAAGGTAATAAAAAGCAGCATAACTTCCATTCCTTCAAGCTGAAAAGCCTGAGTGAGACTTTCACAGTACCTCTGCATGTTTTGCATCAGCTGTTCAGCCTGACAATGCAAGTGCATTATATTTGTCAATATTACTGTTATTCCATTGAACACGACTCTGATGATGGCAAGTTTGGTACAACTTCCTTGAAAATAATATATCAAGTCATCCCATTGCTCTAAAATGACAACCTGGAGGAGGATTTGGCAAAGGATTTTTTTGTGACTGAGAAATTATTTGCATGCAGCTGAGACAACTTGCATCACGGCATACTCCCCTTTTCTACAATTCTTTCTTTCCTCCCTTCCTCATATGAGGCATAACCTTTAATGTGGAAAACATACCAATGTCACACTAAAAATAACCAGCTCTCCTGGACTCCTCTTTAGGGCCATGTCTCATGGGATTCTTACAAGCAGATCCCTGAACAAGTCAAAGTCTGCTCTCCTGAAGTCCAGGGTTGAGATCCTGCTATTTGCCCAGCTTCCTTGCCTCAGGACCCTGAATTCAATCATCCCCTGGTCACTTCAGGTAAGGCTGCCTGCCCCTAGCCTTCACATCTCAAACATTTGTTGGTATGTCATCAGCAGAAATGAATCCCCTTGTCAGCTCCTCAATCACCTGAGTCAGGAATTTGTCATCAATGCACACCAGAAGCCTCCTAGATTGCTTGTGCCTTGCTGATTTGTCCCTCCAGCTGGTATTGAGTGGCTCATGAGGGCCAGGGCCTGTGAATATGAGGCTTCTTCAAATTATCTGAAGGAAGCATCATCTTTTTCCTGAAGAAGTGGATTGTAGAAGACACCCAGAACAGCATTTCCCACATTGGTCTGCTTGCTAACCCTGATCCATAAGCTCACAGGTGGCTCCACAGCACAGCTCAGTGCATTCTCACTGCTCTCACACATAAAGGGCAACTTCTCTGCTTGTAGTCCAGCTGGTTCTTCCTGAAGAGCTTGTATTCATCCACCTAAATACTACAGTCCTGTGAGCTGTCCTACACATGATCTCAGCAAGATCCTACCCCTCCAACTGCATGCAGACCTCCAAATCTTATTTATTCCCATATTGTGTTAACACACAGACATTTTAGAAAGGCACTCAGTTGTGATGATTATCCAGAAAAATCGATGAGAGTTTCCCCTGTAATGCATATGGAAACACAACAAATAAGCAGCACTATCTGATCAATCTGACTTCCAGATACATTATCTGGTCTTCCATTAGTGTGCTTTAAGATTAACTAAAGCCACTAGAAAGCGTGTGACCTATAAAATCTATGTATATGTTACACAATTCTGCTCTGGCATCATAAACTCACTACTCTTCTCTATTAGGCTACAAGCACCATGATGACTGTATACAGGCAATCACGCAAAGACGAGCTTTCTCACTAGTCTTAAACCAAAACTGCTTTGCACTACTGACCCCCAAATTCTGTACTCTACTACACAAAAGTAATTGGACAGAGCAATCCCAACCTAAGCCTGCTTGCTTATCAGAATATTACTCAGCTAACAAGAGAATAATGTTTTAGAAACAATTCTGATAATTTTGATAATTTATATTGTATCAGCTCCCAGTTTGCTCCCTCCAGTCAACTGTTTAACATAGCCCCAGAACTTGATTTTACTGAA
This sequence comes from Neopsephotus bourkii, assembly GCF_033783945.1. Classification (NCBI taxonomy): domain Eukaryota; kingdom Metazoa; phylum Chordata; class Aves; order Psittaciformes; family Psittacidae; genus Neopsephotus; species Neopsephotus bourkii. Next base: position 11,450,148 of record NW_026902293.1, on the reverse strand, counting down.
ATGAAACAACTGCTTTTTATAATAACCACATCGTGTGCGTGTGTGCAGGTAAAATACATTCATCTTCCTACTATATTCAACCAACTGAATACAATTACCAGATGAATCTAGTTTCTGCAATTTAAGTTAAAAATACAGGAATTCTACAAAAAACATAGAAAAGGGTGTAAAATCTACTCGTTCCAAGATGCTGAAGAAACTAAGCTGAAACATTCAAACTACTGTCTACACATAGTACTTTGTTCTTTTAAAGGCAAAACGTATTCTGATAGCACACTTCCCCTATCATAATGGCCTAAACTTAGCTTTCTGAATTTTCATTAAGTAAAACATTTCCTTTCAGTTGCTTCACCAAAGCATAACCAAAAAATAAAAACATAATTGCTTTAGAAAAAGTAAATACATTGACCACAATTATACAGTGTATTAAATGTCAGATCATTTAAGGGAGGTGCACACGTGCCTAGTGAAACACAGCAATTCAATGCAGTCACATTTATCAGTGTTTTAATGGCTACTGGAAACAAAAAACTGCTCAAAAAGAATATACGTTAATATTAGTTTTGCATTTCAATCCTTAATAGTTTGCAATTTTTTAGAACAATACAGCAAAATTAATTAAAAGAAGAAAAAAAGAAAAAGCTGAAGTATTTCAAAAAGGCAAGAACCTCTCTCAAATGGAGCTTAAGAAAATGGCTGCCAAGCAAGGAAGCTGCTGCATGCAGCCAGTGAGGCAAGAGAAAGATGAATACTAAAGGAAAAGGAAGACTTATATTAATATTATATTTTTTCAAAACAGAAAAAAATGTCTGTAGTGTCAGGGAAAAATAGGACTGGGCATTAACCTACTCAGAAATCCTGTCGAAGCAAGTATAAGCATTTGCTTTCAATAGTTGCATTACTAATATTAAACCCTGAAGTAGAATGCTTGCACTATTTGGGGTGGGGTGTCTCAGACATTATCAGTACCAGTGAAAGGTCCAGGGACAAACGCTATTGCAGCACAGATCTCAGCTCTCAGCAGAAGATGCTACATCGGGAGTCTTATTCTTATGAGACCTCAAGGGCACACCCAGACTGCTCACAGTCTAAATGCTTAATCACAGTAGTCTCTGTTTGGCATCTGCATGGGAAAGCGCTGGGTTTGAGACTGCAGGCTATTTCCTGAGCAAGCAGCCACCCATCCCCTCCCAACCACAACCAGTCTTCTCTGGCTGCTAGAGCGCAAGCTGGAGAACACTGAGGCTGGATAAGTGATGCCATTACTGACCACAGAGCTGGACTTTTGCCCTCAGACACAGCTGCCCCTCTCCCCTTCACGCTTTAGGCAGCAGGAGTCATGACCTGCTGGGATGGGCTGGGAACAAGTGTGGGTACCATCGTTTAGTCGGATCAAGCAGCTGTTGTCGGCATCCTCCCAGAGAAAACAACAGGCTGGAGAGAAGCCAATCAAATGCCGATCACTGGACTGCTCCAGCTTATGTGAAGTCAGGAATTCTGGGCTTGGATCACCTCCTCCGTCTCCTTCAAGCAAAAAAGGGAGCAACAGACATGCGAGCATGACAGCTTTTTCTTGCCATCTACCAGTGAATGCAATCAGCAGATGCTAACCCAGCAAAAATGGTCCTGAGAGCACATGGTGGACTACTCAGGAAAGGATTTTTAAACTCACTTTACAAATCACTACATTTTCAGACACTGATGGTCTATTGCTCTGAGTATTTTCACTAATAAATTAAATGAAAATTGAAAATCAGCCAAACAGCACATGGCTGCAAAGTAACAAATACTAAACTAGTGACTTCAGATTTTACATCAAATTTGTCACTTGTAATGACACACGTGTGCACTGACTTCTTTTACAAAACTTTACATATTTCCCTTTCAGTATGAACCTAGTAATATAATGATACTGATATACAAATAAAATAATAAAGCAACTGACTTAAAAAAAAAAACAAAAGTAAATTTTAGAAAAAAACTTAAGTCTCACAGAAACCTACTTCACCATTTCACTGAACATTTAAACTTGCATGTAGTGAGAAAATGCGACTGCAACACCAAAAATATTTAGCTTTTAAATGTCAGTAATGCAGCTCCATGAGCCAAATAATCATGAATATAGTTAGAACTCTCCATCATGTTATGAAGGAATCGTTATAAAATTATTTAATAGCATGCTCAAATAAACAGAAGTAAAACACATCTTGCATCTGTAGCGCTGAGCTCCTGAAAAGTAAAGCATTGTCTTCCAAGGGAGGAAAGTCCAAGCATCCTGTTCCTGAGGGGGTCTTACACAATCATAAAAGGAGACTGCCAAAAGAGAAGTCCCTCCCTCCACCATAAGCACATCGCTTGCACACACAAATGCCAGGACCTGCTGTACAGATCAGCTCTGGGAAATGATTTTACTGAGCACTAATATAGGGAAGGAGCAGTCCAAGCCAGATTTCAGAAGCAGCCCATACTTCCATGTCAGGTGAATATGACTCTGCAACTGTGCTTCTAAACACAAATTTAATCTAAAATGGCAACCAGTAACACTACTCTGAGTGGAGCAATGCCTGGGGAAAAAAAAGCATAATTCCCAATGAAGTAATTTATTATTGTTATTAGTTTTGCTTACGTTTTCCCTGTCTTATGGCCACCTTTCTACAGAAACTTCATCTTGAGCCTAACCTAACCTGCATCAAGAGACAGCTTAAACTGAAAAACTGTAAATCAAAGCAAAGCCACTTGCTTCAAACATTTTGACATAAATAAGGACTTATTTTATGTCATGATGATTTGTTTAGAGAAAGAAAAACACAGCACAAAGCAACCCACAAAATCACAAAACCATTATGTTCTTCAGTCTCAAAAACTTTAGCATTCAAGGATGCTGGATAACAGCTCAAGATATGAGTGGTCACAATGCAATGCCATCTGAAGTTCTAGAAATGTCTTACTACCCATGCTATTCTCAAATTAATCTTGAGTCCTCAGAAGGAACATTGAAAAAAATGTTTTGATAAGCTGTAGCTTCTGAAAGTACTTTCAAGAAAAGGTTCACAGAGTAAATATGAGATTTCACCCATGCTTTAGCAGTTCTTCCTTCCACCACGCCTAGTACCTACCAAAACACACACAAAATGTAAACTATTTCCAGCACAAAGTCAGAAGCTGGATAAGTTCTACTGCAAAAACGGCATGTTGTTTCAGGTTTCTGCTATTACCCTGCAGTTCTACTTTCTGCCCACCCTCTGTTACGAAGGTGCTAGAGCTGATACAAAAACAGCTGGCACAGCTGGCCTTGGTAAGTTAGCTCATAGTCAAATCAATTGATGGATGGGCTGCAGATGATTCACAGTCCCAAATGCAGTCAAAGACACAGCTTAATGCAAACTTAAAACAAGTTGTCCCCTTCTGGACAGCAACACAGATTTGTCACAGGACTGTCATCAGAGTGCCTGATAAAGCATTATCTGAGAAACACCAGACACCATCTTCAAATTTAAAGGCATTAATAGTGAGCAAAGCATAATGAGTAAATCAGAGAATCTGTAGGGATTTTAATGCCAAATCGTGTCCAAATGTATGGCTTTGAAGTCACTATGTCTAAGAATACTGTAAAATCTGACAAAGAAGGAAGACAAAGTAATTCAGGGAGAACTATTTCTCCAACTGTGCTAGAAGGGATAAAGAACAAAGGCTAGCTTGTGCTCACCCCTATTGAAGCACTCAGTTACCTCTAGAGAAGCACGGCATGGAAGACTTAATGACTGTTTTGGGAAAGTTACTCAGAAGAAGCCTGTGGTTTTTTCTCAAGTAGTAGGGTTAAAGCAGCTTGCAAAACACAGTAATGACAAGCCTACCGAAATGCTCAGACAGCAAGCTGTAACTTTCTATGCTATGATGACTACTCTGGGGAGTGATGGTGACTTCACTAAAGCAACTGGCACAGGATAAAGTTGCAAAGGATAAACTCAGTAAACACATACCTAGTCTTCACTGCACTGAACACTTCCCTAGCATCACAAGCGTATCCTAACACCCACGTTAGCCATCTGTTTGCAAAAAAAGGATGCCTGGCAAGAATACCCGCCTGACCCGCTGTCATACTCCGCGCAACGCACCCTCCCGCCAGCGGCGGATCACCGAGCAGACTCATCGCGGTCTGAGCTTGGCCGCGGCAGAAAGGGGCCGGCGGGGCACCGCCACAGCCCTGCAGCTCGGCTGGGAGAACCGAAAAGCGCCCTAGACAAAGAGTAGGGAGGCCGGCCCTGACCGCCGCGCCTGCCGCCCGTTCCGCCGCGCTCCGCATAGGGAACCACCACCACTCGCCTTTGTTCGTGGCCTCACAGGCACGCGGCCCCACTCCTCCAGCCCTCCCAACTTCAGCCCCGTCGCCCCCCGTACCGCCGGCAGCGGAGCGAGGCAAGGCCGCCGCGCCGCCGCAGGCGGGGTCCAAGAACGGGGAAGACAGCGCCCGGGCCCTAGGTCCCACCGCCGCCACCGCCCAAGCACGCCCCGCCACAGCCCAGAGGCTCGGCCCAGGCGCCCGCCAGCTGCGCCAGCCAGCTGCACCCGGTGAAGGGAAAAAACACCTCCCCACTGCCTCTCACCTTCCAGCCCCTCCATACTGCACCCTGACCAGCAGCTTTAGTCCCGCCGCTGCTGTGGCAACGCCGCCACCTCCCCGCCCGCTAACAACCGCCGCTCCCATTGGCCGGGCGCGCTGCGCGAGCGATCGGCCTGGCCTCCCCCTCCTCCGCCGTGAGCACCGCCTGTCACCGCCCCACGCCTCTGCGAGCCTTCCCCCTGCCCGGTCCGCCGCTCCTCTGCAGCACAGAGCCCGCCCAGAAAGGCGCTGCCCCGGCAGCCACCGCCCCGCCGTGCTAGGTCGGTCTGTGTGGCCAGAGGAGCGGGGACCCTGGTCCGAGCTTCTTCGTGCAAAACCCGGCCATAGCCTAGTTCTGATACAGTCTGACCTGGCCTGTAGGCCGGGTGTTGAGGTTACGCTATGGCCAGGATCTGTTTCCTCCAACAGCAGCCCTTGTATATGATGACCAGAGTGAGTCACAAAGTGGTTTGTGTTAGAAGAGGCTTTAAAGCTCACCTTGTTCCAACCCCCTGCCATGGGCAGGGACACCTTCCACTAGACCAGGTTGCTCAAGGCCTGTCCAACCTCACCTTGAACACTGCCAGGGATGGGGCAGCCACAGCTTCTCTGGTCAGTTCTCATGTTCAACATGTCCTACTGTCTCACCATCTTCACAGTGAAGAACTTCTTCCTAATATCTAAATCTCCCCTCTGTCAGTTTAAAGCAATTCCCCTTTGTCCTGTCACCATATGCCCTTATAAAAAGTTTTCTGCAGATTTCTTGTAGGCTTTAGGTATTGGAAGCTGCTCTAAGGTGTCCCCAAAGCTTTCCCTTCTTCAGCCTGTTTTCACAGGAGAGGTGCTCCAGCCCCATGGCTCTTTGTAGCCCTTCTCTGGATTCACTCAAGCAGGCCCACATCCCTCTTGTGCTGAGGGCAAGTGAGGTGCAATAACTGTGCTGTTGAAAAGCCCCAGAGCCACCAGTCCCTGCGTGGGTTCAGGCAGCAGCCACGATGGTAGCAGGATCCTGCTGCCATTGGCACCTGTGAGCCCTCACAAGTGTGCTGTGGTGCAACGCAATGTGTGGCCGTAGAGGCGCTTGAGGGAAAGCGAAGAGCAGCCATGGTGAAAGCACAAAAAATGGCTTCCAAGTTCATGGCCTGAAAATGCTTGGGAGTCAGTGGATTTCTCCCCCTTTTTTTAATGAAAAGAGCTGCTACTATAAAATTAGCATCTGAAGGCATCTCCTGCTGCAGGATAATATTTTCATAAAAGATGTTTTTGGAAAATAGTATTACTAAGTTGCTGTTGACTAATGAATATGAATGCTTGGTACATACTGAAATTCTTCTGTTCCTTTTACAAGAGCTCCCCACATTTTTAGCAACACAATCATTTAAAGGTTGGTTTTCTTTTTCTTCAAGACATTACTTTAGAATTAATTCTTAAGATCTTTCATTTGCTTTTTTGTGGCCATATGCCATGAGCAACTAATAAAGTTTTTCTGTATAAAGTACAATTAATTTTTTATAGAAATTACTACTGTTTTTACAGGCACATGCAAATTATTTCTCTTCTCACTCTAGATAAGTAAGTTGATAGATATAGATTTGCTTGTCCATACAATCACAGTTACTGTCCCAATCACGGTACATCTGGGAATGCAACTCAAAGAAAGGAAAATAAATGCATAAAACCTAAATTAAATTGAAGATTATGATCATGCTGTTTTCTCTGCAGGTCCTTAGCACGGAACAAATAGATCCAGATGCTGCATGCAAAACAGCCACCATGTAAACCATGATTAATGTATGATTAAAATCATCTTTTGAGACCAAAAACTTGAAAATACATGGTAATTCTAGCTGCAATTTCTCTTGGTAGTTTAGAACCATGCTAAAAATACATTTCAAAATTGCCTTTGATCTGTAGAGTTTATGCTTATAAAATTACAGGCCATACCAGAAGGAACTAGTTTGCTACCATGTTGCAGAGTCTTAAAATTTGCAAATTATCCATTAAATCTTTAACATAAAACTTAAATGAGCCGGTAGCTAGAAAGCATTTGCTGTTAACTAACCATTAAGGTAGTGTGTCAGAGTGCACTTACTTGAGTGGTATTTCTGTACTTGGACAACAAACTGGAAAACAGAGGCTCAGGATAACGTCATCTCTCAGCAGGAAATCCTTCCAAATGAAAAAAATAAACATAGTTTTTATCTTGTGTTTTCAATTTAGTGAAAGATTTAGTATTAGAGGAACATTTTGTTTGGTTTGATTCATCGTTTCTGTTTGAAATTTGTGGTTATTTTTGTTTAAAACTCAGGCAGGAGATAACATCAGTTCTGTAGCCCCGTCATAGAAGGCCACCAAATTGGTCAGGCAGGATTTCCCCTTGGTGAAGCCATGCTGGCTGTCACCAAGAACCTTGTTGTTTTTCATGTGCCTTAGCATGCCTTCAAGGAGAATCTGCTCCAAGATTTTGCCAGGCACAGAGGTGAGACTGACTGGTCTGTAATTCCCTGGGTCATCCATTTTCCCCTTCTTGAAAATGGGGGTTATATTTTCCTCTTTCCAGTCATCGGGAACTTTACCTGACTGCCATGATTTTTCAAATAAGATGGACAGTGGCTTAGCAACATTTGCCAGCTCCTTCAGGACCCGCGGATGGATTTCACCAGGTCCTATGGACTTGTGCACATTTATGTTCTCAACATGGTCTTGAACCAGTTCCTCTCCTACAACAGGCCCAAGGTCTTCATTCTCACAGTCCCTTCATCTGCCTTCCAAGACTTGAGTGGTGAGGTCAGAGCCTTTGCTAGAGAAGACCGAGCCAAAGAAGTCATGAAGAACCTCAGCCTTCTCCAAATCCAGGGTAGCCACTGATGGCTTCTGGAGAGGGCCCACATTTTGCCCCTAGTCTGTATTTTATTCAAAATGTACCCATAGAATCCCTTCCTGTTATCTTTCACATCCCTAGACAAGCTTAATCCTAATTGGGCCTTAGCTTTCCTAACCTGGTCCCTAGCTTCCTGGACAACATCCCTGTACTCTTCCCAGGCCGCCTGTCCTTGCTTCCACCCTTCATAATCCTCTTTTTTTCCCTCAAAGTTTCCTCAGCAGTTCCTTATCCATCCAAGGAGGTCTCCTGGCCCTCCTGCTGCTCTGGTCAGGATGCAACACTCCTAAGCTTGTAGCAGGTGATCATCGAATATCAGCCAAGAGTCTTGGGCCCCCCTGCCCTCTAGGCTATATCCCAAGGAACCTTACTAAGCAGGTTCCTGAAGAGGCCAAAGTCAGCTCTCTTGAAGTCCAGGGCAGTGAGCTTGCTGCACGCTCTTCTCACTGTCCTGAAGATCTTGAACTCGACCATCTCATGATAATCATCATGATCTAAGATTTGAAAAGGTCCTTAATTCAAAGCACAGGGAAGCAGAGATACAAAATCTTTCTTCCTTAATCTCTGAAGGCAGAAGCAGAGGACTGAACTTACAGTACTCATAGGTCTCTGATGTACTTTTTATACAGAAGGTAGTTTTTCCCTAGGTGTGGTGTTTGTGACCAGCAGAGCCTGTCTGGTCACATAATAAACTCAAGCCATCTCCCATGTGTAGGCACCATTTGTCATGCGGCTCCTCATGTGCTAGAGATACCTGGATTTTGATCATATGAAAGGCACATACTAATCACAGGATATATTTAGTAAAATGCAATAGGGAGAGTTTTCTGGCATTTAGAAATATTCATATGGCCAACAGCCACCCCAGGTAAGGTTGGAATAAATATGGTTTACTGTATACATCAGTATAGAAAAATCCCTAAACTGAAGTGCTCCAAATCTTTAGTCACTTTAGAAAGTGACTCAGATGCAGAGTTTGACAATACATTGCCCTGGATCTTTGCAAAGTTCTTCAAATCCATCACTTGTGGAGGAAGTGTCATAAAAGTACTAAGTCCTGTAAAATGATCAGAATTTCATTAACATTTCAAATGCTTTTCTTCACCATTTGAATCCCTGTCACGATAACTAAAATCATAATAGAAAATCAAAACCTGTTCACCATCTTTCATGTTAATAATGAACACTGGATAAAGAGGATTTCCCAAAGTGGCATTTTAAGTAATACACTTTGCACTATAACTAGCTTCTGGGAATTCAGATATGTTTGCACAAGGGGACTTTAAAGTTTAAATATTCTTATTAAGATTTTTTTACAATTAGCACTAATTGAGGTCTACAGACAAGAATGATTACTCTCCTACTAGAATAATTCGTCAATTGAATTAATACAAGAATGCCTTTTGTTCTTTTATGGGTTATAGTCCCAATTTATATTCAGGATTGGAGTATTGTGATTTAGTTATCAATCATTTTAGCAACCCAGGGGTTTTTTAAGTACACTTTCACAGTTTTGTTTGCTGTGGGACTTCCAAATTAGAGAGAGCAAGACCATAGGCCACAATGAAAATTAGTGAGCAGTGCTAGACTGAACAAGTTTTGCTCTCTCCCAGCATGAATTGCCCAACTTACAAAGCTAATTCTAAACTAGGAGCCTTAGAGCAAATGAGATGTAATAATGCCCAAAACACAAAGAATAGTTTAAATTCTAGGATGTCATGCTATTAGGTATATTTTTCAAGCCAAGTAGCCAGCGAACAGGAGGAGGCTAAGGACTGTGACTTTGTCTGAGGCTGCGATTCTTCAGTTAGATAGCAAAAAACAAAAGTCGATATTTTTTTTCCCATTAGACATTCTGCTGCTGGAGTAATGCCATATCTTCATGATCAGTAAACCGCCATTGCCATCGAAAACAGTTGTCCTTCTCCAGTGACCTCAGCACTACACTGACCTCCTTCTCCTCTTCCTTGTGCTGGCCCAGATGTTCATGCACTCAGGTGGTTTAGGAATTTACCCAGCTCCAATTCAGGAGCACTTTTATTCTGAAATGCCAAATGACACACTTTTTTTTTTTCTATATAATCTGCTTCCAAGTCCTGAATAGTTAAAGTTTCACTGCATGTAGTACCTCTGCTGTTTACTTGTTTTCCATATATTGGCATTTGCAACCTATATAACAGTCTTCAAATGTTGGAGTGTTAGTTTTCACAGTTCTATTAGCAGGTTAGTTTTTGAAACATGAGTGGGAAAATCAGAGTTACGGGAAAATCTGTAAACCAAACAGATTGACTTTTAGTAAATCCTCTGCACTGTTTGTATTTCATTTCCAACAGTCTTCATCTTGTTGGTCTAGGAGGTGATCTTGTTTTCTAAGACATGGCTCAAGCCAGAGCTAAGAGATTACTGAGAAAGCAAGCAATGCTACAAAGCTGATTTCGCAAAACCATTTTATATGAGAGTTCCACAAAGGACTTTATGTTTCTCCTCCCTAAGTGTTCGCTTAGAAGATGGACTTTGCTGTATAGGCATGTAAAAATTGGGTGCATCTATGTATTGCACAAACAAATTGTCCACACAGATGCTGAAATATACTGTTGTGGAATTCTCCAAATGCCTTGTATAGAAACTTACATTAAAATTACACAAATGTCACATGGTCTGTGGATTGGATGAGGTGGTTTCAGCCTTTTGGGAGTATTGGTTTTAGTTTTAATTGAGAAATTAAAATCTCATTACAATTTAATCTGTATTACTGGCTTGTTACTTTAGAGTTATTATAATGGTTTAGTGTTCACTATACAGAGAAAAAGGTCATATTCTATCACAGTAAGAGTAGAATTTATTGACTGAACTTACGTTTTATTTCAGAGTAAAATAATCTGATATATTTGTTTCCATTTTTATGTACCACTTAAGATACTCAGCTTCTTGCCATTTTCTGTCCTAGAATGTGATCTGATGATCCTTCTATTCTTAGACAAAAACCTGGACTGATTATGCAGTGCATACCCCATATCAATTTGCAAGATGTGACTAAATTTGCACGTTTGTAGTTCTTCTGTTTGGGAATAAGTAACCATGGATATGGTGGTAAAAATCCATAAACCAAAGCATTTTTACAAACTAATTTGGCAAAGCAGCAAAACACTAAAGTTTCATCTAGTTTTAGATTAACATTTAGTGTCATTAAATTGGATGTGCTTTCCTTAAGTTAAATAAAAAGAGCTCCATAAATGAATTTTGTAGGCCTGTTCTAGTTGAAGCTGATTTCCCAGTGATTGTCTTCTATTATTTTTCCTTCCAAAGCCGGAACCTTAGTCCATGTGTGTCTGTTCTTTCTCCCTGTTATCATTTCTTACCAGTGGCATTTTCTGCATGGCCATGGTGAGAATTCTTTCTGTCTCATAATGGTTTGTGACCTTTTTTTTTTTTTTCCCAAATGCCAGATACCTGCATGTCCCATGTTGTTTTCTGGTATCAAGAAAATTGACTCTTCAGTCTCCGGTTCAACGGGGTATTTCAATAAATGGCTTTTGAGGTATAGATCAGTAGATTGAAAGTTATCAGTAAACTGAAAGATACTGTGGTAAATGTGGTGGCTCTCACTCTGAGATGGCTTTCTCTGTACAAGTTGGTTTTGTAATGTGATGAGATGTTAGGATAAAAAATTAATTTCACCATGTGATACAACTCCACTGAGACTTCCAGATTCATGTGAATACTTAAGGAAGAAAATGTGTCTACTCTGTGACACGTTTGGTGCAGAGTAGATTGGAAAACATTATTCATGGTGATGAATAGTTGAGTGACTCTAATAATTACTGCAAGTTCTAATATAAAGAACTAATGAAATGTTGAATTTTATTTTTTAAATTGAATTTACCATTTGGCACAAAGTTTTCTTTTTCACATTGTTATAAAAAGTCACAAAATTTACATGGGCTCCAACAGGAAACACAGAAATAGTAAGTAGCCTATGCTTTCACTTCGAGGAATGGCCCATCATACTGATGGCATCATACTGAACTGATTCAACAACTGGACTGTGGCATGCTTCCACTTTTAATCACAGAAATCAGAAATAGAGGGGACACATGCCAGCTCAGAGTAATTTTCATATTATATTCTTAAATATTTAGCGTTATTTGATCAAACTATAGAATTTAGAAGTGCAAAAATCCTTGATTATTTGATTCACTGGGAAGTACTTGATTAAGCATAGCTTAATGTTTCAATCTTTTCCTTGGTTAATTGAAATTTCACATTGATTTAAAGATTTGCATACACTGGTCTCAAAACTGAAACTCATGAAGGTTTCTGTGTTTACCCAGTAGCATGAGACATACTTTGAACTCATCACCTGGATTAAGATGATCTTTTCTCTAAGACAGTCAGTCTCAAAAACCCTATTTGTATATAGAAGCTATTACTTTTGAAAATAATAGATAGCAACTAAGGGAATCTTTTGATCTCAAACTGTTACTGACACTGGCAGTGTAAGACATGGAAAGGGGAAGTGAAATCACAGTCACAAGCAGAATGAAGAGTTGAAATTGTCCTCTGACTCTTACTCACAATCATCCTCCTTTAGCATGAAAAAAGCTAAATACATGCAAAATAAAAATTTAAATATGTGGGTTTGGCGTTCATTTAATATGGGGAATCAAAGGAGATGCTGAGAAGACAGTATTCCACATAGATTACAACGTTCTTTATGTTTGCAGTGTGGTGATGTTGTGTTGTTTGGTTTGGGTTTTTTTGCCCTCGCACCCCATTCATGTTATTTCTGATAAGTTTTTTGATTTTAAAAGTGATTCAATTTTATTTTCTCAGTGGATAATACGTAAAATAAGACTAATATAAAATGGACAGGGCAAAATTCCTCAAATAAATATTTTTTTATTTTGTATGTGTGTACATCCACATCTCTTATATGCCTCTTCTTAGTCTTTAACCCATGAACATATTTTAAGTGCTCAGTTCAGTAGGTTTTTATGTCCCTTTGGGCAGGCCTTTTAGATCTTAGATGTATCATATGGTGCCAAGTATTGTTAATTAAAATGCAGAGGTCAAGTGTAGGCAGTAATGAGAGAATTAAAAGGTTCTTCAGTTGTCAGGCACTGCTGGTTTTCTTCTTACTATTGATTTTTTTCCTTTGATTTTTCTTCAAATACTTTTGAAGAACTGGTTCTTTGAAAGCTCTAGTTAAAACTGAGAAAGATAAACAAGGAAATCAAACTGAGCTTCAAGCCCAATTTTGCATCTTTGAATATGATTTTTGTGTGCATCTAACTGCCACTAAACCAATGCAAGCCTTTTACAGCTCTAAGATACTGACTTGTTACAGCTCCTGAAAAAATCACAATACAGTATTCTCTTTCCTACACCTCCAGCTGCCTCCCTCTGGTTCTAGGGACCACTTCATCTTCCACCAGTGAGAAGTTCTTTCTTTTTGTGGACCTAAATTCTTTAGCAATAGAATGGAAAGTCATTTCTTACCAATGTCTTGAAAATAGCTGTCCAGGTATAAACCCCACTGAATTCTATTATTCCTTTGAATACCTTGAGCTTGATCTCCCATGTTTCTTTCTTGACTTGACTTTCTCTGGGTCTTTCAGATTGTGCTGTTTCATATGTCCTCTGTCCAGATTTTCAAGGTTTTCTTTCTAAAGCTTTGCTTACAGAATTCCTCCTGATGCTTCAGTTTCTGTTCCTGTTCATTGCTTCTGTCTGGTTGTTATTCCCCTCACTGATTTCTGTATTCTAAGCAGAACAAAATGAGTCCAGCTCCTCATCTGCATCTCTGATCTGGCTTGGATGGCTGTATCTATGTTATCCCTATTATACAATTTATACACCATAAACAAAATTTGGAAGAGCAGGGTCAGTAGGGGCTTTACTTGTACATACATTTTCCTGCAAAATAACTTCAGCTAAAGTTGCATACAAATCTGATTTGACCTTGTAGAAGGAGATTCCTGAGCACCTCAGAGTAGTCCAAATTCTCATGTCTGTTCAGGGTCAGACATAAAATCACTACATGCAGTTGGAATACATGGAGGCTGTTAAGCCAGTCTTTGGGAGCCAGGCTATTTGCAGTTCAGATGAATATGGGACTAAATGGGCTTTAAAGTGCATGCAATACACACAGACAACCACAGAGTTCTGCCTACAGCGTCGTGGCTGAGTCACTGTAAAGCAAGTCCAATTCATGTCTTACAAGTCAGCACTCTGCAAAACTGCTGAGTTTAGCCTTTAGCCTGTATTTAAATATAGACATACCCTCCCTACTGACCAGTCCTACAAAATCAAGTTACCTCAAGGCCTCATGCATTTGCCTTTACAGTAAAGAAGGCTAATGGTGTCCTGGCTGCATTAAACAGAGTATTACCAGCAGGTCAAGGAGGCTGATCCTGATGCTCTACTCAGCTCTGGTGAGGCCTCACCTGGAGTGCTGGGTCCAGTTCTGGACTCCCCAGTACAAGAGAGACACAGACATACTGCCTCTTACAGTGAAGGGCCCTGACGAAGGAGGGACTGGAACACTTCTAATGAGGAAAGGCTGAGAGAGCTGGGTCTGTCCAGCCTGGAGAGTAAAAGACTCAGGGAGATCTCATCAATATCTATAAATACCTGAAGGAAGGGTACAAAGAGGACAGAGGCAGGCTCCTTTCAGTGATGCCCGGTAACATGACTGGGGGGAGTGGGCACAAATAGAAACGCAGGAGGTTCCCTCTGAACATCAGGAAACACTTTTTCACTGTGTGGGTGACTGAGCACTGGCACCGGTTGCAAAGGGAGGTTGTGGAGTCACTGCTCTTGGAGATATTCCAAAGACATCTGGACATGGTCCTTGGCAGCTGGCTGTAGATATTCCTGTTTGAACAGGGTCATTGGACCAGATGACCCCCAGAGGTCCCTTCCCACCTCAACCATTCTGTGATTCTTGCATACAAACATAGAAGTTCAGCACAGTTCCGGACAGAGTTTGAGCATCCCCTTGCGCTAGCACTTCCATGTTAGAACTATAATTAGAACATGTTAGTGCCATCATCCATGTTAGAAATACCCATGTATTAATGGATGAGTAGATTTCTCCTAGGTCATTCAGCTTCTCTACATTTAAATTCCAAAAATTTTGCACCTTACACCTTGGATTTGAACTAACATTGAGCTCTTCCCAGTTCTGTGCCTGTAAGTCTTCCTTAGAAATCTCAAATGTTATTTCCATCAGCCGATGTGTTTAATCATCCATTATCTTAATCAGTCATCCTTTGTGTATTTTATCCTATAGTTGTGTGTATGCCAGTTCAGCTAATATGCTTGATGCATAAACATCTGGTAATCACTAACAAAATGATTATTATTTTTGCCATAAACAGACACAGAAATTAGAAGCAAATGCTGCCACTGACATTCTTTGAGGTTACTGTTTTTTTCTTGACAATGATCTATAATTAGTGCATAGCTGTTTTTGTATATAACAGATTTATCAGTTCTAGTAGAAGGGCTGAGGTTCCTGTTTCATATCTATAGAAGTAGGGATCAGCATGCGGTATTCTGCTTGGTACAGTACTTTTTAGGAACTCTGCATTGTTCCTATTTGCCCAGTGAATTCCTTATTGTTTTGTTTGTTTGTTTGCTTAACAGAAAGTATTTATTTCAGGTCCCATCACAAGGTTTGTGTTTGCAGCTCTGAAACTCCAGTGGCTTCCAGTTTGAGGAAACACCATTTTAATAGAAAGCATTATTTAGTTATGAAACATCCCTATTACTCCTACAGGTCATTAAAACACTATGAAAACAGCAGAGAAGCTGAACTTCTATGCTGCTCTGGTACAGATGATTGATGTCCTTATCTTGCTATTAGTAAGTCTTTGGGGAGTGATATTGGCAGAAACAAGGCTTTCTACAGGTGCAGGAAATTATGCAAGATGATTATAGGAGTTGGCAAGGAAACTATTTTGGCTTCATTTTCAGAAAGATTCTTCATTTTCCAGTACTCATTTTTAGCTGTGGTTCTTTTAAGTGACCAGTTCTTTTAAATGGAAGGACATCCTTAAACATAGGAAAGAGCTTCTTGGTCCAGCTGGATGCTAAGTAATAAAGACTGAAAAGTACTATCAAACCATGAAGCAAAACTAGGTGACTCAATATGGGCATGTGCTGTCATTGAATATCAGAACAATAAACCAAGCTTATTCTGCTTTTTCTCTCACAGCAACTCCATAATTCCAGGACCATTAATAATAAGAGGGTGTAGGTTTTTCTCTATGCTTGAGAGTAGGTGAGAAACATCAGTTTTATATGTTTTAATCATTCTGTTTATGGCTATTCATCTACCTGCTACAGGGAAGAAAGAGTGAGAAGTCTTTCTTTTCATTAAGTTAGGTCTTTTTTATTAATGGCATTGTGTTAGCTCTGTACAAAAGAACAAAATGGGTTTAAAATGGGTTCATGTATTTATTATTACTAATACAGAAATACTGTGGAGTTTGGTAAATATATTTGGTAGGGTTTTTTTAATTACTATTTAATTTTCTAAAGAGGTGAATGAGAATATTGATCTATTATTTGGATTTGCCTTTCATTTTGCAGGATGCAATTTTTCTGTCTTAGTTAACAATAACTGAAAGAATTGTATTGGTTTTTAAAAGGTGTTGACCTCAGTGCTTGACTTTCTGACTAAAGGAGGTTACACCCATATGATTGGTGTAAAAAAATGTGACCCTTTGTTATTAGAAGATGCTAAAGGTTTCTTTCATGCTTTCATGTGTTCAGTATATGCTTCCAAAACCATCGGCTTGAGACCTGACCTCACATTCTTACATTATTCTTTCTTCTTATAGTTACTGTGCAAATCTCTTCTTCATTTCAAAGAGAATTTTGCCTGAAGGAGTTGTGCAAAATGCACCTATGCTTTATTCAAAGATGAATTCCTAAAATTGTGAAGGTTCAGCTTAGTTAGGAAACTTATAAGTAGGATTAGAGAGCAAAACACAGTCATGTGGTCAAAAGCCATTTTGAAAATAATAATGCTGTTTACCTAACAACCCTCCTAAAATTCTAGGCAGGCCCTGGTACAGTACTTCTTTTCCTTCTTATGCAAGCTATTATAATACTGTATTAAACAACATAGACGTTCACTCTCAGAGCTTTTTAGTAATGCATGGGTGGAGTGCTGCATAGTATTTTCCAGTTTCTAGATTGCTTAATTAACCAGTAAGATTTAATTACTAAATAAGGTTTATCATTCTCTATCAAAATCTCACTAAAGGGTGCTGAAAAGCACAGATCACCAATTACAATTATCATAACTATAATAATTTATTATAGCTTTTTCATTATCAGTCCTTCCAATTTTGTTAGCCCGTGACTTGGTCAAGAAGTGTGAGGAGAACAGGCCTCTCTCTAAAATGGCCTTTTCCAAATGACTTTACAAAAGGGTAACAGTAAATCCTGTATCACCACAATGACTGTGGAGTCCTCTGGCATCTGAGAGCCTCTGTCCATAGAGTACATTCTCCCTGACCAACAGTGCTACCTATTCTTTCTACTTAGGTCCCCAGGAGTGTAAGTCATTATTGTTTTGGGTACAAAACGCTGTCTTATAGGAGAAGCTTTGTAAGTGTTCTTTCCATAGTGCAATACAGTCAAGCAAAATGCTTGAAAACCTTGTAAATAAATGTTTTTCATTAAAAAAAAAAAAAAAAAAGGGAAGAAGAGACTGTCATGATCTATGACTGCCTTAATAGGCATCCATCTGGTATGTGACTTCATAGCTTGCTATGCTATGCTGCTTCCATCTGTTGTGTGACTACATAAGAGATGACTACATATGGCTTCTAAAACTCTTAAAGAAAGGTATCCCACTCCATAACAGCGTTGAAGGACTTAAATCATGAAATGGGACAAGGTGAAATCTAAAAGAGGAAATATCAATCCATGATTATTCAGCAAAATGAAATTCTGACTTGACTGTACAGTTCTTGGAAGATGCTTCAGTCTGGGATGTCTGGATGCTTCACACCTACCAAGGGGCTACAACAGAAAGTCAAAAGCCTGTGTGCTATTGGAGAGGTCCAGTCACAGCTAGAGCAGAAAGGTAACACATTCTATGATCAGCAGGACTGGAGGTAAAGCTCAGCTTTTCTAGAACCAGAAATGCTAATGACAAACTTCAAGAAGAAAAGCCAGGCTGGGAAAGTCTGAGGAAAGCTTTTCACAGAAGTGGTAAGATATGTCCTTGCAGAAGAAATGTAACCATCCCACCCTATTCTTAACAATACTGATGTAAACCAGAAATTGAACCAGAAGTGAGGTGTGCATTGTGTTTTTGCAAACTCTGTGCACACTGTCTGGCTGTCAGCTGTGTTATCTGTCCTTGTAAATGTTTTAATTTCCAAATGTCCTCTGTGATCTCTGAAAGCATTCAAAACATGAAGAATTCATTCAACAGATCTCACATGTATTATTATGTGTTACTGGGCAGTGTATGGTACTGACAAAGTTATTTCCCTTTTTATATATTTTGAATGAAGAAAAAATGGGATGAACCCTCCTAGGATACAGCATCACACATCTAAATTGAAGAATCAAGGCTCGTGCCCTTGTGCCTCTCAGCCCCACAGAGAAGTGGAAACTTTGTGTGTATAGGCTCACTGTTCCTACTCACTTTGATGATTCCCAGATATAAAGTGCATCTGCTGGCCTAAGTCTCTGGTTTAGACAATGAGAAAGTCAGGTGTACCTAAGACAGCATTTGACCTCAGCAAATATAGTTAAAAAGTTACCTGAAGCCTCAGGTAAAGAGGATTTAGCATATGAGACCTTCCTCTTTTACCCTTCTGGCAAAAAGCAGGTGAGCATTCAATAGAGAAGTGCCATCATCCAGGTTCATGGGTATGGCAATCACCAGGGTGGATAAGTCCTAAGGGTAAAACTTGGAGGTATCTAGATGTCTGTGGCTGATACATACATTATATGAAATTATTACTTGCCATGTATTAAATATATACAAGCAGTGATTTTACTTTTTACCCTTATATTGATGACACCATGTTTTTATTTGGGTGACTGTTTTGTGAGAGAGTCTTGAAGAGTCCCCCTAGGAGGAAAAAGATGAACACAGTATGTTTTATATACCTAATAATAATAATAACCATCATCACCATCACTCCTCCTCATGACTCCTCCAAGTATCAAAGCTGAATGGCAAATAATATGAGGGAAATAAAAATAATCAAGGTTTTGTTTGAAAGTTTGGGATTTTGTTTATGTTTCAAATTTATCATCTGGACTTCTAAACTTTCAGAACAATATGCTATTCTCAGATGCTGCCATATGGTTCTAACGCTGTAAGAAGTAACAATATTGTGTTCATACGTTCAAGGAAAAAACTGAGCTCTGAAATATCTTTGCCATATTCTCTTAAGGATAATTTTTTAGGATAGAGACATTCTGTATAGCAGGAACTCCCAATGTTGGAACCCCCCCTGGTGGTCCTGAAGTAGCCATTATGCAGCAAACATGCCTTGGGAATGAATACATCTATATACAGATTTTAATCCTGCTAAAATATGAAGCTGATGGATAGCATGGGCTCAATGCAGAAATTACAGAGTAAAGTTTATTCCTGCTTTCAAAACCAATAAATAAGTGCAATACTTACTTCAGCACTATTACTCTAAATTTCCATCATAAGAACTGAATTTTCTCTAGCAGTCTCACATCTACTCAGAGACAACGTATTATAGGGAGATGGAGTCAAGGGAAAACACTCACTTGTAATATTCTTTTATCAGATGACCACTCAATTTCAGTGTCTGACTTCAATAATTCATTTAGTTATAGATTTATGGTATACTTTTTTGTCATGCATATTCCTATTTCTATGTATACCAGACATACCTTTCTGTTAAGCACAGCTGTAAAAGCTCTATTTTTTTTTCTATTTAAGTATATTTTCTTAGTGAAGAACAGGTCTTTATTTATAAAAGTTGTGTCAAAATATTTGCTCATGATACTGTAAAAGCATCTCCCCAGGCCAGGAAAGGACTAGCTACAATTATTTTGTAGATTTTTGTTCTTCCTTGAACTCCAGATTGTATTCACCTAGTTGTATATTTCTCTCAGTAAAGGATGTTTGGGGATTTTTTATGAACCAGCAACATCATACAGGAAAAAGGCAGGTTACGTTATGAAGGCAGAGACCATAGGATGGGGAAGCAGTGGTTAACTGACAGCTTCAAAAGCAGTTGTTAGTCAGTAGCCTCTACTAAGATTAACCTAGAATATCAATGTCAGAATCAATCTGCACCTAGATGTGACTGATTGGTTGAATAGTTGTAATTTAAGTAGGTTTTATTCTTGTTTTTGGAGAGAAAATAATTGGTTATATTTCGATTTCAGATCAGTCATGTCTTGTTATCTTTCCTGTGAGAGCCAAGAGGGTTAATAAATGTGGGACTGGGTTCATGAGGGGGATACAACTATTGCAGTTCTCTGTGCTTGGAGGATGTCTAGGCTGATTCTGGGTTATGGGCATAGAAATGTGATGAGTGGGAGTCATGTGCCTGTACATAAGCCTGTAAAGAATAACACAAAGTGGTGGTTAAGACCTGCTTGTCAGGGATGTAAATCTCTCCCTTTGGGCTTGGGGGCTGCCTTTCTCTTCTTTGGCTTAACTACTGTTATTAAGCATGTAAATCTCTTTGAATAATTTCTTTTGAAGATAAGCTTATCAATCCTACTCTTTTTCCTTAAAGAAAATAAGTGTAGTTTTGGGCCCATTGTCAGGTAGTCTAGTGGTTAGGGCATTCACCTGGGAGAAATTAAGGCCTTTAATTTCTTTTTACAGAGTGGGGAAACACTTTAAAAGGAAGGCTTGAGGGTCTCAGGATCAGAATACTTTCTTGCCTTGAAGGTAGACGATGGATATTCAAAGCCTCAGACAAAGGATGAGATTTATTCTGAACCTTTGATGTTATGGAACAAAGCTTTAATCTTCAAACTGTGTGGGAAACAGGCACAGTTGCTACAACTTTTGATAAAGTAGTGTCCTAGGAAGACTGAATGTTAGACTAAGACACAGTGTACTGTCATGATCACCTGACCCCTGTTTTGTTTCATATATGCTTGAGGTATATTCTTTAAGGAGTAAAGTGCCCCAAAGTTTTTGTTGCTTTCAATAGGAAAGGGGAGGACATCTCTCACCTTCAACCACAAAGGGACAAAGCATCTGGACCTTCAAGTATGTTTAGGTCCTTTATTTTAGGTACTGAGTTTTAACTTTAAAAGATGAGCTGGCAAATCTGATGAATAGGTTAAACAGAATAAAAAAGAAGGAACTTCCTGAAAGAATTAAGGTTTTAGGAGGCAGTTCTGGCCTCGGTAGTCTCATACTCAGTGGCTGTCATAAAGTCATGGAATGATAGAATCATTTAGGTTAAAAAAGACCTTTAAGATCATTGAGTCCAATCATTAACTTTGCACACTTAGGACTGTGAAGTCCACCACTAAACCACATCCCTAAGTGCCATATTTACATGTCTTTTAAATACCACCAGGAATGGTGACTCCACCACTTCCCTGGGCAGTGAGCCACTAAATGAGGTTTGTAAAAACCTCTGTGGAACATCCCTTTCCTCCCAGCATTTATTTCAGCTTTCTGGTAAGGATGAGTGGGAGTATCAGCTTACGGATAAAAGATGGTAACTGAAAGGGGTCACCTTTTTCATGTGTGAAGCTTCAAGGTTATATGCTGCACCTTCACTTCATGTACAGTGCATTTGTACTTTCTTATGATGCAGCCTGACAGACTGGCTCATAGAACTCCCAGGTTTTAAAGCCCAAGCTGTCAAACTACAGCATGAAAGCTTTTGAGATAAAATTGCTGTAACTTCTCTGCAAAAGACTTAGTGTACTACCTTTACTGGAATATAAATGCTAACGTGCCATTTACCTCTCTGTAATGCACATGTGATCAAGCATACAGCTTTGAATTAAATAGTTCATGTATTTGAACAAAGACAAAAATAATCTCAGCCTGCCTGGACTAGTTAGCCATTATAATGCTCTTCAAAAATGTGTTCTGCTTTTCCTATTGCTGAAACTGTAAAAATAACGATGGAATTGCCATGTGATTGTTGTTGGTGAGTCAAGTAATTTTTCTGCTTGAGAAAATTGTACTTTTCTACTCATTATGGATTGTAGAGATACATAATATATATCTGTAGTATATATATCTATATGATTGTATCTGTATAAATGTAGCTAGTGTATCTCCATATAGCTATACTTAATCCATATGATTAGACGTAGATATATATGTAATACAGATTTAAATAAAGATATATAGGTATAGACACAGATACAGACATCACCACCGATCTGATTTGTTATGATAGTTCTTCTGCTATATTTGCTTTCAAGCACTCTTAAAATCTACAAGTGTTAAAGAACATGGTAGTACATGGAAAGGAAATACACTTCAAGATGACATATAGCTCCCTCCTCCTTCTACTATTTAAGTGCAAAGAACAATAATATGAAGCACAATAGTATCATCCTGCCCCTTGAAAATAAAATCAGTGGCACAACCCAATCCACATTTTTTTCATATATGAAAAAGGTATAAAGTTTTCATGCAAGAGCAATTTTCAAATTCATATCAAATATCACTGAAAGTTTAAAAGTGGAGACTTGTACCTGCCTGTTTACCACTGAAGGCACTTAATTGTCACCTCAGTCATGCACTTTCATATGCAATACGGTTGCTGAAGTGAACTCCAGATGCCTGTTACTGAGGTTATTAATATCCTTCTTTAGAACCTTGCATGGCTGGTCAGATTAGTGTCTTTTGGGGTACTACTTTGATTACCAGTTCCAAGATGGGATTCTTTTTCAGCTAATTAGCTTATTATATGCTGAGTAGTAGTATCAGTGTGTTTGTCAACTGCAACCTCATTGTGAATCATCTTGTATCTAAACCTGCAAAGCCGCATTTGCCCAGTTAAAATGGTTCCTATATAAGGATATACCTAAAGAGGGCCTAAAAGAAAGAGAAGAACTTTGTACAGGGGCATGTAGGGATAGAACAAGGGGGAATGATGTTAAACTGAAAAAGGGTAGATTTAAACTAGATACTAGGAAGCAGTTCTTTCATGTGTGGATGGTGAGGCACTGGCACAGGTTGCTCAGAGAAGCTGTGGCTGCCCCATCCCTGGCAGTGTTCAAGGCCAGGTTGGATGGGGCTTGGAGCAACCTGGTGTAGTGGAAGGTGTCTCTGCCTGTGGCAGGGTGTTGGAACTAGATGATCTTTAAGGTCTCTTCCAACCCAAACCATTCTATGATGGTCTGTAGATGGCCTGTAGTGAAACTGGTACATATTTTTGGAATAGCTGTTTCACTTTTCATATGAGCCCTCACTTCGACATTTTGTAAGAAATGGCAAAATTAATAAAAAATGAAGATTAAAAGACAAGTGAGTCTGTGAGTCCTGATTTTCCAGTGTATAGGTGTAAGGAAATATTCACATTAGAAACTGAATTGTCTGTGTAACTAAGCCAGACAGTCCCCAAACACTTTTTGTAGGGGCAATTTGAAGAACCTAACTAGATTGTGCTTCTTGATCATCCCTTGCAGAAGCTTCACTATTGACTACACATAGAAAATTAACTCAGCCAAAACCCATACACTTGGCACATGTGGTTAGATGAAGGATGGGAATCATTGGTTTTAAATTGGAGAAATTTATTTAGTGAAACTTAAAGGCAAAAAAAAAAATACTCCATTAATTCTCATTGACTGAAACCCTCACCAAAAGTTTATCAGATTAACCTGCTTCTGGCAGTCAGAGTGTACCTCCACATGAGTTTTATATTAATCCAAGTCTATTGTCTTCCGTGAAGCGAGTTTCTATGAAATTGAACTATAATCTGTAAAGATCAGATCCCCCCTTTTAAAAGAAACGTTATTTTGCAGAATGTACTGAGCAGTCTACTTAGAGTGGTGTGAAACCCAAGTTACTTGCTTCTTCTCTAGTTTGAAATTAACTGATTGGTTCTTTACAATCACTTACCTTCAGTAGTACAGTGAAAATGTTTAGCAAACTGGAATATCTACTGAGTAGTATCATTTGTCCTAAGGAAATAAAAACAGCAGAGGAAAAATAACAATCAGTTTTAATATATCTAAAAGTAGTAAATTCTAAATGTTTTCTGACTTCACAACACATGAATAACAATTACTGAGGCAATTTTGAGAAACGGAATAACGCTTGAGAGAACAGAGCCTGAATATTTCATGAGAGACAGTAGGGAGGGACCAAAAAGAGTTTGTGAGCTCTTAGGAAGCTCTTAGGCCTTGCAGATAGCTGAGATCAAAGCAGGGGTCCTGCAGCTCAAACAAAAATATTATGTTGATGCATCTGCATACAAGCTTTACAAACCACCGTGGTAGAATAAATAAGGTACTTCATCTTTTGAAACAAGAATGTCTCCAGGGCAATACAGTGGTACTACGAGGAGCTGACATCAACATTAGATTCTTTAGGGCCAAAATTTGGTAGAATGCTATTTAGTGGGTGGATTCTTCTGTAATGTTAAATATGGGAACTTGTTTTGCTTTGACTTTCACAGGCCAGTAACTAGTACAGAGCACACCAAAGAAAGGAATGTTTTTTTCCAGCCCTTGTCCATTCACATATATATATAGGATCATAGCAGAGTCAGGGTTGGAAAGGACCTTAAGATCATCAAGTTCCAACCCCCTTGCTATGGGCAGGGACAACTCGCTCTAAACCATATCACCCAAGGCCTCATCCAGCCTGGTCTGGAACACTGCCAGGGATGGAGCATTCACAACCTCCTTGGGCAACCTATTCCATTGCCTCACCACCCTAACAGGGAAGAATTTCTTCCTTATATCCAATCTAAACTTCCCCTGTTTAAGTTTTAACCCATTACCCCTTGTCCTATCACTACAGTCCCTAATGAAGGGTCCATCCCCAGCATCACTATAGGCCCCCTTCAGATACTGGAAGGCTGCTGTGAGGTCTCCAAGCAGCCTTCTCTTCTCCAGGCTGAACAGCCCCAGCTTTCTCAGCCTATCTTCATAGGGGAGGTGCTCCAGTCCCCTGATCATTCTCATGGCCCTCCTCTGGACTTGTTCCAACAGATCCATGTCCTTTTTATGTTGAGGACACCAGAACTGCACACAATACTCCAGGTGAGGTCTCAACAGAGCAGAATAAAGGGGCAGGATCACCTCCTTCGACCTGCTGGTCACACTCCTTTTGATGCAGCCCAGGATATGGTTGGTTTTCTGGCCTGCAAGCGCACACTGCCGGCTCATGTTCATTTTCTCGTCGACCAACACCCCCAAGTCTTTCTCTGCAGGCCTGCTCTGAGTCTCTTCTCTGCCCAGCCTGTAGCTGTGTCTGGGATTGCTCTGACCCAAGTGTAGGACCTTGCACTTGGCATGGTTAAACTTCATGAGGTTGGCATCAGCCCACCTCACAAGCGTGTCAAGGTCCCTCTGGATGGCATTCCTTCCCTCCAGCATGTCAACCGAACCACACAGCTTGGTGTCATCGGCAAACTTGCTGAGGGCGCACTCAATCCCACTGTCCATGTCAGCGACAAAGATGTTGAACAAGACCGGTCCCAACACCGATCCCTGAGGGACACCACTCGTTACTGGTCTCCAGCCGAACATTGAGCCATTGACCACAACTCTTTGTGTGCGGCCATCCAGCCAGTTCTTTATCCACCGAGTCATCCATTCATCAAATTGATGTCTCTCCAATTTAGAGACAAGGATGTCATGTGGGACAGTGTCGAACGCTTTACACAAGTCCAGGTAGATGACATCAACTGCTCTACCCCTGTCCATGAGTTCTGTAGCCCCATCATAAAAGGCCACCAAATCGGTCAGGCAGTATTTCCCCTCAGTGAAGCCATGCTGGCTGTCACCAAGCACCTTGTTGATTTTCATGTGCCTTAGCATGCCTTCCAGGAGAATCTGATCCAAGATTTTGCCAGGCACAGAGGTGAGACTGACTGGTCTGTAGTTCCCTGGGTCATCCATTTTCCCCTTCTTGAAAATGGGGGTTATATTTCCCTTTTTCCAGTTGTCAGGAATTTCACCTGACTGCCATGATTTCTCAAATATGATGGCCAGTGGCTTTGCAACTTCATTTGCCAGCTCCTTCAGGACCTGCGGATGGATTTCATCAGGGCCCATGGACTTGTGTACGTTCAGATTTTTAAGATGGTCTTGAACCAGTTCCTCTCGTACAGTGGGCCCAAGGTCTTCATTCTTACAGTCCCTGCGTCTGCCTTCCAAGACTTGGGTGATGTGGTCAGAGCCTTTGCCAGAGAAGACCGAGGCAAAGAAGTCATTCAGATATATATGTCAGGAAAGTACATAGGAGATTTATCATTTTCAGCTTTCAAAACCAAGGAAATTCTAAGTGAGAATGTGTTTCGAAGCAAAAGAATCAGAATTCACAATTGATGAGTTTCACAGGTGGCTACATATGTCTAAGTATACTGGTAATTCTGCTGGAGAAAACCGTGCACATGACAGAACTGTGTCTGGAATAGTTAAATAGTAAATTTTTTTTTTGACTGATACAAGCATAACAGTTTGCTATGTTTAGGACAACAATTATACAAGAAGGGTACACTTGCACCAGTACGCAGTACCATCACTGTCATAATTCATAATATTATGATGTTCTGTGGAACCTGAACATGTGAAAGCAGATAGGCTACTTCAGAGGGAATATAATTTCCTTGTGTGGCTTTGTTTCATACAGAAGTTTTTCATAGTTCTAAAAATGACTGATGTGATGACTCGATTTTGAAGAAGGAACGTATTATAGGTAGTGTAATGAGAAATTTGTTGATACAAAATGGAACTAACTGCAGCACTAAGTCACTTTTCAGACATCAGGAAAGAAGGTAGAAACTAGGTTTACTCACCAGAGTTGTGGCAATACTGATTATGTGTTATAAGGAAACATGTGGTTGAAGTGAATGGACAATCTTTTGTTCTAGCAACTATTGCCTTTAGAAAGGCAAGTATTTTAGACTGTGGACTTTCACAGAGCTTCTAACATGTGCCAAACCTTCTTGAAATGTGATGAAATTAACACTGAATCAAAGAGAGAAGCAGTGAATATCATGGATTGTGATCCCCTAGAGAGCTATTTTGGATTGGAAACAGTAGAAAGCTCCTATATTCTTAGCTGTATGTACATAAACATGCAACAGTGTTGGAGTGAAGAGGTTCTCTGAGATTTTTGAAGTGTCTGTCTGGTTTAGGCATTTGGGGGTGGCATCCCATCTCAGTCCTGTTCTGCTCTTTCATAAAGATATGGTAAAAAGTCATGTTTCTTTGAGAAAACAAAAAACAAAACGAAAAAAAAGGCAAAAAAACAAAAAAAAAGGCAAAAAAAGCAAGCCTAGATGTGAGACTGCCTGTCAGCAACAGAACACAGTTTTGGCAGGTTAGGTTGAAGAGGTGCCAGGACTTTAACTGCTACAAAGTATTGTTAATCTTCAGAAATGCATCTTTCTGAGACTTCTGCAGAGCAACACATCAGTGTGTTTTACCAGCCTTTCCTAGTGTCATGCCTGGAATTAGTGATACAGTTTAGGAGCTCATTGTGCCCTTTCATATCCTCCAGCACTAAGCCTCTCTATGAAGAAATGAGACAGTCTTGTTTAGATAATTACTGAAATGAAGTGGCTTCTCACCCACCTTTCCATATGATCTCGTTTCCTGCACTGAAGAGTGCTCTCTTGTGGTCCTTTTCTCTTTGAAGTACCTTGGGCTACTTACGGCAAAAAAAGCCACCAAATCCTTTCATTATTCATCTCATTGCTTGGCCCTGTTCATGGGATTAGGTCCAGGAAAGAGAGGTCTATCATAAGCACCCTGTAAGGCTTTAAATATCCCTTCTTGTTGTTCTGAATTTGCTTTAATGACACTTCCATGTGGTGTTCCTCCCCACCACCCCCAGGAATTCCAGTAAGCACAAACTTTCCACAAATATCAGAAGAGTATTCTTTGGGTTTGCCATGATGATTTAACTTAAAGCCTATTTGGTAGACACAAGTTCTGAATTTCCTGATAGTACAGGTCACCAGGAACGTACACTGTTTTGACCATGCTGTCAGACTGGTGAGTGCAGGCTGGGATTCTGTGGGCTGTCATCATAGCAGTCAGAGATCGTATGAAGGCAAGAGAATAACGCATATCTGATTTCAGCACATCTGCTGGAATCAGTTGCAAGGCCTACTTTAAAACCCCAGTTTGATTTCTAGCAATTATGGAGATCCGTACAGATGGAGTATGGTGCAAATCCTGGGAAAGCTCTGTAAAATAATAGGTATTTTAAAAGATTATGTCAAAAGCCAAGGCTGTAACTCAATCATGTAAAAGATGCATTTACAACACTTTGCTTTCACGATTTCCAGACAATTTTCTCAACACCTTAATCACCACAGATCCACCATAGCTGTTTGGGCTTCTATGGGTTGGTTTAAGTTCTAATCCTATTCAAAATACTACGTGGTGCCACCAGGAGGTGTCCGTGTGCTGTTTATTGCTTTTCCCGCGGTGCTTTCATTTTATTTTTCGGAGAGGAGGGCTCCATAACAACGCCACAGTCATAGTTTCTACAGGATCATTACTATTACTTCCCGTTGCTATTTGCACTTCCAAACAAGTAAGGATGTTGTGTTTGTGTCCAGAGAGAGTTCTTAATTCTTTCCCTGGATGAGAAGAATTGTAGATGAAAAAGACCTGTTAAGTCACCTATCTTCTTCCCTTACAGCGTGCCCTGTTCTCTGAAGTATATTGTGTAATGTATTGAGGGTATCAGTCTGTTGCTAGGGAAATGATGACTATAATCAGATGTTACACAGTCTACATTTTGACTGCATTGCAGGATCAAAGATAAGCTGTGGAAATGAAGATCTTTTACTGAAACATGGGAGCTGCATCGTATTTGCACTTATGTACAACTTCCAGGATTAGTAAAGAGATGAATGTGTACTACCGAAAGCTAATACAGTACTTTTATGTTGCACATCCCCATTGGCTTATGAAATTTAATCAGAAAATATGTATTTTCAGTGTAAATATAGGCATAAAATACATACAGATCCATAGGACATTATAAATGTCCTCCATGTCCAAATGACTCAAAGACATCCTATTAAAATGCAGCCTATTTATTACCATATGCATATTCAGAAGCATACATTAGACTGAAATCTGATTTAATTTGAACATCAGATAGAAATAAATAATTAGTTCATAAAATATGATCAGCCCTGCCTGGTAGTAAGATGTATGGTTCAGATGTGTTCCACAGGGGCTGCTGATAATCCTGTTCTGACCAAGGTAAAATTCAATGTGCTACCACAGTCTCAAGCACTACCTGCAGATGCTGTATGTGAGTGAAATCACTGTGGAGGAGTGACACTTTTTTGTCGCTGTACATTCTGATTGACTATTTCTGCTTCAATTGCATGTATCAGCAATTGTTTGACCATTATTTCTCTCAGACATATATTGGCAGCATGTTACATAACTAAAATAATGGAAATGTAACAAACATTCATATTGACCATCTCTGTCCTCATTCTCCTGCAGAAAATAATAGAAATCTGCTTGAGCCTGTACAGAAGAGTGAGAATTTTCTGGCTACTACCTCCATGTCTGTAATTTTCTTATTAAAAGTTTCTGCTTTTCAAAGAGTATCCTTTCTCAGTTATCTAGTACCACTTTCATATTTATCTTAGAAATCTCATTCTTTTTCATTAGAAGCTGGTGATTCTCATTTGTCTCAAGGAAAAGGGGCATAGATTTACGTGTGCTTCAGTTCTGGAGCTCTGTTGAAAACCTGAAGTTGGTTCTGAAGTAAAAATATCACCCAAGTTAAACAATTTATCTCCTTTTTATTGAAGACCCTGATATGATAGAGGAAGCTATTTTCTGCATTGGGCTGCACCTGCCTTACTATTAAGAAAAGATAACCTCCTTATATTGCTGGTCTATCTTCTTCAATCCACACTTTCTTCCAGGCTTTATTGCTTCTCTCATGCTGAGAACTTTGAAGCAGATCCTCCTCTGTATACTGAACAAAAAGATGAAAAGAAACAACCTTTCCACTCCAAAGACTTCAGTCAGTTAAAGATACAGAAAATCCAATATCCACGTGTATCCAAAATCCATATGTTTCTAGGTATTATTTTACAAGGGAAACACAAGACAAAAAATAAAACCAACCAGGAAGAGAGGCAGAGCAAAGCAGGAAAACAAGCCGGAGCAAACATACGGCATTCTAGCATAGAAACACTACTGAGGTAAGGTAAACTTTGCCAAAGTAGGGGCTACATTACTGTGCTCAGTCTGAACAGCAGCTCTCCGTCTTTCCTTTGTACAAAATTAATTGATGTTTCTGAAACAAACTATAAATACTAAGTACACCTCGAATTCTTCATCATTCAGCTGAGGAAGGAATTCACACCACAGGAAATTCCAGGTCAACCACTCTGGTAGTAACTCCCTCCTTCTGGGCACACGGTAATTTCATTATCCATTTGCATGAAATCTAACTGCTCATGACCTGTCACTCACAGCAGGATATAATTTTTCCTACATTAAACGGTGGAAAAAATGTGGCAAGAGAAAAAACAGGGATGAGTAGCAGCTATACTGACTTTTATTTATATATATTCAATAGTTGTTGTATGGAAGTTCATGGTGGACTTCTGGCTTAAAACGATAGTTGATGAAATAAGGGTATGTGTGTACTTGCTGTTCTTTAATAGAAGCTTTTTGAAGCACATGGACAACATTTCAATAGAAATAAGCAGGGGAAAAAAAAAAAGCCAATATGTCTCTCCAGTTCTATACTCTTTGTGTTTCAAGTGGATGGATAATCTAAACCCTGCAAGTGCAATGCTGGCAAACACAGTCATACGTTTTATTACAGCAAGAAGCACCTAAGTCCAGAGACTATTTTTCTGAAGTGACAGGCCTGGCAAGGTGAAGGAAGCACTG
This sequence comes from Neopsephotus bourkii, assembly GCF_033783945.1. Lineage (NCBI taxonomy): Eukaryota > Metazoa > Chordata > Aves > Psittaciformes > Psittacidae > Neopsephotus > Neopsephotus bourkii. Next base: position 11,419,582 of record NW_026902293.1, on the reverse strand, counting down.
AAAACATACAAATGGAGAGACAGCAAAGCAAACAAAACACCACCACAAACCCCACCAGAGTCAGACCTTTAGGGACTATTAAACTGATAGCTCAGATCTCGCTGTTGAGTTTATATAGCTTTTGGAGAGATCTAAGATAATCCTGGATTAAACAAACATTTAAATATTTTACCCTTCATGAAAACAATAAAATATAAAGATAGTGGAACAGGAGCCAGAGTAACAGGCTTACTGAAGAAGATAACTAGCAAAGGGAAAAACAACCCATTCAAAGTCTGATCCTGCCATCAGGGTCCCTGTTATATGATGCACTTACTCAGAAGTAAAGGTGTGGCTGTAATTGAACTAGCTCTTTTGTAATTGCTTGGGTAACAGTGCTTAAGGTGCAGTGCTGTGACTTGGAACAGACTAACCACGTGTTTACATGAAGTGTGGCCTCCTTATAGAAGTATCTCAAATAAAGAGAGCAAGGAGAGTCCAGAAGTGTATGAGTGCTTACTTTATCCCTCAGGGGATGAGGAACATAAACAGCCTTTTACCCCACTGAAATTAACAACGCTATTTTCCATCACAGAGAGATGTGTTTTAGACAGCACCGAAGGACTCCATAGCTGTTTTAAAAACAAAAGAAAACGAAGAGGAGAAATAGAAGAAACCAGTACAAAATAAAGAGGAAAGGCTGAAATGAATTTTATTTCACAACACAGAAGAATTAAGAAGAAGGAAAGTGTACTGAAATAAAAAGCACTGAAGGAAAATAAGGAAAACCAACAATTTAATGTACTGTATTTATTCCACTATTGCCTTTTCCCACAACATTTTATTGATGATGTTTCATGGATCATCAATAAAGTAACACTATAAAAACCCCTAAAATCTTATTTCCTTCTGGTGTTTGTGCTAGATTGATAGTAACTAGTTCACGACAAAGGGGCAACCAGTTCAGCTTGAAGACTTGATGCAAGAGCCAGGGGAGGGAAAAATAATTAAAAAAGAAAGATTAGTAATATTGTGTTAAGTCTGAAAGGAACGTCAAGTGAAACAAATAAATAATTAGTTTAAGGCTAACAGTATTTTCAAAGCACATGGACTAGTTCTGTTACCAAGAAGATAGGGCATTTGACAGCTAATAAGACAGCGAAGGCATTCAACTTCCAAACAATAAAAGGTGAGAGTTAATATTACACTAATGAGCCACAAGCATACTGCTGGCTTGTTTTTTATTAACATTAATAAATGAGCTCATAATACTGATCAGAAGTGCTTGTTTTTTCTCCACACATATCACAAAAGAATTTCAGGTGACAAGTACTATGATACATATGGTAGAAACAAACAGCTGTGGCCACAAAGATGTTTTGTTAACTGATGACTAATATATTCAGGAAGCAATCACACTATTCATTAGTAAAAGTTTACAAACATTAAAAAGTGCATAACATTTGAAACCAACAACAACACAAAAATATATATTATATATATACTATATATAAAGAATGTGACATCACCTCCTGTTAATAAAACTAATCTGACTTTGTGATTGGTGCTTATGTGATTGCCATGGTTTACTAGTCAGTCACTCTCTTTACTCACCTTAGTCACACAGAGGTGTGGCTGCCCATTTTGCTTCATATATGGTCTTGTCTATTGGGGCAGGATGGGGGGAGGATATCAATCAGCATAGCTACTGCAAAATAGGTTATTAATTTGTAGATGTTTCAAGTAGTCTCCTGGATGGACAAGCTATCCTGGTATTTCAAAGAAGGTCCAGGACTGTCATTCTGGAATAAATGAAATGCGAAAAATCCAGTCTTTTGGGTGCTAGATGCCAAGTCTCTCTCTTCCATTTCCTCCTAGCCAAAAGGCTGCTGAGGCAGCTTCTAGCACTTGGCTGTAACCTGGTGCATCAGTAACAGGCTACCGGCTCTGCAAACTCAACAGCCTGATCAACTGAGGCAAAGGCAAGGAATAGAAAAAATACTCTCCCTAGGTGGATCCAGCCCAGGATCCACTAGCTGGGCTATCCCACAATCTAAAACTTATTCCAGAATACGTAATTGGCAATAAGCCATGCCAGTTATTTTCCTGTGTGTAAACAAGGCCCATCCTTAACATGTGAACCAGGAAAATCTCCAGCACCATGGAATCTGTTTGAATTTTAACCTATATAAGGCTATAAATGTATTCTTAAAATTGCCTTAACAATAAAATACTAGGACTAACATTTTAAAAAAATACCTTGGAGAAAGATTAAGAAATTGGGAATAAATTAGAAAAATGGGGAAGAAGAACATAAAATATTCAAATTTGAGTCTCTGATAAGCAACTAGCTACAGGCAAGTGGCAAAACTGTACCAAGGACACAAAACACGCTGAAGTATTCACATTAACAAATCATTTTGAAGGCTCATCTAGTAACAAATTAGAGGGATGCTGAATCATTTCAGTTTAGGCATAATCAATTTAGCAGTTGACGTTTTAAATCTATCATGTGCACATCACCACATTATGCAAAAACCCAGCCCTTTCAAAACGCGTGGTAGAAAAATTCACAGTAACAGAAATATCCTTCATAAGCAGTTGAGAAGGGGCAGTGTGGAGCATCTAAGTCATACAATACAAAAACCATTGTAAATAACAGAGCTGTAAAACAGACGCAAAGTTCTAAAAACAGTGCTTTCTTTACAGTTCTTTTAATGGGTGAACACTTTGGCCAGAGAATTTTAAACTCTGAGGATCACACAAGCCTTTGCACAATTAGATGCACAATTAGATCCTCTGATGTTTCACAGGCCATTTGCTACAAGATTTACCTGTTCTACTTTCTAAAAGTGTTCCCATCAAATAGTCATTATGAAGGGATCCATCTGATGACACTATCCCAAAAAAAATCAAAACATGTTCAACCATTGCTAATGACAGAGGTAGAGAAAATTCTGTCTTCTGCCACAGCTTGCACCCCCATTTTTAGCATTGTGTTGAGTGGGTTCCAGCAGTGAAGACACATGCACTTTCTTTTCCACCAGCTTGCTCATGGAAACAAATTTGTTCCAGCATGCTCCTGTAGTCTGAAAACATCCAGCAGCTGCTTCAGTCGGTCAAAGTTGGATGTCAGCTTTCTTGCTTTGCTGCCTCCCCTTGGGCCTCCCCAGTTTGCTCACTTGGATTTCGTTGTGCATCTCCTTCTCCTTCTGTAACAGACAAGAAAAGGATGAGTGATCCACCCTAAACGAAAGAGATCTTCCTCCCAGAACCCCAACTGTTCAGCCACCCATCTCAAAAACAAAGTAAAGAGAAACTGAAACCTTGCATTAAATATGAAGCCTTTTACTAATATAGCCATACTCTGCATCTCAAGAGAGACCTTCAAAATCAAATTCCTAGCTGCAATCACCACTATCATTTTAAGTACAGACCTAAAGTAGCCATGAGATTTTAACAAAAATAATGGAATATTTTTGACAATTTCTTCATAATGATATTATGACAATACAAGAGAAAAAAGCCTCATTACACCAAGTCTGAACAGAGTTTACTACGAAGAGACACAACTTCAGCAAAAGCAATAGTTTATTAAAGCTGCTTGCTCTGAGTGTCCATTATCAGTACCATACTGCACGGCATTCAGTCCAGCTGTCTCACTTCAAACCACAGAACCATCTGAGGAAAAGAATACATCTTACAGTGGCACATGAGCAGACAACCCATGAAGCCTATCTAAAGAAGGCTAAGTAGTGAACTGAAAATGTCCTACTAGTACCTATATGCAAAACACTGTATTTCACTTAATGGTTAAAGCCCTAAAATGTTCAGGCAGGTGGAAGGTTCAGGCAGGTGGAAGCTAAGTGCAAGTGAGACAGAAGTCCCTAAACACTGGACCTATTACCTATAGGTACACAATAAAGAATAGAATTAGGTAAGGAATAATGTTAACTCATAAGTTGTCTCTTGTATCTTGCAAGGATTCAGAGTAATTTGTACTGAACTGGCTTGATACAGCAGTTAACAGAACAAGATTCCATACACTAAGTTATAAAGGGATTTAATCAGACATAGTAGTGCCTCTGACATGTAATCTACAGATTTTTAGAATATAATCGGAGTTCTCAATAGAAAATGCTTATCGTTTCCCTATTTTAGATCAGACTGTACATCTGCACCACAAACACTGTATCTCTTCTATACAGAAGAAATGGCACATTGCTAATGGAAAAAAAAAAGTTCTTTGCATTTCAAAGAACACTGCAAACGATCAGATGTGGCATCTGTGTTTGCTGCATGCACTAAGTATCGAGGTGGCAAAATTCCTCGAAAGGTATTGGCAATTATCAAATTCAACCTGATGACAAGTTGTATGATAAACTGATTAACCTGTTAAACACTGAGGTTTGTTCTGGTCATTATGGATTGAGTAATAAATAAAAATCTGTTTTGCAAGGCACTTTCTCAGCAAATTATTTCTGAGTTTTACCTCTGACAAGGATTCCATCAGGAATGGATCTACACACAATTATTTCCTATTGGACAGAAATCCCTTTTGCCCAGGTTGTACAAGCACTTTCTACAAAGCCTACTACACTTTTTCTGATAGTGCAAATGCCCAGATGGGTGGAACCTGATTTTTTTTATTTTATTCCTTTTTTACCTGGTCTGTACTCCATACTACTGGCAAGTCTTTAATATCCCTTGTACTCTCTGCGTGAGTTAAGATTTCCAGCAAAGTATTTGTGCTTAAAAGAAAAATCATCCTGGACACAAAGCATTTCACTATCTAAATGTTAAACACATTGCATAAAGATTCAGAGAAGGAGCACTAAGATTCTAATATACCATTTCTTGAAAAATTTTCTCAACTCACTGAAAAAACTCACTAGTCTAAATCCATTTAATGTATAATACACCCTTACAGACTTTGCCTTTCTGCTGGTAAAGCTTTCCTATCAAAGGCCTTAAAATACACTTGCAGATAATTTTGCTTACGGGTTACAAGAATCTCCAAGTTGCCTAAGCACACTCTTGAACTATTCTTCCCTCAAAGCATGATGGCTATAAGCTCTTAAGAGCTGCAATTCTTGCACAGCATTTTGAAACCAACAGATAGTATTACAGAGCCCCAAACCAAATAATATACTGTAAGCCGTAATACAGTTGTGTGAGGTGATAAGATAGCAACAGTTACTAGTTCTGCTAGCGTGCAGCTTTTAACTCGTTTTTCTTCCTGTAACATTACTGATTTTTCACTGTCTACCAGTGTTCCCAATGCTTACACTTAAAACATTTCTACCATGAACTAGAATTACTTTCAGTCACAAATTTCTATGATCAGTCCTTCATTCCAGTTCTCTGTGACTTCAAACACCTCCAATATCCCCAGGATTCTGCAGATGATTTGACCATCACAACTTTTACATGGAAGTTTCCTTTCCACTTCTGCACTGAATCTGTGTTCTAGGGCATATCTGCAGACACCCTGAAAACCAGCAATTTGTTTTAGAGCTTAGTCTTGGGGAGACTGGTCCTCCTTCTTCATTGTATTTTTCCCTTACTACTTTCATTACTTCACAATGATCTGAATATGAAGTTTCTTGGAATTGCATTGGTTACCTTGGAAGAGCTTTGGGCAGGAGAACTACCAGCTGATTTCCCTACTAAAATCTTTCGCCTTCTGCCTTATGATTTCTGTTGCTGTTTTCTACTTAACAGATGTACACAGTGTTGCTTTTACTGAATTTAGAGAAAATGCTTTGCAATTGGGTACCTAGCATCTGATTTGAATTTCAGTAAATATGGACATTCCATACATAATATCAGATTGCTTGCTTATTATGGACAAAGAACACTGGAACAGTTGTTTTGAAGGGAGAGTATAATACAATAATTACAGGTATTACACATAATTATGCAGTAAACTCTTGATTGTCATCATCTTATCAATGAGGAGATTAACCAGTACTCCAGATATCAAATAGTGCATGACAGAAAATATGTGGTCTTTAAACAAGGCCTCACTGCCTAGTGCCGATCAAAGCTGCTCCTGTTCTTTACAGGAAATGTATCTGCAGGCTTTTCAAAGTGAATGTACTAAATATGCTTGGGGAGTTAATTTACATATGTTTCATAATAACCTTTTTTTTTTTAATCTGCATTATCCTACTCTCTCATTACTCCACGTAGTTGAAAGCAAATGTACTTGCACTTTTACAAGAGAAGGCATATAGCTGTAATAAGAGACAAAAGAATTGAAACTTGATGTCTACGTTTGTATCATTAGATAGCACTTAGAATAAATTGTTTGACATGCAACTTGAAAGAAGACACGACCTGTAGACATGCTTTCCTCTTAATCCTGTCAGGTGTGAGGCATATATACATCCCGCAAGCACTTGTATACTCTGAACTGGAATATGGGATGCAAAATATTTTGTAGCGCCTCTTTGGTTTGGAGGGACATGATGGGATAATGCACTACTACAAATGATAATACAACATGTTTTCCAATATTTGTGATTTAGAGGCTTTTATCCAGCACCTAGGTGTACTAACAATACAAACTTTATATTTTCACTGTTCCCAATTCAAACTGCATAACCTCCTGAAGCAGCATGCAGGCATTTTTGTGCAGCTACTACCTAAGGTAATTTTATGAGCAACTCTGTACACTTTTCTGCAATAATTATCCAAGCTGCAAAAGAGGTCTCCAAGAAAAACTAAACTCCTGACTTATATATTAAAAATGAACCTAACAGTCACTTAAGCCATTATCATCACTACCAAGCTAACAGCACACACAAAATGTGTACCAACATATTACAGGCACAGTCACATTGTTTTTATATATCACAAAAGTACACAGCTCTGGCTTACAATCACTCCAGCAGCTTAACTTAAAAATAGGGATTGTTTGTGTCTTCTAAATGTACAAGATCGAAGACAATTTCGATAAATGCACATCTGAGACTGAAGAAAATTGAAGCAAGAAGGAAGGCTGGCATTATGCATTTCAAATGCCACCTACTTTCTATTTTTCCAACATTTTACACTTATCCCCACATTAAAATAAATAGACACACCTACACACATACTAATAAAGCTTTTCTTTTTTAATATGAAAAAAAAAGATTAAAGGCCTGGCCCAGCTAGAATTGAATGCATCTAGAAGCTACAGGTCCCAAACTGGTTAACTGCAGAAGGAATAACTTAATATGTACATTAGTCTTAAAGCCAAAAAAAAAAATATACCACCCTCCAAACAGCACTATAGCCACCCATCTGACTGTCCAGCAATGACATGGAGAGTGGGATTGAGTGCACCCTCAGCAAGTCTGCTGATGACACCAAGCTGTGTGGTTCGGTTGATACGCTGGAGGGAAGGAATGCCACCCAGAGGGACCTTGACACGCTTGTGAGGTGGGCTGATGCCAACCTCATGAAGTTTAACCATGACAAGTGCAAGGTCCTACACCTGGGTCGGAGCAATCACAGGCACAGCTACAGGTTGGGCAGAGAAGAGATTCAGAGCAGCCCTGCGGAGAAGGCCTTGGGGGTGTTGGTGGATGAGAAAATGAACATGAGCCAGTAGTGTGCGCTTGCAGCCCAGAAAGCCAACTGTATCCTGGGCTGCATCAAAAGGAGTGTGACCAGCAGGTCGAAGGAGGTGATCCTGCCCCTCTACTCTGCTCTCAGGAGACCTCACTTGGGAGTATTGTGTGCAGTTCTGGTGTCCTCAACATAGCAAGGACATGGATCTGTTGGAACAAGTACAGAGGAGTGCCACAAGGATGACCAGGGAACTGGAGCACCTCCCACATGAAGATAGGCTAAGAAAGTTGGAGCTGTTCAGCCTGGAGAAGAGAAGGCTGCTTGGAGACCTCACAGCAGCCTTCCAGTATTTGAAGGGGACATATAAGGATGCTGGGGATGGACTCTTCATTAGGGACTGTAGTGATAGGACAAGGGGTAATGTTAACGTGGAACCTTCTATGCTCCAGTTTACACCCATTGCCCCTTGTCCTATCACTGGATATCACTGAAAAAAGCCTAGCTCCATCATCCTGACACCCACCCGTTACATATTTGTAAATACTGATGAGGTCACCCCTCAGTTTCCTCCAAGCTAAAGAGACCCAGCTCCTTCAGCCTCTCCTCATAAGGGAGGTGTTCCACTCGCTTAATCATCTTTGTGGCTCTGTGCTGGACTCTTTCAAGCAGTTCCCTGTCCTTCTTGAACTGAGGGGCCCAGAACTGGATGCAATATTCCAGATGCGGCCTAACCAAGGCAGAATAGAGGGGGAGGAGAACATCTCTTGACCTACTAACCACACCCTTTCTAATGCACCTCAGGATGCCATTTGCCTTCTTGGCCACAGGGGCACATTGCTGGCTCATGGTCATCCTCCTATCCACCAGGACCCCCAGGTCCCTTTCCCCTTCACTACTTTCCAGCAGGTCAGTCCCCAACCTGTACTGGTACATGGGGTTGTTCTTCCCCAGATGCAAGACTCTACGCTTGCCCTTGTTGAATTTCATCAAGTTTCTCCCTGTCCAACTCTCCAGCCTGTCCAGGTCTCGCTGAATGACAACACAGCCTTCTGGTGTGTCAGCCATTCATCCCAGTTTAGTGACATCAGCAAACCTGCTGAGAGTACACTCGGTTCCCTCATTCAGGTCGTTGATGAAAATATTAAACAGCACTGGTCCCTGCACCAACCCCTGAGGCACTCCACTAGTCACAGACCTCCAGCTAGATTCTGCACCACTGACTACAACTCTCTGCCTTCTTCCTTCCAACCAGTTCTTGATCCACCTCACTACCTGATCATCAAATGGGTTCAAACTTAAACAGGGTAAGTTTAGATTGGATATAAGGAGGAAATTCTTTCCTGTTAGGGTGGTGAGGCAATGGAATAGGTTGCCCAAGGAGGTTGTGAATGCTCCATCCCTGGCAGTGTTCAAGGCCAGGTTGGATGAGGCCTTGGGTGATATGGTTTAGAGCGAGGTGTCCCTGCCCATGGCAGGGGGGTTGGAACTTGATGATCTTAAGGTCCTTTCCAACCCTAACTATTCTATGATTCTATGACAATGCCCCCCAGAACTTTTGCTGTGGTCTCTGAGAAGTATATGTGCATAAACCTGTCAGCTGCTTATCGACAGTTTGTTCTTTGCCACTATATTGGTTTGCATGGCAAGGTTTTGGTGGCAGGATGCTGCAGGGGTGGCTTCTGTGAGAAGCTGCCAGAGGCTCCCCTTACGTCACACAGGACCAATGCCAGCAGCTCCTAGATGGAACTGTTACTGGCCAAGGCTGAACCCATTAGTGATGGTGGAATAACTAATTTAAGAAGGGGGGAAAAGTTACTGTGCAAGAGCAGTTGCAGCTGGAGAGAGGAGTAGGAATACATGAGAGAACCAGCTCTGCAGGCACCAAGGCCAGTAAAGGAGGAGGGGAGGAGATGCTCCCAGCACCAGAGCGGAGATTCCCCTACATCCCATGGTAAGGCAGGCTGTGCCCCTGCAGCCCATGGAGCAGGTTTGCTGGCAGGACTTGTAACCACAGATGGGATCCACACTGGAGCAGTTCGTGAAGAACCACAGCCTGCGGGAAGGATTCACATTGAAAAGTTCACAAAGGACTGTCTCCTGTGGGAAGACTCTATGCTGGAGCAGAGTAAAAGTGTGAGGAGCCATCTTCCTGAGGAGGAAGGAGCAACAGAGACAAAGTATAACGAACTGACCACAACTGCTATTTCCCTGCACCACTGGGGGGAAAGAGACAGAGAGTATCGGAAGTGAAATTCAGCCTGGGAAGAAGGAAGGGGTGAGGGGAAAGTATTTTAAGATTTGGGTTTATTTCTTATGGCCCTACTCTGATTTGATTTGGCAGTAGATTAAATTCATTTCCCCCAAGTTGAATGTTTTGCCTGTGATGGTTATTGGCAAGTGATCTCTTCTTGTCCTTATCTCAACCGATGAGCTTTTTGCTATATTTTCTCTCCCCTGTCCAGCTGAGGAGACTGACAGAGCAGCTTTGGTGGGAACCAGGCATCCAGCCAGGGTCAACCCACCATAGCCACATTAGTTTTCTTCTGCTACTATTAAAGTGAGCATAAGATGTCTTTCCTAAGAACTGAAAAGAGCTTTCAAATATAGATAAGATGCATGCATTAACCCCCACCCACATAACATGAAAATAATTGCACAGCCATATTACTATTTTTATATCATTTTCCTTTAAGGCCCTTCAGCATACACTGTCCTCCTCCTTCCTGTCAGCTGAGGGTACACAACCAGCTAAAATTTTTGGTAATATCAGAGGTGAAATAAGGTTTACGGTTGCATTAGTATTAATCACCTTAAAAGAAGGACAAAGGATCAGCAGAAAGGGGAAAGAGACAATTTAGCCAGGAACAAAGATCCAAGTAAAACCAGCAACAATGCATTGCTATTGCTCTGTCCTTTGGCAGCTGAAAACAAAATCAGTCTACACAATAACCTTTCAAGCAGATACATGGCTTCTCCTAAAGGTTTCAAACCAGAGAGCTTCCATAAAGGATATTATGAAGAGTTGGGTCTTAATAAAAACTTCCATATACTCAATTTTCCATGAAATTTATCCTCATATGGACCCTACTACTAGGCACTCACTGCAGAATGACTTTTTTTTTCAGTCGTATGTTGTACTTCCAAATAGCCTCCCTTCCCATTTATGACATCTGAGCTTCTTATATTGCAGGCAACCCCTGCTGATCAGAAAAAAGTATTTCTGTTGCAAAATTACATTCGTAATTTTACTTTTAAATAAATATAATAAAAGACCAAGATGTACTCACCAGTTTTGTTTATATCAAGCTCTGATAACTTTAAGGCTAGTTCACTAGAGTTCCCACCCGGAGAGGACACAAGTATGTCATGTAATGCATTTCTTCTACCAGTTCTTCCTGAAGCAATAAAGTCTGCATATGTAGATTCCACATCAGTCATTGCTAACAAATATCCACATAGCAGTACCTGGATCAAAGGAAAAAAAGAGACAGAACTTCTACCACCAGAAAAACACATGACATTATGGAATAGGAATAGAAAACTAAAGGGTTCTCATTGTGCAGTAGACTGGCTAAACAGTAAGCAGCAAAAGATGCCCCAGCCTCAAAATCTGGAGAAATTAGAGAAGAAATAGAGTAGAAAGCAAAAAATGTGTGTGGATTTTTATGCAGCCTGTATTCAACGGTATTTTAAACAACCTCATTTTTCATACTTCATAATGTGCTAGTGAGTTCTTTATAAAAGCAGTGACCTCAGCAACATAATTTCTTTATAGAGCTGTCTCTGCTTTTAATATTAGCTGAGAAGTAGGAGGTAGGTAGGGGGTGGAACAAAGTTCTTTTCTGCACTAAAAGCAGAGCGTAAGGAGTAATAAAGTACAAATTGATAATGCTTTTGCACACAGAACACTGTTCTCGTACACAGGCACAGCTTTGTTTTGTGTATTTTCCTTTCTGTTAGTATGATTAGTTTTGGCATTGTATATAGACCATTTCAGACTCAACTACGTTATTCTGGTGTGGTAGTTGCACCAAAGCAAATGAATGTATTACCATAACATCACTGAAATGAATGGAGACAGGCTAACAGAGCAAGCAGAATAGCTAAATTGTAATGCACCGGTTACAATACAGGACTCTGTAAGCTACATATAAACTTGGAACTTATTTTTACTATAAAAATAAATATTTCTCATGTTTTATCAGAATAACATGATGACATGCATTAATGTAAGATTTGCCAAAGCTACAAGAAAAATCCTTTTTCAGCCTCAGTAAGAAAACTATTTGAAACCCTGCTGGATTCTGCTACAGATCTAACCTGTTCAGGCTTTTTTAAATTTTTCTTAATTTACAGAATTATAACCAGAGACCAAGGGGTGGGGAACCACTTTCTCTTGGTGTTCACATTACTTTTACTCTGGTTGCATTTGCACTCATCTAAGGCTTCCTGCACAAATCTAGACTACCCTGCTTCAAATGTAGCTTCCCTCACGTTTTGTGTTTGGATGAAGTAGAGGAATAAGGGAAACCTTTTCCTAGAGCACTACTCCAAAGAAAAGAATCACTAGTGAACCACAAAACAAAACTAGCATCCCCACAGTTGCACACTTCCTTCATTTCTAAGCAGTAATTGTGTGGTTTTGAATACTGCAGAGAGAGGACGTGGCCGTAAGGGCAGCATTGCAGAGTTGTATGCAGTGAGAGGCTTTAGCTATTATTACTGAAGTTTCACATTTGCATAGACTGTACGATTTTTTTTAATCGGTACCTACTGCTATTGCTGAGCACTGAATAAGCTCCTAAAGTCATCAAAAACACTAACAGCAGCAAGAGATACAGGTTGCTCTAAGAAAAAACAAAACAAAAAAACTATTTCTTTTTATAAACACATTTTTTTCTTGAAAACAGATGCATAAGAAGACAACAGGCAACTCTTCCCCACCTGTACACCTCTCAAATAACTTCACAAACCCTGTCCATTCTTCATCTTCATGCCAGTTCTCCCCTCCCCAACTTCAATTAGCTGTATGAGGATGCACATAATGATGTATCTGAGAAACCAAGAAAAGGGTTCTACACCATATTTTATTTAGTCTAAATACAGCTATACCAAGTATCATTGTATGACTGACAGACTTAAGTTCATTCCTACCAAGCTTTGGTGTCCCATGCCAAATACTGAATGGCTGACAGGATAATTCTATGAACAACCACTACCAACCAGGTAACTTTAAATTCCTTCACACAAACCAAAAAACAACCTACAAAACCTAACAAATACCTAGGGCATGGAAAGAGGTCAGCATCGACTGAAAGCCTGCCTGACACACATAAAATAGCATAGCGCATCTCAATTAACAAATACTGTCATGAGTATGACAGCATGTACATTTCTTCCCATGAAGTGCCCTCTTCTTGAAACTCTGCAAGAATATTGAAGTAAATGAGGAATGAGAAGCCTACCATTTGTTCTTTGCCCAAGGTGAGACATCACAATGCCAACCGTGTAGTAATGAAGCATACAGCTTACAAAGGTGAAGGGAAAGAGCAAGGACAGTCATGATAAGGTAAGAAAATAGCACAGTTTTTCAGACTTATCTGACCTGTTCACTAAAGAATAACATCCAGCAACATCAGAAAATAAAAATTCTTAGTGAAAATTCCATGAGTTACATTTGTTCATGCCTGTTATTGCAACTGGCCTGTAGAAAAGGAAGTGCAAAACCTCAAAAAAAAATATAAAATCAATGTATAGGCTTGGATTTTTTCATTACTGCAGCACCGGCCCAAAGTTGTCATAGCTATCATACCTGTAAAGACATTAGTTCCTTCACAGCTCAGAAAAAAAAATGCCAGAGAAGAATATTCTTTTGCTACTTTGGAGGCTGAATATTGGCACATCAGGAACCAAATAAGCAGAGAGGACTACGGCTGAGGTAGGACAAACTGTAAGGCCATGAGGCTGGCAAAGTAAGCAACGCTGTGCTCTGTGAGCAACTCCCTGGACTATACAGGCTGCACTTGCACAGAATACCCTTCTGTAAGATTATACTGTTCTTGAAACATTCCATAACACATGGAGAAAACACCAGGGAAATCTCAAGCTTATTTAATTTTAGCTATGAAACAATCTGCAAAGCCATAGGAAAATGTGCTTGCGGAGAACTTTATTTTAAATCTTCATTTTCTATAGGCTAAATATGGCATTACTGTAACAACAATCTGATCAAAAAAAGAATGTTACCAAACATACATTTTTTAACACTTCCAAGTCTTCCCGTCTGTGTCTTCTTCTAAATATCAAACACCATTCTATTTTGTATTGGCATTATCTTCAGACATTACTGCATAAATATGGAACTTCACTGATATCACCCAAGAGCTCCCCTTCCAGTGAATGGCTCAGTGCCCAGCAGTCTGTACTTATTCACTGAACCAGTCATTAAGGAATTACCATTCACTCAAAAACCTTATTTTTTTCCCTTCAGTCCCTCTGGAAGGAATGTAATTCCCTAATAATCCTGTGAAACATAATTTGAATTGCTTAACTAATTCCATTAACAGATATTCCTGTGTTAAGAACTGAGGTCACAGTCTCTCTAGTTCTACTAAATCATTTTATTTAGTTACTTTTTAAGTTGCAAAACCAGCATTATGTGCAAAACTCTGCTATATGGTATTCATCTAAAACAAGAAAGCTGCAAACCTCACTGTTCCTGCCAACTGAACCAGCAAAGCAGTTCTGTGAGCATAAAGACCAATGAAACCTGCTGCTGGAGGATTGGATTCCTTGGTAACTGATCAGATACTATCCCCTCTTATGTCTCTCCCAGCTGTGCTTTGTCTTCCTCCCCCGCATAGAGTCAACTGAGCCTGGTAATGAGTAGAGTTTGCAATATAGGTCTGGGAATTTTCATATGGCATCTTTCCTTTCCTCAGCTTCTTAGTTTCATAACTACTAGAAATGTAGGGGTATCAGACTTCCACATCTTTTGCCTCCTAACTTCTTCCTCCCAAAGAAAGCTGTGCTGAAAATTATTGGAAAGCATTTAAAGAATTATGAAGGATGAGTAAGGTAGGTAGGCATGGTTGCTATCTTACATTTTAGCCAGACATCTCTGAATTATTAATGAATATTCTCGATAACATACTGCTACACCTGCATAAGGCCTACTTCTATATCCTATGCAAATTAATAGACTTTACAGGTAAGCATTATATGGAGTAGAATTAATATCCAGAGAATGCAGGAGAAGAAAAGAGGGATGACAAGAACCATGTAATTTATTATGTACAGATTGAATCAGTATTTGTGCTTTCAGAAAGTTCCCAGGATGCTTCTTGATCTCCACAATGTAATTTCTGCGCTAGATTTCCTATTTCCATGCTATATATAACAAATCATAACCCCAAGTTTCTGAACTGTCAAATTTCTACAGCTGTTTTCCTCCTTCTATGTACTTCGGTTGTATTGAAAGTACTCTTAAAATAAACCCCTAAAAAGTTTGTGATGACTTCACAAATGAAAACCCAGTTTGACTGTGTTCCATAATCATTCAGTGAATCCAGGTGTTACAGTGCCATTGTCCTTGTGAGTCTGGAAGTGGGAGTACAGAAGTTATGTTGGTATACCAGCATGAATTAAAAGTACGTGCTGTTTAAGGGACTGTTTAGCCTGTTTAAGGGACTAGCTACTTAAAAGAAACCCAAACGCCTTTAAAGTACCCTTATTAATTGGTATTTATCATTTTAAAAGGAAGACAGAATAAGAACGGGCCCTGGACACATGACTTGTCTATGGGATTTGGCTTATGTTGCTGGCACAGGAGAGCTGCCATTTCCTTGGTAACCTGCAGTGTAAGACGAAGAGATACTACCCCTCAACATCTACTCCCCCTCTTCTCCATATATGCTTAATGGTGGCACTGAATACAGATTTTTTTTAAATAAAACTCTCCCAGGCTTTGGCTGCTAAACGCTGTATCACGATCAGCACATTATTTAAATATAATTACCTATATTCAGCTTTCATAAGGGAAGGAAAAAAAAAAAAAAAGAACTTGTCATTTAATAACATGTCTGTTTTAGAGAAGGTGTGCAATTATGCTTTTAAAATAAACTTGTGTTGCAAGTGTAGCCTTGGCTTAGAGACAGGGCTCTTTCCAGTGAGGCAACAGCTCAGTTCCACAGCAGCCTGTTCCTAGATTCCTACCTCATGCATGCATAGTCTGCTATGTTGAAAGCAGAAACATAGGAACAATTTAACAAAGGGGTATTTTTCCACAGGAAATGGTATCTGTTGTGCTTTATAACAGTACTGCTTTTTCACAGACACAGATTAGAAGAAAATAGCATTAACTCTTGAAAACCAGTTAAAGGAAATATAAATGTCCATGCCAACCATTGAGCTGGACAGTATTTTAACCTGCACTTTGAAAATCCCTTATGTAGTTTTGTCCGCCTGATGTTTCTGAAGTGATCGCTTCTATAAAATAGCAATATAGAACAGGTTACTTACCTTTTTGACAGTTAATGTATTTGTTTTCTGTAAATCTAGTATGTGCAGTACTCCTAGTACTAATAAGATTTTAATGGAAATTAGTAGCCAATTCAACTGCTTAAAAAACCAAAACAGAACAAAATGAGCATCTGAGATTTATTCTTTTTTAATTAGAAAAAAAATTAAGAAGCTGTTTTAAATTGCATTTAAAAAGCACTATGAAGTTGGATCTCCTTCAGCTTATAGCCTGTACAAAGAGGTCATTTGCTAAGACAGGTTTTCCTTTTGCATTATCTAAATTATATTTTACCTAAAGAGATCTACAGAACTAAAAGCCAAGTAGTTAAATTGTCACTGTGTCCTTGCTCAGGCAAATTCCATTACGCCCATGACCATGAGGATTTGGTTTCTCATCTATAACTTAATTTCAGTTCACAAATTCAGTTTTGCCTTCCACTATGGCATACAAATGGACAGTGACATAACACCAGTAAAACAAACAAACAAACAAACAAACCCAACCAACCAAAAAAAAAAACCACCACCAAACTACCTAACACCCCTCCCCCCCAGTCAATGAGAAACTTTGGCTCTTTGAAAAGATACAACACAGAAGTAGTCATTCCTACTGATCACTAGTGAGATTACTGGCAGTAATTATGAACACTAAGTGTTTTGATATTTTGAAACGAATACCGGGAGGAAACAAATCACAACATTTAAGTATCCACATGGACACTCTATGTTAGGCAATGGAAGAAAGTGAACTATCATCTACCATCTCTAGTCACTGCTCGACCTAAAAAGAATGGCAAACAAAATGTGCTTTCAAAGAGGCATCTATTGCTGTGTGACCTTTCCAGCTGCAGTAGGTGAACAGACCTCTTGGCTTCTGAAAGGAAGAAGGAAGTTAAAGCATCACTTTTCTGGATGCTCCAATACTCTCTATGAACAAATAAATCCATTGCTATAGCACGTCATAACCATAATGATGGATTAGGCCCTCAAGCAAGATGGAAGCTATCAAGCTTCTCATGTGACACACAACTAGCAGTCCTGCTGAGCATTCCCACATCCCTCTAAGTTGTGGGGAGGTTGATGTCACAGGTTTCTGGGAAGATAGAGGCAGGTATGGAGCACTGCAGTTTATTTGTTTAGAAAGTTATGATGCTCTAACCCAAAGAGCAGGGTTTACACAATACTGAACAAGTACGATGTTTTGTTCAAAAGGGATGGCTTCAGCCTTTGGGGAAAGTCTGTCCACTGGGACCTCTATAAGGCAATCCAGCAGCACATCTCTTCAAGCAGAGAGATTTCAGAGAGGTAAGCCCGCAGAAGAGTATCAAGACACAAAATACACCTCTTGACAGGAAAGAGGAATTCTCCCTCAACTGCTGGGTTACTGGAAAGGCACAGTCTATTGAGGACTCACAACAGACCAACAGCTTAGGAATGCTTTATGCAAAGAGAAAAGACTTTCTGTAGAAATGTAAAGTAGATGTCTGCTTAGCATCAGGATGTTTAAAAGGTGAAGTTGTGTAGGCTTTGCTCATGAAGCCTCTTTGTATCTTTCTAACCCTGCCCTTAATTCAGGACTCATGCTATAAGCAAGTTCATTCTCTCAGGTGCTTCCATCAACACGTACCAGCCTGCACAGCCAGTGCTTTAAAGGTATTTATCAACACAATACTCATTAGAAAACATAGCTGAGTCTCTCATATCTATTCTTTATAGAACTAATGAGCGCTATAGAGGCTGTTTTTGTAACAATGTCTCCTCTATTCACTGCTACATACACTACCATTTATATGGCTTTCTGTGGGACAAAAAAAACCCAAAACACTTAACAGGAATAAGCAGCCTACAAGTGTTTTGGGCCAAACTGTTAGGAGCCACTGTAATCCTTACAGACAACTTTTAGCTGAAAAAAACTGGGCATTACACATTTAGCCAATTTGTGACTGAAGGTCTGACAGCAAAACAGTTCCCTGAATTACTTGCAGACTAGTATGAACCATGTAAACAATCAGTGGTACAAAGGCAATCATGTGGAAACCACTCAGATAAAGGGTTTTCTACCAAGCATATCTCCAATTTTTGACAGAAGATTAATGCTATGAAAGGGGGCACGAATGAGATTCACACCTGTGTATACATACATAGGGTAGTACCTGTAAGAGGTGATTCATCTGATCCATATTGAGCATTAATTATAGAATGAATGCAACCAGCACCTTCCAACGTGCTTACCTCTTCCTACTGAACTGAAAAACACCCCAACCATCTAGAGGGTGAGCAGAGATCTTTATTACACATGCATTAATTTAGGTGACAGCCTACTCCAGATGACCTAAAAGGATTCTGGTCCATTACATTCTTAAATTTAGCATATATAAAATACTTATCCACCAAAGATCTCTTCCCCACAATGTCTTTTCTCCCCCCAGTAAAGTATCACTTTACTGGTACTAATGCTTTTGAGGTCAAAGCAAAAAAAAAAAAAAAAAAAAAAAATCCAAGTCCAAAACAAAAAAAACCAACCCAAAACAAAAAAAGACTTCATTTTCATGAAAAGTGAAACAAGAAATGCACACAGACAGTATGCAGTACATTGCTGGATACCTTCCAGTTAAATGGGAACAGTAGTGTGTCTTAAGAAATAGTTCCACGGTGCAAGGCAACCGCCATTCATTTATAAGCACTGAAATACTCACATGGACTATAGATTTGAAAAGCTAAACATCCCTAAGTAATTAATTTTAGTTGCTGCAACTCCTGACAGTGAACCATGAAACTAACATCAAGATTCATGATCTTTAGCTAGTTACAAGCCAAGAAATTTAGACCATCTCTTCCATATTAATATATACCAAATCTGATAAAATACATCACTTTGTTATGCTAGGATAAGAACTAATGTGAGCCTTGTTCTTCATCATTTTAAAATGTCAGTAAAGGTAATGGTTATCAAGAAGGTTATTAGCCAGCAGCAAAGATTTATTCATGTATGTGCTGGGGTGGGGGAACATAACAGAATACCAAAACCACAGTAGGGGTGTTAAGATTCAGATTTCATGTGGGGAGACATCATTCAAAAGGGTACTCTATCTGGAGTACAAGACCTGCAAGAAAAAAATCAGATGGAGATGGGGAGGAAGCAGCAATCTCCTTAGAGAACTCAGAGTTCAGTTACAGAAGCCAGTTAAGCCTGTACTTCTAATGGGAGATACTGTCTACTGTAGTGGAACCCTCTAGCTGCTCTAACAAGAGGTACCCAGTGGGCTAACACAACCCAGGGACTCCACAAAGGGCCAGTGATTTGAACAAGTTTGGCTCACTGAAAAGACATTTTATGGGAAAGATGGGAAAGCCTAGGACATCTTACAGTGTAAAGATTAAACCTGATCATGTGCTTAACAATATTATATACTAATTCTTCATATGGCATCTTTGTATTTACTAGTCACTAAAAAGGCTGCTATAACATTGTAGAGCCTATTTACTAAGAAAGCAGATATCCTCCTAGAGGACTTAATCTTAACTATTTTAATTTTCCGTCCTTGGAACACAGCATTTCCACTGGTTATTGCTGAACCAAGAACAGAATTATGGTGCATACTTTGTTTCCAGGCAATACTCATATCATACCCATATTCCTCTGAAACTGCAATGCATGAGGTTGTCTTAAAGACCTTTCCTCTTAACTCAGTGCAAGAGATTTGGCTTAATAGTTATCCTTCCTATTACACTGCTCAAATTCCCAAACTAACTAAAGTTTTCATTTTGCAATGTTCAGCATTCTGACAATTTGATATGTTTACAGCATCTTCAACAGCAGTTTGTAGGTAACAAAAGCATTTCAAAGGGAAAGCATGAAGTCAGAACATCAAAAAGGAAATGTCTAGGTAACAGTATCATTGCAGCACTTAAAACTTGTATGTTAGCCTGTGTGGACAGGAAGATGCAGCAGCATTTTCCGAAGATTTCTTCCAGACCTACTTGTTACCATTCTTCAGCGTTTCAGTATAATGTGTATTCTAGCTATCAAGTATTCAGCATACCTAAATGCTCCACATTTTAGCTATCCTTAAACTGTTAGCATTTAAAAAAAAAAACATCCCTTTCCAAGCCCCCTTCCTCAAACCTTTAATACACTTTATGTTACTAGACAGATGCACCATTTGTTGTATTACATGGCTTTTCAGCAATTTCTGGTGGAACAGCTTTAGCTGTCTGCATGTGACTACCTTTTAAAAATCACGCAGTCATGACTCATCATGAAAGTACATCTCGCAGCACCCAGAACAGAAGAGCTTGAGATTATTACCGTTTCTTCTTGGGCAGTGGCAAAAGCAGTACTGGAAGGGATTTGCCTTTTTTTGATAGCAAGATCACACACAACTGTATGTTACCAAGTATTAAATATTGGTTCCTATATTTGCTTTTAATAATCAATTACCTCTTGCAAAACCAGAGCTGCTATAGTATAATATGCTTCTGTTAAAATGTCACACTTCACATGCAAGCTTGGAGTTTGCCAAGAAAACACCCAATGACACAATATTTTTCAGTACCTGCTAAGATGAATACCACCGGGCCAGACTGGAGCCAAATGAACATAAGACAAGCAGCATTTTAATAATGTAAATATTTGAACCTCTTTGTGCCACAATATATTAATAAGTATTTAATTCAAGGTGTATTGGGTCAACTTTTTGGCTAGTCAATAATAACTTTTTCTCTCCTGTGGCAGTCATTGGCAGTCATTTAACATATTCTTTACGTTTGAATTAGTTTTTTCAGCCACGAGACATTCTGCCTTTTAATTACTATCTAGAAGCTTAAAAAAAAAGAAAAAAAAAAGTAGCACAATCTGGCTGACAGAATTTCAGGTTTTGTACCTTAAAAGCAGTTCAATTTAATACACTACAGACAATAAAATCACATTTCATATTGCATATGATTTTATTTTGTTAGTCTCAGCCTTACATTTTTCAAGGTTTCCATTATTTTTGCATTCGGTTCCCATGTGTACACTGACTACTTTAGAGTCTAAGGACTGCCTGGCTCTGTTGCTATGCAACAGCATAGCCTACTTAAGGATTCCTGAAATAATTGTCTCAGATGGGCTTTTTTTTAGACTTGTTTCCAGCAGGAATACTTTACTGTTTCTTTATAATGGACTGCTGACATTATTACCACAATATTAGACAGTGGTCACCTGGGAAGTTTTGGTATCTACCTAAGATGACAAAAAACAATGCCACTGCTTGCAAAATCCAGAACATAACGCCTGCATTAGCACAGGGAAGTAAATATGTCTAATATTGCTGTAGGTTTGCCAGATGTTCTGCAGGTGTATGAGAGCTACATATTTATAAGGGGGGGGACACACATCTTGTTTGCTGTTTATTTCATTCAAGGGGAAAAAAGTTACCTTTTTAATGTAGAATATGCCACCAGTGAGGAAAAAAAATAAACCCTGTTTATATGAGGTCTATTATAAATTTAACTAGCTCACCATAAGGAACATATATGCAAATATTCCACGTTGCAATTCATTATAAAATAAGCTGATTTAAGACAAGGTTGCACATTTTTTAAATCACAGTATAGGTACCATGAGCCAGGGCTGCATTTGCTTTTCAAGGTTCCTTCAAGCAGCCCTTGAGATACTGTCTTCTATAACATTCAATCTTTCCAGCCTCAAACAGCATTTTTCTTGTTACAGCCTTATAGTGTAAGAGTGGACATATGTGCTTTGTTTCCTTAATGCTGGATTCTTCAGGAATCCTTTCTGCAACAGTATGTGGAGCAATATAAACATAGTGCTCTTATTAAAGCATCAATCAGCTCTAGGGGGTCAAATTCCTTACTATGTACCAGGCTAAAGGATCAAACGAGGGATCTCTAATAGTACAAAAGAGATTTTAATGAAAGAAAATATTTTACCTCCTATTCTTTTCTTTAGCATGCTCAGGGGCAGTTGTGTCTATGGAGAACTGTGTACCAGTCCAGAATTGAGGTAGAGAGAAGAAGGATGTTTCCCAGACCCAGAGAAAATAGGAACAGGGTTTAAATTGAGGCCCTTGCAGAGGCAAGTCTACCTGCAGTCTTTTAAAGGAAGAGAGCAGCATTTCCATAACGTTTGCAAGATTCTATGTCTTAAAGATTACTTTTTCATAAACAGAATAGATTGTGGTAGGCACAGGAATGGGCTTCTCAAAAACAAATACATGAAGTGGTCTAAAGGAGCAGCTTTCCATATACATGTAGCCACATGCACACATAGTAGCCAAGCTGCCCAGGAATATGATTCAGCATGGTTTAGTGAGTGTTAATCTCCCAGAATCAAGTATTTCAAGTCTCTGTTCTTTAAAACCACATAAAAAGTACAGCTCAAACTCAAATCAGTATAAATACTGTTTTGAAAGCAAAGAGGTCAAGACCTAAAGGAGATCCTTCTGAACAGTGCTGCTCTTCATGGTATGTCAACAGCCTGAAATCTGAAAATGTTGCATGATCTGCTGGAGGAGATAAAAGCATTAATAAGGAAATCTTTTATAATGGGAAAAATCCTTTAGTATGCTCAGTTTGCATTTTACACCTGGTAAGACTTGAAAGACAGGTCAAATATTTTCTAACATAAAAACATGAGAAGAAATCCTCACACTTGCCACGTTAAGATTGAAGAGGAGAACCTTACTCAGGTCTTTTGCATGTCCATGTTTAAAAAAAGAAACTAATTAAGCAAAGAGGAATAAAGCAAAACCAAACAACAACCCTTGTTCCTAATAATCCTTTGGGACATAGGATCATTTTGAACACGTTGGACTGTAAAACCTGCACTTGAGAGAGCTGTCCCTAATGCTGACAAGTTTCCATGTCCTGAAATTACAGAATGGTTTGCACATACTAATATTAGCAATTTTGCTACTTTACACAATTTATCCCTGACACACAGATCTAAATGCATTTCTAGATGGAAACCCAGGTACCCTGACAAATATGATACAAAATATGATGACAAATAGGATACAAAAACGAAGGAAGATAGAAGCTCTGCACACCACTACTTAATCAGAGCTCGTTACAGCTTTGAATCCGAGGGTCAAATATTACTTTTGATCTTGATTTCAAGCCAAACTGAAGCTCAAATACTTAATTCCTATCCTTCTAATGTCCTAGTTCTTCATCTAAAAGAAGAAAGAAATATTTTCTAGATGTAAGCATAAACACACAGGTATAAGCAGAAACAGAAGAATGTACAGAAACCCTTACTACTGCACAAAGTGCCTGAATTAATGTTAAGACTACATGAGTACTTCCATACTTGACTTGGATAGCTTACCTGACCCTTCAGAGGCCACATGAAGCACAGAATCTCTTTTTTTTTTTTCCCCTACCTGCTGGTGTATTGTGGATAATGAAGTACCAGCTGTCTGCTTACAGAAAGAATGCATCTGTGGGCAGAGTATGTCCTGAGACTTCCAATTCTAAAATCCTGGCAAAGGTACAAACCCCTCAAGAATACAAACCACCCACAAAAGCGAGTCTTCTGGATACCATTTTTTTTTTTTTACCATAACAGGCACACTGCAGGTATAACCTCAGAGAAAGGTATCTATATGAAAGGTGTTGCTCTAAGTTTTAAGCAACAGAAAAAAAAACACACATGCATCTTGGTCACTACAAAAGTGCCTTGTTCAAGTAGAAAAATAAACTTCAGAGATTAAGGAGAGGAATTAATAGAGAACCAATGAAAAGGAGACAGATATATAGGCAAATCATGGTAAGAAAGCGCATAAAAATCTGGCTGCCAGATGCCCACCCAGCTGTGCTCTCCTTCCCCCTCAATAAGGGAGGAGGAGAAAATAAGGTGAATGTGGGTTGATACGGAGACAGGGAGATCTGTTACCACTGGCAAAATTGACTTGGGGAAAAATCATTTACTGCCAATTAAATTATGCTTGGATAGTGAGAAACAAAGAATTGTTTCAAATCCCACCTCTCCCCTCCACCTTTTTTTTCCAGACTCAGCTTCACTCCTTCAGTTCCCAGATGCTGTACCTCCAACACCACACAGGAGCTCAAGGGGATGGGAAGATGCAATTAGGTCAGTCCATAACAGATCCTCTCTGCTACACCTTCCTCCTCACACTTTGGTCTTTTCCATGCGCTTTTCCCACAGGTTCCAGCATAGGCTCCCTAGGCTGCAACTCTTTTAGGAACTATCAAGCTACTCCAGTGTTGCACATACTGGCAGGCAAATACCTGCTCCACTGTAGTCTCCTCCACAAGCAATCTCTTCTCCAGTGCCTAGAGCACCACCTCCTCTTTCTTCCTCCTCCTTCAACCTTTGTGTTCCCTCTGCTGTTTCCCACTCTTTTTTTCCTCCTCTACTTGTGTGGCTGTTTTCTCTTCCTCCTCCTCCTTCCCTTCCCCCTTTCTTAAAGATGTTTCCCCAGAGGCACCACCATCCTGACTGAGGGGCTTGCCTTACCCTGCAGTAGGGCTGTGGAGCCAACTGGAACTGGCTGTGCCCAACATGGGGCAGCCCCGGCTTCTTCTCAAAGAGGCCACCCTGCACCCACCTCACTTCCAACATCGGAACACCAATACCCAGTATAATGACCAATAAAATTCATATTTATCCAAGATATTAATTGGATATAAATGACCACAAGTGTAATTTTGAGTGTCTCCTTTAAGTTTCAGTACTTGCTGAAATGGCCCCTCTGTTACTTTCTTTCACTAAAGACTGGTAATTCACAGTCACATGATGATCTCATCCATCACACATTCCCTACACCTTACAGCTGATATGAAGCAGTCTCTTTCCAGCCAAAGGCTCTGTACATGTACATTAATACCACGAGAGAGAGAGATAATAAGACTATTCTCTACTCACCAATTGACCATCACAGACCAAGAAAATCTCAGCATTATCCAAGATCATGATCACTGTAACCATGACTTCTACAGACATCACAAGCCATGTGTTCCCCCCCCCGGCCAAGACAGAAGCTCTTGTTTTAGATGAGTGGGCAAGGAATCTTTTCTGTTATTTTAAATACCTTAAACATGAAATTAGCTTTGAAATTTTTAGGTTTCTGTAGCAAGGTAGGTAGAGGAGGAGTATATAGCAGCTTTTCAAGCCCATAGGCTACTTTAGAGGAAGTGTTCACTATAGAAAAAAAAAATAATAAAAAATTGCAAGTTTTTTTCAAGATCACACCACAGTATTCAGTGGAGTTAACGTCTCTTGGAAGAGCAGGAAGTGCCAAGCACGGAAGCACACTGCAAGAGCTGACATGTCTGCTTGTGGGTTTACTCCCAAGAATCCACAAGAACAATTGGCAAAAAGAAGATACTTGCCCATATGCAAGTAACATGCCAAGTTTAGGTGAATGAACACAGTATGTAAACACTCATATTTCCACTTTCAGGTGACATGAAATACTAAAAGGGCTTCATGCTTCAGGAATTAGTAAGAACCAACCTTTTAAAAAGTATCTTGGGATGAACAGTGAAAGAAATTAGCAAACCCAAGCCTCTTATCCCTTCTGACTTAATGTGATGTTGAAATATAGGACCCCAGTCATGAAATCTGAAGATATAGTACAAACTTTAAGACCAGAAGTTGATAAAAACACACTTTTATTTCAGCAAAGTCAGACGTTCACCCATACTGTAAAAAACAAAGGGTAAAAAGAAAAAAAAGAAAAAGATAGGAGAGGGAGGAGACAAAGACCTTTTTCTTTCTGCTAGCAAGCAATTAATGCCCACATTTTCTAACATGACTATTAACACTGAATTAAACATGTACATCATAGGCAACCTTTAGGTAAGTAGGTTTTAACTCTTAGTGTAAGATCTTTGAGAATTGCCACCTCAAGCACTGAAAATGATCCTTTCAAGCCTTCCTTTGAATGAAATATTACACTGCTACTGCGTACCTTATACCTACCTCCTCCTCATGGTCGACCAGAAACAGCACCAGTATTTTCAAACAACTAGTACTGATACTTGCATAACAGATAACATTCCATATTTATTTTTATTATAGACTCCACAGAAATCAAAACTGACCTAAAAGACAAGATTCAAGCTTCATTTCAGAAAAGACAAGCTTCAGAGAAGACAAGCTTCATTTCAGAAAAGCTTTTCAGAACAGTCTGAGTGAAATATCCAGATGAGAGAGATCCTAACTATAACCTGGCTCAGCCTCAGTGTCTTTTGGTTTTAAATCTTTCTAAAATGCTCTGCCTCCCTCTAAGCAGTTTGCTTGTTAACCCTTTGCTAGCAATACCTTTAAATATGATTTTCAGAATCAAGCAGTATTTTCCAATTTCATATTTTGTTACTCTTTTCACTCACTCCCCTACAAGAATTATTCCAGTAGTAATACCAAATATTAAAACAAGTCAAAATTTTAAATATTTCATTCTATGCTGTGGAAGGAAGTTAACACGATTCCAGCCAAACCCAGGACATTCTATTATTAATTATTAAATATAAACTTTTAAAAAGTTTAAACTGCGAAACAAAAAGGAAAAATAAAGAGTAAGTCAAGAATCAGAAAGCTAATTTAAATAGAAAACTATCTGCCCATAGCTGACCATTGGATGAAGGCTTACACAGCTGGGCCCTGCATTTGTGTGCGAAGCACTGCTGAATCCACGTATTGACATGCATCCCCTCCTTTTCACAAAACTACTCTGCATGACGTCATTACTGCAATAACGCACTTGCATTCAGACAAAGTGATCTACATGTGCTAAGATTTTTTAAGGGAAATCACTACAAATCTTTTAGACACTTGACTTGTCTGCCAACTGAGGCAAACTTATCTGTAAAGTCAACAGGAATGTCACTATTTACCCGAAACATGCATCACATAACATGTGATGATTCTTAGGAACATTAAAGTAATTTTAAGTAAACCATAAGTCTTGTTTGGTATATCTCGGTACACCATTTAAGGGACTACCAATGCTAATGAGTTCAATACAGTAAAGCCAAACGTAATCACATTTTCCCCACAAAAAAAACACCAAAAAAAACTCCATCAAAAGCAAAACCAAAAGCACAAATCACACCACACCACAACACACACAAAACCAACCAAACAAGAAAACCCCAACAATTTTGTTTTCCTACACATACAATTTCACTGCAGAGGACGTGTTCAGATTCTAAGAGTCTGGCAATAAAAAGATGATATTACTTGAAAGCAGGATTAAAATGAAGAGTTGCACGAAAAAACAGCAGTACAGAAAAAGGCAGACACCGTATTCAACTTAGGAGTATAAACAGAAAGAAAGGTATTTTTAAAAACAGACAAATAAATAAAATAGTTACTCCCAGGAGAAACAACCACACCTCTTCCATTCACATACCACCACCACCAAAAAAATGGTTATTACTCAGTGAAGCTTATTTGAAACATCTTCAGTCAACTTTCCAGTTAAATGAAACTTCAAGGAAAAAAAAACACACAAAAAAAATAACAAACCCCAAACCACCAATAAAAAGACCACCACACAAAAAACCTTCCCAGATAAGCTAAACAAAACCACCACCTCTAATTTCATTAAATACAGATGGTGATAACATTACCAACAAAGGCAAACTGTTTTTCTCTGATGATTAAGCATGTAATCAAAACTCCAGAGCTCTAATGTTACCACATAGTTTTTAAGAAGCTGCACAGTCTTAGGTCTTTGAGATGTTACAATAGTAACAATCAACTATTCCAGATTATTTTTGCTCTGTTAAGCTTCATATTAGTTTTGTTTTTCTTCTTCATCCTTATTAATCTTAGGCATTCTAAAACCAACAGTAATAGGGCATAGGAGCTCAAGACAGAACCATGCCTGATGCTAGATAAGGAGAAGGCTCATTTCTTCAAAATGAAAGGCTGATGAGGTACATCTAGAATAATAAGCAGCTTTAAGTCAGCTCATACACTTCATTAACTTACTCTCAATATACTATTGTAAGGCTGAATATGTTTTTCCTTAAAACACTCAGAGACAAAACCATGCCATGTTGTAAGACTATTTCTATTTGCTGTTAAGAAGTTTCAAAAATTGTGTGTTGATCATGGTTAATACCAAATAGATCAGCATAGAATTTACTATCTATAATCCTATGCTAGTCTTATTATAAGAATACAAGAATTAGAAATAAGTAAAAGTATAAACTACAATAGTGCAGGATGATAAAAAAAATACAAATAAAACAAAACAAACAAACCCAAAGGAAATAAAAAAAGGAAAAAAAGAAAAAAGTTTTTTCTCTATTCAGAACAAGTACTTCTTGCTCTCTTTCCTTAACAAGCCTGTGCAGAAAGACTTCAGCCACTGTTGGAAGTGAATACACTGGAGAAGAGGAAGCTGTAGGGTCTCCTAGAACTGCATTAGCAACATTCACAATAAAATAAAACAGACCAAACACTAAAACCCAACAAAAGTAATGAACTTCTACACTCTTTTGATTGATTTCTGTTGTTTCTTTTCCTACACCAGCACAATGTGAATGATATACAGTTATTAAATTAATTTACTTCCCAGAGTTTACATCTAGACCATCAAGTCCAACCACCACTTGTTCAAAGCTAGGCTAACTTCAAACTTCAGTCTGGATGCTCAGGGAATTTTGTGTATCTCCAAGGACAGAGGTTCCCCAGGTGCTCTGGAGAACCTGTACTAATGCTAAACCATGCTACAGCAAAAGTTTTCCTTCCATATAATTGGAATTTCTATCATTGCAACTTGTGACCACAGCCACCTACCCTTTTGTTGTACAACTCCAAGAAAAGCCTACTTGACCTCCAAAACCCTTCCTTGAGCAGTACAGTTAAGTCTTGTAGTGTCTTCTTCACACTGAATAAACACTGTTCCTTCAGTTCCTGCTCATACATCATGTGCTCTTGCCTCAGAATGGCTTTGACCACCTTTGCTAAACTTGAGTTAGTATGTCAATACCCCTTTTGTACCTAGCAGTCCAAATTGCTGCAGTGGCACACTGCTGCCTCATTCAGTTTAAGATCAGGAGAGTCCTAGTGACCAGATCATGAACAGTCTTAGGTGAGGGACAGATGGCATGCACGTAGAAAGAATCTGGCCAGCAGTTCTAGATGCTTATAGTTTTTAGTGAAATAGAAAAGATTATAGTCTTAAATTCAGTCTCCTAAAAGGTACATGTAGTTCCCAGGTATTTTCTTGGCTTAAGAGCCCAGTCTTATTAAAAGCACTGTAGAAGTGAAGCCCACTGGTTAACAGAAATATTGTTTAAATCATGATTAACAAGCTTAAAAAAATTGTCACCACCACCATTTAATCTGTGAAATTCAGCCCTCAACTTACACAGACAACTGAGTGTTGACAAGATGATTCCTTGACATTAGTTTGGCCTACTCTAGACTTAGCTTGTCCCCGATATATAAGTAACTACGTATTTTCCTTTTAATCATACATCTGCATAGAGTTTATAAAATCAGATTTTAGCTCTCGATGAAGCCTGTGTTTAGAATAAAATTGATAGTCCTTTGTAGCCTGGTGCAGTTCAAAACATTATTACAGGCCAAAGCCACTAATCTACAGAAGATTAATCTACAGCATAAATCCTCAAAGGATGAGAGTTCTGACTCGTTATAAAGCAATCTGCCCTCTCAGCTTGTGGTCTCAGGTAGACTACAGATACCTGCTTACAGGTCTAAAACACAGGCAGACTGTCTGCATGATGCAGGCGCTGAAAGATCCAACTGTGAGATCAAGACAGCATGTTTTAAATTACAGTCTGTGTAATTAGGCACAGTAAAGGCCACCTTCTCTTCTGGAGAAAGACCTGTTAATTACTTTGCTGTCTGCCTTCTGCTGCCATTTCTTTTCCTGAAGGACAAGCTGCCCTTTACCTCTTTCCCTTTTCCCTGCACGGACTTCAGAAGCTATTTCACCTTTGGGAAACAGGACCAGTACCTACTTCTCCCCTCCCCAGATACCAATATTCAATTAGTAACATATCCTCTGACAATTTTTAAGCCCAAACCAGTGCTACGGATTGCGTAACCATTAAGATTTGATTAATTAAGATTGAAGAAAGAAGTATAATCTGATATAAAATTAAAGCAGAGTCCTCAAGATACCAGCTTTAATTAACTTTACTGGAAAATGTTCACTGGTTGAATTCTCATCAGATTCTAACCATACAGTCAAAATATTTAATTTCTCAAGAGAAGAAGATTTGCATATTCAACTCCTAAATCTGCAAGAATACACACTCACTGGCCTTCAACTTGATAATCCCTGAAAGAGAAACACTGCTATGTATTTTGCTACTAACACACATATTCTATCTAATAAAATCTTACATACACATCTACAAGCTAGGTAGCATGTCACAGGAGGCAGAACGATGATCTCCATTATAAGCTGACACAGAAGAGAAAGCCTCAGGAATACACAGGGCAAGCAGGCATTAAAGTAAGATCATCCGTTAAAATGAATTTTTGAAGTAGTAGAAGAGTAGTACAAAATTCCATCTGTTAGCAGTGACATTATAATACACATTTGCAGTGAGGTTTCCTCATTACTATACTGCAGTTATGATCTTTTAAAGCTTTTGAGTTAATTTGTTCTTAAACTATGAATTTATAAAGGAAACTAATTAAAAACCCCCCGATAGATTCATATAGCATGAAGCAATCACTTAGACGTATGGTCTCAAGCACAAAGCTGACCTTTGTATTTGTCTTTTCAAAGAAAAGAAGAAAGGGGAGAGTACAAGAACAGGGTGAGCTGGAACTGCTAGAGGCTGAAGACATTCTACAAAGGCAACTCTCACACGGAGTTCTGGCCACAGCACTAAAACCCAAGAAATTTTATAAATTAGGTGGCTTTTTTGTTGTTGTTTTACACTTTTAAAAGCTCTTTCTCAAAGACTCCTTAAGAGAGGTTATTATAATTGGTGGATTTTTTTCCATGTTTTCATCTTGTGTTTCTCATGCCATTTTCAATAATTAATTTGAAAGACCAGTCAGCATCTCTGTCTGCAACTTATACAAGAGTTTTCTCTTCATGCTACTAGATAACATGCATACGGCACAGCTGGCAGTCTTATGTTTCACAGCAGTCAAGTCTTCATTATATCTACTACAAAGGAAGTAGGGAAGATAACGCGACATTAAGCCCCCCTCTTGATTTTTAGGCAACATACTGATGTCTGTAAAAATCCTACCCTGTTATAGATGAAGGAAGGAACTATAATGGGGAACAGTATGTACCAAAGTTCAAAATACAAAAAGACAAATAATAAAACAAAGTTCATATTGTCCAGTAGAAAGAACCAAGACACAATGTAATCACAAGGAATTAATGAGGTGTAAAACATTTAAGTGACCCAAACAAAGTGATGAGTCACTGAGTTTCAGTGTTTCAACAGTTTCATAGTTTTTCAGCAAGAAAGTAATCATTTTGGTGGATTCAATACATAAATTTGCAATAAACATGAAGACAGATGGACTACGTATAAACAGCCAAAAAACCCTAGTCATACACGTCTTTAATATGGCTTGGGAGGACCCTTAATACTCTGTGTGCTGACTTTGAATTCATCCAACAAACATGCTTAGTCTTATGAATAGGTATTTTAGGGTACTGTTGACAAATCTGTTGTATTTAAACAGCATTCTGATTATCAACACTCTTGAGCAAGCAAACTTAATTTGCATTTCTTTGGTTTCACAGTTTCATTTTAAGAGAAAGATTGCATGTTTGTGTGTCAAAGTAAATTATCCATAGAAAAAAAATTTCACTGGTAAAATACAGAAGCTGTACAAAGTCACCTGGCTCGCCAGATATATACAGCTTTTCAGAGTACTTCTGAATTCTCTTTCTACTTTGTACTGAAGGAAAAACTGCTCCCTTGCTTTTGTTCCTTGGTGTAGCAGATGGTCAGGGAGGACAGAGAAAGGTAAGGGAACACAATACAAATATTGCAGACCATTGCACAGACAGAGCAAGAAAGAGAAAACCAGATATTCTTCATCAGATACTCATCAGTATTTTATGAGCAGGTAAGACTTCTAACTATTTCATCTTCCAGAGATCTTTCCACAGTGAACCCAGAAGCAGCTACTTACAGCGTGGGCCAGGACTGATCTAACACATGTTGGGAAGGCATTCATCACAGCTGTGACAGGTATGGAAAAGTTTTAGTGGGTAATACATAGGTATGAGCTTAACACTTCATATGTTTTGCTGTAATTATCTACCGCTATATTGCCTGGCATCTGAAACTAACTAGCAAACATGGCAGGTAACATACAAGAAGTGTTTGGGGTTGGCAGATGTGAAATAGCCTTAATTTCAGTTTTCAGTGAGTAAATCACACTATTAAGCCTATGTCCTTTAGCCAAACTTGTAAACTTTAAAACAGTTAAAGCCAGGGTCTTTTTGATGGGATGTTTTTCATTAACCATCTGTGAGTTGCATTAATTATAGTGCTGCCCTTCAAAGCTACAAGTGAAAGGTGTATCAAATCTATGGTTTCGCCTGGGATTCATGAGATCAGTAATGAAGTTACTATATTTACCCTTTTTTATAAAATATATATTAGCTTTCTTTTAAGTCCTGCAATTTCCTTGCTTTTCCAAAATACCTGAGTTAAGAGTATGGGAGCATAGAAAAAGGAATAGTGAACAGTTTAATTTCAGTGGCACTGTTGAGATTTTTTGGAGCAAGCTGTACTCCACAAAGTAGGATAAACAAATTCCTCTTTTTGGTAGCTTATATAAGCATAGTAACAAAAACACAGGCTAGCAAATTGGTTACAGATGTCATTAGATGAGAAGGGTGCCATAAAAGTTCCACATAAAAAAAACCCCAAAAAACTTCAAAAAAGTTATATAAAAGTCTTCTTTAGAGGGAAAAATATTCTTTCTTGCCTCTGTCTTCTCCTAAGAAGCTTGAGGAAGGAGTCAAAATTATTTCAGTTATTAGATGAAGGATTTGGAGAAGGCTGAGGTTCTGAATGACTTCTTTGCCTCGGTCTTCTCTAGCAAAGGCTCTGACTGTACCACCCAAGTCTTGGAAGGCAGAAGCAGGGACTGTGAGAATGAACACCTTGGGCCCACTGTACGACAGGAATTGGTTCGAGACCATCTTAAAAATCTGAATGTACACAAGTCCATAGGACCTGATGAAATCCATCCACGGGTCCTGAAGGAGCTGGCGAATGAAGTTGCTATGCTGCTGGCCATCATATCTAAAAAATCACTGCAGTCAGGTGAAGTTCCTGATGACTGGAAAAAGGGAAATATAACCCCCATTTTCAAGAAAGGGAAAATGGATGAACCAGGGAATTACAGACCAGTCAGTCTCACCTCTGTGCCTGGCAAAATCTTGGAGCAGATTCTCCTGGAAGGCATGCTAAGGCACATGAAAATCAACAAGGTGCTTGGTGACAGCCAGCAGGGCTTCACTGAGGGGAAATCCTGCCTGACCAATTTGGTGGCCTTTTATGACAGGGCTACAGAACTGATGGACAGGGGTAGAGCAGTTGATGTCATCTACCCGGACTTGTGTAAAGCGTTCAACACCATCCCACATGACATTGTCTCTAAATTGGAGAGACATCAATTTGATGAATGGATAAAGAACTGGCTGGATGGTCGCACACGAAGAGTTGTGGTCAATGGCTCAATGTCCAGCTGGAGACCAGTAATGAGTGGTGACCCTCAGGGATAGGTGCTGGGACTGGTCTTGTTTGACATCTTCATCGCTGACATGGACAGTGGGATTTAGAGTGCCCTCAGCAAGTTTGCCGATGACACCAAGCTGTGCGGTTCGGTTGATACAGTGGAGGGAAGGAATGCCATTCAGAGGGACCCTGACACACTTGTGAGGTGGGCTGATGCCAACCTCATGAAGTTTAACCATGACAAGTGCAAGGTCCTACACCTGGGTCGGAGCAATCCCTGGCACAGCTACAGCCTGGGCAGAGAAGAGATTCAGAGCAGCCCTGCGGAGAAGGACTTGGGGGTGCTGGTCGATGAGAAAATGAACATGAGCCGGCAGTGTGCGCTTGCAGCCCAGAAAGCCAACTGTATCCTGGGCTGCATCAAAAGGAGTGTGACCAGCAGGTCAAAGGAGGTGATCCTGCCCCTCTACTCTGCTCTCATGAGACCTCACCTGGAGTACTGTGTGCAGTTCTGGTGTCCTCAACATAAAAAGGACATGGAACTGTTGGAACAAGTCCAGAGGAGGACCACAAGAATGATCAGGGGACTGGAGCACCTCCCACATGAAGATCAGCTGAGAAAGTTGGGGCTGTTCAGCCTGGAGAAGAGAAGGCTGCGTGGAGACCTCATAGCAGCCTTCCAGTATCTGAAGGGGGCCTATAGTGATGCTGGGGATGGACTCTTCATTAGGGACTGTAGTGATAGGACAAGGGGTAATGGGTTAAAACTTAAACAGGGGAAGTTTAGATTGGATATAAGGAGGAAATTATTTCCTGTTAGGGTGGTGAAGCACTGGAATAGGTTGCCCAGGGAAGCTGTGAATGCTCCATCCCTGGCAGTGTTCAAGGCCAGGCTGGACGAGGCCTTGGGTGATATGGTTTAGTGTGAGGTGTCCCTGCCCATGGCAGGGGGGTTGGAACTTGATGATCTTAAGGTCCTTTCCAACCCGAACGATTCTTTGAAGTATCTTGTCAGAAAGATACTTCACATAGCAAAGACCACAAATGACGAATTGATGATCTACTTTCTGTCTGAAATGGGTTATATGAAGTAAGGCAACTTTAGCTCCCTCAAAGCACCTAGCAGAATGTTGAGACAAACCTCACATGTATACGTACATACTTTTTTTTCTGCTAAAGACTGATGAGAAAGCACCAAGTACATCCTCTTCCAAGCAGCTGTGGAAAAAGAAATTACTTGCCAAAACAAGTATTTTCATCAGAAGGCGAGAGCTAAGCCATATTTTCTGAGACACCTTGCTGGACCTGCTCCAGTAAATAAAAGGGCTATAGTGTTGCTCAGTGCAGGTAGAAGAGTAGCATCTGTCATTTTGAGATGAGAAGAAACTAAAAAATAACCTGAAAAAAAACCCCAAAACCAAACAGCAAAACATGCCCACCAGTGAGACCAAAAAAGAGATCCTGGTTATGTTAAAGTTGAATGTTTCACAAGTACTGACTATGCAGATTTGTCAGGACTGTCAGAAAGAGACCTAGGCATTCCCATTCTCTGCATCACCATTCCAATTTCCATAGAAAGGATGTGTACTTGCACACAGTCCAAGTAGGCGTGGTGCAGATGTTCCAAGTACCCATGATGAGGCACTCAGCTTGGCACTTTAGAGCTTATTCCAGTCTTTGTTTATTCCTCCTGTTTTCAAAGAGGAAAGGATTTTCAGAGGACGACAAAGGATTCTTCAGGAGTAACTTGTTATTGTCAGACACAATTGTGTGCAGATTCCCCCAGTGAAACCAAGCAAATGAGTACAAAAGCTGGAATGAGTTTTCATTATGATCTGCATGAAGCTCACTAAGCAATCAGGATGGAGTGAGACTGAGAAAGTGACCTATGTATTGTTCAAAACCGAACCAAAGCAGAAAAGCAGTTGAAGGAAGATGACTTGAATTATACTTGTGAACACTTATTCCTTTCAGTGGCCAGGCACACCAGCATTCAGCATGGCCTTGCATGCAAACTTATTTATAGAAGCACAAGGATACTCACTTCATTTATGTCTCACCATCAGATGTCATTCATGACATCTTAAATAATCAACAATTCTGGTCAAATAGGTTTTAAACCACACTCAAGGTTAGGAGATGAGACCCTCTTCACAAGCAGCTGATTATAGGGAGGTACATAACAGCCACCTCAACATTTTTTCTTTATCCTCAACCAGGTTCCTTTCGATCTCTTTTTATATACTTGATCACTTGTAAACTGAAGACCTCTGAATCAATGCTTTCAGTAGCTGAAAGGATTTAAAGAATCTTCTCTTCTGATTCCCATCTTACATGTTACCTTTCCACAATTAATGCCTCTTTCTTTAGGTTGCTTTTAGCTTTCAAAGCCTACTCCTGTAGGACAGAAATCCATATTCTTTACTATTTAACCCTTGTGAATCTTTTCATGACTCCCTAAACACCTTTTATTTGATGATACATCAGCTGAGTTGAATATAAACAGTTTCCATGCCAAGTTTAAGATTTTGGCATTAAATGAGCTGGCTAGTTGAGGCGGGAAGTAGGAACCTAAAAGAAAAGCAAAAGAAAGCAAAAACCCCAAGACAGAATCTTTTGTTCCTTAGTTTGTAAGAATAGAGAACAAAGAAGTTCTTACAAACTTTATGCCCAAACTGTAAGATAGAAGCACCTGACTACCACACAAATATACACATGCAGAAAAGAAAAAAGAGAGGAAAAGTTCAGAGTACAGATCATACCTACCTTTCCTTATGGTCACTCAAATTTTGCTTTACTAATCTTTATAAAAGGAACTACTTTTTCCCCCATATTGGTCTCACACTCATTAGTTCCAGAGATTTATTCAGAAGGATCTTCACTAGATCCACCTCCCATTCTTGTGACAGTTAACTCTTATTTATGTTATCATTTCCAACCTAAGCACATCTATGTCTTTACATATTCAAGAATCTCTTAAGACAGCTCTTGGTGAAAACAAAAGCCTAGTATTTTGGCCACTGTTAGTGAGACTCTTAATTACTTTTATAAATTAACACTACCATAGGGAGAATCAACAAAATTAAGATGCTAAATTATGACTTCCCTTGGATTTTCACATCACGTCTTAACAGAAAACAAACACTGTTGAAAGCCTCTAAACTGTTACTATGAAATCCATGATGCTCCCAATTATTTCTGCATATTTGCCTTCCTTGACAAGGCCTTCAAATGTGCTCAGAGAATAGAGATAAATTAGAACACTTCACTGGAACTACCCCTCTCTAAGCAGAGCAGGAATACTCCAGAAAGGGGGTGGAAAGCTGAAATTTTTTCAACAGAGAAAACTACAGATATGGTAAGTGTTCAAGAAGAATGTCACAGAAGCAACAGCAGTTGAAAGATCTCACAGGAAACCTTCCACCATTTTCATCACTTTAAACAGAAAAAAAAGAGACAAATTAACTGAAAACCTGGCCTGCCTCGACAGCAACCCCATCAAGGGAAAGACAGGTAAACTAAAAGGTTTCTAATAGAAGAGTTTATTTTTTTAAACAATATTCGTATTACCTACTGTAAAGTGGCACCTAACCCATACCAATTCCCAGACCAAGTTTTGGACGTGCTCAGGACAAGCTGATAAAAGCCAAAAGTGTACCAAAATCCTTGGCAACAGTTTAACTGTCATACATGAAACTGTTCTAGTGCTCAGGAGCACTCACAGGCAGTGTTTAACTTAAAAGAAGAGTGCAACTCTGATCCTACTGATACCTGTTCCATATAAACAAAATCTCCTCAAAAAAAAACCACCATACTTGTCACCAAAATTCAGACAAAATAGAATTGTGAAAGAAGACACTGAAAAGCAGCCCTGAGAGGAGAATATAATAGATCACTACAAAGTGCAAAGACACAGGCAACTGCTCCTCTCACAAAGAGCTGGATCAAAGAACTTACTTGCCAAAAGCATACTTAGACACCAAAACAAGGTGCACAGGTAGTGCCTGAGGCTCAAAAACCACAGTGTTCAGTTATTAGCTCAGATCACACACCCTGGAAAGCAGAAAAAAAATTAGCATGTTTTTGGTG
This sequence comes from Neopsephotus bourkii, assembly GCF_033783945.1. Taxonomy (NCBI): domain Eukaryota; kingdom Metazoa; phylum Chordata; class Aves; order Psittaciformes; family Psittacidae; genus Neopsephotus; species Neopsephotus bourkii. Next base: position 11,381,746 of record NW_026902293.1, on the reverse strand, counting down.
CTTTTTCCTCCCACTGCATTATGAAATTAATGCAACATATGACTACAGGAAGATTGGCAGGCCTTTGGATACCAATCCCAGAACAATGCTAAAGTTTTATTCTTTCCAGAATTCCACCCTGGAGTTTGCTGAGGAAATGATAAATATTTGTTTAAGGTATGTAATCTGTTAGTCTCCAAAGAAATGAACAAGAGAGTAGTTAAGAACACATATTTATAAAATAGTGTACTACCAAGAGAGACCGAACTATAAACTCAGATTTTACTTACTGACTAAATTCAGCTAAATAAAATGTATTTGCAGAACTTGCAAAAGAATACCTGTGCTGGCTTAGCCAGTTCAAGAAGGCTAGAGGAAGACAGAACAAAAATGCTATCAAAGACTGAGCTTTGAGGATCTAGTAAGCATACAAAAAAACCCCACCATTTGCATAGCGTGTGTTGTACCCTGGAAACACTGCTTAAGAAGAACTGCAGTCTGTAATGGATGAATGGCCTTGAAAAATTGCTTCTATGAGGCACAAAAGCTATAAGAAAGAATTTTCTGCTTAGAAGGAAATGGCATGGTTCAGCTTGCTGCAGCAGTCACCAGGAATCAGTACCTTTTTCTGGAGATTAGCATAAATAACGCCTTGATCTGCAATCTTAACAGCCATACAACTGTGGGAAAACAAGGTTTAGTAACAGCTTTCAGCCCTTGCAAATGTTATCATTGAAAATGGGAGTGCTGTAGAGTGTTTTGAGGTCTTCCATGATGAAAGGTTCTTCATAAGTAATACATTTCCCCAGTATCTAAGAGGATAACAGAAACACATCCTGCTATTTGGTCTGTATAGCAATTGCATAAATATGCAAAGGATACAATTGAGAAGTATGCTCTCCTAGAGCGACAATTAGCTAATGCATCATACCATACAAAATTATCTTCATGCAGTTCCTTCTTCACATGCTAATGAAATCAGTCCCCATTATTAGCTTTTGATATATTAAAAGCCTACTGTTACATGAACACATAATGAATATTAAAGTATTCAGTGAGGAAGTGGTGCTCCATGCTTAAATTTCTTATACAGTATCTGTATTCTGCTGGGTGCATGGCTATCATGTTCATCTTCTATAAATACCCATTCCGACTTTATTAGTTCTGGAGATGCTCTGTGCACATGCTGGGGATGGGTGAAGACTTTGCACCTGGTTTTCATCATTTATCAGTGGGTTTACTTTTGAAAATTCAAGAGAATATTGCCATGGCCCCAGTCAGGCCCTAGGAGTACCACACTAGATATACGAAATTATACTCTAAAAGGACACATAGTGGTGGTGGCATCATTTTTGTACATTCTCACTCAAAGTGAATGACACTGTCATTATACAATTCCTCACTACCTTACATTATAGCTGCCACTCAACAGATCAACACCTGATCCCTCTGCAGGCAAAACACACATCATAACTTCCCCCCCCCAAAAGGCAAAAAAAAAGCTTTCAACAAGGCCTCTCACTATTCAGGATAACTTAGAGGACTCCTTATTCAGGATAAATATTCTGCTTTCAAAAGGTTTTTGTGTTTGTCTAAGACCTGAATGTAAACATTAGTAGCTTTTATATACACAAATACATGATAAAATGGGCTTCACTGACAAAAAGCTGTGGTTTCCTTAAGCTTTTAAGACATGCTATAATCCATTTTGAAAAGCTGTGTCTCTTTCAAGTCATACAGCTTCTATATTCATGCATACTTCATTCACATCTCTTAACACACTTTGACTCCATGAGACTTTATAAATAACAGTTACTTAAAATGCAGCAGTCTATATTTAGTTGATTGTTTGTTGTTGTTTTTAAAGAGTGTCACGTTATGCCTGCCTTTCAGAGTCTACATTTTTTTCCACATGCTCCAATTCTTATATGCATTAATAAATCCTGTTCTCTTATTTTTTGCCTGCCATGTTGGAGCTCACAAACAGTAGCCGAAATCTGTAAAGCTGCCATCATCCCACTAGTTTAAAAAAAGAGTAACACAAAACAAAGGCTTATGACTGAATCTCTCTAGCTCTATAAGGCTACACTCTACAGTTTGCTTTTTCTTACATTTAAGACATTTTTTTTTTATATCCAGCTATCAGCTTATAATGTTAATGGCACCAGTTTTTTCCAGTCATACAAATGTATTATTGTACTTATCTTACAATGCAAATGAAGTTAACATGGACATAAGAGTTTTGTCCAAATGAAACATGTAATTAGTAACTGGAGAAAAACAAAACAAAAACCAAAACAACAAAAAAACAAACAAACAAAAAATAACAACAAAAAAAGCATAGTACAAAAAAAAAAAAAAAAGGAATGTAACAAATAGGAATTATCATGCTAGTAAACAGAGTTCCTAAGTTCTGACCACTGCACATGAGAAATACATTTGCAAGAAGTACGTAAAAAAGTGACAACAAATGGAGTATGGAACAGAGTCCATACATGCAGAAAGAATAAATACACCAAGACAACTCCATTCCTGAGGAAAAAAACAGAGAATGTAATAAGATACATGAAAACATGACTTATGAGAAACTGAAAAGGAAATGATTATTTAACATTTCTAACATCGTGACAATAAAAAGTGCCCCAAATGAAATCATTAGGCAACAAATTTTAAGGCAAAACAAAAAGACTTACTTCCTTACACTCCACATGTATTGAATCATACAAGTTGTGGAAGCTGGGACTACAAATCAGATCAACCAAACACATTCAGTGAGAACACAATGCCCCCTGTGATGAAATGTAATAGTGCAAACATTACTTCATGCTCACAAAACTAAATCAATGATGAGCACCAAACACCAGGAGACTGCATCAAAAGTTGATTACTCAATTTAATTTATACATTACTTTTTTAAGCATCCTGTCCTGGAATTTTGCAAGTGGTCTGACTTTAATAACTGATTTATATTCTTACAGGCTATGTCCACAACATGTCACACAGCTCTTCTGAACAAGATGGGTTTGTCCATTCTATACACTTTGAATGGATATTTGACAGTTACTATTCTACAGTGAACAGCTATTTTTTAATTTACTAGCTGTACTAAACCCAAGCAATGCCATCTGTCATGTACCACAGGGAACAAAATAAAGTCTTCATATGTATTTAATAAAAAAATCCAAACCAAATAAAAAAAAAACCGACCAAAAACCAAAAAACACAAAAGAGAGACACCCGCCCTAATAGTTCCAAAGAGCTTTTGGCAAACCTTACATTATAAAAACATGAAAATGTGTCTTTTTTTTTTTTTTAACAGTGTATAGTAGTGTTTTCTCAGAACTTACTAGGAAAATACTGATATAAAAAAAATTTCTATGCCTTAAGCAAGCACCTTGGGAAGTTTAGAAGTAGCAGTGTTTATCCTGACTGCCCTTTTAAATTGACATCTCACTGAAGTGACAATGATAGCAAACTGCCACTTAACATCAAGAATTTTTGTCGGTACACTTGTGGACAGATGATTTCAAAGTAGAAACACATTCTTAATTCCTACTTTAATCAGGTTAGACAAAACAGAATTATAGAACCATAGAACAGTTAGGGTTGGAAAGGACCTTAAGGTCACCTAGTTGCAACCCCCTGTGCCATGGGCAGGGACATCTCGCTCTAAACCCTGTCACCCAAGACTCTGTCCAACCTGGACTTGAACAATGCCATGAAACATTCACAACTTCCCGAGGCAACCCATTCCAGTGCCTCACCACCCTAACAGGAAAGAATTTCCTCCTTATACCCAATCTAAACTTCTCCTGTTTAACATGTTACCCCTTGTCTTATCACTACAATCCCTAATGAAGAGTCCCTCCCCAGCATCCTTATAGCCCCCCTTCAGATACTGGAAGGTTGCTATGAGGCCTCTATGCAGCCTTCTCTCTCCAGGCTGAACAGCCGCAACTTTCTCGGCCTATCTTCATACAGGAGGTGCTCCAGGTCCCTCATCATTCTCGTGGCCCTCCTCTGGGGCCAACAGTTCTATGCCCTTTTTATCTTGAGGACACCAGAACTGCACAAATACTCCAGGTGAGGTCTCACGAGAGCAGAGTAGAGGGGCAGGATCACCTCCTTTGACCTGCTGGTCACACTCCTTTTCATGCAGCCCAGGATACGGTTGGCTTTCTGGGCTTCGAGCACATACTGTCAGCTCATGTTAAGTTTCTCATCAACCCCCAGTCCTTCTCCACAGGGCTGCTCTGAATCTCTTCTCTGCCCAACCTGTAGCTGTGTCTGGGATTGCTCCGACCCACGTATAGGACCTTGCACTTGGCATGGTTAAACTTCATGAGGTTGGCATCAGCCCACCTCACAAGCGTGTCAAGGTCCCTCTGGATGGCATTCCTTCCCTCCAGCATGTCAACCGAACCGCACAGCTTGGTGTCATCGGCAAACTTGCTGAGGGCGCACTCAATCCCACTGTCCATGTCAGCGATGAAGATGTTAAACAAGACCGGTCCCAACACCCATCCCTGAGGGACACCACTCTCTACTGGTCTCCAGCTGGACACTGAGCCATTGACCACAACTCTTTGTGTGCAGCCATCCACCCAGTTCTTTATCCACCGAGTCATCCATTCATCAAATTGATGTCTCTCCAATTTAGAGACAAGGATGTCATGTGGGACAGTGTCGAACGCTTTACACAAGTCCGGGTAGATGACATCAACTGCTCTACCCCTGTCCATCAGTTCTGTAGCCCCGTCATAAAAGGCCACCAAATTGGTCAGGCAGGATTTCCCCTTAGTGAAGCCCTGATGGCTGTCACCAAGCACCTTGTTGATTTTTATGTGCCCTAGCATGCCTTCCAGGAGAACCTGCTCCAAGATTTTGCCAGGCACAGAGGTGAGACTGACTGGTCTGTAATTCCCTGGTTCATCCATTTTCCCCTTCTTGAAAATGGGGCTTATATTTCCCTTTTTCCAGTCGTTGGGAACTTCACCTGACTGCCATGATTTTTTAGATATGATGGCCAGCATCATAGCAATTTCATTCGCCAGCTCCTTCAGGACCCGTGGATTGATTTCATCAGGTCCCATGGACTTGGGTGATGTGGTCAGAGCATTTGCCAGTGAAGACTGAGGCGAAGAAGTCATTCAGAACCTCAGCCTCCTCCAAATCTCCAATAAATTATTAATGAATAAATTAATCTATCAAAGGCAGCTTTGGAAATTTCCAGAACAGAATTATGAGACAGAACTCTAGAAATTCTTTAAAAGCAAAGTTGAGAATCCAAGTCCTTCATTAGACTGTATGAAGAAAACTGGGAATTGATGGAACATCTGGTGAAGTAAACATGGTTTAGTCACTTTAGAACTGATTTTTCCCATGAAAAAAAAAGACATAAAAAATAATTTTATATATATATAAAATAGAAGACAACTTGTGTTGAAGGCTATTATTTCCTTTCCCTTGCCTTGCAGTGTAGCAATTCTGCTTTTGAGTCTTGGCCTGAAGGAGTTCACACTAACTGAGTTCAAGCCTTCTCTGTGTAGAGAATCTGTGCACTCATGGTTTTTGTAGTTCTTCAGGTTGATCAGCTGTACATGTAGCAGCAGTTATTTTCACTGAACATCTTGTGAGGGATTCACTAACAGCTTTCTCATTAAGCATCATAGCTTTGACTCTCCTGTGAAGTTTACTTCTACCTATGAAAAATCAATCAACAGAGATGCTGAACAGGAACCACTTTAAGGCTGCTACTGCTAAAGTAATAATATCCTTTACCAATATGCTCCACAGTATTTTAAGTGAGGTTTAACATGTACTATAAACAGTATCATGGAAGGACCATTAATAAGTAGCTGTGCTATTCTAAAACAACAGGTGGTGAGATCGTTTCACCACAGTTATGTGCTCACCATATGTGTGTGGAAATTCTGTAGGTGGTAGAAGGCAAATGAGTGAATAGTTAGCAAATATATATATTATATAATATATATAATTACATAGATATATTAAGATGTATATGATCTCATTAAAGCTGCAGCACATTTTACAGGCTAGAAAACAGCTACCAAGATAACTTCTGATATAACTTTGGGTCTGTAGGAATAGTTGCAAGAGCAAAGATGTGACAAAAAAACCACAGCTTAAGTAAGAAACTAATATTATATGTTGGAGTTAGACCTATTTGCCTATTATATCTGATGAATTACTTGGACATTAGTGCAGAAAGGGATGCACAATTGTGCAAAGACCAGCCAGCTGTTTTAAAACACTTCTGGACAAAGGGCAGGCTAAATTTCCCATGAGTCCTGTAAAGCCAAATAACAGTAACATACCCAATTTTAAAATTCACCTTAATAAAGGTTAGAAAAAAACCCACAAACGCTACTGGAGAGAAATACACGCTGGCTGGCACAGAAATTCTTCCACTGCAGCTCTTCTGCCGAGTTGATATTTTATATTTGGTTCACCCACAGAAGAAGGGGAGAGATACCCTGGAATCATCTTACCACCACAGAAATGCAACCAGCTCAGAAACGCAGCTTATTTTCAGTATGTTAGGGAGGACATATAATCCTACTATAGCTTATTCATTCTACGGTAAGAATTAAGGGAAGAAAAATGAATTTATATGATCTGGCTTTGGCTGGTACATTTGCACCAACTCTCTTATGAAAGTCCATTTTATGTTACTTTCTCCACTGATATGTTTGTATTTAAAGACATATATCCAGGGATATACACTGGAAGCACAGAGTTCTTGTACAATCTGATTCTTTCTTTTATAATGGTGTTTTAATAGACTCATTTTGTGAGAGTATATAATGTGAAGACTTTCTTGAAACTAGCCTCTCAATACATCATGAAACTAATAAATATAAATGGATTCATGCTTGTGTCACTGTCACATGCAGTCCTCTTCAAAAAGAAGGCTTGAATCAGTTTGCCTTTGCAATAAGCATACACAAACTCTGTACTTCTCTCTCCATATTTCAGATATTAAACTCAAGTGCTCATTACCTGGGTTGTGAAGTGCTGACTTATTTGACTGGGTTGAATTCAAGATGAAAATATACTCAATGTCTGCCTTGTTCCCACCACTGATCTATTATAAATGGAAAAAACTGTCAGTTCTCCTTAGCAATTGCTACCTTTGCAATTGACTGGCCACTCACATAAAGATCTTTTACTGACAGTAATTAGAGTCCAACATGAAATCCATTTGTGTAGTAGGAGAAAAAGTATTCCTGACTTTTATTTCTCATGTGGAATTTTTTTCTCACCTAGAAACATTATCTACTGCATATAAAGGGCATGCATTTGGAAAGTGTCAATGTTATTTGTTCGTCAGAGGAAAAATTTTCATCACTACTGTTAACATATTTTTGATTGTTTGCACATGCTAAAGTACATTGTTTTAAATTCACTCTGTATTATCCATCCACTCCCACCCTGCTCAAGCCTTTCTTTAAAGAATTACTAGTTTAGGGAAAATAATCCAACTCAAAGCCTAGTAACAATATAACTGAAAAACTACATGGTTGCTCTGGAATCTGGTTATTTCAGTTAGTCCAAAAAGCACATAGAAGCACCAGCTCTAAACATTCTCATATAGGAAACATATTAACCAAACTATTTAATTTCAGCCCTTGGAAAGGGACACAAGTGGAGTAAAACCTCTGCAACTGCAAGTGTGTTCAAGGTGACTGGGGTTTCCAGTTTGCTCTAAGGAAATAAGCCTTTTTGCAATCATACCCATCTGGCCTTCACTCCTAAATTTGGTCAAATAAACCTGCTAGTTCAAAAGCTGACTGAAGCCTAGAAATCTCAAATTAAGCTCTTACAAATTTAAAGAACTAACCCAGATAAAGAGTTCCAAAATAGCAGACCCTCTGAGGAAAAGGCAGCTAAATCTCAGCTGCTACCCAGCCTGCCTGGCATCACCAGCTGGCCAACTAGGCTGTTCTTCCAGTACCTGGGCTGTTGCCCCAGATCAACCACAATAAAGATGCTTCTCATTTCTTGGAAGAGGCATTGAAGTCACAGTAACAGAAGGAGGAAGAAGAGTTTGGAAGAGAAGTCTGCAGGAAGTAGATTTACATCAGTTACACCACTGAACTAAATTCACACTGATAATTAGATATACATTTTTTCTATGGGCACAGGCACATGCACTCTTTCATTTTACATGACTACACCACCTGAATTTGCAGTACACAGAAGATAAAACCAAAAGCAATTAAAGTTTTCCATGTCAAACCAATCAGATGTACATTCACACCTATGATAATGTATGGCTCTTGGGCAGATACTTCTTCATCCCTGACACCACACTGCTTTAAAACATACTAACAGTCTTCAATACATTTTTTTAAAGTTTGCAAGGAAGCACAAACAGCCAAACTTATTGTGCTAACTGCTGTCAACATTAGCAAGTTCTAATACTATGCTGTTTGCAACAGGAGACCATTACTTGATGCTCTTTTCAGTGAGGAAATGGACTTTCTATAGAATGGGTGGACTAATCCAAGAAGCATCTGAACTCAGCTACATGTTTGGGGTTTTTTTGTTTGCTCGTTTTAGCTTTGGATTTTTTTGGTCTTGCTTATTTTCCCCCAGCCACAGGCAATTAGAGGAGAAATCGGCAAATGACTACAATACTGCAACAGCTGAGCAAGCCAGCCATGCTCTTTTCTTTCTAAAAAAGAAAGGAAGAAGCAGTAGACATACCACAACTCAGACTCCCAAGTCTTTTACAAGAACAAAGTAAATGTTTGGTAGATGAAACAAGACAGCTTTGATGGAATGAGGTTTTGTGTTTTTTTTTTTTTTCTAGCTTGAAATGCATACATTGGATGTGCTACAGAGTGCTTAAAAGGGAAAAGTTTATTTGGGGTCATAGTTAATGACTGTTCTTCAGAGCAGAGATTTGTCTGTTGAACTGATTTTCTGACACCACAATTCACCAGTTATGCTCTGTTTCAGCCTTATGAAGCCTCAATTGTCTTTTATACACATTTCCCATCTCTGTTGCCATTCATTCAACTTCTCTGTACCCTGCAACAGTACTGACACAAATACATGTATTTAAACATGTCCCAGAAATGACAATAGATCGACCACCTGTTACCTCCCTAAGTATTGCCCCTATCACTCTAGCACCATGACCAGAGGCTTCAACCACAAATGGGAATCCCACAACTGTAACGAGCTGCTCTGTGAACACACGGGATAACAGGATCTTTTAAGATAAACATACATGTAAATAGATATTGAATAAGATAACCTTCAGGTTCCAATATCCTACTTCTTTTTTTTTTTTTTTCATTAAGAACAGATTAACATTCTGTCCTTTTCCTCCAAGAGGCACAATCATTGTTTTTGCTTCCAAACCACATAGAACCATTAACCATTACTACATGCTGATAGCACCCATTGTAATGATCTGCCTCTGCATGATAACCCCAGTCTCCCGCATTGAAATGCCTGCTTTAGACCAACCTTTTTTAGAGCAGAACAAAGGGAAAACAGAACCAAAAATCATCAACAGACAAAAACACAGGCCAGACAGATTTTTTTCCCTTCTACACTAATCCAAAAGATTCATCTAATGTCAATACCTGTGTACATACCACAAATCATGTGCAATCTCAATGGCCAAGCTAAAATGCTGCATGTACTCATTTTTCCACGTCTACAGGTGATATGATGGAAGACCAGCTCACTAATTCTTCTATTTCGCAAACAAAGGCATTTTAATTGATAGTTCGTCCCAAGCCTTGTGCTAGATGGTAAAAACGGAAAAAGGGAAAAATCACAGACAGAAGTCCCCGAAAAAGTCGACAGAATCCATTTTGGTTCTGCAACTTCATCATTCCCTTTAGCGAAGCGATTTCCAAATCCAGGAATGTAAATGAGGCGACAACCTTCTTTGGTTGTGCTCCCCTGAAGCCCTTCTGCCCTAAGATGTCTTCCCGCCACCTGAGGAGCGCGCGCCGGACTAGAGAGAGTGGGAGGGGAGCGGGTGCACGGCCCTCCACCTGTCGCAGCGCTGCACACTCCTCCCCTGCTTCCGCGCCCGTCCTGTGCCGTGCCACACCACAAACAAAATGCCTCCTCCACGCCACTGAATCCCTCCCGACAAGGACAAGAAAAGCAGCTCGGGATGCCGAGCAGAGCGCTGGCACGGAGCCACCGCGCACCCTGGCAGTGAAAGATAAAACGCAACACTGGCGCTTCTGAGAGGGCAGCCTTTCTGCTTCTGGAGGGAGCCACAAAAGGAGAAAGGAGGAAGAAGCTACATACCTCAGCACAGCTCCAGACCCTTCCTGCGAGCATGCAGCACGGCCGCTATTTCCCGAGCGGTTAGCCCGGCCCGGCGGGGCCTTCCCCGCGCTCGCAGCGGGCGGGCAGCCGGGCAAGCCGAAGCGGCAGGCTCGCAGCGGCAGCACCGCGGCTCTCCAACCGGGCAGCGCCGCAGCGCACGCCACCCGCCCCCGCGGCTCGGCCTCGGCAGTTCCCGCTTACCTTTCAGGGACCGACTCAGCGCATCTTCCTCCCTCTCTCCCTTCCTCCGTCCGTCCCACAGCGCTGCCAGTGGCGGCCCGGAGTCCCCGGGCTCGGCGGAGCGCGGTGCCCGGCGCTATACCCCCTCAACCAGCAACAGCTCGCGCTGTCACCTCACCCCCACATCCCGCCGGCTGCAGCTGCTGCTCCTAAATTCACAGCGCTCTGGCGGCATGAAGTCATCCTCCCCGCCCCCTCCCCGGGCCGCCGCACTCTGCTCCCGCCGCGGAGGGGGAGACAGCCCCTCCGCCCGGCCGCTCGAGCGCCGCGAGATCTTGGCGCTCCACCTTCTCCAGAGGGGCCGGCATTTCCACAGCTTTACACGCACCCCGCTGCCCGACGGTCTGCGAGGGGTGGCACGGTTCCCCAGGCGGTGCGGCTGCGGGTCGGGAGTCCCTCCCCTGGCACGGCGGCAGGATGGGCCGCTCCGCCCCGCGCCAGGTTTTTCCTCTCGGGACTCTGTTCAGCGGGCCCTTTCCAACCGCCACCTCTCTGTCCGGTGACGAGGATGCGTGGCCCTACTCGGCCCGGCTGTACCGCGCTAAGCGGCGGAGAGTAGGGACAGGCTGGCTCCCGCAGCGCTGCAGGGCCGAAGCCCAGAGAGAGCCTTCCTCCGGGAGGGTTCCGTGTTTGCGTGTATGTGTATATTTTGAAGGAAAATTTGCTGCAATCCCTTGTGCTGATGTATGGGAGCGGAGCTCTCCCTCTCCTCTCCCGGCCTCAGGGTGCGCAAGCTGTGCGCAGCCTGTGCGCCTAAAATTGCACCTGTTCCTGGGGTGGAGAGGAGTTCCTTTGCCAGTGGCTCTTGCTCTGTGCTTAGGAGGTGGGAGGAAAGGCACAGCGTTCAAGGTCAACAGGATACACTTCTCCCTTACCAAGGGCGTTCTGGTATTTTTTAAGACCCACCAGTAGGCAGCAAGTCTATTTTTGTTACTTACAGAGTGCTGTGCATGTGCTCGGTAACTGACAGGCTCATGAAGAAGGCTTGGATTCCTGTCACAGTTTACAATCTCCTGAGCCCATTGCGTGTGCAGGGCAAGCACAGCTATGCTGCTGCATCAATAACACCAGGCGGGCCAGTTCAGGTAGATACTGTGTGTTGCCAAATCACTGTAGCCTCAGAGCTCTCATGTTTCACAAGCAGGCCAGGGCTGTGTCTGGTCAAGAAATGTTCTGCTGGAAGAGCTCCTAGGAAAACACACAGCACCGGTGTTTCCAAGGCACGTTGCTTTGCTGGCCGGGTAGCGATGTGCCTCAGCAAGTTTTTGCAGTAGACCTGAACAGTAAATGCTAATGTTTTCCATGGTGCTGAGGTCTGAAACAGGAGAAGAGCTGCCACAGCAGCTTGGACATAGATATGATGGTTTTCTGTAGTGGTAGGGGAAAGCAGAAATGGGGAATCTCATAAAGGTAAGAATCTTTGTCTGTTATGTAAATATAAAAACTTGCAGCCTGAGTTCCCTTTTGGAAATTCATTCTGTTTACTTTTTATAGTGGTTGCTACCCAGAGACACTGTGGAGTCTCCCTTTCTGGAGGCATTTAAAATCCTCCTGGATGTGTTCCTGTGTAGCCTGCTCTAGGTGCCCTTGCCTTGGCAGGGGGGTTAGACTAGATGATCTCCATAGGCCTCTTCCAGTGTTAATGATTCTGTGGTTATGGTGAGGCTTTTAACTGTGCCAGTATCTCTTATTTGGTTCCTTGTTACCTGTACAGTTCTACAGCTGCACTAATTTTGGGCTGCTCCTGTTTACTCCCTGCCTCGAACCTCAACTGATTATGGCATTGCACACCTGAATGTGCAGCACTGGCAACATTTCAACACTGATATTTAATCTCTGTTTACAGTGTGTTAGGTTAGGTTATTAAAGGCTCATTTCTGCATACACAGAGGAACTCAAGGACACGTGAGCATACAGGGGAGCCCCAATAACCAGGTCAAAGGAGGGCAGACCCTTTCCAGCCCGTGCCAGGGCTGTCCCAGGGAGCCTCAGCCCCATGAGACTTGGCGGCGGGGGGAGAGCAACACACCCAGCAGCCAGACACAAAGCTCTGTGTCTTGCAGATTGAGGGGGTTACAGCCTAGGGTTAGAGGACACATGATGGGATGCATAATACGAAGAGCATTTGGGTATTGTACAAGGGTTATTGTGGGATGTTTAGGGCAAGAGCCAAAGGCAGGGAAAGGAAAGGATCAAGATGATATACGAATGAGCAAGTGTGGGAAAATAGTAGGGTGAGGAGGTAAGTAGGGCTTGTCCTGTGTAAATGGGCTGCTGGTCAGTATGCTGTCTGGCTATGCCCCGTGCCTGGTCAGCACAGTATCTCCTGTCTTCCCACTAGACTCTAACTATTCTACTGGGTGAGGGGGCTCCTTGTTCTGTGTGTGTGTGTATGAGATGTAAGTCCCCGCAGCAAGTCACACCTCAGGTCATAGGGACCCATGCCAGAGAGGATAGGATTAGACTGTTCATGCCATCTGTGTTTGCTTGAGTGTTTGTGTCTATGTTGATCTGTGTGGTTGGCCATGTGCATAAATTATATCCGTATTTATGTATACATACATAGTGTGTGTATGCCTATTAAGCATAGGTGCTCAGACTTGTTACTGACTAGACCTAGGAAAATGGAGTCGTGGCAGCCTCTCTTCTATTGGGCTGCATGGTTCATCCACTTCTAACACGATCCCCCGAATTATTAGCGTACTAGAAAATCCTTGATCTGTGCAAAAGCAAGAATAATTATTATTATTGCTACTATCTTTATTATTATTACTACTACTGTTATTAGTAGTAGTAGTATTTCTTTGGTAGTAGTATATTCCAGAGTCAAAAGAAGTAAATTCTCCTGGTTCAAGAGTATTAATTGGTACTATTAGGAAAAAAAAAAAAAAAAAAGAAAAGGAAGGGCACATGGATGAGACACAGATTTGATCTCATTACAAAAACATAAAGGTGTGGATCATTTAGCAACATCCAGGAAGCCAATTTTACTTAGAGACTAATATTCAATTTAGTAATCACAGATCCAATCAGTTTAAAATAAATGCAACGATAAATACAAATTGATTGAAAACTAAGCATTTCAACTTTAAAAGGGTAAGCTGTAGTTAGTGAAATAAGTTCAACAGCTGAATATGGGGAAAGCTTGGAAATTTCTTTATTAAAGAAATAAGAACAGTGCATAAGGTTAGTGTAAGGTGTTAATGTATAATAACATGAGAATAATAATGTATAAGGAAGAACTCCAGGCTTAACTGCACAGGGGGTGAGTTCTAACAAGATACTAAAAGTAGGCTGTCAAACAACAAATGAAGAGAAATTTGTGGCCTTAGAAATAGCAAGGGTAAGGTGAGATTTGTCAACATTCAAATCAAATTAGATTGTGAAAATAAATAATAAACAGTAAAATATGCATCACTTGTAAAAATGTAAAGAAATCCTGAAATAAAGTAGTTGAGCTTTGTTTTAGTGATCATGGGGTGAAAAAGCTAGTCTCTCTCTCTCAGATTGAGTTTTCCTGATAATTGCTGGCTGGAGTAAAGGGTGGAGTGAAGAAGAAACAATTAAGGAGAATGAATGAATGTATATAAATGGATGTTACTGTTTCCACAGTGAACTTAAAACTAAGTGTTTTCACGTCAGAGGAGTAAATCTCCATCTAAAGGGAATGGAAAAAAATACAATATAAAATCTCAAAACTATTTTGTATAGACCACAAGGGTAGGTAAAAGCAAATCTAATTTACAAGACATCTGACTAATAAAGACATGTATTACATGGAGAACTGTTGTGACTTAGCCCACATAGGCAGCTAAGCCCCACTCATCTGTTTGCATGCAATCCCACGCAAAGGGATGGGGAAGAGAACAGCTACTTCGGAAGACATGCGCCATCACTCAAAACATCCCTCCACTTCTTCTTCCCCCAGCTTTATATGCTGAGCATGATGTCAGATGGTGTGGAATATCCCTTTGGTCAGTTGGGTTCAGCTGTCTTAGCTGTCCCCCTTCACAATAACTTGTGCACTCTCAGCCTGCTCACTGGTGGGGTGGTATGAGGACTTGGCTCTGTGTAAGCACTGCTCAGCAGCAATGAAAACATCCATGAACTATCAACACTGTTTTCAGCACAAATCCAGAACACAGTCCCCTGGTAGTTATTATGAAGTTATTAACTGTATTATGAAATTATTAACTGTACCCCAGGTAGAAGTAGTGCAAGAACATAAGAAGATGTGAGGACCACTGCAGATGATAGACTTCTATAAATTTTATATTCTTGAAACTAGGAAAATTGGTTTTACTGAGTATAAAAAAGAAAGAACTCTGATCTCCAATTCACTTTTTTTTTTTCTTTTTTTTAATGCCTAAATAGCCTACCTCCTCTGGACTTGTGTTAGGTTATTTTCATGTGTTCCAAAATTCTAATATTTTTTTTTAGTCTTTGCAGTGCAAGCAAATGTGCTGTTTCCTGGAGAACAATATATAATTGTTATAAACACTTTATTTATTATAGTTTGCCATAAGCTTTTTTTTCTCTTTTAGTATTAAACTAAGTATTAATGTACACTTTAAAAACAGCATTCTTTTTTTGTTTCTTCAGTCTTCATTTAAACAGAAGCAAGCCAGTGAATAAACAGTTCTTAGGAAATTCTGTCAATTTTTGTAACAGATCTAGGTTAAAAGTTTACATAAGCATTCAAAAAATGACAGAAAAAACAGTTGTCACCAGCAGTACAGTGTAAGATATTGGACATTATTTTGCAATTCCCATGGAGAATACAGTAAGTGCAGTTCCTACTGTATATCAAAGCAGTCTTACTGATGTTGAAATGCAATGTAAGAATACATGATAAAAATCCTTAGTTATCCCTCTTAATAAGTTAATGTCACCTGAATCCCTCTGAAACCATTTAGATGAAGTAATTTCAGGTCCCACAAATAAAAATCATGTACCTAATAAAAATTGCTATAGGCTTTCTACTAAGAAGAAACAGTACTTTAAATATTTTCTGTCAGAAGGATTGCTCCAGAAGATAATTTTTTAAAAGCAAATTGGCTGAGCTATCTCTCCATGACCACTGTTTCAATTCCTTACTCTTTCTTTCTTTATTCTGCTGCTGCTATTACAGCTTGTTATGTATAGGTCTGCCTTCAAGTAAATTAAGTAAATGAACACATTTTGTTCAGTTGGTTGTATTTATAAGGTGTAATGTCTATGGCAGAAATAGTGACCAAAAGTAGTATGATGATAAAGAGCACTGCAAGAGGAACTACAATGCCACCAATACCCAAATAGACTTTCTATAATTAAAACCATCATCAAGGAAATATATTCAAAGTAGTGTAATGCACTACTGCAGTATTTTCTAAACCATTTGGGAAGGAATAATTATTTAAGTAAAGTCCTGGTGATTACTTGATAATTATCAAAATAATATGAATTAAAAATTAAACAAGTCATACTGCATTCAGTACATTAGTTTCTAATCTTCAACAACAGGAATTTTTAACTAATATGATTTGTTTGTAAACAGTTTAGAATAACCAAACTCGATGCAGACTTCATCTGCCATTGTTTGTCAGTATCCTCCTCTTAATGCTGGTTGCATATTTTCTTAGAGAAGGATACTTAAGTTTTCAAGGTAGGGACTGTCTCTGTTTCTACAATGTTATTAGGCACTTGCAAAGTTCATTAATGGTAATTTGCGGCACTTGTATTTTTGCTACAGTGTTTTCACTTTTATGTACAAGACCCAATTCTACCCTAAGTATACAGGGGTAGAGTCTGGTCCTTCGCCTCCTGACATCAGTAGGAACAGATGTATTTCTTTCCCCTGCCACTCCCCCCCTCCCCCCCCCCACCCCCCCCCCGGGGCTTCCAGCATTGCCTTGGTACAAAGGAGTCTGATTTTCTTAACGCTTTAATAGCAACCTGCTTCCGTTTTCTCATTTTTCACTGTCAGCTTCTTATACATTTTCATTGACATTGCTTTCTTACATATTTTCTAAACTTTGTAGGGGTAATAGTCCCATAGTGGCATTTTCTGTGCTTAAAAATACATTAGTAGCATTGCAATATAAAGCAACCTTCCAAGTGGGAAAAGTAGCTTATAATAATATAATGCTGTTATAACGCATATGCCATAAGGGGGGAAATTAAGATTGTACTAGCATTCTTAATTCTGGCATTAGCCATAATGTTTTCTGAGGGCTGACTTTTCAATCTTAAGTTTTTCACATTTTTAGATATAGTATGTGGAATATGTTCTTTTTAAAGAAAAAAACAAACCAAAACCGCCATGTGACAATTCTGATACCTACAGAGGTCTTCAGTATGTTTACTTCTGTGAATGGATAAATGGTGATCTAGTAAAAGTTGTCCCTGACTATGGCAGGAAGTGTGGATTAGATGATCCACAAAGGCCCATTTCAACCGATCCATTCTATGATTCTGTGATATTAAAGTGAGATATAGTACTTCACCTCTTGATTCCACAAGTATTTGTCAACAATGGCAAAGCAGAAATGCGAGGATCTTGACATATCTTATTCGTGCCTTCTTCTAACTCCGCCTTTTCATCCTCTTGGATCCTCAGACTAATTCCCATCTTCAGGTTGCTTGTACCAGTCCCCACAGACCCCACAGATGTTAAGTCATTCTTCATTCTTTCTGCCTAGTATTCAACATAGCTCATTTTCTGGGTCGTAGGATTTTCCACTTTCTAATATATGGTGGACCAAGTAACTAGAGGCTCTGTAGTTCAATCTTACTTCGTCTTCACTCTTCACAACTGCCAAGTGTCATTTTGGCGTGTCACCGTACCCCTTAATCTCTTTCTGAAAAGCCTGAGCCAATGTACTCTTAGCAGAACCCTTTCCTTGCTCATATCTCCTTTGTATTTGAACTTTGTATCTTCCTTTTCCATGCAGTATGGTGATAGATGGAGTTGGCTGTCAGAGCACAAAAGAGGTGGAAACCTCCCAGGCTAGCAGCAGGCTAAGCAGTTAATTAAAAGTTCTATTGGGCCTGCTCTGAAGCGTGCTTTGTGAGAGTGGGCTTTCAAAAGTGGTTTTTGCTAAAACTCCCCAGTTCTGTCTAAGCATGTTTTCAGGGTACATCTTGAAGGTCATACAGTTCTGAAACTTGCAGATCAAATGGTTAAAATTGGTAAAGTTATAACCAAGAATAGAAGGGTCCAGCCCAAAGTGGTCCAATAACTCCTGTAATGGATAGGATATTCTTTGTATATATTTGTGTTCAGTGTCTGCATTTAATTTTTACTTTAATGTCTTTCTGCTTTACTAAAAGGATTTCAGCTTGCAGTCATATTTAGCATTCAGTGTACAGTCTGTATTTCTTTGACTGTCACTGATACACATTTAAAATTTTGCAAAGTTTCAGTCCTGATCTCCTTCCAGATTTCTTCCCTTACACCTGTTTGTTTTAGTGGAGGAACCCATTTAAGACTGGAGTCAATGGGTCCAGGTGCTTATTCTTATGTCCAAGCTTTTATAAAGGTTTGTCTCTCCACTCTTTATTTTGCAATGCAGCAGAGAGCATCTTGCAACACAGGTAAGATCTTTAATTTTAAAAATAAATTTAAAAAATAACTACCAAAAGTTTCAGTGCATAACAGGAAAGAGAGATGCAAAGACCGTGAGAGCTGCTAAAACCTGGTGCCTTTGCAGAAGCAAAGAGTTTCACAGCAAAAATGTGCCACAGTGATCATGTATACTTTCAGTTATCATTTAATGCCCAAACCAGTTAACATCAGCTAAGAAACATGATACCTCTGTTTGTCTGACCAGAGAAAATGCACCTTTTCCTAATCCCACATCTAGCACAACCAGTCACAGTTTTTAGGCAGATTTCTCAGTACCATAATAGCACCTCTAAAACTTTGTCTGAAGCAGTTTAGACAAAACATTTATTTTCTATTCTGTTTAATGGTTGTTTTGATTGTATGTTAGCTATTAGATTGTATATTAGTTATATGTTAGCTTTGCTTCCTGTTTGCCTTTCTGTATCCCATTCTGTAAAGTATTCTTGGGCAAAATTTTTCAATTCAAAATAAAAAAAAATAAATTTAGTTTTGGATGGTGGCTAATCTTAGTTTTCTAAATAGCAGAAGCTTGTGGGTTGCTTGTAGTTTTTTAAAAGTTGATGAGTAGGTGGCAGTTAAACATACACAGTTCTGGTTTTCAAGGCATTTGCAGTTCTCAGTTGTTTCTTTTGGTACCATCTACTGATACTTTCATTAATGTTCCTGCTTCTGTCTTTTCCTGTACAAATGTAATTCCCGACTTCAGTGCAGTCAGGACAACATTGGTTGATACAGTCATCCTTAGGAATATTTTTGCAACGGTTAACACATCTGCCTGTTTCCTGAGAACTCTTTTAATTGTATAGATGTGTGTATTTCATATTTTTTATTTATCTATTTTTTATCTGACAGAATAAAAGAAGCAAACTCATTACTGATAAGTGCTGTGCACAAAGCTGGTTAGTGGTTTTAATTAGTGCAGTTGGGGTGTTTGGGTTTTCTACTTAAAAAGAATCTCAAACCAGGTACTTTAGTGTTTCTGTATCAATGCTACTGAATCTTTTCCTTCTCACCATAGTTTTGTAAAAAGTAACTGACTTGTAATTTTTGGGTTAATTTTCATATTTCACTTCTGAGTGTATAGTGGAAAATTCTGTAACTCCTCCTTGTGCCTGCCCACTCACAAGCTCAATGACTCCATAAGAAAACAACTTTCAAGTCAATCTTATGTTGTGAGTATGGATTTCTTTGGGTCTGTTTATGTTCCTAGAGCAAAATGTGTCAGTCTTGAAAAAGAAGAAACAGTAACTTTTTGGAGATGACTTTCTCAACCATAGGTTAATGGGGTATTGTTTTGTAGTATGGGAATTAAAAAGAGACTAGAAAAATGTCATTAATTTCAGTAAGAGCTGAATGGAAGGTACAACTTTCACAAAATCCTTCTGCAAACACTTTTTGTCCAGTCAAAAAAAAAAAGAAAGGATTGCCAGGGAAGAACTTATAAGAGATTTAGTTGCTGTTTGAATGAGCTCAGCTATTATTGTGATAAACAGGGGAATAAAACTGTACAACAGGTGGAACATTGACATTTCACAATGTGTGGAATTTCATTGCAAGTGTAGAGATAGGAACAGTTGGACAGATAAAATTCTATAAAATGAGTCTTGAATATCCACACGGGCAATATCTTCCAGAGGTAATACATTAGATGGCAGTGGAGCAGCAGAGCATGCTCCATCTGAAAACAGCCTTTGAACAGTGTGTGCTAGATATCTCAAGGCAATAAAAGATAGATCAATTAAGTGGATAACTGGCAACATTTCTACACCTTAGATGTTTAATGGTGGTTACCTGTGAATATTTTACACAGGTAATGTCCTGTTGTTAATTTGTTAATTTTGCAGCAACAATTTTGTTAATTTTACAACAATCCTGATTAAGCTAGGTAGTTAGCTGTACTTTTTTGAAAGAGACAAAATTGATAGACCAAGAGATTTGCTATTATTGTTGCAGTCTTCGTTGATAAAGAGCTCTGCTGGGCAGACTTTGACATATCATGTGAAACTCCGAGTAGGCAATGTCTATATTAACTCTATAGAATCAAAGCTATAAATTTCATTCCCTGATGTGCAGTAAAAATCCCCCATATATCCATGATGTGAGTGAGGTAAAATATGCACCAGAAAGTAAAGGTACATTGATAATCTTTGGTAGTAAGAATGATTAATTTCTTGCAGTGCGAGAAGTCTGGACCCTGCAGTGTTTTAGGTGTTGTACATACACATAATATTCATGTCACCTGGATTCTGCCTTACACTCAGTATCCAAATTTTGCTCAAGTCTGAGTTGGAGAGGGTCTCCAGAGACCACTTATCCTCCCTCATTGTGCTTAGAATTTCTTGTATACCTAAAATGAAGACCTGGAAATACTCAGGAAAAACCATGACTGAGCACAGATATCCTTGGCTTTTGCGTAAGCCCTGCTCAGTCTGGAGTTTGTGTCTACTTACTTAAGCCCTGAAGTAATTTTGTCTTACAATATGGAAACCAGCTAACTGGTATTGAAACAGCACTGGCGTCACTAAAAAGCATAAATTGGCACTCAACTCATGCAACTATATGAAGTGATTAGTGTACATAGGGTGTATATGTAGGTGTATATGTGTATCTCAGATATCTTACAGTCTGAATCATGAATGCACAGAGGGATAAAAGAAAGGAAATAGGAATCTTTCCTTTTTGCTTTACAAATGGAGAACCGCAGCACCCTGAAATTTGAGCAAGGTCAGCTAAGTCTGTGACAAACCTAGAAACTGAACTGAGAATTCTGAGTGCCTTAACCACTATTTTCTGTTAAGTGGGTGGTGTTTTTTCTCCACTCTAATGATTATCTGAAGATGAATTTTTTTTCCCCTTCACTCTAAATTCTGTTTACATTACCATTTAAATTCAAATTTTTCAACAGCTGCTGTTTTTGCAGCAATCAAAGACAATATTGTGGATCTGGTCTTCATTTCCAGATGGAAAGCACTTATCAAACGATTGTTGAATTCTTCTTCCTTATGACATAAAAGGCTGTTCAAATGGCATTCTGAGAGAGAAGTCATAGCTTTGAGAGCTGGTTTTTAACAAGGAAACTTATAATGTACTAAACCAATCTCATCTCAAATTTCACAAAAAGGAGAATTATGAACTGTATTATCTTCTAATAAAAGCCTAATTTGGTAGGTTCTATAATCACTTTTCTAAACACACATAAGTATCTCTTGATGAGACTTTTGCTATGAGCAAGATCCCTCTTGTAGTATATGGTTAAGTAGCAGAATAGGTTTATATCAATTTTATTTTTAGGAAAATGCAACCAAACTTGAATATGCAGCAAGTTCTTTTATTTTACTTAGCTTATGTCATCCAATTATGTATGAAGATTTTTAATTTTAGTTAGTAAATCTTAAGAACTAGATAATTGATTTTATTCTAAGTAAGGAACTTCTGATAAAACAATATGTTATTTTGTGGCACAGCAAATCAGAAGGAGGTCCTCACATTATCCATCCATATGGTTGTTCTTGCTAATGAAGTGTCTTCCATAATTCAAAGATGTTTTTTTCAAATGCATCACTTCAGCTTTGCCATAGATATTTAAGTTCTCCCAGGAAGCAGAAGCAAACCTGAATCGATCCTTATTTTTATAAAAGGTAAGTGGCACTCATGTCACTTCTGTGTTTTTGATAGGGGTTCAGCCACTAAAGGTTTGGAATGCTGAAAAAGTGCCTCAGCTTGCCATTAGAGGTAGATATGATGGCCGGGTGTGAATTTAAAGCTTTTCCTGAAGTTTTCTCAAAGCTTCACCAAAAATAAAACACTGATAGGACAAAAACTTATCCCTGTGTGTCTGTCCCTGTCAAGCCCCTATTGACTCTTCATTAGCCCAGTTCTAAATTGGATACGGCCTCAGGGAGGGAAACATTTATATAAGAGGGTTACAGTGGAAGGATCTCTATCCCAATCCTGCACATGAAAAACAGACCTTGGAAACAGCATGCCTTCAGCTAATTAAATGTAGCCATTCTTCCCCTTGAAGAAAAGACGTTTCTTCCTGCAAGTTACCAGGGAGCTTTATGGTGTTCTCTTTTTCCTTTGTCAGAAAATGCCTTCAACTGAGGAAACTGAAACTGAGCAAGTGAAAAAATAGTCTTGATAGAATTAATATTATGCAGTATTTGTGTGCATGTGTATGTGAATAATTTGTAAAGCCTATTTATGTAGGAAGCATTCCCTGGCAATTTTATTTTTCCTGTGTAGCTAGGTTTGTCTTCTTCCTTTTCTCTGCTTATTTACTGCTCAGAGAAAGAAATAGTCCTTTGGGAAGGCATGTTCCACCTGATTTTATAGGAAATTCCTAGACTATTTTGATAATGCCAGTAATATGTAATAAAGAGACTCAGAACACTGGTGTTTTTTAGGCTGATTTGCATTAATTTATCATGTGTCATATTCCATAAGCATAAGTTCAGTGAAATCTGATATCTCAAATGATTCTGATTTGAAGTAGCATGACATTAAAACCTGCTCACTTGTTCTAGAATAGGTAGCTGTCTATGTGGCTATTCAAATCTACATTATGTGAAAGAACATCATGAAAGAGTTTAATTACATGCAAAAGTTTAATTACAAAGATTACTGAAAATCATTCAGTTGACTATTAGAATTCAAAAATACAGCTGGTGCACTTAATTACACAAAACTGAAGTTCATCACTTATTCAGCATTCTTTGTCTCTAACAATGTCACGGGAAAACAATAGCATGTTTTTTCTCTAAGAATGGACTGGGCAGCTCTATTTCTTTCCTCCCTTGTTTGATTTACAATATGTGCATTGTCTGAACACTTTGCATGAATATTTTTACAGTGGATGCCTTCTCTGTCTTGAACTCTGTAGATTCATTGCTTGATTATTCTGCTGGTTTTATGTGCATCAGAATCTATATTGCTAATCTTTGTGCATAAGACTTAGGAAAAGGAGCAAAATAATCATAAATAACCAAAATAAATTAGTATTTTAGCTAAAGTATTGGGTTTTTTTGTTTGTTGGGAGTTTTGGGGGCTGTACTTATTTATTTATTTATTTCCCACCTGGGACATCTAGTAAAGTAAGAAAAGTGGAATTACCACTTACAAAAAAAAAAAAAAAAATCTGTCACAGATAAGTTAACAAGAAAAATTATCATTGTGCAATTAAAGGGTTTAATTAATGATCAAATGATGTTCTCATGGTAATCAGTGATCAAGTGGAAATCAAATGGCAATCAAATTGTGATTAAGCAATACTTTAATGTTAATTAAATAGTGATTTAACAATTATTTGAGAATGATTTTACAATGATTTAAATGATGATTTTGATGATAATTTAGGCAGTCATTAGACAGTGATTTAGATAGCAGTCAAAGTCTTCCCATAAAGAAGCTGTAGATGGTTATATACAAATGTCACTAGCATACAGTTTACTTTCAGGCTTAATTGTAAGTATCAGATGCCAGGTAAGGGATCTCCCAACCTCAAGGAGTAACCCTGAGAGGTGGCCCTGCTCAAGGGGGAGATCGGCATTGTGCAGCCTGCTGCTGTACAGGAGTGCTCAATGGACTTTTAGAAGTCACAGACTTTTATAGTGTAATGTGTGCAGCTGTAGCAGTTTTAGTTCTGTCTAGTCCCAGCTCAAGCTGGTGTTGTGAGCTCCTGCTAAGACATGGCTTAGGCTTCTTGGTTCCTGAGAAGATGCAGTCCAGCCCAGTTCCTGTGGACTGCACAGCAGGGCTGTTTCCAGTCCGTCTGGGACCATGAGGTTGGTTGTTCACTCACACAGACTGGGTGCTTCCATCACACCAACTTACAGTATGAAAGAGCACAATGAGCAGGCAGCAGCAAAGAAAAGTTGGGAGGTACAGAAGTGATATTTCTGACATGTTCCTATTTCAAATCTGTCATACTTTGAGTTGTTGACTTCTGTAGGAATGCTGTAGATTAACATGGAAAAACAGAACAGTTAATATGCACTTGGTGTGGTTGATTGGTTTTTTTAATCTTTGTTCCCCCTGCTCCCCTCAGAAAATTTAGAAACTAGAACTGTATACATAATATACATAAAAAATAACTTTTTAAAAGTCTGTATAAAAGCAAGATAGGAAAAGTTGACCTAATGATGCAGGAATGCTGGGGGTTTTATAAAAGATCAGGTTGTGACTTGCCCTAAATCTCAAACACAAAGAACTAATTTTTGTTGAAGAGATTCAAATTTGCCAAGCAAAGGGAAATTGTCAACCCACATCAAAACTTGCTGAAGACAGTTAAGTTCTTGGGCAGCATGAGTATGAGAGAATACAAAAAAGGAAATGAAAACCAACCAACCAATCCCAAACCACAAAAGAGCATCTGAAACAAAAATGGGAATCAAAGCTCAAATTTGGCATCCATGAAAGTCATGTTGCCAAGTTCACACCAATCGGCATAAAATCAGCCAATGGTGTTGTCTGTAAAATGGTAGCATAACTACAAAGGATTGCACCAACTGCAAGAGTCAGCAGAATGTATATACCATAAACAAAAGAGAATATTGTAGCTCAGAAAAGACCTTGGAAGGAGTGGCACCACTGCAGCAAAAGGCAACTAGAAAACTAGCTTAAAAAAAAAATCTTTAATTAATAGGCCCATGCTGCTAGAAAGAACACATTTGCCTCAGAAAGATACAGTGTGTGAAGTAGAAGTGAAAAAGCCAACACAGATGCATTTTTAGTTTACTGTGGTTATGCCTGTTATAGTGGTAGAGTTACATGTAGTATTGGAGAATTATAATAAAATATATGGATAAATACTATATTCTAAATATAAGGAAAAATAATGATTAAGAAGTTCTGTGGTAGGGAAAAACAGGTAAACACAAGTTTTAAAATAAAAATATGGCAACCTATCTTTGGTCTTATTAACAGGACACATTTAGCATTTTAGAATAGAAACATGCTAGCTGCTTCTTAATAACATTTACCACCTTAGAAAATGTACT
Source organism: Neopsephotus bourkii (assembly GCF_033783945.1). Lineage (NCBI taxonomy): Eukaryota > Metazoa > Chordata > Aves > Psittaciformes > Psittacidae > Neopsephotus > Neopsephotus bourkii. The sequence continues at coordinate 11,356,594 of NW_026902293.1, read as the reverse complement.
GTTATTCTAGGAAGTAATATTTTCTTGCACAATATAGATGTAAAACACTACATATTTTACTACTGTATTAACTTTTGAACAAAGCAAAAAGCCTTAGCAGTTCTTCATTCACAAGATTACTTTCTGACTGGTTGGGCATATCCTGAAATGCCTCTCTGTCCATCTCTGGACTCTCAAATCCGTAGTTGCTGTTTGATTACAATTTGTGCAAAAGGACTTAGCAAGAGCAGTGTAGTTGACTTCCTGTGAAAATGCTGTTTATGTGTAGCTGATGGAATCTACCCATTCCCCAGTTCATGCTGTCAGGAGAGTTTCCCTGTTTGTAGTGCAGAAACTAATGGGTAGTCTGCCCTCCTTGACAGTCAAAGAAAAAAGTGAAAAATTGGAAGATTTAGTACGCTCCCTATGCAATGCCAGAAACACAAAAAAGCTGTCTATTGAGGTGTAAACCCAAAAGCACTTAGCATGGTCTTAGCCCATATCGACATTTTAGGCTCTTTATATTATCAGCAACTTTGTTGAAAAGTCCAAGGCTGGAGATCTCTACACTGTTACAAGAAAGTATATGAGATTATTATATTCCTGTAACTTTCTTAAAGATTGAAAAGTGAATTTGTAGTATTTCTGTTGTGACATTGAATTGACCGTTGTACTAAAGCAGCTGTTAAGGGCCTATGCATATGCCAGAAACTGAGGCAAAGTCAGAGTGGATACTGATGTCACCTTTAGAAAAACTGGACTGGAATTTGTTCGTTTGTATTGGTTAAAAGGAGCAATGAACTTATACTTTTGTGGTAAAATCCTTATTCCTTTTACATATAATCAAGGGACCTGGTGGACACTGGCATTAAAGAAGAAAAAAAATGTGTAAAATCAGATTCCCGATCTATAGTTACATTTGCTAAGTTACAGTATAGCAGTAACAAAGTGTCATTGACTGACTGATTTCACAGGACACTGAAAATCACTATCTGATGGATAGGAATTGCTGTGAGAGCTACCTGGGGTCTTGCAGAGGTCTCAGGGAGTTTTCTAGGGAGATGGTGAACATAGCAAAAATGATACACATCCCCCCCCCCCGAACAACACATTAAAATTAAATTTAAATCTATTAATGATTTTTTTAATACATACTACAAAATATTCCTTATTAATGATTTTTTTAATAGATTAAAAGGTCATTATGGAAAAAGTGCCATTTCCTCCAGACTGTTCAGACTTTTTCTTTTGTATCTGTTTTCTTGCTTCTATATATAAGTCAGCATGTCTCAAATTGCTATTTAAAACGGATTCCAGTTTTAGTATATTTCAAAATTTTAAACCCCCAAAATGTTTAATAACTTGAATATGTAGTTGAAATTAGTCTGATGTTCAACCTTTACAGAATATTTAGCAAGTTTCAGCAATTTTCACAAGACTATGTAATAGGAAAATGATTATTTTGAGCACTTCATTTGAGGTAGGAATAGATTTAGTAAATTTTAAACATTTTAAGAGCTTGAGAATCCAATTCAAAGATAGAAAACCTATCAATTTCCTAATTTTCATGCTCTTCTGAATCTCAGTTAGAATATTCCTTATGAAACAAACCATAGGAAGTTTTTCATCAGGCTCCATAATAATTTGTTGTCACTTTTCCTTTGGTAGCTAACAATCAATTAATGCATTATGTCATTAAAGAAATAGGAATAGTTCTCAGTCATGGAGAGTTTCTTCAAATTCATCCTCTTCACCTCTAGAGAGACTAAAAATTGCAGTTTCTTCTCATGGTAAAAGTGCAATATTGGAAATTAACAATATATTTTAAGCTGTTTTCAGCTGTAGAGATAAAAGGGCATGTACAATATTTCTAAGTATCTAAAACTAAAAAAATGACATAGCTCCCATTATCATGAAATTTTGGAAGATGAGAGAGGAAGATTAAATGTATTATTACATCATTGGCAGGATCATTTTGTGACTTATAGTGTATTTTGCTCTGTAGGAAATGGACTATTAGCTAAAAGCGAATATTTGTTTTTATTCTCCATCAATTTTCCAGAGTAATATCTCACAGAGTTGATATTAACACTATCAACTGGAGATGATTAATCTCTGTTAAAGTGCAGACCAGTTGAATGCAGTGTGCTTTTTATTTTTTCAAAATCTCAGTTACAGTTTCATTGGTCTTTTAGAAAGTAATCCATCAAATAGTGGATTTGGTGGGTTTGTGGGTTTTTTTTAGCATTAATAAGGTAGGACTATCAAATTATTTGGATATATTTATTAGCTGAAGGACCAAAAGCCACAAAGGAGAGCTTTTTTTTTTTTTTTTTCCCCGAGTTTCTTAGTTAAAAGAAAAGTAGCAATAACGTTCTGTCATACAAATTGTAGACATGGATGCTCTTAGAAAACCATACTACTTTATTATTACAGTCAACTCATTCATGTGAATGACTTCAAGTGATATGGTATACAAGTTGCTTTTGCAGCAGCCACCTTGTGAGGTTCTGTGTTTTCACATTTATTAGCAATAATCAACAAAAACATCAAACCAAGAGCTTTCTTCCTTGATGCTATATTAGATTTGCAGGATTTACATTGCCTGCATGCTGTCCTACTCCAAACAACCCCCAACTGCTGTGTAAAGTGTAGTAGAAAGTAGTAGTAGCCATACATAGTACAAAATATTTGTCATTACTGAAAGAGCAAAGTGTATTCTCCTGAAAGTATATCTTCTCTTTAGGGTATGACTTTATAACAGTTTATCAGCATTGTATTCATGATCCATGGGATGGTGTAACTTAAGCAAATAAAAATAAGTAATACCTGGCTCTACCTTGATTTTTATTCTCATGCCAATCTCTGTAATTGATTGATACTAGAGAGATAGTCCCCAGACAGTGTAGTCTATACTAGATAACATTTATGCTATGATAAATACAAAACCTGGAATCTTTACTCACTAGCTAGCTGAATCTATTCAGTTATGCCACCTACAGCTTTGTAGGCAGCTTTGTACTCTGGAAATGTATTTTACAGAAATATTTCCAGAAATGTATTTTTAAAAGAATTTTTTAATGATGGCTTTAATAATTTCTGTAAAAAAATTTCTAAAGAAATTGAAGGTTCCTTCTCCCTTAGAGATGTATGCACATGAAATATTCAATAGCAAGCAGATAGTGCTTGATATTCAGCACCATATTCGTCTGGATAGTGATGAAGTCACTGGCTAAGATAGCCTAGGTGCAGCTTGTCAGAGGGACCTCTGCCTCACTAAAGATGCACAACATCATTCATTCCTAGTTCTTTACTTCACTAATCAGATTTTTAGTTCTTAAACAGTTGCCACTGTGAAGAATGGGAGGGAAGTAGTTTTCTGCCTCAAACTGTCTTCTAAAAATCTCATGTAACACACACCTAGTCTTAGTTGTAAGCCCAAAGGAACACCATCTCTTATCTGGTTCTAGTGCCTGGTTTTGAAGTCCTTTGATTCTTCAGTAGTTTTATACAAGACAATGGAGACTGTCTTATACAAAAGGATTCTGAAGTCCAGTTTAAGCTGTAGCTTCCTCAAAGGTTTGCCCTGTATGTGATACTAAACATTTGTAGTAAAATGTATGATCACTCATATCAGCTGTTAACACAGTGATTAATTAACCTTTTCAGATTTTTCTTTTTATGTGCTAGTTTCCTTACCTTGGTTACAAACAAAAAGCCCCTCAGAACCTCAGGGCAAAATCAAGTTCTAACATGAAGAGTTTCAAATAAGGGAGCCACATCAATAATTTTTATTTTATTTAGATATATATTTAAGACAAGAATGAAAGTAAGACATTTTTTAGTGCTTTGTGGCTGATTTTTATTAAGGGCCTGTTTTCTTCAGCTGATTTCCTCTAACTTATTTTAGTGTATAATGCTACCCTACATAATTGTAATTTTTTCAGTCTTCCCTTTCCTCATATCACCAACAAAGGATATAGAGGCGATTTATTGAAATATGGACAAGTCCTTCAAATAAAGGCTGAATAGTTATGGCACTTTGCAGGCCATGCTGTGGCACATGACACTTTAGTTCCGCTAGCAGTACAGTCAGAAGCATTTGTTATTTGGTAGTATTATTTCGTAGAATCATAGAATCATCATAGAATGGTTTGGGTTGGAAGGGACCTTTAAAGCTTATCTAGTTTCAAACCCACTGCCATGGGCCAGGACACCTTCCAGTAGACCATGTTGCTCAAAGTGCCATCCATCCTGACCTTGAATATTTCCAGGGATGGGGCATCTACCACTTCTCTGGCCAACCTGTTGCAGTGCTTTACCACCCTCATTGTAACAAATTTCTTCCTTATACCTAGTGTAAATCTCTTTTAGTTTAAAGCCATTATTTCTTGTCCTGTCACAGCAGGCCCTACTGAATTTACAGGCCTTATATGAATCAAATCACACATCAGGAAAGCTGGGAGGAACCATAATTATGTACCTGTGCCATACACCAATTAAAAAGTTGTTGTAATACTTCACTGAAGTATATGTTAAGTAAAACATCATTTACAATGATTTACTCACCATTTACAATGTGGCTGATAAGTGGAGTAGAACTGCTCCAGCTTACTGTGACTGCTGAGCAACACAAATCAGGTAGAAGTGTGAGAAAAAAAAATGATGTTGCAGCATCTAGAGAACTGAACAGATTCTAAGCAAATAGTAATGCTTCAGTGGAAAGTGCAATCCATTTAATAAGCTATCCATTTATTTTTGCTTCATATCCCTCTTGTCAGCCAATCTTTATTATATATACCTGTATTAGAAGCTGGCTGTTGTTACTCACTGGCTGCAGGGTCCAAAAGGCTTGGTGTCCCATTATGCTGGTTTATGTCAGGTTACATGATAGATGCTCATCCACGCACCTGCAGAGGAGCACAGAGAGACTATGTTTGGGGGATCCCAAGTAATACCCTGCTGGGCTACTTGAAGGCCCATCACAGGAGCCATCAGCCCATCAAAGATCCATCTTCTTAAGCCTAGAGAAGCATAGAGGCACAATGGGAGACAGGAACCTGGATTAAGCCCTCAGGAGGAGCAAACACCTTCTCTAAGCCCCTCCCAGGACTGCCCCAGGAGACCCTAAACCCCAGTGCCCAGGCATGAAACTCATCACCGTGAGTCCTGGGGAGCAGCTCTCCAAGTCATCTTTCAGACCAAGGAGGGGATGCATGATGGGATGCAGAGGAAGAGCATCTTCGAATCACACAGGAGTCCTTATGGCATTTCAGGGAGGAACCAAAAGTGAAAAAGGGAGAGATTTAGGTGACTTGGAGAGGAGTAAGTCTGAGAAATAGCGGGTTAAGAGAATAAAAAAGGCTGGTAAAATGAAAATATTTGACTGGTTGGTGCACTTGTCCATCCATACCCTGTGCTTTATCAGTGCAGTCTGTCCTGTCTTCTTATTAAATTCCTGTGTGTATGAATGCAGCAACTGGATTGAGGCCACATGTTGGAGGTCCCATGTGTCCATTGTGCAGTGACTGGAGCAAGTGTGGGTATCTGAATTAGTATATGTTCACTAGTAAAAATCAAACTGGATAAACTGGTGAGCTGGTGGTCTGGGAGCAAGGGGTGAGTAGGTCTGTGACTGGGAGAGTGCCTGTGTCTCTAGGTGGGAGAGAGCAGGGGATCAGCAGGGGGAGTCCTGGCCAGCTCTATGTATCTGAGTGTGTGTGTACGTATGTGTGAGAGTGTGATAGTCTGTACCAGCAACTGGTGCAGGGTGGCAGCCTCAGGGGCTTGTATGATTGTAAAATGTTTTCTCCAATTTTAAACAATTTTATTTCAAAGTAGTGAAAAAATGTTAAAATTTTTTTTTCCTTATACATATTTTGTTCAATGTTTCATGTTAAGCTAAAGATAAAAATATGTATTTAAAGCCCAAGGTACTGCTAGATTTGACAGGAGTTTAATTTTCAGGTGTGGAAAATCCAGGTGCTTCCAATCCACTCTTCCAAAACTCTTTTTTATACCACTGCTGGTAACACTTGCCACAGCATGGTGGTTACATCTGACCACCTCCATCGCAGTAGAGACGACTGTTGTCACAGCAAGATGATGCATTCCAAACAGCCTGAATTTCACTGTTCAGGGCAAATGCACTTTAAAATATGATCAGAGTGGGCATATTCAAATGTAAAAGAGAATGATTTATAAATTTGAGGCTAATGGGTTTTCGAATTCTTTTATTAAGTTCTGCTTTTATCCAAAACCCACTAGTTCTTCACTAAACCACATTTTAAATCTAAGAATTGATGTCTCTTGCAGTATGTAATGACCTATAATTTTCCTCCTACTCAGCATAATGAATGCAATATATTTCTTCTATTGTTCATTATTTTATATGAAGTTCTTATTATTGAATTATTGGACTTATTAGTAATGCAAATATTTTTTTCTTTCTGAAATCCGTGTTTTGATTGATTTTCTATAAGAAGCATGTGATCTTACTCAGCTAGAGTAAACTACACTTTTCTTTGAGCAGTGTATAATTTGCCCACTTTTGCTTGATATTAGATCATGTACGCCTCCACTTCAGAATTATTGAAACCCATCCTAAGATAGTATAGGCTTACATTAGCTAATGATTCAAACCAGTCATACAATATCCTGGTGAAGGAAGAATGATTTCAAATTATTAATGCTAATATATTCATTTTACTGAAAACAGTGATACATTTCTATCATATGACATACAGATAGCTCTATTTCTCCTGAATAGATACGCAAAAATATACATGCTGCCAATAACAGAAAATACAGTAAGAACTTGTGATTAAGTATATTTTGATGACATTCCTTTAAAATGTCAAAAAGCATCATAATTTCTGTCAAAATCAACTGCAAATTGAATCATGATGAAAATGATAAAGGTGATAAAATAGCCCTTTATCAATACTGTGGAACCATTAGCTTGAAAAATTTTGAACACCTGTTCCAACTAGTATTTGATTTTTTTTTCCCCAAGTTTAACACTAATGAGATACAATGCTCTGGGAGGCATATAACTTAATATTTTGCAAACAAAATGGAATTAAATTTAGTTACTCAGTAGATTAAACCACTCCTGAAACATGTTTCTGCATGTTACAAAGAACCACAGGTCTGCCCAGGAATGATTTCACTAACAGGTCTATTTGAGCAAGTATTGGACAATTGGATTAATAAGTTAGGAAGGGGAGATGTATTTTGTGACAATGTGGTTTTGTAATTTATATTCTTTAATAATAATTATCTTTTATCAAGTGCTTATTTATAATGTAATATAAACTATATTATTCTCAGTACTATATAAACAACTTTAAAACCTTTCTTGCAGCAGTAGTTACCTGCACTGGATAGAATTCCAGAGTATCTAAACAATATAGACTAAACTATGGCCAGGGTGACTATCACTGTCCAAAAAGCTTTCTCAGTTCTTTTCAGGGCTTTCAGAAGGCCTGTTCTGAAGTTTAGCAATCACTTTCTTTCATCTCAAGCAAGATTGCAAACTATATTTAAAACCACTTTGAACCACTGGGCTCTTCTGTGACCAATGAATGAGTGCAACTAGGTCAGCTCAGAAAGTATAATTCTCTAAAATCACAGTGCTAAAGTCCTTCCTGGGTAAGGCAGTAATGTCCACTCTGTGCTGGGTTGACTGGCCTGTCTGGTGTCCTATTAAAACTGTGTAGCCCTCAGTCATAGAACCATAGGATCACAGAATAGTTAGGGTTTGAAAGGACCTTAAGATCATCAAGTTCCAAAAAGGGACACCTCGCAATAAACCATATCACCCAAGGCCTCGTCCAACCTGGCCTTGAACACCGCCAGGGATGGAGCATTCACAACCTCCCTGGACAGCCTATTCCAGTGCCTCACCACCCTAACAGGAAAGAATTTCCTTCTTATATCCAATCTAAACTTCCCCTGTTTAAGTTTTAACCCATTACCCCTTGTCCTATCACTACAGTCCCTAATGAAGAGGCCCTCCCCAGCATCCCTACAGGCCCCCTTCAGATACTGGAAGGCTGCTATGAGGTATCCACGCAGCCTTCTCCAGGCTGAACAGCTCCAACTTCCTTAGCCTGTCTTCATATGGGAGGTGCTCCAGTCCCCTGATCATCCTCGAGGCCCTCCTCTGGACTTGTTCCAACAGATCCATGTCCTTTTTATGTTGAGGACACCAGAACTGTACACAATACTCCAAGTGAGGTCTCACGAGAGCAAAGGGGCAGGATCACCTCCTTCGACCTGCTGGTCACACTCCTTTTGATGCAGCCCAGGATATGGTTGGCTTCCTGGGCTGCAAGCGCACACTGCTGGCTCATGTTCATTTTCTTGTCGACCAGCCCCTTCAAGTCCTTCTCTGCAGGGCTGCTTTGAATCTCTTCTCTGCCCAACCTGTAGCTATGTCTGGGATTGCTCCGACCCACGTATAGGACCTTGCACTTGGCATGGTTAAACTGATCAGCCCACCTCACAAGCGTGTCAAGGTCCCTCTGGATGGCATTCCTTCCCTCCAGCGTATCAACCAAACCACACAGCTTGGTGTCATCGGGAAACTTGCTGAGGGCACACTCAATCCCACTGTCCATGTCAGCGACAAAGATGTTGAACAAGACCGGTCCCAACACCGATCCCTGAGGGACACCACTTGTTACTGGTCTCCAGCTGGACACTGAGCCATTGACCACAACTCTTTGTGTGTGGCCATCCAGCCAGTTCTTTATCCATCGAGTGGTCCAATCATCAAATTGCTGTCTCTCCAATTTAGAGACAAGGATGTCATGTGGGACAGTGTCGAACGCTTTACACAAATCCAGGTAGATGACATCAACTGCTTTATCACTGTCCATCAGTTCTGTAGCCCCATCATAGAAGGACACCAAATTGATCAGTCAGGATTTCCCCTTAGTGAAGCCCTGCTGGCTGTCACCAAGCACCTTGTTGATTTTCATGTGCCTTAGCATGCCTTCCAGGAGAATCTGCTCCAAGATTTTGCCAGGCACAGAGGTGAGACTGACTGGTCTGTAACTCCCTGGGTCATCCATTTTCCCCTTCTTGAAAATGGGTGTTATATTACCCTTTTTCCAGTCGTTGGGAACTTCACCTGACTGCCATGATTTTTCAAGCCTTTGTCAGTGAAGACTGCGGCAAAGAAGTCATTCAGAACCTCAGCCTTCTCCAAATCCTGTGTAGCTAGTTCTCCCGAGAGCTTCCTGAGGGGGCCTACGTTCTCCCTAGTCTGTTTTTTATTTGCTATGTACCTGTAGAATCCCTTCCTGTTATCCTTAATATCCTTAGCCAAGTTTAATTCTAACTGGGCCTTAGCTTTCCTAACCTGGTCCCTAGCTTCCCGGACAACATCCCTGTACTCCTCCCAGGCTGCCTGTCCTTGCTTCCACTTTCTATAAGACTCTTTATTCATTTGAATTTTCCTCAGCAGCTCCTTATCCATCCAAGGAGGTCTCCTGGCCCTCCTGCTGCACTTCCTTCTAGTTGGGATGCAACACTCCTGAGCTTGTAGCAGGTGATCTTTGAATATCAACCAAGAGTCTTGGGCCCCCCTGCCCTCTAGGGCTATAGCCCATGGAACCTTACTAAGCAGGTTCCTGAAGAGGCCAAAATCTGCTCTCTTGAAGTCCAGGGCAGTGAGCTTGCTGCACACTCTTCTCACTGTCTTGAGGATCTCAACTCGACCATCTCGTAGTCGCTGCACCCAAGGCTGCCCTGGAGTGCGACATTTCCAACGAGCCCTTCCCTGTTGGTGAGCACGAGGTCAAGCATGGCACCTCTCCTTGTGGGCTCCTCTAGTACTTGCAGAAGGAAGTTGTCTCCCACACAATCAAGGAACCTCCTGGATTGTTTGTGCCAGGCCGTACCGTCATTCCAACAGATGTCAGGGTGGTTGAAGTCACCCATGAGAACAAGGGCCTGTGAGCGTGAGGCTTTTCCTATATGCCTATAGAGTGCTTCATCCACAGATTCTCCTTGATCAGGTGGTCTATAACAGATCCCCACAGTATTGTCTCCCATCGCTGTTTTCCCTTTAACCCTGACCCACAAGCTCTCTGTTAACTGCTCACCTGTCCCCGGACAGAGTTCGATACTCTCCAGCCTATCCCTAACATAGAGGGCAACTCCCCCTCCGCGCCTGCCAGGCCTGTCTTTTCTAAAGAGCCTGTAACCTTCCATTCCAACACTCCAGTCATAGGAGCCATCCCACCATGTTTCTGTGGTGCCTATTATATCATACCCCTGTAGATGAGCACACATCTCTAATTCCTCTTGTTTGTTACCCATGCTATGGGCATTTGTGTAGAGGCATCTGAGCCGAGCTCCAAATGAAGCTGGCTCATTGGCTGGAGCAGCTGGAATGTCTCTACATTGCTCTGAGCATTTATTATAGGTGCTGGCAACTGACTGGGTGTGTTGGGATGGAATGATGCCCCCCTCCCCCAACACATCTAGTTTAAAGCCTTCTTGATCAGTCTGGCAAGCCTCCTACCAAAACTGCTCAGACAGCTCCACCAGCCCCCAGTAGACCTGGCCTACAAACTTGGGTCCTGTGTTCAAGACACCCAAACCCCTGACTGTGACACTACCCTTTTAACCATTTATTAACCTGGCTAATCCTCCTAGCTTTTTTTAGGTCCTCCCCTGTATCCTGGAGAATAGATGAAAAGATTATCTGAGCTCCAGAGCCCTTAACCACCTCTCCCAGGGCTCTGTAGTCCTTCTTTATGTTTCCTAGGCTACTACTATCTATATCCCTAGCACCCACACATATGACCAGAAGTGGGTAATAGTCCATGGGGCTTACTAGAGCAGGCAGCCTCTCTGCCACATCCCTTATCCGTGCCTCTGGTAGGCAACACACCTCCCTTGAGACCGGGTCAGGCCGACAGACGAGTGCTTCTGTCCCTTTCAAAGTAGAATCCCCTACTACTACGACCCGACACTTTTTCCTGGCAGCACCAGTAGAGATCTTCTTTACTAGTGCATCAGCCAGCTGTTTCTGGGGTGAGTGTGTTTCCTCATGCGTCCCCTGCAGGTCAGCAAAGCGGTTCTGCATGGGGACAACAGATTTAGAAGGAAGTCCCCTGCTTTTAATTGTTCTTTTCCCTTTTTTTTTTTTTTTTTTTTTGTTGTTGTTGTCACCAATACCCAGCCTTGCGAGTTAATGGCCTCCTTCTTCCCTCCATGAGCTACAGGGGAAGCTTGAGGCCCCTGCTCAGTTTGGGCCTGGAGCAAGTATTCCTGCTTCCTCTCAGCTACCCTGACATCTTGTAGCCTATTAATAGCTTCCTGCAGCTCAGCCCCTGCTGCAGGAGACACTCCACCAGGGAGCACCGAGTGCAGCCCTGCCCATTGTGCACCTTTCCCTCACCAGACCAGTGCAGGCACTCTCTGCACTCCGAGCTCTGCACTGCATCCTCCCCTCTCATCGGCTCTGTCTGGGTGCCTACGCTGGCCACCGCCGGGACAGCCAGAGCAGAGCTCCCAGACCGGGCCCTGGTCATACGGCGACTGCTCGCCTACCCGCCCGCCTGCCCGCGCGAACTGCCTCGACCCGCTCCCTGGGGCAGGTTTTTACCCAGTCAGGGCTGGTGCCGCTCCTCCTGGCTCCGCCCCCTGTGAGTCAGCTGCTCGCGTCAGCTGAGCTGCCGGCTCCTGGGCAGGTCCTATCGAGGACTTGGGGCTCCCTCGGTGGCTCTTGCCGCTCTGAATTGAGGCTCCTGGACGCTGATCTCCCCCGCTCCGGTGTTCAAGGCGTCCTCTCTCAAGCTACTCACCAGCAATTGGCAGTCTTATGGCTAGACTACCTGAAATTATTTTGCAGTTCATTTTGGTGAAGGATAACAACATGAAAAGCAAAAAATTCCTCTCTTTTGGCTTCCCCCCCCTCCCCCCCCAATATTCTGGGCAACCTTGATAGTCTACCACTGTAAATGCAATACAGATTTTGTTAATATCCCTACTTCATATTAAGCAGCAGCTGTAAATACAATATGAAACCTTATCGACCTGACCAGCACCTCAGATTCCTGAATCCTTTTAAACAGTAGTCAATAAATATGATGCTGCCTTCAATCAAGAGCTGCCCAGCCTTCCAGAGACTTATGGTACTCACATTTTCATAAGCTTTCCTTTGCCATAACAAGAGGAAAGATCTCTTAAACAGATTGTGTGTCAGTCTTCCAAGGATCTATAAAACCTTGAACATCTTCTCTATCCGCTGGTGTTTCATATTATAGAATCTGGTATCTCTGAATGAAGAAAAAAGTTTTTCCTTCTCTTTTCAATACTATAGTCATACTTAGGTAAAATTTATTACTGTTCTTCATTCAAAATAATAATGTTCCCAAGGTTGTTTCCATTAGTGGAGCTGAATTCATGCTTTTAAAGCTACAGTCTAGGATCAAAGTTCAGTCACTGAAAGAAAAAGGTCTCTATCATCCATTCACCTCCTATTGCCACCTTCTTGCCTAAGGTCAATAGGGCCATTACAGTAGCTTCTATATGCAGAAAATGACTGCTGAAATCCAAGGACTGTCCTCACTGTATATGCACAGCTTACATTTATCACAGCACACATACAGGCATTTGCAGCTCGTAGTGTGAAGAAATATAAACAAGGACAGAAGTCCTTTAATTGCTGCAAAACTTGAGTTTGTTTAAAAAATGACTTTGTCTATCTTGCAAATTAATGTATCTTTCTACTGAAAATTTAAAATAATTGGAAAACAGGAAAAAACCCCACCCACCCTTTGATTAAAATAAGAATCTCAGTGTGAAAGTATACACAGTTCAAGATAAGTAAACATGGATTCATGGCAAATGACATTTGTTCAACTCAATATATGCAAGCATATTTCTGGAGACTGTAATACAGACAGCAGGAGTGGTTAGGGGAAAAGGAAGGTTTTTTGATTGTTTGGTTTTTTTTTCTGTGAATGAGTGAATCTAACATTGTTTGTTTTTTTTCTGTGAATGAGTGATTTTGAAAAGGAAGTTGGAAGTGTAGAGTTTGAGCCTTCTGGAGTAATTCAGGAAGATCATGTGGTTGGATTAACCCCATGAGGCAGTGGCTGGAGAGGACTTCTGAAGAGAGCAGTGTAGGGGTGTTGAATGGAGTGGCAGAATCAATGGGAAATACAAACTACAAAGATTAATAAGGAAGAAAAGTTCTATAATATGTTTTGAATTAACTTCTGACTGTGATATGCAAATCTTCTACCTCACCTTAAGCTTCATATCCTTTGCAGATTTAATAAAGGCTCCCTCTGTCCTACCACTCAAGTTACCAGTTCTTTGGTAACTATTCTTTACACACACATTTTGAAGCATGTTTTGTCTAGACTATGGCTTTAGCTAAACCACGATTTCCTAATTTTCTTTCAGTAAAACTATCTGAGCTCTTGTCAAGACGTGACAAAATCCATGATATCCACTTATTCTTTCATTTGCATAAGATGACAATTAAAATGGTGTGAAAAGTTTTTTATCTTGGCAGCCCAGGTTGGCATTTGCTTATTTCCTTTGTACCTTTCAAGAGCTTAAAAATTTCTTTGTTATTTCAGTATTTGATAGTTCTGAAGTGAGTTGAGTAATCCATAATGTTTTGGCTTTTTCTGTTTCTGCCCTGCTTTCAAGATCTCCCCCATTTTCCACATTTCTCCTGTTTTTTTAGGAACATCACCCAGCTCCTGATGATTTGGTTTAACTACAACTAATAACAATGCTGAGGTTGCTTCAGCAAGTGCCTTACATACTTCAGGGCAAATCCTCCAAGCCTGGCTGACTGAAGTCATCTAATTTTTTTCAGTATCCTCTAAGCTGTTCTATTTGAATTCCTACTTGAACACTTATTCCTTGATTGCTGATTTTGTCATAGCTTATTAGCTTTCTCTCCTAAAAGTGGACCGAGATTAATTTCAGATAAGACTGGCTGTTCAGAAGATAGTCTGTGTTCGTTTTCTGTTTCTGTATATCAATGACACAATTTGGCTCAGAACAGCGTAGCTGCAAACATGAGATATTGCTCCTGAATATTAGCATTTTATTAGAGGACACGAAATGACTGCCCTCAAGTGGCAAAATGAGAGTAATACCACTTGCCTATATATTCATCGGCTGCGAACAATTTTTTGCTAGTAGCAAGGATACGAGGATTTAAATTATAGCTTTAGTCAGGGACTGACAGATAAGCTTTTTCTGAAGAGAGCTGAACGGGCATACCTTTCTGAATGGGTGGGTTCTCTGTAAAAGCTGCTGTTTCTCACTCTGCCAGGGTTTGTTGTGTTTTTCTGTGCTGTTTCATGCAATTTATTGAGGAGTTTTAAAATTGCTGGTGAATGAAATGAGTAAGAACTGTAAGAAACTCTCTAAGATTGATTAAGAAGTGAATATGAATATGTAATAGGTCTTTTTAAAATGTAAACATGTGACTTTGAATTGTCACATACTGTTTTTTTATCACTGACAATCCAGAGCAGGGGGGAGGGAGGGGGACACACAACATTAAAATCTTTTTCTCTTTTCAAACTGATTCTACAATAGCAAAGGCTTTATGCTGTTGAAGAAAAATAATCTTTCATCTGTAGCTGCACTTCAGCGCTGCTCTCAGAACCAGGGTACTTCATCCAGGCATATTTGAAACAACAAAAGCTAAAAAGCGAGCAAACAAAAGCCACTGAGAAACTTATTAAATGTATCCCTCTATGGCTTCTTCATCCCCTCGTTTTGGAGGTGCTGTGATCCACCATTAAGCTAATAGCTAAGTTAATAGCTAAGAGAACAGAAAATTCAGGCAGGGCACATTGAGAGACTGTGATTTACACTGGTGCTGATCAGTCTGGGAGTACAGCAGTTGTGGTAATGATACAGTGTGTCTTCATGAGGCGAAATATAAATAATGCATGTTGATGGGCAACTTCACTTTTAATTGCCTTTCTTGTCATTTGGAATGAGGTGTTTTGTCTGTCTGTGGGAGTGAGGCTGTGAGGTAAAGTCACAAGTTTTTTATTGTCAGAACTTGTTTAGGATGAGGGCTGTATGTTTTATTATTTAAAGAAGTTACTTATTTGAGGTAATAGTAGGAAAGTATAGGCAAAGTGTGATCTGTTTTAACCACATTGTTCAAGAATTTTCTGTAATGAGAACCTCTAAGCAATATTTTTACTGGATACGTAGAACATGAGATACACATTTTTCTGCCTATTCAAATGTCCAGCTACAGCTGCAAATAACATTTTCCAGTAACTGCAGTTTTTCCTTATAACTTTGTAAGCCAAGAAGGCAAATACTATTTGGTTGCTGAAATTGCTATCACTGTCTTATTTTTCTTGGGCACGAATGGTTTAAGGGCACAAATGGGTTTGTATTGTAATTCCTTTTGCTTTCTCCTTTTGGAACAATTATTTATCTCCACCAGACCTTCAGTCACTTCTTCTCAGCCTGGAGCACTTAGCACTTTCTAGAGGCCTAAGCTGCTTGAAGTTATTTCATGTGAGATGATAGAAGGGCACTTCCCATGGGGAGGTGAAGGGTCACCCTGTTTGCCTGTAATATCTTGGACACATGTCTGAATTGCCAGGTGCTGTGCAGGGGTTTGTCTGCATACTGTCTATCCACAGTCAATCTGAGGTAGCTTTTTAACTGATTAGGGGCTTGATTCAAAGTAAATAAAACTGATAAAGAGACTATACACAGACAGGAAATACCAAGTAGCTAATGCATGGTAAGTTACCTCCAGTTATCTTCCTAGTTAGTGAATCAAAGGCAATACTTGGATTTTCAGGCCCTGAAAGACCATGCAGATTTGTGTAAAATTAGACAGAAGCTAGAAAACACAAAGTGGAAAATCAGATTAGGATCACCTTCTACCATTGTGCTCAGGAAAACTGATCTGCAGCTGATTTTAACTTTTGAAGATAATACCTTCTTGCCTCTTATATGCTAAGGGTCTAGTTATAAATAAGCATGAAGGACAAAAAGTGAAATTCATAATTGTTAGAGACATCTAAAAATTACTCAAACAGATCTTCATAATGAGTAATGTTAATATTAATATTAATAACATGAATAATTAATATAAATAGCTATGTATTGATTAGGATCATAAAATTTTGTATTCTCTCTGGAAGAAAAAAAAATAATCTGAAAATTGGCTTATTCTCATTTCTACTACTTGCCTGGCATGAAATATCTGACTTATGACTTGGTGAGAAGCCAAGACTAAATGCTATCCATTCTTGATGATGATGAATGTTGTTTCAGAACAGAAATTCCATGTGTGGGAATGAGACAGAAAAAGCACATTTTGAGTTGAAGGGAAAAAACAAAATATTTTGAAAGTCTTCAGAATCTTGGAATGATTAAAGGAGTCTTGGCTGAGGTGGACTCATTTACATGCTCCTACTGGAGCAATTCAACAACAGTGTTTAATAATGCCAATTATTGATTTTTTTTTTTTTTTTTTAGCGTTTTTGCATTTGTCCTTGTATTATTATATCAAATATGATGCTTAATGGTGAAGTGTTGGCTGTGTAGACTTGATCACCGGGCTGTAAAAGTTAGGATGATTTTGTGATAGAAGTAATGGTTCCCAAGGAGCCTCTCTTTGAGTCAAATCTTAAAAAGGAACAGAAAGTCAAAGTGTACTAAATCTAACTGGCTTTCACTAAATTGTCTAGAGACAATCAGTATGCGTGAAATTTGATATATGTGGAAAATGATATCTTTATAAAGAAGTTGGAGATGCATTTAATGTCTGTATCATTTTCTCACAATAGTCTGTTCAGAAACACACTGTGCCAAATCAATTTGCCTTTCTCTCATGAGAATTTGAATTACATTCCATGAAACTAAGTGCAAAAATAAACTGTACAATCTGGGGCCTAATATATCTTTGTGCTGGCATCAAAATGAAAACAAAAAGGCTTTTTAGCCTTTTTCTTTTTTTTTTTTACTTGCATTGCCTGACTTTGGATAGCTTCATTTCTGAATGTTCATGCTGAATTAATTACAGCCTATTTCATGATGTGTCCTTGGAAAGAAAGACTATAAAACGTTAATAAGCTTCTAACATACCAGAGCAGGAAAGTACCTCTATACACATCACAATGCTAGCATCAGCCTGCTGTATCAATTTCTGTCAGCTGCATGAGAAAAAGTACCCTTTACTGAAAACTGAAGACCATTGCTGTAACATATATGATAGATTTTACTGATCTGTCTTTCCTGAATTCTGACAAACTTTTCCCATTTTTTTTTTTTTTTTTTTTTCCCAGCTCAGGAAAGCTGTCAAGATCAATGAAAAACATTTTACTGGAAAATAAACCATGGCTACACAAAGTCCTGTGCATTATTCAGTAGTGCAGATAATGTGATACATTAAAATGAGGCAGTAATCTCAAATAATGGTACTTTTCTGAACAGTCTGAAGAATTGAAGGAATATTCAAATAAACTGGGGGGAAAAAAATATGTAACAAAAGCTCTGTCAGAATTCAGCAGGAGTGGATAGGTTCACATGAATTCCTTGCAACTTCCTCTAAAAAATAAGTTCAATTTTATCTGTAGTTCTGAGGATATGATTTACCTTTACTTCCCTTGTATGAGAATACCCAGCTATTGCCTTTCATAATGCTGTACTGTGTTTGCTGTCCCTGTTAAACCATGTGATTCAGAATTAAAAATTAGATGGGTAAAACTAGATCTTATGGGCCTTTTTTTTTTAAAGAAAAAGCCTATTTTTGTCTCCTGTCTTTAGTTATGTAATAAAGAAGATCTTTGCTCAAGGATCTTTTTGTTAGAAAAAAAAAATAAAATGGTGGCCAATTGAGTTTCTTGTCCATTTCTCCAATGGTAATTACAAAACTCTTCCCACGTCATGGCATGCAGCACAGGAGGGCACCCTCCTGCACCACAGCTACTGTATGGTTGCTGCCAGAATGGTTCATGATCCCCTGAAACTTTCCTGGCTTCCTCAGCACTTGGGCTTGTGTGCTGATTTTGGCTAGGGTAGACTTAATTTTCCTCACAGTAACTAGTATGGTGCTATGTTTCAGGTTTGTGCTGAAAACAGTGTTGATAACACAGGGATGTTTTCATTGCTGCTGATCAGGGCTTATACAGAGCCAAGGCCTTTTCTGCTCCTCACACCACCCCACCAGCGAGCAGACTGAGGGTGCACAAGGAGCTGGTAGGGGACACAACTGGGATGGCTGACCCCAACTGACCACAGGGATATTCCAGACCATATGATGTCATGCTGAGTGTATGAAGGTGGAGAAAGAAGAAAGAAGGGGGGATGTTGAGAGTGATGGTGTTTATCTTCCCAAGTAACCATTGCATGTGATGGAGCCTTGCTGTACTGGAAGTGGGAAGTAGTGAATTAATTCTTTTTTTCTTTGCTTGCATGCACAGCTTTTGCTTTACCTATTAAACTGTCTTTAACTCAACCCATGAGTTTTCTCACTTTTACTCTTCTGACTCTTTCCCTTATCCCACTGAGGAGGGAGTGAGTGAGTAAATAGGCAAAAAGAAGATTTCCATTGAGAATTATCACTCAAACTTTTTACCATTCCACCCTAGATACCAAGTTACTTGTACAGTGCCTAGGAATCATCAGACATCTGTGGCAGGATTCAAAACAACTAGTGCCCCTGAGCAAGGGTCAGCAAACCCAGTCAGTAGTGGTTTTGCAGTGAAGAAGTGCACATGAGTGCACTGATACCTGCGGTATCAGTTAGACTAGGATTCAGACATTTGGCTTACAGTTGCCTCCAGCTTTCTTATTCAGGAGGGAATAGCACCTGAAGCTCTCAACTTCTTTATGTCAGCTCAGGAAAATAGTATTCAATTTCTTTTTCTGTTTTTTTTGCTACCTAAATAATTTTAATAAGAAGTGCAAGACCTACAATATAAAACATATCTCTTATAAGTAGGTTTTTATGTAGTTTGGTATATGTGAACCTATTATTCCCACCTATTTTTTTTCTTTTTTTAGTCTTTAAGAAGTGTTCATAGATCTTCCAGGTTGAAAACCACTGGTAAAGAGTTAGAACCCTCATTCAGGGAGGGTGAAGTTTTGCCTATGTCTACATCTTATGTGAAGACTGCAATTGAAATCAGTCTCTGATCTGGCAAGTTTACTGCTGCTGCCTCTATGAGCAAACATTCATCTCAACTGACATGAATTAAGTTTATTAGAATCTTTATTTAGTTGCCTATGCAAAGGCATTCACTGACTTCTGAGGCACACTGGGGTATTCAAAGCATCTGCATGGACTGGCAGAGATGACACAGAATCTGTGTGACGTTTTAGGTCTTCTCGAGAGGCAGCAAAGGTCCAGGTGAGGTACCTGAAGGCTTCTCAGTGGCCACTAAATACCTCTCACTGCCTCTCTAGATGATCTGCCAGGTTGCAAGGTCTTCTCATATTTCAGCTCAAACCTAAATATGGGAATTAGTTCAGGATTAAGACTGAAATGCAGTTTTCTGTAGGTAGTTGTCTGCATAGGTCCTCAGTATCTAAGCTTCTCAATATAACCAACTGAGATTTAGGGCACAGTTCTGTTGACTAAATGTAGGCATTACCAGAAGTCACATGCGTAGCTTTTGATCCAGCTACAGTTCCCTGTAGGTTTGCGTTACATTTGCTAGCATCATGCAGTTATTTCAGAAATCCTGTGGTGTCTCAGAAGTCACTGCATACCTGTGTTCAGGCCTTTGCATTGAGCCTTTTTGTCATTATTGATGGAACCTGGAAAGTGACTGTCCCTAAAATACTTGCACATAGACAATGATAGTGAGAGACCTTGTCTTTCATTTGAATTAAATGTCCTTTCTTGTGATCTTTATGAAATGTGTTACTTATATTGTCTTATTACTGCCTGTGGTTTTAAGAATGGGCATGGGATTTGAAGTAGGAGTAGAGTAAATCTTGCTGTATCTCTTCCTGCCTCACTCCTTGCACATACTCTGGAGTCTTAGGAGATGGGGCTAACAGCAGCCAGAGTGTCTGGATCAGCTCTAAGGATGTGGGAGGTTGGTGCACCTAATGCTGCAAGGAGGAGATAACCCTACAAGCCACACTGCCAGCCCCTGAGTCTGCATACTACCTTCCTTATCTTCCTACTTCCCATCTTCACTTTCATCCCAGGGGCAGGCTCTACTGTCAAGTTTTGTGTCTTTTTTTAAATGAAGTGCACAAATCTATGTTTCCCAAGAGATTACCCTGCACATCAGGGAATCCTATTACCTGGGTTTGAAAGAACCACTCTTCTGTTGAACAGTATGGCTCCGTAACACAGTGATGTGAGCAGCCAGCTGGGAGGGGAAGACCCAAGTTCTGCGCTCTGCTCTCAGGCCCCAGACACAATATGAAAACAGCTTTTTTTCTTCCCCCCCCCTCTATCTTGTCTACCATTCCCCTTTCATTCCTCCCTGCAGAGTCTTCCTGAAGAGTGGGCCTGGATGAATGTCCTGCAGGCTGGGGACTCCTCTTCCTGTTTGTCAGAGAATGAATTAACTACTTGGTTAATGAAAGTTGCAAATTCTATCTTCACTCCCGTTCCCTCATCCAAGAAGCTATGGCTGCTGTGCTTTGTGCTCATCTTAGTGTTATCACTATGTATTAAATGTTATCTGTGAGCTTCTGTTTGAGTCTTTTGGGATCCTTGTATAGTAACATGTAGTTTCTGGGCCCCATGGCACTGATACATGTAATAGAAGCTGAAGCTACATAGGTTTAATTTGCAAGAACTGGAAAGAAATTCACCGTAATACAGTCCTCCTTAATTCATATCATCCTTATCCCTCACTTATTATTAGAATAAATTCAAATTTATTCTCTGTCAAAAGATTTGTGATGAATTTGGAATAAAAATAGTGTTTCCTTCTGTTGGCTTTATGTAGTCTTACATTTCAAAATTTCTAAATTTCTAAACCAAACATTTGTAAGATAATGTGCTTATGAAAGCTGTTAATTTTAAAAACATGTGCTACCAAACATGAGGGACTTGTATGTTTTTAGTGCATTTGGGTACTTTGGCCTCGTGGTGGCAGAGTCGGTTAAGAAATTGGTTCTGTTTCTGTAGTCCGTGTCCTCTGGGTTCCCAGGAGGGGCACGGACGTACGCTGGAAAGCTATCCTGCCTGCTGCTTCCTCTACAGAGAAAAGAAAAATATTCTGAGTTAGGCACTTATTTTTTGTTTATAAGAAGCTGTGAAACGTTAGGTTTGAGAAAAGAAGCACGATGTCAGCCTAGGAAAGCGACTGCAAACCCAGAGAGTTTTGCACCATTCTTCAAGAACACCGTTTGAAGATACCTCAGTGAATATATTCATTAATGACAGCTAATATTTGCACTGGTTCATGGACCTATGTTTTTGATCTATTGTTACTTGTAGGATTCGTGAAACAATAGGTATGCAGGATTTTTAATAAGCACCTAATATGCTCTATTAGCTGCCTAGTGTTTTGTGACATACTGACTTGTCAAAAACTTGACTTTGAGTCTGCCCTGGAAAAACACAGGTAAAGCCTTTTTTTGCTGCAGTCAAACCCAAAATCTCCACCGATTTTGTGTGGCTAATATATTATCTTAAATTCTTTGCTTCATGTTGCAAAACTTAATTCTTTGGGAAATTTATCTCAAATTATAAAAATAACATCTAAATAACTTGTTTGGAAACAGTTTTCATGGTACCATGGTAAATATGGATTTTAATAAGATTTGCCTTGATTTTCTTCTCCCTGAGTTTCACTGTTTGCACAGATAAATGCTGACACAGTTTTTCAAGATTTTTTAATTACTGGCTTTTATAAATTCCTCGCTATGTTAATAGAAGTTTTCCTGGGGTGAATAATCTTGAGAAGAAAGTCAGTCCAGCCACTCCTCTCTGCGCAGCTATCCTTTAATAAAGATTCTTTTGTATGATTAGGATTTTAGTATTAAAAACCCCCCAACAAAATCCAAATGAGTAACGCTATGTCAGACCAGGCCTTGCGCTGAAGAGAAAACAAAGGTTTGTGTTTTCTTTTAATTGTTTTTACCTGGGTTACTTTTCTAATGACCTTGCACCATACATATATAGTAATTTCAGTGCAGGAGAAAGGAAGGAATACAAACAGCTTGTGCAGAGGAACCAAAGATTATCCGTTTTGATGGCAGCTCTGAATTACCTTAAATAGACTAAACTGATCTTGCAGAGTTTCATAGACTCCTTTTTTTTTTTTTTTTTTTCCTTTTTGATGAGTCACTTTAAAGGTTTTTCTTGGTTGCTGCCAGAGAAATGGTTTTACTCTGGAAAGTGTTACAGGCAAAGCTGTTATGCTTCTATCCCCAAGGAGAGAAAGAGCTAGTAGAGGGGGCAAGGAGGAAGGACTTTTTGTTGAAAAGACCTGAGTTTTCAAAAGAGGGAAGCAATCCGTTCTTTTTGTGGTAGATGGGAAAGCTGAGATTTGGATTGAGACTGCACCAGGGATTTGTTTTCAGTAGTTTCAAGAAAATAATTTTTTGTTTCTCTGCATCATAATGGACATATAAAATGTTTGGGGTTTTTTTTGTTTGTTTTCTGAACCGGATTCTCTGCTTTCACTCCATGTGTGTGCATGAAGGTAGATACATAAAAATGCAAGGTTTAAAGAAAAATCCTTTTCTTTACATGCAACTCATGACTGCATATAGATTTAGATTTATATCACAAAGCTCTATTTTGCTCAGAACAGAACATTTTTCAAATCAAATGGCTGATAAAATGGTTTCTTCATTTTTTTTTTTTTCTGTTGGGCAGGGAAGAGTCTTTATATTCTGCTGGAAAACTCTACTACAGGTACAATGAATTTGGCTAAGGAATGGCTCCATGCTCATCTGTGCCCCACTGTTATGTGTCATGCCACCAGCCCTGCTTAAACAACCACATTCTGATCCTCTATAGGAGCTCCATCTCCTTCAGGTCAAGTTCAAGTGCACTGAAATGTGTAGGAAGATTCTCAGTGACTTCAGCTGGCTCATGATCAGACTGTCCCAGTACCTGCTAGACAATGAACAAGGCTAGGAACATTGAATTGTGCTGAAGTGCTAGAGAAGGGCTTTGAGAGTGTGCAGGAAATAAACTATTTGAGTCAAATGCAGTATCAGAACAGCTTGTGTTCTCTGAGCACAATACATCCTGGGCACTGAGCAAGAAAGCAAGAAGCTTTTGTTTTAATAACAGCAGGTAGTTATGTACTGAGAGATACAACTCTCACATACAGAAAGGGCAGAGTTTAGGTTATGTGGTACATTTCTTGTGAGTGCTTCCCTTTGCAAACTTAATGCTTTTTAAATTTCTTTGCCATTTGGAAGCTTTGTAAGGGCGTTCTTTGTCATGTTATCAAAAGTTATTATGACCTCATTTAAAATAGATTGAGCATCTTGGATAGTTAGCTTAGTTCATCTTGGTTCTTGAAAGGGGACAACCTTTATAAATAAAACAGTAAATTATTAATGCTGTGTCGGATGAGTCTAGACACTGGTGTTTGAGTAAGGCACTGTCATAGCAATGAAACTTCGTCAGAATCAGAACATCTAGAGATCACAGTAGCTGTTTTTGAGCTCTGTTCCTGAGTGGGAGAAAAGTGTACTCCCTGTTGAATCTGAAATTGTTGGTCTGCAGATATTTTTTAAGGCATTTGCTGCATCTGGAAGAACTACCTTTTGTACTGTAACTAAAATGGGAAGTTGTAGAACTGTAAAGTGATGAATGCGTTAGTAACTCAGCTTTTCATGGCAACCTATAATTAAGATTTCCACTGAAAATGATGGGAATGAATCCTTATTCCCACAGAATGTTAGGCAATATTTAATGAGATTATTCCTAAGCAAGAGATACTGAGTTTCAGTGAGATAAACACAAAAGCAAATTTTATTTCCAGGGAAAATACCCCCAATTACAGATGTATGAGGCCGACATCCAATATAGCATATGGGGAATTGTTTTGTTTATGGTTTTCTTTCTGATTCTAGTTGGTGACAAGAAAAAAACACACCACCACCTGATTTCATTTTGTTGTAAAATGAGTATTTTCATATACGGCAGTTATTCGATTCCATTAAATCCCCAGGCATTGTGCACAAGTGGCAGCAAAGGTGGGGCTATTGGTCCATTTCCAGACAAATCTTGCATTGGCTGATATTCACTCAACTAATACAAAGCCTTTTAAAAATAGGGTACAGAATGTAAAATGTTCATACAGGAGGGAATCATTTGAAAGAAGCATATTTCAGCACCAGAAACTGAAGGGAAATAAAGACTAAATAATAATAATAGCAACAACAACAAAAATAATCATAATACACCATGAGTTTTGAAAAAAAAATCTTTAAATCCGTTCTATTCCAGTTTTATTTTCATGTCTTCCCTTTAACTAAATTAATTTCTACATGCTGTTGCAGAGAAATAATGTCACAGAAATCCAGGCAGTCCTTCCTTATCAGTCAACAGCTGTCCCCAGATGCAGCATTTTAATTTTGAAAGGAATATAAGAGCAATACATTTTCACTGACAACCATGCAGCAAACAGCCCTCATTCTATAATAACTTGTCTAAGGTGTTTCTATTCATAGTTGCTTTCTGCCTATTTCATGTAACTGAATTTTATATTCACCTTTTTTACATTGTTTAAAGAGAAGGTTGCCCATTTCTGCTTATAATTTAAAAGCTCATTATTTTTGCTGACTTCTTTTCTCTTCAGTATTGCATCTTGTTTGATGTGTTCCTGTTGTCCTACCAGCAGGAATTCCATTGTAACCAGACTGCTGTGCTCAGTGTTCCTGCTGTTTTCCATTTTAATTGCTATTATTATGTTTGCCCCTCTAGTAGACGACTTGGTAAATAAAGTAGTTACTGTACACCTTAATCTTTGCAAATATACAAACTGTAATAAAAATTCTGCTTATAAACTCTTTCATAGATTCATAAAATATCAGCAAACTATAGGTCCTTAAAAACCCAGAATAATGACACATTCACATTGTTCCTAAGAACTTACATCTCTTAACTAATTACTGTGAATCAATTTAAGTTATAGGAGTGCTTTTCAAAAGAAGTTGTCATGATTATTATGCGACAATCTTTAACTGCCATTACTTGTCATTCATGCACTGCTATCAATACAATCGGTGTTTCTAATCCTTTGTATAGCAAACTCTCAGGAAGCCATTTCATTAGGAGAAATAATATTGCTAGCTATGTCTTGAGAGTATACTATAAGGGATTTGAATTAAATAATATCCAATTTGGTAAGATATTGTGTCGACTATTTCTTTAAGATTAAAGGTACTTGGAGGAAAAAGACTTTTCTGCATAGTTCTGACTAAATTTAGTTCTGTTTGGCTGGGCCTGAAATAGACAATGTGATTGAAAACTAGAACCCTGAACCCCTATATTATAACTCCAAAGCTAGGAAATGGATCAGGGTTGAGCCAGAACTGTCACTGTAAAAGCCAGATGGGAATTTGCCCAAATGTCAGGACATGATTTAACTCAGCCCAGTATAGATTGGGATCAGACAAAAATCTGGGTCAAAATCCAGATTTTCTCCAAGGCTTTTAGTCAGGCTTTCCTATTTATATTATAGTCACTTGGATGAGTGTAAGGGTGAAATCCATATCAAGCATAACACTAGCAATACGGGCTGTCAGATTATTCATGTCTATGGAATTTGGGAATTCCAGCAGTCATCTTGCCGTGACACCACTAGAAAACCAATGTACCTGATTAATTTCACATAATTATCATGGATTTCATGTTTCAAAGCAATTGCACTCAGGACTGGGACGAAAGTGAGTGTGCCAGACAAAGAGACAATTCCTTATAAATGCAGCTAGAAAACTGAGCCAGGGCTGCAAAAGCAGTCTGAAAATCAGGAGCTGATTCATCTATTTTTTTTCTTGGTACTGACTCTATGCTGTAGTGAAGTGCCCGTAAGACTGCAGTTAAGACCTTAACTGTGTAAGTTAAGACTTCAACTGTGTAAGGATTTATTTTTGTATTCCAATTTTTTTGAGAATATTGAAGCCCTTTATACAGCCTGTGCAGGCAGTGACAAACATTTGTGAACCGTTTTGCTGACAACATCATGAGAAATTTGAGGCCCCAAGTACTCAGCTAATCAGATACTGCTTCCAGTGTTCCCTGTAATTAAATACAGTAGAATGATACAGTCCTGAAATAGTGTTTTTATTTTTAAATCAGTTTTCTTTATCTCTTATCACATTTTAAATTTGCTTTTTCATACTTTTTTATTTGTGCAATTGTATGTGCAAAATGCTTGAACACAAAAACATCTGCTTCAAGCAAACAGAGAGATAGGCACTGAATTTAAGCATTATATTTAAACTGCCTGTGGAAAAGATGTTTGCAGATGTTGGTCAACAGCTGGCTGAATATGAGCCAGCAGTGTGCTCAGGTGGCCAAGAAGGCCAATATCATCCTGACCTGTATCAGAAATAATGTGGCCAGCAAAAAGAAGAAAGTGACTGACCCCCTGTATTCAGCCCCTGGTGAGGCCACACCTCAAGTACTGTGTTCACTTCTGGCCCCTCACTACAAAGAAGACATTGAGGTGCTGAAGAAGAACCATGAAGCTGTTGAAGGGTCTAGAGAACAAAGTCTTATGAGGAGCAGCACAGGAAACTGGGGTGGTTTAGTCTAGAGAAGATAAGGCTTTAGATTGGGAGGTTTAGATTGTATATTAGGAAAAATTTCTTCGCTGGAAGGGTCATCGTACATTAGAACAAGCTTCCCAGGGGAGCTGTTGAGTCCCCATCACTGAGCGTATTTAAAAGCTGTGTAGACGTGGCACTTAGAGACATAGTTTAGTGGTGGATTTGGCAGTTTTGGGTTAATGGTTGGACTCGATGTTAAACACCTTTTCCAACCTAAATGATTTTATGATTCCATATGCATAAATATGTCTGATCAGTCATTTGTATGAATAGTTGCTTCATTTATTTACAAACTGGCAGTAATTCTATGTGCAGATTAAGCATATACTTTGCATATAAAAGACAATGAATAATATAGATGGGCTGCAACTGAATGGAGGTTTACTCAGTTATTTATTGCTTTGGTCTATGATCTGCTTGGTATGTAGATTATTTTAACAAACCAAGATATGGAAATGGCTGTGTATAGGTAAGCAATATTGTCAGTGAAACTGTAGGTAGTCCCTGAGTGAGGAACCATTGTAATTTCATTTTTTTTCAGGATATATTGATCCCTTAGAGTTGTACCAGCCAGAAAGAGCACTCTCCACTCTCCATCAAATTAGGAAGTGTAAAAGTTTTCTACTTTATAATTCACCGGAGAGCTGTGAAATCTAGAAAGTGTCACCTAGTTCATAATTATTTGTTATCGTGCAATATATTATCTATTGTTTATTCTTTTAGTAAAATATTTTTTTTCTCATTCTGATTAGGAAGTGGCACTGGAGGATTAACAGTATAATCAGATCAAAGTGGTAAATGCAGTCTCTGTTAGACCGTCCTCTGATTTTGCTCCAGTTGCAGGATCTCTTTAATAGAGCTGGGTACTTCCCAGGAAAATTGAAGTGTTTTCCTGCATGTTTAAGGATCCATTATCTCCGTGAGTCAAGTAGGTCTTCTGAAATGGAATTCCAGTATGAAAAGGAAAACCTAATGTGAAAAAGATTTTTCACATTTATCTGAAGAAAATTTCATCAAGTGGATATTTTTTGGATACTGCAAAGTCTGGATAAATTAGAAATACTTCAGAATCATGCTAGGTGTATAGTGGCCATAGTAAAGATCCTTTGTTTCCCATCTATAAGAGATGCATAGAAAATTCTTATGCTGAGAGACAAATCTTATACACTAGTACATGCACCTATACATAGAGAATTATAGCTCAGTTCCACTCCAGCCTTCTATGCAGTCAGTTTCTGTAGCCTGATTATTTTTCTTTCTTTCGTTTTTTCTTGAGGAGGGTGGGGGGTGGGGAAAGGCATACTCCCTGAGTATCTCCAAATGTCTGTAGGTTGTCTAGTTTTCTATCACCCAGAAATACAAATGCTAGCTGCAAGCTGTAATCTGACTGCATAGTGCTAAATGATCTTTAAAACAGAATAGACTCACAGACCTTAAATAATTCCTTTTTTTCTTTGTCAGCATCCACACAATGCACTTAGTACAAGTAATGACATCAGATATGTACAGCAGGTTTTGAGTACAGTCACGTGCTATAGCCATGTCATGATTGTGTTCATTTATATTGTTTTAACAAAGGCCATTGCCTCTCTATTCATTTTATACCTGACTGCATATCCTCACTTAGTCAAAGGGAGCTTGAGGCCTGAATTATTTATAAAGTATGCATTCATGTTTTTGGTCAGTTACCTAAGATTTCGCCAGCTTCCTATAGTAGCATGCAATGTATAGCAGTTCAGGAGTTTGTGGTGAATTTATTATACTTGAATATATTCCCAGGCATATTTAGTAGAATGGTCTGAATATTAATGCATCTCCTGAGTCAGTACAATTCCTCACTGTTCTGTTGTTACTGCTTTCTTTGAAATTCAGTCAACAGCCTGCAATACCAAAACAACAAAAATATGTGCACTTATCTTCAGGCCATTAAAATCGTACAGCTGTGTTTACCTTCCTTTTTGTGCAAGGAATGAGTAAAAAGCTTTCAATCAAATGCATTTAAAAAAGAGGAAGGACGGGAGCTGCCTAGCAGGAATTAGATGCTGCAGCTTTTCTGGCACTTGCTGCAGAACAGAAACACCCTGTACAGTGTTAGCTGCCCTTTCCATTCCTACCGAGGAAAGGGTTTCCAGCACCCCCTGCTTAATGTGTAAGGGGCCCATGGGTGCAATTCTGGAATCTAACTATTCCAGGTAATTTGCTGTATGGATGTTTGGGTTATGGCAAAGTGGTCCAGAGGCTTGAATTCCTTTCAACCCCGACTCATCATCACAACTGCAATGATATTCATGTTTTAATCTTAAACTTTTGTCCATATATATTAATAATTCTTCTCTCCTACCTTCCATACTGCGTGCAAAGGAAAATGGTATATGTTTCTTGTTTTGGTTTCAGTTTGGTTGGTAAAAGAATTCAGGGAGATTCTAATGTATGAATAGGAAGAGAGAGAGAGAGCTCTCTAGACTGATCAGCTCTTTAGAGTTAATAACTATATAATCGTCCAAAAGTATATGCTTCCCATACTTGTATTTTTTAAGAGCTATGACTGTCATTCTTGCAGAAACCTTACCTGGTACTTTCAGTACGTGAACTATTTTGATGTAGACATGGGTGTTTTTATTACCTCGACTTTACATGAAG
This sequence comes from Neopsephotus bourkii, assembly GCF_033783945.1. Lineage (NCBI taxonomy): Eukaryota > Metazoa > Chordata > Aves > Psittaciformes > Psittacidae > Neopsephotus > Neopsephotus bourkii. Next base: position 11,327,224 of record NW_026902293.1, on the reverse strand, counting down.
GAAAGCAAACTGACTCAAACACGTGAAAACTGAAACAAACAAATGACATCCCTTCCCCCCACCTTTCTTACTGGAGTCACCCACTATAGGAAAATTTTATTTATATAAAATTATTCAATCTTTCTCGCTTCCCCCAGAAAACAACAGAAAGGCCCAAATTCTCATAGAACAATTTTTGGAAGGTAAAAAAGGTCACCCATTTCTCTTTTCATTTTCAAATCCCAAGAGGAGATTTTCAAGGATACTAAGGGCTGTTAAGCACCCAATTCCCACTGAGAATCAGAGAGAATTGGACGACTGGCTGCCCTTTGTGTCTTTGATTTATTTCCCTCTTTGGTCTTTACTAACAACAATTTTTTCTCATTTGGAACACACTGATTGAAAACATCCAAGGTCAAATTCATTTTGAGGAATTCTACTGAAGTCAACAAAGACACACACCAAGATGGAGTAGAGTCCATAGCTTTATTTTTAGTCTCTCATTAGTACCAAATCTTTGTTTTTTATCTCGATTGGAGCCACTTGGAGAAAGAGAGGGAAAAGCAACTTAATAAGTGATTAAAATCAAAGTGGGATGAAAAATAAATTAAAATATTTTTAATGAAATTCATTTTTAAAAATCTGATCATGAAAAATATATTTTGATATTTACAGGTTTATGTTTTTTTCTCAAATGTTTTCTCTGGAAACTTTACAGGAAAATATATGGGCTTCTTTCTTAATTAGAGTTCCCTTTTTCTGCATAACTTCTGGTTGGTTCTTAACAGTGGAATTCATCTCACATCACATTAGAGGTCTACAGTCTGGCTGTCTGCATTTGAACTACTTTTCCTAGGCTCCATTTACAGTCTAAAGGAAGACAAAGGCACTGCAGGACATAATTAATCTGACCTATCCTAAGTATGATGTGAGGAATAACACCCTATGTGTACTTGTTTTTCTCCACTAGCAAGAAGAGCAATCCAGCTGGCTAGATCAGATTTACACTGTAGGAGTCTACATTTGATCAGATGAATCCTACCCTGCTGTCAGACATTTCTTCTTCCTTCCAAGGCTAACCATGGTCAGCGTGGTGTGATTGCAATTTGTTTGTATGATAAACTGCATTTGTGAATCTTCCTATGCTTCAATCTTTTTGATATTTGTGCATTAAAAAAGACAAATCCAGAACTCCTGAATATGGTCAATCTGATGACATAAAATTTGATACATTTGTCTGTATAACATATTATATTGTCCTCTGTCACAGTAATATATGAGCACTTTAGCCATCCCTATTCATTTATATACTTCATTAAAAATCATTGCTCTTTATTCAAGTGTAGTAGTATTGTTCAGATATAATACAGAGTTATCTAGGTCAAACCAAAATACATTTTCATTCCCATCAAGAATATGCAGACAGCTAAGTGGAAGGATTATGGTTCAGGAACTTGTAGCATCTGTCATGATGATGAGTACAGGTTCCAGTGACTGGAGACTGGTGGTTTACAACAGACTCCTGAGATGTCCCTGAACATTTCCTTCAGAAACGTTGTTACTGAGGATTATCCCAGACACAGCTACAGGTTGGGCAGAGAAGAGATCCAGACCAGCTCTGCAGAGAAGGACTTGGGGGTGTTGGTCAATGAGAAAATGAACATGAGCCGGCTTCAGTGTGTGCTCGTAGCCCAGAAAGCCAACCGTATCCTGGGCTGCATCAAAAGCAGCATGACCAGCAGGTCAACGGAGGTCATCCTGCCCCTTTACTCTGCTCTCATGAGACCTCACTTGGAGTATTGTGTACAGTTCTGGTGTCCTCAACATAAAAAGGACATGGAACTGTTGGAACAAGTCCAGAGAAGGGCCACAAGGATGATCAGGGGACTGGAGCACCTCCCACATGAAGATAGGCTCAGAAAGTTGGGGCTGTTCAGCCTGCAGAAGAGAAGGCTGCGTGGAGACCTCATAGCAGCCTTCCAGTATCTGAAGGGCACCTATAGGCATGGTTGGGAGGGACTCTTCATTAGGGACTGTAGTGACAGGACAAGGGGTAATGGTTAAAACTTAAACAGGGGAAGTTTAGATTGGATATAAGGAAGAAGTTCTTTACTGTGAGGGTGGTGAGGCACTGGAATGGGTTGCCCAGGGTAGTTGTGAATGTCCCATCCCTGGCGGTGCTCAAGGCCAGGTTGGACAGAGCCTTGGGTGAGATGGTTTAGTGTGAGGTGTCCCTGCCCATGGCAGGGGGGTTGGAACTTGATGATCTTAAGGTCCTTTCCAACCCTAACTATTCTATGATTCTGTGATTTGTTACTTCCTTTCAAATTTTCAGTTTTACTTCAGTTTCAAAGTTTCACAATGCATTAGTAAGGGTACTGCTCAGCATTAGTAGCTACATCAGAAAAATATCTATATTTTCTGACAGCGTATCAGGATTAAATCACACTGCAGCCAGTGCCATCATTTCAGTTTAATTCTCTATGATCTCTTGTTGCTGTGCTAATTTCTAGTTATATTGTTCTCATTCTTAATCCTCGTTTCACTATTAAAAAAAGAAAAAGGTTTTGTTCAGTAAGAGCAATTCTCTTTAGACCATAATAGTAAGAGCAGTAAGGTTAGGGAAATCTGTTTGTCTGGAGATCTGACAGAACCAAATACAGTTTAGAAAGCTTAATTTTAGTGGCTTGGGCCTCACTTAAATAACTGAACAACCAGCATTTAAAACACTATATGTGTTCACTGACCATAGTCTCTAATTATGCCTGCAAATGAGAACTACCCATGTGGTTCATTTAGGTTTTTTGAGAATATCATTGCGTGGCAAAGAAAATGGTAAATGTACATGACCTCTCTGCTGTTTACTTAATGTGTCTTTTAGCTGTTTAGTTACTGTTGAGCTGGAATCGTAAAGTCTGGGTCTACAAAACTGCAAGGATAATTAAAGAAGACTTTTTTTTTGTTTCGTTTTGTTTTGTTGTTGTGGAGCAAAACCATATATCTTGAACAGTTTACTTTTAGATAGTGTCTTAATCATCTTTTAAGATATGATTCCTAAGTAGAATGGTGGGAACGAATGCTTCACAAAACTGTGGTCCTAGAAGGTACTTTGCCGGGTTGCCTCATCAGTAACTCAAGCATAATCAATTTTACTTATGCACGTCCTGATGATTCCTTGTTTATACAAGGAAGGCCTCCAATTAGGAAGGTTCCACAACTTTCCCAGCCAATATCTTGCAATGCTTCTCTTTCTTTTACTATTACAAAGGCTTTTTTGATTATTATCTAACCCAAATTTTCTTTTCTGCCCTTTAAACACAATCCACCATAAGCTTAGAAAACAGATTATTCTCATCTTTGATTTTTTTGGGGACTGTGCCATCATACTGTCACTTTGATCTTCTCTTCAGTGTAAATGACTAAATGTATTCAATCTTTCCTCTAGATACCTCATGATTCTTCTCATTCTCTTCCAGTTTCCACTTGATCCACACCTTCCCTGAAGCACAGAGAAAGCAGCTAAGACTTACTAGCTCTGAATGCACTTAAAGGATTGATTCTTTGAGTTTCTGCAGGTTGCAATTCCATTTATACATCCCAGTATGGTGCTTATTTTTTTTTTTGTAGCAGGAAGATGTTGTTGACTCATGCTGAATGTGTTACCCACTGTAAAGCCATCAATGCTTTTTTTTTTTTGAAGCATAGGCAAACAGCCAGCATACAGAATGACTGTATGGAAACATAACAGTTTTTTGGAGTCTACCTGATGTACAAGACAGCTATTTTGTATGTTATCTCAGTGTCAGGCCTTTTCGTATTCTTGTATCTAAAACGTACATTTGGGGGTTTGTTTTTTTTTTTTCCATGGAACTTCTGATTAGATGCTGTTCTAGCATCATGGACAGTTGATTCTTTCTGATACTATTGTTACTGTCACAGTGTTTTTCAGACTGTACCTTGGGTTTCTCAAGATGAATTTTAATTCTTACCCTGTACTCCGAAGGAAGTCCTGGCTGTCCTTCTTATCTTATCTGAAAATGTAATTATCTGCACTTTTGATAAGTATACTCTATTCTTTCATCCAGGTCAATGGATACCAGAACTTTAGCAGACCACCATAGATACTCACACAATATGTTCTTCTATTTTAACAATGAACCATTGATAACCAGATTGAGTACAGTTACAGGATTGAGTACAAAGCAGGTCATTGAAAATGAGACCAATGAAGTAAAAACAATTGCAGATTAATATTTTGGCAGCTTCCGTTGCAAGTTACTTTCTTAAGTTCAGTTCTAATGTTGTTTTTTTTTTAATAAAAGACTAAACAAAAGAACCAAACTGCGTGCTCTGTGAAAAGGGCAGTATTGAGAAAGGAATCACTGTTATATTTCTTCTGTTTAAGGCAAATTGCTAGCACCAAACAAGCTAATTTGCATATTGATCAGCAGAACTTGCCACTTAGAGGAAGAGCATATTCCTTGCTAGAGATATAAAGCAAAAGATTCACAGAAGCTCTGAACTAAAAAAAAAGAATGGGGTGTAATGGAGAGTCTGATGAGATTGATAGACCTGCTATCTTCATGGAAGCAGTGTCACTAAGTGTATCTCTGGGATACACCGCTGCCCAAGGATAAGGCACAGTGTTTATGATCTTCTTAGGCTTCCGTTGTGAGCTTCTGTTTTGTAACACTAATTGTTTCAGTTAGTTTGTGATTTAGATGAGGATTTTGTATTTATACACAGACTCAGAAATATGCACACACACACAGAGTTCTTCCCAGGACCTAAATTCTACTTTTTATTGTGTGTATAAAACTCATTCAGATCTTTGCTGGGTTGCACAATTTTAAAATTGAAGCTGAAGTTTACTTTCAGTCTATAAATAAATATGTTAGTCTAGAAATAAATAAAATATAAAATAAAACCCATGAAAAACTGTCAGACAAAGCTGAGCAAAGAACCCTGTCTCTTCCACTGCTTATAGAAACCAGAGTGCAGATGTTCAGCCCTGACTGCTTATTTGCAGTGTTACTGTTCAGGTCATGGGTGACCATCTGTTTCCTTTCACTTTATGACACAGCACTTGCCCTCCATGAATCTTTCTGAGTTTCCTTCTGGTATGAAGGCAAAAGAAGAATGAAAGAAACACTTATTTGGACAAGAGGCAGAGAAGCTTGAATGAATAATATTATTGTAGTAAAACAATGTGATTCTTCTCTTCAGTTTCCAAGCATCCCTAGCAGTACTGTTAACTACTCTTCAAACAGGGAGGAGAGATACACAACCCTATAGTTGACTTTAGCTCTTATAGGGTTCTATTTCTTACCATTTACTAGATTGGCCACCTTTGGAAACTGGTAAAAAGAATACTGTAAGTACCTAAATTAGCTGCCATAATATGACTACCCCTCTAAATATCCGGACTAATGCTTAGAGGGAGCAAATATTTGTCTAAACTTTGTAACAGTAAAACATTAGCTCTTTCAGAAGACTGAACTGGCATTCAGTGTAGTTTCATGAATCAGGGATCTTTTCTGTAACACAGATGGGCATATTTTAGATTAATTCTAACCCTATATTATGAATAGCTCCCTTCACGAGTGGCCCTGGGTTTATTTCTGCAGGGAAATAGTATCTTTTCTTTTTTGAACAAGATATTTCTAAGCATAAGAGGAGAGAACAATGAGACAATGTTGAAAAGAAAAAACAAAATGCAAAGTTAACCACAAATTTCCATAATGAGGAAACAAACCACAATGTACTCTGAAATGCTGCCAGCCAGTTCCTCATTGGTATTCAATATAAGATAGAAGCCAAAATAAGAGAAGTTAAGGGACTTTCAAATGATCTACGTGTCCAATTGATTACCCCTAAGACCCAGTTTCTTTGGTCAAATATATGTAGGCAATACTGTTGCATGCAATCCTGTTCACTTGAATGAAATGACAATAAAATTATGTCCAATGTATACAGTATACAAGGAAGCTACCTCTTATGCCAGTATTCTGACTTCCAAGAATCTGATTAAAACCCAAACACAGTAACTGATTGGAAAATGGGGTTTATTTTTGTATCTTGACTAATCATATTGCAAAATGTTAAGTTTATATCACAGCCACTGTGCTTAAAAGCTTGGTATTTTTAATGTTTTGAGTCAGATTTATCTCATTATAACTTTTTATTCTGGCTGTGTGTACAGGAGAAGAATTTAACCTGTTCTTTCCTGCAAATTCTTGCTCTAACTAAAAATGCCTCAGATTTGAAATACCCAGTTTAAATAGGTGGCTGAGAACTTTAAGAGATCTTCTAGCTTAACTGCAGGCAGTTTTGGGTCATTATTTTACTACAACCACTGTCAACTGAGTGAATGCACTCAAATTTGATACCATTTCATTCCAAACCAATTCTTACCATTTTTAAGTTTACTCCAGAACCTACAGACCTAAACAAAATTTGTCTTTGAGTTGATTTTGCCAATATATACAAATGGTATATCTAGGTAAATATCAAAATGAACTGTATATAATAGTGTCCTCTGTCACCATTTATTGGGACCTGATATACATAGGCAGGATTTCTAATGTATACTCTTGCAAGAGAGAAGTCCAGCAGGAGCTTCTGTATTTCTTTCTATACATGACACTAGTTTTAAATAAAGAAACAATGGGGAAGAATCAACAGTTATTTTGCTTTCTTAAAGACATATATTTGTTTAATGGAAAAATGTTTTATCTCAATCCCTGGATGCCCAGGAAATATACTATTTAGTCAAGATATGAATTTCATGAGGTAAGCAGTCAAAAACCCCAAAATGTTGATAATTATTTACCCAGAACAGGAATGGTGATTGATCAATATTTTTATTGGAAAAATTAATCTGAAAGTAGCTGCTAGTTGGTGGAGGCTTCCACAATTTTCAGTAGTTGTCTCGATCCAGTTGAACTTTCTCAAAATATCTATATATAGTCCTGAATGCCTCTGATTCCTTTCTATATTTGCATTCATTTACTTAGCAACTTTTTTCTTAGTTGCAAAAGACTATGGGAAACATCTGCTTGTTAAATAGTGTCTCCAATAGAGAGATGGTCTTGAGCTTCATTTGTAGTGTTTCTCTGTCATTTTTTGCAATCACTGAGGCAGAAAATCAATATTAGTATTATACAACTAACTGAACCACCTTTGAACTTTAATTCTAAACACAGGAAAGAGCAGAAAAACTTACGTATTTTTGCAATCTATGTGTACAAACTTAAAGCCAGGAAGGAGGGTCTTAGCACCTTGCAATCTAGGGTACTGTATCTTCTAAAGTCAATGGATTTCCTACAGATTTATGTTACTATAAATAAATGAGTTGAGTTACTACTTAAAACACTGAAACAGAAAGTCGATGCATACATGTAAAAGAACATTTGCATTTGACTGGACTTTTTATAAAAAAGCAACAGGACACCTATTACTTCCCATGGGAATTTATGCATCAGTCTAATAGTCCTAATGCTCAGGGTGCTTTTTCTCTTAATTGTTCTTTTTCTTGATTTCATTCTATCAATTCTCATTGAACAGCTACTATATAAAATTATTCTAATATCCCTTTGATATTAGCATAATTGATATTAATACTGCTGTTTTTAGCTCTCTAGCCTGCTGCAAGGAAGCATCATGCTTTATTCCTCTTTTACAGTAGAAGAGACCAGTACTCAAAAGTTAAAAATGCACAACTTTTTGTTACCCACAGTGTTGGTAGGATAAAGAACTTAAAGATATGATCAGATATATTTTTCTGGATGTTCAGTCAGACCAATATGGTCAGTTTAAACACATGACCAAGAAACATTTTAGCTACAATTGGGAGTTTAAGAAAATCTTATGTTATGGGGTGGATGAGATAGCACAGATATAACCATTGTTAGGCAGAAACATATGTTAGACCCTAGAGATAAGCAGCTAGTTAAAATCATTGAGATCATATCTGACTGCATGGGAGCAAGGGGAAGTTGATGCTTCTGACTGCATTTGCATGATAGACTAATAATTCAGCTGTTTGCCAAAGGACCTCTTTGATCTAGCTCCTCACTGTAAGAGGATTTTCACATCCAGCTTTTGTGTTCTAGGAGGGCATCTGTACTGAAAGTCCCTGGAGTGATCTGACCATGACTTAGCTTCTCTTCCTATTGTCACAGATATATATTACAGCCAGAAAGGGAAAGCTGATCAGATCAGATAGTAGAAGCCTTGTTCCGTAAATAGTTGTTTGGGCGTTTAGCCAGGAAGGGTCATATAAGTTCTAGTTCTGCACAGTTTCTTTTTTTCTCAGTTTCATTGAAGGCCAAATACTTAAACTATCCTGGGAGCAAACCAGTGTCTAAATGCAGGAAGTGATTTGAGGCATTCAGAACTTGGAACTGTAAATGGTGACCGTGAAACAGGTGTTTAAATCAGGACAAGACATTTTAGGCACACTGAAGAAGTCTGATAGAGTGGGATCATGCATATTCATGTTCCACATACTGTCTGCTTTGAATTCCTGTCTAGGGACTTAATTTTTCCTCCAGACAATGCAGGACAAAGTTGGATGTCTTATTCAACTTTGTGAATTCCATTTTTTTGAACATGCTGAGTGCATAACTTTTAAGCATTGTAGCACCAAGCATTATTATGTTGAAAGCTTTTTGTTGAATGATGCTCTAAAATGATGCTTCTAGAATGATATAAAAGAATTTTCATTATTTGGCTGAATGCATGGCTCCAGTTCTCTAATTTCCTACTCATTATTTGCAGGTAAGGATTCTGTGATACAGGCAGAGATAGCAGTTTCCCAGGTTGTAGTCTCCACTGTCCAGTTTACTCATACACATCTTGTGTCCTGACTTCCATTTTTGCCCCATTTCCTTGTTAAATCATTTTTAATTTGTTCTAGTATCTAATTCTCTGTTCTGCCTTGCCCTGATTCTTCCTTGCTTTTAAGGTACTGTTTCCTGTTATAAGCCTGTAGACCAGTCTAGCTCAGTCAGTCCCAGAGTCCTTCACTCTAATTGTGACCCAATATTTCTGCCCTAAGCATGTAGCATCAGGTAACAGTTCAGTCTTTCACCTTTCAGAACCTGTGCTTATGTACTACAGCCACTTTTCCTTCTCTTTTGCATGTCTTTGTGTGACTCTTTTACACTGAGAGCACATGGCTTCTTTCTCTAAGTTGCCAAGAGATGGGGGGGGGAGGGGAACTTCTGATTCTGGGCTCAGGAGAGTCCTGAGTTCAGCAGTAGCAGTCATTTTTTTCCCCCTTCTCGGTAGCTGGTGCAGTGCTGTGGTTTTGACTTTTGGTCTGGGAACAGTGCAGATAACACCGATGTTTTTAGTTACTGCTCAAATATTTAGTCTGACCAAGGACTTTTGGAGTCTCATGCTCTGCCAGGGAGGAGGGGAAGCAGGGAGGAAGCAGAGACAGGACACCTGACCCAAACTAACCAAAGAGGTATTCCATACCACACCACATCATGCCCAGTATATAAACTGGTGGTAGTTACCCAGAAGGGCTAGTTCACTGCTGGGTCTGGCTAGGTAGTGGTACTGGTATCGGTCGGTGGGTGGTGTTGTATTCTCTTCCCTTGTTATTTTCCTTATCATTATTATTATTGGTGGTAGCAGTAGTGGTTTGTTTTATACCTTAGTTACTGGACTGTTCTTATCTCAACCCGGGGGAATTACATTCTTTCAATTTTCCTCCCCATCCTTTCAGAAGTTGGGGGAGGAAAGGGGTAGGGAGTGAACGAGGAGTGCGTGGCTGGTTTTATGACTGGGTTTAAACCATGACAGTTCTTTTTGGTGCCCAACGTGGGGCACAGAGGGTTGAGATAACACCAAATCTGACCAGAGTGTGTCTAATCGTATTTGTGAAAAGCATTCATTGTTTTGGACTAATAGTCACTCGTCACAATGCTGATTTATTGGCTCTCAAAGTTGTTGCTCTTGATCTCACAATTTCAGCATGTCATACCTTACTTAAGCTGATGTTTGCTGTGCTAGTGTTTGTCAAGTTTGGGGCTTGGGCTAAGGTTCCTGTCTCACTGTACTTTATGGCAATGACTTGTAATACGGGTGGGCTCTGGCAGCAGGGCGGGACAGACGTGGCTGTGGATTGGTACCTGGCCATCCTGCTGCTCTTCACCATCCTGGCCCTTGTTCTCACCTCTGTCTTTGTGAGGCTGCGGGGAGCTGAAGGGGAGAGGCCCTGGGAGCCAGCTGTGGCCGAAGCGGCCTGGGAGAGCGGCCCCAGGGACCAAGCGGCAGCAAGAGCGGGGCCGGAGGCTGGGAAAGAGGCTGTTGCCAAGCATCGGGAGGAGGCGGCGGAGGACCCAAGCCCTGTGGTGGCCGAGAACATCCCCTGGCAGCTGCCAGTCGAGCCCCACGAGCCCGAGCCCCAGGAGGATGCGGAGAGCAATATACCACCTTTGGGAGCCTCAGCTGGGTCCAGCCTCGGCCACCTGGGACAAGTAGAGGATACAGGAGACCACACAGCATTTCCCAGCAAGGCAGAGAAGGAAGATCTGGACTCAGAAAAAGAGAAGCTGGTGGTGGGAGAGCTGGCAAGCACAGCAGCTACACCAGCCCCAGTGACAAGTACAGCAGCATCGTTTGAGAATTCTGATGGTTTTAAATGGCCTTTGGGTACCCTTGAGACCTGCCTGCTGATTGTGAGGGGGATCACGATGTTAGCACACATACAGAATGTGTTTTGCCCACAACCGTTTTGTCTAATCTCAGAAGTTAAGCAGAGTCGGGTTTGGGTCTTGTCTGGGGTTAGATGATGATATAGGAGGACCAGGAGATTTTCCCCAAGGCTATACAGTCATGAGTGGCAGGGTGTGTGGGACAGTATGGGTGATAGTGTAGTCCACTGGGCCCCTCCAGTGCTTTGGAAGCATTGGAGATGGCAGGCAGCTGTATGGAGTCCCCAGCGACAAGTTGCAGGAACTGCTGAAGGGGAGAGCGAATTTTTTTTTTGCCCTGGTGGGCCCATGACACTTCAGACCATCAGGGCAGAGATGCAACACACAGGTGGACTTATGATTGAGGGGTGGACTTAACAATGGATACTATTGCCCAGGTGATTCATGAGTGTAAACACTGCACACAGCCTCTCCTGCTCTGAAAGACTGTTACAAGACATGGAGCCCGACATCATAGACCAGATGGACTCAGTAGCTTTACAGGGATTGGTCCATGCACTAAGATAAGAGTACACTGAGATAAGAGTGCTGGTATATTGAAAATATAGGATCTGAGCATGTGTATGGTATGGAATAAAGGGTGGATACTGTCCTGGGTTCAGCAGTAGCAGTCATTTTTTTCTCCTTCTCAGTAGCTGGTGCAGTGTTTCTGACTTTCGGCCTGGGAACAGCACTGATAACACGATGTTTTTAGTTGCTGCTTAGTAATGTTTACTCTGACCAAGGGCTTTCTGAGTCTCATGCTCTGCCAGGGAGGAGAGGAAACCGCAAGGAATCAGAGACAGGACACCTGACCCAAACTAGCCAGAGAGGTATTCCATACCACAGCACGTCATGGCCCGGATGTAAACTGGGGGCAGTTACCCGGAAGGGCTAGATCACTGCTGGGTCTGGCTGGGTATCTGTCGGCAGGTGGTGAGCAGTTGTATTCTCCTCCCTTGTTATTTCCCTTACCATTATTATTATTGGTGGCAGCAGTAGTAGTTTGTGTTATATTTTAGTTACTGGGCTGTTCTTATCTCAACCCATGGGAGTTATGTTCTTTAGATTCTCCTCCCCATCCTTCCAGGAGCAGGGGTGGGCGGAAGGTGTGGGGAGTAAGCGAGGAGTGCGTGGCTGGTTTTATGACTAAGCTTAAACCATGACAAGAAGTAACACACATATCAAACAGCAAACAGCATGGCCTGCAACTGGCTACAGGCTGTCTGCATTCATAGTTTTATCCCTGGGGGAAATACAGACGGAGCGTTCAGGGAATTTATTATCAAAATCAAAGAAGCAGTGTGAATCTAATACATGTGAACAGCAATTTTTTTCAGCTGATGCCAAGGTTAGAAGTCAAGTCTCCAATACACCATTCAGTGGCTTAATGATAAAACCATGCTTTGTCTCCTCTTTAATCTTACAGCTTTTGCAACAGGTAGATTATGAATGTCCTGTACCAAGAATGCCCTGCTTTCTCATGGCTGGCTGTTAACTCATGAAAACAGTTCAGCTCCTTTTATTCAAATATGCTGACTCTTTCACTCTTCTGTATGTACATTCACATACTACAGAAGTGCAAGTGTTCCCTCTTTGTCATATGCAATACATGAACAGAATCTGATCATGAGGTCTGATATGTGATCCTCCTTCCTCCTGTCTTCCTTTGTCACACAACAAAGAAACTCATATTTTTTTGAGTGTCATGATGTGTGAGAGAAAGGATGCTACATATGAAGCATCTTGGGTGTTTTTCCATAAAGGTCCATCTTCCTCCTATCCCCATCCAAATGTCTGGACATGGCTGCTGTTCCAACAGCTGATGGTTCTTCTGCAAATGATTCCCTTCACCTTGTAATCAGAAATGGCTGATATCTTCTCTCCCTGCTCCTCTAAAAAATACTTACTTGAATCTGACCTGTGAAATGCAGTCAAAATTACTGGAATTTCTTTGAGTTATAAATGTCTGAATCCAAAGACTTATACCAAGTAGGTAGCTTTAGTAGTGCATAGATACAAACTACAATTTTGCTTTTTGGGCTTTCCTTATAAATGGACTCCTCTAAACTCAACATAGACAGCAAATGGAGTCCATTATTTTCTTGGTAAGGATATGACTACAATAAATAAGCATACAAAATTTGTGATTTTATATTGCCAAATTATAATATGATACCATATGCAATTTACAGATGCTGTTTTGTTCTTCCCCAGACAGCACAGCTCCAAAAGGCAGTGTGCTACTATCCAAGTGACTAGCACTTTACTAGAACTATTAAGTGGGCTACTACAGCAGGCCAAAGCTCCAGCAATTCCAGCTTTAGCACCTCCCTGTCAGGTTCACATTGGCTTTTCTTGTTGTGGTACCAACTTAGATGAAAGTAGCAGCACACAGTGATGCATGGGCAGGCTGAATTGATCTCTCCGTTAAAATCAATGGAATTATTCCTCAGGAGGTACACAGGAAGCAGGATAACAGGCACTAGAGGGCTCTAATGCTCTGTAGACATAACATTTTTTATGAACATTTAGTACAAAATTTAATTACCTTCTTAAGTGAAACACAACTAGCTTAGGTAGTAGGCAGAGGAAGGTAATATTCTCTGGACTTCAGAGGAAAACACCCAATCCCTGCAGGAAACCAGTGATTACTTCATGGTAAGCAGCCCCAGTTTTTACCCTTCTTAAAGCTATTTTAGTTCTTAAACAAATAAAAATTCAATTGTGTTTGACATTCTGGAAAGTGGGAAAAAAAATAAAAATCACTGAAAAAGCTAGAAATAATCTTATACCCAAACTAGTGACTCGCTTTTTTTGCCAATCAACTCCTTAAATGAGATTTTATCATTGAAAACAGTTCACCTAAAAATAATAAAATAATAACAACCTTATTGAAAAGTTTGCCCCCACAAACCCTAACTTACAATTGGCTATTTATTTTTTCCAGTTGTATTATAAATTCTCATGGGAACATAGATCCCTTTTTGATTTCAGGCAGGAAATATCATTCTGTCAATATGCTTGTCTAACATACACTAAGTCATTTTTTTTTCCAAATAGGTGACATTTTAACATTGCATTTCATTTACACAAAGACTACAGTATTAAGAAAAGTTAATGTAATAATTTTTCCTGTATGAGTATGAATCCAGATACCAGTCTGGAATGAATTTTTCCAGCAGTGTTGAAGGCAATAACAGCTTCCTAACTGCCGATGCTTAAGTTTTGGCCTTTTCCACTTGTGATTGTTTAGCTTCTCAAGTAGCTGTGTGTAGCTTTGTTTTTCTACTTGATACTGTAAGTTTAGGGAGGAATCTGCCCAACAAAGCTTGTAAGTAAAACTTAAAGCAGTAAAAAGGTCCAGCAAACCATTTACTTATATATATATGCTTTGCCTTCTTTTTTTGGCAGAGGGCCTGTGTCCTCACTGTATATCTTGTTCATCAGCTTTATTGGTGGCTCCCAGCCTGTGAGAACTGTATTTTCAAGAGAAAAGAAAAATATTTAAAGCATTCTTAAGGAAAAAGCTAGACACAGAGAAGACATACTATGGTTGTCTGTATCAGGATGCAAAATTGTGCCCTACTGTTTATGGCTGATCAAGACCTGAGTGGATGAGACTTTGAGAAAACCGGTCTAGTGGAAGGTGTCCCTGCTCATGGCAGGGGGTTTGGAACTAGAAGGTCTTTCAGGTCACTTCCAACCCAGACTATTTGGTGATTCTATGATACAATTATTTTGGTTATCCTCTTTATCAGACTATCAGAAGTCACTATTTCCCAGGCATTGAAAAGGCATTATTAGAACAATAGGGTGTTATGAAAACATATGGCATTAATGCATATCTATCTGAGAGACAAATGATACAAGAAATACAGCTTATATGCATTGTGGCATAACCTTTTGGTAAGTAAAGATAGCAGTTTCTCTGCTGTGCTTTTGGGAGTTGTCCATAGATGCTGCTTATGCAACACATGTTTACTTGGTCCTATTCCTTTTGTAGTGTCTAAATGACCAAACTGCAGCCTCAGTGACTTCAAGTCATGTTTGCATTATGGAATACATCTAGTGTCAACAGTGTACTTTCTTGGGGAAAAAAGCCACTGTTTTTTAGTCCCACTTTCTAACTTTCCAGCTAGAAATGGAAGCAAACTTTAAGAATCCTAAATTTAAGTATCTTCATGTAAGTGTCTGTATGTGCACTGTGTGTCTAAGCTGACAGTTAATCAGTGGAGATTTAGCCAACATCACCAGCAGAGCCTGAAGGTTCTTTCAGCTGATATTAAATCAGGTATCAGCATCCTGTCAGCTGAAAAGTGCTATACACTTCATTGGCAAGGAGCTCAATTCAGCAGCCCTCAGCCCCAGAGGAGAGACCCAGCATGCTCCCAGCTCAGGGATCTGGACTCCAGCCTGAAAAGAGTAAGCAGTCTGGCCTGCTCCCAAACCACTGCTCTACCATCAGCTTCCTTTTGGAAATCTTTGGGTATTAAATTACTTGTTATTTGAAGAGGGAAGGAAAGAGGATTTTTTGCCATTTTCATAACGTATATTTCAGGGCTACTAACGGTGGTCAGGAAGGATTTTTTCCCACCTTTCTGATGCTCAGTATAGTTCACAGGTTTTATGTTCTCCACTTTTTCCTGAAGCACAAGGTTCTGCAACAGGGACAAAAGGTGCTCAAAGTCTTATTGGCATTTGTAAAACTCTCAGAGGTCTGACTGATACGTGCCATTTAGGGCTAACTGATCTCCAGGTTTTAAGAACGCTTGCAAGGTCAAGTTCACAAAGACCTGTTGGATTTTGCCTCTTTCTTTAACTGCCGGACAGAGTTGTCTGTCCAGTTTCACTTAGCAGCTTTTTCTATTACTGCAGTGACTTAGGATATCAGTGATGACTGTGACCAATAAGGCTACAAAAGAAGCATATTTGGAGTGTCTTAACTGTTGAAATGGGTCCTGCATGGATCATAGCATGTGTTACCTAATCTGATGCAATTAAAATACACTGTATACAGCAGAGAGAGCTCTCAGTGCTTCCTGAAATTCCGTTCACTGTATGTTATTGCAGTTTGATTCAACAAAATATCAAGTAACCAACATTATTGTTTGCTTTTGAAACTCCTGGGCCATAAGTAGTTAATATTTTCTATTGAATTCACTTCCCACCTGAAGTAGGAAAATCTTGGAAAAGTTACCTTTGGATACAAAATTTTAAGTATCTGGATAGTGGTTTGGTTGTAGAAAGTTTGTTATGGTGATAGATGTTTTTATTAAACCCCAGCATCATATACACAATATTCTCATACACAGATGTATGGTGAAGAAGCTGTTAGAGACCTTTTTTGCACAAAAAGGTTTTGTGGCAGAAAACCCCCACATATTGCTGATTTAGACTTCAATTATTTATTTACACTGAAAAGGTAGGTATGGAAACCATAACAAAAGCAAACTGATCTACCTAAAGAAGAAAGCTTTGTTTTTCTCCAGGACTTGTCATTGTAGTCAGACCATGGCCAGTTTATACATCACACTATGTTCAAGAGCCGTTAGCTTAAAAATATTTTATTTGTTAATGAAGCTTCACAACACTATGCTGTACTGCATGACACACCACATGAACATCCTTTTTTTTTTTTTTTTTTAAGAATTGTAACATTATTTAAAAGCATTATAAAAAGATCAACTGCCTCCTTTTGTTCTCTCTTGACTGGTAATTTTGTACTGTCTGCTGAAATGGCAGCATTGGTGGCTGATTATAATGCTGATGTCAAAGAAAGAGATGTCAAAGAGATGCTTCATCCTGTTAAAAATGCTACCTTCATTACATATCTGTTTGGTCATGTATATTGCAAATTCTTTCTGAGCATTAAATAAAACTGCATGGCATTGTTCAGAAACTGTGCTTTTTTCATTTAGAGATTTTTTTCTCCAGTCATTTCTTTTTGTACAGAATGACTGAAATATTTCGATGCCAGTAATAATAATGATAACCATTTGATTCACAAAAACCATTGTTATTCCAATTTCTCAACAGAGAGTGAATTATCTTGAGCTTGAACTGGAAGGAGCTATGTTGGTATAATGCTATTGTTCTCTTACCTCTCTTCTTAGAAAGCAATCATTGAAATGACCTCAGAATTTCAAGGGTCACATGTTTCATTTAACACTTTATCAGCCTTGAACATATTAAAACAATAAAAAGGTTGCAAAAAGTTGCTTCCTTATCTTACCGTTGCACCCAGTAATACTGTCCTGGTTAGTTAAGCTTAAGTAAGATCACCTGTCTTCCAATGGTGAATAACATGAGCAGCATCTGAATAAAATAAAATTGTTGAAATATTCACAGATAATATAAAAATATTTTGGCAGAAAAAAGAATCTTCGATATTTTTTTTGTATTTAATGTCTAATAATTCCTATTTTTTTTTTTTTTTAAGAAAGAATAGTTCTGACTATGGCCACACATTCTCTGGAGGTGCTTTATCCTACATGTTGTAGAAGTGATTGGAAATGGTCAGTCTACAGACCTGAAAGTTTAAAATGTTTAAGGAAGTGTATGCAGGTGCTGGCGTGAGAATAAACAGATGCTCAGAGGGGACAAGATAGATCATTTGCACATGTTGTTGCAGCAGAGCTAAAATCTGTGTCTTGACTTGTTTCGTCTAATGAACTGTGCTGTGTAGCTGGTTTCATCATTAGGTACTTAAAGAAAACTAGCACTTTGCTTAGATATGCTGAATGCCACATCATAGGTAATTAATGGCTGATATTTTCATCATGGAGATGCTTTCAATCATTTCCAGGCACATCAGTGCCAACAAAACAAACAAATAAACCTGAACCCAAACAACTACAAGCCAACCAACACATGTTTCATTAGAAAAGATCGCTAGTGGGAACACACATGTAATTGTTTTACCCTCTTCATATTACAAATTATTTTTATTATTGGAGATGAGGCAAAGTTGTGAGGCAACACAGGGAAAACAGTAACTTCTCCATTCATGGACACCTACAGATCTTGCCGGAAGTGTCAATGTTATTGATACAAACAACTTGTTGGAGCAGAATAAAAAATAAGAAAAAGCTGTAACCATGTAAATAAAGGTTAAAAATATAAGAGATATAAAAAGTGCATCCTGCCCAGTCATTAATATGCAGAGATATCTTAGGTCATAAGTAACCATGGTTTCTGTAGATCTATATTTTTAAAGTTCTATTCATTCATCTCTGAAATGTGTGTGATTTTCACATGTGCAAATTTTTGGACTACCATTTTCAGTAAGAGTGGGTTTTCTATCTAGCTCCATTGAAGCCAATGGTAAAAACCACACTGGCTGTATTGATGCTTGCTTTTCTATCAATCATCAACACTACTTTGACCAAAGTAAATGATGTCATCTTTTGTCATTGAAAAGAAAGAGCATATGTAGTTGTGTCAAATGTGTTCCTATTTATGTTTTGAAATAATGGCTGCTGAAAGCTCTGCTGAGGTCTAAACAGAAATGTTTATCCCCCCGATGCACACACACAATTTCCTATACCTCCTATTTACCACCCAGAGAGAAAGATCACATTTCCACTCCTCCCCTGCTCAGAGAGTATTTCAGAAGGCTTTTGAAAAACTCTTGACCTCACACGTACGTACTATTACTGCAGAAAACTCCTTTAGTTTTCCTTTACCTACTTTGGGGTACTCTCATACAGAAATGTAATTAGGATAAAGAAAGAATGCTGTCTTTAGAGAGCTATTATTTTTCTTCACGTATTCTTGTGAATGATTATTACAAAATGTTTAAGTAAAGTGCTCTCCCTCCATGCTTTGTCAGATCTCTGACCTTCACTGCTACATCTGGAACATCTTGCTTCTCTACAGTAGCCAGGCTGTTTCGGACAATGTACACACTGTCTGAATGCATTGTATTGTGAGTGTAGCCAGTTTCATATGAATGTGTGTGTTTTGGGGGTACTCACCAGTACTAGCTATTCTGGGAAGTCATCTGGAAGAGGTGGTTGATGGAAGGATCTCTGTCATTGCAAATACCTGATGTTGTTGGAAATTCCTCTTATATTCAGGGTTAAAGGCATCCCTAAGCCTGGGTAGACCACTGGTCTTGAGAGGTTTATGCATACCAGTTTCTGAAGTAACAGTACACAAGAGAGTAATGTAGCTAGCAGTGCAATCTAGTTGTGTTCAACTGTCCAGCTCTAGTTGTTTCAGAAACTGCTTAAAATGTTGCACTGAACTGATAGGTTGAGGATTATATTTCACAAGGTAGGTGTCATATTGTGCAGCAGAACACCAGACACCCAAGCTAGTTTCTTCCAGTTTCCGACCTAATCTCCCTTTATGCATATGAATGTTTTATCTAGTCCACCATATAATCTACAGAAATATCCTGGATTCCCCCTTCCTCCTGAGCATATGCCTCCTGGATTATTTTGGTATTTTTTTTTTAGGAGAAATGTATTCAACTTAATGGTTATTTTCCTTTGTATGCTTCAAAATGAGAAATTTTTTATCCAACAAGGTCTGAAGAATAATTCCTTCTAGAGAGGATATGGCCAAGCATTTTCTGTCTTCAAAATGGCTATAACTTCCTATTCTCAGTAGGTCCAAGGCTCCAGGCTGCCCTCAGAGAAGTTGGTGACCCCTGTTTCAACATGGTCACCTCACTTCTTGTCCTCAGTGCTCTCTGTGGAGCAAGCCTGACAGCCCTGATCTAGGTGGAATTTCCACTAAGCTTCTCAAAGTCCATATACCTCCAGGATGCTGAACGACAACACACTCATCTCCCTACACACAGAACTGAGGCATTACAGCATTGGACAACTCTGATTGATTGAATAGACCCTGAGGGCAGGACCCTATTACCAAGCCAATGCTCAGAACTGATTAACCCCTTAGCCAGTGTCAAATACAGTACATTGCTGTAAGAAGACTATAAATCATAGGATAACTGTAGGGTCAGGCCTACTGTGGCCCTCTTATATGTCTTGCCTAAAGCCTACTGTTGATTTTTCTAAAAAATATGTTAGTGCTATTCTGGCAGAAGGAAAACCATACAGGAGCTTCCCATCTAGATTTTTATTAATCACAACATTCTGTAGCTTGTTTGCTTTTTCTCTTGTTTCTCCTGATAACAGAGGGAATGCATTACATATGACACAAGGTGTATTTATATTTCGGGACAGCTGTAGGAAAGGTTTTTAAAGGGTACTAATACTCTTGTACCTTTGGAGAGTTCTTGTCTGCACCCCAGCAGTGATAGCCATTTATCTTGACTTAATTTCAGAATTATCCTGAGAATTCTTAATTCCCACATTTCTTTCTCTGAGTCTGGTCACTTTTGAAAAGAGCAGCTATGTTTTGTAGTGTCTTACAAAAGAATCCAGCAATAGATTTAGGTATTTCAAAGCCAAGTGCAATGTCAGCCATGCCCACACACGCTCTTGTAGAATGGAGCCGAGGGTCCTATGCATGTTTAGCACTTGCGCACTTTGTGTAAGCTGTTGGAAACATTCCTATTCCCTCAGAATGGGAATCAAAAAGTTGACTAATTTAGCAAGGAGCCATCTCTGAAGTTAGCAACAGCTGACAGTAGACAACGAAAAATACCCTCCGAGAAAAAATACATTTTTACCTGTCCTCAAAGTTTAGCAGCCTTGGTCAGATCTTCTACTTGGGATGCATGGACTGTTGTCCTTACCTGAAAACAGGTGTTAAAACTCTGTCTTTCAGAAAAAGAGCAGGATCTGCACATGTGAAAAAAAGTAGCAGAGAGCAGTCCCTGTGACTGTGCTGGTTCTGGTATTGGTGATAGTTCTCTTTTACAGAGTAGCCCAATGGCTAAGGCGTTACCCTATAGCTGGGACCAGGTAGGACTACTGCTCTCACATCCACAGCTGTATTTGCCAAAGTACACCAGTAATATGGATAAAGAATGGACTTAAGCAAGGACTGGGATCTATGCTGTCTCTTTCTCCAAATGTGTGCCATATTTCTGTTTGTTTTCTCTTTCTGGTCCAGTGAATCTTGAGCTATCTTTCTTCCATGTTAGGGCAGCTGTGCAAAAGACAGTGGATAATGCACACTCTCCTGAATGGAGAATGTAGCTCAGCATATAGTACTGCTAAGGGCATCCTCTTGGGAGGTAGAATATGTAATTAGAACATCCTCAGACAGAGGAAAGGGCTGATCCAAGTTACCCACTTCCTGGATGAATGCTTAAAGACAAGTGCTTGCATTATCACCTCCTTATGAAGGAAAATGAAAATGGCCCCTCATCTAACTGCACCTATCTTTATCAAGAGACATAAAGGGCAAATTTTTCAAAAATGGGTTAGGCCCAGGTCCTCAAAGACATTTAGGCATTTGATTTTCTTTGATTGTAGGGGGAATTAGCTTCCAAAGTGCCTTTGAGGATCTGGACCTCAGAGATTTAAGATACTCAATGTCATTTATCAACTGTGGAATCAGTGGGAGTCGGGCATCTAACAAGAACCCCACAGTCTATATATTTCTAAATTATGTATGCGCTTTGAAAATGCTAGTCCTTTATCGTGCAGGAAATCAGAATAGATGACTGATGACGCTTTCTCATCTTAACAACCCTTGTAAAGCTGGCTAAGATCATGTGAACACTATGACGGACACATCACAGTCACACATATGTCATCCTGAGATATTTTATATCTATATACACTTCTGATGGACAATTTCCTTCCAATATGGCATGTCTTATGATAGGCTACTTTTTAATTATTTAAATTATTTCTATGCTTAGAATTTTCAACTATATATATTTTATCTTAAAAAATTCTGTGTATCTTTACATTGATTACCTGTGTTATCTGATTACCTGTGTTTTCTGAAAGTGAAGTATTTCGGTATTGATTTATCTTAGCAGAACCAATTCTGTGAATAATGTCTATGTATTTTATTGAAAGAAGGGCTTTGTGCAGTTTACCTTGAGCTTTAATTTTTTAAGGCTGATGCAGAACTTCCTGGTTTTGGGGTGGATTTTTTGGACCAGCAGTAATAGAAAAACCTTTTGGCCTTTTCACAATGTAACCTTTAAAAATTTAAGAGACTTATGTTAAACATTTGCCTTCTCTCTCACTCATACAGTTTAGGCAGACAGCTACTGTCTGTAATTATGTGCTGAGGATTTCCAGAGAGGTGAGGTTTGTGGGGGTATTTTTGTTTTGTTGTTTTTTGGTTTGGGGTTTTATTGTGTTTTTTTTTTTTTGTTTTTGCTTTGTTTTGGTTGTTTGTTTGCTTCCTTTTAGACCATATTTTAGCGAAAATTGATTTTAGAATTTCATGGTAACTTGGGAATTTTTTTTAGATCCTTAGCTCTGAACATTGTCAGTGTAACACTGATAACCTTCACAACCTGTTCAATGTTAGCCTATCTTTCAATGATAGTTGAGAATTCAGCATCTCAGAAACTCACATAGACTCCACATCTGATACCAAAAGCAAGACTATATCTTTGCTATTCTACTCATATTTTATCCTTCCTATTTTTTCCTTCCACCTCTCTCTCCACCCACCCCCATCCTCACTTTTTTTTTTTTTTTTAAATAGTTTCCTTCCCTTTAGTGGTAAGGTGGTTTTCCACCTTGAGGGCAAGACTAGGTAAGCTCCCTATTGTTAACATATGATTCACCTTCTTGGTCTTGGGTCCCTTTCAGTCATAACAAGCAGTATAAACTGCCTTTATCTTGTTTCTTATCTTCAGCCATTCTGAGATGAATCTTGTTCATGCAATCAGTCTGTTCTTAAGTTTCTATAATGCATCCGCTGCTTTATTAGTAAGTCTACCTTAGAACTACATGTATGGCCTGGCATTTGATTTTAAAATAAAATAGAGGATTAAGTCTTTATGAAATAGAAAATTATGAGTGAGAAGAAAATTATTATATTTAAATTTCATCAGAGGTATAAAGGGAGCACAATAAATAACAGCTGGGAATACAGAAATGAAGAATTTATCTATAAGTATTTATATAAATAATTAGGTATTGTCTATAGTGCTTTATTAGTACAAATAGGACTAATTGATGCCTAGAATGGTGGTTCTTGTAAAGAGACTATTATAACATACGTTAAAATTTGTAACTGAAAGTAAAAAAAGGACACAAAAAATTTGAAGTTACCATAAATATGATGTTAGGGAATTAATATTGCATAATGAAAAACATATTGTTGTGAAATTTATTGGATTTGGGAAAAATTAGAAAAGGCACAGACACTGGTTACAGGTTTCTCAGAATTATGGAGGAAGAAGGAAAAAGTCTTTGATGGCTATAGCTCACAGAAATTATTTGATTTTAAACATATTTAAAGGGCAAGAGGATTGCAACCACTTTGTTGATAAATATAAGCAAATTAAATAAAGAAGAATGAATCTATTAATCGCAAATCTTTATATTTTTATACAAGTAGGAAAAAAAGGTGCAAATAATACCAATTTTGAGTAATAGTCTTATCAACTCCAATTTGTATTAAGCCAACAGATTCTTAAGACGTAGAAGGTAACACAGTTCAGGAATCATTTAATGGAAGAAATTCAGAAATATGTCCATGTGTTTAAATCTTTAATCAACCTTTACTTCCCCCTAATTTCTGCTACCTTAGTAAGAGTATTCTGTGACTAAAACATGAGCACATCAACAGGCCTGTGGCTCTTTTTCCTTTAGTGAAGGAAAAAAGAAAGTATTGTTCAATCGCAACCTGTATGGTATATGGTGGGACTTGATGCCCATTAGGATGCCCTCCCATCTTTCAGAGCAGCTCATTTAAATTATACTTTAACAGAGGATCAACATAATTTATATTTATGAAAGAAAAATGCAAGAAGAAATGGCCATACTTGTCATTTTTCAAAGGAGCTGTCAATTCTATGAAACTTTTTTTTTTTTTCCAGAATGAAAAATTGGAAAAGACAAATGAACCAAAATTTATGAGGAGTACACAGAAAAAAATAAAGTCTTTAGAAGGAAAATGATTTAATAATAATAATAATAAAAATTAACCTATGTTAGATCTTGTATGCCAAAGTAGTTAAGGAAACTAAAGGGTTTAATTTTTTAAATTTTTTAAATTTTTTTTGAAGAAGAAATATCCTGGAAAGAAAAAGTACAATTTAGAAAAAGAGGGAGAATATGACTTCAGTAATAGTTAAAATCTGTTGAAATTCAGTTATGCTTTGAAATATCTTTGTTAAGCAAGAGACATACAAAATAAAGCTTATTTAGCTAATACATAATGACATTTTCAAGTGTACATTGATAAAGACCAGAATAAAAAATGGTTGGAAAAGTGGAACATTTAGAGATTGTTTCAGTCAACTGGTAGGAAGGCAATTAGGAAATTCATTTAGTCTGCCATAGGCAATTATTTTTGTTAGGACATGGAAATCTGGGTGATCACCAAAAAAAACTACAGAGAAAACAAAACAAATTCAAAAAAGGAAAAAAAGAATACTGACCTTGAAAATTGTTTTTTGAAGATTCTCTCCATATCCCAGAACACGACTGGAAAAATAATGAGAGTAAAAGCTCACTTGCAATTAGGTTGTTCCAGGGAGTAGGTTCTCTCTTACTCCACAAGTGAACTCCATTCAAGTCATGTAGGCAAGCAGACACATTTTAAAAAACCAAACCAAACTTTTCTGCATTGCCTCATTACCTCATTTACCAGAAAAGCTGCATCTGGAAACAAAATAATTTCCTCCACTCAAGAGGAAAACTAATTAAAAATATTTTTATTTTATGAATAGTTTATTTTGGTGTGCTATAGAAGCAGTACTTTCCTCACTGGAAACAGTAGAGGTGTAGCCTGATCCTCAGCAATCTTGAAGATCTAGAGCAGCAAGAAAATCTTGAAGATGACATCTTGATAGATGGTAATAAATTTTACTGCATGTAAAATGAATGGCTGAAAGAAAAGCAGTAGGAGTCTGGATTCTAGTTAAAGCTCTGACACAACGCTGCATTAAATGTTCTCCAAATTAACCCACAGCCTGAAATGTGACTGCAGAACCATAAAGCAAGAAAAAACATAAGGTACCATAGACTGAAAAGGGAGGAGTGTAGTGAAGGACAACAGGAACTGGTTTTAACTTCTACTTCATTTAACATCCTTCATATTTTGAAGCTGGGTAATAGTCTTATTCATGCAATTCACTGATGTCACTGAATTTGAAAGTACTCTAATCACTACTGAAGAAAAGAAAAATAATGAAAATGGAGTTATAGGGGTTAAAATTATAGACAGAAAAGAAGTAAATGAAATTCAGTGGGGGAAAAAAACTGCACAACATGTATCTCTCTAGGGTAAATATAATTCAAAACTCAAATTTTTGCAGAGACACTGGAACCTGGAAAGCAATAACACTGCAAAAATTATCACGAATGATAGTGTGGAGAAAAATAGGCATGAACTTGTGATGTAGTGTGACAGCAGTAAGGTTCAATGCAACACAAGGTAGAATCTACAGAAATCTCATCACAAACCAAAAAAGGTAATAACTTTATTGTTTATAGCACTGGTACAGCTTCCTCTCAGATACTGAGGACAACTGGTGACCGATTACAGGGAGTTTGGAAAAAAGCAGCAGTATGTGGACATACATAGAACTCTGCAAATGGTAGCTAGCTAGACACATATATTTTTATATAAAAAAAATGTGTGCGATCAAAATATGCAATATATATTATATAAACATTGTATATAAATTATATTTAACCTTTTTAATATATTATTTATTAAACATCACCTTATTGTGTCACATGGACACTCATGCATTACCTTTCTCTTATGGACATTGTTTACAGGATTGCCATGTGGAACTATGCAGCCTTTCCCATCTGGCACAACAGAAATAGAATTGAGAACTGTTTCAGGAATGTCTTGAACCTCAGGCATTCCTAATTTTTACCATACTGAATAGTCTGTACACCATTCAGAGGAGAGAAGGGGAGAACCCACTGCCAAGTAACATTTGGTGCAGGAGGATATGATGCATAGGTGAGAAAGTGTGTTCTTCATAAACAAACCAGCAGCTATTCTATGAAATTTTGAAAAACATTAATAAGTGCTGAATAGATAATTTATTTTAAGATTCAAAATACTGAGAGTAATTTAAAAACTGTATAAAATAGGAAGGAACTAATTTAAAAATAATTTGAAACACATGTATATGAGTGTGATAAATAATTGGTTTGTGTGAAATATGGAAAATATGTGTAATTGTAAGGAAATAACACTCATAACTCACGAGATTTCAACTGGCCAAAACAGTATTATAAAGCCAGCAAAACCACTCACAAGGGGAAAGTGCAAAATTCCAGTAACGGTTAAATGAACTATTTTATTCATTTATGATTAAAAAAACCCACCCTCCTCTACTAGATATGACAAACTACATCCAGGTAGGAGAATAATTCAGTGTACTATTGAAAAAGAAAATTATCCACCCTGTAGGTTAATTTTTCTAAGATTTTTCCTCCTCTGAAAGAGATAAAGAAGAAAAGAAATGGTTTAAAAGGAAAATGAAATATTCCTCATTGTACACATTAAGTGATTTGTAAACAAGTGCCCCAAAGCAACAGAAGCTATAGATTGGTTCATACTGCTACCCATTAGAATATTTTATAAGCCTCTCAGTAGTGAATGACCCAGAATTCGCAAATATGGTATTATTGCTGACATACCAAAATAATGCTTCATATTTCATTCTGTATGTCTCTGATTTATGCAAATGACTGTCAATGTAGCTTTTCTATTTCTTTAAAAAAGCAAACACACATGGGGTAGTCTTTAGACTATGATTCAGGAATTATTCATTCCATAACTACCATTATGAATGTCTATCATCTCTATTAGTAGGCAAAGCTTTTTTCCGAATGCAAGCTACAATTCTTAGCTCCCTATCCTTACCATGCAGAGCTGCCCATGCCCGTCAGAAAAGAGAAGAAGAAAATCTACTAGGAGCTGATTTTATTTATCTGAATATATATGTGTGTGTATATCTTTTTTATTCACTATTTAAGTCCTGGTTTAAGAAACTGAGTGTTCTGGAGGCAGGGTTTACCTTCAGTGTTGGCAGCTCCGTTTTAATTTTCCACATTGCAGTGGAAGACTGAAAAAACTATGACAGTAAGCATCTTTCACATCCCTAATTTTATCCCAATTACTGTCTCAGCCAAAATTATATCAGTTCAACATCTGCTTTTTTCCAAATTCATCTCATCAAAACGGAGATGCAAGCAGTGTTACCCAGTACTGTTGGCATTTCCAGAAGTACTGCTTTATAGAAAAATGTTATGGCACAAAAAATAATTAAAACCTCAATAAGTAAAAGAGTGTCTGAGAAAATAGCTGTTCTTCTAGATGAATAATCAGGTCAATTTTCTCAAGAAAATCCATTTGTGTTTTACTTCATGCCAAATTCATGTTACTGTAATTCCGCTAAAGACAAGTATTATGGATAAATTTGGGCAAATACATGCAAATCCCCCCTTTTGATACCATCAAGAATATTTTGGAGTACTTTTTTTCCTTTTTAATCTGGGAAGAAGGACAAATCTGTATTGTGGACTGAAGTGTAGTAATTTGCAGTGTTATTTATATTACAGAGTATCTGCACTACAGCAATCTTTTCCTTTAGACAGAAAATTCACATTCAAGTATAGTAGTTTTGGTCTGGAATAAGAATTCATACATTTTAAAAATAACTGGAAAAAAGAATGGCTTCCTCTAATTAAGTAGCTTGATCAATGTATGCATTAAAGACACTTTTCCTAATGTAATATGAATTCAGATGGGTGAGAGAAAAGCAGGCTGAAACAGCTTTTAAAAATAGCCCAGAATCCTCAGTAATTTTCCCCTACTTACCTCCTCTTCATAATCTAAAATTCTTCTTCAGCTTTCTACTACTAAAAGAAAACCATAGAAGAGATGGTTTAATAATAATAAAAATATCTAGCTTCAGTTGCATGTAAAATGATAGAGAAAAATTGTCTTAAGCAATATTCATATTTCTGGTGTCTTGTGCAGCCAACCCTTTCACTCAGGTTGTATTCAGTGATTAATTCCATCAATGGAGATGTGAAGAAAGGATTATTACTCAGTCTCAGGGAAGACTGAAATTAGTAAAACAGAGCAGCTACTAACCTGCAGGTCCCTGGATCTTCTGGAGTAAGATATGATGATTGGCAACCTGACCTACACTTGGTTCACTTGGCAGGTAGAAATATAGCATCGGCTCTATAGCTAATGCAATAAATTAAACCACTTTCAAACATTATTTCAATAAATTAAGCCCATAGATCTGTAGCAGTTTGCATAAACTATGTAAATAAGTGCTGTGACTTACATGTTGTTGCTTGGGCATAAATTCAGTCTACTTTCTAAAGGCAGAAGTTTAGCATGGATATTTAAGATGACTTGTGCAATCATATTAATCTTTCTACTTCATATTTCTCATTTTTATGAGAACTTTATTACTAAATAATATATCTCCATGTTCCCTTTTGTAGCTATGCTGTCCATTTTACTTGCCTAAACTACTTGCTGTCATTAGTTATAGCAGTTTTATGCTTCATATACTACACAGCCTCTGATGGCTGTCTTCCTAATAAATTCTTCATCAGCTTCAACATGACCATCTGTATTGCAGCTTCATTAATATCCTTTTATTCCAATTTCCAGGTGGGCAATATCTTGCTTAGTTAAAGCTTTTTGTAAATTATTAATTATTGCAACCAAGAATCCTCATCCCTGGGCTCTCACTGGTATCATGAAATAGTGATTTCATGGATATTACAGAAGTGTCGCTCATTGCTGCCTTTATGTGTTAGGTTAATGAGGATCATTCTGCTTGAACACAATGGATCAAAATCTGGCCTTTGGTGCACACAGATATTTCCCATTGATTTCACTGAGCTCATTGCATCTGGAGCTTCAGGCTTAGCAACCTATTAAGGTAGCATGGTGAGAGCAAAGCACAGATAGAAAAGTTTACCCTGGTAAAGCAGGTGAAGCATGAGCTGAAGAAATCTGAGACTTGAAAGAATCTGCACCAGTACAATCAAGGATTGAAAAAACCTCAGTCCATTGGGCAGGAGATCCTGGGTTATCTTGATTTCGTGACTACATAAAAGGTTAAATACAGCTCTTCAGCAGACAGACCCTCTGGTTTTTGATCCCTTAGGGAGACTTTCTGTTGACTATACTATTGAGTTGATTCAAATATAAACACCAAAAACCACATCTTTCACAGAAAACAGCAAATGCTTATCATCACATCTTGTAGCTTAAAGCTTTCAAGCATTTCTGTTACCTTATTCTGTAGCTATTTAGGTGAATGCTTTACTGACTGTGTCAAGATAGCACAACTTCTTTCCATCTGTCACTTTGGAGTCAGTTTGGCGGGCTTTGCCAACCAATGAAATGCATTTGGGCAGACTGTGAAGTTAAGATGAATGTGACTTAGTCAGTACACACCAAACGGAATGCTTTTCATAGTTCTTCACCATGCAGTTAGGAAGAACCATGGAATTACAAATGAGGTAGACACAATTTATCCTACATCCTTATATTGCATCACCACTTCTACGTCTTTTAATTTGTATGTGTGTGCCCTTATGTACCTGCATACACTTTCACTTTACTTGTATAAATGCACTAAACGTATCAAGCTGTATTTTACAGGTGTTTAGTATTGTAAAAAATTATAAATTAAAAAATGAAGATTTAAAGCTGTCTGTAATTCCATTCTTTTTTTCTTGTGCATGTACTTCATTTAAACAAATATTTGTATGTAATGATTTTTCTTTCTGGGTGTCCTTCTAATTATTCAGACTGTGAACCCAGTGCATTTCTTCATATACTTTATTCAAACCTCACTCCCTTGAAAGAGTTTTTCTTCATATACTTTTTTCATATTGTTGTGACTGTGGTAGTATTGGAAAGATTAACAAAAATTAATTTATCTTTGCAACATGCAGTCCAGGACATCAACTCTGGGCAGTGTAAGAGTACACACTTTTTTCTCTAGAAAGTGTGAAAGTCTGAGGATGCTTTGCGTGTTGAAATCTGTAGAAATTTTGGCTGATGAACGGGAGAAATGAATGTAGGTAAATAGAGATTTTTTTCAGAGGCTTGGCTGTGCTTGTCCAGGTGTTTCAACAGAAATCATATCATTGTCAAAATGGTTAATTGGGATGCTGACTTTTACATCTCTGCTTCAGAATCTTTGAAAGAAAGAAAAGGTCACCAGGTAATTTTTTATATTGGTGAAAAAAGTTGTTCCTTTACCATATGCAGGGAAATAGTTGAGCTGTGTGGCTGAATTTTTTGTTTCATCTGATCCTTCATTTTCATACCCATATAGGAAATCATTAAAGTTTGATAAAGTTAAAAGAACTATATTGAGTTTGTAATGTAAAGTGACAAGAAGTCTTTTCAGAAAATAGGTGGTGTAATGAACCCTACATATATCATGTCTACATTCCTACCTGTAAAGATTTGGAGGCTTTGCAACACAACTCTGTTGCAAACCTGTTTTTTAAAAAGTGAGTGGTTTTGGCTGGGATAGATTTAATTTTCTTCACAGTAGTTAGTCAATAATTTGGATTTGTGTTAGTATGGATAGCACACTAATGTTTTAGTTATTGCTGAGAGAAATGCTTACACGGAGTCAAGGCCTTTTCTGCTCCTCACACCACCACACCAGCAAACAGGCTGGGGGGTGCACAAGGAGCTGGGAGGGGACACAGCTGGGACAGCTGACCCCAACTGAATCATGAGATATTCCACACCATATGACATCATGCTCAGCATGTAAAACTGGGGGAAGAAGGAGGAAGGGAGGGATGTTGGCATGATGGTGTTGATGGCTGAACACCTGCCTGCCAATTGAAGTGGTGAGCAAATTCCTTGTTTTTGCTTGCACACATAGCTTTTGTTTTACCTGTTAATCTGTCTTTATGTCGATCCACAAGTTTTCTCATTTTTATTCATCTGATTCTTTCTCCCATCCCAACATGGGTTGAATGAGCAAGAGGCTGTGTAGGGTTTAGTTGCCAGTTGCAGTTAGACCACAACATACGGCTTGAACTGTCCCTAGTTTGCATTTGAACTTTCTTTCTTCCTTCCAGTTATCTTCTGTTTTTCCTCTTTCTTTCTGCAGTCACTTATTTTGTCTCTCCAACCCAAGAACCATTCAGGTACCAATTATATTAAAATTTCAGCACTTGAGCAGAAGTACAAAACAGCCAGTCTTTCTTGATGTGATATCTCAAAGATCCCAAAGTGATGCTGGGTGATACATGAGACCAAAGAGCAAAGTAGTGGTTATCCGCAAGCAGCAAACCATCTTCTGGAACAAAGAAATGTAGCTTGTTGAGCCAGTAAGAAACCCTTCTTTTGCTTTAGAAATGAAAAGGAAGGGAAAACTTGGTTTGATTTGAAGAGAAGACACTCCTGATGTGATAAGAGGAGGATATTTTTGAGTTCTATTTGAACAAATCCTGCTGTAAACCAGAAGGACCTTATCCTTGGAGCAGGTCACTAAAACATCATGGTAGAACAGAAGGAGCTTTTGAGCCAGGCACGCTCCTGCCAGGGACTTTACCAGTTCTGCTGTCAAAATGTCATATTATTCCTGAAGTAACAAGCATAGTTTTATTTGACTGTTAATTAAAGACCACTTCAACTAGGTTTCTGGATCTTGCCAACCCAGAAAGTAGCATAATCTTATAGGTTTCCCTGTACTGAATGTATTCATTTCCTTTGCATAATTTATGTAATGAAGTAACCTATTTCTGTATACACCCAAACCCAAACTTGCCTTTCTTAAGTGTTCTTTGTTGTTTTGGGTTTTTTCCCCCTCTACTTTTTTTTTTTTTCCTACAATGCTAATCCATGGTTTAGACAGACTGTGGGGCCCACCTACTGTGGAAACCTTCTCCCCAATATAATTGTTAACAGAGGCTCCAGCAGTTTGAGAGAAATGAAAACAAAACCTTATTATCCAATAAAGGATCGTTAAAAATTCAGCAGCTAACAGTTTTTGGCTGACAAAATTGTTGAACACACCAAGAAGCAGAAAGCAAAATTGGCTATTTTCTGATCACAGGCCTAATTAAAAATGAACAGCTTAACTGTACCATTATGTGCCAATGACTGTGACCTGCATGGTATTTTCGTTTCTGAATCTCTTTATATAAAAAATTTCCTGTGAGATTTTGTTACTCTCTAAATACCTCTGTACAGTATTGACTGTAACTGAGGGCCAGATTTTGTTGAAAGAAAATATCTGGCTTTAATGGTGTGGAAGTTGAATGTACATATATATTTTTTATTGGGTTAGGTTCTAAGGCTCGATATCCCACAGCACCAGTCTTGTGGGTTTGGGGATTTTTTTTACAAATTCATTTTTACAGCTTACAGCAGCCAGTTAAAAATAAGACAATAAAGGTTACATGAGAATTGCAGGACTGCAGGACTTCCTGCAGTCTACGTCAGGAACTGAAATGCTGCCCCAGCTGACTCAGTTGCCTCTCTGAGACCATACTTAGTGTAAAACAGGGCAGAATTAGGTTTTATGGGCCAGATTCCTTCTTATGTTAATTCCTCTGAAATCAACAGATTTTTTTTTTTTTTTAAGAATAAAATTGAACCAGCCTGCTTAGTGCTTCTGTTCCAGAAGTCTACAGTTACTGGAGTTTCAGGATCAGTTGCCCCATTCCATTCCCTGTCTGAGCCTGAGACAAAGGTTTTACTGACTAAAACTTCATTATATCACAGAGATATTATAAATAATTTAGCAGAGTTTATCATAATTGAAGGTTTCTTCTCACAAGCGGATTAAGCTGACCTGAGGGCAGAATTAATTCCCACCTCTGGAGACAATCAACTGCCAGATCAAGTTCAAGGTCTTTGGGAAGTTCTTGTTCTAGAAGTTCATCCTGCTGGAACTTCCCCTATTCTGACCATGCATCCCAAATTCAACTCATGTTGAGTTATGTCAAGAAGGAGGACTTGTACACATCGGGAACTCAGGGTGTTAGAAAACCTGACTTTTTCATGTAGCTTGGTCTGGTTTGCTGTTTCGGGGGAAAAAAACCCAACAAAACAAACCCTAAAAAAATCTTAAATAGTCTCTCGGTTACACTGAAATTATTGTTAATGGCTTATTTCACAATAGATGCTCCATAATTACTGAATTTACAAAATTAGAGCTACCATAGCGAACATTATAGAAGTTTAGAAAATGAGAAGTGTTTTTTCACCAACTTTCAAACTGAGCATTGTTGAGTTACTTGCCTTGTACATTCAGGTGTAATCTATGATTAACCCCCTGAAGTCTACACACTTGTTATGAATTTCTGTCACAAAAATAAATGGCTGAATTTAATTCTGACCCAATAACACAGCCTCTTTGTGTAACTAGAGAATGCCACCTCTTGCTGTATGGTAGTGCTACCAGATTGTAACAGAAGTGGCAAAAGATATATTTATATGTATACCTGATACAGCACACAGTAAGGCCCAGTTTTGTAGCTGCTCTGACACATAAATAATCCAAACACTAAGGTAGCCCCCACCGTTTTCCATCAGACAACTCATATGAGCAATGGCAACTATGTAAGTAACTTTTTTATGTGTTCAAATTTCATATACTGTTGTAATAGACTCGTTGCATTCAAGACAGTATTTGTTTTTCACAGATGTAGCGGTTGCTGCTTCTCAGGTTGTTTTTCCACAGTGCAGGATTGAAGTTTATTGCAAGATTAGTTTCTGCTACCTAACAGCAAAAAAAAAAAAAAAAAAACAAAAAAAACCCCAACCAAGAAATAGGTCATGTACCATTGTTCATGAATACTCAAGGTGACATGAAACTGCATAAGTTTGTGATCTCCTGTTTTATTAAGAGGCAGTTACTTTGGGTCTTTTGTGACAAATTAAATGACAGTATACTTTGACTTTGGTCAAGCTCTAACAGAGATCTGATGAGAAAGTTATTTGTTTCCTTTAAACAACTAAACAGAAATTTTTCTTTTGACCCTATTCTAAAGAACTATGTTGCTAGAAAATGTGGAGTAAAGAAGGGATAGAAATCTATTGGTTACAGAGCTTGTATCACCAGCTCAGGTGGCTTGGATGTCACCCTTACGGTCTTCTGATGTTACTTCAGAAGATTGTACTGTCAGCAGGAAAATGGGTCTTTTTGAAAAGATTTTCTCCTTTACCAAAGGCGTCTTATGAGATGTTAAGCTCATTAGGAAACCAGAAGAAAATCCAGCCGAACTTTTAAGTCTTCTTTTTTTTTTTACTTTTTTTTTCTTCTTTTTTTTTTTTTTTTAGCTTTTGGTCATTAGGAATGTGAAAAGGGGCTTAGCTTTTTGAGCAGCTCCAGGGAAAGATGGGAAGGGGAAAAATGTTGAGATCTTATGACTACAGTTGTTAATATACAGTGGTGACATTATTCAAGCTGCGATAGTTAAAGGCCTGTCAGCACTTCCATTTGAAACCCAGCCTTTTTAACATTTATTTTTCCAAAAAGAAGTCCAGTGTTAGTTGAATTTTAGCATACAAGAATGCATCCTGGGAGAAAACTCCCTTTGTGACATTTCAAATAGATGGTTTCCATTGTATTTGTTAGAGATAATTCAAAGTGTCCCAGCCTGAGACATATTTTTGCATTTGTGTCCAGCTGTCAGCCATTTATTTGTGTGTATTCACATATAGAGACCTATGAGAGTGTGTTTGTACATATATGTGTAAGTATAAAACTTTCAAGAGGACTGCCTTTATGCTTAAATGTTAATATAGGCCTGGTATTTCCACAGGTTAACAGCACCTTGCATGATGAGTCTTTACACCTGCTCAATCAACAGCATGAAGATCCAGATGTTCTCTTGCCAGGTCAAGCAAACAACCCATGTTTTGCACAGAAGGCCCAGTATTAAGATTAAATTCTGCCTTTTCCAATATAAAATGTACTATGCAGATAAAGCAAGAATATTTTCTCTAAAAAACAATTTGATATGATAAAGGAGCAGGATTCCTTCAAGAAGAAGGGAATGAATTCATCCATCCTTATCAGGTACAAGGAGTGAATTAGATTACTTAGAAGTGCTGTTCTTAATTTTTGCAGAACAATTTAACTTACTGATCTTCCATTGACTAAACATTACACTTCGATATGTAGAAAGCTAGTTTTCCCATTTTACAAAAGCAAATCCTGAGACAGGGTAAACAACACATTGCATCAAAGAAAGAGCTACTAGGTGATTTCTACTGTCCTTGAAAATTTAAACTGTGTTGTTAATGATGTAGATTGGTGACATATCAGAGAGTGTTCCAATTGCATTTTGAGAATGATGCACCTTGTGTGGTTAAGAGGTATGCTCTCATTGCAGAAGATCATTCACTAGCTTGTTAGGCACAAGAGTCTTTGCAATAGAAAATGCAAATAAGTATATCAGACCTGTTACAGAAATAAGGATTTTCTTTTCATTTGGGGTAGCTGATTGTTGTCAGAGAAAAGCACTATTCAGAGCTCTCACAGGGTCTTGGACATGTCATTTGCTTTTCTTGCAGATAAGTAGCTCCTGTTTTTCCTTTTGCTTTGTGTGGCAAGAGGGAAGGAAACTCTCATCCTGTGAAAGAGTAACAGAGTTTAATTTAAGAATTTGTCTTATCACTCATTACTGTCATTGGCAGATTCAAGAGAGTACATTTATCTGAGACCATGTGGCTCCAAACTAGATCCACTGGGAATGGAAGCAAGACTGAGCCCAATGAGTTTCCTCAGGAAATGAGTGGTTAGGAGGTTCTCTAGGGAAGGAAAGATCATATACAGCAGTAAGACATGCAGATTCTTGCCAGAAAACAGTATCTTTGAACTAGAAAGGGGACAGGACCATTATCCACAACCCTAGCAGGTGGTGAGGAATGCAGGAACCACAAACATTACTGTTAAGGGACTTGCAGATGTGGGACTGAAAGGATAGTGGCCCAAGGATGAGGTAACAAAGACTGTTTCCACCCATCATGATGGAACTATGGAGACAGTGTCTGTACAAACAAGTCTCTGGGATTTTCTTTTCCTGTGCAAGGCTTGGGTTGTAATGAATATATGAATAACACAAGCACCACAGTCTGGAAAGGTAATGTAGTGTGTGTTATTTCCATCAGAATGGAAATTACGAGAACTGAAAGATAGCTGCTTGCCTCATCATGGGAGGTTAATTTTTGTTTTGTTTGAGTCTGTTTGCTCACTTTGAACCTTTTAAATGTATCATGTTATGCATTTGTCCTTTTAAATTAATGTCTTGTCAAAATGGATCTCTTGTAAAAAATAATCTCATGATTATTTTCCATTGAAATTACACAAAACAATGCTCTTTCAGTTTGGATATCATATACTTTTATCATAGTGTGTAAAGCTGAAAAAGGCCATAAATCATTGAATCTGATCTTACATAAACACTGTAGTTTGCTCACTTTCAGCCATTTACCCAGTCTTTTTAAATTTAGATTTGGCCAGACTTACATTTCAGAAAGCTACTGAAACTTGATCTGAGGAACTGGAGAAGTTACCAACATATTTATTTCCAAATTTGGTCTAACTGTTAACTCCCACAGTCATACACTGGTACCTAATGAAACTCATGTTTTGATCCAGCTTTGCTGAGACCCACTTGCAGAGCTAGGAATTTAAACAAGAGGGGCTTTTTTGTTCATCATTCATGACACTGGTCCCCAGATTTGTTAAAAAAAAAAAAAGTCATGTTTATATGCTAAGGATACAGAATATTTTAGATAGGCCATGAAACAAGAGAAGAAATTAATCTTGTTCAAGATGTTTATCACAAAACATTGCAACACAAGTAATCTGATTATAGAAAGGGCAGTGACTTTGTGTGTATGACCCTATGGGCAATCCTGTCTAATGCAGACTATCTTACTTTCTGTAGTAATACTATATAGCTTTTCTGCTTTTCTTGTCCACCTAACAGGGAATCTAAGTATGGAGGTAAACAAATTGAAGTCAGCCTGTGATGTCAGTGCAGAAGTGAGACTGCAAGAATAAAGCCGAAGTTTATGACTAAAACTAGCATTTGACTGCTGAGAGATTCAAAGACTTTCCTAGCTGCAAGCATTCACTCATATACTTCCTCTATTAGCAAAGATTTTAAATATATGCTAAAATACTGATATTGGGGCTGTATCAATGCTGTCAACAGCAGAGATATAGCATACAACTGTGTTTCAGGCCTTTGGGTGAGATCAAAGGATGGAAGGCCATTCAACTAATACAATTTCACTAAAAAAAGCTCCAACCAAACAACCTAAAAGACAATATTTATGCAACAGATGTTTCTGGTTTATTTACTTATTACTTGTTAAAATTATGTTAATCTGATATAATAGTGGCATGGTATAAAGGTAAATTAATTTTAATTCTGAGGTAAAAGCTACAGGTAAGAAATAGTTTTCTAATGGTGCTTTTCTTTCCTGTACTTTCCTGTGTGCAAAGTGATGACCAGTTTGCAACCTATTGGTCTTGGTGGTGATCTTATTTTCCCCTTACATTCTCTTTCCTCCATTTTCACTGTATAAAAGAAAAAGGAAGGTAGAGAGATACCTTTGACTGTCTGGAGATTTTGTAGTACATCATATGGGCAGAGAACACATGAAAACCCTTGGGCACCAATGTTTTACATATAGCCCTGGCAGCAGTAATTGGGTCCTTTAACAGTTGCTGTTGCGGTGGAGGAAGGAATTGTCTGGCATTCCTATAGTAGCTTGAAAACTTGCTCCTCGATCTGCAAGTGACCCATGGTGTGAGGCAATGGGAAGAGAGCCAAACTTTAAACAGTTTTTATTTGGATTCAGTTGAAGTTGAATGAAGACTCAGGCTGGTGCTTTTTTTTTTTCTTCCTTCCAAATATTTCTCTCAGCCCATGATGAGAAGCAAAGTCTCATACTCCATTGTTCCTTTTTCTTCCCCCCAGCAGCATATTTTAAAGATGGAAATTCAGCTATTTCTATTTCCTTACTTTTGTCAGTTTGGGTCATAGCCTTAATGTTACTTAAACAGTTTCTTTAAAGTAATGGAGCCCTTAATATAGACTTAATAAAGCAGTGTAAGGCGGTATGGATTTCCTTCTGTCTAAGGTTCAGAGGCCTTTATCTGAATAATACATTAGATACTTTTATTCACTGGTAAGGCTTCATAACAGGAAAAACTTTGAAGGGAACGTCTATCTTATCATTAAATTGATAATAGACATGTTCTTCACTTTTTATCCCTTTTGTAGCACATCTTTTACCTCTGGCAGGTTTCTCTAGGAATTAAACAGGGACCATAGGATACTTTCATGAGCATATAACAATGTCGTCTCCTAACTTGTTGCAAGCATAAATAACCATGGTGAGGAAAGCGTTGTCAAAAGGTGCTTTGATACTTGCATGTTGCTTGTATTGTTATTATATACAGTGCTGTAATGCAAAGTAGAATACTGTTTTAATATTTTTTTTTCAGTGTAAGAGTGATACATAAACATAAGTTTATTTTAAGGTTTAATTCAGAATTGCTTTTATGAAATGTTTGTTGCCATTATTATAACAAATTTAGATTCAGTGATACCTATATAACTATTTTTCCTCCCTAAGCTGTTTGCCTTCATTTGAAAATAGAAGTAAATGAGTTCTAATATGCCAAGGTATGATAATGCATATGCATATGCTGTATCTTCGGGTTTTTTTGTATGCATATATGATGCCAGGTTTAGAGGCCTTGCAAAGATAAACCAAACTGCCTATTAATTGTTAACAACTTCTATTAATCATTTTATACTGTTGAAAATCTTGCTTTCCTTGTTTGTACTCATAAATAATTTTCCCTAGTTAATCTATATTCAGCTTTTCTACTTCTTAGTAAACCCTCTAGCAAAGGTGTTTCAAATGAAGAGCTGACAATACAGCAAAAATTCTGGACAAAATTATAAACAGTGATTTTTCTGAACATTTCAGGTGAAATTCTCAGTTAGTATAGACCAAATCCACTTCAACTTTAGTACTTATTTTGTGTTTGCCATAAAATCTGATCTAAAAGGACTAATGAAAGTGAATATCTGGTTATTCTGGTTGTATCTTAGACTCTGATGTACATTAAAGTAAAAAAGAACTGAATAAGAGAAAAGAGGTAAGAACTGGTCCAAATTCATTGTCCAGTTTCTAAAGGAAAGGAAGTCAAGAGAAGATATCTGGATATTGCCACATTCCACTTCTAAGTTCCTGAATGGCTTTCAGCAAGGAAAACAAATTTTGCAAGAGCCTCTTTCTGTGAGATATCTGATTCGTTCTTTTTGCCATTCAAATGACAAAATCTTTAGGGTTCATTATATTAGTATATAGTTTGACAGAAATGTATGGAAATACATTTGATTTACAATAGGACAGGCTATTTTCAAAAACACTGCATGTAATTTATAGATATATATTCTCACTGGAACTGAATCTGAGCTATGATATGAAGTTTTTTTAGTTACATCATATACAATTGCAAATGCAAATCAGAGTGAATAATGTTTTGAAAAAGCTAATGTTGCTAGTTTTGAAAAAATAACAATTCTTATTCAGTTTTTAAAAAGAACATAATTTTCCATAAGTTTTGGCTAAAAATTAGCAAAAATGCTACAATTTATTCCAGGATGAACATTAACTTCAGTTATTTGTGAAGTTAAGTTGAAAAAAACCCAATTAATTCAAGTAAGGTATATCAGCTGCCTTCTCTCCTACTTTAGTTATATCATGTAACGAATGACATTATTAGCTGCATGTGATCAGATTGTGTTGATCCTAGCATGCATAATTTCATTTTTGTTATTGTTTGTATTTATTTTTAGCTTTGAGTAGGGAAATCAATAGTTTTTATCACTTGCAGCTCCACACTGAAATGCATAAGATAGTAGTTGACTTATTAATGAAATAAATATGTCGTATTCCTTCTGGCTAAATGCTAGTAGTTGACTTATTAATGAAATAAATATGTCTTATTGCTTCTGGCTAAATGCTTTGCAAAAATTTGGCCTTTTAGTTCAGTATTCCTGTAGATGACATATACTTCTTGCAAAAAATGTTCAATCAGAGGGATCACGTAGATTCCTTTTTGCAGTTCATCATGTAGCAAGAAGTGAGAATCCATGTCCTAAAATCTAAGAATACGTATTAGTCTATAAGTCTCTATCTTTCCATGTGTAATTAATAATTTCTTTCTACATTTAAAAAATAGCTTTTAACTTTAAATAAAATTATTTTATTGGATGCATAATGCTAATGTAATTTAATAATTTCGTATTTGAGTTTTGATCAGTGCTCTTCTTTGAAGTCAACAGAACTTTTGTAATTAAAAAAGAAGTGTCTCTAGAGCTGATATTGACACTACACTTAACAAGTAAATTTTTCCCAAGGAAATTATTAGTGAAGGAAACCAGAGGTGAAATGGGCTATTATTGATTTCAAGGGTAATGAGATGATTATTTACTTTAGCTTGAGCCAGCTTACTTACTAACATCACTAATTTTACAACAGATTCATGAACATATATTGGGATGGCGAAGTTCACAGTCCTTTATACATTGCGTGAATAGACTTTCCAGGTATGTAGAAAATATTATTGACCTTTAGTGTTTCTGCTGCAAACCTAAAGCAACAAAAATATTGGACTGATTGCAAGAGAGCAGTTTTAAAAGGAGTGGATGAGCTACGGCAGAAAGAAGGCTGGGAATATAGAAAGCTATTCCCTTGTAGATATCCCCACTTTGTGAATCAGAGGAAGATGAATATGAAGATATGAAAATGCGACACAAGAAAACAACATGGCTGTACAGGAGTATATTGCTGAGCTGTTTGCTGCTTTCTGATGAATAAGGCTATTATTGTGAGAGTTCATGACAAAAAGCCCTTCCTTTGTTGACGAGGGGTCTTTTTGTTGAAAATTCATATTCGGATATAAGAAAAAAAGTTGGCCAGCTGATGCTTGGCTTGTCAATAGGGAATAACTTTTGATCATGATGTGAATAAGATCTGGCTGCCACCCAGTCCCTCTGGAAAAGGATATATTTATTCAAACAGAAGACTGAGCTTTCTGGAAGAATCATTTAGACAAAGCTTTTTAAATGTGCCACTGAAAGGGATCCTGCTCTGCCACCTCAGTCTGCAGCACTGGACTCCTAGATACTAGTGAACAGAGCAATGAACTGATGGCATGGCAGTGGGGTTAATTTTGCAACCACACAGGGCCAGGAGCAGTCAATACAGTTGAACAGATAGCCACTAAAATACATACAAAAATAATGTGTAAATGCTGAAATTCAGCATTCTGATTCTTTGTACATTACAATGGTGGAAGTGGAGATAACGTTAAAAAACAGGAGAACCAGGTTCCCTCATTCCCATGTTAAGGAATATATTTGACTTTTCTGGTGTGCTGCTAAGTTTTCTGTCACCTGTGTAATCAGCAAAAGGATGTGCCTGTTTTCAGCATGCTACCCCCACTAGGTCTGGATGGCATTCTGAGAGAGAAAAAGAAAGGAATTTTCTGATCACAGGTATTTTTCCCTACTACATGACAAAAGGTTTGATTCAAGTAATGACAATGTCTCATGGATCTAGTGGGAAACTTTAGGTAGTTTAAATACGGCAGGAGTTAATGCCTGTTTCCCCTATGTTTTTCCGCTTCTCGTGCACCATAAATATTAATTTTCACTCAGCAGTAGAAGTTTCTGCACTGTAAAGTCTCTTGTGACTGAAACTTTGCAAATTCAGTCTCAAACGAAACAACTGAGCACAGTTAACTATTTTACAGTTATATGAAGCATGTGGGCTCATTTAAACTTTGTGCTCACTTAACGGCTGAGGATAGAAACTTAGGTTAACTTTTAATCCTTGAAGGAAAAACAAATACAAATATGAAAACAATGGTTGTTTCATAACTATGAGTTGTCTGCATTTTTGTGCATTGTTGTTAGCTTACAATGCTTTTTTAAAGGGTTTTAACTCTTATGTTGAAAATACTTTTACACCAGAAAAAGAATGCTTTTTACAGTATTTCTAGTTATACATGCTTATATTAGAAACTCCCTTAACTGGAGAGCAGTAGGTTTTTTTTTTTTATGTTACTGGCCCTTAAGTTAAAACTGAGTTAATTACATCCACCTTATTAATAAATCAAATACAGAGATCTCAGGAAAGCCTTGTTATTTAAAGAACAAATCTTTTCTTTCACTTTACTCTTCTGTAGACCAAAGACCTTTACTTTATGTGGCTTTCTGTTTCTCAAGGACATTTTAGATAGGGAAAACACTGCAAAACAACCAGTGATATTTTAGGACAGTTCATTACTCTTTGCTGAAACTTTAGCAGCACTTTTACTTGTCTGGCTTTTTTAGAGAGGGAAAGGAAAGCTTTTTCTTTTTTTTTATTTTTTTTTTATTTATTCCATTCTTCAGAGTTATTTAGTGATTACAAGAAGTTTAGAATTTAGAATTTCTTTGCTATAAGTACCTCATTATTTAATTGTAATATATATAGCTTTTAGGCCATACTCACACATTCTTTTGCTTCCAGGTTTTGCTTTGTGACCTGGGGCAAATCATTTAACCTCTCTGTGCTCCCACTTACTCATCTGCAAAATGGGCAAAATAGAATTAACCTAATAAAGATTCACATTTGTCTTGTGCATTATCATTAATGGGGATGTGAATCATAATGGTGGA
Organism: Neopsephotus bourkii; assembly: GCF_033783945.1. Taxonomy (NCBI): domain Eukaryota; kingdom Metazoa; phylum Chordata; class Aves; order Psittaciformes; family Psittacidae; genus Neopsephotus; species Neopsephotus bourkii. Next base: position 11,284,719 of record NW_026902293.1, on the reverse strand, counting down.
GTGCTTTGATGTCCCCAGATGATGCTGTAATCTTGAACCTATTATTTTGTATTTGGGCAAAATAGCTGAAAATGGATCTGCATAAATTATGCAGGAATAAACTATACATCTAAATAATTGCATGCAGTTGTTAAGCTGCTAGCGGCCCGTGGAGAGATTTGTGAAGCTGTATCTATGTGTAGATCCCCCACAGTTTGGTTCTTGCTGAGTTTGGCTGTTCCATCTAATGGTTTTGTAATAATAAAACCTAACTCAGACCTAAACTTCTTTTGTTCCTCATCATTGATTTTCTTTAACATCATTAAAATCTTTTTAGTTTATCCCATTTGCAAATAGACCCATGGTGGAGTAAGTAGCCAGAGGGAAAGGTCAGTGTGATTTGATGAGGAGACAGCAGCAAGAAGGATCTTGTGAACAACCTGAGAGGCCTTTGGCACCTTGCAGAGGGGCTGGGGAGAACATGATGACCTCTCACTAGCAATCGGCTGTACCATTCCTCTGGCACACACTGCTACAGCTGAAAGCCTTCTCCACCTCCACTTTATTTCCGTGCACATTCAGACATAAAGGAGGGAGGGATGGGAGAGAGGCAGGCTTTCAACTCACCCACTTAAGATTAGAAAGGGGAAGCAGCCAACCATCGTTAAAAGGATCAGGTCTCAAGTATTACTAACCTAAAATCATACTGGGACAATTGAGAGACATCCTTCTTTCCTTCCCCTACCACGACAATAGTTAACATTCTCACTTATTCCTTGGGCAACTACCATTTTCCATTTTGGCAAAGAAATTAATCAGTACTTTGGGGCCACAGGCTCCCAAGCAGGGCTTGCATAGGCCAGGAGGTGCCAGGGGGAGTGTGTCAGCTTGTGGGGCACATGGCCTGGGAACGTGGGGTGGCCAAGGGCTGTTTTCAGCTCCTCCAGGGACATGTGACCACAGGCCAGGGGTGCTGCCGAGCCCACCTTGTGCATGATGGGCAGATCCTGAGCCAGGGTCCCCCCACTCAGGCCACACAGGCACTTGCCACCAGGGTGCTAGGGATTCAGCCAGGACCCCCGGTCTAGCCTGTCTGCTGGGGTTTTAGCTCAATTGAGCAGAGCAGGAGGGGTGTGAGGAGCTGCGGTGCCTGGGGAAGGAGGCCCTGGGTCAAGGCTCTCCTGGCTGTACCCTCCTGGCACTTAAGCACGGGCTGCAGCCTGTCCTGCCTGCAGCTGTTGTTGCCCAGCAGCAATGTCTCCTTGTCATCATTCTGCTGGGAAGGAGACAGGGGTCTGGCTAAAGCATGGGGCAGAATTCAGCATCCCCAAGCAACCCTACACACCCAGGTTTCCTGGGGAAACTGACACATGAATTCCCTCCCCATCCCGGATTCTCAGTATCACACTCCCAGCCTCTGTCACCCCAGCTGGATCCCTACCGTCTTCATCCCTACCTTGCTTCGGAGCACGGTGCAGGGCTTGAGTGGCCGTGGAGTGCTCCTTGTGATGGGCTTGAGCAGCCGTGGAGTGCTGGGTGGGACAGGCTGGAGGACAGTGTTCTCGCCCCAGCACTGCCGCAGAACGCTGGGGTACTGGCAGTCGGCCGCCCGCTCCCTGCAGGATGGAGCGTGGGGATACTCAACACCCAGCACTGAGGTATGCCAGGGTGGAGGACGAGGTGTCTCTGGGCAGCCTGCCCAGGCATCCCTGGAGCCTTCTATCACCACCCAGGGAAGAGTTCTCCTGGGCCAGGGCAGGGTGACCCTGTACCCCCAGGAGGGGATGGGTCCCATGTCCCCTACCTCTTGCTTTCCCATGCTTTGAGGGAATGATGTGTTTTCTCAGTGCTGTGGGGGGTCAGTGGCAGTGTGGATGGGATGGGCACGATGGGCCTGCAGAAGCCAAGAATCACCAGTGGATAACAGAGGAGAAACGATCCACCCTGATTCAGAGCAGTACCCCAAAACCCATGGACTTGTACCCCATGGCATCCCTCTGCCCACTGTCCTCAGTGAGGGGTCCCCGTCAAACCACTGGTGGGCAGGGCGTTGAAGGGGTCTCAGCAGGATCAAATCCCCCAGACAGACTTCTTGAACCCTGTCCCTGTCATGTGGCACTGTCAACACCCATCTCCCTCCATCCCACCCATGCAGCCTCCTGATGCTCCTGTGACAGGTGCTACTTATGAGCCAGGCACCCTCATGCTGAGTTGCTGATTAGAGGACAGGCATCAGAAATCAGCCAACAGCTGCCTGAGCAGGGGAGAAAAGGGCTGGGTGAGCTGGGAAACGTGGTTTTGAGCCTGGTTTATCATCCTCTAGCACCCCAGCAAGGTCCCATCCTGCTGGCTGTTTACAGAAGAATGAGGGGAGGATGAGGGAGAGCATTTGGATGTTGGCTCCAAAACCCACCACCATTAGTGAAAACTACTGCCATGGACACCCAGAGCACCATGGGAGCTGGCAGTGCTGGCAAGGACAAAGTGGGAATGAGATGAGTGCTGTCCCTGGAGCCATCACTGTTTCCATCACACTCACTTCTTAACCCCAGACACATTGCCAGCCACTATCAGCAGTGCCTTCCCCTTGAGCTGCTCCAGGCTTCTCTTCCAGTGCTCATACAGCTGCTGCCGGAAAGGTCCCAGCTCTTTGTGGTCCAGCTACAGACAAACACACCACCTCAACCAGCTGCCCCGTCATGGGGCACTGCAAACCACAGAGAAAAGCCAGGAGCGGGAATCCTCAGAGAGATGCTGACTTGGGCCACCAAGCCCCAAAGGTGCCAGCTTCGCATGGCGGATATGAGCCATCCCTCCCCTTGGAGGCCATCTCTTCACTCAGCTGCTGCTGGACTTGCTGAAGCTTCTGCTCCTGGGCCATCAACTGGCTCAACACCTCCTGGTCCTGCTTCAGAGAAGAAGACGATATGGTACTGCTGCCCCCCCAGGGACAGACCTGGATTACTGGGCTAGTGGCCACAGGCTCTCAGTGCCAGCAGGACATCAGCAAGCGGCTCCCCCACATTACATCGAAGCACAACCAGGTGGGGGGGAGGGCTGGTCCTGGCAGCCCCCTCCCAAGCCCCATCTCCTTACCTGGCTCCTTTGCCTCTCCACCTTCTCCTCCTCCTGCCTCTACAGGAGGGAGTCCACTTGCTCCTGCAGCTTCTCAAAGCACTGCAGGAGATTCCCTGTGTGCTAGTGCCCCTGCATATGTGGCACACTGCCTGCGTCCTCTGCCTGCTCCTGCCCTTCGCTCTTCACCATTGCCCTCAGCTTTTCCACCTGCACAAAGGGGAGGAGGAAGCACCTCTGAGACGGGTTAGATGCAGCCAACAACCCCGGGTGCCACAGAGGCTCCATGGCCCCAGCCAGCCAAGGGATGTGGCCAGGAACCGAGCCCATGGGTGGTGAGAGCTTCCCCAGAATATAGCCAGAGGGTTATTAGTAAAAACATGAAGAATATCCAGATTACCCTGAAGCCTTCTCATCTCTGCAGTTCATCACTTTTTCTTTAGAGAAACTTGATTTCTCTGACTGACCAAGAGAGTAACAAGCTGAGGCTATTAGAAGGAACAAAAAAATACACAATTAACAATTTGGCTTGTGCAATACCCTTTTCATGTAAGTTACCTGCAAACTACTGGCAGTAGGAAATTTCCAGTGGGCAGCTATGGAATAGAATTGTAGGGAATTATGTTGGTAAGTATGAAAGTGAGAGTTATGTATATCCTCTGAATTCAGGACTGCAACAATGAGGATTCCAGACCTGAGAGATCACTATCTGTTCCTAAATTTTCTGGTAGCAGAGTCTCTTCAACTTCAGGTAATCTCTCACCCTTAATTCAATAAACCCTTCCCCTCCTAATTCTCCTCCTTCTCCTTCAATGATCAGCAGTACCTCCTGGACAGAATTCTCCACTTGTAAGAATAGTTGCTCCATACTGATGTTTTCCACTTTTGTATTCTGTAAGGTCTTATAGAGAGCTCTAGGAATAGTAAAAGCACATGACAGAATCAAAATCTGCTGCCCTGCATTTCTAAGTGAGCACCACCTCCAAACTCAGCCGTTGCACTTTCACTTTCCTGTTTCTTAGCATCCTGATGGCAATCAGTGAAAATGCTTCCTGTGATAGCTGAGTGTCGTGAGCTCATGCTATAACCTATAATTTGAAGAAGAAATCCTCGATGTGTAAGTTTGAGTCACTGTTGGTTGTGCTGCCAGAGATATAACCTGCTTCCAAGCATTGCTTCACTGCTGTGAGCCTCATGTTTCTCCTCTCAAAGCTGGGACCTTTGCCACATGCTGAATTCCTCACCGTCCCAGCTACACAGAAGGCAATGCTTTTTCATAAAGATACCAATAAGAATGCTGTGAGACTATATTAGCATTAGGTTATAGTCTGGAGTCATTCTGGGTCTCAAGAACATGAATTTACATCAGATGAGACAATACTTCAGATTATCATCCAAAATAGTGACAATAGTTATGCACTAACATGTCACGAACATAAGCAAGGTTTTATTTGTGTGTTCACTATTAGACAAAGAGTCTGTGTGTATTGCAACACTTTTCTTTTTTTTTAACTTAAAAAGACCCCAAACAACAGTGCTGCTGAAAATGTTAAGATAAAATAACTACTGTTTTACCTTTCTCAAAGTTGGACATATATCACTTTCCATCATGTCCTCTACAAGAACATCTTACACATTTTCCCATGTTAACACCTTGTGTGACTTCCTGACCCAGCAGAAACCTTTTCCACTGAGCATTTGTGAAGTCCTGTGGTAATAAACCCCAAAATTTCTGTTCAGCCACTCTGTAATACAAATCTGTTTCTGAAGTACAGATGTTGAGGCCTCAGATATCTTCAACATAAGTGCACCCATTTACTTAGCATGTACTTCCTTATTCTGTAATAAAAGCACAAGTGCTCCTTCTACACATTTAATTGATGACTCATAGAAGCATAGAAACAGCTAGGTTGGAAAAGATCTTTAAGACCATCAAGTCCAACCATTACCCCAGGAATGCCAAGCCCACCACTAAACCATGTCACTGAGGGTCTCATCTACACAGTTTTTGAACACTTCCACAGATGGTGATTCCACCACTTCCTTGGGTTGCCTATTTCAGTGTCTGACTAACTTTTCAGGTAGATATTTGGAAGAAATTCTTCCTAATATCCAGTCTAAACTGGGTTAATGATGGTTTGGCAGTCCTGGGGTAACGGTGAGACTTGATGATCTTAAAGGTCTTTTCCAACATGGGTGATTCTATGATTTTAAACTTCCCCTGGTGCAGCTGTTTCCCTTTGTACTGTCACTTTTACTTGGAGAACAGACCAATCTCTTGGGCTTAGAAAAAAATCTCTGCATGTTCTATTTGAAGTACAAACTCTTAAGCTGAATCCATAACTCTCAGTAAGGAAAATGCAATTGTTAATTGATATTGCCATATGGCATCTCAATCTTAAATTTATTGATGGGTTTGGGATTGTTTTAAACAACTCTTTGAAATGTTGGGAGAGGGTATGAAAGAGAGGGTGTCAGGTTAAAAACAGTCAATCCACAATGCAAAATAATTCGTGCTAAAAAAAGGGACTGGTTTCCTAATCCCTTTAAATGTATTTGCTAATGTATTTTTAAAAGTACCTGGAATCTCAAGATATCTAAACTTCTATCATTTGTCCAGGAGAGCACACTTTTGATGGTAAATTGTCTAATTGTCAGTTTCAAAACGCATGAATTGCTGATGCTTCTGTTACTTAACATTCAGTGATGGTGGAAAGGCACATTTGGAGAAGGGAGACAATTAAAACTTGTTCTTCTCTTTCCATCCTTTTGCATTTCTCCCCACCCTGTTTCCCATTAAAAACTGCTTTTTTTTCCACCTCAGAAGGGTATCTCTTTCACAAATCTATCTCACTGTCTGTTGAACATAAGGCCTATTTTCATGCATAAGCAATGGATCATAGACTGTCTCTCTGAGAAGCAGTGCATTATTATAACATCATAATGGTCTCACTGCAGTTCTTCCTTGACTCAGTCCTGAGCTGTCCATGTTACATTATGCTCTAGCTATTTGCTGTAATGTACCTTTTAAGGGAAAACCACAAAGATTGTCTTTAGTAGTGAGCTGAAAGAGGATCCTAAGGCAGTACCAACCAGAACCTTTCTGCTTTCTAAGCTGTGGCATCTAGCAACAGAGAAGTAGACAAGTCACTGTCAACACTTCTATGTGCAATAGCTAAAATCCCTCATTGGTTGCAAATTTCACTTGTCCACAATAATCTCAAGTGCTAGTTGGTAGTGAGTTGAACCAGAAACAGAAAGTAAAAACAGGAAAGAGGTAATTCATCTGCTGAAAATTATATCAATTGAGTGATGTAACTTGGAAGAATTTGTTTCTTCCTTTTCTCTCACACATTTAGCTTTTGACTCTGCTGTTCTGTTTGGTTGTATTCTGTTCTGTTCAAGGGATACAAATATCTGCTTTCTGGAATTGTGGGCTTCACAGGGCCATTCCACAGCAATGATTATCATGTCTTTTTTTCAAGTTATTGCAGTCTTTGGGCAATGCTTTTATGTTTGATGTGTTCTATCACAGGCTAAAGCTTAAGCTGTATCCCTGAATACTCTATTTCAAAGAGCCACATTTTCCATCAATGTACTATTGTAAAGAATTCAAAACATGGTGTGACCTATCTCTTCCCAGAACAAATATAAAATACATGTACAACTCCTGAAAAAGAATCCCAAAATGCTGTAACATAAATGGTTTCCATATTCTGATGATGGACTAGTCTTCATCCCCTCCATGTATGTACAAACAGACTGCTCCTCCAAGGCTCTGTTTTGTTTCCACAGTGCAGTGAGAAGCAGGACTTCTTATCTGAGGAACCCTGAAATGATAGTAGGATTTCTACTATCCAAATTACTGGAATGGTCCTCTGGGACATACAGTCCTTTCAGATTCCAAAGAGGAGCAAGGTCTAGACATCCAGTGCTACGGTTGATGATCTTTCCAGAGGCAATAGGGTCAAACAGGATTGCAATACAGTTTACTTAGAAAAGTCTGGTTTTGTTGAGATACAAAGACCTGAAGTGCTAGTTTGTTCCCCTGTTGCGCATAAGAACTGTGTAAGTTATTGAGGTATGTGTTTTGTTTTCAAACAGCTTAAGTCAGCTGTGAAAGGAAGGGTAAATCTTTGCAGCTATTTTCCTTTAGTATATTTGAATGTTTATACAAATGTGCAAACCTCAGGAATTTGGGAGAAGTTCTTTCATAAAGCAAGTTCTATTAAATATACCCCTCTTTTTTCCCTTCATTACTTTTCAGCATTCTTTTCTATCCCAAGGAAGATGCCCTCTGTCTTTTGTGGAAACAGGGCTGCAAAGGACAGCAAAGGAAAAACTGGATATCACTGAAGAAAGTAGGTGAGGTAATTAGGACTGGAATAAAAAATGTGTATTCTGGGTATTACTCTAATACTTTCACCAACTACTCTCTCCTCCCACCTGAACTCAGGCAAGCCAGTGACGTCTATTCTTGCTTAATTAAAAAGCTTCATTATTTCCTATGCCACAAAGTCTGCTTTCTGTTTTTATATGGGCTTGGCATAATCCTTTATTTGTAAATGCCAAGAACAATGCCAAGTAGCCTGCAGGTAATGGTGATCGGTTATAACAGAAAGAAGTCAAATCTGAAGTCAGACAGGTGTTTGTGCACCTCCTGCTTTCACTTGTGCAGATGTCTGCTGAGATGTCTAATGCCTCCATTTTGATGAACAGTAGTTTACCAAATTCTGTATAACTGACCAAAAGGAGAACACTCAATTATCCTGCAGAATCAGAGGTGTGATATATGCATGTGTATATATAGTCTACATTTTGCAGCCTGGAGACACACGGAGTATGGATCATCAAGTGGTTTTCTACCCTTTCAGTACCAGATGGCATTTTCTGCATGGAAAGTTTAAAGTGCATGCTTTTCCAAGCCATACAACCACAAAGTAGTTTATTTCTGCAGCAAGTATTTTTGGAAACAGAACCCTTCCCTTTCACATTCCTTATGCTAATGTTCTTTAAACACCAGTTTAAATGGCTATTGCCACTGGCTCCTTCTCTTAATTAAACTTCCAGCATTTCTAGACAATGTCCTACTCTTCTCTTACTGTGTTCCACACATTCTTGTGTCAGGCATTTGTACCCTTACTGGAACAGTCTGCTTGCTCCAAAATTATCTGGCAGTCCTTCACCAGTCTATTTATTCCATCACATGATTGTTTTAGTGTTGTTTGAAGCACTATTTTGGAGCCAGACATAATTATATTACATAGTTCCTCAGGTTATTAACTGACAGAGAACTGTTCCCTATTAGACAAAATCCTGGGAAGATGAAGCCATTAAAAACAGTACTAATTAGCTGAAGAGTGGAGACTAATACAGGCTGCATCACTTCCTTTTATGCTTAGGGAAGTTCATGTTCCAGACAAATAATTATTGATATGTAGTCTTCCTTAATTGTGGTTGTTAACAGCCAGTATTATGATGACAGGCTGACAATCTCTGTCTAGCCTATTGTATGTATATTTCTGAATCCAAGACCCACTGAATAACAGTTTTGGTTTAACTTGAACTTCATAGAATATATTTTAAATGTCAATGTAATGAGAGTTGGGCAGCTAACCTTGACTTATGAGTTATTCCTTACATGTGTCCAGGTGTCATCTGTTTGTCTTGGAAGACCGGGTGCCCATAATTACATGGAATTATGGCATGATACATTAGAATAAAATCAACAGATGGTTTGAATGGGAATAAAAAAAATACTGCATTAGATACATAGGCAGGAATGTTAGGCATTAACTAAATTTCAGTGTACTAACTGTAGCCTATAGGGTAAGAAAATCATATAGTCTTTACACAAAATAATCTTTTGATTTCCTTTTCCAAAAATATGTCCTATTTTAAAAAATCTACATACATCTATGCAGGTCTGTACATGTTCATGTGTATGCATATGTAATGCATTTATTACAGGAAGTTGGTAGCATTCTGTATAATTTAGTTTGTGAAAACATGTTCATTTTTATTCTCTATCTTCACTCATGATCATCCAAAATATTTTTTTTCTTCAGTTACTCTGGCCAACTTCTCAGCTGTCCTACAATTCAACAAAGCAGAAAGAAAATCACAATAAAAGCAGAAAACTTGGTTTCAGAAAAAAGAATTAACATCTGAAACAGTCAGCAATAAATGTCTTTAGCTGATTTGATAAAATTGCTTTCAATATTAAACAGAGATCTAGCCATTTTAAAACTGGGTTGAACTTCAAAATCTTTTTTCTCCTTTTCTGGCTGTTTTATTTAAAATAAAATGAATCCCAAAAATAGAAACCCTACTCCAAGAAAATTAAATGCAATCAAAGTAATATGTGTGAGAGATTAAAAGATGACAAATATTGAAATCATTAATACTATGTCTCTGATAATAACTAAGTATATTTGGTTTCTCAACATTTCCTTTGCTGTCCCTCTATTTACAGCTCTTCTGTTACCAAACATCCTGTATTTTGGGGTTTGGGGAAGGAAGCTTGTGGTTTCAGAATGGTGTTCTGAGTTAGTTGATTTGGATTTTATTGCTGACTGTGATATCTTGCATAGGTCACTGACAGCCAAATCCCCCTTGCTTTATTTATTTGGGTAGTCAGTTCTATTAAAGCTCGTTGATGAAATTCTGTCCACACTGAAGTCAGTGGCAAGACTCCAATTAACTTGAACTGAATGAGGATTTTTGTGTTAAGATTCTGTTCATATATATATAAATAAGCAGGTAAGTACAGTTCCATCTTGCTCCTCAACATGAAGTTTACCATTCACATTACCAGTATCCAGACACAAGGAAAGTGACAACTTCATCACAGTCTACAAATTTCAAGGAGGGGAAGATTTTGACCTTTTTAGCATCTTGGCGTGTCCCGGGCTCTCAATCATGTGGTCTTGATGATTCATGCACTTCTGGGAGGGTGCAAACTTTCTATTATACAGGCGTTCACAGATACCTGGTATCTGGATTTTAGCTCGTCTACAGGGATGTGAGTTTCTTACCTCTTTAATTAATTCAGCACTTTTTTGAGAAGCTTAACTTTTTTTTCTTTCTTTTATTATTTTTCTTCTGCTGTTCCTCACATAACTACACCATTTGATTGAGTAAACACCTTGAGTGAAAAAAAAAGGCAAATTAGTCCTTTTTACTGTGATTTTGCCTCAAGTTTACAAACCCCATTGAAATCACTGGTATAACTCTGATTTAAGGGGATTTTGGGTTAGCAGAATAACTCAGCAATGAACAGGGAGAGAGAATATGAGAGGACAAGAACAATAATTTATGAAACTCTCCTACAAAACTGTTGGTTGTGATTCGTAGCATGGGATGCACTCAGGGTCCTTTTGCATTTTAGTACTGCAGTTGTGCTCAGTAAAATGGGTAAGCCACAGAGAGCTGTACTAATTTCTTTTTCTTTTTCCTTTGGAGGATGCCACATAGAAATATTTTGGAGTGCCTGTAAATACATATGGTCACACATATGGGGCCATAAGAAACAATTCTTTACTCACTTAGGCCCTGATGGGGTCAAAAATCTCCACCGATTTTGAAGTATTTCAGAGGCATCTTTTGTCCTTCAAATGAGGAAACGGCTGTAGGAGTGAGTTTGTTCACTATGTATATTCACATGTAATGCACTTTTCTATTTTTGCATGCTAAATACAACTTTCTCAGTGACCAATTTTTCTGTTTTATATGCCCATGTAAGTTATTCAAAGTAAACAAAATATTATATGGAAAACTATCTTCTGGAATAGAATTAAAAGTAGCAGCAATCTTCTACAAGAACATCACAGGCCAAAGCACAGAGACCTTGTGATTCAAGGAAATGGAAGGCAACTGAAATCTCACGTGAGGTATGTTCAAATCAGAGAGTAGTTCTGACTATTAACTAAACTGAAAATATGATGTCAAACATAATAATTCAAAAACCCTACAGAACTAATGAATTAAGCAGTATAAGACATGAAAGTCCCTTTTTACAAAAAGGACTGGAGAAGGATGTGGAAGCAAGAGATTACAGAAACACAGGTAGACCAGTGTGCCTCCCATGATAAACAGTTACCTGTGTTAGTATTTGTTTATTAGGAACTCATATTACTGTTTTGCAATGGTCAAATTTTTAAAGGCCCATGTAGAAATTAAAACACAGAAAGACTATCTGACAGTAGCAAAGTTGGTAATGCATAAATACCTGTATACTTATATCTACATCTATGTCAATACAAATGAGAACAAAATTAGATGTACAATTTACTGTGACATATTAATAGTAATAGTAGTAGTAATATTAAATAATAATGCAAAGACTTCAGTCAGATTTCTGGATCAGATACTGTAAGTCATGGTAGCATCATTAAGACCACAGAAAAAACACACCTCCAAAAATTGACCTATTGGCAAAACTTGACCATTAGAAGAAGCTGATGTGTTTTAATGTATATTCATTCTCTTTCTCCTTCCATCCTTTATAATTAACACTTTCTCTGATGGAAAGATCTGGTGGAATACAGAGAATTCTGAGTTTTTACAGTTTGAAAAAAATAAAGGGGAAATGGCTGAATGTAATTTAAACGTTTTCCCAATGACACGGGTCACAAAATCCTCAGAATTTTGTCTGATATATGGTCTCCCTGTCTGAGTCAAATTTCTAGGGTTGGTTATTTCTTTGGAGGAAGCTCATTCATTTGACTTTCCCTCAAGATTTTGTCACATGTGGTTGTATGTTGTCTTTTTTCCCCTTTCGCAGTTTTAAACTTTCAATTGTATAATAGTCCTTTTTCTGACCCAAATCAACTGAGATGAATGAACACAGCTCTGCAGAAAAAAAACAACCCCCAGAATAAAAAAGGACATTTGTCAAAAAAGGTGGTCACTGGATCTAGGCCTTTCACCCTTCCAGTTCTGATGGTGTTGATGGTACTGACAGTGTTTTCAAGCTGTCTGTCAAACTGGTGTTAAGTCTTTTAACATGCCATTTCTCACTCTCTGTCCCCCACTATTTCTCCTAGTTGTCATTCAAATTGTTCCACTAAGAGAACAAATAAATGCATGCCATGAAAAAAAGCAAGATGATATAATGAATGAGTTACAATAAATGCCCCCAGCATAAAACAATTATGTACCTGCTGTTGTCAAAAACATTCAACACTCCCTTTGTTGAAAAGGAAACAGCTATAAATTATTCACTGGGGCACTGAAAATCTTTTCTTTTTTTTTTTTTTTTTCTCCCAATTAATTCTTCCCTGAACATCCCTAGGTATTTAGCTGAGGGTAGAAATTTGCATGCAGAGAATTGAGAATTTTAGCTGTTTCTTGGGACTGTCAGAATGAATGTCCAAATTAAAAATAAAAATAATAATGAAAAAATTTACCATATTTTTCTGTATATAAGCAGAGCTTAGTTATTAAAAACAACATTGTTCAGGATTAGTACAGGTTATACGTGTCCAGAAGTAAATACATCCCAGAGCCTCTCTCACTCCCAATAACACCCCACCCTTTGCTGCCCCGAAGTCTTTTTCTCAGTTCAGAATTTGCTTTATCCTGAAGTATATACCCCAATCTCATGATACTCTTATTTCCTTAATCACATTGTTTTTGTGGTTTCTCAAAGGGTATAGATTTCCTGAAGGTTTTCCAGAAACAGTGCTTATTGAAGGTGTGGATTGTACAGTTGTGAAAACAAGAGGGAGGGTTTTTTATATGCCATCCAAAGTAAGAAGCTTCCTGCCAAACTGCCTTCATGCACTGAGTCCAGAAATAATGCCTAAGACAGTGTTTTGTCCTCAGTCAAGAAGCTGTGGGATGAGGTCCAAGTGGGGTTCTTGTTCCTTTTTATTTTCAAAACCATCAAACATCTCAGCAGGGCACCAGGAATAATTAAAAAAAATAAAATTATAAACCATCTTATTTGGGAACGAAAGTGTGATCATTTTATTGTTAGCAGTATTTAATTTTATTCTAAAGGTGGGGCAAGTAAATGCCTGTTATTCTGGATGGCAGTAATATGTGTCAGCAAAAAGGCCTCTGGATTCCTGCTTCTATTAAAGGTCTAGTCCTAGTGCTTTGTGCCTGTGCCTAGAGAATATTTTGTCCACGCAGAAACAGGGATGCCCAGCTGAATTTGTAGATTTGTAGCTTTCCAGGTGTGAAGAGAATGTGTCCATGCAAATAGACACAAATGCTGTGGTTCACCTGACTACCTCTCCAAACCAAAAGACAGTGTCTTTCTGCCATGTCTACAGTATGGTTGCAACAGTGGATTTTACAGTCCAACTATAGTTAGACTGGACTATTTGTGGTAACAGAAGGCTTAAATGAGGAATGGCCTATGTTACTTCCCAGCAAGGTTCAGACTGTTCAATGTCATGCTCTTCTGGTTCTCAAGCAGCATCTGAAGAAGACGTGAGTGACACTGACTGGTCATGAAAGAGAAAAGCCAAACAGTTTGAGACCCTGTAGTAATTAAGAGGCAATAGTCCAAAATTCCAAGAAAGGGAAGCTGAAAATGGGAATGATTTTGTTTTCTTTTGGTTTTATGAGAAGTGCATCTTTTTTATTTTATTCAAAATACATTGCTTAATTGACATATGGTGGTTACATATATTCTGATTTGTGGGGAATCAGTATCAGTAATGCTTCACTAGAAGGAAATCCTATTCTTTAAACTACTAAAAGACATAAGACATTATTCAGAGATATGTGATAGAAGCCTGGCTCAACAGACACTTCTGTTTTAAGTCCCTTTGTAATCCATTGCCGTTGTGTGTGAAACAGATGAAGAATACCATCAGTTTATGAGGGATATTATACAAAGTGGTTGCTTGTGATGCCAGGAGACTATTCACAATGACCCAGGAGGTCTTTCCTGGTTTTGAGTCCCTATAATTAAAGCAGCTTTAAAATCAGGGAAATTTAAGGAGGGGATTAGCACAGCTGCTGTGCCTCGTTAGGCACTGCTCACTGCCTGCACCAGAAACGTCCTTCACAAGTTCAGTCAGAGTCGCTGTTGGGAACAGAACTTTAGCAGAGGTTTTGGATAAAAAGAAGCAGTTCCTATATCAATACCCCTGTAAGATCCATGAGCACCTCAATCATAAAAGTAAACGGCATTAAGTGAGCAAAGAGCAGTCTGCTGTGTCTGTTCCATTGCAGTTTGCTTAAAGAAATTAATAAAAGGAAGAAGTACTGATCAGTTTTTGTAGGTTGCTTTTTATGATTTCCTAACAATCCTAAATATTTTGAGGATTTTTGCCTGTTAAAAAGAGCACCTTAGCAAGCAATTTTTTGTTTAATGAGATTTATAATCAAAGCGAAAGAAATGAAAATAACATTCACAATCAGCCTCCACCTTCAGTTGAAAATGTCTCTGTCCCCTTGTGAAACTGTCCTAAAAAATCAAAATGTTTATAAATGGGAAAATAAATTGCTGATGTTTCCAATCCCCCCCCAAGCATATTTGACTTTACTTCACAGATAGTGTTTGACTGACCAACTTCATATATTTCAGCAAATAAACAATTACCTGAATATTGTTAGTTTAGTCCTACTCACTGATACTGCTAACCATCACAATACAGAGTAATAATTACAGTCACTAAAAATTTGGAATAAATAATTTGAATGCTATTATACAAATACACATTTTTGCATGAGTACTAAAATAAATGCTTTCCAGAAGGACCAGAGTTATTTGGTAGCTCAAATGGGAAAACGCTTTGTGCTAAAACCAAACAACATTTTAGGACCTCCGTTTTTAAACACTTATTTAGCAACTTACTACAAAATGAACAAACAGGTATACTACTTGCCCACCTAGACTAAAATGTGGCATTAAAAACCTCAGTATGTCTAGAAATTAAATAGTGGGAAATTTTTATTTGCTTAAGATGATATTTATTTCTTTAAATAGTATGTATTGTAAATGAGAAATGAAGTAATCAAATCCACTTTCTAAGGCTCTTCTCAGATTCCTCACTAGTTGTGTTCAGCCTTGATAAGGAAAGAAAATTCAGAACAGGAATTTTCCTCAGATTTTGGGTGGGGCTGAACTGAGGTTTTTGTGTATGCATGGCAGCTCTGTCAGCTGTACACATATTCTGGTGCCCTGTTTAACCACATGTTGTTTCCTTGGCCCTTTGCTCCTTTGTTTCTTCATAAGGATTCCTACATGTGATTTTTGTAACCATTACCTGTAATTAATAGCAGAACATTGCTAGAAAGTCAGACATAATTGATTTCTCTTTTTTTTTTTTTTTTTTTTTTTTGTGTTTGTGCTAAAGATCAAGGGGCTATATCCTTCTTCCGCCATTATGCATGCAGAGCTATAGGAGAATAGACCCTCTGGGACAAGTCTAATATCCGGTACACTGCTGCCTACATCCTTATTATAAAAAGCTTTCTACTATAGCCAAGCTGTGAAAAAGCTCATGCTGTAGTGGCTGCAAAATGAGCAACTTTGATTATGTCGTCCCCATCAGGAGTAAGGTTATAAGTTAGCAAATTGGATTCCTGAACAAGGCCTGTTCATCAAATAAATCTGAATACCAATGGCTTTCAAGGAGATTACAACCAGTTTTGGGGCTGTAAGAAAAGATGATGCATTTGATGGAGAGTTTGCTCTGTTACTTGTAAAATTTGGAGCTAAGTGAATTATTTCCAGAATATTAAATCAAATGAATTTCAGAACGACAAGTATTTAGGAACTCAAACTGGAGAACAGTGTGTGCCAGAAACAGAAGATGTTTTATTTTTATTTTAATGCTTTGAAACAGGCAAAAATTAAATGATTAATTTTGAAAACATCGGAACACAACCTACTTGCTTTCTCTGTCAAAATGAACTTTTTGATTTAGCTTTGAGCTGAAAGTAAATAAAAAGTAATGTGCCTCATTTTAGGGGACTCCAAGGTATAGAAAAATCCTGTTGCAGTCAGTATGTTTATTAGATCTTTTTTCAAAATGTTGATTAAGAAAAAGTTAAGGTATTTTAAATGGTGTTTTAAAGAACACATTATTATGGCACTGACACATTTTAATCTGTTTATAATGTCTAATGTATTTTTTTCAATCTGCCTTTAATTAAGAAAAAAACACTCTTCCTTTTGTACTAACCTGTTTGAAATACCCCATTGCTCCATAATTTTTTACTGTGTCAAAGTGTAAACATTTTGCATTTTTTGATAGGAAACAGATTATGTTGATCAGCATAAGGATGAAGATACAGCCATAGCAGAAGCCATCCTATTCCATACTTAACAAGAAAAAAATGGTATTGCTTGTATCAAAGAAATTGTATGGAACAGCTGCACCCCATACCACATCTGTGATCTGTGGGAAAAATGTTCACAGTATTTTCATGCTGACTCTATACGACCATGGAGAATAGGTATGATGTTAGTGAACTCTCGCTTCACCAGCAGGTATAGCAAAGGAAGATGACTTCAGGTTTTAGGTGAAAGATGACACTTTAGATGGCACTTTAAATACAGAAAGAGTCAATAAAGAGTTAAAGTAGACTAAAGAACTTTTCCAAGTGACAGAAAAGGTTAAACTCTTTCTTTCTAAAGGTGAGAATTTTTATGTAAGCTGAATAAAACCTCCTGTTTTCAGGGCTTTTATTTTATAAAGACAAATGTGAACTCCTGTCTGTACTGAAACACATGTGAGTTTGCCATTGTATGAAGCAAGTGCAATACTGCCATATTGTCACCACCGTACACTATAAAATGAGTTCATTGCTAGGACTTGATTTGTAAAATTAATGTTTACATTCCAAAAGAATGAAGATGCTACAGCATAAAGAATTACAACAACTCTGTGTATAATGCTGAAGACCTTTTGTTTTCTGTATACCTTCCTTTATTCTCAAGCACTGACTTCCAGTACTTCCTGGAAGCCAGTGCTTCCAACATTCTTCAGCATTCCCATCACAGCTCAAATAGGAAGTGCTCATCCTTCATCAGCATTTCGAAAATACTAAATAATGTATCTCTCTATTTGGTGCATGTGTTCCTGTGAATATCAGTCTGAGAGATGAATGACCAAGAAAAGTCTCTTCAGCATGGTCACCTGTTATTACAGGCAGCAGACATTATCATCCTTCAGAAAAGTAAATAATTTTATTTTCAGAGAGAGATATATGTATATAATAACACTATTCCAATGAGAAGGCAGATTGCTCTAGTATTTTGGAAACTTTGCCTTCTAACTTAAATTTATTAATGGTCAGTTTGTGTTCATTGTTTTCCTGAAAATAGCAGCCTTCAGCTTTATTTGATATCTACTGCCATTGCATATTCATAGACAGAAATCACATTGCCCCTCACTCCTGATTCTAGTGGACCAAACTAGTCAAGTTTCTTTAATTATTCCTGTGTAAAACACAGTTGTACTGATCATTGTAATGCATTTTCAGTGTTCCTTTTTCAGTTATAATTAACCTTTTAGGACATCAATGTCCCAAATGGTAATCAGGCTTCTGGTTGGAATGAGTTAGAAAAAGAAACTATGCAATAAGATATACAAAACTTAAGATGGGGAGTTGACTGCCTCATCTTTGGAATTTTGTTAACTAAAATGGTTCAAACACCTATGTCTTTACTAGGATTTTATGATTGTCTTCTCTGGACAGAACTTTAATCCTACACATTTGCAAGATAGATCTCCTGTCTGACATTGAGGAAGGTTTTTTGCAACCACTTTAGCCACCCTCTAAAAGCTCATTAAACTATTAATTTAATACAATTCATAACAAAAAAAAATATTGTCTGATTTCACTTTTGTTTCAGTTCAAAAGAATTTCAGCTTTTATGGCTTTCAGATTAAAAATTGTCACTGAAGCATCTGAGAGGCAATGGAGAGGGCAGTTTTTCATTTTGTCCCACGGACTGTGCTGGAAGGAGCAATAGTGTCAGATCCTAAAGTCTTTTGACTAGCTGTGGAGAGGTAAGTGCAGAAAGAACATCAAGCTAAGCTATTCCTGAGGCAATTTAGCTATTTGTTTGTTGAATGGCTGAAATAATACAGTACATGATGCAGAAGGGCCTTAATTGATATACAGAGGCAATAAATCTCAGTGCCACAATTTAGTCTCACCCTCCATTACAGGCTGATGTGGTTTATTTTCGTGTTATTTACATACTGAACTTTCTGCCTTTGAAAACAAAAAGTTTGAGAATACCTTTGGGAGAGAATTAAAAGGGACTATTCAAAATTTGAATTTTTCTGAAATACTGAATTGCTTATGAACAATTTTATTGGTCCTGCCTGGCACCTCCTCATATTTTTTAATAAATATCTACTTCTTTTTATAGAACTCCTTCCTAATTTTGTAATAGCATCTTAGTGATTTTTTTTTTTAATATTCTTGTCTGATTTGTTTGTTGTGTTTTTTTTTTAATTTTCTTGTCTGATTTGGGAAGGCAGCCCATGATCCCAGGATAGTTCTTCTAATTTTTCTTTCAGCTCACCCTTTCATCGCAGAAACAGAAAAAATACTATCTTTCTATCTCTCGCATGACCTTTCTTTATTCATATATTACGCATAAGGACTATTTTCCATTTTTCTGCAGTGCCTATGCCTGAATATTCAGCAAAAGTTATTCAGAATATATAAAAAATGAATATTTAGATATTAGTAGTGAATAATTCATTATTCAAGTGTTTACTGGAAGAAAAATGATGACCATAACAAAGTATTTTTCCTTTGCTTTGAAAGTAAATACCTGTTTCAGTTTCAACTAAAATAAGCACAAGAGAGAAGAACAGATTACAAGCATGAGAAAGAATTGTTTACAGGTACAGCATCTTTTCAACTCTGCACTCCTACTCACAGTATGTACCTCCTCTAATTTTCACAATTTCAGAATTACATCAAGAGAGGTTCAGAATTAAGATCACACAGTAATGGTGTGGTTTTCTTCAAAACAAATATACCTCATCAAGGAAAGTGATGATAGCAGGGCCGAAACAATATGTGTATTTTCAGATTTCAGTACGTGTCATATGAAAAGAGATAGCAAATGCAGAGTTTTTGTATGAAACTGGATATTTCAGCAGATATGATGTGACAACTGATAAATCTTAGTCATCAGAGGTGATTTGGAAGAAATGATCCAGCTGGCAACACTGGTGTCAAGAAACTGAGAAAACAGGGTCTAACTTGTGATTTCTTTCTCTCATGTGATGGCAGAGGTATGTATGGAGTAACAGTTTTGTCAGATTAAAATGCATCTAGGTTGCAAATATTTTGATTGAGATAAATCTCAAGGCTTTCATACGATCTCTCAAAATCTTCCCAGGCATCATTTGCAGGATGAGAGTAATAAGCAATATATGTATTTGTTAATAACATTTACTGGCAGGGTTACACTCTGGAGGAGTGAAAAACATGCCTTCCAGACTTTCACTGTACAATGTGTAAGTATAGAGCTAGGTGAGAAATACTAGAAAAAAACAAAAACAAAACCAACAAAACACACAAAAAAAAAAAAACCAAACCAAAACAAAAAAAAAAAAAACAAAACAAAACCAACCCAAACCAGTGTTTTTCATTTTACTTACTCAGACATTTCTACTAAAATAATGTGCACTCTGAAAATAAACACACCATTGATTCAAGATCTAATTTATATCCAGGTATATCTACTGGTGTTGAAAAGAGTTTCCTATTCTTACCAGAGAAAAAATTTCTGTGCCAAAGTAAACATGTTTGCATTAGAGCAAACAAAAGACACTGTATTCTATCAGTGATGATTAACAAAAGGTTTATTTTTAACTATTTACAGTAATCTCCAGATCTATTCACATTTTAACTGCCTCTTCATAGAAAAAATACACTATATCGTTTTATTTGTGCCTATGAAGCTGATTGTGATCAGTTATACAGGAAGATATATTCTGCTGTAGTTTTCTGAGATGTAAATAAAGTTTAAAAAGACCAAAATAAAAACTGCAAGTAAACCAAGGATAAGCAATCGGAAGAGATAATGTTGCAACATTGCAGTAACAATGCAGAAAATCTCAATGCAAAACCATATAGAAGAAAAAGATGATTTTGTTTTAAAATGGAACAGAAATAAAAATGTTTGTACTCATCCCAGCTCCTGCTCTCACGCTCATATGCTCCCAAATACCAAGATGTTGGTATCTGGGTCATCTGTCTAGGGAGAACATGGGAGACAAGAGACACCAGCTTTTGGGTTCTCTTCTTGATGACCTTGGATTCTTCTTAGGTTGATAACCATATGCTTTTTTTGGATGGGGCTTTTTGTGTCTTTAGGAACTCACCATGATAACTCACTTCACCCTGTCTCACCTCTGTGAGAATCAGGATTTACTCACTGTCCTTGGTGTCCCCACCTGCATGTCCTGTGAAGCCCAACCTAAATGTGCCTTAGGCTTTTAATGACTGGCTAATGTTAATATATCTGTGTGTGCTCATGATATACCCTTTCCTGTCTTTATCTTCCCGCAGTTTCCACAGCTGTGTTTTCTCAGTTGTCCATTCATACTAGTTTTAACACCACATAATTAAGCTGTAACACTACCAAGTTAACTATGTCTTTTCTTTCTGATGTCTGAACTCCACAAATTCAAGTTCATGTAACTTGAATTGTAATTTAATTACTTTTAGGCCTTTTCTTTTTTCGTTCTTACTACATCAATATTTAGAATCTAAATGTAATAATTTAGTGAACTTTTCTTGCTCAGTAGCTACCATTTTAGGCTATATGAATAACAAAGTGCAAGCCCACAAACTGCAGTGAAGCTGTTCTACAAACCATAACTATATCCAGGGAGACAAGGTTAATTTTGTACAAAGACAACAAGAAACTGGATATTTTGTCAGGAATTTTTTTAATATGTATACTTGAGAGAAAAATCTCTTCTAGTGTACTTTTTTGGTGTTTTGGTCTGTTTCTGTACTAGGGCTTTAATTTATAGCACAACCAGTGTGCTGTAAAGAAGACTTTGAGAAATGAAATCTATTTCAACATGAGAAATGAAATCTATTTCTATTCAAGAAAGTCTGTTCAGAAAAAGTCCCATACTTAGTTCATGTGCATGCTAGCCTACCATAATGTGTAGGAAACAGATGAAAAGGGAAAATACTAAGACTTTAGAGAATCTTCCATCTCTTTTTTACATTTTTGGCAAAGCCAAAAATCACAATAATTTCTCAGATTGTACAATCCTGTACTGGAAAGTGACAATCGTTGTGTTCCTAAGACATAAACCATGTTTGAGACTTGTGGCTATTGTTAGTTTGGGTTCTCTGTGTGCGTATGGTTTATGTCGGGTGGGTTTTTTTGGTTGTTTTTTTTTTTAGTTTGATTTTTTAGAGTTTTTTAAAGTTAAATAGGTAGAAAGCATGGCTGGCAACTTCTGTTTGTATATTGATGTATTTGGAAGGTCCTTTTCCTTGGAATGAGTAGGCAAAGAACTGTTACAAAAGGAGATTTCTGGAGAGCTTCTAACCTCTCCAATTTACCTCTCCTGTCTTGATAAACCATTACCTAATGTACTGATTTTCTGAACATACTGCAAAGCCTATTTTGTCCCTTCCCCCAGATACATGAGAAAATGTATTCTTAGTGCATGGTG
This sequence comes from Neopsephotus bourkii, assembly GCF_033783945.1. Classification (NCBI taxonomy): domain Eukaryota; kingdom Metazoa; phylum Chordata; class Aves; order Psittaciformes; family Psittacidae; genus Neopsephotus; species Neopsephotus bourkii. The sequence continues at coordinate 11,263,021 of NW_026902293.1, read as the reverse complement.
AGTTCTACTGCATTTGGGGATTTTATATTGTCCCTGGAACTTTGGAGGAATAAAATTTTGTTGAAAGTATGAGAAATGCATTGCTATTATGTTGACGTGACTGCTTCTTAAAGAACAATAAGGGCAGAGGTTGGACACCTGTTGAATCACACACACTTTCTGTGGATCTAAATCAATCAATCAAAATTGCTACTACAGTTTCAGAAAATCCTTAAAACTAGCCATCAAACTCATGACTAAGTCTGCCACAATATAGATATATACACACACATTCACGCATATATTAATTTGAAGCAATGCACTACTAATAAATACTTGTTACTGTGCCTACTTAGTGTATATGTGTTACATATATGTAATCTATATGTTTGTATTCATAGTAGTCAGTACAACTTTGATCTGTAGATTACAGATCTAAATAAATAATTATGAAATTGGAAGCAAATTAGTCTTTGAAAAGAGATAAACAAGTTTAATGTTTTTATGTTATTATGTCATTTAAGTGGCTGTGTGTGTTAATTGAATACCAAAGATTTTATTTACTTCTTAATTTGTTGCTGTTACTTTATAGCTTATCATGTAGCATCTCTTAGAAATGTTTGAAAACCAGTCAAGGGTAATTTAAAATCAATTAGCTGAATACAGAATAATTATCCTCTTTCCTGTCTAGAAAATAAAATTCTGGAACCATGGAAATGCATTATGTTTTGGAACTAAAATCTCTTCTTAGAAAAGCAATGCTAGTCATGCAAGCAGAGAAAATGACTCTGGTCAAGGATAATTTTATAATATTAATTTATTGGATAACTCTTCTTAGGTCTGTTGTGAAAAGCTATACAATGAAACATAAACCAAACTGATGCCTGGCATCTGATCTGTTAAGATATGTTTTCCTCTAAGAGGGCACTGTTCTGTTACTATGCCTCCAAAGGCTGATGTTTTTTCCATATGTGATGTAACATAATACAAGTAGCTGATCATAAATTTTAAGTAGAAATATTTTTTTTTTTTATCACCTGCCCTATCAGGCAGAGACATCTGAAGGGGAAGATAATCTATGAGAAAAAAAACAACTTTTATTAAAAAAAACTATGCATGTGGTTTATTATTGTAAATGTTTTTATTTAATGCAGTTCTCTATCACAATTGTCCAGAATAATCTGAGAAATAGATATGTAGTACAGAGATTAAAATAAAATCAGATTTAAACATGCCGTGAGACCGAAGTTCTAGCAGCTACAATTACACAAGCAATCTAAAATACACTATGTGTGCCATGATCTGATCTTACTTATAGTAAGAAATCCCGATGAATCATTGTTCCAGATTTCCAGGATTGTACATGAGATCCAGATCCAGACTTGAATTTCAAGCTGTTAAAATAAAGAGGTGCTAAGGTATCTCTGAACTGTAAAACATAGTTGGACTTATGCATTGGTGCACAGAAGGATATGTGTGAAAAACAGAGCGTGTGTTTAATGGAATCCACATGTATAAATCTTTCAAATATAAATAGAAAAAAAAATCTTGTTTATATTCCTAGATTAAATCTACATTAAAATGGAATCAGAGTTGACAGGATGTATCAGTATGCTAAAGCTAAAGTGAAATGCATCACAGGAATGTTGCAATTTCTCTAGAAAGAGAAAGGATAAATTCTGGAAATTTAGATTCAAGGATAATCTTAATAGAAATCTAAGCCTCAGAAGGACACAGCTAATGTACTCAGATAACCTTAACTCTGCCCATTAGTGATCCTTTTAAACAATCAGGCAATTATTTTCCTGTAATTGTTTTTGCACAGTCCAATTAGATGAAACCATTCCTATTAGATTGTTTTCATTTTTATTTTCTCTTATAGCGTTACTACAGTGTGAAATTAATGCTTCCCGGATCACTCTGCATCTTGAGCCTTGTTTACACATGGGAAAGTTTTGGAAAAAGAAACCAAACATCCCCCCCATCTCTATTGGTGACACCAATTCGACTGAGCAAACGCTGGCAGCACTGACAAGTCTTAGCTTGCTGACTGCCAGCCTCATTTCAGTACTGCCTTAGTTAGGCTTGCTTCCACCTGGGAGAGCTGGAATGGTGTTGAAAAGGGTGTTTATTGTCTAGATCAGAGCTCTCCAGCTACATTTAATTACAGCAAGATGTTCGTTTTAGATAGGTGTCTTCCAAGTTGCTATCAGACTACTAATAGGCGGTGATGGGTCTGAGACAATTTGAATAGTTTGGGCAACGTAAGAGAGAAAAACCTTAGCATATCTCAGTCTTTGGCAGTTTCAGGGTTAGGTATACACTCTGAAAAGAAACATGATAATTTTCTGGCCTTTTTCTCCTGATGTTACATAAATTTTTAAGGAGTCCAGTAAGTTTTTATTATTAAAGGCAATAGTATGTTTCCCATTCAGACTATTATGTATCTCAATAATGCAAGGTATTAGGCATATATTTAATCAGGATGCTAAATAATTTTGATATTTAGTAGCAATCGCCTTAGAAATAACTACATTGTCTCCTGGGAGAAGTTTGGCTAAACTCTTCCCTGATCTTCCTGTTATAACCTGTTTCCTACCTATACTGCTACCCTCAGCTCCTCCACTGAGTATTGGAGTCTCCTAACCTTGGTTTGGGGTGGGCTCCTTACTCTTTATTCTTCTTAATTCCTCCATCCACTGAAGTTTGCACCAGAAGTTGCTCTGCCCCTGCAAAAACCCTGCAAAAAACCTCAACCTGTACTTGCTACTCATCCTTCACTCTACTGACAAGCAGACGATATGGAAAGGACAGCATGCGTGTGCCAACCTTTCCAAAATGCTCTATGAATGAATCTGTGAAAAAGGAAAACAGGTGATTCTAAGCTTTGCTGCCTTTTTTTTTAGGATATGATTAAAAATGTACCTGTGTATTTTTTTCTGTACTTCCGCTGGTGCATCTTAGCCCACAGAGTTAGCGTGGCATGGGAACATATTTCATAGCTGTCAGCTGGATTTCAGAACTGGAAGGAGTCACAGGAAATTTTTCATTCTACTGTTTCCAGTGCTTACCCAAGCTTTATTGTTGTTTGAGAATTCCTAATTACTGTGCTTTTTATGGTGTAGATCAGGTTCTGACATCATTAAATATATCAAGAAACCTGCAGTTCCACAGTTTGACTCTTACAGACTTCAATTTGTCTGCACATGGAATGATGTAAGTAGCTATGTATTAATAAACCTAACTACAAAAATTATTTCAACTGTTTTAAAGTTCACTTTCCTAAGCAAAACTTAAGGATTCAATATATTTGTTTCTAGTGTCTAGAATTAATTAGTATAATTTAACAAAATTGTCTGTGAATAATAGATGTAATTAAGTGTACCGCTTACTTTGACTATACTCGTCTCAGTTCCACCTCATGTCCCATATGACCTCAGTTCTCTTTCCTAACAAGAACCTACAGTTTTTCTCCATGTCCAAATAGTCTGCCACAGCACCCTCATTGCCCTGGCATGTTCGTCATGTTTTCGAATATCTGGCATTGATTGCCCAGTTGTGCTGATTGGTCAAACATGATACATAGTCCTTGAGTTCATACTGCATCTTAAGAATACTAAGCTCTATTAAGTCTGCCCCATCATAGACACTGGTTTTCAAAAATCTTGCATAAGCTTCACAACCTGGAAATTTCTAACCCCCTGTTAAACCCAGCCAGTTTAAATACGCCAATGATTTGAAAAAGTACAAAAATAGTGAGGAAATTGAGAGACAAACACGTGAATGGCCAGAGTCCTGGGAATGTAAGGTGTTTCTCCTTACTTACCTTTGAGCACAGCTTCACTTTGTGTGTGAGATGGGAGAATTCAGGGCATGATTCTACACCAGTTTAAATGAAGGTGACACCAGACAGGTTGATCCCTTTGCTAGCCATCTTTTCTTGTTACGAGAAAAAAGCTGATCCAGCCTTATGCCAAAACTTATGATCTGGTGGAAGAAAAGATGTAATCTATCTGAAACGTAATCTTTACCCCCTTAAAAAAAAAAAAAAAAGAAAAAGAAAAAGAAAAAAGGAAAAAGGCTAATACACCTGTGATCTTCTAGTTTCGTGGACTTACTCATGAAATCACATGTGTTCCTCAGGGAGTCAGGGTGGAAGATATGGTTGTTAAGCAGGGAGTCATCAAGAACTTTCCTTGCTGTTGAAAGGGCTGTACCTCCCATACATTTCTGGAGCTCACACAGAAGAATCAGATGTTACCAAGCATCAGGACAGATATATACCTATACTGATATGTATATATACAATACGTGATATGTATGTATATTCTATTCTGTTCCATCCCCTCTCATCCCACTTTTTTTTTTTTTTTTAGTTAGTTTTACTTTTTTTTTTAAAGACTTCATGCCTCCTCTTTCCTGTGGAAAGATTTGTGTTGGTTTATTTCTTGGCTCAGGTTTTCTTTAGCAGTGACAATCAAAAGGAAGAAGAAAAAGAGAAGGTAATGGCAATCTCCCCTTAGCTGTGCCTGTTTCATATTTTAATGTGTTAGAAATAGTTACAGCTATTACTTTTTTTTTTCCTAAGGATAAGTGGAAACAAATTTTCCTTGTACAAAAAGAACAAACACTAACTGATTGTGTCATAAATTAATAGAGTATCTCCAGATTCTTGTTATTAAACACCCTTCCAACCCATAAAATCTTTGGGGAATTTAATTGATCTTTTGAGGAATTTATACATAATTTGAAAACACCTGCATCTTAAAAATTTGTTCAGAAATTCTTGAAAGAATTTGGAATAATGTTTTCAGAATGTGTAGAGCTTAGTGGGTGCCTAGTCTGAACAGTGTTCACCTTGTCCGTGCATTAAAGGAGCTCATTATAAGCTGAGGTACATGGACTGCATGCTGCTTAGATTGGAGTCAAGGCTTAATGAATTGTACATATGCATAATATCCTAGATTTTTTTCCCTCTAATCTGAACTCCAGCCAATGACTTGCAGATGTTTTATATGATCCTATCATATTTGAAAGCCAAAAGCAACTCCTCTGTGTTGATATAATTCCAAAGTCAGATGTTTCCTTTGCTTGAAATATTAAATCTAAAAAGTTAAAGCATGCTAAGAGAATTGCTAAAAGTTATTATTTGTACTAAATACATAAAAAATTCACTATATATGTATACGTGTATACATATTTAACTAGAGAGTAGAAATATGGAGATTTGTACCCAAGTTTACTAGTTTGAATCTGTACGAACTCACTGATTTTCAAAGATAAAATGGGTTATTAATATTCACAGAAACAGAGCATGGTTGAGGTAGGAAGGGACCTCTGTAGGTCATTTAGCCTAACCTCCCTGCTTAGGCAGGTCCACCTACAGCTGGTTGCCCAAAACTGTGTCCAGATGGCTTTTGAATATCTCTGAGGATGGTAACTCCACCACTTCAAACAATGTTAGACATTTTATCTTTTTTTCTTCACACAGATATAGAATTAGTAAAATATAAGTAACTGAATTTAAGAAAAGATCAGCACCAAGAAGCTTGGTGTTAACCTTAGCTCAACCTCCTTTTTGCTGTGTACCCTCTGCAAACCCATTCATCTTTCTGTGCTCCTTCTGATATTTTCTGAGGGCTGTTTATTTAGATTGCGAACTCTTTGTGAAAGGACTCTCCCTTCCCTGTACTTGCATAGTGCTCAGCACAGTAGGCCATATGATCTCAGTCTTTAACATAATAATGCAGTACTAATGTTCAGATCCTCCCCTGTGGCACCTTAATGGGAGTATTAAACTGAAGGGCCAAGACCTGAGATACAGAATTTGTCTGAGAGCTACAGAATTTGTCTGAGAGCAGGTAAGCTCCTTCTTAAGATCTTCCTTGTGTCCACTGAATCTGTTGTACAAGAATAAGAAGACAAAAAAAAAACCCCAAAGTGGTCCAGTGATCGATGCTATTGCCAATTTTCCTTGTAGTGCATGGATCCAAAGACTGCTTTATGCACATTTTATTCCCTGGGTTCACTGTGTGTTTACATACTGCTAAGTGAGGAAGGCCAGATATTGCATAAGGGAGCAAACCGGTGGTGTAGACTGGACTGTGGCTATACTTCTCAGAATTAGCACCTGCTAGAGTAAATTGACCACATTTATACTCCTACTTAGGCTTATGTTTTGCCTGGGTCTATTATGATATTTCTCTCACCCTAAGAAATAATTACGATGGTTTTTTGTGGGGTGGCTATTTTAGTTCAGAATATCTGAAATAATGTGAGGTTGTATTAGCAAACAAGACCAGGGTTATGAAACTAAGGGTACATACTGCACACCATGGAAGCAGGGTTGTGTCAAGGTACAAATCCTTTTAGGATATTGCTGGAGAAGGTATTGTGGGGTGGGAAAGGAATCCTGTGAAATCTCACATATGATTGCTTCCCAGTGCAGTTCTCGGTGTGAATTATCCTTGCAAAGAAAGCAAGCTTTCACCAGTTCTGTTTGGGTAGATATGCTCAAAGAATGCCTAAATGCCTCATTACACTAAGCATATACACATTAAACATATGTACAGTGGAACACACTGTAGCCCCAGTTACGCTGACCTCTTAACATGAGCACCTGTCTCCCAGTCCTTTACCCTTTTGCTGCAGTCCCTGAACTATGTGATTACATCACATTCTTGCCATTCACTTTTGGTGCAGGAAGGTTGTACTCTGCTGTGTTGTGGTTCAGCTTTCATTCAGCTCATATTCAGTTATTCTCTTGCATCCAAATATTGCTCATCATGGCAGTGCCCATTCTACTGGGATTGCTTCTCATAACACAGAACAAATTTGGCATGGTACAGTATTAATCTTGCAGAAACTTTTAATAATTACTAAAACTCCATATTTAAGTGATAGAATGACACTCTGTGTGCCTGTTGCTCAAAAGATGTTTTTGACACATGGGCACATTATTACTTTAAGGAAGTATATGAAATTTAGTATGTCATATCATGTTGTTCTTTTAAAAAATACACCTATGATTAACTAGAAAGAAGGATACCTGTTTTGCTGACACAAAGCTACCAGCATATGAATGTACTAACCTTACGAATTTGAAGCTTAAACTTGTTGGTTACCAAGAAACATATTAAAAAGGTACATGTATATGAATTTGATTAGGCACATAACATCAACCCATGATCTGAGGGTTAAGTTATAAAGAGAAATTTAGAAATAAGTGTAACAAACTCCCTCTATGCCTCAGCTTCCTTTCCTGGAAAATGAAAAATTTGGCATTTTATTTCTTTCGAAGTAATTTGAGATCTAGAGATTAGAAATGGTAGCTAAGGAATTGCTGTTCCTGGGGAGTTCAGGGAAAGAGTCTAACCTCTATCACAGAATATTACAATAAAGCAGCTTACTCAGAATACCAGGCTATTTGCAGTTCTTATTGGTCCTTGATTTTTTGGTGTCCATTATGCTTTTCAGGGCCCTCACTAGCATAGTGTGACATCTACTGCAACTGGTGGTAAGATGTTTGGGGGTTATTGTGTGTAAGGGCTGTTTTATGTTCTGAGCTAGGTTTTCACCAGTCTAATAAAGCTTTCAGTGGACTTTTAGTGTCATTCGTAACTTTATTAGTCTTTTATCTGACTGTTGCTTTGGTGTTTCCCTTGATTGACTGTGCCTATAGCAAGAATACTATGTCAGCTGAAATATTCTTCACTCTTTAATTGTAATGCTACCTTTGAGGGAATAGTTTCCAGAGAACAAGTCAGCTGCGCTTATAGCTAAACTTAATGCTTTGCTATAAACAGCTCCATGCCAAAATTGCTTCAGATTATGTAGGATATTTCTGTGCTAAAATGCTGCTTTTTCATTTGTTAATACAGATATTTATTATAGCTGTTTTTGCCCTCCAGAAGCACTGGGTCATAATGGTCCATGGCTTGTTGGAGACATGTTTATGCATTTGGATAAGTAACATGGAGTTTCCATGTATCTTGAGTCAGATATACTGGTCAGATTGTTCTGGATCCTTTCTATGGCCTGCCACACTCTACACATTTTTCCTTACCATGTACTCCTGAACAGTGGCATGACAATCCCATCACCCAGGCAGAATGGCAGCTACCATGTATGTATTTGGGACAGACTACTATTTGAGATGTGCCAGAGTTAACTGGTTAAGAATTAACTGCATAATGCATTTGGTGTAGGTTTAGTAGTCTCAAAATGATATAACTTTTATATTAGAATTTATTGTATGTATCTGTGTTGTGTTTCACTCTGAGGGCTATGTGGGAGGTGTTTCATTCTACTTGATAAAACCAGTTGTTAAAACTGTTACAGTTGTTTGATATTAATTTCTCCAGCACCCCTTATCTCACAGGTGCTGAGTCTTCTACCAAAACTTCCTTTTATCTCCATCCACAGTTCCTGTTCTTCCTCCCCTTTCCCATTGGTTTCAGGCTCCAAGTCCCATGTATATTTAGGAGAGCACAGATCCTGTTGCTCACCTATTATAGTACCAAAATGGGTGAAGAGGCTGTTCTGCTTCCCCACATCCTTTCCACCAGATTAGCAAGTTCCCAGTTCAACAGTGGGGAAGCCAGCTGGCTCTAAAATTGTGTCTCTTGTAGGTGTCTCTTCTAGGATTCCTGACTGAGACTCATGATTAGCTGACATGGACACCATTATCTTTGTCTTGAAAGAAATTGATCTTGGCACTGGTAGTGTCATGTGTTGAAATGCCAGAAAAATATCAGATAATTGTGTTTCTATAGGTACAGGTTGTATGATTTGGATGGACGTACAAGGTGATTTTTGTTAGTATATTTTTAGGAGATTACTAAGTAGATCAAATTCATGAAAAAGATCATGTTATTTTAGCTGTTCTTTGTAGAAATTAAAAGCATTTTTGTATTGGACATTTTAGGATTAGACAAGATGTCTTACATGACTTAACAAAACCCTGGTTTACACTGCAGTGCAAGTGATGAAAGACCCTGAAGCAAGATGTCTATTTAGCAACATGGTGGAAATGTTTGTCTCATGATCTCAAGAAAAGCCCTATTTTAGTAGTCCTTAATGCTGAACTTCATGCCTGAGTGGTTGCTGTGAGAGCTACATACTTAGGTCTGGGATTCACCTACCAAACATGTTGATGAGACAGGGCGGCTAAATCAGCCAGTGGGAAATACCAAAGTCAAGGAAGGATCTGAAATACCATCTTGTCTCTCTAACTCTATGCCAAATTTTCGTTATTTGCTTTTGGCAAATGTGCATTCAGGTACGTATACTACATCTGAGTGTAAATACACTGTAAATACACTACATCTGAGTGTATGTTCATATAGCTTATGTCTGCATTTGCAGTCTTTTTTTTTTTTAACAGCATTCGACAGCTCTTTCTGCAAGAATTTGTCCAGTCACCTTTTGAATTAATGTAAATTTTGAGCCCTCTATGTTTGACACCAATATCTAGGGCCAGCCGAATAGCTTTCACTTCTGTAAACTGATTCACGGATGGTACCAAGAGCTTCTGTGTGAAAAATTACTGACTTTCGTTTTATTTTTATATTTTTACATTTTGTATTTTTTAATATTTTATTTTGAACCCGCCACTTGGCACTGTTTTTTGATCTTTCTTAGTTCTTTCATTGAAGCAACACATTAAATAAAATGCATTTACGGGGTAACAGCAGGTCCAAAGCAGCCCTGAAACATCCAGTAAGAAAAGTATATATGATGAGCATATATGTTACATGTTAGGTGAAACTAGGGTTAGTGTTCTTGGAGGGTGTCACCTGCTGAGAAACTGTGGGTAGCCTAGCTCAAGCTCAGCTGGCTATGAAGAACAATACAGGTATCACACTGCCAGGCACCCTGTGCAACAGAGAACTCCTAGTCCTTGAAAGTGGAGCAGAGATGCAGCCTGTGAGTGTATGAAGAATGGGATTTTACCCGGGGGTTGGGAAGATGTGCAGGGGATTGGTTTACAGCTGAGCAGTTTTTCAGACCTTGTTTCCTTTTTCACCAGCAAGTTTGGGCAATCTTTGCTTTAAAGTCTTAAAGCAAGGGGTTACTTTGGAAATGCCAGAACAGGATGACATATAGTGTCATTTGCAGACAACGTGAGAGAAGACAATAAAATCTGTATATCATTTTTTCCTGATAGTTTGATACTTTCTTCATATTCAAACTACAACCACTGAGGAAAATTCAGATCCAGGTTGCTAATTCAGTGCTAATTATATCCCATCTGGATATGGCCCAGCCAGTCCACATGCATGTCAATGTGATGAGATTGTATGGGCAGAAACCTGAAGCAAGGTACAGTATTCACAGTTCATCAGTTTTCTGCCAGTTGCGTTAGACAATATCAATTGCTAGATTCTGTCCAACCCTAAGCTCATTTCTGTAATATTTAGATTGTCAATTTGTCCACAACACTGATGCACTAGAGCAGAACTCCCAGAACTAGCGGTTACTGGATACCAAAATTGCTTTTTTGTTTTTTTTTTTTTATTTTAGCAGTTAACAGGCAATGTTTTCACACAAAAAAGCAAAGGCATTTTAGTAAACAAGTGCCCCAAAATAAATGTGCTAAAACACAGAGAAAAGAGAGATACAAACCAAATTCTTCTTTCAAAGGCAATTCTTTCCTTGGGGAAGAAGGCAGCTCTAAGAGGTGAAAGGTGATTAAAATCATAAGAAAGATGAGCAAGGCACAAATTTGTCCTGGAGTATTGCGTAGGATAACCAGAAAAATAGTACAGGTCAAATTCTTGCATTTTTTGACCTTAGGAACTAAGGCAGGTCCAACTAGAAGTGGTGCTAAGATTTCAATATTTAGCTCTGTTTGGTACAGGTCACTTTTTCATTTAGCACAAACTATACTTTACTCAAATTTTGTGTGATTAATGCATTGATTTAGCTTCCCAATGTGCACTGCTGCTAGGCAGATTCAGATATTATTTATTTTTATTAGTTTATAATATGTCAATTTTTCTTGCTTATCTGTCAGCTCCCACAAAAATACATAAATCAAAAATATAGCAATGTGGACACTAACAAGGCATAATTATTGTAGGGTCTGTCCCCTTTTAAAGAAAAATACGATTACCTACCAATATGTTGCTGGGATTAGGTCAGAATTTGCATAATACTGACTCATATTTTCTTAACAATTTTAACATCAGACAATAGGTTTTGCAAATCTATATTCCTTTCCCGTTTTTCAGTTTTATTTTTCAGGCTAAAATACTAAGAAGCTCAGTCAAAACAAGATAATTATTGCAGTCTATCCCCACAGAAAACTTTAATTACTCCATGGCATGTTTCTAGGATTAGGTCAGATTTTTATAAGGTTGATTTTTTTTTTTTTTTTAAATAACAATAGGCAATTAAGTCTGCCAAACTATAATTTATTACAGTTAAATTTATTCATTTTTCCATGGATAAATATTTAATAGAAAATAACTCAGTCACTGCAGGAGATTAAAGAAGATTTTTTACCTCAATATAATCTTAGAAAAACAGCAGACAGCTTTCTGTTCTTGGCTGTAATACCAAATAGCATCAAGTTAAATGACAAGATGAAAATAGTTAAAAATAACTTCAATGAAATAATAGCTACTAATATATAGGAATATAAAACCCCTAGTAGCACACTATGTAACAAATAGATCCCTCCTGAAATACTGAAAACTATGGTTGGGATCTAGGGTTAAATAACCGTGATATATTTATAGAGGGCAAGGGATCACCATAAAATAAAGCAGCAAATAGTAAAGAAGTCAATGTAAAAGAGAGGCCAGGGATTTAAGGTATAGAGATCATAAATTTTCATCGATATAAACAGTCCATGTACCTCAGGAGCTGAGTTTTAGCTATAATTTCAGGTCTGACCTATAGGCTTTTGGTGTTCATAGTGCATGCACGATCAAGATGCCATCTAAGGAGGTGAAAAAAATGTTTCAGATCTGTGTGATTTACTCATTTAATCATCCCCAAATCCACCCCAAACACAACAATACTATGTCGAATATCAGTACTTGAGAAGATTGTATTGTCCCACTAAATTACATTTAATTCTTACTATAGCATCTCATATAAACAAGAATAGTGAATAGTTTCCTCCCCAGTGTGTTCTTCAGGAGGCAGGAAAAGATTGTTATATGGAATGCATAGATCTGGAAAAGGTCACATTTTCTCTATCCCTCAGATCTCCAGAATGTGCACAGATACTTTCAGTTGCAATGGATGGTTTTGCTTTTCTGCTTTAAGGTGATATTTTCTGATTTAAAATAATAATTATAAAACCACCACAGAAAACCATTTGAGGCTTTTAGCTTTTTACTAATTGCTCTGAAAGAGAATTCTAAATGATTTCAAAATGACTTAAATGATTTGGCTAAAGAGCATCTTATTACAAATGGGCTGAGTTGAAAACATTGTGTCAGCACTAAATGAGGCTTTCCCCCCCCCCCCTGCTTTTCTCTAATGGGCAGATCAGGACTTGTAAAGCATTCTTCGTGCAATGACTTTTAAATGGGCTTTGGATCAAGCCTTTATTTAGACAATGTTTTCTTTTTAATGGAGTTTACCACACTGTGATATTTGCCATTATTGCACTCTGCAGTATTCCCTATCCTTCGAATCTGAAATCCTCCAAATCATGTGGGCAAACTTAACACTGGTTTTCAATAAATACCCAGCCATCTTAGAGCAGATGACTTCAAGCATGTCAGCGGCCCTGCTTTGGTACTGATGACAGCTTGCTGAAAAATTTCTGACTTGGGGACCGGTCCAGTAACCCTTAAGCAAGAGAGAAATCCTTACACGCATGAATAATCTCATTAGTTTCATCAAAACCAGTTGTATAAATTACACAACCTGAATAATAGCCTGCAAGGATCAACCCAAAGCCAAACTACCATTTAACCTCCCCAAGTTCTTTGCTTGTTGCTTTTTAGAAGTTCTGTGATGCTGAGACCACTCTCCTGTGGTTGTCCTAACAAGGTAACTGAATGACTTGTAAACCAAGGCTGGTTGATGTAAGTACTGTATTTCAAATACTAAAATATCTCCAAAAGATGTCAGAGCTTTGCGGATGAATGGTAGAGCTTTTATTCCGAGCCACTAGGTTGCACTGTTGTATAGAGAACAAACTTTCCTCTGCCACCCCGCATACAGTCTCATGCTGTGCAGAACCTTGTAAATACTGTTTTACAGTTTTCACTAACAACAGAAGTATATGAGATCAAGAAAGGAAGACTGGCATTTGGAAATCTTTGCTTTCTCCTCAAAGGCAGGTCCAGGTCCTGGTTTCAGTTAGGTGGTTTTGTTCTGTGTAATGTGCCCTGAAGATAACCACTTTTTGAAAATGGATTTTTTTTTAATTTTTTTTTTTTTCCTGGGGGGAGGAGAAGCTGCTGGGGACAGGTTTGGAAAGGGGGAACCAAGCTGTTATTCCTGAAGAGTTCTTGACTTGACACACATGTTCCTGCAGACATGTCTAAAGCTGCCATGTGCCTTCCTATATACATAAACTGTGAACATGTGCTTCCCCTTTCCTCCCTGATTTGGCACTGTTCAATGGCCCAGACAATACAAAAGCACACATCAATTATTTCTCTATGTACATTACACATTCTGGGCATCGCAAATGCTATATACTGTTCACGTGTGAACAATTAATTACAGTCATGCTATTTGGTCATTCTTTCCACTACCACTGTCCAAAGTAAATTTTTCCTTTAAATGTAGTATGTTTTCAATTTAGGAAGCAGGGTTTCTTTAACCTATTTGACATTATGCAAGCCATCTTAAAGGAGGTTTCATGCTATTTCCACTATGCTAACATAGCTCCCCGCCCAAATGTGAGCTGTGTTTTATCAAGCAAATTACTTACAGAGGATTTTGTTCAAAAAGACATTTGGTTTATTCCTTTACCCATATTCACTCAGCTCTGGTGTAAATCTTTTTGTATTTTTCTCTGTGGATTAGCACCTCTCTCATCCTCTCACTACTCCTCTCTTTAGGGCAGTAAGCTGAGACAGTAATAACGAGGAGCAGAGCTGGTGATTCTCCATCCTGAAGCTCTGGGAGGGAATAGGTCATCTCAAAGGATTTGAGCCTGGGTTTAGCTGGCCTGCTACAAGTCTTACATTTGGAAACTATCTGCTTCAGGTTTTGACTCTTTCAGTAACAAAATTTCTGGTTACTAATTAAATTTCTTACTGCTCCAATACCAGAAAAGAAAAGCAGGTTCCCCTTAAAAGGGAACTTAGATGAAAACAAACTTCACCGATTAAGAGAACATGTGTTGCATGCAATTAACCCATTATTGGGTCCTGGAAAGGAGAAAGCTGATCTGAGGGAAAAGGACAAAAAAGAAGAGATACCTAATAGGCTGTAACAGAATTTTATCTCCTGGCCTTTGTAATTTGGGGCTGAGAGACTTTGCTACTGATCAGACACAGTTGCCTCTTCCACTTTTGCTCAAATGAAGCTGATGATTCTACTTATTTTCACCAAATATTAATTCAGAATTTTTTTTTTTTTTATAGGATTACAGGCACACACAGATCTTTACTGCCGGAAATGTTAGAGGTAAACAGACATTGTGAATATGCTGCATTTGGTTTCCCTTCATATTTAATTGCACTTGTTTTCAGATGCACAAGTACAATTTCATGAACGTTTTACAGTCAAGCTGGTTTGCCTACATATTTGTGGAAAGTGAATCTGCAGCTATATTGGCAAGTATTCTCACATGAAAATTCAAATGTGCAAGTGTTTATCTTTAAACTGTATGTTCATCCAACCAGGGAACCAAAAGACTCCTATAATCTCTCTGACCATATGTAACTGAGCACTGGGGACAGACTGGTGAGTACTTGCAGAAAGTGATTTGTGCTTAGCCCTGGAACTTGCACATTTCCCTGAAAAAAAAGTGCTTGATTTGGCATAGCACATAGTCTAACATGTCCAGTGTGAATCATGGGATGTGTTGTAATAAAACTACATATAACGGAGGGTATTTGTGCGCTCAGAACTTTTTCTCTGTTTGCATGGTATGTGCAAAATAAGAGGAGATAGCAGAACTGTGGCTGTGCAGTTTCCAAATTGAGGGAGTGCTTAGTCTGAGGGCTAAAAGCAATCTTCTTCAAGTCGTGTTTATTTCAGTAGGAGCTGCACGTGAGTGCAAGTACCTGTCTTTACAGTTTTCTTTCTTAGGATAAAGGCCTTTGTTATAAATAGCTAAAGGAATACACTAACTTTTACTGCCACATCTACATTGCTCTTTGTAGATCCAGGGATTTTATACTTTGAGAAATCATTGCCCAGAAAATAGAAAGAAACATTGTCCTTTCTTTACTTGGGAAAGCACTACTCACTTTTTCTGCTTTCTGGATGCACAATAAATACTTTATTCTTTTTCTTTCTCATACTACATTTCTCCCTTAAACAGAAAGGGACACCTTAAAGCAGACTGTATTTTAATGGGCACACGACTTTCATAGTTGAATACATTGCCCTATAACAAATACAGAAGCAGAAATAGCACCTGTGTTCACAGCCATGTTTATGCAGGGATCAGGCAGATGCCATGGCAAAGTCTTTGTCTGTACAGGCTGTACTGCAGGAGCCAGCTGTGAAGGACAAATCTGAGGTGAGGAATATTCCTTGCTTTACTGAAATGAAACTTCTGTAAATAAGTTTGTTTGCTTAGTTAGTACATATATGTATATAATGAAAGATTGTATTTGTAGTATGTATGTCTGTGCTGTCTTGCTAGTTTGGATCCTGACTGTAAACACTAGATAAGCTGCAGCCTCTGCACATTACAGCTTGTGCTATTTGGAGTAGGTCCAACTGTTGTTGTGAGCTAAAAACTGCATGTACCTGGTGGAACGACTGAGATTTGAGCTCTGGCCAAAAGGCAGTATGAATGCAACTAGTTCAAGGCCCTAGGCTCTGAGTGCACAGACATACAGCTTTCAAATGAATGTAAGCTTATCAGTGATTCTCTGTGTAAACAACCTAAAGAAGACAAGGTAAAGACACGCACAAACAGACACATGGTTAATTTTCTATTTTCTAAAAAAATGAGAAGTGAACTAGTTCAGTGTCATCCCTCCACCCATCACCTCCATCTAGAATTCGTGCTAATTAGTCTTTAAAAGCTAATGGATCCCAGCAATGTATGGGAAAAACATCTCAGAATATAATGGATACGAGTCTGGACAACAGCTCCTGCATTTAATGCTGAAAATTTTTTATATAAAAGGTAGGATACATGTATGAGAAGTGGATGCAGGCTATATATAAGTAATTATACTGCAATTAGTGCAACAGATCATATCCCTTTTCTCCCACTTTCCCAGTCATTTTGATATAGTTTCTCCTGGCAGAAGGTAGTTTATGTTTATTATACTAATTCTCTTTCTTTTATGCTTTCATTCTCTTTCAGTAGAAATTATCAGCTGATTGATTGCTAGAAAATTAGCTCAGGGAACTCTCTTTAGTTTTCACTCTCTTTCTCTCTCTTGTCTTCCTAAACTGGTGAGCAAATTTAACCTGTGACTCTCTCACAGTTATCATTATACGAGTGTGTTTTTTCATCTCATTTTTAGAGCAAGTTGGTATAGGATGTGACTGCATTTTTATATTAGAATTCAAGAGGGCACATGTGTGTGTATACAGTAGTGTGTATATTATGCATACAAAGTTACTGTTCAAAAGATTTCTATCATCTATTCCCTTGTAACATCTCTATACTTGAAACATGGTGCTGTAATGTGCCTGTACCAATCAGAAAACTGAGCGCTCATAACCTCTTGCTTACATCTAAGCAAAAAATATTTCAACTGTCGCATCAACAGAGTAAATCCCATTTTATTGAGTATACTTGGAATATAAAAATGATAAATGCTAACAATTAAATGTGAGTCCTATGTGTTTTTCAGGGCTTTAGAGTCTGAGCATACAGGATTCTCTAAACCTGACCTTCCAGAGCCATCCATGGTATACAGACAAGAGCTATGTAAGCAGGTTATGGAAATGTGAGATTAACCCCTGTCAGCGTGGCCAGTGGAATGAATGCTTGCTGGATTTCTCATTAATAACTGGTAGGTCTGACTTACTTAAATATTTATTCTTTCTCCATACAATAAGGACCTAGAAAAGCATTGTTGTCTTAGAAATTCTATATGCAGTTTTTTTCTTCAAGACTGTGGCAATACAACAGCAGGCAAATATTGTGCCCGAGAAATGTATATTCCTCTAAAACACAAAACTGTATTTCCAAGTCTAAAAAGGCTTGACACACAACTTCACCTGATGAAGGCACTCCTCATGCAAGCTACATACCTATGACCAGTTATCCCTCTTTGTTATAAAACAGACAGACACCAAGGCCTTCAGATACAGGTAGGAATACAGAGGACTTTTCACCCTTTTTCTACTTATCTGATATGGCATCAGCTTGTTCTGCCTGTGATTATCAGCAAAGCAGAGAAACTATCTGGATCCTAGGCTTAGGAACCCCTAGACACCAGGTAATAGTTATTATCAAAAAGTACATTTGATGAAAGTTGGGGAAAAATATTGAGAAATGTGCCTGCCTCACAGGAGGGAACCTTGGATGCTGTCCATAGATCCTGCTAAGCTTCCCTTAGTTTTGTATTACCCACAGGCTCACTCTGTGGAAATTTAATAATGCAGATCTTTGTGTTTCAGTAATTACTTGCTAGAAAACAGAAGGATCCTTCTGTCATTGTCCTCTTCTGGCTGTAAAGCTGTTTCAGAACAGTGTCACGTTAATGACAGAATTTGAGAGCTAGATATTAGAATGGGGGGGGGGGGGGTAGAAAATCCCTTTGTGTTCTGGCCTTGTAAGATTAGGCTAATTAAAGAAACCCAATACCTTGGTTCCTTGCATTTGGCCAGAGGAGTGAAAGCCATATATATTCCTTCCTTTCTTCTAAACTCTGCTTTTGGACCTTTTACATATAATGTGAGCCTCTGCACACAGTTTACCAAGCAGCAGTGCATTGCTATGATACGACTTCTCAGTTTTGCTACTGTCTATGAATGCTTTTGTTTCATGTGTCATTATCCATGCTTGATCCATAGGAGTAGACATCAGAGTCTGTTCTGATCTGAAAAGCCTGGCTTAAGTCATAGGGATGCCTGACTTGAGCTCACTCTGTGCCACAGCACAGATGGCAGATGTTCTGCAAAAATTCAAGACTGTAAGTCCTGCACTTAAAAAAAGTGAAACTTTAAAGAATGTCTTTAATTTCACCCTCTGGGGCCTTCCAGGCAAGCAGCTGCCGAATCACTTGTGACACAGCCAGCAGGCTGGGGTGGGGGAGCCCCATGCGCCTGAGCCTGCAGCTTGCTCGTTGGGCTCTCAGCATATGTAAGCAGAAATCTTGGATTACTATTGCAACAAACCACAGATACTTCCAACTAACACAAGGATCATAATGCTATGTCTGGAGTGGCAGATTCTCTCTGCCACTGCAGTGGCTGAAAATATTTGTAGGGTGTCGAGGCTGAGGAACTGATTATGTCCTGAAACAGGGATTTTTAAATCCGTTTGGGCATTTTGTGGGACCATTGAGAAAAACTTTACACAAACAGGAGTCCAACTCTGCTTCGGAAGGCATCAGATTTCAATTAACAAAATCTTACCAGGCCAAAGAATATGGGTTTTCCTATTCCCTTCTGTTTCTATAGACAGCTCTCCAACATCTGAAGATGTTTTCCCTCCTGTGGGAATTAACATGTGTGGCTAATGGGAGTCAGGTTGGAGAGGTGATAGATGCAAAGAGGTGGGAACTCTTGTGAAAGAGTGAGTAGGGAGGATAGAAGCTTGATATAGACTCCAATTTGACTTCCCAGTGACAGACACCATTTTCATTAATAGTTACATGTAAACTAACTGCATCCGCTTTTCTAGATGTCCCTTACTTCATGTTGACGTTCTCTACCAATGAATATAAATGACTAATCTAATCAGCTTCCCTTAACCACCTCAACATATCTTATCTTGAAATTGAAATGCCTACAGCCAAATTTATTTCGATGCTGACCCTTACCCCTTCCAACATACCTTATTTTGAAGTGTAATATGCCTCTTCCCCATAACTTTTATTTATAGGCTTTATTTTCTATTGTATGCTTTTCTGTACTTGAAAAAAATACTGGATGCCCTTTTGTATCTGTAATTCTCCTCACTTCACAGGCGAACCTTGAGACACACCAAAGGTATAGGATTTGACCAAGCTTCCACAGGATATTAAGAACAAAAATTAAAAAAAAAAAGAATCAAGCTTTCAGACATACAAAACTAGTCTCTGACATTCTGATGTTCGGAAGCTGGCCTAGAGTAACATTTTCTGTAAAGTTATAATATTTGCTGTTCAAGAGAAGCTCAAAAGCCCCTGAATTCTATGCTCATATGTACAATGCTGGGCTATAGTATGTGTGTGTGTGTCTACCCTCAGGGAATGGTGGGGCAGTTATTAGTTAGGCAAGATGGCATAATAAAGTCTTCCAGCTGGAACAGCCACCTTTCCAGAGGGAGTAGTATGGGAAGGAGCTGATGAGGACTTTGGATGAAAGGACTTTGTAGAAATGTAAATGCAACTACAAGAGGTAGTATGCCTGGAGAAGATGGAAATACCCTGCGGAGGCATAAATACTGTTTTTGGAGTGTGTAATGTTAATGAAGGTGTGATCGATGCTACAGTAGTGTGGGGAGGTGAAAGGTAATTTTTTCTTTACAAAAAAGAAGGACACTGGAAATTATGTAAAAAAAAAAAAAAAAAAGGAAATAAGATTTTTTTTTAAAAAAGATCTGCTTTCCATGAAAGTGTGCTGAGTTTGTGCTACCATCCTTCAATTCTTTAACATTTCATTTTCTATAAGTGTTCTATTACTTTGAAGAACAATAGCATTACAGTAACCTGTTCATGTCTGCTGCCAAAAAAACTTTCCTTTTCTTTAATTTGAAAATGCCTCTAAGCTCTAAAAAAGTTGTGTGTGTTTTTTTTTTTTGTTGTTTTTTGTGTGTTTGTTTTTTTTTCTTTCTTCTTTCCCCAAGTAAAAAAAAATATATTGGGAAACATGGAAGTATTTTCTTGTCTATATTCAGCTTGTGGAGGCAGGCTTGTAGCACAAAACCTGTGCTCTAGGAAGGTGAGGCTTGCAGCCTGGAAAGATCTGAGACTGTATTTTCAGTCTCTAAAGGAATAGGTGTATGTGCTTGATAAAAAAACCCTATGTGAGAACTGCAGCCTTGGACAAATGTCCCCTGAGGGAAATGTTTCCTCCAGTTCACGTACCCCTACTTACTGTTAGAAGTTTTCGAGTGAAGATCAATAACCTGGAACTAAAGCTGAGGAGTTTACCTTTGTATCAGGTTTTGTTCTCTCTACTGAAACTCAATAATCTGACTGTATAGTGCTGGATACATCAGATAAATATGGATTTTGTCTTAGCTCACTGTTATTTGGAAAACCCATATCAAACCCCCACCTTTCTCAGTTTGTCCAGTCTAATTTGGATCAGTAATCAGAGTCTGAATTACTGTTAGTACTGCTGTTTGTATTTCTTTGTCTTCATTCACTCCTAACACTTCTAGTGTGTAGCTAAATAGAATTGTTATATGCTGAAAGCCTTGGAAAAGCTCAAACATCATTCATCCAGAGAAGAGAAATGAAGTAAAAAGGAGAATCTGTTTCTTCACAAGGACTGAACACAATACTGAGAGACTGATAATAAGGTTACCATTTAGACAGAGACATTATTAAAAATGCAAAATCAGACTAGGAAATACTGAATATCGCTCATTTTGGAAAGTAATTTTTTTACCAGGTTTACTTACAAATTTGTTAGAAATATAATCCCATTAACAACACAAACGCTTTTATCAATGGCAATGACAAAATGCAAAAGAGCTCTAGCCCTTCTTTTTAAGGAACACAGCCATCTTTTCACCTATGAGTATTCAGGGCTCTCATTCAGAAAAGATGCATTTATATAATCATATGGCAGAGCCTTGGCAATAACATCTCAATTGCCAGAATATACTTGCAATGGGTGGCTCTGGCTCTGAACACTCAATTAAGTGCATTTTTTTCTTACATGATCCCTGTGGTACATTAAGTTTTACTGATATCTAATAGCTTCAGCATCTCTAAGGGAGCTGGCCTTGATTTTATTAACCTAAAAGATTGAAGAACAAAAGGCATATATTGCTGACAGGTTAAAAATTCCTTAACAAAGGTATCTTAATTGCTTTCTTATTTCCCTTAATATATATTGTGGTAGCCTCCACTTGCTCGTTCAGAAGGATATTTTTGGGCAGAGTAATTTTCTATGAAGGATGTCTTGTTAGGTTTCATAGTTGTTGGTTTCATTTTGTTTGTTTGGTGGTTTTTTGTTTTTTTTTTGTCAAGAAAGATTTAAACAAAGTTGTCGATTGTGTTATAGGCTAAAATCTTTCCCTCCCTCTTCAAAAATCATCTGCCTTTCTGTCTCACTCCCTCTCTCTGTCAGAGTGACTATTAAAGCTCAAGTAGTGTGTAGTGTGATACATACGTGATAACCAACAGCTTTGGCCTAAGAGCTTATCTGTTAACGGTGTCAAATGCTATCTGATAATCAATATAGTTGCTCTTGTGTTATGTGCCTGTGTTCCTGGAGGCGTGACTGTTTGTTTGCAGACACACGGTCTGCTTTCTATCCTCTTGCCTCTTGGTGGTTGTCAGCCTCCATATCCGTGTCTTTCAGCAGGTTTCATTAAAACCTGTCTATAGCAGTCAGAAGAAACCTGCAGCTTTGGAGTATCCTCAAGCCTTAGCAAGCTGTATAAAATGGGTAAATCTATTTAAAGCTAAGGGTCCCATGAAAAAGCCTCCAAACTTCTGCTCCTATACTACGGAATTGTAGGGGAAAGAGATTTCCTTAAATGTGTGTGCTGCTGTTCCCAACTCTAATGGCTACCCTACGTGTAGTGATCCTGCTTTTTATCCTTATCACACACCTCTGATTTGCAACATGCAGACAAGTAGTCCTTTGTACTCCAGAGATGGAAATAACACCAGTAAGTTATCCTGGGATAAAGGGATAAGCTGTAATCTTGCTATTTTTTTAAGGTGAAAATGAACTGGTGTGATAGTAAAAGCATTTTTCTTTTTCTGTTTTGCAGTTTTAAGGCATATCAGAATAAGTGCATATATTTTTGAAGGTGAAAATGTTCTATAGGGTTTTTCAGCAATAGATACCTTACAGTGACACAGCCAACTTAGAGCAGGCAGTTTGTGTGTCAGGGGAAACACTGAGTATTTCTGATATCTCACCTCTGTGTGGGTAATATGCAGGTTTGTATGTATTCCAGGTTTCATTGCTTCACTTAGAATCATAGAATCATTTAGGTTGGAAATGACCTGTAAGATCATTTAGTCCAGCTTTTAACCTAACACTGCCACATCCAACGCTAAACCATGTCCCTAAGTGTCACATCTATGCGTTTAAAAAACCTCCAGGTATGGGACTCAGCTACTTCCCCAGGCAACCTGTTCCAATGCTTGGCAACCCTTTTGGTAAAGAAATTTTTCCTAATATGCAGTCTAAACCCCCTGTGGTGCAACCTGAGGCTGTTTGCTGTTGTCCTATCACTACTTACTCAGGAGGAGAGACAAACCCCCACCTCACTACAACCTCCTTTCAGATAGGTGTAGAGAGGGAAAAGGTCTCCCCTGAGCCTCCTTTTCTGCAGGCTAAACAATCTCACAGTCACTCCTCATAAGACTTGTGCTCTAGACCCTTCACCAGCTTTGTTGTTCTTTGGATGTGCTCCAGGACATATCTCTCTTTGTAGTGAGGGGCCCAGGACTGAACACAGCATTCAAGGTGCGGCCTCACCAGTGCTGAGTACAGGGGGATTACTGTCCTGGCCCTGCTGGTTATGCTATTTCGGATACAAACCAGGATGCTGTTGACCTTCTTAGCCCTTTGGGGCACAAGCTGTCTCATGTTCAGCAGCCATCAATCAACCCTCTCAGGTCCTTTTCAGCAGGTATCTTTCCAGCCACTCTTCCCCAAGCCTGTAGCATTGCATGGGGTTATTGTGGCCTAAGTGCAGGACTGGCACTTTGCCTCTTTGAATCTCATACACCTGGCCTTGGCCCATCGATCAGCCTGTCCAGATCCCTCTGCAGAGCCTTCCTACCCTCAAGCAGATCAGCCCTCCTGCCTAACTTGATGTTGTCTGCAAGTTTACTGAGGGTGCCCTCGATCTCCTCATCCAGATCCTTGGTAAAGATATTAAACCTAACTGGTCCCAACACTGAGTCCTGGAGAACACCACTTATGAATCCACCAACTGGATTCAACTCTATTCACCACCACACTTCAGGCCAGGCCATGCAGCCAGCTTTTTTACCTAGCAAAAGCTATGTCTGTCCAAGCCATGAGCAGCCAATTTCTCTGGGAGAATACTGTGGGAAACAGTGTCAAGGCTTTACTAAAGTCTAGGTAGACAACATTCACAGCCTTTCCCTCATCCACTGAACAGGTCACCTTGTCTTAGGAAGAATCCAGGTTGGTTAAGCAAGACTTGCCTTTCATAAATCCATGTTGACTTGGCCTGATCACCTGGTCGTCTTGCATGTGACGTGTGTTGGCACTCAGGATAATATGGTTGATAACCTGCCCCAGGGCAGAGGTCAGACTGACGGGCCTGTAGTTCCTCAGATCCTTCTTCTGGTCCTTCTTGACTTAAATATTTATCCCCTCACCTCTTTGTTTCTCCTTGTGTGAAATGTTCAAATGCCAACAGGATATGACCAAGGGGCTGTTCAGGAGATACAGTGAAACGTGAGGAATTATCAAAATTCAAAAGCATTCCAGGAAGCTGTAGAATAAATTTTCATCTTCTGAGCTGAAAAGATCTGAAGCACAGGAGTCTGATTTGGCCATGAATAATGCTTTGGACTCGGGAACATCACCCATGTAAGCTTTTCCACTTACACACAGCTTTAGTTGGGGAACCACTGACAGCGCATGGACTGTGTGTTACAGCTGGCTAAATCCTGCAGAAACAGCAGTATGCCCATGTCCTGTTATTTACATAAGAATTGTCATCTTATGTAAGTAACAGAAAATTAAGAATTCTTATAACAAAAGTATATTGTGCTCCTTACAAATGCAGCTTTAAGGGCTGTGAAACAGCAGTGTCTCTTTAAAGCAAAAGTAGAAGTGCTTTGCTTTGCAATAGAGCTGTCTGTTTTCAGGTCTAGGGAATCCTCCTTCATTTTGAGGGTGTTGTTCATTTGGGTCCTGCTGTCTCATGTCCTACACTCAGTAAGTGCTCCTCAGTCTTTAAAAATGATTTTTTTAATGAAGAGCAGGAACCTCACCTCTTATGATAGTGGCAGGGATGCATTTGCAGGGGGGAAAGCAGCCTGTGAGGAGGCTGCTGTGGGGAGGGAAAGCCTAGCAGGAGAAGCACTGGCGGTACAGCTGCAGGGCTTGGGAGTTGCCCTGGGCCAACAGTCGCGGAGGAAATGCTCTCTGCTTTCCTCCAGAAACATTTGCTGCAACACATCAATGTCTGCGCTAACACATTCCTGTGATTAGTGTGGTGGTCTTTCAGCACTGACCTCTACTTAGTGTTCAGCTTGACATATTAATCTTCAGTGAAGTAAAAGTTAATTCTAAAATAAACTTGTTAACCCATCTGTTTTCGACCGTTACATTCACTGCAAATTACTCTAGGACAAATTCTACTGTTGTGAAGCTGAGTGCAAGCATTGTCATGGGCTAGAGCGGGAATATAAGTAGTTTTTATCTGAATATTAGTTGGCTTCTTTCTTTGGGAAGGATATTTCAGCACCCCTAACAAACCCAGCTGTACCATGAGTATAAAGATAAAACATTTGCAGGTATGCAAATATTTTTCACATAAATATTTTTTTGTGGCAAATGAGTAGCATGAGCCTTGTTTTTTCTCTGGACTGGACATAACTTTTTCGAGATCACTTTCTATAGATGGAGTAGAAAACAATATTTCAGTAGGTTTTGAGCTAACTTAGGTGGTATAGTAGAATATCTATGTGACTCCTGTACAATCAAATGAAATGGATTTAAGGGTATGAAAATAACATTTTTTGCCTTTACAATGGGTTGCCTTGGCAAGTAGTAAAGTCTTTCTGGATAACTTCTATGGAATTTTACCATTTTCACTCCTGCAAGTTTTACTCAGGATTATTCCACAAAGCTATTTTATAGAATAGTTAGGAGGATATTACTGGAAACCCCATATACCCTTCTTGGTCTCTTTTTACTTGTTCCTGTCCTTAGAAGAGCCAGGTCTTTTAAAAGATGGCTTTCCAGGGAAAGCCCATCACTTCTCATCTTTGTACTCTCCAGATTGCACATCTCAGCTGTGGTTGCCTTTGTTTTCAGAACAGCAAAGCATGTAAGCATGTTTGCATTCAACCATGTCAGAAGTACAGGCATGCAAGCCTGACTATTTCTGTAGTTGACAAGATAGACTCCAATTTCCTCTCTGCCCAGCTGAAAGGAGAAGCAATTACAATCAATTTACTAATTTTTAAATTGTTCTTCCTCTAAACTAAATCAAGCAAATACGTGAAGGTTTTCACTTTGCTTTCCAGAAAAAAAGGTGGCTCTACCAAAGACACAAAACCCCAAATGCAATCAGTTTTAGCTCATCTTGAAGTTACCCTTTTTATGATCTGGACAGATTTGAATGAAAAAAAAAACAACAACAAACTAAGCTTCTATGATGTCTGATTCCTGCTCCAAATGCAAGCTCCAAAGAAATCTCTTTACGCACTGTAACCTCCACTCTCTTCCTTATACCCCACTCTGTAATCTGTATCCATGGTAATACATTACTGTTTCCAGCAGCCAAGGGGTTTGGGGGAAATTATGAGAAGAAAAATCTTTCACTGTTAAAGTTGTGGTAAAATGTCATCAGTTTGACAGAGCAGTACAATGCTTTAAGTACGAAGCCCCAAACAAATTGGAATTTGGTTTGTTTCAGGTTTCATTATAGACTTTGAAATATTGAAACTAGGTTCATCAAAATATTTTCTTGAGTTTGTTTTTTCACAGACTATAGGCCTAGTTTCAAAAGAATCTGGGCCCAGTTTTGAGCAGTTTATGGGCTGACTTTAACATAAACCAGATCACAGTTACTGGACTTGGCTGAAATTCACTCTGAACTTTTAAGCGAGGTTGAACTAGAAGTGAAATTTTGTGAGTGAGAACCCAAGCAAACTGGAACAAAAAAAGAAAAAAAGGTTAGCAAAATACTGTGCATTGATCCTGCAAAACTTCAAACAACAGGATTTGACATCCTAAGAAGAATTCAATAAAAGCTTAAAAACCAGTTTGACTTTTTATTTCATTTGGGAATTCAGCTTTTATTTTTAAATAACCAGAGTAACCACTACATCAAACAAATTATTGGATGCAACCTGAGATTCTAGTGATGTCTGGTATAATTTAAGTGGTGAGAGAATGTCACATAAAACCTTTAGGAGAAGATTTTGAAAAGCTCTTAGCACTGATTTAGCTTGTCTGTTGAGTTGTATTATTGATGTCTCTAGAAGCAGTATGAACCCAGTCCTGGACATCTGTGGAAATTCCATGACTAATATACAAAGGTAGAAGGGTCCTAAATAAGGCAGTCAGTAGATAACTCCTGCCTAAAGCAGCTACGGTTCCTTTGTAGCTCAGGATGGACCTCAGGTTCCTACCCTGATGATAAGTTTTTATTTTATCACATCTGCCCTGAATGTGATGATAAGTTTTTATTTACTCTTTAGAAGTCACTTTTTTTTTTTTTTTTAACTAGAAATGCTGTTTTGTTCTGATGAAGGCTTTTGTGAGAAGCTTGATAAAACTGGAGATAAGCTTTTTTGAAAATAATGTTATCTATGACTGAACTGTACTTTATTTTTACAGTATTAGCCAAAATGTAGGCAAGATCATTAAGTCTCAGACCCAGAATCCCTACATTAGCATTCTCATCAAAGTCTGTATAAGCACGCTTCCCTGTGTTATTTCTTTGATAAAACTGGCCAGTGAGCGAATGTATCATGTTTTGCCTCTTTGTTTCTCTAAATGGATACTGTCAGCCCAACTTGGCAGTTATCATTATTATTTTTTTTTTTTATTATTTTTTTTTACTTCAGGACACCAAACTGTTTCTAATTGTTTTCTTTTCCTGCCACACTCTTTCCTGCCATTGCTCATTTCTGATATTGATACCTTGCTTCCCCTCTTCTGTCTAATGATGTACATGTCAAAGCAGACCACCTTTCAAAGCTCCCTATGAATGAATGGGGGAGGGTGCAAGCCAGCAGCAGTCAATCTTTGAAACATTGAAATACGGAATCCTGAGTATGAGCACAATGGCAATTGTCCAATTAAGACAGAAGCCAGCAGCAATTGGTATAAAGAAGGTTCTGTGTTTTGTGACAAAGGGAGCTGAAGCTTCACAATTTACCACTTTAATCACTTAAAAAAAAATGTTATGGTTTTTCAAGTATTGCTTTCAGTCCTTGTAGTCTTAACAGGCATCTCATCTTCATGGTTGACCTAGTTTCCCTAAAAATATTTTTATTAGGCAATTTGTTAATAGACTACCCTTTTGGTTTAAGAACATCCAACTGTAGGAGCGAACACAAGGTCATATCCCATACCTTCTATGTTTAAATTAAAACATATGTAAGAGAGGGAACTTGTGTTTAAAATATAGTTTTAGCATCATGAAACAGAGGGCCCAAGGGTCCTATAAAATCTGTATGCTGTTAACATACACGATCACTAGCTGAACGCCTTCTTCAGAAAATAATTTTACAGTCTTATGCTGTTTTAATAGTATTAATTTAGAAAATACACTCAAATATTAATATCTATAATGATACCTATTATTTCAATTAATCTGGATTAAGGACCTATTTTCCTATGTTCTGTTAAGCACAGGGCCCACACCTGGAATGTTTACAGTCCTGCAACCCAATTCATATGGACAAAAGAGTGCAGAGCATCAAAGAACCCACTGGGGATTGCACCAGTCTAGATGGAGACCTAACCTGAGGCACCAGATAGCCAAGAGAAGGAAGAAGTGAAAAGTGATTATAAAATGACCTGATCATTAACTTCTAAAGAAACTCTCTGCACGGCTTGGAGGTTCCAAATAGTTTGGAATTTGAATAAGAGAATAAATGAGACACAGAATTAGATCACTTCTCTCTGATAGATAAATTTTGTGAATAGTTGTTTTCTTGGGTGTGCTTTTTACCTGGAAGTGTAAACTTGCATAGTAATTTTGAGGCTGCAGCAAAGTTCTTTACAGGTATGGTAAAAAGGGTGTTTCTCACTACTGGAAGCAAGTTGGGAGGGAAAAGGGAAAAATAAAATAAAAAAACAAAACAAAAAACAACAGCGTAACACAATCACAAAATGGCCAAAGTAGGAAGGTGCCTCTGGAGGTCACCTGGTCTAACTCACTTGCTCAAACAGGGTCGCCTAGAGCTGGTTTCCTAGGAAAATGTCCAGATGGTTTTGGAATATCTCCACGGACAGAGACTTCACAACCTTCCTAGGCAACCTGTGCCAGTGTTTAGACACTCTCACAATGAAAAAGTGTTTCCTGATGTTCAGAGGGAACCTCCTGTGTTTCAGTGTGTGTCCATTGCCTCTGGTCCTGTCACTGGGCACCACTAAGAAGAACCCAGCTCTGTCCTGTTTGCATTCTCCTTTCACATATGTATATACATTGATAAGATTGTCCTTGGGACCTCTCTTCTCCCAGATGAACAGTTCCGGCTGTCTCAGCCTTTCACCAAAGGAGGGGTGCTCTAGTTCCAGGTTTCTGCAGACCGTTCTGTTCTTTTTTTTCCTTCAGACAATTCCCAGGCCTCTTCCTTACTAGTATTTTTGAGCTCTTCCTTTTTTCTTTTTTTTTCTTTTTTTTTAATTTAATTCATATTTACTTCAGCTTTCTCGTCTTATGTTTATTTGCTGAATCATCTCTTTATCTCTTTAATTTCTTTTTTCTAACTTATTTTTTTATCTTTTCTTTTGATCTCCTTTTCTTCAGGTATAATAAACTGAGAAGTACTCTCAGTTCCCAGTTAAGGTGAATATCATTTGAGGAAGCAAAGAATACCCCCTAGTTGCTTATAGCCTTGAAGAAAGTATGCTTTCTAAACCTTAGCAAGATGATGTATGAAATTATCTTTTTGGATATTTCAAGCTTCTTATGAAAACAACAGAGGAATGAATATCTGGGAATAGTTGGACCAAAAACCTGAATCATATTGCGACATCTTTGCACTGGCATTTAACTGAAAACAATGCAAAGACAACTTTTCTATTCACATTATTACATTATTTTAATACATGTGAATACTCCATAAAATTCTAATCTTACTAGCTTTTATGCAAAGATGTCCAAGTGTTAAAAAAAAAAAAATTATTTAGCTTCTCAGTCTGTTGGTAAAAGTATTATTACCATCCCTATTTCACTGATGTGTACATAGCTGGAGCCTGTGTTTTGTATACTATGCCTATAAATCGAGGACATCTGCCTTCCTGCATATTGTTGAGGTGTTAATAGGTTGGGAGACACAGATGGAGGTGGTCACCAGATGGAGGTATTGTTGTTAGTTTAACTGAATACATAGGAAGATCATGGAGAAATATTTGTTATTACTTGTAGTGTTGATTTTTTTTTTCTATATACAGATATAGAAAAAGAAGATTTAAAAAATGATACTCTGCCTGACTCTTCAGTTGTCCCCAACTTCAGTGATTTTATCTGAAGTCTTATGATACTGGTATTTTATTTGAATCCTAGTCCATGGAATCAATTATCATCTGATAATCTTAGCTTTCATTTAAAAATGAAATTGAGTTTTTGGTCTTCATGAATATAGAAGAAAGCTTGAATACATGGATTGAGTGCACATGAAAGGCTCAGAGACACTAAGTAAAATAATCCATGCATTTTTTTAATTATTATTTAAGATATCAGTATCATTTGAAGGAGGTTGATTTGCAATTTTGTTTACCTTGTAGTACAGTGCTGACTTAAGTTTAGAAAAGGTAGGCACCCATATAGGTAACAAAGAGCATTATATGACAATACAAATTATATGACAATACAAAAAAGAGCTATGAAAGGAATTGAGATAGGTATTCATGTAAGGAAAGAGATGTTCAAGTTTCTCTGTCTTCTACATTGATTTTTAGCAGGATATTTTCTTATCCCACGTAGTTTATGTGGAATATTAATGTTTGATTAGGAAAAAAATATCAGTACACTTAGCAAATTACAGTATACTCTGATGGGAGGTACTGTGCAATTCTAAAGCTTTTTCCAAGTCGAGTAAGACTAAAATAATAATAACCCTGAATTTAAAAATGATTGAATTTTTAAGAAACATAGCACAAGAAACATTGCACCATCCCAAGAATAGGATCTTCATCTGACCTGTACTCCCATATTGTCTGTGGAAGCTATCTATTTGGAGTAGCACCTAGTGATTACCACCAAGTGAAAGACAATAAAAAGCAGAGACTTGCACATGATTTCATTGGCAAAGGCTCTGACCCTCACTGGCAAAGGCTCTGACCACATCACCAAAGTCTTGGAAGGCAGAAGCAGGGACTGTGAGAATGAAGGCCTTGGGCCCACTGTAGGAGAGGAATTGCTTCGAGACCATCTTAAAAATCTGAACTTGCACAAGTCCATTGGTCCTGATGAAATCCATCTGTGGATCCTGAAGGAGCTGGCAACTGAAGTTGTTAAGCCATTGTCCACCATATTTGAGAAATCATGGCAGTCAGGTGAAGTTCCCAATGACTGGAAAAAGGGAAATATAACCCCCATTTTCAAGAAGGGGAAAATGGATGACCCGGGGAATTACAGACCAGTCAGTCTCACCTCTGTGCCTAGCAAAATCTTGGAGCAGATTCTCCTGGAAGGCATGCTAAGGCACATGAAAAACAACAAGGTGCTTGGTGACAGCTAGCATGGCTTCACTAAGGGGAAATCCTGCCTGATGAATTTCGTGGTCTTCTATGATGGGGCTACTGAACTGATGGACAGGGGTAGAGCAGTTGATGTCATCTACCTGGATTTGTGTAAAGCGTTCAACACTGTCCCACATGACATCCTTGTCTCTAAATTGGAGAGACATCAATTTGCTGAATGGACCACTCGGTGGAAAAGAACTGGCTGGATGGCTGCACGCAGAGTTGTGGTCAATGGCTCAATGTCCAGCTGGAGACCTGTAATGAGTGGTGCCCTTCAGGGATCCGTGTTGGGACTGGTATTGTTTAACATCTTCATAGCTGACATGGACAGTGGGATTGAGTGTGCCTTCAGTAAGTTTGCTGATGACACCAAGCTGTGTGGTTCAGTTGATACGCTGGAGGGAAGGAATGCCATCCAGAGGGACCTTGACATGCTTGTGAGGTGGGCTGATGCCAACCTCATGAAGTTTAACCATGCCAAGTGCAAGGTCCTACACCTGGGTCGGAGCAATCCCAGACACAGCTACAGGCTGGCCAGAGAAGAGACTGAGAGCAGCCCTGTGGAGAAGGACTTGGGGGTGTTGGTCGATGAGAAAATGAACATGAGCCAGCAGTGTGCGCTTGCAGCCCAGAAAGCCAACTGTATCCTGGGCTGCATCAAAAGGAGAGTGACCAGCAGGTCAAAGGAGGTGATCCTGCCCCTCTACTCTGTTCTTGTGAGACCTCACTTGGAGTATTGTGTTCAGTTCTGGTGTCCTCAACATAAAAAGGACATGGATCTGTTGGAACAAGTCCAGAGGAGGGCCATGAGAATGATCAGGGGATTGGAGCACCTCCCATATGAAGACAGGCTGAGAAAGTTGTGGCTGTTCAGCCTGGAGAAGAGAAGGCTGCATGGAAACCTCATAGCAGCCTTCCAGTATCTGAATGGGGCCTATAGGGATGCTGGGGGGACTCTTCATTAGGGATTGTAGTGACAGGACAAGGGGCAATGAGGTAAAAATTAAACAGGGGAACTTTAGATTGGATATAGGGAGGAAATTCTTTCCTGTTAGGGTGGTGAGGCACTGGAATGGGTTGCCCAGGGAGGTTGTGAATGCTCCATTCCTGGCAGTGTTCAAGGCCAAGTTGGACGAGGCCTTGGGTGATATGGTGTAGTGTAAGGTGTCCCTGCCCACAGCAGGGGGGTTGAAACTTGATGATCTTAAGGTCCTTTCCAACCCTAACTGTTCTATGATTCTATGACTTCAAACTTCTCTTTGAGGAGTCAGTTTACCAGCTCATTTCTCTCCTGCATATGAAAATAACCTGTAACTGGAAGTAAATTTGGATGGTGTTCAGCTTTTGTAATAAACTTCTTACATGAGTCTTGCTGAACAGGTGTAGGTGGAGACGGAGGACAACAGGTAAGAACATCATGCTTTTCTTCCCAAACCTCATACAGAAAGTTTTCCATTTGAAATGAGAACATTTTTATTGCTTTACAAGGTGCCATATAAAGAAAGCAAAATGTGTTTCCTCTGTTACTTCTTATCACAGTAGCATATTGAAGTAAATTTGGGATCTGTGGACCTCCACAGCATTCCACTTCATCACAGATGTTAAAGTTGGCAATGCTGTAGCAAAGCATTTAAATAGAGAAAGTCTTCATGATCAACTCTTATCGCTGTTTTGAAAGCTGTATGTGTGTAAGGCCATTAAAGAAACACCATACCTTGTTATTTCTTTTTTCCTTGCAAACTTAATTTTAGTAATGAGGAATCTGAAGGTTGCCATCACAAACTGGTTGAATTCATGGTGGGAAAAATACTGAGCTTTTCTCCTTGACATTCATTCATTTTTGATGAAAAGTTTTAATGTTCAGGGTAATAAACCCAGTGCCTTTTCTCTAGTTAGCATAAGTCTCCATTTTATTATTTTGTTATTATAAAGACAAATATCAAAGGAACACTGAAGCCAAAGGCAGTGCATGAAAACAGGGAGATTCCCAGTAAAATAAACCCCTCTAAAATAGGTAGAAAAGTATAAACATGCCCTTTTTAGGTTGTTTCCTATGGATTTTCTTTTCTGAATTCTTTGTTATTGTAAGTTAAAATCAACTACTTGAACATTTTATTTAAGAATTTAAAATACATATCTCGATATCTTTAAGTAGGCTACCTGTGAACTAAAATAAATAATAAAAAAAAGCATCTCTAGAACCATGGCTTTAAAAATATGGACTAGAGTTCAGATCTTGCAGGTCTGAGCTGCAGTCTTGTTATGAGTGTAGGAAAAAAAGGAACACGGATAAAAGAAATTGAGCAATGATTAATAGAATGTATGGGTCCTGAGATCCTAGTATTTTGAAAAGTAAAAAAGGTACTCATTTGATCATAGAGGTTAGGCCAGGCAAATGAATCTATCTCAAAGATTACATTTTAGCATTAAAACTCTGTAACCTCTGGAAATAAGAAATAATGAGGCCTTGCAGTTCTGGTATCAAGAGTGGAATCTGCAAACATTTATTTAAAAAGGGAGTGAGTGAGGAGGATATTATTACATGACATGCAGGCTGATTAAAGTATTATACAATTTTAAGCTGTGAAAAAATATATAAATATCTAAGCTTATATTCTGAATAATATGTGTATGTAAGCGGAGAGGAAGGGAGAAAATGTGCTCATGACTTTCCAGTGTGATGTCTGAATGCAATTAAAATCTCCGGTTGTGATGCTGTAGCATATCTTTGACAGTCAGCCATCTGAATAACATTTTGACAGCTGAGACACCTTTTTATGGTCACACCATAGGAAAGATCATTGAAGAAAAATTATTTTATACCTATGGTTGGAAAAAAAAGAAAAAAAATCACAGTCCTTTCCTCCTCCTGCCAATCTGAATGTCTGTTTGCTCTGTCATACTAATTTACCCCTTGATGAGTGGTACTAGGAAACCCCTACAAAATTGCATGCTAAATATTATATTATCCAGAATCAGCAGAAACATCAAGGTAAGCTTAAAAAATATTTGAAATGAAGAAAGAAAACAAGAGCTGGATTGTCAAAACTTGTTCATGCAACGCACTGCAGAATGCCTTGACAAAAAAGCTAAAACTGGATAGGAGAAGTTGGGCAAAGGTCTTGATCTGGTCCCATTAAAATCAACGGTAATTTTTGCCATTGAAATCAGTAAAGCAGAAAAGCTTCCTAAATGTTGCATTGCTGCACATTTAGAATGATTTGTGGTGCTCTTTCTTGTCCTGATTACCTCTGATATTAGTTTCAACTATCCCATTAGCTGATACCGATGTCAGAAAATAATTGATCTTTTATTATATACTGGTGTAATACAAGCTTCAGCTCATCAGAGTTTTAACAGAACACATACACTCTAAGTGGCAAAAAATGACTAGCAAATATTCCTTGGTTTTCACCTCTCCTAACTATCAGCAATTTGCACTGATACGGTGTCTTTAATGCAGAAACCATTAAAATACAAACATCCAAGACGTTTGATTTCATCAGTTCATTCTTAGTCTAAATACAGACTTCTTACATATGAAGGAAACTGCGTTGTAGCATCTAGGAAAGAAAAGACCATGAAATTAGAATTTAAAAATGATCAAGAGACTGGATTAAATTTCTTCCATTCCCTTTTCTTGCTGAAGCTTTTGTCACTGAAATACAAATGTCACGAATGTAAGAATAAAACATCTCAGGCATTAGGATTCTGTGATAGCTCATTCACATGACAATGACTGCACTGAGAACAGAACATTTCACAGAATGTACCCATTCTTGTGGCAAAGATTATAATGACAGGGAGAAACGGTGCAAAATTAACCAATTCTTGCATCTTCCAACAGTAATCTAACAAGCCTCCTTGTGTTCGGTATAATGTGTTATATTAAACCCAAAGAGGGGGTGAGGGGGTGAGAGGGTGAGAGAGAGTGAAATGAAATATTGCACACCTTGGGTCATAATTAAACTTATCTGCTTAACCAAACAGTAAGAAGCATACGTTTGCCTGTGCCTTTGCCAGCAGGTGCCACTGTAACAAATAGGAAAGTATGATGAAGATTTTGGCAGAATCAGGATGTTGCTGGGGCTGTAAGATAAAAACACACAAATGGTCCTATGGAGGACTAGCAGGATCACTAGCACAAGACTGCTGAGCAGCCTTGGGGAGGTCACCTTGGCTCTGTGTCCCAGTGTGTGGGGTGATGGCATGGGGCTGGCGTTTGCAGGGTGTTAGCAGGTACATTGTTGAGTGGGTCTCATGAGCAATAAAACACTCCCCTAAACTATCCCATGAGATTTGTAATTTCTTCAGTACAAGCTGAGATATTCAGCCGTGTATGAGATTCAGACTTTCAGTTCTTTAGGTCATGGCAGCAGTATCCCGAACTACCAGCTGTGGATTTTCTTTCAAAATACATCCAGTTCTGTATGTTTGACCAAAGAGTAGCAGGGTCACAGAATGAGTATTGCTTCTCTTTTGGCTCAGTTGTGTTCTAGCTGTTTAGAGAGTGCTTAACCCTTGCCTTGCTAGCTTCCTTTCTGCAATGGTATTGTAGGTGTGGTTCAGCTCTGGGGTGTGCTTGGAGAGGGCTGTGCTATCCTGTCTCTACCACTGCTCTTTCAGAGGCCCCTGGGGATGGCTGGTTTTAGTGCATGTGTTTCTTTACAGGCATTTCCTGGTTTGGCGAAAGATCAGTTGAGGCCTTTTCTGTACAGGAGTTTGGCTTCATTTAGTTATTTTCTGTGAACCATCGATATTAAATCCTGTCTCATGAGACTATTTCATCCTGACTCTATCTGAAAATGCTTCACCACAAAAATGTAAGGCTTTAGTAGTCTGACAACCTCAAGCAGGTTTTCTGGTGTGACTGTACACCCACCTCCGGTCTCAGGGCCCCAGAGTGCCATTTTTTATAGATTTCAAAATAAAATCTTCCTTTCTATAGTAGAGTTTGAGGAAAGAAAAGCTCCGTGTTTACATTCTCTTCTACACTCCTGCAGCTATGAGAATTGGAGGGGAGTGAAACCTTCCCAAGCTTTGAGATAGTGCCACGTCAGTTTTTGCAAGAAATTATATAGTGATAGACTCTGTGAGCAGAAAGAATCACTCCTGTGCTCCTTTCCTCTGAACAAACTAAATGCAACTACCAACATTTATTTGTTTCTGACATTCATGTTACTTTTGCAAACAAAAACCCATGTGTATAACAACTGCAGGCTACTATACAGGCCACAGATCATCTTGGTTTTCTGGCATAAGTCTGATTTATTCCTCTTTGCCTTCAGAACTTATTTTAAAAAGATGAGTTTCACTACACAGAAGTTGCTTTACAATTTCCAATTTCCCATCGTATTAACTTTTAATGGCCTTATTGCTCCTTGTGAATAATATGAAAAAATACTCCTGATGTATAGCCTCTAACCTGAATTCTTTCTGCCCCCCATCTGCAAGAGCTGATGAAGGCTATCCCTCCCTAAGTCTTTATCTGAAATACTGCTTAATGTAAGCCTTATCAGTGACATGCTATGGTCAAACAGTGTGCTTTCTCCCTTAATTTTCATAAACCTGCTCTGATACCTGAGTGATATGTGCTGTTAATTACTATCTAGAAATACTCTGTAGAATTTCTATGTTGTGTTAGTTCCAGGTTTTTAACATTGCTGTGTTAGCGTACATCAATTCCTAACTTACAGGGATGCTTGTGAGTCAGGAAGATGATATATTTAGCTTAGCTAAAACTTGTCCTAAGAATGTACTGTTTTTCCATTATCCCTTGAAGTGCTGGGAAAGGTGACAAGATGACAACTTCCCTTTGTTCCAGTCTAGAATTCGGTCATTTCCATTAGGTCTTACTGTTCTTTTCTGAGAAACTGACTCATTTCTCACTCATAAAAAAGCTGTCAAAGAGTTTAGTCCCAAAACCAAACTAAAAAAATCATATAGTTTGATGGGAATATCTGCTGTATTGTTTAATCCTTTCTTAAATCTCCTGTTTCAACTGCTGCGCCTACAAATCACAGCTGCTTGGCAATGGCAGGCTTAGAAGAGAGTCATCTTTTCTGCTCAACCCATTTTATTTTTACTTCTTTCTTTTTTTCCAGGCAACATCAACTTCATTGTCTGCCTTGTGCACCTGCAGCATCCTATTTGATAGATAGGCTGTAAATCCTCAGGGGCAGCGAGATTTTGCTACTTGCTGTGTTTTACCTATCATAAAATAGCGCAATTCCTTGATCGTTACACCATAAATAACAATAATATTACAAAAGTAATGTGCAGAAAATGAACAAAATTGGAATGCAGTATTTTGGCAAGCCCCTCCTTTTTTTGGCTCCACTTTTCCAGAATCTGTAGCAACAGGGGTCTCAAAACAGTAACTGAAAGCTCACAGCTATCTATGAGATGCACTTTTTTTTGTTTGGTTGGTTGTTTGGTTCTTTTCAATTGAATTTAGGCTTAACCTC
Source organism: Neopsephotus bourkii (assembly GCF_033783945.1). Lineage (NCBI taxonomy): Eukaryota > Metazoa > Chordata > Aves > Psittaciformes > Psittacidae > Neopsephotus > Neopsephotus bourkii. The sequence goes on along the minus strand of NW_026902293.1, from coordinate 11,225,480 downwards.
TTTTGCTTCCCTAGCAGGGAAAGTCACTGACCTTAAAACATTTATTTCAGAGCAGGTTCTGCTGTTACTGGAAGATCCATGAAAAAGTGATGTGGTCCCAGACAATGTTGTTTTTCTAGAAATATTGCTGGTTGTAGGGAAGATATAAAAAACCCCAAGACCATCTGACCACCCAACCACACCCTACAAAAAGCTTGGTGGATTTATGACTCTTTACCTTTGGCATTCTGCAACAGGAGGGAGGCTGTTGAAACAAGCGACTCTTATGTATGTACTCAGAAGATAGAAGTTAGTGTGCAATGGGAAAAGGAAACAAAGCTGTATTCCTTAGTAAGAAGAAAAGGAAAAAGTAATGTTAAATAAGAAAAGATTCCTCAAAATATATTTTGTTCACGGAGATAGAAGAACTGGATATGAGCAGTGGAAAATATAAAGCTGTGTCTTTCCGATTTAACCCTTTTGCAACTCTACTCATTTATATCCTTCGGAGTTCCAGGAACTTGTGCATGGAATGTCTTCAATTAGTTTTGGATCTGTCACTATAAAGGCCTGGAAACTGTCCTATTTTGACAGATTTCACTGTTCACATTGACATTTTAGGTTATCTTAGTCTGAAATTCCTAGCAGCTTTAAATTTATTTGTGTATACTTCATTCCAGACACATATATGAAAATGCATGTATGTATATGTATACATGCATATATGTATGTGTATATATGTATGCATACATATATGTATGTACATATATATGCCTTTAAATACACAGATGTATATATATTTGTATATGATAGCCAATAGTCTTCTAATTTTCATTTGCTTTCTGTTTCTGTTAAGAATTAAATTATATTTATCTCAGAGCCTCAAACATCTATTTTTCTACTTACTAATGCTTGGACTTCTTTACTTGAGAGAGGCTATGACTGATTTGTCCTTTCAGTTTAGCCCTTCATAGTTAAGCTCTTTGATTTGTGATAGATTGCAATAATTAAAACTTGCAATTTCAACTCCTTCTATAATTAAGAGACAATTAATTTCTATCAGTTTATTTTTAATTATTATTCAGTTTCATAAATATGTTTGTAGAATTAGATTAAGAATTAATTTCAGACAAGAATTTTTGATTTTCAGATGGCTAGTGAATATACTGGTGCTCCCAGTGTTCAGTGTCTATTATACTGTGGGCACTTCAGGAAATAAGCAGTGAGTAAATACTGTGCCTGAATGGTTCTCCAGAAATTTAGAAATTGATTTGAGTGTGTCAAGTGATACTCTAACTATTTTTACATTACTTGTGAACTAATCAGTTGTTGCTGATGCTTTCCTTCTCCAAATTCTTTTGATGAAAATATACTCCAACAAAGGTCTTTCTGATGTAACTTCAGACCAGTTTCATTCCATGTTCAATTTCAGCCCTCATAGATCAGTTATGCCTTGCTGTGTAATCAGGTACCTCAGGGTTAGGTCCAATAGCTATTTAGATTTATATATTTTACCAAGCTTATATCACACACAGCTTTAGAGCTGGATTTCACTCTCCTTTACAAATGTAATTAGAAGTAACTCTAGTGAGATTAGCAGAATTACAATGATGTAAATGAGGGGGGAGGAGAATCAAGCCCATGATATTTAGATGGCATGCAGAACTTTTTCTGCACTTAAAAAAACTATTTTATGGTATCCTTCCAATATGTCTGTTTGGCTGATTTGCAATATTGGAAAGCCAGAGAATTTCTGAAACTGAATCCATATAAAACAAAATTCCTTTGATTGGACCTTATCCCCACTCCGTCAACACTCTTCCATCAATTTCAAATTTGGCAGTTCTCAGCTAGAATCAGTCCCAGGGGTGGAAACCTTGGGTTTGGGTTTGTCTTGATTCTGTCTCTTCTGAACCATATAAATATAAATATTAAACTGTCATGTTTAAGTCAGAGATATACCAAACTTTAGACCAGTAGTGGTTGCTGAGGAGAGCCAAATATTAGTGCAGATCTGAAAAGGGCAAGAGAGGCTGTTTGTACATATGTGTGTGTTTATATACTCCTGGACAACTTATAATTGTCTTCTAATAAGATGAATTCTTTAGCAGCTTCAGAATGTACTGAATTATGTCATGTGTCTTTTTGACATAACAAAACTTGATCTGTTAATTTCCTTGAATTCATATTATCTATCCATAAAGTGTCATATTGATTTTTAAACACAGCTTGTGTAATGCTGTCCTCATTCTGAACTAAAGTGGCTTCAGGAACTACTGATAGCTTTTGTTCTGCTTCATTTGTTTGTATACCTGTAATAATCCTTTTTTCAATACTATAAGGATTAATGTTATATCTCAGTGGATCTGGATTTCAGTGAACCTACTTCTTCCATATTCTGGCTTATTTTTCTGAAAATTCAAGGAGTTGTGTTTTACTGACAAATATCTTTGTGGAAAATCTTTTCTGTGTCAAAAAAATGTTTTCATGGAAATAACATTTTAAGTTCGCAAGCATTCTGCTTGAAGGATGAAACAAAGCACCTTATGACTTAGCTAATCAGTAATACCTAAGCATAGGAAGCCAAATTTTAAATATTTGGGATCAACCCATAGATTCTTAAGAAATATATTTGACCAGCACACTTGATAAATCCACAAGTTCAAATGAACTATGGCTGCCCCACTGGTAGCCTGCAAACAGAAAAGAAGCTAAAACTTTATTCATGGGTTTTTCCATCCAGATTAAGTAGAGACTGTTTTGAATCTGATGTTCATTCTTTTGAAAGAATTTAATGGCAGAGAGCTCTCTGAGCTTAAATGTAAAGTTTGTTGAGAAAATCTCAGTTCTTCAGTCTTCTTAGATCTTCCATTGACATTAATGGGTGTTTTACCCACTAAATTCTTCATGGGCTTGGGCCTTATACAATTTAGATCATCCATTTTGAGTTAAACTTAGGGAAATCATGATTCTTGGCATACTTCCCTTCCACTGTCACTCCCTTACAGAAAATAAAAACACTGGAGAGGCTTGGTGACAGCAGTACCAAGTTGAAAATGTAACCTCAACATCACTTGAAATGAAAACAGGCGCAGCAAGTAAGTGTTCTAGCATTGAAACATTAAAATTAAATCCCACTTCAAATACAATTCTTTAATTGGGAAGCATCCTGAGCACAAAGACTTCACTTCCCAACAAACACGACTATTATGTTAATTGGTATGGCCCCATACAAGCCTTCGGTGGATCTGTAGTTAGCTGCTGTTATTCTGGCCTGACTTTCCAACCACATTCATTTTGCTAAATTGCATTTCTATGAGAGAGTGGGTTGCTATGCTGCAAGTGTTACTAATTCTATTGAATCACTTTTTTCCTTTTAAACAGAAGATCAAAACCCCAAACCACTCTCTATATTTAAACACTGTATTTCCATAAACAAAAGTAGAAATTTGAATAACCACCTTATTAAGATTAGGTGTTCCTGAAATGGAGCCCTGTTTCTCCATGTTTATTACTGACCACAATACTAAATTATGCAAATCTTAAAAGTATGTTTCAACAAAAGACCTATATAATTTAGCTGGTTGAGATTTTTATTTTTAATGTGTGGGTGTGATTTTAGTGCTGACAGAGGTAAAGATTAAAAATCCATTAGAGCTTCCACAGGGCAATCAAAAGGGTTTGCAAGAGCCCAAAGCATACTTGCCAGATCTCTTTGGATCCATAACCAGACTCTGAGCTGTATTCTTTCCAGACTGTTCTGGAGCAGATTCAAACTCCCACAGGCAGAAAGGGGCTAAAAGTTCTTGAACAGTACTTTTTGCTTTTGCAGGCTTCACAGAACCTGACAGTGCTGTTTGGAACTGTTTCAGTGGGCTGCCTCTTTCCAGTGGGAGTAGGGAAAGCATTATGTAGAAAGACAGGTCCACAGAGCATGCGGCATCTTAGGTAAAGGATAATGCTTCTTCTATCGAGTGTAAATATCCAGCTCACTCGTAGCAGGACTTTCAGAGTACACTTTTATCAAGGCACTTTACAAACACCCAGCCCAACCAGGTCCAAACTAGCCTTTTAGAGCGCCAAGCTGAAGGGAAGCGAGAGACCCTATGTCCTCAGCTTCTAAGTTTTGGAGAGAAAAGCCACGCTGCTGCTGTCACTCAGTATGCTGAAGAAAATACTATTTCTTGGTTTGATACCCTAAAACCAAATGATTTAACAGCACTGCTATGTATTGAATCAGAATCTTGAACACTGTTGCTCTAAATACAACTTGTGACATTCATACATTCCTGTATTCACACAGCTTTACCCTTTTTTTTGGAGCATAAACAATGAAACAAAACCTTACTCATATTTTCTTGACTTTCCTTTCATGTTTATTTACTTTCTATCTCCATACTGTAATTTTCTATTTTTATTCCGCCTTTTTTTTATTTTTTTCCCAATTTTGTTTCCTTTTTTCCTTTTGATCCATTCCACATTAGATTCTGTTTTCACTTCTCTCTTAGAAAGGCTTTTCAGATTAATTTTTGCACTTCATTTTATCACCTTTGTGCTTCTGTATCCCCTTCTAATGTCTTTTCTTCGCACCTTTGCTTTTACTTCCATTTTTCTGAATTTTCTCACTGCTTTCTCATTTCTGAATTATTTTTTTTTTTTTTTTGTTTGCCATTATTACACTAAAACAGTGTGCAAGTAAATGTCTTTGTGGGGACTTTTATCTTTGGTGGTATCTTATAGCCATGAGATGCTGCTCCCCAGTACCGATTCAGAGATTTATATACAGGCTGGGTACAGGTCCAGCTGCTTAGTATTCACGTCTGAACTTTAATAGCTTGAACTTCATTCTTGAGTTAAGTGCAAGAAATGACCAAATGCTCTTCTGTGCTCAGATCTGCAAACTTGTCATAGAGGAGAAAGTCACTGGCAATGAACTTCCCTTAGGAAAACAGTTTGATACTGATGGAGTTCTCTGTGCTATAGTGATTGGGACCCTGGTGTTCTGAGTGTTTTCTATCTTATCTTGAATGGTAAGCTAGCCTGGAAATTGAGAATGCACTCATGTACAGTTACATCTCAAGCCCTCTAGAGCTCTTGTGATCTGGCTGCAGCCCCCATGAACCATGGTCACCTGTGATATGGCATGTGGTGGGTTTTTACCAGGATGCAGCTAAACATAAAGAGACCATTTACTGAGCAGGGAGTTTGCAGTGTCTTTGTTCCTTTAACCTGACACCAGAAGAAGGATAATCCAGAAAAGTTAAAATGGTAGCTTTCTGATCTAGTGAAAGAACAAATCCCTTTTCACAATCTGGCTGAGAAAGGCTCTCATCACTCTAATGATGTCTGTCCCAGGCAATCTCTAGCTTCAGAAAATAAATCCTATGTTGTTGTAAGGATTTTTCATCATAATCTGTCTGCATTTGGTATATTTCCTTCCAGGCACCTTTCTGTGGTACTACTTTTCTTATGTGTTTCTTCCCTCACCAATAACCAAAATGAATGCTGCTGTTTACTTTTTTCTTCTTTCTGATTCTACTTCTCCAAGGGCACTATTGCTCACCAATTATGTTGTGGAGAAAAAAAAAAAATGCTTTCTGACAGCTGGAATGTGTGGTTTTCCTTCATCGTCTTCAACCTATGACTGCATCCAGAAAAGAGAATTTCAGTACCTCTTAGAAAGCACAGGTCTTTCACCGATTTAACACTAGCAAATGTCTTCATATGTTTCCTTAGTAAGTGGGAAATTTCAGAAGAAGCTTTGAGGACAGGCAGCGGCTCCTTCATTTGTGGCTAAAACATTGTTGCTTTTGCAATTTGCAGTGATTGCTTAAGAAAGGAATGGTTTGTTTTTGGAAAGCTGGTTTGAGTTCAGTAGGTTCTGTGCATGGTTAACGACAATGCTTTAATTTTGCGGTGCTGGTGGTGATGCAGCTTGTGCCTTTTGGAGTCTTTGTTGCATTCTTACAAATTACATGTCGCAGGAAGCCTGGTTTTGGTTTACTTCAAATTTAAAATAATCCCCTCCCCCCTGCTTTTATTAGACCAGGGGTCAATTCCAGGAGCTCTGGTGGCAAAAAAACACAGCTGAACAACAAACACGTCTGATCCCTGAAGATTATCCGATAAATGTCTGATGACTAAGGGCAGATGTTCTGGCTTGTATGCCATCTCCTTCCAGTGCCTGGGAACTGGGAGTGCAACCAGAATGTGACTGCTCAGAAGATTTACACTTACCAGAAAAGTCTCCTGCTCTTACTCATCAGTGCTGGATCTCTGCCTGGGGTAAGGTTGGCACAATGGCAGGAGAGTGACAAGATGGCTAAAAATCTTTGCCCTCTGCTTCTTATTTAAATGTAAAGAATAAGAAAGAATTTAATCATCTCACCATTTTTTTCATCAAGATTTGCTTAAAAATCTAAAGAATAATGAATGGAATAACATGTAAACAAGGTATTGCATTAAGGCAGAAAGCTGTGATATATAATGACAGGTTAAAAGTTTATAAGATGTGAAACTGACACAAAACCACCATTCTTGAAGCCCATGCTGACTTTGAATAGCATTGCCTCCATACAAAGTAGTTTTAATTCTGGAATGCCTGCACTGTTAATTCTGCTTTCCTAGGCACTGCTGTTGTTCTGGTTTGCCTAGAGCTCACACAGTGCTGCATCTAGAGGTATAATGTAGGCTGAAGGCTTTGAATACACATGGAAAATGTGCTCAGTATGGTAATATGTATGTTTGTGAGAGAGAAAATAACAGTATCCATAGCTATGTCCTAAATGAAAAACATTCAGCAATTCAAACTGAATCAGTCCAGCAGTTTGTAATAATGCAGTGTCAAAAATTAGCAGCTAAATTAGGGATTTATTTTGTTTGTCTGTGTAATCACTGAAAGTATCGAGGGAAAACAAGGCTACTACTCAAAAATAAAATATCTGAAGTACTTAGATGATTAAAATACATAGCTCAAAAAAACAAAGTTTGTCATATGAGATGTGAGTCAGTCAAGTTGTACTGTACTATTATGGAAATGGAAATAATGCAAATGATTTTTTTTATTTATTTACAAAGTGTTGCTATATACTTGTGTATAAGATGGTGGGAAAAAATGGTGTAATATCCTTCTATGAGCTATGTAAAGCGTTCACATAATTGCATATGCCATTGCAGCTCTGATTGCAGGTGTCAGGTCGAAATTCTGTCCTTAATCAACAGAAATAATTCTAAAGAAGAGAAGTAAGAAAAAGCTTCTGAATATCCTCCGCTATCTCATAAAGTATCCTCACATATTATGCTGAGTTTCCTGGCCATCAAGATATCTCTAAATTTTATTTTTACATTCCTATAGTTCTTTGCACTTTGAAATAAATTAATCTGTTGGAAAAGCTTCCTCCCAGCTGTACCATCCTTCCTTCCTCAGCAGGGGTTGGCCTGTGGAGCAGGATAGTTCTAGGGCCCAATTTGTGATGCAAAGATAATTGGGGCTGAGCAAACTTCTCCATATGGACATGTTGTTCCCCAACCCAAGGTGTCACCTGACAACAGACAGTCAATCTGGTCTATAAGAGAACCTTACAGCTGAAAAAACTCTTGGGAAGTCATCCAATCTATTACCCTACACACGACAGGATTATCTTCAGCCACGTCATTTCTGACAGATGTTTTTTTCCAGCCTACTCTTAAAAGCCTTTAAGGATAGAGACATCACACTCTGCATTATTTTCTGAGCAAAAAAATACAACTTACATATTTGTTCCTTTTCCAGCATGTTTCCTAGACTTGCAACCTTTCTTTAAGAATTATTCCAATCTTCTTAACAATGCAGTATCCAAAAATCATCACAGGATTCCAGATGACTCCATTCTAGAAGAAGGAAACAAGTGAGATTCAATGTCTTACCAGAATCTGACTTCTTTGTTGGAGCTACTTAAAATTAGTTTCAATTCATGCCATCTCTCTTTTCTTTCTCAGAAGGAAAAACCTTACTAAATGAAAACAACGAAGTGTTTCTTCATTGAATATTAAGAGCAATCATGCCACACCTGCTTTTGCTCATTCTTGACGGTAAGATCTGTTGGCCCTGTTACTGAAACCTCAAGGTACCCAGTATCTTACACAGGTTACAAAGCTTATATTGTTCTACAATACTTACCACCATGAAAATCTTGGAAATTTTCAGTTTCCGTAACAGACTCACAATTTCAAATTCTGAGTCCATCTGCTGGGTATAGATAAAGATATAGAGCAAGTAATAAGTACTGGATGACAGGTCATGGTGGACAAGACAAATCTGAAATCAGAGGCCAGAGCTACAGCTATGACAATATCATACTTGGCAGATGGTGGAGGTGTGTTTCCCTTTTCTGGAGCAAAAACCCTAAAATGTCCATGTGTAGAGTTTTGTAGTTTACTGAGGGTACCACTACACTAGGACAGGTGGCAGAAGCCCCTCTCAGCGCTTTCTGGCAAGATCTGTGACTATCTTCCCCTCCACCCCTTTGAACAAACCAGGGTGGCCTCAATGATCCTTACATGCTTTTTCCTTGAATAACTTTTTCTAGGAAAGTACTAGCCATCAGGGTCCAAAACCACACTAGGGGTGTTGACAATACCTAAATATCAGGGGTGGCTGTAAAACAGTGACTAAGTATTGTTCCCACTCATTCTGGTAAGGGTGGACAGGGCAAGGTATTCTGAGCAAGTCTTCTCCATCTGTATTTTATCCTGTCCAGGAAGAGGAACTGGTAGGGGTAAGGCTATCTGCATCCAGTTTGCTACATCTTCGAGTTTCTTTTTCTTTCAGGAAATCTCAGCTGCAGACTTGAGCAAGCTCTTTGCCCTTTCTGTCACTGCAGGAGTATAAAGGTACTACAGAGCTAAAGTTCTTTTCATATTTTTCAGCTTAACAAATGGTATAAAAATTAAATTGTGGTCTTTTTAGGCCCAGTTTCTAGTAAAATATTCTTTCTGAATTTCCTGGAGCAGATTTGGTTACCTCATGGCCAGTGGCATGCTGTTGGCATATGGCAATAGACTGTAAAATGTGGAGGAGTGAATCAAAGGCATGTTAATATTAACACATCTATGTAGCTTGCTACTTGAGGAATGCAGTAGAAAGGGAGTCATATGTCATATTTATAGAAAAAATGAATACATTCCAGATGTTAACCATGTGACCAAGCCTTGTGTATACAAAAAGGGTTTTCCCAGTGCCTATATTTAATCTCCACATAAAAAGAGAGATTTTCTAAAACCCTTCCCATTGTATGTCAGCATAAATCAGCGGCATTTTTCATCTTAAATCGCAAAATTAGTAAATAATACACATATACTCTAGTATTTATTACTCTAGTATTTGTTTATTCATAAATATTTTTTATCAATGAGAATCTAAGATTAAATGTTAATGGAAATAAAATGCATGTGAAAGTTTTGAACAAAGTCTCCTGTTACACCCACAGCTTGTACCATTATTTCAGGTAATGCCAGTATAGCAGAATAACATAAGGTTTACTTGATGGTGAATCCTGACACAACAGAAATCACAATTCAGGGCTTTGCAAAAGCTGGTATTTACAATGCAAAAAGGGGAGACCAGCAATGTAACTAAGCAGTTGCTATTTCCTCTTCGGTATTGGAAACTTGAAGCATTTATATTCTATTAAAATTAATTGGAGTTAGAGGCAAGAAGATATACTGCATTTGTTCGCCATTAGACAAATGTTCTGGTAAAGCTGTTTTCAACTTTGGTAGTGTCTTAACTGCTCTTTTTGAGGCTGAACTGGAAGCAGGGGAAGCCAAATAAAATGTCATATCACCTTTATGTGTTGACAGAAATTAATGCTTTTCAATACTAAATATTTATGTAGAACATGTGAGCTCTGCATTCAATTGAAAATATCTAAGGCAGGTCAAAATTAATATTTTCCCTGTAACTGTAACAAACAATTCACCCACTATCTGTAGAATTGAAATTAAGCCACTAAAATAACTGATGGAATAACTCTGAATGATCAGCAAATTCAACAACATTGTTAGCTGCTTCCAGCAAAATGGTGAATGAGTGAAGAGGCAAAATTCTTCAAGTTATTTGCTGTAAATTATTTGATCAGCTCTTATTACTCTTACAGTGTTAAAATATGCAATATGCATAATACCCAAAATGTAGTAGGCATCTTAAAAATAAGAAAGCACTGACTTGGAATCCAGTTTGGTTAAATTAAAAGGCTAGAGTAGTCCTGCTCTCTTCTGTTTGAAAGTCTGTGGGAAGAGGAACTGGAAAGTCAAAGAAGGAAGAAACCTGCTATTTTCCTTGCTGTGCAAACTCTCTCCAGGGGTTTTGGGGTAGATCGCCTGTGGGATAGGTCCCAGAACAGTCCCCAGATGAGTCTATCCAGTCCAGGAGAATCAGTCTGAAGACAGGGCTCCATAATGTGGAGCATATCACAGCAAGAGTGACTTAAGCAGCCCCTGCCCTTCTTGCCTGGCCTTTCCAAGTGCAGATATGCAGTATGATATCTCTTCGTTGTGCTGAAACAGAAAGTTTTGGCAACTTGATAATAAAAGGCTCAGAGAAAAATAAAAAAATAAAATTAGGAAGACAAAACCAAACAAACAAAAGGTTCGGAATACACCTGAAATTCTGTATGTTGGCACACTTAAGGCTGGTATATATGATAAAACCAAGAGTGTTATAACAGACTTTGTATTAATACTGAGTCCAAATCCCTTATTATTCTATATTACAGCTCAAATCCAAGTACATGGAGAATACGTGCTTCCCCTCTCCTTTTATCTCCTAGGACAAGTGTGGCCCAACTGGCTGTGTTGTCAACATTTAAATTTTCATGCAGAAATCATTTTATGCTAGATTTCTTAGAGGGAACGATGCATATCCTGCATGATTGACATTTCCCCACAAACATTTCCTGCTCCTCTGGTGTGTGGCCAGGCTCTGGAGGACTGAACAAATGTTGCCATATAGAATGTGGCAGGCTTTGGTATTATTTCTATGAGCATGAACTCCATGTGCTTCTTTCTACTTGTGTGCTGCCTTTCTGCACTCAAAGTGTTAAATATGAGCTGCAGCTTGCCCATATGCAGGAGGTACAGACACTGATCTCAGATAAACCCACTTACCATATTCAGGAGGTATATGGGAATTCTTTGAAGTCAGTCCTTCAATCATGGGTCTGGCAGGAAACACTGGGGGTGAGAATGACCCCTGGGGAGAAATGCAAACTACTCCTAACCAGAGTGAGGGAAGACAAAGAGGCTTAGAGAGGTATGGGAGCAGTTTTAAGCAAACTTTTCAACTGCTTAAAAGCTGATCTCTGACACACAAGGAAAAGATGGTCTCTAGGAAATTCTGACCTGGGATATTTGCCTGTGAAATGGCTGCAAGACATTAAGGAATTACCACCTCACAGGTGTTTTTTTTTTTTTTTCTTGGTTTCTTTTTTTTTTTTTTGTTTGTTTTTTTTTCTATTTGCTTCTCAAATAAGGTAACAGAGTAGCAAAGGACTGATACTTGGTTTGCTCAAAAGAAAGAAGAATGCGCTTAAGACTCTTTGGATATAGGCTGCATCTGCTATTTTTAAGAATTTCTTCAAGTATTACAGACTCAGAAATAAGAGCTTTTTGAATGTGCCTTTCTTTTGACCCATAACATCACATGCCTTCCTGATAAAGATGCTCTCCAGCTTGTCTAACTGGGTCCGTGAGATGGGAACTATGGCATGATGCCTGCAGTGTCCTGCCTGGCCCTCAGTGACACTTCAGGCCCATCTTGCCATGCAGGAGGCTGGTGAAAGATGGCAGAGTGTACTGGCTGATATAGGACAGTTGCCTGGGGGGGGAGGGGGGGCAGGAGCACTGCTGGGTCTCAGGGAGCCTTGGTGTGTACTTTCTGGCTTGCCCATTCCTGTGGCTCTAACAAGTATAGTACAGAAGTGTCTGCTCTTGGGTTTAGCTGGGCCTCACACACATTATTCATAAGGCTTTCCATCTGCTTAGCACCTCCAGACTCCTCCTGGCTACTTATATTAAAAAATAAATCCTAAGAATTGCTGTTCAAAGTAAAGAGACAGCCTGCAGCATTTTTGGTAGAGCACGCTGAGCAGAACCTGAAGAGAAGAGATAAGAGTCAACGGATGTTTGTAAAAGAGGAAGGAAAAAACCTTCTGATTCATGAAACTTCACCAGCAACAACTTCCATGTCAGAAGAGCAGAGACACTGAAAGGGTGAGAGCCAAAGGCACTCACTTTAAATGTAGGATTTGAGGGGAGACCAGCAGGGTAGGACCTAAGCAAATACTTAGATAAGGAGGTCTGTGAGGTAAGCAGGACTAAACTAGAACACCACTTTGAGCATCAGCAATGCAATTTTATAGGTAAAAACTAAGATTTAATGGGCATCCATGGCATAGCTCAAAGTACAAGAGTGATGTGCTAAGAAAACTCAGCACTGATGCTCTGGCTGCAGCACCCTCTGGGAGGAGGTGAGGCTCCTAGGAATGGTCCAGAGGGGTCTTAGCATTTGAAACAACAGACATTTATGTCCCGCTTTATAATGTGCTGACTTATTTTTAGTAGCATTCACCACAATGGATATCTTTGTCCTCTCTGGTTTTAATCCCTGAGCACAGAAGATGTGTTTATGTTCCTTTAAAGTATGCTGGAAGTTTGCAATTTACAAATGTTCAAAACACTGTAATAATTAAATTGTTTCAGGAGATTTTACCTGGGATACTGACATGTTTTCAGAAACATTTAGTTTTCAAGGGGTTCCCCCCACCCCCAAGATTCTATGTAAAAGAAGCATAGCACCAAAAACTCTCCTTTTTGTCTCAAATCTAAATAATTGCACTAGTCATAACAAAATTAATATCTCTGGCTGTACCCCAATGATTTTCTCTCCTGTGCAAGTTCTTTCTCTGATGAGACAATTTTTTGTCTATATATAAATAAATACATCTGCTCAAGACCTCATCTTTACTTTCACTGTCATAACTGATAATATTGTATTAGTCCTTCAAAGTCATGCAAATGGAATCCTCCAGCTCTACATATTAAATGCTGGCTAACCTGATTATTTTCTTTAAAACATAAATGAAATTATTACTATCCTCTTCCATTTTCGCACCGTTTATAAACTCCTAGCAGAAAAAGGAGAGATAGATAATAAGGTACTCGAATCACTTTCTTACCCTGTAATTAGCACATGAAAAAAGAACTTATTGAAAACAATAATTCCTCAGTCATTTGTCTTTATTTTAATTTTGCTTTGAAGCCAAGATATTTTCTCAGATATTTCATTAGCAGCCATTTTGTAAATGAGATTCCTGCTAGTAAGAACCCAGTTTGAGTGCTCTATCGCATTAAAATTTAACATTTTTCTATGGCTTAATATAAATTCTTCTTAATGCAGAGAGACTTTTCCGTGATGTTCATAGTTTAAAGGGCTAGATCTAATTAAGAACATAAGTGCCTAAAAGCAAAGTACTTCAGTACCTAACAGGCATCTGGCTCCTCGAATGCAGTCCAAAGTCTTAAGTTACCAAGTACAGCAAGCTTCCGTGCTTAAGGAAAGATTTAAGCATCTCACAATAAGATTCAAAACAGCCAACAAACTGAAAAAGCAACTGCTAGGACAGTTTTAAAGCGTCCCACATTGTCCTCTTAGGCCAAAAGTAAGTACCTCAGACAAATTTTTAGATCTTTCCTGAAGACATTTGAATAATTTAAAAATAATTGAGTAGAGTGTTGCTCTTTTTAAAACGATCAGTCAGTGGGAAAAGAGATTAGAAACTGGGTTTGGAGTAGAGAGTGGAAATTAGGATGGTATTTCCCCTGTCTGTCACTACCAAACTGAAGCCTGCTGCATGTCTGCAAACCTAGAGCTTTTCTGCTTGTCTGTGAAACCCTCTGGGAAGAACAGCAAGCATTTCCACCAGCTCATGGCAAGTTAGGCCAGTTCCCTGGAAGGCAACTTTCACACAACAGCTCCAGCAACAGAAATGCTCCTGGGATTTGCTGCTGCTTTTGCAAAGTGACGAGTGTGAACAGGAGCAGGAGCTATGATTTCCAAGCTTAAAGTGAAGCAGTGATTTGCTGTTGTTCAAAGATGTGCAAAGATACAGCTTCTTGTGAGTCCTGGGAAAAAAATGTGCCCACACTGGACTGTTTTAGCTATCTGAGACCATTCGCAACCAGGTAGTTCCAAGTGTCACTGAGACTGTACTGCTCCTGGCTTTGCTCAGGAGGTGTTCACTTCTTGCCCCAGGGCAGGCTGGAAGATAAGTGTGTGTATATATATGTAATTGCTTCAGAATCCTTCCCAAAAGATCTCACAAGGGAGAAAGTTCTAACCAAAACCCCCTGTGGGGTGGAGTAGACTTCTGGAGGTTAAGTCAGAGCAACATGGATGCCAGAGAAGGACTCTTCATCAGCGGCTGTAGTGATAGGACAAGGGGTAATAAGTTTAAACTTACACAGGGGAAGTTCAGGTTAGATATAAGGAAGAAATTCTTTTCTGTGAGGGTGGTGAGGCCCTGGAACAGGCTGCCCAGAGAAGTGGTAAGCACTGCACTGCTGGCAGTGTTCAAGGCCAGCTTGGACAGAGCTTTGGGTAACATGGTCTAGGATTAGGCATCCCTGTCCATGGCAGGGGGGTTGGAACTAGAAGATCTTAAGGTCCTTTCCAACCCAAAGCATTCTATGATTCTATGATTCTTTCTCATTCCTCTCTTCCTTGTACTGTCTCTGATGATAGTGGCTTAGTGATACACAAAGGCACAAGCAGTACATATCCGTGTTTACTGTGAAGTGTACCATGGCATTTATGCATTTCCTGGGTTGGACTCTGTACATTAATTGTAACTACAGATATTTTGTCTTGTTGCTTTGCTAAGTTTAAAAATGTAGCCATATAAGCAATAAGCATTCACATCATATTGTTATGTGCTTATGGCTGATTAGCTGACTTGGGGTGTAAACGTGTTCATCAATAAAAAGCATGATGAAAGCTTGTTATTTTTAAACATAATTAAGTCAAAGGAAAAACAGTTCAGCATGACTGTAAAAGTAGTAATTGGTTCATTACCTGTAATCATGTTAGCCTGCTCATATCACCAGAGGCTAATTGGAGAAAGAAAAAAAAGAGGCTATACCAACATGTACATAGGTGTGATCTGCATATCTACATGTGTTTTACTGTATTATAAGTATTATATTATTAACTTTTTAGAGAAAACAGTATAGGGGGAGTATGGCAGTGAAGAGACAGAGATACTGAGAAAATCTTAGAGGTACATTGGGAGGGCAAGAGAATGATTCATTCATCAGATAAATTTAAATGAAAGAACTTACATTGTATCTGTAATACCGGATCACCAGGACTAACATCCTATTTTAGCGCAAAGAAACCCTTGCACCATTTCTGTTCTAGTACAAATGTTTTTTGAGAGAAGCAAGGTATGCTATCAGCACTATCACATTCCTTGCAAAGAAATGAAACAGAGGTGTAATGGGAAGGCCTGGTCTCATGCTACATTTTTCAAAGTCTCATTCTTAAAGTTTCCATTCTGTTTCTTTAGAAGACTGAAAATATCCCATTGGTTCTGACAACAAACTTGGTGTCCACTGAAGGTTACAAAATTTTATATAAATATTTTGTAAGCTGCTTGATGGGAGCAGGTCCTGTCATTTGTCCATTGTATTTACTATTTGGTTTTGTTTTATACAGAAATATTTTAGTACAGTGCCTTTTAAACAACATAAAAAAGTTATCACATTCATCAGTGGAATAATAACATCAGGGCCAAAAGTCTTCGAGTTATCAGGAATCACAGCCCTGTGCTCTCTTTCCTCTGATTTGATAACATATCACACAGAGAGTAACCATGCGAACAGTGTGATGTTATAGGTTTAGGTGCCATTTTCTTTGTTCATTGCTATAAATGTACTGCTTCAGGGAAGGCTGAGGTATTTGCATTCCTCTAGGAGGTATATGCCTCAGCATAGCAGTGCCAGAGTTTGGAAAGGGCAGGAGTACGAATTCTTCCCTTTGCTTTCTGTTGTAGAACTGGGGTACCTGGAAACTAAGTGTGGTCCCCATAAAGCACATAGAATGTGAGGCACATGGAAATTTTCATTACTATCAACAGGCTGCAATATTTGAAAGGACACAAAGACCAAATAATGTTTGAATAAGGTAAGACTCCTCTTGGACTTGGAGTACTCATGTTTATTTTCACTGAAGGCTTATAGGAATTATTGCTTCTGTAACCTGCTTGGGAGCTTAGATCAAAGGACCAAAGTCTCCGAGCTCTAACACTGACCCTTAGGGAAAGAACATCAAAAATAGGGCAGCTATAGAGTGATCCTTCCCATGGTATAATTTCTGAGCTCCCAGCAATCAGCATTTTGGTGTTTTTTTTTTTTTTTTTTCAGAACCAAGGATTGTATATGGGCTTTCATGTTTAATAACCAGTGGTGTGCATCTCCTCTCTGAATTTGCCTAATGCTTTTTAAAATCCAGATAAAGTTTTGTCCTCTGCCTGATCCCGTAGGCAGTAAGTTTCACAATTTAATTATGTATTATATAGAAAGTACTTCCATTTGGGTTTTTTTTAAACCTGCTTTCTTTTTCAGTAGAGAAAATACTGACAGTAATAACACCACTTTGTTAGTGTAAGTGCACACATACTAGGAGTTTATGCTGGCAGAGCTACTTTGATTAGGGGTCACTTCTTGGCTATGTTGGCAAAAGTGGGAGAGGTGCCCTAGCTTAGGTAGGCTGCCGGGAAGAATAAAGTGGCAAATTGCATTCTCTCCCCAAAATGAGGGATTTTGACCCTTTATCTGCACTTGGCTTGCTTTCTGAAGTTGTTGAGAAAACTTTTGTGGTGGAATTCAGAATAACTTGTTCATTTTTGGTTTAGACCTATATATGGATCTTTGCCTTTTTCTGAGCTTCTTGCAGATTCTTAACTGGGAAAAAAGAAACAATCTTATACAGCAGATGTTCAACTGTTTGACCATTATATTGTACTATGGCTAAATAAGTTTAACTGTGTACCTTGTCTCCCTTTGCCAATGTATTGAAATGTGATTTCTTTCTCTTTGGTGGTGCTTCTCTGAAATCTTTTGATAAATAACTTCCTGGTGATAGGCTGATCTTGGTTCACAAACATCCAGAGAAAACAGTAATCATGAAATCATGTGTTTGTTCCTTCACTTACAATACCTATATTTATATCAGGGTACAATATTGATCCATAGCTGAAAGTACAGGAAATTTCTGTACAGGTGAATTGCTTATTGTCCTTTTGAATTTCGGTGAAAATGGCCTCTTGAGAACTTTCTTCCTTCTCATGGGCTTTGACATCCCACTTCTGCCTTCCACAGGAAACAGATCGACCTAATCCATAGGCCAGTTGGCTTTAATAAGGTTTTTTGATAAATTTAGCCTGATTAGATGACCTTGTTGGTTTCTGTAGATTTTTTTAAGCTTTCTTTGCTTTACCTCCAAGTCTCATTTATTTCCTCACAGTACCTTTTAAACTCTTTAAAGTTTTCTCAGTCTACCCTGTAACCCTTTAAAGTTTCCTTCGTTTACCTTGTTTTCACCAAATAAAAAATGAATAATTTGATTTTCTGTACACCTGTATGCAGAATACTGTGTGTTTATGTGCAGCAATGGCCTCTTCCACTTTGAAGGCTTTGTTCAGTTTTGGCTGCCCTATTTGAAAAAAAAAAAAAGAAGAAGAAGAAGAAGAAATTTAAGCAATGCAAAACCGGGTGTCAAGTATGATCAGAGTCTTGGAAAGGTTTGAATGTGACAGAGCAAACTGATGAGTGTGGTTACATTTAGGGAGAGAAAAAATATAAAAGTTACATATCAAACAATGGGTAGTGCACAGGAAAAAAAATAGACTCCCATATTCACTTTTTATATAAAAAAAAGAAAGAAAAAAGCAATATAATAAAAAAAATCAAAAGCAATCCCAGGCACAGCTGCAGGTTGGGAAGAGAAGAGATTCAGAGCAGCCCGGAGGAGAATGACTTTGGGGTGCTGGTCAATGAGAAAATGAACATGAGCTGGCAGTGTGCACTTGCAGCCCACAAAGCCAGCCATATCCTGGGCTGCATCAAAAGGAGCATGACCAGCAGGTCGAAAGACGTGATCCTGCCCCTCTACTCTGCTCTCATGAGTCCTCACTTGGAGTATTGTGTGCAGTTGTGGTGTCCTCAACATAAAAAGGACATGGAACTGTTGGAACAAGTCCAGAGGAGGGCCTTGAGGATGATCAGAGGACTGGAGCACCTCCCATATGAAGACAGGCTGAGAAAGTTGTGGCTGTTCAGCCTGGAGAAGATCAGGCTGCCTGGAGACCTCATAGCAGCCTTCCAGTATCTGAAGGGGGTTTATAAGGATGCTGGGGATGGACTCCTCATTAGGGACTGTAGTGATAGGACAAGGGTGGCTGTGAATGCTTTATCCCTGGCAGTGTTCAAGGCCAGGTTGGACAGAGCCCTGGGTGAGAGGGTTTAGTGTGAGGTGTCCATGCCAATGGCAGGGGGGTTGGAACTAGATTATCGTAGAGTCCTTTCCAACCCCAACTCTTCTATGATTTGATGATTCTATCAGTAAAAGTATTCAACCAATTTTAAGTTTTTTGCCTTTCAGCAGAATATGCACAGGTTATTATACCTTTCAGCAGAATATGCACAGGTTATTATACAGCATATTGTATGGTATGGAAAATGCTCAGATTTATTGCATTAGTAAGAAATAATAAGGTACATGAGATCATGCTATTGTCCAATGTTAAAGACAATTGGAGTTTAAGCCCTTGTGACTCCAGGTGAGCCAGTGTCTTTCAGGTCTTTAGAAAGAAGCTTTCTCCCTTTGGGAGGTTTCTTACTGCATGTGCTGCAGTTCATTAGCATTTGTGTTTCTTTTGAATGGTAGAGGTGTTGCGTAGCCTTGACAATGAAATGATGCTGGACAGTGTCTGCTGTGCTGCAGTCTGATGTCTTGGCTAAAAAAGAAATATATGAAGGATTTTGACCACTGCTAACGGTAAGTAATATGGAAACAGAAAGCTTCTTGAACGATGAAGTTGTATGTCTGTAAGATAGAATATAGCGCGTGCTTTATCATGCACTGCTCTTTATTTGCTATGCTGTCAGCTAAAGAGCATGTGAAAGAGTTAATCCTCAGCAGAATGCACATGTGTGACTGAACACACTCAGTCATCTTTCCAGAAATGAACTGCTGTGACTGTTACCAAAATTAGTATTTTCTGGTTTGTCAGCTCAACTCTGTGGGGCTCCTGAATGACTACCTGGAGACCGGAATGGTCTAACAACCAGTGCTTCTGTGATTTCTAACAAACAGGACTCTATCTGCAGGCAGAATCTAGTGTTCCTCTACAGAAACAGAAAAGTGGAGACTGACAACAAAGGCTCTGCAGAGAGACATTTTTAAACCTTTTTTGGGGTTGGGGAGGTAGAATGAAGATATTTGTACTGAGGTTGAACATGACAGTACCTGATATTTCAGTATTTCTACTGTATATCTTGAGATACAACTTGCAAGTTGAGGTACAACTTGCATATTCTGAGGCAAAACAGTACACAGAAATACCTTCAGATGGGGTGAGCATTCTGGATAATGCTGCAGTGTACTGTTCCCCACTTATTCTTTACTGTGCTCTTGTGTTGTTTTTTTCTCTTATTTGTAGAATAGACATCTTGGACATATACTTCTAGACTGGTTGACACAGGCACACTCCATAAGCAGATTTGGGAGCTAAAGTATGACTTTGACAGAGATCTTCTGAACTTCAGATCTGAGAACAGGGAGCTAAAAAAGTCATAAATCCTGCATGAAATATCTGTCATTAGCAAAGCTGTCTGCTTCCATTAGTTGCATTTGTGTAATTTTTAAAGTCTTTCTGGAAGAAACACGTGCTGTCTAGCTGACAAAAGCACGGCTGAAACTTACCACAGTGTTAACCACTTGTACTCTCCCCCTATTTTGCTGACAAACGTATGCTTTTGAAAGCTAAGAGAAAACAAGAGTATGGCAGAGAAGCAGAAATATGCTGAGCTGGCATAGTTTTTAACAGGAAAAGGAGGAACTCTATTAGTTCTGAGTAAAAGCAAAGTAAAATTATTCACCCTGTAGACATGTAACTAAGCAGGTCCAAGAACTCATTGAAATTTAAATTAGTGTAAGCTTTACATTACTAAACACCCCTTCTTTCTCTCACTGTGCTGAATGACCACTTCTAAAGTATACTTTCAGCTGTGTAAGTAGGCAGATCCCATTTGGGTTGACTTGACCAGAATGAGAAACTGAAATAGAAGATCGCATTTTTCAGTCAGTCTCTCAAGGTGTCATCATATGCTTAGAGTGGTTTTAATAGTGGGTACTCCAGATGCTATGATCTACATTTGATGGTCACTATCAAGTAAACCGTGTGATTAAGACAGTGGCCAAAGCTGCACTCTTGTATTTATAATATAGAGCTATTATTATCGTGTGCTTCTAAGGAACCACATGTGAGGCCCCGTGATGTGATTAATCAGGCATTCCAGCTGTTTATGAGTGATCCCAGCACTGACAGCTGAAAGCAGGAGGAATTCTTCTCCAGGATAGCACAGTTTATGACATCCTGTTATGCAGTCTGAAATGAGCACTGATATTTCAGTGAGAGAAAGCTAATATTTTGTGAGCAAACTTTCATAAACACTAAGAATTTGGCAAGGACAAAAGCCAAATGTGGGGCCATCGGTTTGACAGTCTTATTTCTCATCCAATGTCTGTTGTTCTGGTGTTGCTTCTTTCTTAAATTATGAATACATTCTTGGCCTGGTAGAAAGTACACAGGACAGATCTTCTGAAGCATGGCTGAATTTGGGGAAAAACAGAACTGTGCTGCAGTTTCTGATTCTACAGGTCAAACCTATGCATTCTTCTCTGCCTACTCAGCAGAGTAGACAATCAGAATTTTTTTAAAGTTTTTGTATTAAAAGAAAGCACCTCAGGTGTATGCATTACTAGAACAAAAGCTATATAAAGGCTCATGAAATAATCCAAGACTTTCAACTAAAGCTATATTTAAACCTGCTTACAAGGGAAGGAATAGATAACGCAGATTACATATTAAGCAGCACCCAAATAGAAACAAAAGAAACGCACATCACTGGCATTGTTTTCCAGGCTTATGTGGACATTTGCGTTGTGATGATTTATGTTGTGTATGCGCGTATGGTTTAAAAGCTAACCAAAGTATGCATTCCAGATAAACGTGGAGTTTCAGAATTGATCTCAAATCCACTTTTTCAGAATTTAACCAAAAGAAATTGTTGATTATTGGGACTGTTCTTGTTCGTTGGGACTGGTCTTCTTCAATGTTGGGACAGCTCTTGTTCAACATCTCTGTTGGTGACATGGACAGTGGGATTGAGTGTGCCCTCAGAAAGTTTGCTGATGACACCAAGCTGTGTGGTTCGGTTGATATGCTGGAGGGAAGGAATGCCATCCAGAGGGACCTTGACATGCTTGTGAGGTGGGCTGATGCCAACCTCATGAAGTTTAACCATGCCAAGTGCAAGGTCCTACACCTGCGTGGGAGCAATGCCAGGCACAGCTACAGGTTGGGCAGAGAAGAGATTCAGAGCAGCCCTGCAGAGAAGGACTTGGGGGTGCTAGTCGATGAGAAAATGAACATGAGCCAGCAGTGTGTACTTGCAGCCCAGAAAGCCAACCATATCCTGGGCTGCATCAAAAGGAGCGTGACCAACAGGTCGAAGGAGGTGATCCTCCCCCTTTATTATGCTCTCATGAGACCTCACTTGGAGTACTGTGTGCAGTTCTGGTGTCCTCAACATAAAAAGGACATGGAACTGTTGGAACAAGTCCAGAGAAGGGCCATGAGAATGATCAGGGGACTGGAGCACCTCCCATATGAAGATCGGCTGAGAAAGTTGGGACTGTTCAGCCTGGAGAAGAGAAGGCTGCATGGAGACCTCATAGCAGCCTTCCAGTATCTGAAGGGAGCCCATAGGGGTGCTGGGGAGGGACTCTTCATTAGGGACTGTAGTGACAGGACAAGGGGCAATGGGTTAAAACTTAAATAGGGGAAGTTTAGACTGGATATAAGAATAAATTCTTTCCTGTTAGGGTGGTGAGGCACTGGAATGGGTTGCCCAGGGAAGCTGTGAATGCTCCATCCCTGGCAGTGTTCAAGGCTAGGTTGGATGAAGCCTTGTGTGGCATGGTTTAGGGTGAGGTGTCCCTGCCCATGGCGGGGGAGTTGGAACTTGATGGTCTTAAGGTCCTTTCCAAGCCTAACTATTCTATGATTCTATGATTCTATGAGAGTCGGGTAAAATTAACATTGCATTTATAAAGCTGAAAGCACCTGTTGAGCTAATGATCCTACTCCCCTGTTACCTGCATCAATAGGGTCATGTAGTATTGTTCACTGGAAGTTGTTCATTATCGACTGTCAATATTATTGTATCACTTTTCCCTGTATTCCCTATTTTTTATGTCTGAAATGTTACAGAGTAAATATGCTGCAGGCAAATAAGGTTAATGTTAATCGCAGTCCTGATCCTGCCATTCCAAACACAAACTGAAAAGTCCTTCTTAGTCCAGCACACCCTCAGCTTCTCCAGCCTTTCTCTGAGATGAAGCAGTGCCAATTAGTGCTCTCTAGCAGTCCAGTTTTACACCCAGGCTGATTAAATAAACATAAAAGTTTCTGTAGGTGGTTTTATTCAACAAGGCACATTAAAGCTTTAAGATGCAGGAGATAACATGAAAGAACGCCTGTCTCCTAGAGTAAAGATGTGAAATCTTGTTGAACAGCAAGCTACCTGAAGAGCCCGGCATTACTTCCAAAGGAAGAACTACGATCATCACAAATTCTTTTGTGCCCAGCACATATCCTCTTGGTAGTTATAGGAGACTACAACAAGTAGAAGAGCTCTCACCATACCAACTAATAAAGAGAGGTATTGAGAAAATATATTGTAATGCCAATCAGCATATTTGATGCTGTTAACGACAGCACATTTCACCTCATGACTACCAATTTGCATGCTTTCATTACAAAAAAGTGGCTGTAAGAAGAAACAGCTCAATTTTTATTTTTTTTTTCTTAGTGGAACCACTTCATTGTTAATGTGTTAATGAAAGTTGTGTTGATTTTGATGACATACAGTTCTTAAAGGGAAAGATCCATGTTTCACAGTTCCTCTGTCAGAACCCACATGAAGATGCCTTCATGTCATTATTCACAGTATCATTATATTTATTCAGTGTATAGCATTTCATTAATCTTTTTTCCTCATTTTTCCTGCACACATAATATATATATCACACATACATATGTGTACATTTTACAGGATAAGTACTTGCAGACATTTTCAGTGCAGAACAAGTAGGTAGTGGAAGGAAATGGAGAGAAGGAGTCAGCTAGTAACAAAAATACAGGAAGTCTTTCACAGCCTCTTGCCTGTTTTGGTCCATAGCATGGCCATCTGCATTGCAGCCAGAACTGCAAAGCAGACAGTCCTGATGCCTGATTTAAGAACGGAACAAAACCCCACAACCCCCCCCTCAGTTTCACATATCTTTATGTTATTTATGCATTTAATTTTGGAAAAAAAAAAAAAAAAAAGAGCAGTTTGTCAAACATTTAAGGTTGATAGGCAAGTCATACTGTTGCCATGCAGGTAAATGCTGTCACGAGTGACACTGGCTGTGTCACTGTGTGTAGCATTAGCCAGGGAATTTGAGAAGACAGGCTCATGAAAAAAAAATGAATGTTGTCAGACAACCCTGCATTTTTTATTATTAAAATCTTGAGTGAATGTAGTGCTCATGAAAGTGAGAGACTAAGCTTCCTTACACATCCCTTTCAATAAATCTCAGTTCTGACCTGCAGCACCCTTGCTATTCTAGTTATGGGCCTTAAGCAGATATTGCTCACCATGTCAGATTGAGGTAGTTTTGTGAAACAGATAGCTGAAGAGTTAGATGTTGCCATTGAACATATTCTTGTTTGTGACCCAACCATGACTGAATCCTAGGCCCTCAAAGATGATGAGCAATCACAAAGTATCTAACCCACTACACAGCTTCCCAGTTAAAATGAAAATTGCTCAGTTGTGTGTTGTGAGTGCTTTACTTCTACTCATGGAAATTGAAAACTCCCATTCTGGGAGGATGTTACTTCCTTGAGTTGTATTGTGAGGATTTAGTAATTGGAGAAATTGTCCTGAAAGAACCTTCCAGAAAGCCACATTTCTGCGTACTATGAAAACATCCTTTTTCAAAATGTCATATTCAAAATATGACTTCTAAGAGCACTTTATTATCCAAGTGGATTCCGTTTCTACTACTAAGCAAACAAGCTTTATTCGAGAGGAATGAGGAGTAAGAGGTTCTGCCAGCTGCATGTGGGTGTGGGAGGCTCCAGTCTCTGCAGACACCCCTGGAAAATGGTGGTAGGTGCTCCTGGCAAGTCTTGGTTTTAGAAGTTCAATCTGTGGTGTGATGGACTGCAGTTAAGCAGGGATTAGCAGCATTGCCTCTCTTATTCAGGCAAACATCTAATCCAGGTCTCTTATGAGGGAAAGCACTGAGCAGATGTGTGGGTGGCATTGAAAGGAGCAGCCATGAGACTGTACCTGAAGGAGTCATGGCTTGGGGATTGCTGCTGCTGCTTTCACCCTGGAAGAGCACATTCTAAGACCCTGCCATGCAGAGGTCCTGGCTCATATGTTATGTCTCTCAATGCAGAGTCTAATCCACTTAGGCAAGCAAGGATTGAAAATATCATTGCCCTTACAGTGAAAGCCGAAGGCTACAACAAATCTAAATGCCATGGCTCCATCAAAATAAGCACTCAAAGCCATCTTGACATTGAGGGTATGGAACTGATAATGACATTGAGAACAAGATTTTAGGAAGAGTGTATTTTAGTCTTCATGCAGCTATAACTGCACTTTAAAAGGATTCTAGTGCCTTTATAATAATTTTGTAATCTTTGAAAGGCTGAGAAACTTTTCTTCTGCTCCTTTTTCTGAGAAGTTGTGAATTCTTAGGACATGATTACTTTTTCTGCTGTGGCAAGCACATAGCCTAATAACAACGCCCACCAAATTGGCAAAAGAAAAGTTGTCTACTTGAGATATCTTTGACAACCTGCTTATTAAGGAAATAGATACATATTTGTCTGCTTTATTCATAGGAATATCTGCAGAAAGATATTTCAATGTCTCGTTTTGTAATCACAGAATCATAGAACAGTTAGGATTAGAAAGGACTTAGTTCCAACCCCCCTGCCATGCGGAGGGACATCTCACACTAAAATATGTAATGTCAATAAAAAGAGCAAAAGCATAGGACTAAATTTATAGTAAGACATTTTATGTAGTATATACATACGTAATTTTTTCACTGTAATTCTGCTCTGGACTGCAACTAAACTACAGTACTTACTGACATTTATCTTCATGCTACATTTAATGCACTTAAGTTTTCAAATGTGCCTGAATTAAAACCCTGACATAACCTGTGAGGAGATGTTGCAAACTGTTACTTTTTGAGCACTTTGAGAAGACAGTGCTGTTTTTAAATGAAAGAAACTATTTGTCCTTGTAAGTCTCCCATTGTTTGGCTGGAGTCCAGTAGTCACAGGAGGTGCTGCTCTTAGCACCTGTTTTATTATTAGTTTCAGTGAAGTTATGCTGTTTTGCAATTCTGATTGCTCCATTAGAAAATTGTGATGTGGCATTAAAATTTTAATGGGCAATGCTCTGTTTGCATTTTGTCCCACTTAACATCAGATACCAGAGACGAGTAAGGAAAGAATATTAAGCAATCATGAAAGCCTTGCACAAAAGCTAAAATTCCAAGGACTAAAGAACAGACAAGAAGAATGATAAAAAAGATTAAATTATTTAAAAAATCATCAAAAAATCAAACCCTGTTAATCTTTTATATTTATTATTATTTTTATTATAATGAAATATTCAACATTTGCCAAATTGAGACAGCATGTTTCTATGTTTCTGCTCTGTGGTTGTAAAGTCTGACCTCTGTCAGCACAGAACACTAAAACTGTCCTAGATCTAGTGAGACTTTGTGAGTGTAAATATAATCAAATCCTCAGAAACCATAAATTGTGTTTATACGTCACTATTGAATATTCTTGTACTTTCACTGCATTGTTTTCCAGTCTATCAAAATGTCTGGGGACAGTTTTCTTTCTTTATTTAATTTTTTTGACTTTCAGAACACTTTTTATTTTATGTAGCATAGCAATATATATATATTTATTATAATTACTGGTTCTAGATGTTTATATTTAATGCTTGCATACTTCTTAAAATGCTTCCTTACAAAGTGAACAGAAATGGATCTTTTAATCTACAGAATCCCTGATAAAAATATCTCTTACTACCACCAATAGTGATAGACAGGGTGGAGTGGGTAGACTTTGAAATTTGCTTTTACAAGTGCAAATCCTCAGGCAAAATAAACAATATTATTTCAGATAAAAAAAAATGCACAGAGAGATGATAAGAAAAAAGATCTAATGTCCGTAGAAGGCTGTGCTTTGTAAAACTAGGTATATGTTGGTATGTTTGCTTATTTTTTAAGTTTTCTGGCACCAAAATGTATGTTTAAATGATTACATTTGACAAAAGAAAGACAAGGAAAAATGGTGCAGCATCTTTAATTTATCAGTTTACACGAGATGCAGGCAATAGCCTGTGGGCACCAGATTGTGATTTTTTCTACTCAAGTACATTCTCATGTTTTACTGATGAGCTATATGCCAGACCCTTGTGTTCTGTATAGTAAGTTCCATGGAACATCTGCTTCAATTGCTCTATCTCTCGTTTTGTTTTGTCACTAAACTCACTTATGCTACAGAAGCACTGACTATAAGAGAAGCTACTTTAATTCAATAGCATATCAAGAAGGTAGATTCTCTAATGCTTGTAATACAGCTATTTGTGTCTAATGCCTTCCATTGCATCAAAAGTGGTAGGGCAATTGACACAGTGTTCTGTCATACTTCATAGGATACATAGCTTTCTGACCTACTGATAAGTTTCTTAACTAGAAAAGCTGCATATGCATATAGGCATGTGTATCTGTGTACAGTTGTAGACAGAATGCTATATAGGGAGGTGTATCTGCATACCTGAATGTCCAACTCTATATACGAGACACCGATGAAAAAAACACATATAATTAGCAGAAGAGTAGCTTTTTTCCCATTAACAAAGTCGTGCATCACAAGAAAAGCCAACAGAGAAAGTAAGTTAGTAAAGTGAGAATAGCTTTGAATGTGTGCATTTACATAGTAAATGACATTGGATGTCTTCTGTGTATTTAAACTGTAAAGATAAAATGGTTTACAAGGACAGAGAACATTATATGAAAAGTTAAACCAACATACTTCACCCTTTGTCATTTGCTAAATATTTTTTCTTGCTCCATTTGGTAGTCTTGGCTACTCAGTTAAAGTGTTGCAGTTTCAGTTTAAATTGATGTACAGTGGTCAAAATTGCTGAAAAAAAGAAGTTAAACTGTATGAAAATGCAATGATAAATAGTTCTTTAAACCTGAAACTCTGTGTACAGGACATGACCTTTGCAGTATTCTCTAACAGTTTCACAGAATAAATGCAGGAAAGAAAAAGAGGGTGGAGCTTTATAAAAAAAGGACAAATAGGATAAACATCCTTCCTACAAACCCTTCTTATATCCTTTCTCATATTTTTTGGTCTGAACAAATGCTGAAGATTACAATGTTATGACTGATCCTTTTTAAGGCTCTAATATCTATGAGGTTTTTTTCTTCTTAATTTTAATCTCACCTGTGCTGACATCCACCCTTAAAAATGCTGTTTGGAACAAAGAAACTATGAACAGAGGCTGAATCCATCTTTAGTTTCATTGTCTTTATTACTGAACGGATGTATGGCTTAATTTTACGTATTTTATCTTTTTTTTTTTCTCTTAGAAATACAGTTTATCATTGTATGTGAATTGCCATTGACAAGGCTGGTAATTAGCCTCATATTATTTTCGGCATAGTTCACATCCACACATCACAGAACAGAAAATGGGAGCCTTAGACAAACAGAATCCTTGTAGAAGATCATTAGGAATCCCACTGTGACATGCCACGTGCAACCTCGTTGATTCAAATTAGTCATCTGCATTGTTCTATATTTTAAACTGCGGGAGATTTCAACTTATTTTACAAAACCACAATTGTTATATGTTTATGGTCAGACTAACAAGTAATGTTCTGCACTCTGGAAGACACCAAAGACATTTTAATATGTATTCATTATACAGCTCTGCTTGCAACACTATTTAGAGTTTCATCAGTGTCTAGGTAACAAACCTCTATTTTCTCAGCTTTTTACAGCTGATCTGTAAACATAAACTCTCAGTTAAACACAGCACTGTATTGAAAGTGCTATCTAGGACTCAGGGTTTTGATTTTCCTTTTTTTTTAGCTAAAAAGAGATCTTAGATGATACACACCTTTGAAATGAATGTATTCTATTCTTGATTTTTATGTGTGTAGGTGTAATACAGGCTAAAACACTGTGGTTTAGCTGATAAATTATAAGAGCAAAAATGCTGTTTGTCACAGTCCCAATTTACTGTGTGGTCAAATATGTACCTTTAAAACAGAGTTAACTGCGGAGTTATAAAATAGCCCTTTATGACAGTTATTTCATTCCATTCATGCTTTTATGCAAAATCTTTGCTGGTATTGCTGATGGCAATATGTATATTTTTAAAAAATATACCTCCCCTGACTAATATGTCTCAACAATTTACGTTCTTTATTCATTGCTGATATATACTGGTGTAAATCCATCTATTTCAGTAGATGATTTACTCCAACAGAGTATTTAGTCCCATTTAGTACCCTGTCAGGAAACTCAGTAGTAACCTCACAAATACTAGGATCTTCACAGTGTATGCTGCAGATGTAAATAAAGAAAGCCTAAACTTGTCCTTGGTAGGGGCAAGGGACTTCCAAATGATCCTTGCCTGAGAAGGGTGTATATGTTTTTTTATTTTTTTGGAAGTTGTCAGAAATTTAATGTTCTTTAAATAGATGGGTTTTATATGTTTTTGGATACAAATCCACTGAAAAAGTATTAATATGAATTCTCATTCCTTTGTGCACAGAATCAGGAATCCAATATATTACTTCAGGGGTACATAACACGGCACCACGGAAAGTATTCAAGGGTAGTGAACAGCTCAAGGGACCAGTAATAGAATATGAAGCCTAGGTTGTTAGTTCAAATCTAATCCAGGTTGGAAGTAACAGCAATTATTGCTATCTAATGTCTTTTCAGTGATCTGTATGAAATGAGTTTGTGGTCTCAGTATAGTTTCTAACAGACAAGTGTCTAGATCACAGCTGACACTGCTCTTGGCAGACTCGATGTAGGGACCAAAGTCCAAAGGGGTCTGTAGTTGAACTGCTTTTTGGTGTCAGGGCAAAATTCAAGCATTTCAGCAGGGAATATGTCAGCCAGTGAGTTTTTAGAAACTGTTCTACAGATGAGAACGGTTTTAGTCTTCAGGTTCTTCCCCAGGAGTCCTCTTGAGATCCAAAAACTTTTTTCAGTCAAACAGTAAAGACAAAATAATTCTCATAACACTCATATTAAAAATTAACACCCAGAAAAACAAGATGACAGTCATAAAAGCAACAGTCACAATAGCTTCATTTGCTGAAACTTGTGTGCTTAAATTTATTCAAGTGCCTCACAATAGGATAATTCCTTTAAGAGCTTGCAAATTTCTCCTGCACACTACACTATGGCATGCATATACAACATATCATGTCACAAATCACTGATAGTAGTAGGATTGTAGACATCGTTTCTTCCCTTCTGCTTGAAAGAGCACTAGGAGAAATCTTTACCAGCTAGGGATGCTGCTCATATGACCCCCTTGATGTGATCATTCATGCCACTTGTATTACAAAGCCCTCTTCTCTCTTAACCTGTTTGGGTACATTAGATCAGAAAATATGCACAGAACAATTCAGTGGTGACTGCTTGCAAGACATTGCTTTGGTGGTGTTGGGTTTCCCAAAGGATATGCACAATCCCCTGTACAACTCTTTCTACTACAGTGAGCTACTAAATAATGTGTAGGTTGCAGAGCTGCACCCTAGGTCAGATATTCTCCAATTGAAATTCACAAGCAAATCCTAGGTATAAACACTGAGGTCTAAGCAGAAAAAATGTCACAAAGACATGTAGAAAACATCAGTTTTTATGTATCATCCAGTTAGAAAAATGAGAGTTTTGAAAAATCATGCTATTTACAGACCTCTCCAAGGGTAACGATCTTATAAAGGGACTGGGACTTTTATACAATAAACACAAATCAGTGTGCTTAAGGCAAATATCTGGGAATTACATGCTTTTTTGATTATAGGAATTTATATTTCCACCAAGGAACATAATTACAAGGAAAACAGTTATTTTTTTTTATACTAGCCTTGTACTTTTTGACCTGGGTTTCAATTTAGCAGAGATCCAGAAAATTTAATCAACGCAGATACATATATAAATATTTGTATAGTAAGTATCTGACAGGCAACGACAGTTCTGGTGAGGATTATCTGGATCTGAATTCTACATGATACTAATTACTAGGTAGTAAAGACAGTAAAAAAGTCCAAAGAGAAAAGCTACCATATTTTTCCTACTACAGGTGATAGGTATTATTTGCCTTATTATTATTTTATATTATTTATGGATCACTCTAAGAGTGACATATGTATGTTTAAGGTATTCATGTAAGATATTATATGAATGGAGAGAAAGAAAATATTTGGGTCTAATTCTTACATATTTTACCATGAAAATTGAATCTCAAGAGACTTGAAAAGTAAAAAGAAATAAAGGAAAGAAGAAAGTAACCCAAAAGCAATAATAGAAAAGGGAAAAAGAGTGATATCTATAATAAATGAAGGATTAGGAGACTCAAACAAAAGGAGACTTTAATATATGATAGAGAAGAAAGAAATGGAAGGACTTTTAAATTTAATAGACAGTTCATAAATTAGAAAATCTGTCATATAGTATTAAATATCACACTTAGCATTTCACTAATATATTAATAATTTATGTTGTGATATATGTTTCACTTTAGTGCCAATAATTTCTATTTTGTGTGGAATTCTAAGTCTATATTTTCAGCTTCAGTAAGTCTCAGAGTTTTGTCTAGCTTTCCTGCCTCATTTCATATAGTGATCAGATATTTCTAAGAGAAGCATGATCCCTATGAGAGAGAATTATAGCAAACGGGCAGGAGAGTTCCTTGTTTAACACAGCAATTGAGGTCACAACTATATTGCTGGGTTCACCAAATTAGTACGGAGTACTTATTTGTAGGGATAGGAGAGCCCCATAAGTTCTCAGCCCTTACACAATCTGAAGCATTTTATCTTTAAATTTCTAAAACTCTGAGCAGGGTTTTAGCCACAAGGCTGTGGCTGGCTCTTAGCTGAATTCCTATACAACACTCTAAAAAGGTCAAGACTAAGGTATGGTTGTATTTTTTTACTTATTTTGTTTAAAAAAGAACAGAGTCTGAAAGTGTCCTATGCTGCAAGGCCAGCTTAATCTTTTTCATTTCCTAAGTCACACTCGCTGTTTCTGCAGAGGTTCCTCACCACAAACCTGGTTTCGCCTTTTCTTTCAAACTTCTCTTTGCATTTCTGCCTTTCAGGTATGTCTATCACAGAGCTTGGGCTACGGGTGAGAAGCCAGCCTGAATGAGGACTCCTTCCTCCAATATGAATTGCTGCTGCCTTATATACTGTTCCCCTTTTCCGTCTAGTAGTGCAAGTTACAGTCTCCCCATATTCTGCATCCTCTTCTATGGGTCATTGGTATCCAGTGACCCAGGTGTCAGTAACCACAACCTGTAAGACAAAACTCTGCTCAATTCTCAACTCTTGCATGGTTACTCAGTTGTAATGGTTGTCTGTGTTAGCACAAGTCTTTAGGTTGTCATAAGGTATGCTTCTGCTTCTAAAAAGAAATTGCACTCACAGCTAGAAGCTAGCAAAAAACTCCCACACTGAAATAGTCTGTAAGGGGAGTTGAAATTCTTCTTGTAATCAGAAGCAATGTTGTGCATAAGTGGGCACTGTTTGAAGGGCAGAGAATAGACTATTCTAGAAAAACAAGCAATTAAATAGAAATGTTTTCTTTGGCTCAGTGTAATGTGATTGGGGAGAGATACTCACTGGAGATACACAGTTAGCTATCTCATAATTGCAGCAGGATGAGGGAACCCTGTTATCCCCACCACAGCCCAACCTCAGGATAGCAATAGAGACAGTTCCACAGCTGCTAGGGAGGAACGCAGCCAAGAGAGAAACCCTTGAGCTGTCAATAAATCCAGATGTTGCTGCTGCTGCTATTGGAAAGAAATACACCAGAGGTTGTCATCTCTGTACTGCAACTGCCAAACTTGACTGCCTTTGGCCACAGCTGTTGACTTTGTTGCTGCAAGACTATTCACTAGAAAGAAGTGCCAGCACAGTGGGGAGGCAGCTACCAAGTTAATGCTCAAGTGCTATCCTAGCAGTTGTCAATTTTCTTTGTAATTGTTTTGCTCGGTGGGAAAATAGATGCACCAATAAATGTTTAATTTATAACTGTAGATTTAAATGCGTGCTTGCAGTATGGTAGTTGTGCATTTGTAGATTTATGATGAGTGAAAACTGGATGTCTGTGTTACAGAGTACTCAACACATGGAAAAGCAAATATTATCCCAATAAAGTTCTTCTGTCTTCTTTAAGTGGTTAATCAAACTCCATAACCACATCTCATACTTTTGCTGGATATCATTAAAAGGAGAACTAAGATAATGACAAAGAAAAGGAATGACATCTTGGCTGGACAAAGTGCTAGCAAATGTCTGGGTTTTATGCTTCTTTTATTTGCTTATTTATTTATTTATTTATTTATTTATTTATTTATTTATTTAATATTTATTAGGATAAAGCAATATTTGAAAACCCAAATGGGAATGTTTTGAAATATTGCCACATCTTTTTGGTATAATGTAAACCACAGGATTTAAGATTGCAAGGGTTCCCATTGCTTAGGGAGACCAATGCTTTGTTATACTAGTCATTTTGATGGTTTACTTTCATTTGGAGGCAATTTATATGCATATCTGCTAATACCAACATTTTCCTTTATCTTAAATAGTTTATTTCACTACTTGACATTTCTCCTTTTGGTCTGTTTATAGAAGGCAGTCACACTCCTTTCCTCTTTGTTTTCCATTTTTCCCTTCTACTAGTAGGTTTCATTCTAGTTCATCCTCATAAGTGACACTCCTGAAAGCCCAATCTACTGTACAGAAATTTTGCTGGTATAGATGTTTCTGTTAATACTGTAGAAAACCCCCTCATATCTCTAAGTGAGCATAACTTATAAAATAGGATGTCTATTCGCCTAATGAGTTCAGCTCCTGCTATGTGTAGCTGTTGCAGTTTAAATTAATCTTTCTTAACACAGGCTATTAGAACCATGCACAGTATTCCACATGAGGAGACATAATTACATAAAAAATAGCAAGAGTGCTTGCTTTGATTAGAAATATATCCTAGCATCTCAAGCATCTACTTTTGGTGACTTTCACAGCAAAGTCTGATCTTTACAGGACTTTTTGGGAATTTTTAGTAGTTATTCTTCATGGCTGTGTCAGTCCGTGGTTTATGGAGTGATGGACCCTCTGCTGAAGTAATATTGTAAGACTTACTCTAGACATGGTGCAGTGGTACAAATATGAAGAAAAAAGCTAGAAGGAAAAATTACCTTCTAAGACCTTCGAATCTTTCTATCCTGAATTCCACTGTGGCAGCATAGCAGAATCTTCTCCCAGTCTCCTCTTAAAAGACAGATACATGAGGTCCTGCCAGCCAGGTGTTTGTTGTTTATATGCCACATGTTCCCAACAGCAAAATGTGCTTAATTTCTACATTCAGTAGAGCATATCACTTATGATTCTAGTTCCAAAATGACATAGAAAAGAACAATATCAACATCTTAAAGAACAGACTGATCAGATATATTTTAGGTCACCATGCTCAGTAAATTAAATTTTTCTGTAGATGTAGAATGCAGTCTTATGCAGACACAGAATTTTCTATATATGTAGATACAAAGGTTTTTTATGCACATTAAAAGATCTTTCAAATATCCTAAATGAAAATTACTGTGAAGAGAGCTTTTTAGTGGAAATAAACTATAACTTTAGGAAGCATACCAGTTTGAAAGCTCCTAGTGAAAGCGAAGGTTCTTGAAAGTTGGAGGCTATTAGCAGAAGAGTCAAGGCAGTATGAGGATAAAGAAATTTGAGAGGACTGTAAGAAAATTTGATGTGTGTTTTCCTGGTGCTGAAATTACTTAAGCTAGATGTCCACATCCATTTTTGGCGTATAAAGGTCTTTCTTGAGGGGCCAATGGGTGGACAAACTTCTCCTTCACTGCTTATTATCCAAATGCAAGGAAGGGGGAAAGAACTTATATAATAAAAAGTTAATAGATTTGTAGTGAGAAATCTGTAATGGTCATGACAGAAGCACTCTTCAAGATCCTGAAGCCAAAGATGTCAAGGTATGACAAAAACCAGTTTGATGAACACAACATTTGATTGCTTGGGCTGAGAAAAAATTCCAGAATCTGCAAAAGAAAAGCAAGAATGGACATGGTCAAACACCTGCAGCTCTTGAAGTTATGTGAAATGAAAAGTAATTTGGCCAAAACAGACAAAGAAAACTAAAACCTAAAACTAAACTAAACTTGACTAAATTTCTCTGTGCTGAACTTTAGCTGTTATTGTAGTTTTTGACTTGTCATCCATAGGAAGAGGAAGAAAAGGAGAAATAAACAAAGAAACAACTTATTTCAGATAAAATAATGTTAAGCTTTATATTAAAGTATAATATAAACCAATCTAACTGTGCTTTAGAACAGCTGTACAGGCTTCTAGGAAAATGCAAAATACAGAGATGTACATAAGTAAATAAAAATTTAGCTTCTTTTAAAATAGACTGACAGTCTTTTAAAAATTGTTTTAAAATCCCAATATATAGGGAAATGGGCATAATACCTACAGAGAAATTTTAAATTTCTGCAGGATTTTTCCTTATTACTTTGGATGGGAAAGAAGAAAGATATGTGACTGAGATTTCTTATTTTCAGAAATACTGATGACTACATGTTGGAATTTTGAGTATCTTCAATGCTGTTTCAGTTGTGGGCTTGAATGCTTTGAAATATTAGAGTGGAGTGTATCTTTTTGTGCTTACGCTGGAAATCTGAAACTCTCATTATTTCTGCATTTGTTAAAATACGAGTCTCTGTTCAACATACAGACAAAGCAAAAGGCTTTGATAAAACCTGATCTACATTCAGAGATCTGCTATGATCTCAGATTTTCTAAGGTGGCACATTGCAAAAGGCACAGTACTAGTAGAAAGTACTAAAAGAGGTTACTTTTAACATCTTCTCTTTTTCTTGCCAGCAGTGTTTTCATTTACATACCTGAATCATGTCGTTATTGTTGCCTTTGCTCTGTCTCTTTCTGGCACTTCAGGGGCTTATCACCTTTTCTTTTTTCTTTTCTTTTTTTTTTAATAAACAGTGTGCTCTGTACATCTCTTGTGTTGATTTCCTGAATTAATATTCATGATTCTTGCTTTCAAGCCACAAGATCCTCTGTTGATGTTTGCTTTACAATACTTCTATCAAACATACTTTTACAAAATAAAAGGTCTTTTTCCTTTCAGAGGCCTAGGTTTCAAAGTAGACGGTTATCTTCCACATGGCATGTAATATGATTCTGGTTTTATTATCTAGATAGATAGATTTTTCTTGCTTTCCTAAGTTTTGCTATCTATATTTTTAATGAAACACTGTATCATCCCCATCTAAAGCGATCCAAAAAGTAAGCTCACTGGTAAAGAACATATGTATGTGGTTTTTAATATGGTTTTCTGCATTGCAGTTTATTATTTTTGCAGATTTTTTTTTATGTTTAGAATAAAAATGCCATAAATGGAATGCCAAATTTTAGGCAGAGTGAGAAGTAGACACTTTTTGGTTTAAAGCATTCTTATTTATACATTTCTAATAGTAACAAAACACAAAAAAGACGGCTTTTTCAAAGCTATAACAAGAAGAGATGACTATTTTCTTCTCTATCCCTATCTCAGAGACAAAATTTATTGTACAATATATATTTAATTCTCAAAGTGCTCCATTTCACCTCTATTTTTTTGTTGTTGTTTTTTTTTAATTATAGCTCTTCTTGTTTTGCGTTACTCCTTACACATG
Source organism: Neopsephotus bourkii (assembly GCF_033783945.1). NCBI lineage: Eukaryota > Metazoa > Chordata > Aves > Psittaciformes > Psittacidae > Neopsephotus > Neopsephotus bourkii. The sequence goes on along the minus strand of NW_026902293.1, from coordinate 11,189,033 downwards.
ATTTTGTTGTGTTCTAAAATTGTAGTAGCAATCATTAAACAACAATCACTTCACATCTGCATTTCACAAATAGTCTTCCACCTCAGTCATAAAGTCTTTTGACTCACTGATAACTAATTAGTTACTGGGTTCCTTTTTCTTTTCTCTTCCCCCCTCCCCCCCCCCCCCAGTTATCTGGTCCATCTGTCAACCAGAGCACTAATATGACTGTTTAAAGCAGCCACCTTCCCTTTTTATGCATAAGGCTACCACCTTTAGTTCCTTTGCAAGGTTTTTACTTGTTTCAAGTTAAGTTGAGCATAAAACTCAATTTCTACTTAGTTATTCAATGTATATTAAAAAGCAAAAAATTAAAAAACAAGGTTTCTTTTCATTTCCCTTAGTCTGCATTTACTTGCCTACTTACATGTAGAATTAACTTCTGATGGCATGAGTTTTCCCTAGGCTGTATGAATATGGTGAATAGCAACACTTAAAGAGAAGACAGAGCTTCTTGCTATATAAATGTGAAAAAAAGAGGACTTTATACACTGGTTATGTTACAGAGATAAAAACAAAATGGGCTTCCTCTTTTTATATTCCGTGCCCTGATCCCTGGCTCCATCACCTCCCCTACATATACCTCCCCATGCCATTAGGCCCTGTCTCCTAGCAACATATGGCCCCTTACCAGAGCTTTATCTGACTGCTGCCTGTATGCAATCAGGCTGTCAGTCATTTAAGAGAGAAAGTGATTGAGCTCTGTCCTGGATGCATATATTTGCAGCATTTTGACTTTCTGCATAGGTATGATGAGAAGATATGTAGCAATGTGGCTTTGCAATATACTGAGAGTAAAGCCTCACTAAATGAACACAGTTCTAAGTTAAATAGGAGATGTGCTTTTGAATTTGTGTCCCTCAGGAATAATCCTTTCTATGTCTTCTTTATCTGTGGTACTGATTTTACGACTGTGTTACTCACCAAAAGGATAAACCCTAGTTTCCTTTTAAAAATAAAGATACCTGTAAAGCTGCTTAAGCCAAGCTGTTAATTGGTTCCCTAGCATGTTAGCATCCCCATTCACTTTGAATCAGATCAGGAGGGCACACTGACAATTTTTGCATCCCACCTTCAGTGCCTATAGTGGTAAAACACAAACATGCATCCTGCACTAAAGTAGTGTTTGATGGATACTTGTGTTTGTGGTATAAGGCAGTCATTGTCACAGGTAAGAGCAACACAACTTTAACTCCTGAGCTACAATTTCCAAATGGCCAGTGACTGACAGCGTTTTACGAGTGATGTAGTTGATGAAAAAACTTGGTAGGGGGTATTTCTAACACCTAATGTTAGAAGTTTGTGTTACTCATATTTTAGCTGCCCCTTACAGTCAATGGAAAGAGGTAGGATTTAAGACCTACACCTAGAAGCCTTCTACGATGACTAGACAGGCAACATAAAGTCCTACCTATGTCAAGGTAAGTAACATCAGGTGGCTTTTTAGACTCATGCTGTGTTTCCTCCCTTGGGACACAGTCTCAACACAGCAACTATCTTATGGCACACTGCAAAGATAAAATTGACGCTGAGATACTGTTGTGAGCCCTGTCCAATTAACGCATCTTAAACTAGGCAGGGAACAGGTGTGTTTTCCAAATAGGCAAAAGGATGAAGCATGAAAAAGCCACTGTGGGAAGTTCTAGCTCTGGGATCCCTACACCTGATTTGGTTCTGCCTCAATATCCCCAGTTAAAGACTCACATTTCAAAGCTGCTGCTTGAAATGCTGACCACAACCCCTCCTAAGCTTTCTCAGGATTGGCCTTTATCAGGATTCCTTCAGTTACCTCCAAGGGAGATTTAGGCATATGTTCAAGAGGGCAGTGAGAATTTCAGATTGTACAGTCTATATCAGATAAGCTGCACCTGTTTAGAATTGCTTGAAATTAAATCCTTAGATGACCCACACCTTTCTGGAACCTCTACAAAATGAGGGGCAGTGGCACCAGAGAAACGGAGATTTTGGGATAAACTTTTCCTTATGTTATCCACACTTGTGTGTTAACCTGCACTACTGCTTAATCACAGGACTATTTTTTAGTAGATCATTCAGAGATTAGCACATATAAAAAAGTCTTGCCTTGCAGGCATTTGGATGTAGAACTCTCTCTAATGATTCTGGAGAGAGAGTTGGGCAGTGCTGGGTAAAGAGCACTTGGAATTACTCATCATTTTGGTGTTGTAATACAGCAATTTGTGCCTAAATCAGTGCCCACTGAGCTCAGCAGAAAGACTTACTCACATCAGCAGGTACTGGAGGAGGCCATTTATGGAACAGTTCCATTTTGACATCCAGCCAAGTGGATGAAGCCACTTATTCTAGCCAAGTAGATGAAGCCACTCATTCTTTCTGTTAATGCAGTATTTAATCCTTAGTAATCTGGGCACAGTGATTTAAAAAAAAAAAAATACAGCTCTTCAGAGGTTGTACTTCTGGAAATTATACATTTATATGTATTCCAAGCAATTAAGTGAATACATTAGCATCGGACATCTGAATCTGCCAGTCAGTCAAGATTCTTGACTTTTCTGCTATGTCCAAAACTGAATTCTCCAGTTGATCCTGGGAACACTCAAGTTAGATAATAAACTAACTGAACACATTTCACATAACAGCAGTCGAAACAACCAGTTCTGATCCACTGCATTCCAACATTTGGTTCCTCAGTCATTTCATACAGGCTTCTGGTAACAATTAATACTACCATAAAAAGAAAATAACAGGGAGAAACATGCACACAAATTGAAAGCAGATATCTGAATGTTGTTGTCCCACAAATTTAGATCAACCGCATGTCTGCCTGGAAACTTGTAACTAGCATTCATGAGTGATGTTATAATATAAAGTGTGGTGGAGAAATGACAGTGGAGCCTGTTTGTACTTTCTGGAATTAATATGTGTGTGTAGATAATTAAAAGAACAATAAAAATATACAGGATGAACATACACAAGGGGAAGGTTTAAACATCATTCAAACATGTCATATGGTATGGGCCTTAGGGAAATAAAGGCTTACAGGATACTGGCAGACAGTCCTGCTGCTGGTACCAGAATTTAGCAGCTTCACTGCTTGAAAATAAATCCTTTTAGTTAATCCGGCTCTGTGGGTGGAATTACACACACCACTCCTGCTATTGTTAGACAGGAGTGCAGGCAGAATTCCCATGAACTTTGCTGAAAATGTAACTTGCAGTCTTCCCTATGCAAAGCTTTATTTATTAGAAATGCTTTTTAACATGTCATGGTGAAATATTATCATGGTAACATCAGATGTGGCTTATATTAGGGGGTGCACATTTCACCCTTGATGTGTACCTGCAACACTTATTAGCATGACAAGGTATTTTTTATGCATATCAAGAAGGGAATATGTGAGGTTGTGAATACTTTCACCCAGTGTGCTTCAGAGAGTAAAATTTTAGCAGCCAAATGTTGACACCTGGCATGGTGAAGAGTTTGCTGCAGACAGCCAAGGTTATTGAATGGGAATGTGGCTGCACTGTAAGCCTTGCCTTCACCATCTGGTTCATTCTGGAATATGGAATATATATCACAATTACATGAATAAATGAAAAGATATGCAAGTTAACTGAAATGTATGTGTTTCTCTGCTTTTCTGCACAATGGAACAGCCATCTGGGAATCAGTATGTCTCACATTTAGAGCACAAATCAAAGCAAGCAGCAATTCACTCTATGATGTGTGCTTCATAGAAAACTGGACTTCATTATCACAGACTTAATCACTTTGGGGTCTTTTTTCAGGGTTGGGATTTTTTTTTGACTCCCGTCTTCTCTATGGATAGAAAACAAACCTACTTGGAAATATACAGAGAGTAACATTAAAAATGTTTTTAGAACACAGTGTGGTTAAAAAGTAAGACAAATAAGAAAATGGAAGCACATTTGTTTGCACTCTCAGCTTTCAGATCCAAGTACAGAGGAAGGTCTGTAGAGAGGGAAGAAAGAATTGCAAGATGGATATATTATTTTTTTTCCCTCCCCTTCTTCACCCCAGTTTGTTTTATATGCATATTTTCCTTTCCATGTCTATGCAGCACTATGACTAATGGAATGGGTGACATGGATCCAAAGCATATGCTCTTGCCCACCAAAACTTAATGGAAAGTTGTTGGAGTTGGGGGGCATGCTGACAGCCAGAGTGTCTGCCAAGAAGACAGCCTCCAACCTTCCACCATCTTGTGGCATATGTGACATTTGAAGTCAGAACCTTTCCCGTCTCCCCCCGGGTTTTCCTTTTTCTTCTGTGGAAGGTGGGTGCAAATCAGTTTAAAAGAAAGCAGTGAAGATTTGCTTTGGGAAAATACTTCTGTGTCTAATCTGGAGGGAAGGCATGCTAGGACTCACTGGAATTAAAAGGCACAGTTTCTGCAGCTACAGTGGGTGTGAGTTTGGGTATGCATGGTACCTGACAGTACATCCAAAGGCAGAGAATGTGTATGATAGACAAGTCATGATAGTGCTTTGGGAAAAGCAGCTTTAGAACAATGGATTACTGCAGTTTCATTTTATGTCGTTCTGTAGCCTTTCTGAAAGAAAAGCTGTCTCTATTAAACAAAACCCAAAAGATATAATTGTTGGAAGATATTCAGACACATCTGCCCCTTGTCCAAACTTCATTGATCTGCTTGAGCATGAGAGTTTGCTAATCCTATGGGCGTTTAGCCAAGCTCTTGAAAACAGGTTAAGAGTAAACACTGATGATTGTTGCAAGGGATTTTGCTACGCTTATTGTCCTAATAATCCTGTCAAAAACCAAACCATACCAAAACAAAACCAACTCAAACCAAACAACAAACCAAAAAACAACCAACAAACATAAAAGGTTTTAATAAAATGTGATGTTAAAGAGCACACCTTTTTTATGCCTAGCAAAACCAACAAAATATGTAAATTCCTTCATTACAAGGAAAACACTGATTTTGTAGTGGCTGCATATTGGGAAGTGTTTATGTGTATTTGCAGCATAATGCAGGCATGAAGGAACAAGCTTCTTTCTAGAAATCCTGCAAATTTGTATGTGCTACATTGTTCAGCCTCCAAATGGTCCTGCGGAGGCATAGCAGGTTGTTATCGATCTGGGACCAAAAAAAACCTCAGCTTTCAATCGTCCAGTTTTTGATGTGTTGAGCACCCTCAAGACCCACAAAAAACAATGACAATGTGGCTTTTGATGGTGTGGGATCAGGCCCTTGAGGGGAGCTGAGAATCATCAACCCCTTGTGATTCTAAACTCTTAGCAAGCAGCAGAGATGGAAAAATAGCTAAAACTAGAGCTCACTTGAACCCCTGTTGTCTGAAGTCTCTTTGTGAATATTGGAAGAAAATCTGCTTTGAATAAGTTCTCCCTACTTCAGTTGTCTAAAAAAAAAAAAGTCAGGGTCAAAGAAAGGGCACAGTAAATTCTGAATATCTGAAGATGTGGAGCTGATGTATATCCACTAAATGCTAACATAATTAAGACATGACATCATCCTTCAAGCATTATGGTTGCAGTATCTTGTATTGTAAATCCTTATCTAGCTTATAATGGTCTGCTGTGGGCTTAGATATTTTTTTCTCTCTGCAACTCAGATATGTGTATTAAAAATTATAAAAATCAAATTGACTTCATAATTGATTTTTTATGGATGTTGTTTGTTTTGCCATGAATATTTCATAAACATTTTTTTCCTAAAGTATAACATTATAAGATGTGCAACTGAGAGAGACAGATAGCAGTGGGTGCACATGAGTCTGTATGAAATCAATGCTCTATCCTTACATTTAAATTCTTTGTTAATATGGTCCATTTTTCCATTAAATATTTTATCTTTCTTGTTTTAAAATCAAAGGGGAATTTGCCATTTTCTTCGGTTAGAATAGGAACAGATATATTATTCCCTTAACATTTTTCTGCTATAGTTACCTTTTATATTCATTTAAAAAGTGGGAATGAAAGAAATGGTCCAGAATCTGTAACACTTTCTCCATGTAAAATCCTTTATTCTCATGAATCATTCCACTGGGGTCATTGTATAAAGAGGAGTTTCAAGACGGAGCTTACTTTTCTCAGCTACATGAATTCTGACTTTATCAAACTCACATGTGGTGCAGCTGAGGTGATGAAAACGTGGCTGAGAAGATGAGGAGGGTGGAGATCTTTCAGTTTCCCACAGCACAGGATTTCTAGGGAAAGAGAGAAAGAAAATGAGTATGAAAAGCCAAACATTACTCCACGCAGGACTCTTCTTGGGTCATGATTGCTCTGAACCTAGTGGCAGGGCCCTCCTTACACAGGATGCATAAGAAATTCCTTTTGAAGATGTGAGTACAACCTGTGCAATGGGGACACTTGCTGACTGCTGGGGTCTCCACTTTGAAACAAAGCCTCAACTTTGTTTTTTGGTTTGACTATCCTCACATCTGTTGAGGAGACAAGTGGTATTGTCCGATGGACTGGGGCTCCCCAGGCACAGCATGCATCCAACAGCTTTTACATCTTTTTTTTGGCCACCTAGAGCTTAAGCTTTAGTTCTCAATTAGCTGTTTGACCCCCTTATATAGTCAATGAAGCACCTTCAGAGAGTTTTGCATCCTAAGCAGACTTTGGAAAGGCCTCTCTCCTCATTGACTATAAGGTCTTGATAGCTGGTTTAAGACTAACACCTTTCTGAGACTGAATTTGAGTGAGATGAATGGCATCCAGAGCCAAATCCTCAACATTAACATCACCCTTAACTAAACATAATCTGTGAGCAACTTCTAACACTGCAGAGACTTTTGTCAGTGAGATTTTCTACTGCCCAGTGCACTGAGTTATTCTGTCACATGCTCATATAGAGCGGGGCAGCCCATGGGGTGAGAACAGCATTACCACCCAAGGATTAGCTGTGTAACAGCAGATGGCAGAGAGCTGTTAACCTTTTGCTTTGGCAGGTATTAAGAAAGAGGGTAACAAGAATATTCCATTACTAAGGACGTATCAGGCAGCATTAGCAATGGATAATTTGAGGGGTTAAGAAGTCAGGCCTGAGGGAATTTCTTTAAAAAGTTAATCTTTTATAAAGATTGAAAGTTTCACAGGCACAAAGTGTGCCTCAGAGATATTTAGTTCTTTTAGCCTGTGATCTTGGAACACTTGCCAAAGGACAAACTAAATGTGAATTTGCATCATGCCTCCACATGTGTTTCACATATTTTACATGTGGCGTCTAAATGGCTCCTGTGACCTTAGTGTGTGGATCACACGTTTTTCACATATGCATTCTGCAGTTCACATCTGTTTGAAACATTGTTTCTGACAGTAGAAATCATTATTCTTTTACAGCAGGCTCTAATAATTTAATTCAAGCAGCAGAACTTGAGAAGACGCAGAGTGTTTTCAGCTTTGGTTTAGATTTTGTGTTGAGTGCTACCCATTATAATTGCATACCAGAGCAGAAATTCACAGCCCAGGCCAGAGGTTCCAATTAGGGTGATCAAGAATTTTTTGTCAACATGCTTTTCTTTTTTTTTTTTTAACAGAGAATACGTTGACTTGTCAAAGTTGTCCCTGCAGAAAGGTGACTGATCCAACTATCACTGTATTCTGAAGGGGTTTTCTTGGTTTCTGGTTCAATTTCTGCTCAAAGCTAGGAAGCCAGTGGTCCAGAGGAGGGTACTCACATGGGGTGTGAGGAATGTGGGTTTGATTTTTTTTTTTTTTCTGTAGGATTTAGAGCACAGCTTGAACGCATCTCTTCCATTAACCCTTTTGAGTGCCCTAATGTCTTGGGCTGTGTGGTGAGTTTTTCTCTGACTCAGTAAATGTTTTCTACAAACTGGCACATGTCCTTCAGAAGGAATTTTAAAGCAGAAAAGGCTCTGACTGAGTCTGCAGTTTCATTGTTAAGACAAAGATTTAGGAGTCTCTTGCCAATGCCCTTGTTGCGCTGCATGTTTAATCATTGTCATGGTTTAAAACCAGCCAGACAGCTCGTTCACTCACTCCCAGTGAGTAGTGCTGGGCTGGAAGCAGTTTAGGCCTGTGCTTCCCCCCCCCCCCCGCCCCCGCCCCTCCTCTGGGGGCTCTCCCCTTCCCCGCTGCCAGGGGGATGGGGAGGAGAATCAAAAGAATGCAATTCCCATGGGTTGAGACAAGTACAGTCCAGAAACCAATGTACAACACAAATCACCACTGCTACCCCCAATGACAACAATGATAAGAGAAAATAACAAGGGAAGCGGATACAATATCATCCGCCGAAAAAGAAGTCTGACCCAGAAGACCCCATGTCCTTTCAGATAACTCCCAGTTACCCCCTGGGCATCACATGCTGTGTTACGGCATACCTCTTTGGCTAGCTTGGGTCAGGTGTCCTGTCTCTGCTTCCTCCCGGTTTCCCCTCCTCCCTGGCAGAGCATGAGCCTCACAAAGTCCTTGGTCAGGTTAAACATTACTTAGCAACAACTGAGAACATCAGTGTTATCAGCACTGTTCCTAGGCTGAAAGTCAAAACACAATGCTGCACCAGCTACCAAGAAGGAGAAAATTTGACTGCTACTGCTGAACCCAGGACAATTATTAACACAAGGAGAATTTCTCCAGTGGAAGAGATGGAAACCAATCCGTTCCGCTACTGTATGGACAAGGCTCTTACTAAACCTATCAGATATGTAGGTACAAGTGCTTAATCTAAATTAAACCAAACGAATTTTTTTTCTTACGCATCACTTCTGATGCTGTAAAGTGAGCAGGTACGTCCTGTAAGTGGCAATCCCAAATCATCTGCAAAATGGGACCCACCTTTTCAGGTGACTACTGCAAGCTTGCTAACATTATGGCCAGAGTGAGAGCTCAGAACACGGACTACCTGTTCACCTGAGAAGTTAATGTACTGCTCAGCTTTTTTGTACCAGCTCAACACTGGCAGTATATCAGGCAGACACATTTGGGCTAGCCCATGACCAGTTCTTTCACAGCTACTGCATATACCACCAGTCTGGTTTTTCCATTCCGCCTGCTCTGTCCCATTTATTTCTACATGAGGTTCCTCAAAGAGTTCAGACAAACACCTGTCTCCTAGCTTATCATAAGTAGATTGCTTTAAATTACAAAATATTTTCAACCTTGTGTTTTTCTTATTATAGTATCATAGAATCATAGAACAGTCAGGGTTGGAAAGGACCTTAAGATCATCTAGTTCCAACCCCTCTGCTATGGGCAGGGAACCTTCCACTAAACATTATGGCTGATAAAATTTTTGTTCGGTTGATTGGTTGGTGGTTTGGTTTTGGTTGTTTGGGGGTTCTTGTTTTTTTTATTTTCTGATTTTATTTACTGATAAACATCACTCTTGTACCACAGGAAAAAAGTGTACTCAGCCTGTAAAGCTGTGCCACGGTTTCACCATGCACCTATCACATTTGCAAAGAAATAGAAGCAGTTGAGATTTCTGCACTTAGAAACAAGGGCCTTGATATTAATATAGAAGAGGTTATTCTGCACTTGCATGTTACATGAGAGCATACATGTTTTGAGTCTTAGCAGAGTATAAATGACCCTTTGGACAGAGAACTAGTCAGTACTTGGAAGTCAGAAGTTGAGCTCTCTATTTAGCACTTCCAGTGCTAGTGTTACTGCAAAACCATTTTATTCTGTTTTTCAGTGTGGACAAAAGGAACATATAAAGGTAAATTGGTGTGGTCAAGACAGCAGAAGGTGAGTTTATTCTTGGCAGGACAGAATTCAGTATACAGGCTTTGTTTCTAGCTATGTGTTCTTTGTCAGCCATGCTATGAAAAAAAAGTCAGTTGTGTTAGGTATTGTGCCCTGGTGTTTTATATTTTCATGTAAGTGTTAAGTAGCCTTCTGAGTTAATACCTTTTATTTATACATTGGTTCGTTTTTTTCTTTTTTTCCTCCCAAAACAATCATACCTTTCCCTGTAAGGGCAGAGAGTCCTAAATACAGTGGTTTAGCTAGTTGTGGAGGGAGGAGTCATGTAAAGGAGAGGTCATGAAGGAGGATCCCTGCTGCTAATTCACCCTACTTGATGGCATATGTCTTCACAGCAGATTTATAGGGGTTGAAAGAAAGGGCTGTATTTGACAAAGGGACAGGGTCAAGGAAAAAATTATTAGATACTCCATCCCCAGGAGGGAACTGCTGTTTCATCACATAAGCTGCAGTGACACATTTGAGTTTGGAGGGTGGGGAAGGAGTGTTTTCCATCTTTCAGTCCACCACCTATCTTCTGCACATGGCCTGTTCAAGCTTTCAAGGTGATTACTTCAAGCTTTTCACAGGCATGCAGGATTAGGTTCAAAAAGAATGAAATTAAGCCAGAGAGAGGACCCTGAAAGCATAACTTTGGGCATAAGAAGCTATGATTCTCCTTTCCTCTCCTTGATGTATACATGCAAAGCTCATTAATGTTAATGATAGTCTAGGAACAAATGAGCCATGTTGTACCGTGGCTACTTTATCCTATAGGCAGAGCAGGAATATGGCACCACTCACCCAACAAGTTACCCAACACAGAGTTGGCCTCATGTTGAAAGAGATTTGAAGCTGTAGGCAGTTAAATACATAGCCTGCCCCTCAGGACTGCCACTGTAAATAAGCGTTTTAAAAGAATCTCAGTCTTTAATGAAGAACAGAGGGAATTTTCAATCAGTAATCAGAAACAGCTCTCAAAATCACGGATAGTGGAGTGGTATGCATATTATTATTTGGTGCACAGAAAATACATTGTTTCTGAGCTATTTTTGCAAGTAAACTCTGTACTGTTAAAACCTCAGTGGATCCTGCAGTGTTTGTGATTCTCTGAGTATTAAAGGAATTAGAGAAAGACTTCTAAAGTAGTTAGAGGCACCACAGTGAAAAATGATTACCCGCTTTAAAACCAGACATGGACAATTAAAAAAAAAAAAAAAAGAAAGTGAGAATAGTTGCACATAAAAGAGACAAAGTCCAAAGAAAGAAAAAATGATTTAAAATATCTATCTGCTATAATCATTTTAGGCACACTTTGAGACTACATGTTCTTCTGTAAAGGATGATGGAGAAGTAAAAATATACTTCTCTAATCATCAGCAAATTATAGTAAGAACTGTATTAATGAGACCTAAGGATATATCCCTGTTAATGAAATTCTGTGTTTGTGTAGTAAAATGTACTTAGGTCAGACCAGGAAGACATTATTAGTCAGAGAAGATATAAATAATAAAAATTGTTGATAATCAAAACTATGATCTGTAAGGCTGATGTATGGAAATGTTAAAACAACTGTAAAAATTTTAAATAAAATATCTGTGGTCCTCCATAATGTTTTGCAGATAAAAATATATACAAAATAACAGAAACTCAGGCTCAAAACTACAAAACTGAGGGAGTGAGACTTTTTTGTGTGTTTAAAGAAATAAATATGAGGTAATGTAGGGACCTGTGACACATAAGCAGATGTGCTTTGAGATCATGTATAACTGGTTTTCTTAGTGTCTCCTCAAGTACAATTCTGTGTCCTACCCTTCAGTCCTATATAGTGGTTATTTTGTTATATGTGGAGTCAAGGTTTTGGGGAATACAGTTACTGTCTACTGGCATAATGCTCAACCTGTTGCAAAGAAATCTGTAAAGGAGGTATTGCCTAAATCCTGTTACCAATTAATAGTTTTGGTGAAATCCTTGGTAAGGCTTGAAATTTTGATAGGATGACCAGACTGGAATGAGAGAATCTGGAATACATATTCCTAACAGATATGTAAAGCCATAAATTAGCCTCCTATTTCTGGACACTGTTGAAAAAAGGTGAGGAAACAATATTTCAAACCACAAAAGTATTGCCCAAGATTCTTGCCCATGATGTGTAAGTCTTCAATTTAAATTTTACCTGTGAGTTTGAGCACCCTTCCTGGTTTACATGCATTTACTGAAGGGTTCAGCCACTATTCAGGAAGATCATTCAATATGGAATAGTATCAACAAATAATTTGAAGAATAACCTTCATTAAAAACACTTATGTGCTACTGAAGAAGGCTTCATTGTGAGAAAACAACATTGTATTTTTAGATTTATAGCCCTAGAGGGCAGGGGGGCTCAAGACTCTTGGTTGGTCTTCAAGGATCACCTGCTACAAGCTCAGGAGTGTTGCTTCCCAATCAGAAGAAAGTGCAGCAGGAGGGCCAGGAGACCTACTTGGGTGGATAAGGAGCTCCTGAGGAAAATTCAAATGAAAAAAGAGCTTTATAGAAAATGGAAGCAAGGACAGGCAGCCTGGGAAGAGTACAGGGTTATTGTTTGGGAAGCTAGAGACCAGGTTAGGAAAGCTAAGGCCCAGTTAGAATTAAACTTGGCTAGGAATATTAAGGATAACAGGAAGGGATTCTACAGGTACATAGCAAATAAAAAAAAGACTAGGGAGAGCGTAGGCCCCCTCAGGATGCTCTCAGGTGAACTAGCTACACAGGATTTGGAGAAGGCTGAGGTTCTGAAAGACTTCTTTGCCTCTGTCTTCTCTAGCAAAGGCTCTGACCACACCACCCAAGTCTTGGAAGATACAGGGACTGTAAGAATGAAGACCTTGGGCCCACTGTAGGAGAGGAATTGGTTCGAGACCATCTTAAAAATCTAAACTTGCACAAGTTCATGGGTCCTGATGAAATCCATCCACGGGTCCTGAAGGAGCCAGCGAATGAAGTTGCTAAGCCGCTGGCCATCATATCTGAAAAATCATGGCAGTGAGGTGAAGTTCCCGACAACTGAAAAAAGGGAAATATAACCCCCATTTTCAAGAAGGCAAAAATGGATGACCCAGGGAACTACAGACCAGTCAGTCTCACCTGTGTGCCTGGCAAAATCTTGGAGCAGATTCTCCTGGAAGGCATGCTAAGGCACATGAAAATCAACAAGGTGCTTGGTGACAGCCAGCATGGCTTCACTAAGGGGAAATCCTGACTGACCAATTTGATGGCCTTTTATGATGGGGCTACAGAACTGATGGACAGGGGTAGAGCAGTTGATGTCATCTACCTGGATTTGTGTAAAGCATTCGACAGTGTCCCACACAACATTCTTGTCTCTAAATTGGAGAGACATCAATTTGATGAATGGACCACTCGGTGGATAAAGAACTGGGTGGATGGCTGCACACAAAGAGTTGTGGTCAATGGCTCAATGTCCGGCTGGAGACCTGTAACGAGTGGTGTCCCTCAGGGATCCGTGTTGGGACCGGTCTTATTCAACATCTTTGTCACTGAAATGGACAGTGAGATTGAGTGTGCCCTCAGTAAGTTTGCTGATGACACCAAGCTGTGTGGTTCGGCTGATACGCTGGAGGGAAGGAATGCCATCCAGAGGGACCTTGGCATGCTTGTGAGGTGGGCTGATGCCAACCTCATGAAGTTTAACCATGCCAAGTGCAAGGTCCTACACCTGGGTGGGAGCAATGCCAGGCACAGCTACAGGCTGGGCAGAGAAGAGATCCAGAGCAGCCCTGCGGAGAAGGACTTGGGGGTGCTGGTCGATGAGAAAATGAACATGAGCCAGCAGTGTGCGCTTGCAGCCCAGAAAGCCAACCGTATCCTGGGCTGCATCAAAAGGAGTGTGACCAGCAGGTCAAAGGAGGTGACCTTTATTCTGCTCTTGGGAGACCTCACTTGGAGTATTGTGTGCAGTTCTGGTGTCCTCAACATAAGAAGGACATGGATCTGTTGGAACAAGTCCAGAGGAGAGCCATGAGAATGATCAGGGGATTGGAACACCTTCCATATGAAGATCGGCTGAGAAAGTTGGGGCTGTTCAGCCTGGAGAAGAGAAGGCTGTGTGGAGACCTCATAGCAGCCTTCCAGTATCTGAAGGGGGCATATAGGGATGTTGGGGAAGACTCTTCATTAGGGACTGTAGTGATAGGACAAGGGGTAGTGGGTTAAAACTTAAACAGGGGAAGTTTAGATTGGATATAAGGAGGAAATTCTTTCCTGTTAGGGTAGTGAGGCACAGGAATGGGTTGTCCAGGGAGGTTGTGAGTGCTTCATCCCTGGCAGTGTTCAAGGCTAGGCTGGACGAGGCCTGGGGTAATACGGTTTAGGGCGAGGTGTCCCTGCCCATGGCAGGGGAGTTGGAACTTGATGATCTTAAGGTCCTTTCCAAGCCTAACTATTCTATGATTCTATGATTCTATCAGTAGAGGCAAATGAAACATTTGAATATGGTTATGGTTTAGGTCACTAGAGTACTGCAGTCATGAAAGAAGGGAAGACAAAGCAGAGAAGGGAATCAATGACTGCAAAGCCAAATCTTTGCCCCAGTCTTTAAGCCTGTTCAGAAATTATCTTAGAAAATTCACAGCATTTGATTTTGAGCATGTTGTAAGCAACTCTTTAAACATTTCTGAACAGTTTTGTTGATGTTGTCTCATCTAAAACTAATCTTTCTATCTAAGTAGAGCTCATAAGCAGTTCTGGCTGTTCTGAAAATGATTTTTTTAAGCAAAGAAATGATTTGCCACAAAATATCTCTCACCTCCCAATTCTAGTTCAGTTATCATAAGTAGTGCCAATATCATAAGTATTCTTTGATGCACATAGCAACCTGTGGGGTCTTTCATTAGATATCTTATTAGTTACAGGGACAGAATTTATTGTATTACTAAAGAATTTTCCATCAGTCTTTAATTACTTCTTTTATGAAATCTGGCAAAAAAAGAAAGGCAATGGAAATGTGCCTGCTCCTAAGAAATCTTAACGTGGTCAGGAATGTTCAGTGATGAAGTGTCTTAGAAGTCTTCAGTTTCTTCAGCCAAGGGTAATCTCACTAAAAATTACACATACATGAAAAGAAAAAGATGTCATCAAATCAATTCCTTACAGTGATCAACAACATTCTGAAGTGGGGTCTGTTCCAAAGCATCCACATATCTTTCTTCAATCAAGCTCAAATGACTTTCCTCTCACTAGCCTTCTTAGACTGTATCTTATTTCCAATTGTTTCTGTAGCAGTTTGTTCTGTTTCCCATCATCATCTCATATATTCATCAGTATCCTTTGGACCTGATCCCAAAGCCAAGCCTTTTAACCTTCTTCATCTTTTTCAGAACAATTAATTTTAAGTCAAAGGAAATCAGGGCATAACTGCTGGAAAATACATTTTAAAACCTGAAAAAATGGGTCAGCTTATATACCACATGTTCTTGGGCATATTGCTTATTTGAGTTACTTTTAGAAAAGTCTCTTGACACCATAAATCCCACGTGATGGGGCAGCTGTTATGTTCTGTAGTATGTTTCTATAAGAGCATACTATGTGGTTGTGTAATCCCAAATGTAAATTTATTTGTTCAAGTTAAGTCTGCCAAGGCACCTTATTTTTTTCAGCTTTTTAATTGCTCAATAAGTCTGTGCTTTTTGTACTTGAGAGGATAACACAGCTTTTTTCTAATCCATTGATTTTGCCCCTATTTTGAAGTAGGTATCTACTAGCTATAGCTGCACTCTAGTATTCTTCCTGTGAGTTATTGCAGAAGCCAAGGTATACATCTGAGATTTGCCTTTACTAGACTTCCACATCTCAAGATATTTGATTTGGGCATTATTACTAGTTTGGTCCGGTGTCTAACCAGGAAACAGCATAAACAAAAGGCAACAAGTAGGAAAAGAGGAAAAACTCCAACTCCCACATTTTTCAAATTATTGCTTAATGAAAATAAAGACTAAAGACTCGACAGATCTGTGCTTTTAGATATTCTTCTCCTAGCAATACTAGTAATATTTTCAATGACATGAATAATGTTAATTTTTTTGTTGATTGCTTGTTACCTCCAGACTTCCCTTGGCACAAAAGCAGCAAGCCCTTTTAAGAAGCAAAGTGCACTCATATTTGGAGATGTAACTGAAAGGCCTGTGTCAGCACTAGTGTTATCTACTAAAGAGTATGCAAGGCAGTACATTTTGTGAATAGTTTGAATGGTACACATTTGACAAAGGGAATTATTTTCCTAGGTTTTATTTGCCCATGCACAAATTATGCCAAATCCCGGGCTTTGTAGAAAAAAAAATAACAAATGAAAAAGTCGGTCACAAAGTTTATGAGGTCACAAATCTCTATGTCATAAGTAAAACCCAGTCCTGTCTTCTGTGATCAAAGAAGCCAATGTGACACTGCTTAGACAAAGTACCACTCAATATGAGTTTTTCACACCTGTTGGACCATCAAAGATGTCTGATCTGTTTTTTTGTCCCCAGCCCAGAAGAATTAGCCTAAGAAACTGTTGTATAGGCCACAAATGACCTAGGTTTGGTTTCATCAGAAAAAAAATTATCCTGATATCCTTCAACAGCCTGGACTACATTAACTAGTTGACCAAACTCTCTTTCCATTTGACCTCTTAGAATGGATGATGGAAATTTGTGCTTTTAGAGAACTGTGAAGTCTTCCTTGTCAGTGAGCAAAAGTGGATGTTGTTCCATAAAACAAAACATATATATATATATGAATGATTCATGTTCAGCATTTAAAAGCTGTAATGGAATAAAATCTTTTTGTATGTTCATCAAAGTTCACACTAAGAAGCTCTCTGATATCTTACATGGAGTTTCTAATTTGTATCTACAACTAAGATAAATGCTGTTGAATAGAACATTAGGGAAATTGATTTTCTGTTTTGTAGAAACATTTGCAAGAATGTTTCGGGTAAAACTTTTTTATCTAGCAATGAACACATTTTCCTGACAGAAGTCCTAGACTTCTTTAAGGAAAGTAAAAGGAATTTGTCTTCAGTGTAATATCTAAAATAAAAAGCTTTTTGAAATCACTGGTTTTGATTTTTTATCTCTTCCAGAATTTTTTTTTCCCCTTAGTCACTGTTATAAGTATGGACAGTTTTATCATCTTCATAAAATCCAGTCTCATTTTAAATTTTGCTATAACCTTGAGCTGTGCATGCATAGTTTAGAAAAATGTTTTCCTCTCTCTATTTTGAATTAACAGCCTTCCAATATCCCTGAATGTCTCCTTTGTCTTGTGCTTTGAGACAGAGACAATAAAAATACTCTGTATCATTCACTTGCTACTTTATATATCTCTGCTTTGTTCATTCCCAATTGTTTTCTTGATGAAATTTCAGTCTTCTAATTTTTTCTTTAGGTTAGAGTTTTCAAGAAGCATCAAAATTTTAAAATCAAAATGGAAAGACAAAATTAATGTAGAAAATAAAAATACAAAATATATTCTTATATATGACATCTATTCGTTTAGGAAACAGGTGAATCAAAAGAAATGCCTTACATATTATGTATAATTCAGTGATTGAAAATCTGCTCATTTAAAAGAAAGAAAAAAGCTTTCAAATGGTTCAGTGAATAGTAAATGCAAAGAGCTGTATTTTACAAAGGTCTATAATTGATTTTGTTTCTTCCTAATTGCTTCATATTTGTGCAGCTATAGCTAGTAGTTGGTTCTGCACGAATAGAAAGCAGCTGATGAGTTTTAAAGATGTCATAAGAAAATAGAACACATTTTTTCCTTCACTGAATTACTCTTACACTCACCATTTCAGTTGCTTTTAATAAATAGCATAAATAACATAAAAAGGAAAGTATTTATGATTTACTAGCTTAATTCTTATCTGCTTTAGATGTTCTTGCAAAGCAAAATTTTATTTTTACTGTTGTTACTTTAATTTTATCACAAGGAAATTTCGTTTCTTACCCAGCCCTCATGTGAGTTGTATTGACTAATGTCAATGTAAAGGGAATTCTGGCTTATTCTCTACGGCCCTCTACAGAGAAATAAACCACCGTTTATGTATTATAAACAGCTTAACAGCATCTTTCACTTAATCTAAAACTTTTCAGTCACAATGCCAGCTTTTAGCTTTGATTTTAATTTTTCAGTATCCAGTGGTACAATGGGTAAAACGCTAGGAAACCAAAGACTAGGATGAAATTCCTTTGAGAAAACTTTTGAAGGATTTCAATCAGAACACAACAGGCATGTTGTCGAGATACAGCTATTCCATTTCACTCGGTTCGTGTTTCTTATAGATGTTGATACACTGTGAAAGAATAGGAAATATGAGCAAACCATTTGGTATATCATTTGACTCTGGTTAACAGAGACATTAGACACTGGGGTGTCCCAGAGAAAAAGACTTTTAAGACAGCTATGACAATTTTTTTTAGTGAATGATTTCAGTAGGTTTTCATGAAACAGAAGCTAAAATCCACCAAAATAATTCACATGCATAAATGCTGCCTATTGTTTACAGCTGAGCAGATGGAAATACTTGAGATGTTCTCCAGCTTGTTTCTTTGATGCTGTGTAAGTAAGTGCCAAACACAAGACAGAGTACCTCTGGACAGCATATCAGGTTTATATTCTTTTCTGTTGAATGGCTTTTCATGGAAGTAAGTATGGGCAACATGGGAGATATAACAGTTTGCTATTTTGTATAACAACTTTGTTAGATTTCTGGCATGGTCAAATTAGAAATAATTTGACAGGTGTTCAGGCAGAACTGGGGATATGAGGAGGTCCAAAATGAACAGTCATTACAACTGCGTACATAGAGTCACTACCACCTAAAATCTGGGTAGTAGCCATAAACTCTATGTAAACTCAAGAGCTGCCTATGCCATATTTGCTAATCTGTTTTATAATGATTAAGGGTCTCTAATAAGATGTATGAAATTAAGAATAAAGCCTATAAACTAGGTAACAAAAACCCACCCCACCACTGGCCACCTTGGCAGTTGGAGGTTGACAGAGCTCGAAGGCTACTATCAGCACTGCTAGTCCTCTGTCAGATTCACTTACAACATAATTTGTGAAAAAGGGGAAGAAAAATATACAACAGGTTATATTAGGCAAATGGGTATAAAACATATTAAATGCTGGCATTCATTTATTTATTATGTAGCACAGGCGAGGCAGTTTGCTGATTAATACCCATCTAGATGTTTCTTGATTTGTAGAGTAAATGCTTATAAATGATTAGAGTATGGAACTCTGTCTGGGGACTGGTGAGCAGTTAACAGAGAGATTGTGGGTCAGGGTTAAAGGGGAAAGAGTGATGGGAGACATTACTGTGGGAATCTCTTATAGACCGCCTGATCAAGAGGAATCTGTGGATGAAACACTCTATAGGCAGATAGGAAAAGCCTCACGCTCACAGGCCCTTGTTCTCATGGGTGACTTCAACCACCCTGACATCTGTTGGAATGACGGTACGGCCCGGCACAATCAATCCAGGAGGTTCCTCGATTGTGTGGAAGACAAATTCCTTCTGCAAGTAATAGAGGAACTGACAAGGAGAGGTGCCATGCTTGACCTTGTGCTCACCAACAGGGAAGGGCTCGTTGGAAATGTGGCACTGCAGGGCAGCCTTGGATGCAGCAACCACGAGATGGTTGAATTCGAGGTCGTTAGGACAGTGAGAAGAGCATGCAGCAAGCTCATTGCCCTAGACTTCAAAAGAGCAGACTTTGGCCTCTTCAGGAAGCTGCTTAGTAAGGTTCCATGGGATATAGCCCTAGAGGGCAGGGGGGCTCAAGACTCTTGGTTGGTCTTCAAGGATCACCTGCTACAAGCTCAGGAGTGTTGCTTCCCAATCAGAAGAAAGTGCAGCAGGAGGGCCAGGAGACCTACTTGGGTGGATAGGGAGCTCCTGAGAAAAATTCAAATGAAAAAAGAGTTTTATAGAAAGTGGAAGAAAGGACAGGCGGCCTGGGAAGAGTACAGGGATGTTGTTTGGGAAGCTAGAGACCAGGTTAGGAAAGCTAAGGCCCAGTTAGAATTAAATTTGGCTAGGGATATTAAAGATAACAGGAAGGGATTCTACAGGTACATAGCAAATAAAAAACAGATTAGGGAGAGCGTAGACCCCCTCAGGAAGCTCTCGGGTGAACTAGCTACACAGGATTTGGAGAAGGCTGAGGTTCTGAAAGACTTCTTTGCCTCTGTCTTCTCTAGCAAAGGCTCTGACCACACCACCCAAGTCTTGGAAGGCAGACGCAGGGACTGTGAGAATGAAGACCTTGGGCCCACTGTAGGAGAGGAATTGGTTCGAGACCACCTTAAAAATCTGAATTTGCACAAGTACATGGGTCCTGATGAAATCCATCCACGGGTCCTGAAGGAGCCGGCAAATGAAGCTGCTAAGCCGCTGGCCATCATATTTGAAAAATCATGGCAGTGAGGTGAAGTTCCCGACAACTGGAAAAAGGGAAATATAACCCCCATTTTCAAGAAGGCAAAAATGGATGACCCAGGAATTACAGACCAGTCAGTCTCACCTGTGTGCCTGGCAAAATCTTGGAGCAGATTCTCCTGGAAGGCATGCTAAGGCACATGAAAATCAACAAGGTGCTTGGTGACAGCCAGCATGGCTTCACTAAGGGGAAATCCTGACTGACCAATTTGATGGCCTTTTATGATGGGGCTACAGAACTGATGGACAGGGGTAGAGCAGTTGATGTCATCTACCTGGATTTGTGTAAAGCATTCGACAGTGTCCCACACAACATTCTTGTCTCTAAATTGGAGAGACATCAATTTGATGAATGGACCACTCGGTGGATAAAGAACTGGGTGGATGGCTGCACACAAAGAGTTGTGGTCAATGGCTCAATGTCCGGCTGGAGACCTGTAACGAGTGGTGTCCCTCAGGGATCCGTGTTGGGACCGGTCTTATTCAACATCTTTGTCACTGAAATGGACAGTGAGATTGAGTGTGCCCTCAGTAAGTTTGCTGATGACACCAAGCTGTGTGGTTCGGCTGATACGCTGGAGGGAAGGAATGCCATCCAGAGGGACCTTGGCATGCTTGTGAGGTGGGCTGATGCCAACCTCATGAAGTTTAACCATGCCAAGTGCAAGGTCCTACACCTGGGTGGGAGCAATGCCAGGCACAGCTACAGGCTGGGCAGAGAAGAAATTCAGAGCAGCCCTGCAGAGAAGGACTTGGGGGTGCTGGTCGATGAGAAAATAAACATGAGCCAGCAGTGTGCACTTGCAGCCCAGAAAGCGAACTGTATCCTTTGTTGCATCCAAAGGAGTGTGACCAGCAGGTCAAAGGAGGTGACCTTTATTCTGCTCTTGGGAGACCTCACTTGGAGTATTGTGTGCAGTTCTGGTGTCCTCAACATAAGAAGGACATGGATCTGTTGGAACAAGTCCAGAGGAGAGCCATGAGAATGATCAGGGGATTGGAACACCTTCCATATGAAGATCGGCTGAGAAAGTTGGGGCTGTTCAGCCTGGAGAAGAGAAGGCTGTGTGGATACCTCATAGCAGCCTTCCAGTATCTGAAGGGGGCATATAGGGATGTTGGGAAGGACTCTTAATTAGGGGCTGTAGTGATAGGACAAGGGGTAATGGGTTAAAACTTAAACAGGGGAAGTTTAGATTGGATATAAGGAGGAAATTCTTTCCTGTTAGGGTGGTGAGGCACTGGAACAGGTTGCCCAAGGAGGCTGTGAATGCTCCATCCCTGGCAGTGTTCAAGGCCAGGTTGGACAAGGCCTTGGGTGATATGTTTTAGACCGAGGTGTCCCTGCGCATGGCAGGGGGGGTGGAACTTGATGATCTTAAGGTCCTTTCCAACCCTAACTATTCTATAATTCTATGATTCTATGATTAATAATGTGTAACTGCATCTGTCTTGATTTTAGACGGCCATTTTTGTCAAGATAGCAATGTTTTATTCTTAAAAAGAGGAACATAAAGCAAAACTTTCAAAAAAACACAGTGAATTGGAAAGCTCTGTGTGAGTAGCACCAGACAAGTATTAAAGAAAAAATAATCAAACCACAACATAGATTTTTTTTAAATAAAAATAAATACCCACCAAATCCTTAGTTTCATTCACTTTAAAGAAACTCTCATATATGAAGAAGGCTTTTAACAGCAGTAACTATAGCATAAGTATTCACAAAGCTATCTGAAAAAAAAAAAAGCAGTTACAAGAAATTTTTACTCCAGATTTATTCCTCACATTTCGTCAATGCAGGGTAGAAGAAAACTTTTGTGGTCTTCATGACAATCGTGTTAGACACATTATATATATGCATATACAGTCACATTAATGTAAACTTTTATTGCATAATATTACATCCATCTCCATGAATTCTCATTTGCACTGATAATGCTCTGCATTTATTGGTTAATTAGCCACTGACCAGATGTCCTTATTCACAATCCATTTCCTTATTTCTGGATTTGTTTTTCTGTTATTTCATTGTGACATACAATCGCTTAACCTTATTCTACCTATTGTTATTTATTCATACTTCGTGCTCTCTTTGTCCAGTTACATATGCTTGTCTGGAAATCATCTGCACAAGACCTATAGCTGAGAAGGGATTTAGGGAAATTATGTTAGGTGTTGTTCTTGCCATCTTGCCGACATTTGATTATTCCAAGATGATCTTTAGGAATGTTGTCACTATAACTACCAACATCATTTTAAGGTTGTCTTGGAAACCTTTTCTCTCTGGAGATCAGTTGATTAAAGGATTTCTGCATTATTTTTGCTGTTGATTCATAGAGTGGATAATTGGGATTTGGTTTCTTTAGTGTAAGCTTTTTGCTATTCGTATTGCACAGTACAAAGGTAAGAACCTTGCATTAAAGGCAGTCAAAGTGAAAGGCAACCTCTCCAAATGAGAAACGTAGTGAGGACAAAGCATGCTTGCAAATCTGAAGTTAGTCTCTTGTAATCACTGGATTTTGGTTTTAAGTTGGAGAGGGGGAAAGAAATTAAAATAAAAAAGGAATCTGATTGTCTTAGCATTTTATTAGGGAACTGGGAAATCAAAGATGACCAGCAGGAAAACAACAACAACAACAAAAAAACCCTATTCTGGATTATATTACAGCTGTCATGGAAGATAATGACGATTGTCACTTGAGTATTCTCGGCATGTTGGTCCAACGAAGTAGTGTGATTAGCTAAAGTATAATCAGTTCAAATTTGTCAAGAACAAAAAATGCAGACTAACATGGTCGCATTCTACAACAAAATAACATCTTCTGTTGATATGTGGAAAACAGTGGATATTTTTCACTCGGACTTCAGCAAAGTGTTTGACACTGTTTCTCACAGCATTCTCCTGGGAAAATTGGCAAGATAGATTGGAAGGGTAGTCTGCAAGAAGGGTAGAAAACTAGTTAACTTTTGCATTAGTTAACTCTTGAAAATAGTTGTTGCACTCAGAGAGTGGTAACCAATGGTTTTCACTCAGGCTGGCAGCCTGTAGCAAGTGGGGTGCCCCAGGGATTGATACTGGGCCCCAAGATGTTCAACATCTTCAGAAATTACCTGGATGATGGAATTGGAATCACCCTCACCAAGTCTGCAGATGACACCAAACTGGATGATGAGGTGAACCCATCAGAAGGGAGAGCCATCTTAGAGAGAGACCTGGACAGGCTGGAAGAGTGGTCAAGATAGATAGAACAATATGAAGTTTAACAAAGACAAGTGCTAGGTTCCACACCTGAGACAGAATAACCAAAATATTATAAATAAAAAAATAACCAAAGTCTGTGTGTGGCTGGGGAGCAGCCTTGTTGAAAGGGACCTGGGTCTTCTGATGGACAACTACAATATGAATATGAGTCAGCAGTGCACTGCTGCAACAACAAAGGCAAGTCACATCCTGGGCTGCATCTGCAGGGGAATTACTGGGAGAGACACAGACATGATCATCCCACTCTGTTCACCACTTATCAGGCAATGCCTGGAATACTGTGTCCAGTTCTGGTGCCCAAAATTCAAGAAAGATGCAGGCAAGGAAAGTATCCAAAGGATGGTCACAGAGACGATCAAAGGAAAGGAAAACCTGCCTTATGCAGAAAGAGGGAAGAAGCTAGGTCTTTGCACCTTGGAGAAGGCTCGGGAGGACCTCATCACAATATTCCAGTAATTAAAGGGAAGCTACAAAGAAGACAGAGGCTCTCTCTTCACAAGGAGACACATGGAAAAGACAAGGGACAGTGGGTATAAATTGCACAGGGAGATGTGTTACTTCAACGTAAGAAAAATTTTTACAGTAAGAAAAATTATTCATTGGAATAATCTCCCAAGGGATGTGTTAGAGTCCCCATCATTGTAGGTTTTCAAGACATGACTGGACAGGGTGCTAGATAATGTCACCTAGGCTTCCCTTCCCAGGAAAGGCTGGACCAGCTAATCATTCATGATCCCTTCCAGTCTGGACTGGTCTATGATTCTGTGTCTCTATCAGTTACCTCTTCTGCTCCAGTAACGCAAACACAAGTGGAGCCTCTCTACTGAGAGGAAGGAATTGCCTGCTTGTCCATGGCTTGAGCTCTGAACAGCACTGTTCTGAAATCACAAAAGAGGAAGTTTCTGGAGAGCTTGTCAATATGCAGGACATAGCTTTGGATGCTGCTCTTTCAGTATCCATACTGCAGAGGTGGGTTCATATTGCTGACCAGCATTTTCTTAAACAGGGACAGATCAACGTGACTGATTTCCATGAAACAGCAAGTTTACCCAGCCAGCTGGGGTGTCTGTCTGGTGAGGGAAGAAGTGGTAACAGAAGAAGAAAGCTGTTTTTATTTAGAATGAATGCCATAATAATGGATTATGTCTTCCGAACAACTGCACCTCCCTATTTCTGATAACACTCATTATATAAGAAAATGACATTATTGGGGAATGCTGGCCTTTTACAGTTCATCTTCCCATATCACTAGCCTCACATTTAGTTTGATAAAGGCATGCAGCGACACAACTTTATGTAATCAGATTTCACTTGTGTTTAGGTGAGAAAAATTAACCAAGCTGACCAAATAATTTTCTGGCTTAATAGCATGAAAGCTGACACAAAGCACAATGAAAGAAAACACAACTGCCTCTCTTGTCTTGAATTACAGGATTCCAATGTTGTTTTAAAACTATCAATCAGAGAGTATTCAGCCTCAAGAAGTTTTGTATTTTTCCAGCATGAATGAATTTCCCAGCTGGTGTCTTTGTTAATTTTTTAAGGAAAAAGAAAAAAAAAGCTATAAATTTCTTGCCACTTGGCTCAGTAAAAGCTGTATTATCTTTGCCAGTAATAGGCCGCAGATCTTTTGCTAACTCTACCTTGTACTAACTATGGAAGAGCCTACTCCTGGCCTATTAGGCTTCTTATCAGCTTCTTCTGAGACCACGCTGTGAAACAGAGCTTGGCACCAGCGGTCTCCTGGTGTTAACACATGGGATAACAGCTAAGGCCTTGAAAATATGGATGCAGATTAAATACAGAGGCCCAGAGCTACGAACAACTCAGTGGTGGTGACCCACTGGCCATTGGAGAACTTGGAAAAAGACTGCCTTGAGCATGGTGGAGAAGAAATTAACACCCTCCATTGTGGTGCAGTACCCTATTCAAGGCTGGTGGCCAAAGTCTGTGGAGTGTCTGCAAACTCTAATATTAAAGATCTCAAATATGGAGGGATCATGGTTATGGTGATTGCTGTCACAGAGCAGTTGTAGGGTGGGTGGATTTGCAAGCACAGCCTGGTCCCTCTGCTTGCCCCAGAGACCCCAGTCCCCACTCTTCACCTCAGGGAGCTTTTCCCTGTTTTTCCAAGAACCCACAGTCTCCCAAATCCAAATCACTCTCCTCCTCCCTGCCTACCTTTTCCTCAGCTGCAGCTACATGGGAGCCTTTCCTGCTGACCACTCACCCAGCTCCCCAGCCAGTATGACTAGATGGTGTGTGTGTGCTTCTATGTGTGAACATGTGCTTTTTTCCCTCCAGGTTCTGCAGTTTTATCCTCCTCAATGCCCGGACTTCTCGGGGAAGACCTCCTGCACATAAGCTCAATTTGGTTAGTTATTATTTTTAGTAAAAGAATATATGAGTAGAAAATAAAAATGAGGTGGCTTATTTGCAACTTGTATAGTGAGAAATTATTTGCTGACACTTTAGGAACTCATCCTGTCAGCTATTCAAAAGCTTTTTCTGACTTTTTTGAGGTTCCTCTCACCTGTCTTAAATTTACTGGATATTGAATCAGCCCCTTTGTTTTCAGGGAGTCATATGGAATAGAAATCATCAGATTCAAAACTTTCCTTAGCAGCTGCTGTGATCATTATTGTAACAGAAAAAAAAGGAGGTCCTGGTCAGCTAAAACCCAAATAATTGCTTTCCATGCAGAGTGGATGTGGTTTGGAGCACACTCTAAGATTGAGACTTCAAGCATAATGTCCACACCTGCACTTTTTTCCTCTTCAGATAACTTCTGAAGCGATTAATGTAATGCTGGAGTTTCATTTGCTTATAACACAAAGATAGTTTGCAAGAGCCCCACTGATGGATAGACAGTGTAGAAAAAAAACACCTTGGCTTATAGAGAAACTCACAGCAGATTTGATAAAAATGGCAATCTTTTTTATGGTCATCACCACAGACAACTAACTTGGAATAAAGAAAAGTAGACCTCCAGTTTTACTTGTAACTATTCCACTTTAGGACATTAGTTTATAAATATTTTATTTCAGCTGTGCTCTGAATAGTATCATTGTCACGGGTATGATATAGTTTCTACTATAATTAATGTATACTCACAGTGTAGAATTGTCAATAAAATATGGTGTAATTGCTCAAATATCTGTCAGTGATTGTCCATCACGCCTGTATGATGATATGCAGTGATAATATCAAAACATTGGAATATATTGTCAGATCTATAGTCAGTCTTATAAACAACCATTACAGTCATGTCAATTACATCAGATAAGATACAGATATTAAGGCACGTATTTTGGAGGGGGGGGGTCTGAAAATGAAATTATTCCACCTCATGTCATCTGTGAAGAGACAGCAATATCTCTCATAACAGCTGAAGAATCAGAAGTCCCTGATTGCTAGATGGTGAAATATTCCCCAGTGACAATTCTTTTTGGAATAATAAGAGATAGAAGTGCCACTTCCAATTCTGTGCTGCCAGCCTGTAAGGCCAAAAATCCTGTGAGCGCCATAACACTTCTATTTTCCCAAGAATTTCCCTAAACATGTGAGATGTCTCCTTTTGCGAGGTGATAGAATTTTGTCTTTTGCTCCAGACAGAGAGGGATTTTCTCTTTCCTACTTTTCAGTTCTGCATTTTGAGGAGAAAATTAAAACAAACAAACAAATACTAAAACAAATTGCAAAATTACTGGCATGACATATTTGGAGTATCAGTTCTTTTGGTGTTCTGCAGTATTGAAAGGCAATGTGATAATCCCAGATGACACAATATAGTAATGACCTCTAAATTGTAATGTATTGCTGAAGATAATGTAATAAAAAATGTTTTGTAAATAAAACATACACACACAACCCCACCCATCTGTTACATTTGTAACACATATACACACATATATATAAAATATAATGAACCCTGCTGCCTCTATGCTGTTAGAAATTAGAGAATTAATTTGATTCCAATTTCTTGCCTCCTGTCACTCAGATGCCTCTAATTCCATGGATCGTTTTCTCTCAGGGGGACTTTGTGGGAAGTTGCTTTCCCAGGGATACCAGCAAATAGGTAACTACACTGTACAGAAAATGTATCTCAGCATTTCTGTGGAAGCCGTATAAGTGGAATTGATTTAGATAAAAATATGCTTGTAAATTGATAAGGGAATCCAGGAAAACAGAAAAAAAACCCGAAACTTGCAAAAGCTTTTCTGACACTGCCTTTCTACACAACCAAATATAAAGTAATAAAAATTTTTCACCAATTTTTCCAAAACCAAACCAAAAAATAATAGGATGTATTTATTGAAGACCCCATAAAAATGATACTGAATTATGAAATGCCTAATAATATAGAATTTATAGTGGTAGTGTTACTTACATTTGCAATAAAACATGGAATCCATCTTCAAAGGATTGACTGCTTGTTTTACTATAGGAAATTGTACAAATAATAAAAAAAGGTCATTGTTCAGGAATTTGTTAAAACCAGATCGTGAGCCTTAGATCTAAGTGAATTTATTTTGAATATTCTGAAGCAGACATTGCAAATTTTTACATTCTAATGGGTGAACTAAAAACATATTTCAAAGAAAACAACACTCATAAATTACATTTATGACACATGAGGTTGCTGACTGCTGTGCAGGGAGCACAGAATAATGGTGCTAATATGCACTCTAGCTTGATTTTCTCAGTTCCCAACATGCTCTAATTCCACGCTACAAATCTTTAAATGGCATTTATATTTTAATTAATATGATTATGTGCTGCCATTAGCAAAGCCTCCCCCAGCACATTTATCCTGCCAAACCCATGAATGCCAGTAAACCATTAACATAAAAGGGCTGTTTGCTTATTAAATTCATCTACACAAATAGGCAAGGGTTGCAATTGTTGATTTGCCATTGAAAAAACAGAACATGAGCGAGTTGTGCAGTAGCTGGCAGTTGCAATTATCTAGTGTAATTAAGTCTAATTTATAAGCCCCCCTCAAATGAGAAAGTAACAATTTTTGTTAATTAACAAGAGCATTTGTAAAGCTCGTTAACTCCATCATTCACCATCTGCCTGGATAGATGGGAGCATGCAGTTATTATTGCGGGACATGTTGCATATGTGTATTTGTGTAGTAATCTGTTTGGAAAGTCTAATGATTGAAATGGGAGATAAGAATGGATGTTATAGTACAGTGAAAAGAAGATCTACTGTTTTCATTTATCTTTACAGCAATGCAAGTGCTTTGTCATTATCTTGTGCATACGGTTTCATTATTCTGATACTGCACTGTTACATTGCCTCATACCATCATGCCTACAAGCCTGCAGGGTACAAGAGCACTTATCTTTCCTGATGACTGTTGAATCATTTAAAACAAGTTATTAGTGAAACAATTAAAATGATATTGGTTCACAATTGTATTGATAGCTGCCAGGCATAATGAAACATTCTGAATAGCAGTTGGGGGTTCTCAGAATGGATAAAAAATGCTGTTAATCAGAGACAAGGAAAACCTCTAAAGAAAAACTAAATTGCAAGAACACATTAATTGTATTGGAACATTTCATTTAATTGAGAACAAAGGGAAGGTAAAAATCATATTATCAATGTTTTATGAACATGAAGGAATAAGAAAATTACTATGTCATTGTCACATATCTTCTGTCGGAAATTAAAATTGAAAAGGCTGTATTCAACTTTAACAGAGCAGGCCAAATACATCATGTTGTTGCACATTTTGTTTTTCACTGGAATTGCAAAAACTGAAAGGAATAAGGATTTTTTCTCCGTTAGAAAGTGACTGTGAGTGAGTAAGCAATAAGCAAGTTACAGTCTGCTAGTCAGCCATGTAAAGGAACAGGATATCTGTGCTGTCCTACCCATTCATGGAAGTCATGAGAAATTGCCACTATAAAATCAGATAAGAACAATGTGAAAACGACACAGCATATGTGCTTGTTTTTCTGTATTTCCTCAGGAAGAAGATCATGATTCATGTCATGGAATTGTAATGCTCATAAGAAGAGGACATTTAATACTTCTGGTTAATAATAGGCATATTTCCCTGATCCAATGCTCTGTTGTAGCTACTGGAGAGGTTCAGATCAGATGATTCTCATCTATACAAAAGGCCTTAATGCAGTTGAAAATGTATGTAATTTAAAGCCTCTTACCCTGAACAATGTTATAAAGGGTCTCTGCATAAATGGGAATTGGGCCCACTGAGTTGATGGAGCAGTGAATAAATTTATCTCAATCTCGCCTTCTATCACCACCAACCTCCTAGTACTGGGAAACATGGAGAAAGGTTTGACATTTATACCAAGCCACTGGTCAGCTCTGTGGTTTTCCCCTAAGGGGAGAAAAAGGATGAAAAAATGGTATAGAAGTTGGGCATCCTTATTTTTTTTTAAACAGTAATCGGTATGAAATCACATGAAAAGCATTGACAATGAAGAAAAGTCTTCCAACTTAAATGTCATTAAGTTAAGGGTTTTTTTTTCTTCTGAAGATTCCTGGTATACTAAGGACAGAAGGGAAAGCTTCCTTTTTTCCAGCTTTGAGTCTGAACTCAGAAATATAACAGAGCAACCAAATTCTGTGTATGACATTTATTTATCTTGGGCTTGAAAGGTTATATATTAGACACAGTGGAAACATGGATCAAACTGTTTTAAAGCAGATCTGGCATTTCCTTCAGTTTACAAGTTATTGCATTATATGTGTATTTTTCTTAGGTATTGTTGAATGTGTAGTGTTTACAAATGTATCTAAGCTGGGAGCATTTCATGAACTACTTAGCTCAGAAAATAATTTCGACTTTTTTTACATAGAACTTTTTTTTTGTCTTTCCTTCTGTCTGTGTAATATGGGCATTTAACTTGCATAGTATATTTATTCTTTTCTCAGTAGATTGCCTAACCTTTACAGGTGAATATCTTGCCTCATGTTGGAACTTACTGTATCAGTTCTGTAACTCTCTTTTTATTTGTGCAGCATACTTCTTTGCCATTTCCAAGCTGCTAAGCAAGACACTGAAATAATAAGGAATAGCCTTGGAAACAGGAAAAGTAAATCCTGTAAATGTTATTCATCACTTGTGTCATATGTTTTTAAATTCTTGTCAAGTCTTCAGGTTCAAAGATGGGACACTAGACCTGTTAAACTGTAAACTCTAAGTATGGTTAGTCATATATTTTTAAATGCAAAAGAGTGGAAAACACTACACATACTGTACTGAGTTATAAATAAACTGTATAGGCCTGGAAATAATGTACATTACTGTAAATTAACCAAATAAGGAGCTCGTTAAAACCAATTTATATTGTGTGAAGATTTAAACTCGATTTTTTACCTTAATGATGAGAATCAAATTAGACCTACAGGATACTTATTACTTAATAGAGAGGTGATAAATATGAAATTCATCACAAAAAGGATATTTTGACAGTATTTATGAAAATGAAATGTTCTCTCAGTTTCTCAAGAGGAGAAAGAAGAAAGACAAATTCATACTGGGAGACACTTAAGGCCAAACCCTGTCCAACAGAACCAAAGACATGGCATTTGTAGGGTGCATTGGTATTGTGACATAGACAGGTAGGTGAGGTTAGCTTTGTGAATGCTAAGAGAAAGGCATGAAGATTTTCCAGAACAATTACTCAAAAGATCTGCCTATAAAGAGCTGAGCACCTGCATTTTTTAATGGCTTCAAGTGGAATTTTGAGTACTGAGCACTTGCTAAATTCATTCCTGTAGTAGAGAGGGGGGAGGAAAAAGGAATCTCACTGTGTATGTGGTCTCCTGATGTTTTATTTTTAAGAGAAAAGAAAGCTGCAGTT
The DNA here is from genome assembly GCF_033783945.1 of Neopsephotus bourkii. Classification (NCBI taxonomy): domain Eukaryota; kingdom Metazoa; phylum Chordata; class Aves; order Psittaciformes; family Psittacidae; genus Neopsephotus; species Neopsephotus bourkii. The sequence continues at coordinate 11,157,691 of NW_026902293.1, read as the reverse complement.
TTGCCTGTCTAGAAAGGAAAGAAGTATATAGGCCAGATTTATTGGCTGCCTAGCAGATTTTACATTCAGTTTTATTTTTTTATTCAATTTTCTGCCGTGTGCATATATAGATCAACTGGGCAACAACTTTCAGTGTAAAAAGCCCCCACCTTGTTTGTGTATTAAATATGTTGATTCACATGCAAATAGGCTCATTCATACATGAATACGCATGTTTGCCTAGATAAAATATTCCAGAAATTCATGACAAAAAAGTAAAAAACCCATCAATAACCATACAGATGATCACAGCAAAATGAAGGAAAAAACCTAATCAAAAACCTGTCAGGGACTGAGCAAAAGTATTAAAAAAAAATATGGTTCCATTAATTTCCTAACGTCTGCTTTTGCTTATTTACTTTCTATGCAAGGAAGGTTGTTCTCATAAAAATGGATTTAAAATATGAATACTGCATACTTGTGTGACAAAGAGGTTGTGTGGATTGAGAAAACTTCCTAAGTGAGCTGTAGTGATGAAAAGCAATATTTTCACTAATTCTGAACTGAATATATAAAAAAATATTTATTGAAAAAAGGATGCATATTCCAGCAAAAAGTCAATCCCTGCTTTTCATCCAGCAATTTATTCATTTTAGGATTATAACTAGGCTTCCCAGCCCACGGTTTTATGGTAAAGAAGTTTTAAGTGGCACTGGTTCATCACTTAGTGTTACAGCACTTCCATGGAGACCAAAAGGAAGAGAAACCACGTTAATTTTGCATCTATTTTTAGCTCAGAAAACTATCTCAGCTTTTGCTAACCATATTTTTTACTCTAGAACATAAGTCCTTTTGTTTTTTCTGGTCTTTGGAGATATCAATATACTAAAAATTCTGTATCAGTACTCTCTGGCATAGTTACATGCATATGTTTCTTTTTAAGGATGACACGGAATTATTCCTCCATCAGCAGAGACTTTCTGAATCAGAATGCAACTGCCAGAGTGGGAACATTTTTCCATGCAAGCTCAGCATGGGTCTTTTCAGTTAAAGAGCTCATCCTTTTCCATCGTAGCTATTCCTCTTACTGGGTTAACCATATAACTTCCTGTGTTTCTTGCTCTTAGAGTAGACAACTGCTCACTGCCAGGGCTTCTCCTCTATCCTGACCATTGAGTTAGTTCTTGCTATGTTCATCCCATCCTTCATAAAACATTTTTTATGGTGAGTGACCAACAGCTATAAGCCATTCCCAGAGAGGTCTCATCAGTATTCAGGTGTACAACTCCACCCTTGGTCTTAGCTCCCTAGATAATGTGGTTTTTTTTCATGGTCTTGTCACATTGGCAGCCTAACAAGTGGTTAGCTGCATTTGTGTGATCAGGTGAATAGGCATTGTTCCTTATGCTTTCATGTCTCTTCAGCTGATTTGTCTTTGTTTCTTCATTAGTTTCCCAGTATTACTGAATATTACCTCATTTGCAGCATTGTAGCTTTCAAAGACAGACAAGTATTTTAGTTTCTTTCGCGGACACCTCTTTGTCATTGGAGGTTGGGAGCTATGCTGGTGGTGGCACATGCCTCCGGTAGGGTCTCCCATGCCAGACAGGTCTCAACTGAAGGGTCAGACAAAGTGTGTCCATGGGCAGGATGGGCTCACTAGTCTTCGGGCAACCATCCTAGGAGAAGGACAACTCTTAACTTCAAACCCGGGCAGATGGAGCTCATATAGCCCTGTAAGGCCATCTATCTAAGAGAAGGACACTCTAATCAAACCTACGACCTGAGGACTTTGCTGTCACTGTCCAAGCTCGCTAGGGCCTGGCAGATAAACCTCAGGTGTAAAGGGTGAGGCCAGTTCTGCACACACTGCCTCACCTAAAAAATCCACTGCCCAGGCCCAAAGGGTTTATCCACACTTGCAAAGCCCTGTAGCGACAGGCGAGGGACAAAATGGCAGGTGACAAGGTGCACTGGAAGTCGCAGACCCAACCCTGCATGCAGGTGGTTGAGGACATTGGTTGCTCGAGACTGACCCAGGAGATGACAGTCTTGTTCGGCAGCATCCTGAATGACCAAGCAGCCTTTTTTTTCAAGGAGAGCACTTCTTGTTCCATATAGAGAGAGGCCTAGAAAAGGTGGCCTAACCAAAATTCATCTCCCCCTCCACCTGGTTGGCTAGCCACGGCCAACAGGCATCTTCTGTTGCGATTGTTTAAAGACAAAGAGACAAAGGCATACACCTGCCTCCAAAGGTGTGTCCAGATTGACACTTGCATGTTGGAACATCAGAACCATACGGGCGTCCTGAGCATCGTTCTGTGCTAATTGCCTATGAATTGTCATGACTTAACATTGATATTGCTGCTCTCAGTGAAGTTCGCCTTCATGAGGAAGGTAGCCTTAAAGAACATGGTGCCGGCTGTACACTCTACTGGTCAGGCAAACCCAAAACTGAAAGTCATCTTTCTGGAGCTGGCTTCATGATTAAACACTCCATAGCCTCTAAACTTGAAAATTTGCCGATAGGTCATTCCGATCGTATTATCTCCCTACGTCTTCCCCTACACAATAAGCAGCATATTGTTCTTTTCAGCATATGCTCCAACTCTGCAAGCTGACCCTGCATAAAAAGAAAAACTGTACTCTGACCTGCGTCACCTTACTCAAAAGATTCCTATAGAAGATAAGATCATAATCCTTGGTGACTTCAATGCTTGAGTAGGTAAGAACTTTGAAGCCTGGAAAGGAGTACTAGGCAAGCACGGTTCTGGCAGCCGCAATGATAACGATCGCCTCTTACTAGAGTTCTGTGCAGAGCAACAGGTTACCATCACCAACACTATCTTCCAGCAGAAAGACAGCTGGAAGACAACCTGGATGCATCCTCGATCTAAACATTGGCACCTTATTGATTATGTCTTAGTGTGCCAGAGAAATATTCGTGATGTCTGTCACACCTGAGTGATGCTTAGTGCAGAATGTCAAACAGACCACTGCCTTGTGCGTTGCAAACTTAATTTCCACTTCAAGCCCAAACCTAAGAAGGGTGGCATTCCGAGGAGGAGGCTTAATGTTAATAAACTCGAAATAGCTGCAGTGAGGGACAGCTTTCAGGCTAACCTTCAAACTAGGCTTGAAGACCAGCTTATAGATTCTTCTCCTGAAGCGCTTTGGCAACATTAAAAATAGCATCCTACGGTCATCCATAGAATCCGTTGGGTTCTCCTTAAATAAAAATAAAGACTTATTTGACTTTAGCAACCAGGAGGTCCAGGAACTGTTGACAAAGAAGAGGTCTCTCATCAAGCACACCTCGCTCAGCCACTTTGCCATGTAGGAAAAGCAGCCTTTCATCTTGCATGTAGCAAACTCCAACAGAAACTTCGAGACGTCCAGAACAAGTGGTGGCTCAATCTAGCAGAAAAGACTCAATTATGTGCACATCTGGGTGACCACAGAGGATTCTATGAGGCTCTGAAGGCAGTGTATGGACCCTCATTTCAGGTTCAAAGCCCCTTACTTAGTGCAGATGGCCAAACGCTTCTTACAGATAAAATTTCTATACTGAATCATTGGTTTGAACATTATGAAGCACTCTTTAGTGCTAACCGTTTAGTCCAAGGAAAAGGAATCCAGCACATTCTACAACATCTGGTGAAAAATGAATTGGATTTAGCCCCTACCATGGAAGAGACTCTTAAGGCTATACAGCAAGTGAAAACTGGCAAGGCAGCTAGGGTTGACGGAGTCCCACCTGAAATCTGGAAGCATGGAGGCCAAGCACTTCATGCTAAATTTCATGAACTAGTTGTGAGCTGTTGGGATCAAAGTAAATTACCATCAGATTTTCATGATGCAATCATCAACACTCTGTATAAGAAAAAAGGTGTCAAGTCAGACTGCTCAAGCTACTGTGGTATAACTCTGCTCTCCATTGCTGGTAAAATTCTTGCAAGAATACTGTTGGACAGACTAGTACCTGCTATCGCAGAAGAACTCCTACCTGAAAGTCAGTGTGGTTTCAGAGCTAATAAAAGTACCACAGACATGGTATTCTCAGACAATTGCAAGAAAAGTGTAAAGAGCAGAATAAGAGGCTCTATGTAACTTTCGTTGACCTCACCAAAGCTTTTGACACTGTGAGCAGAAAAGGCCTGTGGCTGATCTTGGAACTATTAGGTTGTTCCCCCAAGTTCCTCAAAATGATTATTCTGTTACATGAGGATCAGCAAGGCCAAGTCAGGTATGGTGATGCACTCTCTGAGCCTTTCCCAATAACCAATGGTGTGAAACAAGGTTGTGTTCTCGCACCGACCTTATTCACAATCTTCTTCAGCATGATGCTCCAAAGGGCTACGGCAGACCTCGATGAACAAAACGGCATTTATATTTGATATTGTACTGGTGGTAGCCTATTCAATCTAAGACAACTGAAGGCCCACACTGAGACCCTAAATCATCTTGTCCGTGAACTGCTTTTTGCTGATGATGCCGCCCTTGTTGCCCACACAGAAGCAGCTCTGCAGCGTTTAACATCTTGCTTTGCGGAGGCGGACGAGGTTTTTGGGCTGGAAGTCAGCTTGAAGAAGACAGTAGTCCTCTGCCAACCTGCACCACAAGATTACCATCATCCCCACATTACCACTGCCGAGTCAGAGCTTGAGTCAGTTCAGCAGTTCAGCTATCTGGGAAGCATCATTTCCTCGGATGCCACGATCGACAAAGAGATAGACAACAGAATAGCAAAGGCATATAGAGCCTTTGGAAAACTCCATAAAAGAGTATGGTGCAATAAACACCTGAAGAAATGTACAAAGATCAGTGTCTATAAAGCCATTGTACTGTCTACTGGGTCTGAATCATGGGTCATCTACCGTCATCACCTGCGACTCCTCGAACGCTTTCATTAGCGCTGCCTCTGTACAATTCTAAACATCCATTGGACTGACTATGTGTCTAATGTCACTGTCCTCGAGCAAGCAGGGGTCACCAGTATTGAGGCCATATTGTTGAAATTGCAGCTGCGTTGAGCAGGGCACATCTCGAGGATGAAGGATCACTGCCTTCCCAAGATTGTGTTTTATGGTGAACTTGTCACCGGTAGCTGCAAGAGAAGTGCCCCAAAGAAGAGATATAAAGACTCCCTGAAAGAGCACCTTAGCCTTGGCCATATTGACTACCATCAGTGGTCCACCTTGGCCTCCAACCGGGAGACTTGGAGACACACCATGCATAATGCTGTTCACTCCTTTGAGAACGCATGCAGAACTAGTCTCGAGGAGAAAAGAAAACGTAGAAAGAATTGCGTCCCACCTATACCACTCAAGGAGACCTTTCACTGTGCTTTTTGCATCAGGATTTGCCTATCTCACATTGGCCTTTTTAGCCATCAGCACACTTGTAGTAAGCATGGGTAAAGCCCTTTCAAAGTCTTCGTTCGCAAAGTCAAGCCATGATGATGACAATCCTTCACTATCAATACTTTGTGATGCTAGCTTCAGCAGATATCATGAGATTATTCCTTTTTATTTTTGTGAAAAAGCTGTTAATCAATGTATCGTGTAGTGTGGATCCTCAGGCTGATCTTTCAAAAGTTAAAATAAATTTCACCCTGTATTGTTAACATGCCTTATTGCTAACAAACCACAGACCATTTCACTCTCTTCTTGTTTTTAACATAAATATGGAGGAAATGAATATATTTGTCTCCCTTCCTTTGTCTAGTTATTTGTTATGTATCCATGTTGTATTGATCTAGTAATCTACCAAATTAATTCAGAAATCCATTCATCTGTTCTTTAAATGAAATTTTAAATATAATTTCTAAAAATATATTTTCTATTTTCATTTCTTTTAGTTCTGCCTTAATTACAGAGAAATTTATTTCTTTGTCATTTGCATTCTTCATGTCTTTTGCAACTATGTCAACATCAACTCATTGCTGAAAAATGAGATGAAGTATTTATTTTTTTTTTCCCCTTTGATTTTACTGTTTACTTTTGGAACTGCCTTTTCTTTAACGTACCCTGTGGATATCCCATTTCCTTTTTTGCTTCTTCAAATTCATGTTAAGGAAGAACAATTTGTTCTTTGTTTTAACATACTTTATCTGCATGAGTTTATCTTGTCTCTTAGGAACTTTTTCATGTCTCTAGATAAAAATATCAAGACTTCTTTACCATTTCCTGTAGGCTTTCTGTTTTTCTGTGTATTTTTTTTCCTGGTGTAGTTATTCCCTTAAATGTGTCAGGAATTCTTTCCTATAAGTATTTTTCTGTTGCTTTGGGTACAGAGTCTGATATCTTAGACTTGAAGACTTTCCAGACTTCCTAAATATTTATGTCTCACTGCTCATAGGTGTATCTGATCTCTCTAACTACTTCCCTTAATTTATTAGATTTAGTAAAATCTGTGGAATCAAGAGTCTTAGCAGCTTGCTTGCTTAATTTTTTTTTCTTTCTTCTCTTTTTATTTCTAACAAATGAAATCAGTCCCTGACCATTCACAGTCATGAAAAAATTGTGAACCACCTATTTGCTACCTGACAATGCAGTTTTCACTCTACATCTTTCTCTGTAACATAACCAAACATTAGCTTGCAGCAATTTCCAATTCTACTGGTTTATACTATAAACAATTCAAATTTATTCCTGAGTTCCCTTTTTTAAAAGCTGGAGGTCGAGTCATGAGATTAAGCAAAACTTGCATATAAATGTTTGCTCTTGTACTTAGACAGAGTTAACTTTTCTCGTATCAGCCTACATGACACTGTGCTTTGGATTTCTGACCAAATCAATGTTGGTAACACACCAGTGTTTTGGCTATTCCAGACCAGTGCTTGCACAGCATCAAGGCTTTCTCTGTTGCTTGCTCTGTCTCCCTGGCGAGTAGGCTGGGGATGGGCAAGAAGTTGGGAGTGGACATAGCTGGCTAAAGGGATAAACTTACCGTATGTTGTCATGGTCAACATTATAGACTGGGAATTTGGTCTTTGTTTGGAGACTGCCAGGGCATCAGTCTCCTTGGGAAAGGGTTTAGAATCATAGAATCATAGAATGCTTTGGGTTGGAAAGGACCTTAAGATCATCAAGTTCCAACCCCCCTGCCATGGGCAGGGACTCCTCACACTAAACCATGTAACCCAGGGCTCTGTCCAACCTGACCTTGAGCACTGCAGAGATGGAGCATTTACCACTTCTTTGGGCAACCTGTGGCAGTGCCTCACCATCCTCACAGTGAAGAACTTCTTCCTTATATCTAACCTGAACTTCCAATGCTTGAGTTTGAACCGATTACCCCTTGTTCTATTGCTACAGCACCTAATGAAGAGTCCCTCTCTGGCATCCCTCAATGCCTCCTTCAGATACTGGATGCAGGCTCCATGCAGCTTTCTCTTCCTCAGGCTGAACAGTCTTAACTTTCTCAGTCTGCCTTCATAAAGGAGGTACTCCAGTCCCCTGATCATCTTCATGGCCCTCCTCTGGACTTGTTCCAACAGTTCCATGTCCTTCTTATGTTGAGGACACCAGACCTGCACACAGTGCTCCAAGTGAGGTCTCACGAGAGCAGAGAGGCAGGATCACCTCCTTTGATCTGCTGGTCATGCTCCTTTTGATGCTGGCAAGGATATGGTTGGCCTTCCGGGCTGCGAGCACACACTGAAGCCACCTCATGTTCATTTTCTCATCGACCAACACTCCCAAGTCACCAACAAAGATGTTGAACAGGATCAGTCTCAACACCAACCCCTAAGGGACACCACTTGTTACCTGTCTCCACCTGGACATTGAGCCATTTATTGCAATTCTCTGCATGTGGCCATCCAGGTAATTCTTTCTCTTGCATCACTTGCAGTACCATCCTCTCTCCCTCCTTTTTTCTTTACTTGTTAAACTGTTTTTATCTCAACCCATGAGATTTCTCACTTTTGCCCTTCCCCCATCGCACAGGGAGTGATGAGCAAGTGACTGTGTGGTGCTGAACTGCCATGCAGGGTCAACCCACCTCAGCTGTTCTTTCTTCAGGAAGGTGAGAGTCTAACATTTAGACAAAACTTGATGCCTTGTGAGTTCAGAACTATGTCAGTAGTGAAAACAACATACTGCTACAAGAAGTTTCAAGAGTTTTATTTTTAGCATATATAATAAGACCACTGCTGATGGGATTATATTGTGATTGTACTTTACCACAGTATTCTATTACCATAGCACCTATTTGGAATATTTCTAGGAGAGATGTATTAAATGAAACTGCTTCTATATCCTCACATTGTAACAGTATAGCTTGAGACATTTCTAAACATATCAGATGTTGAAGTCTGACTGGGAGAAAGAAGCCTCCTGTGTTCCAAAACCTCCGTGGATGTCTTATATTCCCCTCTGTTAGAAAAGAGTGCCACAATAATTCAGTGTAATTGAAAAAAAACCTTGAACTTGACGACTTCTTGGCAGTGTTAAGAAGGTGCAGCCAAGCTGAATTACCTCTCAGGCCTGAACACCATGAGATGCTCCCTAAATCACATTGGGCTAGTCTAACATTTCTACTGAAGGGGCTGGGCTGGTGGGAACCTGATTCGCAGCATGCTGTAGCTGTACTTTGTGCAGCTGGAGAAAACAACCATGTAACAACTGCTGGAAACAGTTTTTGCTTACATGGGACGTACTCCCAGCCACTGCTTTAACTCCAGTGACCTCTTCTCCCACACTGAAAATTACCAAAAATCTTGGCAAGTCAGGAAAAAAAAACAGGTTTTTGAATTTTGGTTGGCAAGCATGGGAGCTTGGTAGCTACTGAGAGTGTAAGAACTGCTGGGCAGGAGACCAGTTGTGACTGCTGAAGCACATAGTGCTTTTCTGCAAATATCATACTGTCTATGCAGTATCACACTGTTCTCTGCAGAGAAATTTCTCCCAGTGATACCTACACCCACTTACAAACACTTCCTTTTGTTTCTCTGACACAGGACTGTCAAGTGATGAGTATTTCTTGTTGCTTGTGCTTCAATTAGAAGTTCCAGCCTCAGAACTTAACTAGCCATTCCTAATATCCTCACTGAATCAGGCCTTTTCTCTTACAACTCCCATCCACTGCCAGGTAAGTTCAGCAGATGAGAAAAGCGTGGCTGTTTTCAGCAGAGAGAGAGTTTCTTCAAAGCACGTCTTTCTGCATGTTGATCTATTACACGTATGCCCAGCTAACCCCGTTTTAAAAGAACATTCTTAACCTTTGACTGGGATTTTGAGGACAACAGCAGCCTCTGCTGTTTTGACAGACAGTCTTTGTTCAAGTGGCTTTTTGGAACTTGTACTTGGTATATTAACCATAGATGTGCTCTCTCTCATGTGTTTAATTCATACTGTGCTTAAGTCAGTCTGGCTAGCATATTATGCATCCCTTTGTACACTACAGGGCATTGTATTAGCATGATGGTTAATAGCTCAGCCAAGATTTGTCAAATAATAATTTGAATTTGCAACATCTGGGTTTAGTAGCAATATACTTTCTACCCAGCTACTAATGTAACCCACACATATTAGAAATGAAGCAGAAGAAGAACATATTTTCATTCTCTGGGACCATTGAATTGCAGTAGGTTTCCCCCCTTCCAGCCAGTATTAACCATAAGAGGCTTTCACACAACCACCGTGTTTATATTATAATTCCAACTCACATCAGGCAGGAATAGGATTCCCAAAACACAATATAGCAGTAAACACTAGTTAAAAAATGTAAAAAGTGACTGACCAGACATGCAATATGCTTCTTGCCTCTATAAATCCTATGTGGATGTGGATGATCTGATTTACTTTCCATATCAAAAGCAATATCTTTCCTAAGGCAATATTAGAATAGTTTTTAATGATAACAGACTGTGTAGTGGTGACTTTTTTTATATAAATTTAATGATTTTTACCATCAGCCCTCCTGTTTGAAAAACTGTATGAAATCAAATGGATGCTAGCTAAATAGCACCCTCCCCATCCCAGCTATAGGTGAGTGTGATTTTGAAAAGATACTGTCTTAATTGGACTGGTTGCCTCTGCTGAATGTAGTGGTGGCAAGTTTAAGAAAGAATAACATTTAAGGATTATTGCCTTAAATTAACAATCCACAAGTTTGTAGGCTCAATTGCAGTTTATCTTGTTAAAGATAGTCAAAGTTAGTATTCAGATATCCTTCTCACATATTCCAGGGTCTCTTGGCCTTATTAATTCAAATCTTACTTTCAATGTATGCATGTAGCCAAGATAATTATTAGAAGGAGAGATCAAAGCAAGCATATTATAGTCCTATTCCATTTTCTGCTGATGTGAGTGATCTGCCTCTTCTTTGATGTTGTATGCTTCTACAGTGAAAGTACAGAGGATAAAAATACTACACCATGTAATCTGGCATTTATCCCATGAGAGCAGAATTCCAAATTGTGACACATGTCAAGAAGTTAAAAAAAAAAAAAAACTTAAAAGAGCCCTATGCTTTATACAGTGACATACTCTGCATTTAAACACCATCAAACATCATTTTCCATTACAAATTTAGTCCCCTATATAAAATTCAAAGAATTTCTGTAACTTTAGTCAAAGAAAATGACAGCAATACTTATAAAATAGCTACTATATTTACTAGTAGTTACACTAAAACTGCAACTTAGATTTATTCAAATCATAATCTTTTTTTTTTTTTTATCCTTAAAAAGGCCAAAGGAAGACAAAATTAACATCTTTACACAAGCATAGATACATCCTCTATACAACTTAATTTCCAGCAGTCTGTTTATTCAAACTGGGTTTTGTCAAGCTTTGGAAAATGGCTGTAATTCCAGGTGCTGAATCCAGTACTGACACATGCTCATAGGATGCTTCCTGAGGAGTCAGGATTTGTCCTTTATTATTGTAAATTTAAGAGGTAATTGCTCCACATTTCTTGTCAGGATTCTGTCATATTGACACATATATTGGAAGCTGAACTCATCATATTTCTACTTTTGTAGCATAACATTTGATTATTTCATATTGTAAAAAGCAGAAAGAATGTCAGTTACAACAGTATAACATTTGGCCTTGAGTTTACTAGAAAACGTCAGAAGTCTTTGAACAGTTTGAGAAGTTGAGAATTTTTCCTTCATTGTTGAAATCAGTGAGAATTTTGTTATTACCTCCAGTGACTGCATAGATTTAAGACAGTAATGACTATTCTGTTATTTCTAGAGGATGAAGCAGGTAAAATAAGAGCTTCCATCTTTCCTCTTTGAAGTTTGAAGAATGTGCTTAATTTTATTTTTATTATTTACCCACATTTTGTTACATCTGAGTTCTACAGGGAGCAGAAAAAAACTGTCAAAATACAGGAAAAAAAGAAAAAGCTGTACACAAAAGACAACTGGAATCAGGAGGATCCAGAAAAATAACCAAATTATCTGTTTCCTATTTAACTTTTGCAGTTATGAGATGTTTATGTACTTCAGATAGACTAGAGAAGCTAATATACAGAAATCCAACCCCAGATTACTGCTGTTGCAGTCGCTGCTAAGAGTGTCCTAATCCCCTCCATTTTAATCATTAAGGAAAGGTCTATTTAATTTCTGTTTCTTTTTAGCAACACTTTAGGGTTTTGGTGGACTTTTGTCCTAGAAAATGAGGAAAGAATCTTGCATGGGTTGGGATTTTTTCATTTGGTTGATTGGTTGTTTTTTTGGTGTGGTTTTTTTTTGTTTTGTTTTGTTTGGTTTTGTTGGTTTAGAGCTTTTGCTATAGGCTGAAGGCCAAAATCCTAGCCCTGTAAAAATGACCTATATTGGCAGTTCAGGATTTCCCTAAATAAGACATTACGAGGAAAATATTACTAGATTTATGGTCCGGGATCTTCTTAAACATAAAGTCACACCTAGGTAGACATAAGTGCAAGAAACATTCTTTTCCACCTATGTCTGCCTTGAAGATTACCCCAGATTCTATCAAACTGTCCTCTGGCACAGGGATACATGTTCCTGTCACATCTAGGCTTGATCATTGAAAATCATAGAATCATAGAATAGTTAGAGTTGGAAAGGACTTTAAGATCATCAAGTTCCAACCCCCCTGCCATGGGCAGGGACACCTCACTCTAAACCATATCACCCAAGGCCTCATCCAACCTGGCCTTGAACACTGCCAGGGATGGAGCATTCACAGTCTCCTTGGGCAACCTATTCCAGTGCCTCACCACTAAATCATAGGATTTAGGAATAAAAGTTGCTGAATTAAGAAAAAAACAAAACCAAACAAACTCAAGCTAGTTTAGCTTGTCTGTTTAGCAATATGGGTCATATTGTTCCCCCTGCACAGTGCTCCAACTGAATTCAGAATCCAGATGTGCTTCTGAAGATTTTGTTGGTATTTGCTCTTAGAATGTCAGGTGGAAAGTAGGTGTTGTTCAAAATCAAAACTCCTTGCAATGATTTCAGTTCTCCAGCTAATTTCAATCTTCCCTCAGAAATTCATTTCCAGATCCTCTATGTGTTAGTAACGTGCCAGTCTGACTATTCCAGCTGTGGCCCAGGGTTTCTGTGTTCCTTAAATGTCTGATGCATAGGAAGCTGCTGAGAACAGGTTGTTGTTCCATGCAGTAGTCTTTGATTTGCCTGGAGGGAAAAGGACAGAGTGTTCTAGGGAGCAGGAGAGTATTCAGAAATATTTAGAAATATTTTTTAAAAGCTCACAGTGAAAATTTCTTGGAAATGATTCCAGAATTTCCCGTCCTAGAGAAGCTTAAAACCACTAAATTCTAAACTGATTCATAATTTTGCATTTTGGTTTGATTTGGTTCTTTTCCCCTGAAAATTTTGGGGTTCCCATGCACCAAGTATTCCAATTTCTCATTGTTTCTGTCTGTGGTTTTGAAAACCTCTTGTGGATTCAGATGTGACTGTCCCAAGGATTTGCAGAGTGAAGATTCCCCGGGCACAGAGCAAGGAGCAAAGGCAGCACTTGTGTTTAGCTGCTGTGAAAGGCTCAGCAGGGCTCTTTGCCCCCTCCCTGTCTCGAGTGTGGAGAAACCAGCCAAGCAAAAGCCAGAAGTTCTTGGCTGTAATTCCCAGACTATTTTCAAAAGGGTGATGTTATACTGTATTTTTCCTTTCATCTACAAAGAATGTCTTGCATTCTATGTGCAGCTGTTTCAGCAATCTACCTTGTACAGAATCATGCACTGCTGTATGAGGAAAGGTCTCCCCTAAAGAGTGAAGAGTCAGAGAAGTGACAAAAATGCATTTACTTGTTCATCTTCAAACTGTCCCTTGGACAGAAAGGTGAGTTTGTGTTATCAATGGGATAAGAAGCAGCTTTTTCTTTTTACCGAAGTACTGACTTTACACTCGGAGCCAAAGCACAACAATGCTCTCACAATGTGGCATTCCAGCAGCAAGTGAAAGGTACTTGTAAATAGTGGATACCTACGTGCGGGTAGCTTGCTTTCCAAATGAGAATAACTGGATTAATGAGACATGACATGTTAAAGGTGGTAGATACTTATTTGGGAAACACTTTTTTCAAGAAACCTGAGAGGAAGGAAGGATGTGTTATAAAAGCAATGGACTAAGAGGCATTTAAACAATGAGTTGTCAGTTAAGGAGAAACACCTCCAAAATACCTGCTTTACTGGGGAGTATCTGTACAGATTATAAAATTACCTCCTGTGACCCCTGCCCTCTGGCAAGCACTCAAATTCTGCTGTCCTGTCAAGGCACATAGCTCATGATGAGTTACATGTTACACATGTGCCTCTGAATGGCTGAAATGTGCAGGGTGTTGAACTTCCAGGATATCACTGGATAACAACTACTAATTATTACATCTGAAATCCTGAACTGTGCAGATACTTAGAGGACCCTTGGTGTTCTTCCCATTTCTGCTACTGAGAGCTACAGCTAGGCAGCAGGACGTGGGTGTGCACATGAATAAACTTTGTCATAAAAATATGTATTCCTTACTTTTTCTGAGTAAATGCCACAGATACCTACATAAATGATGCATAAAGCTTTCATGAATCAGGCCTGAGGCTATACATTTAAGTGGTCCCTACTGTATTCCCATACAAACAGTTGCACAGTATATTAAAAATTTCAATAACAGAAAAATAGCTATAAAGTATTAGTATGATTTTATTTTTATTTTTATAGCTCCTTGTCTTTCTTGACCTAATTTTTTAGAAATAATGAGAAAGTCAATAAAATATTACAAGCATGGATAGACTGCAGGGGTACTGGGTCAAAACTGGGAGGTACTTTAGACTTTCCATATTCATTGATTGTACCAGAAGTTTAAGAAAGAAAATGTCCAGGTCCAGGTTATACCAAATACATTTCACCTACAGTCCTCCTAGTTATCAATTAATTCAACTTACTTCCTCATCAATTTCCCACCCCCCCCCCCTCCCTTAGTCCTGATAGCTTTATGACCTAGACCCAGGCAATACCCTTAGGCAGTCCATCTGATAATTGACACATTTTCTAACACAGCATAGTGATGCCCAAGTCAGGGCTTTCAGGCCGTGACTTCAGCTTATTGGAGACTGCAGCAGGGACTCCTTTTATCCCTCATACATCAGAATACACTGACAGCTCTCCCAAGCAGGGACGAGGCAGATCTCTCCCTCAGGAAAATGTATGCAAACACCTCTGGAACATTGTACTGGTTGCTAGGTATCACACTGGTGACATCTTTATGATAAACATGGTATGCAGAAGAAGGCCTAATAAAAGAATAACAAATTATTACATCCAGAGGGCAATTTTACAAGATTAACTGGTGTAATAAATTACTGCTGTAGTCAGAATACTGTGTTACCTTTTAAGGTATTTCACAGCAGAGTCTAAAGGAACCAGCTTATAAAACCAGAGAATGTTTTACAGAAAATAATAAACCTATTCTTATATTTTTTAATACTCATCATAATACCTATGTGTGGTATTTGGCTTGCTGCATGGTAGCTTACTGAAAAATAAGGCTATACATGTTCAAACGAAGATGTCTCTTCATTGTTTTGCCCTGCTCCTGGATGTTGAGAACCACTGTAATCTACATTATATCAATTTGAACAAAAGCCCATAGCATTTTATTTATAAAGCTATTTTAATACATAAAACATTACAAAGAAAATGCCAGTAGCCAAATACCTTTCATACTAATTACCAAACATTTTGATTTTTTTTTCGTTCTCATATTTTTTTAATTTAAAAAAGTCACCTGTCACATTTTCCCTCTCTCCCTCCTTTCTCTCTCCCATTCTGACTTATATTCACTTGCTTTTTCTCTTTACTTCTTTAATTGTCTGAATACTTCATTATTAATTTTGTCTTTTAATTTTTAAGGCTTCATATTTTCCATTTAGAATATTATAAACCTTTTGTTTTAAAAACAGCATCGTTGAGAAAAAGGATGCCTTATTTGAACCCTAGTTGACAGAAGACCCTGTGCATTGTCATGTACTACTTTTATACTAATACAGAAGTCAATTTATATTTGCATTTCCTTTATAAATAAATAAGACGTGTTTTTCTGTGGTTATTTCAGTCAAAATCCCAAAATTTCCCACAACCCATAAAGACAGAGCCTACATCTAGAGTTCAAAGGCCACAGATGTACTACAATTTATCATAAACTCTTCTGTGTTACTCTAACATAATATATTAACAGGACAACATAGACTCATATTTGTAAATTCAGTCCCTTTGCAGCTAGTTATGAGGTCATATTCTTGCACTTCCACCAATTTGATATAAAATGCTTTCATAGCTGAAGCCATTGGTCTTTTCACTTGCAATAGGGCATGGTCTAGATCGGGTATTAACCCTGGTTTTAGTCAGAGGTATTTTTTAATGTTGGTTTGTTCCAGATCTTTTCCAGATTTGGATTTGTGCTTTGCCCTTCCCTCTCCTGTGTTAAGAGTATGGCACATGGGACTGCAATCTGACATAAAACAGCACCTCCCCAAAGCCCTTTTGCACAGCTGGTCAAAATTACTTTTTCACTCCCCATAGGGAAGGAAAATTTCCAATAGGAACTCATTGCTGTGAGCTTCCTTGGTAGCTTAATCTAGAAGATGGATTTACATGTATAAGGAGTAGTGGTTTACTGGGGCAGCCAAAAAGGTTGCAGCATTGTAAATGGCAAACACAGAAGATGTAGAAATATTTGCAGAAGTACCAAAATGGTAGATTTGCTCAGGCAGTTAAGTGGATCCCAACTCTGTATGCAAATTAATAACTCACTTTCAAGATTCCCTCTTACCCATCTGCATAAAGGGAACAGAAATACATAAGGTTTTACTGGGGGGGGGGTTACCTGAGTTCAAACAAAAAAATAATCTGTGGCAGTCCTACATGCTTAACACAGAGGTCCTGAATCTCCAGCATAAAGTGTGAATCAATGAATGACAAAGTGGATGGAACAATGGGTGGTGCAAGATGAAAAATACAAAACAAGACAAACCAACAGAGGGAGGGGCTGAGCATGGCACACATCTTTCAAGGCACTGCTAAGGGGTGAACCTCAGACATCATCACCGACAGGGATCAAGTGGAAAGTTTAAAGCAAGCTCTTTTCCTTCAGCACACAAAACGATGATCCCAATGGGTGGAGGCTATGGAGGAAGGCCAGGAGACAGCCCGTTGGAGACAATGAGATGACACATAAGGGCTAAAATGAGAGACTGAGCTGTAAGAGCAGACCCCTTAGGGCAATGCTGACAGAGGGAGAGAAAGTGGAGCACAAAGGGCAGAAGACACATGATCCAGAAAAGACCTTGAAGTGCAGGGATTAATTTGAACCCATGAACTTCATCAGACAATAGTCTTCAGTTTACAGATGGCTGAATATATATATCTATTCAATCTGGTCGGAAGACTATCAGTTTGATATGTGCTATTTGTCGAAAAAATGCTGAAAAAATTCACATCACTGATAGGTAAATGTTAAACTCAACATAATTTAGAAGACAGAAAATAAAAGTGTTTCTGAATGGTAGCAGCTTCTGTTTTAGCAAAAATTAAGTAGTGATACAGCCTTCATACACTGAAACAAAATTTCATTAAAATAAGTAAATATATTTAAAAATCAAATTAATTAGATAAATCCAAACAGATATTTTTATTTTCCTGGAATTATGTAAAACTATTGCATTGCTTCCTACTTCTTTGCAGATTTATAGAATTAAAGATTTTAATTTCATGTTTCAGCTCAGGACCAAGCAGTCTTTCAAACAAAAGAACACTTGAAAGATGAAAAGTATCATCAGTAACTTTTTTTATTATTATTGAGTGCAAGACTCAGTGCATGCCTGTGTTTAAAAAATAAGTGGCATTTACAGCAGAAAAAGAAAAATCACAACATATTTTCACAGTGTTCTAATCAGACATAGGTGTAAAAAATGTTTACTCTCAGATGTAATAATAACTTCTATATCTAAAAAATGTTCAGTATTCAAATGCAGAAACACTTGCACTCAAAGTTCGATAATGCTAAGCTCATCTGTTAAAATAGCCAAATAAGTAAAGCTCGAAAATAAATCTCTATAAGAAACACTAGATAATTCATCATTCTTCAAATATTGCTTTCACACTCCAAGTCCAAACTATAATTTAAGAAGCAATAGTTCTTTGCCTACAATTATTGCAGAGTATTCAGCATGAATACCTAATACTTAATTGAGCAACAAAACAGTGCCAGGTGCTTTTTCATAGGTTTTATTAGATTCACTTATTTTAAAAGGGATCACTGAATAATCCACTGTCAGGAAGAGAAAATCAGCTGGATGGACCAGCAAAATGTGTTGTGCATGGGGATGCAACCTTCTGCTAAATACACAGTACTTGGAACCTAGTTCTAAAGATTATTTGCAGAAGACATTTATCTGAATGATAAGAGGGGGAAGGTATTCTTCATAATCAACAACCATTCAAGGGAAAATTGCACTTGGGAAAGAAAAGGCAGCTCATCAGCAGCTCGCTTATCAGCTCCACAGGCAGATCCTTGCATGCAGAATCTTCTGTATCAGTGAACTCAGACAAGTCCCTAACCCAGAATGTCTGTAGTGGTAAAGCAGAACCTATTCAATCAAATGCATTTTGCGATTAAGCACCATGCAAATAAGAAAGATGTTAAAAAACAATTTCTGCTGAGGTAAGTGGAAACATTGGATCAACACTGTTTCAGGGTTTTCATTTTCTATTACTTATACATTTACTAATGTATCTTTGAAAAAAAAAAAAAAACAAAACAAAAAACAAACCCAAAACAATATCCAGTAACTTTTGACTGCAGTGTTCAGTTAGAAAGAAACCATATCTGCTATTTAAAATTTTCTCACAGGTCTTTATGAAAAGGAGAACAGAAGAGCCAGCCAAGAGTCACTAAAGCAGAAACCTCAAAATAAAACAAGAATTATTTGTGACTGATGGCATCAAATGATGCACATGGATCATATAAATAAGCTACAAATTGATCAGGCTAGAGTGTCACAATGGCTCCTAGTACGCTTATAATATCTACCTTTCAGACATCTCACCTTGATTTTGTTTCTGAAGAAGTAATCTGAATGTTAGTAGGCATATGTTATCAAGTCCATATATGCAACAACAACAAAAAAAAAGGAGTAAATAAAAGTTCTCAGAGCATGAACAGATAACATTAAAGCCTTCATATTGTATAAAACCATGGAGCAGCTGGAGTTATATGTAGCCAGTCATTAATCTAAGATACTGGCTTTTTGAAAGACCGTTTAATCACAAATGACTTGAGCCTGCTTTCCTGAAGGGGCGATGAACACTCCTCAGTATTGTACAAATAGATCCATTTTACAGATGCTGCATCCTAGCAGTGTGAAGTTTGTGCTTAAAATACAAAAGTGGTGATTTGTTTTGTTTTGGATTTGTTGGTTTTTTTTTAAAGTGTGTTTTTGTGTGTGTGTGTGTGTGTTTGTTTTTTGGGTTGTTTGTTTGTTTTTCCAGAACTGAAACAGAAATCAGATTGGAGTGTTTGGACTGCAAAGTCTACAGAAGACTGATACCAGTGCAGAAGCCCAAGCAATCAGGATAGCCTTTCCAAGGTTACTTAGTTTTATTTGAAATGTTACAACCCACCCCCCCTCACAGGTGTAAATAAGTTGCTGTTCAGTTCCTTCATTTAAGTACAGTTGTAAATACAGGCTGCCCAAGGAAGCCATGAATGCTCCACCTCTGGCAGCATTCAAGGCCAGGTGGGTTGGAGCTTTGAGAAACCTGGCGTAGTTGAAAGTGTTCCTGCTTGTGGCAGGGGAGTTAAAACTAGATGATCTTTAATGTCCTTTCCAACTCAAGCCATTCTATGATTTTATGATTTCAGCCCAGCCTAGGGCCCTAAATCATGTCCTCAGCTCATCCTGAACAGCTTCTTGGAGTCCTTTGGTTGACCTTGGACCCAGCTCATGCTTCTGTCTGTCTGCTTAACAACCCCATGATGTTTTGCACTGATGATGAATACGAACAGATTAATTTTTCCACCTGGCTTTGCTGTTTGATATGCAGTGAGACAGTCACTTCCCAGATGTCTCACTAAATGAGAATCCACTCTGAAACTGAGATCAACATCAGACCAGCCGAGTCATTGTGTGAGGGACAAATAAGAGGTAAGATGCTCAGCTTAGATCACAGCTATGCTTCAGGAGCAACTTACAACCAAAAAGTACAAAATTTAAAGGTCTAATAAGCATTTAAGCCTCCTTGTTTTCAAAATCACAATTTTTTCTGTTTCTTTTATTCTGTTTTTGCAATGCAGTATGACAAACTCCATTAAAAATATTCAAACAACACTGTAGTGCTATTTCTTATTTTTTATCATTCTCATATGTATTTTTGCCCTGGAGGTTTTGTATCTTTTTATCACATTTGAGATTTGCACAACATTAGTGTGCAGTATTATCTGTATGTTACTGCTCTATTTTGGGAGACATGAGCATGTAATTTTTACCTGGTAGCTGTGTGAGATATCTGAGGCAAAAGATTTCTAGGGTTTGAGTATTTTTCCTTTTGGGTTAGAGACTTGCAAGTAGTTTTTCAAAGCTTGATTAAAACATTCCATTTTCAAGTGGCCTAAGGGAAATGCATGGATGAGTGTGTCTACACTTAATGCTTCTTCCTCTAGAAATTCTGCAGATTCCCACAGATGTGAAATGAAGTCTAGCGTCAGAGTCTAGTTTTCAGATTTACATTGTGAGTAAAAATTTTTAACGAGAACAAGACTACAGTTGTGGAAGCAACACAGCAAATAAAATTTGCTTCGGGCTGTTTGCTAATTAGTTTCTGTGAGAATGTAAGGGTGGTTTACTGGAGCCATTATGAAAGGGTCAAGAATGTCTATAGTCATCTATCAGGAAAGAAGGATCAGACAGCAGAAGTTAATGCAAATAAATTATACAGTTGCAGATATATTTATTTTGAGAAATGGATAGAAAGTACTACAGAATTTATAGACTTCTCAGTTTGTGGCTATGTTACGGCAGTGGCAATAGAGCTCAAAACCTTGTGTGATTTTTGACAGTATCTCAGTTTGCTGAGGTTCATCACAATAGGGAACCGGTAAATAGGGTTAGAGAGGATTCAGAAAAACATTTTTTATTTACTGGTTCACTTAAAACATCCTGCAAGAAGTAGGTGTATTATAAAGTTGGTGTAGTGGTTTAAGCCCAGCCGTAAATCAGAACCACACAGTCACTTTCTCACTCCCCCCTTCCACCCCCCTGCTCCAGGAGGGATGGGGAGGAGAATCAAAAGAATGTAACTCCCATGGGTTGAGATAAGAACAGTCCAGTAACTAAGGTATAACACAAACCACTACTACTGCAACCAATAATAATAATGATAAGAGAAATAACAAGGAAAGAGAATACAACCACTCACAACCTGCTGACTGACACCCCACCTGACTGAGCAGTGAACTAGCCTTTCTGGGTAACTGCCCCAGTTTTACATCCTGGGCATGATGTGCTGTGGTATGGAATACCTCTTTGGCCAATTTGAGTCAGGTGTCCTGTCTCTGCTTCCTCCTGGCTTCTCTTCTACCCTGGCAGAGCATGAGACTCACAAAGCCCTTGGTCAGACTAAATATTACTGAGCAGCAACTAAAAGCATCAGTGTTATCAGTGCTGCTCCCAGGCTGAAAGTCAAAACCACAACACTGCACCAGCTACTAAGGAGAAAAAATGGCTGCTACTGCTGAACCCATGACAGTTAGGTGCCCTGTTTTCCCTCTGTGCATTTGGTTAATGGGGTTGCTGGTGAGTTTCCCGGCCCACAGGAGACCAGCAGGTATGCAGCAGACTTTGTGCTTCCAAGGTGAATTAGTGAAAGAGCAGACTACATTGAACTAGAAGAAAATTAGAGAATTTAGAATATTTTCATGGAATTGCAATTCAATATCCTCACCAACCTTGATACAAAGTACTGATGTATTCTATTCATCAATGTGTTTGTTCTCAATTAACTTATTTGATAAAAAACCCAAAACATTGGCTTTATGGATTATTATTGTAGAACCAGCGATATTTGTGTTATATTAGACAAAGTTCAAGGAAAGAGCTGTGGCACATAGTACTTACCACAATTTCAGTGTGTCATGGTTTAACCCCAGCCAGACAACTTGTGCACTTGCTCCCAGTGAGTGGTGCCAGGCTGGAAGCAATCGAGGCCCACGTTCCCCCCCTCCCCAGGGGCTGCCCCCCCCCCTTCCCCGCTCCCAGAGGGATGGGGAGGAGAATCGAAAGAATGCAATTCCCACGGGCTGAGATAAGAACAGTCTAGCAACCAATGTACAATACAAATCACCACCGCTACCACTACTAACAACAATGATAAGAGATAATAGCAAGGGAAAAGAGTACAATACCACCCGCAGAACAACGAGTCTGACCCGGCAGACCCCCTGTCCTTCCGGGTAACTCCCCGTTCCCCCCCTCGGCATGACGTGCTGTGGTATGGAATACCTCTTTGGTCAGTTTGGGTCAGGTGTCCTGTCTCTACTTCCTCCTGGCTTCCCCTCCTCCCTGGCAGAGCATGAGGCTCACAAAGTCCTTGGCCAAACCAAAACATAACTTTTACCAACTTTGTTCCCAGCCCGAAAGTCAAAACACAGCACTGCACCAGCTACCAAGAAGGAGAAAAAATGACTGCTACTGCTAACCCAGGACACAATGTTTATCACTGAATGCAGACATTACTTTTAGCTGTTGGGAACTAGTTATCCTACAACAAGAACATGTATTATTAGTCTCAGACTAATAGGTCACAAGTAAAAGTCGCACTCCGCACTTCCATAATTGGTGGAAGTTTAGAATGAATTTGAGAGGAAAAGATTACAAGCAGGACCACAGAAGCTGCAGCTACTTGTTTGGATACCAGTACGTTGCCTAGGAATGGAGTTTATGGTTCTGTTTGAGATCAGGTATCTTAAAATTATTTTATCCTGTTAAATAACCGTATGGAAAAAAAAAAAAAAAAAAAAGATCTTCCAACCAACTTACATGCACAATACAATGCAGAAATTCTCTTTAGAGTTTACTGGTGTATTTTTAAGCACAATAAAACTATGCAGTAACAACAGACCAACAAATAGCTTTACAAAATCAGCATTATCATTCTCTAGACAGCTAAATAAAAGCATAAATCCAGAGCAACAGTGTGAAAGTGTCTCTGTCTTCCTGTTAGTGAATTTTATAAAGTATGTAATTGAAACAATGTGTCCAGAATGTTCTGCAAAATTTGTCAAATGCATCAAACAGCAACATTATTCAAATGACATTGTTAAAGGTCTTAGCAAGTAACTTGACACAAAATAAGCTAACCTTTGCAGAAAGGGAAGCTGAAAAAGTGTTTTCTCTGTAAGCCATTCTCCCCAGCCGTTTTATGTTGTGCTTTTAGAATGCCCCTCAGAAGCATATACTGCTGGCGATGTTGGGGGTATCAGAAATTAAATAAACGGACTACTGAGTTAATTCAGGATGGTAACACCTGTGCTACATGGAAACTCTTTGATAAAAAAAGATTTTCTATATCACTGGCATTTAATGTTCTTCTGTCTGCAGGACTGTGTAACTGTCCATCAAAATCATTTTATTCAGCTTGCATAAGTTCAGATGCATAGAACTATCTTTTTTCCTTGCTCCTAAGAATTTGAAACTCCTACTCTGGAAGACAGTGTATTCTATGAAGCCATTCTTTTCCTGCTTTTGTAGCTCCTAGGACAGCTTTTTTATCCTGACAAAGTCAAACATCTAAGTTTCTGTTGTAGGGGAATCACTTCTTTTATGATGCACCAGTGCCAGACCACAGCCCAGTGTCGGACTCAGCACTGCCTGTCGCAATGGAGACAGAGGTTAAACAAGGAGGTTTATTCAGTTCTGTTGGGGTAGAAACACATCCATTAACAACTTAGAGGTTTAAAGCAGTCAAAAGGCCCATTTCAAGAATAAGAGTGTCAGTTTTCACAATATTGAACTCGGCAGGTACACAAAGAGTGTCATGTGTCACCAGTGCAATAGGATAGCCAAGTGCAGGGGTTGCTTCCTTCAAGTCTCCAAAAGTAGTTCAGTCTTCAGACCCTTTGAAAATATTGCAGGTGCAGGCAGAATTGACACAACTGAACCAGTGCCTGGTGAACTGAGAGTAGTTCAGTAAAGTGAGGCTGTCCTCCAGGGTACAAGTGTCCCAGGGTGCAAGTGCCATTTGTAGAAACTTATTTCAGGAACAAAACAAGCTGAACTGCATTTATCTACACTCAATTCTAAGGCTGGGAGTGGAGGCCTAGGAGTCAATCACAACCTTCCTGGTGAATGAAAAGCTGTGTTTGTCAGGTTCTTAGAAACGTTTGTGGCAAATGCATCGTAAGCCAATGGCCACCATTTTCTTGAATTTGAAAGGAAATTTCTTTCAGAGCAGATGCAGAAACAAACTAGTAACCACCTTAGTAAACCTCACCTGAATGGTGGGAGAAACAGAGCAGATAAAAGAAAAATTAGGAAGAGATTAGGAAAAAAATCAAAGGAGAAACAGAGTGTTAGAACAGAAGTTAAAGGCAGGGAAAATATTTTAAGAAGGGAGGATTACAAAGGCAGCTTTAGGACAAGGAGGATCCTTAGCAATGCTCTATGTGTTTCGTATGAAGTTCTTAATTACCCGTTTTTTTGACATGCTGGGGTAATAAGCATACTAACTGTTGAATGTTCTCTTCACTGATCAAGAAATAATATCAGGTAGAATGCTTGTAGTATTTGTAGCCAGTAGATTTATTTATTCTTTTTATTATTAAGAAATCCCCCAATGTCTGTTTTGAAGCACATTTCACATCAGCATTAATGAATCTGGAATTTACTGCAAAGAATCTCGAAAGCATCTCTCAAAAAAATTTAAAATACTGTCAAAGTGTATAAAGCCTACCTCAAAGTTTTCTTTTGTCTTTCTCTGGTTTACTCACCCCCATATGTCTCCATATGTGTTACTAATCTCCCGCTCGCTAATTCCCTTACATGACACAAGAAATATTTACTATTTTCTTGATAAATCCACCAACTGCATGGGTCCATACTCCACATGGTCTCATTAAGGGTGTGTGCATATGCGTGACAGAGATCCCCCATCAGCCTTAACTGATACGATTGCTATGTGGTCCAAGCTCACTTCCTTGATGAATCAGGGCTAAGATAACTGTGAATTAGTAGGCTGTCATTTGCTAATACCAGAACAAATATCCGAGGCTGTTTCATTTATGTATTTATTTTATGAGAGCTCTGTAAATCTAGTATGTAAATTTTCTCAGGTCAAACTTTGACAAGTGATTCCCACAGAAAGGGTCAAACTTTCAGAAGAAATCTCTTCCCTTTAACATATTTGAATAAAATTGTCAGTGATGCTGATGACTTCTAAAAAATGCAGCCATTCTCATTATACAGTTAAACTGGAACTGTTTGGTGCTGAGCTCTTTTGCAAATTGATTCCAAAACCAGGTTTATATTTTCAATACTGACCTTTCTTGTTTTTTTTTTTTTTGTTACCATGTTGCCAGTGAATAGCATCGTTAGCACTCTACTAGTACCAGAGCATTTTCATTTCTACATTTTGATTAGAATACATTTCACCTAATTAGAAATGGGAAATCAGGATGGATGATAGGAACCCTAGAACCACACTTCAAACACTGCTAGAGGCATTTCAGGAAGGGGTCAGAGAAATAAACTACAGCTCATTAGCCTGAGGCTACGAGTGATCTACCAACCGTACAGAAAATTGGCAGCCTTTCTGTCTTTTGTCCTCAAGGAGCCTGTGTATTAAACTAATTGTTAAATATAGCAAACAGACTGGCAGTCCAGTCAGAATATTTTTTGCACATGTAGAATAATGGGGTTATTTAGATTTCATTGAAATGCTATCCATACATGTTTTACAAATGTGCAAGCACTTACATGCTTCATAGAAAACCTTCAGTACTGGCCTAAGATTTTAAAGGAGCCACTCTAGTGTAAACTGCCTAGTTAGAGAAAAAAACCAACAACTTATTTATGGGAGAGAAATAAGTTAAAGCACATATTGAAAGACTCTTTTGATGCCTAATTCTTAGTAAGTTTGGAATTGTTTTGTAATATGATAACATTCTTTAGAAGCATGCTTAAATGTTTGGAATAAGAGTGAAAAATCTTTTTGTGCTCATTATTTTATGCTACACTTTTCTAATTCATGTACATGTATGTATAAAGTCTGTGATGTTTCTCACTTCTGAAATTACAGTTTTTGAAGCTAAAACTTTTGTGACAGTCAAAAATTGCTGAGCGAGATTTGTTCAATGCCAGCTGATATCCCTTAGTGTTCTCATTAAAAACTAGTGATGCAGCACAATGAATTTGTTGGTGACAATGAAGATGATTTCATTCTATTTCCTGATTGGAATTTTTAGATTATACCAATCTACTATCCACATCCTTTTTGAGATATAATATAAAATTACCATAACAAAGGAGAATACTATATGCACAAAGAATATTGCTATAAGAAGAAATTGAAAACAGCATATAAACCAGTCTGTGACTGGAGAAGAATGAGAGGTCATAGAATGTGGGAAATAGGAGAATTAATTTTATCTAACTTCACTTACAGAAAAAAGAGGCCTAAAGTAAGTCTAATTTAGTTGTCTATTATCCTCCATCCTCCTAACCAAAAGGGTTCCTTCAGATTCAGAATTTTCCCTGCAGTGGTTTATATGAAGAAACAGTGGATTTTGTTTTAGTTGTTGGTTTGTAACATGTTAACAACAAAATAATAAAAAAAAGGAATAAAAAAATCCATGTGAAAGAGAAAATGTTGATAGCTCCTGTGCATAAACTGAAAAAGAGCTATTTTCTGCAGCAGACATTTACAATCCCTTGATCAGAATTAGACCCCAAATTGTAAAATCAGTAGCTTCTTAAAGATATTTCTTATGTGAAAGAGAGTTTTCAATATTGTATAACTTAGGATACGTAACTTGAATTATTTACTATACTTTCAGACACTTATAACTTTTCTAAAAATCAAATCATGGATTTGAGCATAAATATGAACTTTTCCCCCACTCCAAGCTAGACTTTTAGTAGATTTTTGTATCACAAAAGAGTTGCTGGCTTTTGAGTTATAAAAAAATGTAAGAATTGCAGAAACACAAATTCGAAGTCACACCCACAGCTCATATGTTTGCAGCACAGATAAAGAAGATTATAGGACTTAACAAGTATGCATTTATTTGTATCATACTGCTGAGGAAAAGAGTTGATTTTAATAGGATTACTCATGTGATTAAAGCTAAGTGTATGCTGTTGGAGGTCAAGCAACATTCAGAGCTAGTAGGACTTTTGTTACTTTGTTGTCCTTCTGCTCCCACCAAGAAAATGAAATTTTAAGCCCTCTGTAGTTTCTTCCAGTGTTTGTGAAAGACTTCCATTCCAGAGGAATCCTTGCTGCTTCAGTATAGGCCATATTCATTGATCACACAATGGGTGGTGCCATACACCTGATTGTATTCCAAACAGCTAAACCATGGCTGCAAACAAAGCAAAGGCAAACTTTCACTTTCTTCAGTATGTGAAAAATTTGGATTTAAATAAAATAAGTTGGCAAATGGCAGCAAGGGAGGCTGCTGTCACATTCGCTTCCATCCTTCCTTGTGTTAGAAGTTTGTCTTTAATGTATATTCCTTTTTATTTTTAATGGGAAAAACACATCCATATGATGGAGATCATGAGATACAGTTGTGGTTTGAGTTGTAAATAATCTAATTCAAGTTATGAATGATCCTAATTTAATTCCTTCCAAGATTATGATACAAAGAAAACTGGATTATTGCTTGTTGTGGTTTCAGGTCAGAATTCTTTTTAATTGCTCTTAGAAAAATTCCCTTGTGTTTATGACAAGATTATGTTTTAGCTTTTTTTTTTTCTCAATACATGTGTTCTCAGACTGAAGTTGGCATTAACACATAGACAAATAGACAGTCTAAAGAATCATACAGCTATGAACTAGTATTCCAAATATTTTTCCAGACTTATTGGTTTCTTCTCATTTAGTATAGGACAAAGCGTTCTGAGAAAACATATGAAATGGCTGATGGAAGGAAAGCTACCAAATGCAGTATTTATTATTTTCAAATTCACAGACTTTCTACGCAATACTGAAAAAACTAAAGCAAGGCTTAATATCAGGTGGGTTTGAAAAACACTCTTAATACATTATCTAGCTATTACTTGCACTTACATAAACAGACAATTCACACAACAATAAATGAAATAGAAAATGGCATTTTTAGACAGTAGAAACAGCCTTCCATATCAGTGTACTTTTTTTCCCATGAGCTGTGATCACATAGACAAATTCTACATTCCTTTCCTTAATGCAGACAAGGCTGCTTAGGTCCAGAGTCACCAAAGTATTTAAAATCCTTTGATCAGCTAGGACCATCAAAAGGAAAAGATAACTTAGCCAGATTTCTCTAACATGATGTTTTAATCCAAGTCAAGACTTATGGGTGCTTGTAAAGTAATATCAAGCAACCTATGTTGTGTTTAGTAAACCCACAAACCAAGGAAATGGTCCAGAAATCCTGCATTCAAGAGTATATCAAAGACCTAAATCTTTCACAGACCATTCAAGTTGTAGCCTGCATTGTCTTCAATTGATTCTATACCAGCATTTGGACAGGAGCACAGTAAAAAGTCATTGGATGTCTTTGTGATACATACTGATATTTTTCCTTAAACAAAAGTCCCCTAAATGATTTTAAAATTGTATTTTATGTGCCTGCTTTCCTTGCTTATCCAATATCATGAAGCAGAACACCCAAAGACTCTACCTTGTACCCTGTAAAAGCTTTATGTCTTCTGCAAAGCAGTGCTGGACCTTCAGTGAGCACTATAATGCATCAAAGGAGAAACATTAATAACAGCTCTCTCTGTGAGGTTAAGTCTGCAAATTCAAGGCAAAATAATATTTATTTATTTTTTAACTGAAAGAGGTACACAAAGAATCTGAATATGCAGAAACAAATCAAAGTATGCCATTTTTACAGTAATAAGTGGGATTAATGTTAGAAAAGGTCTTAGCCTGTTACAATGGACCACTTAAATCACAAGACAGTTGTATAAAATGCACACATTAGGGTTATGTTTTCATTTATATCAATTTAAAAACAACAGCACTGTAGTTTGCTGAATAAATATTATAACAAACAGAAGTCTTGAGTGCATCTTCTGTAGAAAAATCTCATAACTAAACCTGTTTCAAACTCTTAAGTATTAAATTATTTCCGCATATCAGTTTAGACAGATGAAGAAAGGTTTAGCAAACCCTGATGCTATCATGTAGTTTGCTTCTCTTTTTATCTATTTCCCTCCCTGAGAGTGGAGTGCAATAGAAACAATTAACCAGATTTTGATTAACTGCTTGAAAAATCACCAGCTGTTTTTTCTCAGTCACTTAAACCTTTCATTCCTGACCTAGATTTAGCAAGCAACACAAACAATAGCAAGTTTTTTTCCCCAGGAAAATTGAACCTGTGGTATATTTGCGACAATGGCAAAAGCATGTCTATAGAAATCTGGATTTAAAGCTACTGTCTATTCCCCACACCTTTTTTTTTTTTTTTTTTTTTTTGCTTCATTATCAAGCAAATAGGAAACTATTAGTGTGGTTTAAATCAGCTGAGAAGCATACATGATTCACCATAGACCTGTAAATTCATCTCAGCTCTAGCCTCAAGCAAATCTGTTTTTCTCAACCTGATCATCCTGTCAACAAAGCCTGCCAGGAGTTTTAATTTCTATGATGCTTAGTTGATGTATGTGAGTCAGCGTATAGGTCTATGATGTGAAAGAGACATTTTCCATATTACAGATCATAATACTATATAATGGTGAAGAGTAGGATCATATAACATGTGGGTAGTTGACTGGCAATGCTCTTAAATGGTGGCTGAAATAGGATCACCAATCTAATTTTTACATTATTATTAAGATTTGCAATGAAGGCCAATACACAATCCACTTCAACCCTTCTCTCTTTCTTCCCATGTACTTGCAATAGATTATTTAAATCACACAAATTTTTAATGCAAGTGTCTCATCATTTGTTGTTTATTAGGCTTGAGGACAGCACCATAGTTGAGAAGTAAAGTTCAGAGCCATTGATAGATGTTTTCTGTGAGCCTTTTCAAAAACATCTTAGTAAGATTTTGTCTGAAATAGACTGGTCTTGTAGGACCAGGCATGTTTTACTACATTGAATAGATAACCAAATGGCTATCCTTGCACAAAAAAGGAGGCACAAAACCCTGAAGAATTCAGAAAAGAAAATAATACAAAACTCTTTTAGACCTCTATCTCTAAGACACTCTCTATGCTGAAAAGTTTGTGGACAACATCCAGTGGTGGCTGAAATATCTTATTTTGAAGGGAGCATTTCTGTTGACAGGGAGAACAGAAAGTTTCTGTGACTGATGGAGCTGGTAATGTGGAAAGTGCATATTTGGACAGATGCAATAGGCAATTTGGAGGTGAAGCCAAATGCTCAGGATGTTTTCTGAAAAAAAATAATAACCAAGCCACTTGGAAAAACACCAGGAGGAATATGAAGTGGATGAAACTGATCTTTAAATTCTTTCCACCTTTTTTTTTTTTCACATCAGGTAAATCCATAATTTGAAGTTCTGCCCAAAGGAGAAGATCTGACACTATTTTAGTTGACAATATTAAAACAAACAAAAATACACCAAACCAAACAACCAACCAAACAAAAAAGGTGAAGCTTCTTTTCAGGTATACACATTAGGATGATAGGGGAAGTTCATTTTAGGTCATGGTAATTGAGAGGAAATTTTCATACCTGGCAATTTACCTCTTCACAGCTTAGTTTTCTCATCTTTAAATTGGGAGTAATGAGTGGTATTTAGTTTGTGACAAACACAGAGTTTTACATGTCTTCAATGAAAGCAGTCAGGTAAGTACGAATTATTGCCTGTTTTAAGATGCAGTATCTGAAGCTGAGAAATGTTTCAATAAGTTAAAAATAGTGAAAAGAAAAAGTGGTTTTGTCTATTTGTGGTAAATTCTTCTTGTAGTGATCCTGGTAGTAAAATCTGATTGCTCCCTGTAATATTTCGAATATTTTTACCTCCCTTAAAAAAATTGCAGTTTTCTCCCTTCTCTGGTCCTCATTGTAGTGGTGTCTAAATTTGTTTTCTCAGGCTATTTGTGATAACTTTAGTATGCTTATGCACACAGCATAGGAAAATGCCCATTAATTCTTCGTAAGTTACACTGAATTTGAAATGGTGAGGACAGCACAAACATATTTTTACCAGTAAACTGTGCAAACATGACATGGAAATCATAGATAGAGCATGTACAGTGCATGTAATACCAACGTATCTTTTTCTCACTAAGTGTATTATATCACCAGAGGGACACTTTAAAATGAAACCTTTCAAAGTTTTCAGATACTTCAGTGGCATGAACATTTATAGCTAGCAATTAAACACAGAAATTATGGATAGAATGCAATTGGAAGTGAAAATCTAAAAAGTCTGCACTGATCTAAGAAGACAGCCTGATGCAAAGCGTCATCTCCCAAAGGCCCTTCTGTCTATGTAGTTTTGAAACACACACTAAACCAGCTGCCAAACCTGGCTTTTAAATGGAGGCTACAAAAAAGGTGTTCTGCATTTTCAGTGCATGCCACTTTACAAAGGAAAGAAGCACTGTCTGCCTGCCATACAGTCAGGCAAAAGGGAGCCAACTTGCAAGTGATTAGAATAATGAAACTGGAAAGGATTAGCCACATTATCCAAACATGAAGCAATAGGCTAGTCAAACTAATCCCTGAGGAATAGTTAAAGGAAA
This sequence comes from Neopsephotus bourkii, assembly GCF_033783945.1. Taxonomy (NCBI): domain Eukaryota; kingdom Metazoa; phylum Chordata; class Aves; order Psittaciformes; family Psittacidae; genus Neopsephotus; species Neopsephotus bourkii. Next base: position 11,126,293 of record NW_026902293.1, on the reverse strand, counting down.
CAAATGACATGATAGACATAGGGCTACTTCTCAGCAAGATAGTATTAACGCATGTGATACTTGAACTCATCTTCTGCTTGCATATTTTCTGAAAGCGCATGCAAGCAGGGAGAAGGTAAGCTGACATGTCTGTGTGACAGTATTGAGCAAGTTTTATTTCAGATTCTGCACCTCTTATCTGACTTTTAAAAATAATTAAAGTGTTATTAGACTGACTGATATCAATGGAACATCCACATCCTGTGGAGCCCTTAATTGCAGGAAAAGAAGGGTAATGATCCAGGTTTTAATATGACTGTGTCTATTGTGCCCTGTTGGATGGATTCATTATGCAGTGAGTGAACATTTTTTCTCCTCATTATTTAATTATTTATTTTGGAACTGTAAGAAGTAATTCCAGTGCTAATCGCAACATTTATATTTTAGAAGGATAAATTAGACCCAAACATTTTTTATTTTATAAAAAGTCATACATGGAAATGATGCCCCAGCTCTATATTCATACATTGCTGGATTTCTATCCATACAGAAATCTGAGTAATAAATCATTACTAGACCTATTACTGTTAAAACCAGATGCAAGCAAGACATGTAGTGGGTATTTCTAGAAGGCACAATTCGAAGTCCACTAAGGTAAAAGAGATTCCTTCCAAATTTATGTGTACACTATAACTGAGAAAGCAAAATAAAGGTAAGGGCTACATTCTCATTGAAATTACCATGCACACATGAAAGGACCTAGACGAAGGGCAAAACAGAAATTAAGCAGCTGCTAGCTATTCTTTTGATGAATTCAGGTACGGATTTTTTTATGGGAGGGAGAAAGGCTCTTGCAGAGCTGTAGGCTTCTACACAACATGAACCTTTTCTGAGCTAACTCACACACATTCACCCAGTTTATGCAAGGAAATCCAAATGGACATGTTTCTTTCCCTTCAGGCTAAGAGCGATGCATGCCCTATTATATGATTCTCGATTGCAGAGGGAAATTTTAAAGAACATGGAATATCAGGTATTGTATCAGGGATGGCTCAGTCTTTTACAGTATTTTTGGCTGATAGGTAGAATATTCCTGGAGGTGTCCAAAAACCATGTAGATGAGGCCCTCAGTGATGTGATTGAGCTGTAGATTTGGCGTCCTGGGGTAATGGTTGGACTTGATCTTAAAGGTCTTTTCCAACCTAGCTGATTCTATGATTCTATGTGATTCAGAGGGATAACGAAATCCTTCAGTGGATGATTATGAATTCCTTTGTCTACTAAGTTTCTTAACCGTGATCAATTAACTACTTGCTTCTATACAGACACTTGAGAACAAAATCCTAGCACATTTTTCTCTCAGTTTAATGAGGTGATGAGTATTCTCATTGTTCATATTCAAATCTCACCTTGTTAAAGATCCAATAATCAATTTGCTTCAATAACATCCTTTGACAATGATTTTCCCAGGTTAATTGCATGTGTTATCTAAAAAGTATTTCCTTTCAGTTTTTATCAGCTGCTCCATAAAAGTATTTTTTGTAACCATTTCAGAAGAGCTGAATTTGGAAAAGGCTTATCAGGTTCTGAAGGAGTGTAATCATCCATTCCTAACCAAGTGATATATTAGATCATTTATTTGTGGCAAGACAGACATTTCAATAGAGCTTATTGTTTCCCATAATGAAAGGTTTAAATCTTCCTTTAGGTTCCTCTGAAATTTAATTTTTGTTGATGGAGACAAGCCAGTTTGCGCAAGACTTTTTTTTTTTCTTTTTTTTTTTTTTTTATGTCAGGGCTTCAGAAATTCCAAACTATTAATTATATTTTTCCACTCTCTAGCTCTGTGTTGTGCAAAATGGAGGTGGAGAAAATCAAGTACAATAGAAGCTTTCACATACTTCACCTTTAAAAACAATAAATTCCTTCCCTTTAGCAGGATTATTTATTGAGCTGCTATTTAGTCAGTGAAGAGGGATTTTGTCATACACTCTACACCACTCACAAAAACTGCATCCTATTGTATTTCTGTATTTGCATTTGCCATAAGTGCACAATGCAAGTGACAAATTTATCTCCTTGACCAAGTTCACCCCGCAAATGCCCTTTCTACCTGGGTACTAAGTTTCCATGGATATTGTGTTCTGAGCCTGAGTGGTATCTGCATGAATCCCCTTCTACCTATTTTTAAGTGATTATTTGGGTTTTTTTTTTTAAGTATAACTTACCTTAATTAAGAAAATCACTACTTAGCAAAATACATTTATTGTCAATAAAATATATTTATATTTCATCCACATCACTAATGTCATTGGTACATAGTAACAAAAGTCTTAATCCTGCAGTGTTTGCTTAGATAACATCTACACTATCAAAAAGTACAGCTTCCATGGCTGTAACACCATCCTTACTTTCTGCTGCTTGGCTTTCAGTCCAGAAAAATCTGTGCTTTCTCTTCTCATCTGCAATGGATTCTGAGGTCATGGACAAAGGCCTGAAGAAAATTTTCTCTGAGAAAATCAATAATGATGATTTATGGTATCTGACTTCAAAAAATGTTGTTTCATAAAAGTGACAGACAATGAAGCACTAATCTACAAAGATGATGGTGGGTTACAGTCCACTTTTTATTTTATTTTCCATCAGCCAAAGTGCTGTATGGCAAAATGGTTCTTGGTTCTCTAGAGAAGTTGTCTCATTTTCCAAGTATGCTGAATTCATCAACAAGTTGGTAATTTCACAATGTGTGTTATGAATGTGTGAAATGATTCAGAAAATACTATTGGAATATTCAGAAACTGCTACTCATTCAGCTGCACTAGTGGCTCAGATCCTGGAAGGCAAAGTATCTTTACAGCAAAACTTTAAAAAGAAATCTAATGATATATAAACTAATCTCAAGATTTGGATGTGTAAACCATGATTTTTATACCATTCAGTCTGGCAGTGCTGCCATTAGTGGTGTATAGTGGGCAAGAAAGCAGGTGTTTAAGAAGATTGAAAATGGCAACAGGTTTTTTCTTCTGTCTGAAGGAGAGTGGTTTATTCAGAGAAGACAGCCTGGGTAGTTCCTCATAAAATTTCATTAAAGATTTTATTTTCCAAGGAGCTGGTTTTATTCACAATTCAGTACTTAGGATGAATGAGTCATTGCTGCCCACAAAGTGCAGAGGACCAGGAAATTCATTCATGAGTTACCTCCTCTGAAAAGCTTGCCAGTACTTTGGACCACAAATAAGGTACATCTGCGTCAGTCTGCACATAGTTGTTTCCATGTACATGACCCAGCTTGAGTCTGTGTAGTTGGTTTTCCCAGGGTTGCATTCCACCCCCTTCAGGTCCTCTCCCATTTACTATTTTCCTCAATTTTACAATGAGATATATGGATGGACAAAAAGGCTAAGTGCACACATAAATGCAAGAGGCTTGAAATACAGGACTAATTAACGTAAGCGTATTATCTTGATAGAATTACGTCACTTGCTGGAGTTGCATCTACTTCTTCACAGTGTTATTCTGTAATACACAGAGGTAGTTTTGGTACCTCGGTGTGACACCAATGTTGCCATTCTCTCCCACATCTGTGCTAGACCTTACATAAAAGGAAGGATGCTTACAGGTTACAGCAGTTGTTCGTCAAGTTTCGGCACAGTGTCTGACTCCCCTCTCTCCTTGTAAGAAAAGAGGGATGTTGCATCTTTCCTTCTATCAGAAAGAAATGGCATAATTCCTTTTCCTGGGTAGGTGATTATCATGTAGGTGCTTTCTACCAGTTGTGGTGGACCTGCTCAGATCTTTAGTAGTCTCAGTGGTAAAACAACACATTTGGTTCTCCTTGTTTTTAGTTGTAGACTCCAACTGGACTGGACTGAAGGGATTTTTTGGCAGCTTGTGCTAGGGCAAGAGAACTGTCCCTATGTCCTCTCAAAGGCTGTGCCTTGAAGCGTGGATGTGTTTCAGTGCTGCCCACAGCTCATTTTGTCAGTTATTAAAGCAAATAATTTCCCATTTCATGTCAGCTTTTCATGCTAACCATCACAATGAATTCTAAGAGGTGAACTTCCTCTAGTGTTGACATCTGGCACATGAAATAGGACTCTTCCTCATAATAAGCCAGCACTGATCTGCCTTGGGTTCTTAATTCTTTTATTCACATATTCTTCTTAGGTGCTAGATGAAGGCAAGTATAATTCCATGAAAAGTAGATACGTTGCCAGAGCATTGCAACTCCACATTCAGCACATTCAGAAGCCTCCACAAAAATTTTTCACTGCACAACATGATCTTAGCAAAATCATTTGCAGAAGAGTAAGCAGTATTCATAGATGTGTGCATAATAAAATAAATTAGCATCATTGCTATCTCCTGTGTTTCAATTTTATTGTTGTCCTGTGTTCTAGTTTTAATTTTATACCCTAATTCCTTCCTGAGAACTAAGAAAAAAATGATCTCCTTGCCTTTCACATTAAATCTGAAAATCATGTGAGAGTTGTACCTTTAAATAATATATTAATTCACCTCATTGTCTAAAACAGGCATCTTTCTTACACTTATTTTGTGTATCATGCCTATGTAATGTATTAAAACATCCATGAAAACATGCTGTTTCTATTCAGGAAGTAGGACAGGCTTTCTAAAAGGTAAATGCTGGGTGAATTTCTGGGGATATTGATAATATTTCCCTGCCATAATGGAATTCAGTTATTTATGTCATAAGCTAGGTTCCTAGAAATCAGTACAGAAAGTCTCCTGAAAAAGGTCTAAGTCTGTATTCTGATTCTGTCATTTACAAGCTATTTTAGACTAGGCTTACATATAAAAGACTGCTTCACAGTTCTTGGAACACGCGATGCTTTAACATGTGCAATCTCTTCCTTCAGCAGCCTTTAATAGATGGGTGCAAGTATTATCTGTTATTATAGGTAATGCAGAAAATGACACCTATATACTTAAGATTGACTAAAAATCTCTACAATAGAACTCTTGCTTATTATATTGTTAGGCTTAAACTGTTCAGGATGAAGTTTCTCATGCCAGACAGCTGCCTCAGGTTGTATGTTTCGGAAAAAAATCAAATACAAAAGGTATGGTCATTTCCAAGACAGAAGATTAAAAAAAACGATCTATTGTTTCGCACACTAAGAATTTTCACTGGAACAAGGTGTCCAATAACTACTGAGAAATACTGCAATGAGAAATCAGGAAAGGGTACAATTGTACAGTAAATGCAGTCATATTGGGTAATATAGACACCTTCGGTGATGCCATGGCACATCACTTAGAGGTCTGGTCCTTCAGTTGCCTGTTTATAGGATCTCTTTGGAGTGAAATGTGGGTCCTGTTTGGCTCACACATTTGGTTTCCTTTTCAGTGGGAGCAAGAAGTGTGAGATCAAAGTGTCAGCATGCCCACTGGGGAAGAGAGAGGGGGCTGCTCTGTGAGGGGAGTCAAGCTGGGGGTTGTAGTGAAAGCCAGGCTGACAAACCAGTGCCACATCAGGCACTGACTTGTCAGGCACAGCAGTGGAGTGCAATCCCACTGTGCCTAACAAGAAGAGCAGAGCAGGGCTGACAATAGGGAGTGAGGTCAGCCTCAACCCTAGAGATGGGTCAAATTCAGGGTCAAGTTAGAAATCAAGCTTATTAGGTCAGGATCAGAAGATACAAACCTAGGTAAAAGTATGGCTGTGGTGCAGCTCAGCAAGGACTCAGGATGAGGTCTCCCAGCAGAGCGGGGTTTCTGACAAGGCTCCTCACAACTCTTCCTCCTCCCAGCTTTGACCAACGTATAGGAGATGACCCCAAGCACAACCAGGCAAAACCCTTGGAGGGAAAAAGATGCCACAGATCCACCAGGTACAGCCAGGGACTTGCCAGTGCTCTTCTTAACCTCGAAGTGGAGGTGAATATCACCACTAGGCTCCCAACCACACCTGGGAGCTTGGACACCTTCCAGAGCTACCCACAAAGGTCCCCTTGAACTGCTCTGCTTCAGCAAACCACTCTCAGACTTCCTTTGCTTTCAGAAGTTGCATGGCTCTGGGACTTGCCCTTTACTGCTCCATTCACACTTCCATGAGCACGAATGCAAACTCTGCGAGTACAAGCTGTTTCCTTCCCCAGTGTTAGACCCTGAGTTTAGCTATCTACAGCTATATGTTCTGCCTGCCCCCGTACCCCAGGAACACAGTATGTCACAGTCTCACACTCTGTTCTTAGTAAATACCACAAATTCCACTCACAAGAAATGCTTATTTTTCAAGTAGAGATGAGGTAAAAAACTGAACTTGCTGAAGAAGCCTGAAGGCATGTAAAAATAAGGCTAGGATTTCAAGAAAGGAAAAGGTTGCTTTATTGGTAGGGCACTTAAATGTCCCACTGGAAAATTGCTTTCTACCAGAATGCCCGTATGGGGCTAGGGAAGTCACTTCAACTTTTTGCAATTGACTTCTGAATGTGCTCTTCATTTCCCTTGTAATCTACTTGATAGCTTTCACATTTGCAGAAGTGTTTGGTCTTACAAACATAACTGTGGCTGATTGGAAAGCTGTAAATAACAAGCTGCAAAAGCATCTAAAGTGGTATAAAATATTAAATGTCTTGGGAAATTGAGATCTAAGCATCTCATTCTGGGGATCCATGGGCACTTGGCTCCTTGACCTAAAGCCTCTGTGCTTTCATTTTCTTTCTGTAAAAAAGGATAAAAATAAATCCATTCTATACAAGTATTGGTAAAGCTTAATTAATTTAGATTTGTGGAACACTCCTGTGACTGCTCTAAAGATGTATATAACAAAATTCATAATTCTTTACTCAATGCTATTTTAAGTGACAGATAAGGCTGGGTATTACACACTGCTTGGAGGTACAAAGACATCCCGAATGAACAGAAGACTAAGTTGATGAGGCAACCTGAAGTGAGCTTTGTATGCAATAATCCAAACCTATCAGGTTCTCCTCTCCCAGACTGTGAAAACCCCTGCATTTGGTCAGAGAAGAGAAAATCATTTGGTGAAAAGGAAAGAAATATATCACTAATTTGTGACCAAACATCATATTCCATTCCAGGCTGAGAAAGTTAAGACACTTAGCCTGGAGAAGACACTGGGGAGACCATATTACAACTGTTCAATATATAACAGGGGCTCGTAAGAAAGATAAAGATGTTTTACCAGGGTATTTAGTGACAGGAAAAAGAGTAATGGTTTTAAACTGAAGGAGGGTAGATGTAGATTAGACATAAGGAATAATTTTTTTATTATGAAAATAGTGAGACACCGGCACAGGTTGCCTGGGAAAGTTGTGGATGCCTCATCCCTGGAAGTGTTCAAGGCCAGGTTGGATGGGATTTTGAGCAACCTGGTCAGGGGAAAGTATCGCTGCCTGCAGAAGGGGTGTGGGACTAGACGATCTTTGAAGGTACCATCCAACCTAAACTGCTCAGCGATTCTATAATTCTTTTACTGGGACTCCTCTTCAGTTAGCCCACCAGTAGGTGATATCTAAAACTGCATTGCATCTAGTATCCTCAGAAAACAGACTGACCAGAAGCCATAGATCAAGGTGGAGGTCACAGTATGGTCTAATGAGACATGGACTTAATCACCTGGAAAGACAGCAGCCAAATGGCTAAGCTTCATTTTCACTGTGACAATAAAAACTTAGAGAGGTCTAAATAGGTCAGGAACACTTGCTATTTTTGTACCACTGTTGTTCATGTTATTCTCATTTTCATGCATTCTGGATTTCCTCTAGTCACACGATTGACAGTAGCTTTAGCTGGGATATTGGCAATGGCGATAGTAGGGCTACCTTAGTTTGCCAACACCACTCTATTAGGATTATACACTGAAACTACAGGCCTTGATTCTTCAAACAATTAAAAGTGAGTTTAATGTTTAGTACGTTTCCGTTACTCAAACCTGGTTAACAAAGGTGAAGCAAGTGCTTAATGTTAGATCTATCTTTATATGACTTGCTGAAACAGATCCTCAACAGTGATACAAAATTACTACCTTAGGTTATCTAGAGTGTTATAAGCACCTCTCTTATTGTTGCTTGATAATCTTTTTACTGTTTTGTTTGCTTCTTTCTTTTCCCTTGTTAAAATCCATACCCTGGAGCTTACACTGTTTTTCTATATCATGACTGGTTCATTGTTTATTTAGCTAGGCTATTGTCTAAGCTATATTAAAATTGTCCTCTGAGACGGGGTGACACCCATAATGCATGTATCCTTATTACAGCTAGAGGCACAGCACAAAAGCACTACTAATTTATTACAACAGACAGTGTAACCATTGAGCCTAGTTCAACCTTGACCAGAGGACCCAGGTGGCTTAGGCATGCAAAATATGGCTCATTTGTATCTACCAATTTTGTATTCACAGCTGATATATAGCTATTGAGAATATATAGCTATAAGGATATAATAGTTATAGGTAGAAATGGATGAGGTGTCTTTAAATAGGAGATTAGCTTTGATAGTCACTTTCCCTTTTTCATTTAGGCTCAGGTTTTTGTAAGACTATTGTAGTCATTGGGCTGATATTGAAGAAAACACAAAGGAGAGCATGAGATGAGGACAATGAGGGAATAGCTCTAAAGCAGTAAAAGGAGGAAAGGTATAAGTGTTCTGAAATGACTGGGACAGTTATTTGCATTTTGTTTATCATCAGTGATACCTATAAGCAAAATCCAGACCGCTGAAGTCTGAGAAAACATTTTTTTTCTCCTATTCATTCACACCAGAACTTAATTTGATCAGACAAATAGCTGGAAGAGGAGCCTTGAATCTTACCAGTATAAAAGCCAGCTATATGCCCCACTGACATTTTCAAATTCAGCTAGTGTTTCTCCTTATGCTACCTATATTCAAATATCTGCCTGTACTCAGTCTTTCCCAGGGAGAGAAAATAAGGAAGCTATCCTACTGGAGATGTGACCTGGGACCAAGAGACATCACCCCCATGGAAAATGCCATGAAAATGCAATAACCTATTGGTAAAAGAAACAGGGAGAACCTGGAAGGGTGAGAGAGATGGTGAATGCCAAATGACACATGGAAGCAGGACTAAGTTCTCAGTCACAGACGGTTTTGGTACTTGTGGTGTTTTTTTGGTTTTTTTTTTTTGTTGTTTTTTTTGGTGGGTTTTTTGTTTGTTTATTTGGTCTTTTTGTGTGTGTTTTTGTTTGTTTGTTTTTTTTGGGGGGATGGTCTGGGGAGGGGGAGGGGCACATTTCAGAAGTCCTCCCTCCCAGCTGTGGACAGCAACTTCAAAGACAGGAAAGCTGGCAGATAAAAGGGTTAGAATCTGCAGGTGTAATGAATGCATCTGCAGATATTAACATCGTGAGAGGGGGTAAAAAAGATAGTGTTCCACCTTACTACTTACTACTGCAAAACTCTTTTAGTCTCCTATTAAAAAGAAAAAAAGAAATATCCTAAAAGAATTAGACTTCCAGAGTGGGGAGTAGTGGCAGCTTTCATGTTAAAGAGTCCATGACATAGGAAGAAAGTTAACCAAATTTTTATGCACTAAGCGTGAAATAGGAAATGGAGTGCTCACAGTCACTGGTTAAGATCCTCTTATCTCACTGTGGAAAGAAACTGAACTTTATGTGTTTCTGTTGCTGGCAAGGCAGTCTGCTATGGTTATCAGAAATACAGAAGGAAGGCTAGTTAGAGATTTTTTTTCTCCCATTTGGCTTCTATACAACTGTAGCTGATTAATCCAAGTCAACAGAAAAGTCAGCAGCGTAGATTAAACAAAAGCATTTTGTTGTTGTTTACCCCTTTTTATGGAGTTCTGGTGTTGGAGAAGTGTAGGGTACTGATATATTTTCTTGATATTATGCATCACAGATCTGTGCAGCTGTGGTCACCTCAAAGTTAAATGTACTATTTTGCAAAAACAGAAATACATTACATCAATCTAGCTTCAGATTGCTTTTGTTTTTACAAGAAAAGCACTGATGCTACTTTTAAGAAGAGATCAGACTTCACCCTTTCTAAATACTTTAACCAGAGCTGACTCACTTAAATTTGGGGCAGGTTAAAGCAGCAAACGGATCACAATTTCAAGATGGCCTTTTGTCAGCCTCCTTGGAAACGCCTGGTAAACCTGTTCTCTTCCCTGTGGCAAGGTCACGACAAGCTTGTTTCTCTTTCTTCCAGTAAGCTTGTTTCAAACTTATTCTTATCTTTGCTTTAAGCTTTTAATCCTCCTTTCCTTTCTCATCTTGAATCAGACCTAAGTCCTTAGATACAATGGAACCAAACTTTCAATGTTTGAATGCCCCTCTGCAATCCTTTACAAAGGGTTTGTCTTTACAATTAAAGTCAGACAAGTTAGAAAGCTGCAAAGCAGGCTTACCTTCAGATTTTGGTCTTTTAACAAGACACTTAATGATATGAACCTTTTCAAATAACCCTTTAAATACAATTCCTAGAACAAGCAGACAAACTGCAAACTTCTGGTAAATCCAAACAACACATAAGCTGGTATCTAGCCCAGCAGCGACTATTGCTAATTCAGGAAGCTCTTTGACCTTTTGGTTCAAAGTGTTAGTGCTGTGCAGTATCTTTTACAGCTGAAAGAGCACATGTTAGAACAAAGAGCAGAAGGAAGGCTTTTAATATGATCTAATACACCTGGGATGCAGGGTCCAGATGTAAGAAATCTAACTGAGAGCAATAAAAGAGGAATGAAACAGCTAAATTAGTAGAAAATTTGTTTTCAAAAACTGCTTTCGGGGGGGGGGGGGGGGGGGGAAAGCCAGGCCAACAGGCAGACCAAGAAAATTAAAAGATAACATAGATAATATGGAAGTGTAGAAATGCTGGCATTACTCCTCCAGTTTAGATCTTTCTTCTTTCCATAAGTAATCAATTAGATACTTGTTCCAGCCTTTGAGAACAACACTAACAACACAAAAAAGTGAATCTGATTATGATGGAGTCTGCTGATGAAATTTACAGACCAGAGCTGATCTGTGCCACAATTCCAACAGAAAAGAAATTAAGGAAAAAAAAAAATAAAAAAAAATTGCACAGATTTCAGGAAGAGAACCTTTTTTTTCTTTTTTTTTTTCCTTTTATTTCTGCCTTGATTTCTGCTTTGCTCTTGAGCTATATTATCATGCATGGATGAACATGATGAATGAGGCATCCTTTTTGTCTTGTAGAGATCAGGACTTACGATCCTTCTGCCTGGTATTGGATGAGGGAATGGAAGGGAACAAACTGATGACCACCCTTTCCCCCTTGTGTAGTGGGAGCTGTGCGCAGGTATGCTCAGGTATATTTGCATATGAGCTGGTGAATACTCTGCTGGCCAAAAGCCTTGGAATGGGTAACTTCCTTGCCTTCTTCTCATCCCCATGTCTTCCTACACCTGTCAATCAGATTTGGAAATTAACTACAGTTGCAATTAAGAAGTAAAATTTCTTTATGCTGCATTCAAGCAGAGCAGACTACATATACACAATTTATAGATAAGAAGGTTGGTCAAAAAGCTACAGTATCTTCTGAAATAGTACAAGACTGTGCATTATTCACAATGTAAAAAAAGAATTTCACCTTTCTTGTCTATGGAAAGGAACTGGAAGGGCCCCAAGACTGTGAGAGAATTTTGTCTGTTTACCAGAATCATTGGCAATTTCTTGAAGCTGAGCAATACCCACATATCAAAAAAACAAACTTCTAACATGGAAACTTGGCTTTGCCTTAAAATAGAAACAGAAACACACAAGAAAATACCCTTAAAATATGTTTGCATAACAAAAACCTCTAGACCATGCTCCAAAAGAAGTAATTATAGAAGTGCATGAGATTAATTTAACCTGACCAAATGATTCCTGTGTTTTTATTGAACTTGCACACAACATCAAGAATATATTTTTTCCACATATAACTGATGTGGGGTTGCAGTTTACCTCTTCTAATGGTGCAAAAATGTAGATCTTCTATTTATACAGCTTGATGTATATCTTTATCTTGTTTATCTTTAGTAAAGAAGTTCTTTGCTGTTAGGGTGTTGAGGGACTGGAATGGGTTGCCCAAGGAAGTTGGGAATACTCCATCCCTGGAGGTGTTCAAGGCCAGTTTGGACAGAGCCTTGGGTGGCATGGTTTAGTGTGAGGTGTCCCTGCCCATGGCAGGGAGGTTGGAACTAGATGATCTTAAGGTCCTTTCCAACCCTAACTGTTCTGCGGTTCTATGATTCTAATATGTTATTTTAATGTAAAAATATTCTGGAAAACTATGCACATTTTTCATCATTTTAAATTACATTTTAAATTGGCTTCAGTGGTCTTATGCTTCATAACCTCCCGAGGAACTTTATTAGGGCTTAGTAAGTTCACACTGTTATCTCTTAGTGTTCTATTTCTATAAGAAATACAAGAGATCTAGAAATCTCAGCATGTGGTTGCTGAGGCAAGAAAGTTCTCCTTTCATGGACTGGCAAGAGGCATTTCTTGCTTGATGTTTATACTTACTGTGGAGTTTTGTGAATTATATTTATCTAATTGATTTCTTTTTTTTTTTTTTTTGCTTGTTTGATTTCTAAGACACTTTATCATCCAACATTGCTACTCTTTTACACCACCAAGAGTTTTTTTATTGTCTGCATCTCACTTCACGTCCTCTTTTTCTAAAATGGTTTGTTTTTTTTTTTGCCTTTGTTTTGCTTTAAAGCTAGGAATTTTAGCTGTAAAGAATTAAAAAAGAAGTGCATATAGATGTTATTTCTTCACACCTCCTCTATGTTGAGAAGACATGAAGTTTACCTTCATTCTGAAACATATTTATCCATTTATATTTTAAAGAATATGCTATCAACATCTAAGAATTTCTCATTCTTGGGCCACTTGGGTTTAATGAGGCAATATGTTTTTAATGGCTTCCATTACTTAAATAATGTTAACTTTCATGCCACCCTCTAACATAACTATCTAAAGAATGTCAGCTGTGATCTTCTCCTAAGAAATACCTGATTTTTATTCCTTCCTTCCTAACAGGAAAGAATTTCCTCCTTATATCCAATCTCAACTTCCCTTGCTTAAGTTTTAAGCCATTACCCCTTATCCTATCACTACAGTCCCTAATGAAGAGTCTCTCCCCAGCATCCCTATAGGCCCCCTTCAGATACTGGAAGGCTGCTGTGAGGTCTCCACGCAGCCTTCTCTTCTCCAGGCTGAACAGCCCCAACTTTCTCAGCCGATCTTCATATGGGAGGTGCTCCAGTCCCCTGATCATTCTCGTGGCCTTCCAACATATCCATGTTCTTTTTATGTTGAGGACACCAGAATTGCACACAATACTCTGAGTGAGGTCTCACAAGAGCAGAATAAAGGGGCAGGATCACCTCCTTCGACCTGCTGGTCACACTCATTTTGATGCAGCCCAGGATATGGTTGGCTTTCAGGGCTGCAAGCGCACACTGCTGGCTCGTGTTCATTTTCTCATCAACCAACAGCCTGAAATCCTTCTCCACAGGGCTGTTCTGAATCTGTGTATGGAATAAAGCTGCAGCCCCACCAGGCTGTATCTGTAACTGCTTGTCACAGAAGGAGGACCTGCTATCCCCGGGTGGCATCTCCATTGTCTCCATTTCATCAGCATCTCTCCTTATCTTTTTCCTGTTAACATTCGAAGTTAAACAGCTGATGTCATCTGTGAACTGACTAAATCAGCATTCTTAAACACATTAATGTGGAGATAGAGGCAATCATTTCAATGACCACTAAATTACATGACAGTATATTATTCTATTCAGCAGGATCAACATGGCAGTACTTCTTATTTTTCAACTTCTTGTGTTTGCATTTGGTTGATTGTGGAGGGTTTTGGGTGCTTTGATTTTTTGTTTTTGTGTTTGTTTTTTTTTTTCTAATACTTGGAAAACAGGAACCAAATACTTGGAAAAAAGACTGTTAAAAGCACTGTTGATTTCTTTTGTGGGTATATACAAAGATGCAGTCTAATTATATGTCACACATTTTTATTCTCATGACAGACTTTTAGTATAGAGGATGTAAGACCCTCTTGAAAGTAATCAGTGCTGTGTAGAAAGCTCTCGTGCTGGGCATGCTGGGGATCATGAAGTGGATGCGGGGAGGGATTGGAAGAAGGCAAGAGAAAGCCTCATAGCTGAAAAAGTCAAGTGCTGACCTGGGAAACTGGGGTATGTATCTGTCTCTGCCACAGCATTACTATACGTTGCCAGGGAGGTTGTTGAAGCTACACGAATAACAATAATTGCATATCCTGGATATTCTTGAGACACTGATTTGCAGAGGTACTGAGTACTTCAAGTTGCCACTGAAGTTATTGAAGCCATGGAAAAAAAGATTAAGTTTTCTAAAATTTCTAAAATTCTTTCAAAACTCAGTGTCCAGTTTTCTTAATCTGAGCACTCAAAATGAGTAGACATTTCTAACATTCATTTTGTTTCATCCTTAACTCTTCAACTGTATAAAGGGAATTATGGAATTCCTCATGTAAATGGTGTTTCAGATATTTTGAGAGTGTGTGCCTTCAAAAAGTACACAAGGAAATTAGTACCAAAAATTTTGCCTTAAAAGAAGGATTTGAAAATTCTCAGTTTATTAAAATTATGAAGACACGAGGCCATAAAGTGAATGAGGTAGACTTGCTACAAAAGGAAAATAATTTGACCATGCAATTAAACTCCATGCTGTCATGCACATACCTCAATGAGTGAATTAATGTTACACAAGCAACCTTAATTCTGGCACATTCTAACATACCAGTTTTGAAATTTGCTTTCCAATAATAAATAGCTTATGTGTAAGCAAGTGTATGTCTAATATAGTGTAGGCTGATTCTAAGATAGGTGCCCTTTTACTTGAGATTATCATACTACGTACTCACCCTTGAAAGAGAATTGACAATTACAAACTAACCCTGTTTACTAAGTCTTAACACTTTCATAGTCTGTATCACAATAAGGATATGTTTTGATTATTTGGTGTAATAGGTTGCATCTTTGGAAGTAATAACTTTTATTTGTAGCTCTAGAGGCTGTAGACCACATTTTGGCATTTATATTTTCCCTAATGGAAAGTTACTTCTGTAACTGTTGATGGATTTGCAAAGCTCATAGTATTTTTCTCTGGTCTTGAATATAGTACTAGATATCTCTTGCAGGAATACAGTGTTATTCAGTGTATTCACCCCAGGGGATGGGAAGGATTTTAAAGTGTCTGTTGATAACACTGTGTATTGAAAAATACCTTTTTCACATACAGGCTAACAGATATTAATTTACATTTGGTGTCATGATAAAGTTAGCTTTGCAGATCAGAAATAAGGTATCCTGACTGAGATTTGTAGCACAATTTTTTCTCCATGAATGCTACCAGAGTGGGGGAGCATTTGCATAATTTTGTTTTTCTAATACTGAGGCCTCTGGCTCCCTTGTGGTTTCCAGCAGAAGCTACTGCTTTCTGAGGAGCTGCTGCTGCTTGACAGCAGATCTTTGCTTCCAGACCTTTCTGTTGCCATGGGCTTTTACCCAAAGTGAGTTAATACCAAGGTCCCAGCTCCAATGATGGGAAGTTAGGCTTCCCTGAGTGTCCAGACCAGCAGCAGTTAAATTTGCAGCACTACTACTATCATTAAGGGACCTAGAAGTCCTCAGATGGCTTCTGTATACCGTCAATTACACCAGATTATTACTGGAAAATCAAAAGCATACGAGAAAGTCACAATTGTAAGATCTGACCTCTTCCCAAAGTAGAGAAAACAAACAAAACCAAACAAAATAGAGAGCAGTGAATATGACTCTTTGGGGAAATGAGAAAGTAAACTTGCTTTTTAAATTCAACAATATTTTTTAAGGAGAAAAAGACGTTTTTGTCTTCAGAGCAAATCCTGTAACCTTCATTTAACCAGTAAAAAATGACTGAGGTGGGCAAGATTATGAAGGTGAAGTTCTGACAGATATTCTTCCATCCCTACTAGGACAAAGGTTATGCTCCCGTCTTTTGTGTTTCCTGCCATTTTCTTCCAGGCAGCTGAACCATTCCTTCTGAAAGGTCTCTTTGGTCTGGGGCCCCTAAAAGCTTATATAATATCTTCAGCAGATTTGTGGTTTTTTTGTCTCTCTCTCTCTCTTCCCTTTCGTTTCTCCCACTGAAACCTGTTTTGAGCTTCTTTAAGGGTTTGAGGTACGTAAGCTTGTAAAATTGTGGTAGCAGCAACAGCCTTGAAGAGGATACAATAACGGCTGTACATCTGCTACGATGTTCTTAAGTATTTGCGGCATGCTGGCTTAAGCCTGTCAGTTTTTGTAAGGGCTACCTGTTACAATGCACCTAATTAGCTTACTGGCTATTTGGAGACAGCTCTACTGGTTTTTCTATCATCCAGTCTTTATTAAGTGAGCTGTTGCTGAGACGAATAGGTTCTTTATAATGATGAGGTCCTTTTTACGCTTATTAGTCCTTAAAGCAAGCCTCTTCTTATAGAACAAAGTTCTTGCTCTCCCCCCCCCCTTATTTTTTTTTTCTTAAGACTTACAGTAGAAGAAGTAAAGCAGCTTTTTTCTGCTCAAGTATTTTATTAAAAGTTTTAGTGGCTGCACTAAGAGCAAGGTGCCTGTGCCTTTAATCATTTTCATCTTTAAAACAGAACCTTATATTTTCACATCTTCAGCTGTCCCAGAGGGCAGCTAGGCCATCTTTAACAGCATTAATTTCTCTTTATGACAGGACTAGTGCTGCCCCAGGTCTTCAGAACTGCCTAAAATGTCTGGAAAAGTAGATAATGAAGAGGATATTAGAATTGTAAACAAGAACAATTTGGTAATAAAAACCATATATTTTCTCCATAGGACTTTTGGCTTAATATTGCGGCAGCAAAAGTGTCACTAGTCGTAATTTGTTGATGGCCACTGTACATTAGTTACTGTAGGAGCATGTGCATAAAGGGCAAGAACTATTCGCTTTGCATTAAAGAACATCTAAGATGGGTAATACTAATTTACTTGTTTTGATTAATCTCTTTTGTTTGCTTTTATTGCAGTATAATCCTACAAAAAAACCTCACATGTCCCGCATTGTAAATCCTGCAGCTGGTTAGGAAAAGCTTCTTTCTGCATCTGGAAATGCTGGACAAGCACCTCAGCCATGCTGTCTGCTCAAGCTGAAGCACCCCTCTGCCCCAGGAATTAGCCTCATCTCCACAACAGGCAGATTCCTGAATACAGAGCCAATTGAAAGACTGAAATGCTGGTATCTTTTTTGGTATGATTATGTAGTCTACTAGCTGCACATCCCTGCCTCTGACTACCAATACATCCTTTATTGCTGACAGGGTTTATGAGTGTAATATGATGGAGAAAGAAGCAGTAGATTTTTCCCCAAGAAGCCAAGCACAGTTCTTTGTCCACAGAGAATGTGGGAGGGAATTATAAAATGGTAAGCATTGTAGTCTGCAGATGTCATAAACAGAGCTATCTTTTCATCTTAAGGTGCACAGCCACAGAGAAAGTTCATGCTATACTTAACCTTTGGCCCTCTGCTGATCTTTCATTGCTCTGCATTAGTGTGCTGAAATCTGAAAACATAATCCTTACAATACCTACCACCTTTCTTTCTCTTTTTTCAGCAGTATGGTTTTCCTTCATAATTTGCATCTGCTGCTTTTAGCAGCCCAAACAGTCCAGCTTCTTCCCGCCGGTCACCAGAATTTAGACTTACTGGAAAAAACCAAACAAAAGAAGAAGAAAACAAACAAACAAAAAAACCCCAAAGACCAAAACAATCAAACAAACAAACAAAGACCACACCCAAAACAAAACAACAAAAAAAAAAAAAAAAGACAAACAAAAATAAAACTGAAAATCCCAGACTGCACAGACATATTTCATATTAGTTGACAGCAGCGTGTGTTTCCTGGTAGAAACTTAAAGGCCTTTTCAGTCATCTTGTTTATTCAGAGTATGCAGTATTTCAGCACTAAGTATTTTAAGCTAATTGGTCCAAAACTAAAGTATCACATTATGCACTTTAGTGAGGAAAATAAATTGGCTGGGTTTTCTGAGATTCTTTTTAGAGTATATGCACCCCTCTGCTTCCTCCACCACCCTCCACAGTTAGGACAACAGCTTTTCTGTCATTAATTCAACATCAAATTATTTCCTTGGTGAATCAGTCCTGAGGCTAATGAGCTGCTGGCGCTTGCAGTTTGCCTCATTGTTTTTAGTGGAGTTTCAGATGAGGGCATGTCACTTTAAGGCTCAGTGGTGATAGCAGGATCATTCCCCAGACAGGGCTCACTCAGCCTTGATACAAACTGAAAGGCTAAAATGAACACTCTTCTATTATTTAGGCACCTGTCCAGAGGTTGGAAGAAATCCTACTTGTCCGGATTTAGCTAAAGAAAGCAGAGATAACCACCTTGCCTTCTGTGTCTAATAAGATGTGAAAGGGGAGAATTAATGAGTATTACACTGTATTCTCATGTAAAAGGCCGAGAAACAATACTCTCTGAACATTGGCAGCTATTCCTGTCATTTTCAAATGAAAAGGACTATTTGTTTCCAAATTACACCAGCCGCTGGAATGCATACATATATGGCTCCAAAATCCTCATTTTGTGAAGTAAAATTACCTTTCAGTAATTCAGTCACTGCAGGCTTTCCCCCACTGACTGGTCAGGAGCTATCAGATAGCTTGCAGCTGCAGGCTGAAGCGGGACCATTTTTTTTGAGGACAGGCAGTTAGTTAGTAGAGCCATCAGTGTGGCATCTGTCATCCCGCTAGGCCCAAATTGTTTTCTATGATGGATGTCACAGTCTGTATGATCAAAATAGGAGCCCTGCTGCTTTTAATTGCAAAATCGGAGTACTTGCACATTTGTTATTATGCTGAGGTTATTACCTCACACAAAATGAATTAACAGGTGAAAATAATTGATGAGAGGAGTCTTGGGATTTTTAGCCTCTTCAAAGAGACTTTGTAATTATGGCATAATGAATGTTCTGAGACATATCTGTGGGGGGCAGCATGAGACCACCAAAGATCTCTTTAGCTTGATGATAAATTCACTGAAATCTACTGTAATACTGCTTAAATTTACTTAGCAATTAGTTTAATAGGCCCACATGATTCATGATAACGTAGTGAGAATTTTTAAATAAGTTTGTTCCATCCATTTATAAATTAAGCCGCTTACCTCAGCTTTCTTCCCAAGGTGATGGAATATGTTAACTAATCAGACTTTCTGAAACAAAGATGATGTTGGGCAGGGATTTTGGTTACTGGAATACATTTCTATTTAAGTACTTCACTGCTTTTCATCTTACACAATGTGAATCTCCCACACACACATGCTGCCACCACCCCTTCCACTCCTCTCATCAAATTTTGTGCAAATACAGTATTGATAGTTCTTTAGAACTAGGAGACTGTGCAGTTGTCTTGTGAAGTAAATCGTTCAAGCATTTTGTAATCTGAAGTAATTGTTCCTGGCTTTCTGACCACTATTCCATTCAGACTTGGTCATGTTTCAAATTCATTCAGCCCCTCAGTACAGCCAGACTGATGCACTTCAGTCCATCTCTCCCTCTGACACTCTTTAGTTGCACAAGGTATCTGCAGCACAGCATACTCTCCCATCAGGCTGTCCTGCTGATGCTGAGGGGCAAATACGCTTTTATTTTATTTTTTAATTCCTGTATTAAACACGCAGGACTGTCTCACCAAGAAGCACATTTGCATGTGTTGTCCACTCAATTAAGCACATAAGCAGATTTAAAATATCAGATTTTAAAAATGCCAAATTTTTAAATTGTAAAATGAAAAGCAAAAATTGTCTGATTAATTCAATAACTAGTAAATAATTCACTATATAAAATTCACAGGGGAAAGTCTCCACATGGCATATGAGCAAAGTTCATCCTTTTTCTGTTGCGCATTATGTTATTGACACACTAGATACATTCAAACACCTCAAGGTTACTCATTAATTTGCAAGAGTTTAAATTAATTTCATTCCAGCTACTACTGACATCCTGAAGATTCTACAATAGAGTTGGTAACATATCTGCCTTCAGTTCAGACAGTGGGTTAAGGGAAATAGGCGACAGAGAAAGGGAGAAGTTGCTGGTAATTAGAAAATAACAAAGAGAAACAGATCTTGGGAACTTGGCTGATAGGTCACATGGGGCTTTTCATTAATTTACTATACTACCATAACATTTCCCCATGCCCGCAATACATTATTTAGTATCATCTCAGGTATGAGGCATACAAAGATTAGGTAAGATTAGATATAGACAGATGTGCACAGAATTTACTTTCCTCACAAGACAATGACACCTTGTTTAGTGAAAATTCCATTTATTCTTGGGAGATTTTCTATCTTCAGATTTGAATGGTTTTCTAAATAATATGTACATCACCCTGGTGAGCTAAAATGACATGCATCACTGGGGCATGCAGTTGATGTTCAGTTAATTCCTTTTAAATTCTGATCACTTCCCTCATGCAAACAACATTAAAAAAAAAAAAAAAAAGAAAATCTTTGTGGTTTCTTCTTTATTTTATTGTAGTTACATTTTACATCAGTAGTTTTGTCTTTTTTTACATCATGCATTCTTTTCAGATTTATTGTAAATGTTTGGTATTTAAAAGTACATAGTATCAAAGGGTCTCAGGAAAAGAAAGAGAAAATGCCTAGCAAGAACATATAATAAATGCAAGACAACTACTGGATTGCCCCACATGTGAAGCGGACTGTGGTAACTCATATCAGGCTTCCTGTCACTTGCTGAGACATTTTTCATAAACCCTCACATGCTTGCATTTATCTTCAGTACAAACCCCAAGATGAATTCTCCAAAGACATTAACAATAGATAAATGCTTATTAAACAAAACAGTCTATTCAAGAATAAGTATAGCATCCGTATTAGATGTAGTAAGATGTTTTTAAAATCAAATGAACATTATGTCTTTTAGCTTGATGCTATATGCTGCTCTATGAAAAGTTTTTCAGCATTTGGTTATAATCTTAATAAACATGAATAAAAGACCACCAGAAGCTCTAGTTTAAATTATATCACCTCTGGTGCCAGTTTGATTCATAACATATAGGTGCATTCTCTGGATAACTTATAATATAGTAGCATTAAAATTAGGAAAAAACAGGGCCAAGGGAAGATAGCTCTGAATATATTTCATGTCAGTGGACACTGCAATATTGTTATGGAAGTCCTTTTGTTAAAAGCATTTCAGAATTCAACTCATAACTTAACTTAAAGAACAGTAGAATGCACTATTTCTGTCCCTGGGGAATTCTGAAAAAAACGTATCTCCTACAAAAAAGAATAGCAACCCCCAAAAGAAAACGCAAAGGAAAAAAACAAACAAAAAGCCCCAGCAGAATTGTGCATGCTCTAAGACAGCTTTAAGACAAATGATACACAAAAATGTGCTGCATAATTGACTGCAAAAGCAAATACGAGTCGTTTCTTTTCTTTTGAATGAACTATGCAAGTGCAAACGTTTATATGGTGCCCAGTGACTACAAACAGTTTCAAATAGAGTGTTGTTTTTCTAAATCGGGTTTTATAGCTATACATTTGATATGTTGTTTAACTATCACGGGATGTAGATGGACTGAATAAAAATAGCTGCATTATTCATGCATCACTATAAATATTGGGGAGGTTATGGTTTGTGAATTACTCACATCAGCAGGCAAATCCAAATCCTACAATCACTATCTAAAACTACAAGGTTAATATGTAATGAGGTTGCAAATTAATCTCATAGATGATGTAAGAATGTTAGCATTACGTGTAACCTTGGTCCTGATAGCTCTTTCATTCAGTAATTAAACTGAATTTGACTCTGGGTCTGTTTTCTTTAGATGGCCCCTGTTCCTGAGTAATACCCCATAGGAGCCCCACACTACTGATGTATTACATTAATATATCATCAGAAGCAGTTGTCATTCCAATGATATATTAGTGTAATACACGAGAATGAGGCTCACTGATGATGTATTTAGTCCTTACAATATGGCATTGTCCAGGGAAGCAAGGGTCCAATAAGAGATTCATTACATTTACAGTATGAAGTCAGCTAATGCACTGCAGGTTGGGAGATGCATTTCTGGTACCAGATAGGTGATTTTGATGCCAAATCCGACACCTCATCATTGTTTCTGGTGCTGCAGACTGCAAAATTTGTGACTGCAGTTGAAAACAATTTAAAAAAAATGGACAAGACTTCTTTTTACATCTCCCTTTTCTGCTATGCTGCTCTTTGTGAGCTATGTATAAATTGTAAGCTATGGTTTCTTTTTTTTTTTCCCTTGGTGTTTTTCTCTGTTCTGAAAATGTACACATCTTAGACCTGTGATCTGCATTTCATGAACGATTGGGAAGCATTTTTCACTTCCTGGAATCTCCCATAAGCTAATATTTATTAAGAATAATGGTAAGATCTGCATCCTGTTTTGAGTGTTGATTTGATAGCTTGTCATCAGAACTTTCATAGCTGCTGAAGCTGTTCTCCACCAGTGAAAGATAAAGTTTAAGGTATCACTGTGAATCACTGATACTTCTGAAATAACAAATAATTTTTCCCACTTTTTACCTTAGAGAAGGCTGCTGGTGGATGATTATTTCCTCTCCTATAGGAAGTGGCCATTGTTGCCAGAGCTACCAAACAAGGAAGATTTGAAGAAAACCATTTTGTTTAAGGGTTACTAATACATTTTCTGCTAATAGACCTCAAAACATGCTCTAAATGTAGATGAATTAGAGATACTTGTATTCAGCACACTCTATCTACTCCCTACTGCTCTTTCTGAGAGGACAAGAAAGAGGAAGAAGGAAAAACTGAGACTCTCAAATGTTTATAATATAGGGCTAAGAGAAAGAGGGGGGGGTTATGCATTGGGAAAGCAGTTATTGCTCACTCTCCTACAGCCTTTGATTGCATCATAAATAAAATGGTAGTGCGAGTCATCCTGTACATTCGATGTATTGAGATACTGTCTGGAAGGCCAGTTGAGAAGTTAAAATTATGATGGTAAACCCTTAGGTTGGTGATGTCTGGACACAGAATTAAGTGGTATCCTCATTTACTGAAGAGGAAAGAAAAATTCCTGTAGTTTTATAGCATCTTCTTGCCAAAGTATTCTGCTGAAACCATGTTTTGTCCTTGTCCTAGGATGATTAGCTTGGGCAGAATAAAGAAAAAAGGTGAAAAAAAAAACCACCACCAAACCAAAACAAAGCAAAAAAATGAGAGACAAGAAGATACTGAAATATAAAGTAGCGTGATGAACTTCAACTGACAACAGCGTCTGAGACAGGAAATCTGATTCCACCTCTGCAAGAGGAAAGCAAAAGATGATGAATGTACTAGGTAATGGAAACGATGTGTAACAATGGGGTGAAGACAGATGTAAGTATCTGTGGATTTACAATGATTCGTGTATGTGGGGATAAGCCCCCACATATCTTTTAGACATGTGTCTAGAATTTTGAACTAGTTAACATGATTGCTAACAACCTGTAGATTGATGAACCTATGAACCCATAGCTTCACCGTGGACAACCAGCTTGTGTTCCCTGAATGCCAGTCTCCCCACTGGTTTTGCTGGTCAGTAGAAAAGCAATAAAGCTATAGTTCTGGGGGCTTCATTGTGATAACCCTGATCAGCTGACTGGTGGGTTGTGCGCTGCTAGGCTGCCCGCCTAGGTGTTTGTGTTGTGTGTCTGGGTATGTTGGTCAGAATTTCTTCCAAACCAACTTCTTTTTAATTAGGGATTATATCTGCACCTGGATTTGGCCTCAGGTATGAGAAGTTTCCTGGCTACTCTGCAATTCTGACACTTCTAAGAAAAAGCTTTCAAAGCCCTTGAAAAGCTTAAAATCCAGCCTCCCAGCTTCTCCAGCCTCCCTCTTCTCCACTCTGGTCTCCCTCTTTCTCATAGAGGGAATGTCCCCTTTTCATCACTGATTCACCTCTCCCATCTTCCCTCTTTTCTGGTTGTCCATCTCTTCCATGAGAGTGACTGTTTCTTTTATTTTTACACACTTGGCCTTGTTTCCTCGTGCCCTTTACTCCCCATTGAAAGATGGAAGCTGGAGGAGGAGCCCTTGGCCTCTCATGTCTCTTCACCTCCTCTCATACTAGTGGCCAGCACACCTGCAGCCTTTTTGCTGAGACTGTGTGAGATGAGCGGTCCCATCATGCTTGCTCCCCTCAGAGCTGCTGAGTATAGATCACTCCCTGTTGTCACCTCCATGAGGCAAACAAGAGCTGGTGGAAAGCAGCTAATTTAAACCAGTTAGTCTGAACCAAGTAATCTAAGAGTAACAACCTCAGAAGAAACAGCACTAGCACAGGTGCAGCCTGCACAGACTCTGTGAAACGCTGTGTCTGCACTTCCCAATGCAAGAATAAGTCTTGAATACCCAACACATTACTTCCTAATGTGTATCACTAGCTTTCAAACTGTCTGACTGGGGAAAGCAAGGCATGAGCCTACAAGGTGATTTGACCAAGTTGCTGCTGTTCTACCCTAGAAATATGTGTTAATCTTTATTTAAAACTTTAGTTTATCTTCAGTGATTTTTCACTAATATCCCCTTCTATTTTGCACTCTGCATATTTGTTAAGGTCTGTGTTTTCTAAATCATTCACATGAATATTTTCCTGAGAATGCTTTACCACTAACTCTTTTTATTTATAAGTACCTAGTCTACAACCTAATGGAAAGAATGCATTAAACGTCTTTTAATTTGTCTTAAGTCCTCTTCTAAAAAAAACCACTGAGGTTCCTTGTATCTCCTACATTTATTAAGATTGATCATGATTGCATATAAATGTCCAATTTAGCAAGACACTTTACCTAATGTCATTGAGTTTTCCAAAATATTATCCTCAAGAAGCCTTTTTCCTAGAGTTGCTATTAAGTAGTCTAATTCTTATCTACATGTGTTATCAACAGAACCATAAAGTATTAGATCCAATCTCCCTGTATTTTGGATGAATAATGCTACTATCTACATGCATGTGTGCCTAAAACAAGCTAATAAAAAAAGAAAACTAGAAAAAGAAAAAAAACATATTTCAATGTCATCATAAAATAACAGAGGAAAGGCAAATCATAATTAGCATTTAATGCTCCAACGTAGTGGACCAATTAGGCTTTAAGTATTATAATAAATATGTCTTTCAAACTAGATAAAAATGTGGGGTTTTTAGACATAGCTATTACAGAAACTTTTTGCTTTTCTCTCAAATGTGTTTTCATACAAACAGGCTTAATTAATTGTCTAGAGAATTAAATAGACTTTATATAGCAAATGTACTGTGCCAGTTAAATACAATGTTGATTATATATTTCTCAGTTATTACAGTGTTCATACTTAATTCATCAACAATATCTACACTAACTAAGGTAAAGTTTCCTAGCAGGATTCGTCCGTCTTTTTTTGCCAGTTATTTTGCACGGGTGGAGCCCAGTGCTAACCAAATGTAAATGGTTCTTCTGTCAACAAAGAATAAGAAAAGAAGAAAAGGTTAAACGAACACTAGGGGGTGGGGGAGAAGAGTAAGAAGGTACAATGTCACCTCCATGCTGTGACAGCCATGAATCAATTATTCACATAGCAATTGGTAATATTTCTGAAATGCTGCAGACTAGCAAGAAAATGTAAAAAGCATTTTCCTGGAGACTTCATGATTTTTCCAAGTAAAAACCATAAACAAAACCTGAATGGGGCAACGTATGTGTGTGGAGGGAATATGCTGAAGAGATTAATAATAGTAGAGGGATATATTATTATGGAAAATACATTCAGAAGGCTGGCAAAGAAAAAAGAAAGAGTATACAGGATGAAAGGGTGAAAGCGCTAGGCTCAGCTAGTTATAGTGAGATTAATGTGATTTAAAAAAAAAACCCAAAACAAACCAGAACACATTACAATATCTAACAATACCAACATGTATTGATTTCAAATTTATTTTCTGTACCAACACTAGTAGCAGAACATCCAGGGAAAAAGAAGGGAGAGATCTGCAGAAATGCTTAACATCATGGTAAATGGAAGGAGAGCGACTGTCTCAAAAGGAAAATGAATTCTGACCATCACTCGAGTTTTGTGCTTTCTACATTAGACCTTGTTGTAGATATGATTTCAAAGTAGGATAGGCCTTGCAAAATATCATGTTTTCTTAAAAGAAACAGCAATATGAAATTTAGTATCCCCTGATAGCAATGTATAGGATGCATTTTTGAGCAAAATATATTCAATCCTGACCTTAAAATAGTATTTCTGCTTCCAATGGTAGGTGTTCTTTAGGCTCAGAGAAGCAAAAAGATTCCAAGGAATGCACATTTTCTCTAAGCTAATGCAAAATCCCAGTTCAAGCATTTGATATTTTATTCAATTAGAAAATAACTAAAGGCTGGGGTGAATCAGAGAAAAAAAAATGCCATATGGTATGTTTTTCTCCACTTAATTTGCAGACAAGTGACTGTAAGATGAAAGGACAAATCACAGAAATGCAGGCAAAATTTCAGCCAGAGCAGTCAGTGTCTATACTAAAATAGAAGGGGTCCAATCTGTCTTTCACGGAATTATAAATGGTTTATATGGGCTGTAATGAGAGACCCTTTGAGGGAAGAGCAGGGCCCCAAACTTTTTATTTTTAACTACTTAACCATCTGACTTTTTACTCTCTAATTTTCTGTGCTCCCTCAGATCTTTGTTCGACTCCCTGGTTTGTCATGCATTCCAAGCCACAGGATGTGTCAGCTTAGTGATATTCATTAGCTGATCTCTGCTCTCCCAGCTCCTCCAGCCTCCCTCTTCTCTACTTCTATTTCCTTCTTTCTTATAGAGAATATGTCCCCTTTTCACCACTGCTTGTCCCACTTCTCTTTTACTGTTCATCTCTTTCATAAGACTGACTGTTTCTCTTACTTTTACACACTTGGACTTGTTTCTTCATGACCTTTACTCCCCATTAGAAGCCTTCACCTTCACACACACAAAACCCAAATTGCACATTGTGGTACAAATGAGATCCCCAAATTATCAAGTGCAAAATTAACATTAAAAATCATATGACAACAAACAATAGGGCTTTTTATGTGGTTTTTGTAACTGCATGAAACTAGTTACTTTAGCAATTATTGTTTGTGTCTCATTAGCATGCAAAATGGGTTTTTAGACTAACCTGCACACAAAAGAAACAATTTGTGGTGAGAACTGTGCTTTGTTTAATGTTAGACACCATTGTATTTGCTTTCCTAATATAACAGTTCTAATTAGTACCTAGCACTCATCCAGAGTTTTTCAGCTTGAAAACGTTGAAGGTGACAATTGAGTCACAATTCCATGGCACACTTTGGCAGTATCTGTCAAAATATAGCTAAGTCTTAAGGAGTTGTGATCTAAATACTAAAAAAAAAAGTTAATAGTCCAGAAAAAATCTCTCTTCGGTAATGTGAAAAAAAAATAAACCCAAAAAAATCCTAAAAAATTGCAGATTAATCTCTGGTTAAAAGTCTAACACTATTAATACCTCATAGTTAGATGTGGTCTTGGCAAGACTGTTATAATAGAGTCCAAATTACAGTCCAAAGACTGTCTACATACCAACTTTGCAGTGTTTTTGTCATCTGACTTTCATCTATTCACCTGATTCCTTAATTTTTAGTGATTCATTAGAACAGCATGGGTGGATTAGTGACAAAACTTTAAATCTGTTCATCAGCATATTCAAACTTTTCAAAGGCGATTGCTCACTTGTCTTTGAAGGATGAATATTTTTAAAAAAATTATATCTCTCCAGAATTGGAACGATCATTACTCCATTTTACTTGTGGTTTCTTAAATCCTCATGTAGCTTAAATCCTTATGAAGCTTAAATCCTTCCTAGAGCAACTAGATGTAGTGGTAGGGGAAATGCTGAGGGATTGTCTCCAGCTTCGTGTTTGTGTATGAATAAGTCAAGAAAGAACCAGTCCAGTGACACTTTGACAGTGTTGCTTTGTATTTACCACAGTATGAAGTGAGTGATAATGTTGTGTGTTTTCTTTTCAATAATAGATATTTATAAAGAAGTTTACCATTCGCAAGCTTGGCCTGAGTTTTAGCTCATTAACATCAGCCTTCCATATTTTTTAATTTGCTTAGACCCACTGAGAAGCTGACTATTAAAATTGCTCACTTGACTCTCATCATTCCAAACTTCCCTCTCTACTGGCGTCTTCCTAGGTCATCAACTTCCAAGGAAGTACATTTTTGGTGTGGTTTATTCTATTTTGGTTTTAAAGGATTGAATGCAAGGAGCTCTGAACTCTATTTTTTTCTGTCACCCAGTCTTGGTGATGCTTTGCTGAAATCAGCTGGTATATCTGCTGACTTCAGTAAATACAAAACACAACCATCGTTTTGTGCCTCAGTCTCCATTCTCAGGATGGAGAAGGCAACTTCAGTGATGGACTCGTGTTATAATAGACCTGACTTCAAAGGTTATGTGGCCCGTACACACACAAAGTGTATTAATTCAGTTTGTTCTCATCTCTCACTGTGGATCTTCAAATACAACCTAAAGTTGTTCATGCTATCAAGATTTGCCCAGTGAAAGCTGTATTTTCACAAATATAAGCCAGCTGAAGAGAAAACAGATAGATCAGGGACAGAGGTGGAAGGAAAGGAGGATCTGGCCACTTGTCCTAGGTTCTGTAGCTTCCCTCTCCATTTTGTCACTGCTCTGGGAAAAGTATTACCCTATCCTTTCTCATGGTGCTACTTGTTGCAGTGTCTGCCTGATACAATGCCTGCATCTGAAGAATTGCAACTGTGCTTACCGTTTTTAGCTGAGTGGATATACACACAAACCATGAGAATTTTTAAGTCAGTTCTTATTCTCTACCTATGAGATTATATTACCACACAATAAGCAATAGCATATTCAACACCCTTTATGTATTACTAATTTGGTTTTTACATCGATAAACTGGGTACATGTATGACAATTTTACCAAAACAAACAAAATTTCATCTGTAAGTGATAGCATAAATAAGAATTGGGGAGAAACAAGAAAACTACAGAGACAAAAACCAAACTAAGTCACTGTCTTCTAAAACAAGTGTGATTTTTTTATTGGTGGTGTTACAAGGTCTTTGAAGGTATTTAGGTGGCTGGCTGTCTACTCATAGGTGTTCCATAATTTCCACTAGCTGGCTTGAAGCCTAGTTTAAGATAACATCCAGGAGACTCCAAACCCAAATATTTCATTTGAGAAGATATTTTGCAATTAAAGCCTAATTCTGCCTATTCCTATGCATAATGTAACCTCCCAAAAAGCCAAATGGACATGCCCATAAGGCTCACAGTTAAGGCACTGGAAACTGGTTCCATATTATTCATATTCTGGAAGATGCAGGGATTTCATTGCAAATAAATATCTCATTCACACAATCTGACAGGAGATTTTTCAGTCTTTTCTAAAAAGTTGCTCCATTTCATATCATTCAATAAACTGTAAGACAATATTTATATTTGAATAGTTTATCCATATAAAAATCCATACAATAATGAAATCCTAACATAATAGGTTTAATAATATTATTAAGATAATGGAGTTTAAGCAAGTTTATTTGACATGATGAAGCATGCGTACGGGCAGGAGCATGGTTCTATATCCACTTGGTTCTCTGCAGAGAGACTAGGTTGAGCCCCAAGAGCAATGTAGCTACATTAGTGTTGCAGTGTGGTTTGAACTGTGTCCAGCTATTCAACCAATTAGTTTAAACTCCAGGGAATAGTGGTTAGTTGCCAAAGACATGTGGTTGCTTGAGAAAAAGACCTAAGTGCTAGACCACACCACTAGAAAGACACGGTTTTGTTTTACTGTTTCTGTACTTCTTTCTTCTAAAGGCAGAAATGGATGTGGGGTGGATAGAGCAACAACTGTTGCAGAGAGATACCAAAATGGTATTGCAGTAAAACTCCTCAAACCTTCCCAACAGCAGCCATCATTACCCATCCTTTCTTTCCTTTCCATATTTTCACTTGTTTCCCGAGAGTGTCACGTTCTTAATAAGTTGTTATTAAGCGTCTTTCTATTTCAGTTCCTGTCTTCCCTCTTCCACTTTCTGTGAAAACAACATTTCCTGGTAGAACGATAAAATACAGGGCACTGAGAAACTCTGCTGGGCATCCCACAACTCTGACCACCCGATTCAAAGCTGGTGAGCTGTATACTCCAGTGCTTCTTGGCACCAGTGTGTCTGATTTCCTACCTCTGTGCATAGGACTGCGCAAGTAACTCCTCTAATTAGTCAGCTGTTCTTTTCCATCCATTAATATATTTCTACACCTTTCTGTCCCATCTCACTTTTTTTTTTTTTTTTTTTTTTTTTTGCAAAATCTGATGCCTTCTACCTGCTTTACCAAGGAAATACGAGTGGAGTGATGTGAGAACACAACTCTGAGCAAGTCGAAGTAGAATAAGATCCTTAGCTCTTTGCTCCACCAGGCCCAGTGCATGCTTCCTGAGCTGTGCTGCTTGCAGAACTCAGATTAGATCAGGAATCCATGAATGGCATGGTGCTGTGTCCTAGAAGCATTATGGTTACAGCTAGGCCAGTAGATGGACTTGGCCAGAGACCATTCTCAGACTGCAGGACTTAATGCTTGAATTCATAAAATTAAGCTCTCTTGTCCCCAGAAAAGGGTGACTATGTCTAAATGCCCTATTTGAAATGGTTCTTTGCCTGGCATTTATCTGGAAGACAGATGGTTAGCTGAGGCCAAAAAAAGATTCCAGGAACTGTGTTAGCAATTTAATTGTAGGGACAATCATGTCTCAGTGATTGAGCCCACAGAATAGATGTAGGCTAAGGATCTCAGTTTATCCCTGTAGAGAATGGGCTTAGTGACAAAGTATTGCATGCATTGCAACCTGGTTGTGAAGTTTAACTGATATTTATAAAATATGCCAAATCCTTGCATACAAAATGCTACATAAGTAATAAGTATTAATAAACGTCATTATATTAAACCAGGTCTGTTTTCAGTCATGTTTTTATAAGACCACAGTTGTAACAGAAAGTGAGCTTTCATATGAAGGATCAAATATTTTGCCTTCCATTGTAAGCCATTCTTTGTAAGCTTTTCCAATAAAAACAGCAGAATCTCATACATATTGAAATTCACCGACATTCTTAAAGACTAAGTGTTCATTTGCAAATGGCAAGCAATAATACTGAATTTCTCTTTACCAGACTATTTTTATCATACATTTCAAGCTTAATGCTATCAATAAGTAACAAATTAGTAAGCTTCAAATTTAAATTAAAAGTAATGCAATTTATATTTTGTAAAACCACACATCAGGTGCATTTTAGCTGTAATCTAAACCTAGACTAAGCAAGGTTTCCTGCTTTCTTATCTCCTTTTAAAGTTGAAGTCCATTACATCCTCAAGACTAACTAGTTCTTAGCACTTAAAAAATGTTTTTCACAAATTGCATTCAGAGAAGGGAGACATCACAGTTTAAGTGAAAAGTAGTTCTAATCTTCTGCAGCAGAATTTTTAGTTTCGAGTCCTTTATTAAGGGGGGAAAAATGGGCTTTCAGGGGTGGGGTACTAGTGCTGACAATCCTTATACTTAAGGTTTTGCCTCTTTTAGTGCCAATCTGAACTTAAAAGTGCTACTGACACAACTGTGACAGAATACGAAAGAGAAATATGATTTCCCTAACTGACACAGCTATGATGTTTTCTTAGCAATATTACCTCTTATTCTTTTTGGAAACTGGTATAGAAGTAACTGTTAAAAGGAATCTTTTGATTATATAAAGTATCTCTCCATTCAAAGGATTTTGTAGTATAATTCACATAACAAGCTCTTTATAGTGTAGACCAGACCTGAGGATCCGGCTTTGTGTTATGGATAGATCTTCACAGGTAATATACAGGATTTTAACTCCCATACAGGGGTTGGAGCTTACAGTGTGTAAAGTGGGATTTCTAACTCATCTTCAGTTCATTTCAAAACTCACTCCCTAAGTGACCAATATTTCAGTGCTGTGTCCTCCTCTTTCTCTCAAAACACAGGGAAAAGACTCATGACCCTGCACTGAATGTTAGAGTCTGCATGAGGCACTCTTTGAAGAGCTGGTCACAGCTGCAATGGAAGAGGAAACCAAGTCTATTTGCTAATGAGAGGGCAGCAGGTTTTGTTTTATAGTTATGGCTCTGTACTTGAGCAGAAGGACTCTGGCAGAGAAAGGCAGTGGAGCTCACAGCTAAGAGCCTTGTGACTATGCATTACATGCTGTAACTCATACAGGAACTATTCCTGAGCACTCTGCTTTGCTGGGATAAGCACGCCTGAATGAATCACCTGACATCCTGATTTTTTCCACTTTGTGTATACGTTAGAACCTTCAGAACTGAAGAGTGTTGCCAGACTGGCTGTATGGCCTGCTTGGTGGGTTACTTTCTTCTTCCCTGTGAAACTGCAGGCTTTTGAACTTGGCTGTAGGGCTTTTTACCTTACCTGGGTGCCTTATACATCCCAAACACATATTTTTCATATTTTTCTTCTCTCCTATACCCGTTCCATCGCATTTCCTCCCCCCAAAAAAACACTTTCTGTGAACCAAAGAAAGGAAAGGAGAGTTGTTTTTCACATTTTCATATGTTTTTATTGATTGTTTTCCCCTCAGAAACACTTTAGGTACAATGATATTAATTTTTATCTCAGCCATTCAAAGAAAAACAAGTAAAGAAAGACAGTTGCATCATTTCCACAAGTTCCAGAAAAGGAAGTTTGAATCACACACTGCATATGCATGCAGGTAAGTACCCAGAGCTTATTTCTTCAGTGGACTTCAAAATTAAGATTAACTCAGGCTTATCAGAAGACATTTGCAAGAAACATCACAAACTCATGTATCACTCCTCTTTCGTGATTGTTATGTCATCTTAGCTAAGGAGGAAATATCCATGGGGACATACTTACATAGCAGGAATCAGAGATAAGTGGCAATTGAGCAGTGAGCTACCACAGGGCTTACTGGTGTCTGTTTAAGCTGCACTTTGACGTATGAGGCCAGGGGTTGAGTGCCTTCAAACACCCAAGAAGTGTGTCAGTAGCCAAGCAAACATACCCAGTGTGGCTTGTTGTTGCTGGAGTATGTTTCAGTCATTGAAAGTTTAATTATCTGAGCATGCTGAGGTCCTGTGCTCAACTCAGAGCCTTTCTGCATTTGTCTGTACCTGTGTAACGTGATATTAAATTTGGAATACCACATCTAATCTATTTTAAGGAATATTCAATGAATGAATTGATTAATTTAAGGAAAAAAATTATAAATCCAGAAGCAAAGATTAAAAAGTAAAAAGAAAAAAGGAGGTGGTAGAAGGTCCTTATCTTTTGAACACAATAGTTTTAAGCACCTTTGCAGCTGTGTGTAGATTAGGTAAGTGACAAACAGTATCGTTGCATGCTTTGCTATCCTCTCTGTGTTCTCCAAACAGACTTTAACAGGCTGGCATGTGGACAGCCTGAATAGGATGACTCCCAGGCCAACAATGGTAGCTGCTAAAGAATGGTTGTTGAGTAGCTGCTCTGGGAGGAGAAGCGAGTGTGAACACAGAGACATCTTCTTTAGGGGAAATGCACACATATTAAAATTGTCACAGCTTTAGGCATGGCAGCAGGTAGCAGAATGATGAGAAGCCCTAATACAGAGGGCAACTGGGAAGGAGGTCAAGAACCTGTAGAAGAGGTGTATGATGTGGGCTTGAGAAAGAGATGAGAGGAAAGGAAGAAAGTAACTCCACTGTCATGAGAGAACAACACACAGCGCTGGATTGGTCATAGTGGAGATACATACAACTCTGTGGAAAAGACGAGTGTGGGGCTGATAGAGATAAAATAGTTTTGAATGCACAGGAGTGTTGAATCCCCTCTGAAAACAGGGAGGAACAGGAGGAAACATGGAAATTTTAGGGTTCAGTGGAAGAAAACAAATTATATGCAGATTTTTATTAAATTTGCAATAATTAAGCAACCTCAAAGTTACAAAGTTATTTTAAAATAACCACTTCATTGTGCTTGTGTCATCTTTTCACAGTGGGACAGATTATGTGTAGATTTTCGTAAAGCCTGTAGATCTGTCTTCTGCGCTCCCTACAGAATAATGTGCTCAAACTCTTTCTAAATAAGTTTCTAAATGCTTTCTTTCTGATAATAATTTAGGAGGCAAAAAGCCTTTCCTTAGACTCCAGAAACTCTGGAGTTTAGCTGTCCTATCAACACCTCTTGGGATGCTAAGGTTATTTTTAGGCAGTGCACATAGAAGAGATATTAATGCCTGGATAGGCCTGTGGCATAGAGCATCCCCTTTGGGACCTGGATTTCCTTGGGAAGAAAGCTGTTTATTCAGTCCAGGTGTAAGTCACAATCTTCAACAGAAGTCCTTGCCCTGGATGACCAGGAGAGAAGGAATGTCATATGTGATTCAACTCTGTCAGAAGTGCAATTTAGGTATTGCTTGAGGCCTTTTTTTATCAATAGAAGGCAAAAGTGGAAAAAAAGAGTGGAAGAGTTGCAGGAAGAGAACTGGTGAAGTAGTGGTATCATTTTCACCTTTGAGTCCCTGCTGCATCTTAAGACAACATAGACTTAATGTCCATTTCATGTCTCTTTTCCCAGTTCACAGTGTGCCGAAGGAATCCCCCACACTTCCACTCCCCTCCTCACTGGTGGCCTGTCAAGGCTGATGAAAAGCCTAGAACGGATTTTGCAGCTGACCTTGCCTTCTTGTTGACTCATTCTCAGTTGCTGAGAAGGAGAACTTGTTTGTTTGTAGTTCTTTTTTTTTTTCTTTGCCACTCATTACTATGTAGCTAGCTACATGTCCTTACCATGCTAGACATGCCATCGCTGTCAGTGCTAAAGGTCACAATACCTAGCAAAACACCAGCATTTGTATGCAGACCTCATGTCCCCAGAAAGGTGGTGAAGGAACCCAGAAGGATTGAAAAGGTTCATCCATCATGGAAAAAAAACCACTCAATGGAAAACTCACCCCAGAATTTAATCCATGCAACCCACTTTAGGGCTTTCTTCCGTGCATAAATTGTACAAACTTGTTACATTTCCCAGCACTCCTACAGTGGCCAAACCATGATCCCAGGGAAACTAACACACTGCAACTCTGGATTTTCTATAGGAAACAGGAATTTGTAAGATCAGCTGTAAAAAGCACAGAGTATTTTTCACTGAATGCCAAGTAGGAAATCTCTAACTGAAGTGACAGTCCCTTGGGGTCTTATGTTTCTTTAAGCTCTTAAGCAATTTCTGCCTCTATGGATATTTTTAGGGAAATACGTTAAGAAAACATCATTATATGTGTATCACAAGGAAAAAAGCCCAACAAACCAAAACACTCACACACACCTTTCCTTGGCAGTTTAGCTTTGTTTATTAGCTGAAGAGATGTGATTTTGCTTTAAGTGGTTATAAAATCCTATGTTAACTGATAGTCTTCAGAAATTTATTTGTGATTTATCTGATTAATGTAAAGCCCTGCACTAATTTCCAGAGAAACCTAGTGTTGCACTGGCCAAGAACACAGTGTGAGTATTTGCTGTGGCATTCATCAGTCATTTTCATTTGCATCTCAGTTCAGTGAGACCATCTTCAGAAGATGCCCATTAATGATGACACATAAAGTGCTGATAAAAATGCAATTATATTCTTTTAGATTAAGCACATTTGGTCAAATTCATGTTCGGGTGCTTCTAATCCAGCCATGTAATAGTGTTTACCATGCATAATGTCTTTTCTCTTACCAGCTACCAAAAAAAAAATAATAAAAAAAAGTAATTTATGTCAAAATGTAAGAAACACTCACCAAATACATCATTATGCTTCTGACTGTGTGCTATTGAAGGCACTAAAGCAATTCAGTAGTGTCAAATTTAAAATTTAATGGGCCTGATGGATTTTTGTTTTAAGCTTCAGGTTAGAAATAATTCTTATAATATTTTTGTAATCTTTTTTTTGTATACTTTAGGCATTTAAGACCCAAAATACATGAATATTGTGTGCCAGATCATCAGTTATGTTTGTCATAGTAGTTGGTGAAATTTATTTTGATCAATGTTTAACAAATTATGATCTTCACCTCAGCCCAGACCATAAACGATTTTTGTCACTTCCCTTCTCCCAAATTCCCCTAGGAATTAGTCAGAAAGAAGTACTCCCTAATTACAGTTAGCATTTAATTAATTAAGTAAGAAATAGTTATTGCTTCCCTAATCTAACTCAAATATTGTTATTAAATTAGGAAATCTGATTTATTTTTTAAACAAGACAAATGTTAGATGCAAATATTTTTCTTGTGTGCAGAATGTACATTTCTGTGTGGCTTTACCATTCCCTTGCTGGAGTCCCAGGCTGTGGAAGCAGAAAGTGTGCTCCTGCTAAGGCCACTTCCTGCTGCTTTCTGGTGTGCATATGTAGCAAGTGGCACAGGGGCTCTGGTTCAAGTTCCTGCTGCAGTAATATGCCACTGAGGATCCGTATGTCCTGAAAGAAGCTATCTCAGTAGCCACATGCATATTTGTGTGTATCACCTTCATTTGTGTGTGGAGTGAGTGTACTGGGTGAACAGCTATTAAAACTGAATGCAGATTTCACTGTTTCATAATTATATGCATTTTTTTTTTTTTTAGTTTTTACAATTTTTAATTTGCAAAATAATGGGGTATTCATACTGGTCTGAAATACTTACTTTATTATTTCTGTTCTCTGCTTGATAATTTTCATGTCTTTAATGTCTTTCTGTTCACCATCACTACCTTAGATTGAAGATAGTCTTTGAAACACATTTTTGCATTTTTAACTAGTTGCTTGACAACTAGTAATTGGAAAAAATAGTTTTTAACCAGGAAAGCAAATTTAGATTAATGCTTTCCCCCCAGCTGAACCAAGGCCCTAAATACATTTTGGCAGGTTAGATTTTGAACACTTTTATAAGAAAAAACAAGTTTTTCGATGTTTAGTTTGTGGACTATGGAGTCTTTCTGCTCTGGGACTGTATTTCATACCCAGGCTGTGGTGGCTGCCTAGAAATTCAGAGACATGGTCAAATTACCAAACACCAGATGAACTTCAATGCTTGTCCATCCATACACTCCTAGTTGGTACAAAGGCAAAATAATATAACTCAGCTTAAGTCCTATAGCTTATATGGTAGGCAAGACTGACCTGGCAGCATGCTATGAATGAACACTTACACGTGTGAGCTAATGTGCTGTAACTTGTTAAGCCTCAGAGACTTGAACTGGGATATAAATCACACATGCCATATGTAATCTCAGTGTCAATTCCAGGTGACATGCACCCATGCCTTGGTTATAACCCTTAGTTTCCTGGTAGTCTTTGATGGACTTTTGACATGATTGTCCACTTGTTTTTGTGCTCCTACTATGGCAAAAATGGAGAAACAAATAGCCTTATTTCCTTCTAACACCCATTAGCATAAGGGACTCCAGTGGACACATATCTGGTTTTATGGTGTCCTATGTCATCCTCCTCTCAAATACTAAAAAACAGGACATCAAAAATGAAGCAGATGAGATGCTGGGCCAGTACTGTACATTTTATTATTTTTTCTTAAGCTTCTACACATCTTTCTTTGAATCATTAGCTAATGAAAAACACACAAAACATTATTAAACTGAAGAAGGTTTCAGTGAAGGGGGTTTGTGCTCTTTTTCAGGAAGTAGACAGTTCAGTGAATTTCACAATTTGCTCTATATAGAGAGTGAGCTAATAAACCACAAGGAACAAATACAAATGTTCTAAGTGAAGCTTCCTTCCAGAACTCTACAAAGAGCCATCATTTAAAACAGTAAAAATTATTTTGTGGTTATTCAAAATATATGACTTGCATGTGACGTGATAAAAAAAATCACAAAATAATCATATCTGTCTCATTTTCTTTGGTTTAACAAAGTGTTTATACTGCAAATGTGGTGAATGTAGTTTCCTGTTCTTTGTTTGCGCAAATTATGTTTGCTTGAGCAATGTAGTTTGGAGGCTGAGTTGCACTCAGACGTAATGACTAACATAATATTAAAAATTCCATGTAGAATGGCAGCAAGATCTTAGGTGCATCTCTATTTGTTAAGAAGCTGAAATCTCTGTCTCTGGGTTCCTGATCATAGAATCATAGAATAGTTAGGGTTGGAAAGGACCTTAAGATCATAGAATCATAGAATAGTTAGGGTTGGAAAGGACCATCAAGTTCCAACCCCCCTGCCATGGGCAGGGACACCTCGCTCTAAACCATATCACCCAAGGCTCGTCCAACCTAGCCTTGAACACTGCCAGGGATGGAGCATTCACAGCCTCCTTGGGCAACCCATTCCAGTGCCTCACCACCCTAACAGGAAAGAATTTCCTCCTTATATCCAATCTAAACTTCCCCTGTTTAAGTTTTAACCCATTACCCATTGTCCTATCGCTACAGTCCCTAATGAAGAGTCCATCCCCAGCATCTATATGCCTCCTTCAGATACTGGAAGGCTGCTATGAGGTCTCCACGCAGCCTTCTCTTCTCCAGGCTGAACAGCCACAACTTTCTCAGCCTGTCTTCATGCAGGAGGTGCTCCAGTCCCCTAATCATTCTCGTGGCCCTCCTCTGGACTTGTTCCAACAGATCCATGTTGGTTTTATGTTGAGGACACCAGAACTGCACACAATACGCCAAGTGAGGTCTCACAAGAGCAGAATAAAGGGGCAGGATCACCTCCTTCGACCTGCTGGTCACACTCCTTTTGATGCAGCCCAGGATGCAGCTAGCTTTCTGGGCTGCAAACGAACACTGCGGGCTCATGTTCATTTTCTGATCAACTAGCACCCTCAAGTACTTCTCTGCTGGGCTTCTCTGAATGTCTTCCCGATCTCTGGTACTGGTCTGCAGCAGGTCCATCCCTAGTGATACAACTCTGTAATCTGCTTCTTCAGATGGCTCTTAGCTCATCTTTTAATGTGATAACATTATTTGCCACATTATTTTTAGGAACTTGAAGGAGGCACAGAGAATAAATTTATTTTCTGTAGCTATGTTCAGATTAATTTAATTTAGTCTCAGCAGTTAC
This sequence comes from Neopsephotus bourkii, assembly GCF_033783945.1. Lineage (NCBI taxonomy): Eukaryota > Metazoa > Chordata > Aves > Psittaciformes > Psittacidae > Neopsephotus > Neopsephotus bourkii. The sequence continues at coordinate 11,087,108 of NW_026902293.1, read as the reverse complement.
TCCATCGTGATATCCTGCCCAGAATATCCAATTACTAAACCAAAATTCTCTCATGAACATACAGGATCAGAATAAGGTTTATGGGAGTAATGCGTAAAACTGGAAATTTCCTGACATTTTTCTTCCTAGTTTATGTCTTTTAACCAAGTGAGGAGCTTAGGGCTTACTAAAAAAGGTGTAGCAGCAAAAGTCTTTTTCTTATTCCCTCTGTTGTCTGCAAAGTTAATAAAACTGGAATACAGCCATGTGCCCATTTGTTTTTAAGGAGGCACTTATAGACATCAGAAATTAACTCTGAAGCAGAATTCTGAAACTATTATTGTATCTTGCAGTACACTTGATGTTGCTTATTGTTGCCAAGGCCTTCCAGTCTCCACTCTCCAGTAAATTGAAGTACATAAAGCTATTCGTTCATGTACCTCCCGGAACATGAGCCCAATAGTTTTTATTTGTAAATATATTGATACACTTAATGCTGCTACTGTGCTTGAGAACACAGAACCACTACTAACATGAACGCAAACAAGGTTAAGTTAAACTGCTTTATCTTGTGTTTGCCATAGGCAGGGGCAACCTTGTGGTGACAGAAACTTCTAAGGCCACCATAATTTAGCTGGAGGTCTAAACCTAGCATTTCAGGCAAGCCTAATAGTAACAAGGTTCAGTATTTCTAAGCGTCTATCTGGGCTGTTAAAATACCATAATCAGTAAAAGTATAGCTCTTTAAGTAACGTTACTGTTCCATCTCAATTTTCCTTGCTTTACAAAGAGAACAATAGCATCCTCACTGTAATGCTGTAAGGCTTCCTTCATTAATGCATGTATGGCACCTTGAAATTTATGAATAATAGATTTTGGACTTTAATGAGAAATAATAATGATTTCTTTAAAATCCTTGGTCACATATTAAAGAGCATTCTCTATCAACATCAACAAATTAGAGAGCACTTAATTTTTTAAAAGGAAAAGTTGGTCTGTTGCTTGTTTCATCAACTAAAGTTTTATCATAGTATTTCCATACTAAGTGGTCTTTACCATGCAATAGTAGTTTGATAAAACTCTCAGAAAATGGAGCAAAACTTGGAGGGAGGATAACTACTTTCATATTATAAATTATATGTAAAATGGATGGTTTTCATAATGATACATAATGCACTGCTTTAACTGTCTACATTGTATCGTACAATGCTTTGTCTGTGTCGAATTGCACCAGCTGTACCTGCTGTGCCTTTGTAGAGCCCTATTCAGCACTTCTTATTCACTCCTTCTTTGGCAAAGCCCCTCTGAAGTCAGTGTGTGATATGCTACAGTAAGAAGTGCTGAATAGGACCCTTAAATGATAACTTCTTGGAGGGCGAAACTGCCACTTTCCTCACACTTCTCTTACCGTATAATGCAATTTGAACTGAAGACGTTATGAAAATACTGCTAATAATAGATTGATCAACTACATCAGGCAAATCATGGCAGTTCTTAAGAAATAACATCCTTTTTTTTCAGCATAAAGGAATCAAAATAAGGTTTTGGTATACCAACATTGGTGTTACTTTAACATATTGTGAGCATTAGCTTTTTAAATTTAATGCACAAATTCCAGAAACATTACGTGAAATGTTAAAATGTAAAAAAATTAATATCTTTCAGAAAAGTATTATAAACTCACAAGATTTATTAGCAATAGGTACATTTTCAGCCTCCGGGCCATATCTATGCTTTAGACCTAAATCTTGTACTAGTAGCTAAGGTACAGCCATTTCTATTTTGAGGTTAACCTAAGTGCTGTATTAATCAATCTTTAGGCTTTTCAAAAAGTGAAGCTCCACAGAATCTTTGTCTGCTCAGATATTCAAGTTTTGTTGAGCTCCCACAATTTTACTCGTTAGCTTTGATAAACTATCTGTACCAACAAAACCCAGCCAATTCTACATGTTAAAAAAAGAACACTTTAAACAATTTGACTAAACGCCTTTAGAGCTTGGGTTTTAATTAGGTGTTTTGCTTCTTCAGCTTACTGGAAAGAGCTAGATAGCTTCTAACCATGTCAGTCTATATAACAGCAGGTGTTAGCTTTAACTGCCTCTGAAAATTTTAGATATATTCAATTAAAAAAATCCCTTAGAGAATGATATTTTTAATGTTCATTTGTCTTATGCAAGCTTTACAACGTTTTATTTCTATACGCTATGCTCTTGTTGATTCTGTGACCCAATTATGCCTAAAATTTTTTAATGTTAGAGTACATTCAGTTGATGCTCTCATCTTAATATAATTCACCAGAAAAATGGCTTGTGCCACAGGTTTCATCTAGGAAGGTAAGTCTCTCCCTCTCTCTTTTTTCAGGAAACCAGAGCAATCTTGACACTAGAGCAGTAAGTGGTTATCAGATCAATGATAGCAGAAAATTGATAGCTTTGAAATCTGAAATGGATGGCTCCCCATATCCTGATCTCAATATAGAAGCCTACATGTGTACCTAGATCTCTTTATAGGTTTTCCTGGAAAAGGAGTAAAAGAACTGCAGAACTGGATAGACCCATGGAACAGGACTGACACATATATAAGCTGTGCACACAGATGTATACACACACATGCATAGGTGCAATTACAAGTAAGCATTCTTGTTCTTCAGCAACCAGCAGGCAGTTAGATTTTTCAAATTTTGTTAACACCACTAACATAATCCTTCCTGTGTCATGGGACACCTCCAAGCATTATTTTTATGGCAAAATGAATCAGGTTATGAAGGTATAATACCATGAGGGTCAACTAAGTTCTTTGGAAAAGACTTTTAGTGGTGTCATAACTGACTCATTTTCCTTGAAAATGGGGGGGTGTGCATGTCAGGACAAAAGTTACTGCTGTATTTAGCCACTACTCTTTAAGCTTTATTACACCAGGCATGACATGATATCCAAATTCTTCCTTTTCCTCCTCTGACAAGATCCTAGAAAGAGTTTCCAGTGAGCCAATATCTAACTTGGACAAACAAGGTTTCTTCACAACATTATAGGACCAGTCAAAAACTATGGAGGGGCAAGCTCTGAGTAAACCAGTTGAGTAGCATATGCAGACCCATCATGTTTTCTTGTATGCCAAGTCTTAAGAACTGGAAATAAATCCTGAAACTCTTAAATTAATAATTATATATTCAAGTTATAGTTTATTTAGTCAATGTGACATTTTAAAAGGAATTCTAAAATAGGTATGAAATATATTCTGAACACACTGATACTCCAGAAAACAAAATTCAGACCTAATCTAGGTGAAAGGAAAAATCATCTATGATGTAAAATCATGATGGATAACCAGAATAAAAGAATTCTGCATCGGGCAGATCATGGCTGCAGGAAATGATGCTTCAAAGTCAGAGGAAGCTGATCACATCATCTGCTTGAATTGAAAGACATCTTTCAACATGTCAAAAGTGTTTTTCTCGAAAGCAGATCATGAAGAGATAGGTCTCTCAAAATGTACCAGGAGCACTGCATGCATGAAAGAAAAAAGAAAAACAAGGATGCTATGGAGAAGAAATTAAAAAACAAAGTGAAGCAGCTGGAAAATGCTGCAACAATGCAGAAACATTATTAAGCTATTGCTGAGTGAAAAAAGGTTTACTTAAAAAAATAAAGCAAGCAAGCACTGGGGGAAAAAAAAGGTGAGGGGGAGGGAAGGATGGAGGGAGGGAAAGCAATACTGATGGATCTACAAAAGACAAGAATAAAGGAAGATGTTAAAACAGGTAAAGACTTTGACTGTAAGCGATGATCTAGCAGCAAATACATAAAGAAAAAAATAATATAGCTGTTGGAAGAACTCTGTATGTGCATCTGCACCACTACAGAGAAAAGGCAGAGCTGGGAAGAAAAATCGATTTTCTTCCATTTCTGGGTCATGAGGAGACACCTGCAAAGGCAACAAGCAAGTCCTTTACAGAAGAAAAAGTTTGCAGAAACTGCCAAAAATCAAGGAAAACTCTTATCATGTGACAATGGGGAAGAATCACAAAAGATCTTGCAAGGAACCTTTGTATTCAAATAAGGGAAGTAATGTTATAGTTGCAAGTTTGTCAGCTTTCTCTGCTCTCTATAAATCTCTCTTGCTCCTTGCTGTGGATTTAAATGAAACAACATACATGCTGTCAGATCTATCACATCTATTTCTTATAATGAGGAAATTTCAAAATTATTACTAAAGTGAAACAAGTCCAGATAAGTCTATAGCTTTACCACTTGTCCAAAAATGACCAGTTTGTCGTCATGAGTCACATGAATACCAAGTTGTTGGATTCAATGAATTTGACTTTGTTTTATTTTAGCATCTTCTTATGCTGTAAAGTATTGTTAAAGCCTGAAAGTAAAGGAAAACTGAGTCTTGAGTCCAATAGAAAATTAAATTTGTGGTGGATTAATAATTTTTCAACTTACAAAATAATCTATAAAGTAACAATCACATTTAAATCTGAATTACTTTATTTGCATTTCAGATGTTTATGCTCTTGAGTCAGTTTTCTACTTTTTTGAATTTTATTGTCCCACGAAATCCTATTTTTCGTCTCATCAGTCTCATTTCAAAAATCACTTTTAAACTTGTAATGTCTGTGTGTGTCATTTGATTAAGTCATACCTCTCTTTAAAATCAATTAATGAGGCCCTTGGTTATCTTCAGCAATGGTTTCTATGTCTAAAGCTCTTATTTATCTGACTGATGGTAGCAACGTTAACCTAGATTGATAATTTAGGAGACTGTACTGATGAATAGGGTGTGGCTGAAGTTCTTTGGGAATCCAGAGCATGACAGTTAATACGGGTTATTGATTCAAGGCCCTAGTGAAAAAGAAGTGAAGTTAAATTTATTTTAAAAGTATGGCATATTTAATGTGGATAAAATTTGTTTTATTTAATACATATTTTCCATAGACAATTTACTTCTAAATTCTAAGTTCATAAACTGACTTCAAAATAACAGTATTTTGCTTGCAACCAGAATTGCGTTCTAGTTTTCAATGTTTTTGACAACTTTGCTTATAGTTTGGTTCTGTGTTTTTGCAGAGGGAGAGGCAAGAAACATGAAATAAATAAAGACTTTAAATAAAAGAGTAAATATCAGTCTTAATTGAAGAGAGAAGTCAGATTGTTACTTCTCTGTCATATACAAATAAGCTGTTCATAATAATACTATTATCACAAGCCAAATTAGAAAGTAAACTTCATGCTTACAGGAAAAGTATATGTGTACCTAAAACAGGATTTCAACTACCTATCTGCTGTTACAATTTCGTAATTTTTACTCCATGCTCATTTAGATGTGTCCACTGTCTGTAACTCAGCTGCATTTGCAGTCATTAGTTGCAAAAATTTTAGTGATTATAAGTGTGTAAAAGTGTCCATAAAAATAAATTATATTGTTCTGAAGTTCTACAGTCTAGTTTAACCCACAAGCAACATGAATAAGTTCTCATTTCAGCATTTTAAACTTACACCAGCATAATTGAATAAAATGAGTCTGTACCAGGAAATTTTCAAAGTGCCTCAAATGGAATTTGTATTTCACATTGTGCAAAACATTATCAAGAGTAACACAGTTGTGACTGCTGAAAGCTAATTTTTTTCCCTATGAATACTTTGAAAACCCTTGGCAGAGAAACAATGAAGATTTCCAGTAGAATCTCAAAATGCCTTTCTCTCTGCTTTCTCTCCAGAGAATTGACTTTCAATATGCTAAGAACCTTGTACTTTTTCTTATCTCACTTGTATTGGGTGCTAGTTGTTGGTCTGAGGAATAAAAATCAGATCATATACTAGCAGCTGGCCATCAGACACAGCTATCCACAAGGCAGAGTGGGTGTTATCCAAAATCCAAACGTTTACACAGTATTCAGGTTTTGCTCCTTACACTGACATTTTTGAAGCTATTGCTGGCTGCACTTGTAAGAAGCAGAGCTTGGTCTGGGGGGCACAACCAGCTCATGTAATTGAGTACAGTCTGGTTGGGTGGTCTCTGGTTTACTGGTCCAGAAGGACCATGTGTGTGGTTGGAAGGAGAGGTGAGAGAAACCAGTGTGACTATTTGCTTGGATTTGATTCTTCCGGCACAGAGATTTTGTATCGCACCCTCTCTCTCTCTTGGGAACAAATAAATAATTATGATTATTATTATAGTCTTGTAGTAACATATGAATACTTTCGTTTGCTTGACATAGTTTAACTTCTCTCTTCATTTCTTTTCTTAAATTACAACTCTCCAGTAGTTTGTGGTACTGATTAGCTGAATTGAAAGTTGCATACAAAAGTTTTCTAGACATTATGATGTAAATATACCATGTAATGAGGACTATGAAACCAAAACTGAATTTTTTTCCCCGTAATAAAAAAAAACTTAAAAGTATTTTTATTCAGTCACATTTCTTACTTTTGAAAGATCTTCAAAGACTCTGAGCTACTGAATATTTTTAAAAAACTTGGTTTCTGTAGTCCAAAATCATCCATAATTAGAACTATTGTTCTGCAATAGCAAACTCAAAAATTTTCTGTAGCCTGTGGTATTTAGTACTAGAATGAAAGTATTTCATACATAACGTAGTCTATTGTGGGTATGCATGTAAAGTGGCTAAATCCCTGAAAAAAAAACAATCTTTTCTAGACAGCAGTGGGAAGAAATGGGCTATTTTGCCTACCACTGATGAATCATCAGGTATTTTAACCTTGTTGATGCAAAGTGTATGAGAGGTACTGTCAAAGTTCTCTGTGTATTACTTGTAGAACAGTATAAGGCAGTATGAAATTACAAAATTGTTCAATAATAGAAAGGGAAGCCATTGTGGACTCTATATATAGTTCTTAGTGTAATTCCTATTTGTCATAAATCTTTGCCAGTTGAAGTGCATCAGGTTCATACATGAAAAATCATGACCTTTGTTTCAGTTTCTGACTTTGAATAGTTGAGGTCTTATGTGTATAGATTTATTTGCATTTTTTTTTTGTTTGGTCCCCTTCCCCTGCCATGTTGTATCTCTGCAATTTCTGCTTCGGCCGGTGTGTGAGAGTGCCAATCTCCTGCTCATCTTGGGAGGCACCATCAGTGCAACGCCACCAAACAAGGATGTGGCACAGACTGCTGAGTTGTTTCCCTGTCTACGGAGCCACCTGAAGCCCCATATTTGTTGTGTATTCTTAGAGCAGGAGCCTTTGTTATAAAGGTTACAGAACACATTACCGAGTTGAATATGTCTTATGAAATGTTCTGAAATACTTGAAACCTAAGGAAACTGCATGTTTTAATTTAAGTGTCTTTGTATCTCCCTGACTTGGCCTTCACTTCCTTTCAGCTTTATTTGTATTTAACTCCTCATTGTTTCACAAAGTGGTAGACAATAACCTCAACATGCTTTCTTCCCAGGGGACATAGTAGTGTCTGGGGAGGAGGACAAGAGCAGTGAACAGAGTTTTAGCTAATTTTTTTTAAAGTAAGTTTTGAAGGGTTTTTTTTAAGTTCCTTTAAGTAGCATACGCATTTCTGCATATCCACTAACATGCCTACTTCTGACCTTCATGCGAACCATGTGCCAAAACCAGGGGCTCTCAGACCCTGGTTTCACAGACTTCAGAGTTCAAATAACCTCCTAACATCAGTTGCTTGAAATAAAGAACCACCTTCTTCATTCCAGCTGAAGGAGAAGGGCATAAGTTGTTAAATTCTGTTAAATTTAAATATGCATATACACTTGTAGAGTTTTCCAGACACCTTTAATATTAAGCAAAGCATTTTACAAAGATCTTTTGCTCATTTGAGCTTTGAAACATAAGAAACAGTGCTATTTTAGTGGCATCTGTGAGATATGCTAAAAATAAAAATATGTGGCTCAAGTCTTAAAAGGCAAATTTCAATAAAACTGAATGTTGGAATAGGGATTAAAAAAAAAAAAAAACCCACACCAAAAAAAAACCCCTCTGTTTAGGATTACTATAGGGGGAAATTGCCATTAATGTCCCTGTCAAATACAACATACACAGTAAAACCTGTGAAGTTTCCTGAGTTCAGGCTGGTTATCTCACAAATCTCTGCAAAGCTCTGGTGAATAATTTATACCAGGCTTGAGGTGACAAGTTAAACACACCCATTTTGTCTAAAATGCTATGAAGGCATCAAGATGGAGCCAAGCTGCAGGGTGAGTAGAGCTCGGCTGATGGGAATCTGAGCATGTCGAGAAGGGGGATGCTGCTGTAAAGAAAATGAAATGTAATGAGATACTTTTTCATGAATAATTCATGGCTGAAAACATGACTGCATAAAAAGCCATGGATTTTAACAAGGCAGGGCTGCAATCATACACATTATCTTCCCAGAAGATCTTTATATAATATTGGTCAAAAAGAGAGGATTCTGAATACCAGTACAAAATAAAGCTGACGTTTTCAAATGCAGTAGAATTTACTTTAATGTACAATGGCTGTAAAGGATACAATTTATATTTATATTTACACCTCAAAATGCTTCCTAGAAAAAAAAATACTTTAAAACATATGCCTGTATTTTCTAGCTTAAAAAAAAAATAAAAGAAAGAAAAGTAAGATGAGGAATGAGAAAAATACCTCATATAGATAGAAAAAAAAGTCTAAAATGCATAAGCAGTATTTTGTTGAGTTTGTTGTTAGGATTGTGCTTTGAAATCTTTTGCAAGCATTTTCACTTTTTTGAATGAAAACTTTTGATAGGAATGACTGCTGTGAACAGGCTTTAAAAAAGATAAAATGTTAGCTATTGTCACCATAAAATTTAATTTGGTTGCATTTGCAAAAGCAAATACTGTAATTCAACTTTCAAGAACAGTTTAGTGGCTAGCACATGACTGTTTGAAATGGTGTTTAATGCTTGGGGTATTTAGTTGAAGGGATTAAAAATGGAATGTTGATTAAAGCTTGGGATGTCTTAAATTTATCACCACAAAAACCTAATGACAGACTTAGCTGGAAGGAACAGGAGTGCCTACTTTAGCTGTTCACTTAGTAGGAGCAGATCACATACAGAAAAAACACCAGAACAAGTCATAGAAAGCTTCAGAATCACACAAGCTGTAGAAATCTGTGAAGCTATTTGTTTAGTTTATGCTGCACAATTTCAATATTTGTAAGGAAAGTAAAATAGCCATTTTGCATCCAGTTATGGTTTTATAGTCCTGACAGTTTGGTGAAGAATGCATTAAGGGTTCAAAATGATTGATGTTTCAAAGTGCTCACCTTCCGTGGGATTTTTTTTTTCCCTCTCAGTTGCATGGTATAAGAGAAACACTACAAAGAGGAGCAGGTTGAGTTGGTATAGTCACTAAACAATCTAAGCCATTTAAATGAAATTATGTCATTAACCCCTATTCACAGGGACTTGAAATTCTCTCAGGTTTTGACAACATATAAATAAATATGGTCTCTTTTTGAGCTAGGCAATTATTTAATATCTGATTATAGAATTTTATCAGTTCACAGCTTTTATAGCAATTCAAGCTAAAAGTAACACATAGCTTCCCTTTTCTCTCTCAGACTAACAGTATAAAAGTGTTTTCATCTATGGTCTCTAACTGTGCCCCTTCATAAAAAGCTTTTCTTCTTATGTTGTCTATTGTCTGCATTTTTAATTTTTCTTAATGTCATCTCAATAGAAAACACTACTCTTCTGCAGCTTTTGCAGATATTGCATAGCCTTTAAAGAGCATGACAATGATTTGTCTCAGAGTTTGCCTTAGTGAAATCTGATTATCTGTTGGTTTAGTCCTGGACTGACTTGTCATATTTGCTTATCCCCAGTGTTAGAAGATTTTAAAACTCCAGCTCATCCTGATCTTTGAACAGCTAAATTTTTTTTAATGGTTTCCCTGCTTTTAATAATTCTGTGTTGTTAACAGAGGCAAGAAAAGGAGGAAGAGGACATGTGGATTTTTCACTTCAAGTTGAGACTGTCTCCAAGATCCTGTTGTAGAATTTGCAAAGGAATTATTTCCATCTGCTCTCCTCTACTTATTAGAGGATGTGCTATCATTTATATGTTCCCATCAGCTATAGATTTTGTTGATTGTTTATCTTCACTGACAGAGTCAAGAAATAGTTCATTCACTGTTAGATACATGTGCTCCAAGGGAAGTTCTCCCATCTTCCACCAGGCTAAACGGCTAACCAAATACTTGGAAATTTAAAGCATCTGAAATGGTAATCAAATGATAATATTATTAAAATCCCGTATGATGCAGGCTATGCAGTGATGTGGTTGCAGCTACGCTGATGTCACATAATTGGGGTTTGTTTTCTATTTATTTACTTCTTAACTTTGAAGAGATCCCTCAAAGGTGACATGATGGGTGTGTGCTAGGTGTGTGCAGGGTCAGTGACTCCCTGCTGTTGTATCAATGAACTCTGGTTTCAGTCTTAGTAACCTGAGCATAAACTCTGGGTCTTGACCTACAGGGAAATATTACTTGCTTAATCTTTCAGGTCACTGGCATGCATGATAAAAACACCCCAAATTCCAACTGGCGGTCTTCAGAACAAAAACCAAAAAAAAATTCCTAAAATAAACCAGCAAGATAAATATTAGTATGAACCATTATTTTACAGCAGGATTATGTGGAAAAGCACATCAAATGCCTGTAAGTAAGCCTATCATTTTATACCATGGTCATTAACTAATGATTTCTAAAGCAGTTTAAATATTCCAGACAGGTGAACAAGGTGTGGAAAAAGTTGTAACAGGAAAAATTCTGAATTTTGATAGCATTTCTAAGATTTATTGTTCTCTGGATTTTGGTAAAGTACTTAATTTTAGAACCATAGAATCATATCATAGAACAGTTAGGGTTGGAAAGGACCTTAAGATCATCTAGTTCCAATCTCCCTGCCATGAGCAGGGACACCTCATGCTAAACCATGCCACACAAGGCTTCATCCAACCTGGCCTTGAACACCGCCTGGGAGGGAGCATTCAGAGCTTCCCTGGGCAACCCATTCCAGTGCCTCATCACCCTAATGGGAAAGAATATCCTCCTTATATCCAATCTAAACTTGCCTTGTTTAAGTTTTAACCTGTTACCCCTTGTCCTGTCACTACAGTCCCTAATGAAGAGTCTCTCCCTAGCGTCCCTATAGGAGCCCTTCAGATACTGAAAGGCTGCTATGAGGTTTCCACCCAGCCTTCTCTTCTACAGGCTGAACAGCCCCAACTTTCTCACCCTATCTTCATACAGGAGGTGCTCCAGTCCCCTGATCATCCTCGTGGCCCTCCACTCAATCCCCACTGTCCATGTAAGCGGCAAATATGTTGAACAAGACTGATCCCAACACCGATCCCTGAGGGACACCACTCGTTACTGGTCTCCAGGCGGACATTGAGCCATTGACCACAACTCTTTGCGTGCGGCCATCCAGCCAGTTCTTTATTCACTGAGTGGTCCATCCATCAAACTGATGTCTCTCCAATTTCGAGACGAGGTTGTTGTGTGGGACAGTGTTGAACACATTGCATAAGTCCAGGTAGATGACATCAAATGCTCTACCCCTGTCCATCAGTTCCGTAGCCCCACCATAGAAGGCCACCAAATTGCTCAGGCAGGATTTCCCCTTAGTGAAGCCATGCTGGCTGGCACCAACTGCCTTGTTGTTTTTCACATGCCTTAGCATGTTTCCAGGAGAATATGCTCCAAGATTTTGCCAGACTGACTGATCCATTATTTCCTGCGCCATCCATTTTCCCCGTCTTGAAAATGGGGGTTATATTTCCCTTTTTCCAGTTGTTGGGAACTTCGCCTGACTGCCATGATTTTTCAAATATGATGGCCAGTGGCTTAACAACTTCATTTGCCAGCTGCTTCAGGACCCATCGATGGATTTCATCAGGTCCCATGGATTTGTGTACGTTCAGTTTTTTAAGATGTTCTCGAACCAATTCCTCCCCTACAGTGGGCCCAAGGTCTTCATTCTCACAGTCCCTGCATCTGCCTTCCAAGACTTGGGTGGTGTGGTCAGAGCCTTTGCTAAAGAAGACGAAGGCAAAGAAGTCATTCAGAACCTCAGCCTTCTCCAAATCCTGTGTAGCTAGCTCTCCCGAGAGCTTCCTGAGGGGGCCTAAATTCTCCCTAGTCTGTTTTTCGTTTGCTATGTACCTGTAGAATCCCTTCCTGTTATCCTTAATATCCTTAGCCAAGTTTAATTCTAACTGGGCCTTAGCTTTCCTGACCTGGTCCCTAGCTTCCCAGACAGCATTCCTGTACTCTTCCCGGGCCACCTGTTCTTTCTTCCACTTTCTATAAGACTCTTTTTTCATTTGAATTTTCCTCAGCAGCTCCTTATCCATCCAAGGAGGTCTCCTGGCCCTCCTGCTGCACTTCCTTCTAGTTGGGATGCAACACTCCTGAGCTTGTGGCAGGTGATCCTTGACTATCAACCAAGGGTCTTGAGCCCCCCTGCCCTCTAGGGCTATAGCCCATGGAACCTTACTAAGCAGGTTCCTGAGGAGGCCAAAGTCTGTTCTCTTGAAGTCCAAGGCAGTGAGCTTGCTGCATGCTCTTCTTACTGTCCTGAGGATCTCAAATTTGACCATCTCGTGATCCCTGCAACCAAGGCTGCCCTGGAGCATCATATTTCCAACCAGCCCTTCCTTGTTGGTGAGCACGAGGTCAAGCATGGCACCTCTCCTTGTGGGCTCCTCTAGTACTTGCAGAAGGAAGTTGTCTTCCACACAATCGAGAAACCTCCTGGATTGCTTGTGCTAGGCTGTACCGTGGCTCCAGCAGATGTCAGGGTGGTTGAAGTCCCCTATGAGAACAGCCTGTGAGCATGGGCTTTTCCTGTTTATCGAGTGCTTCATCTGCAGGTTCTTCTTGATCAGGTGGTCTGTAACAGATCCCCACAGTAATGTCTCCCATCGCTGTTTTCCCTTTAACCCTGACCCACAAACTCTCTGTTAACTGCTCACCTGTCCCCAGACAGTTCCATACTCTCCAGCCTATCCTTAACATAAAGGGCAACTTCCCCTCTGCACCTGCCAGGCCTGTCTTTTCTAAAGAGCCTGTAACCTTCCATTCCAACACTCCAGTCATAGGAGCCATCCCACCGTGTTTCTGCAATGCCTATTATATCATACCCCCATAGATGTGCACACATCTCTAATTCCTCTTGTTTGTTCCCCGTGCTACGGGCGTTTGTATAGAGACATCTGAGCTGAGCTCCAAATGAAGCCGGCTCATTGGCTGGAGCAGCTGGAATATCTCTACATTGCTCTGAGCATTTATTATAGGCGTTGGCAACTGACTGGGTGTGTTGGGATGGAATGATGCCCCCCTTCCCCAACACATCTAGTAATCTGTTCACTTCAATCTCCAAAATATTAGTGACAATAATAGTGGGAATAATAATATTCTGAATGGGGTTGAATATTAATTTGTTGCTGAACTATTTTATATGTTTTATAAATTTTAAGGTATATGGTTTAGATATTAAGGTGTGTCTGGTCCTTGGTGAAGGCCTTGCTAAGAATTTATGCTCAGAATTGTGTCTTTTGAAATAAATGTTGATCAAACTTAGTCATTCACATTATACTACCAGAAAAATTGTACATTCAACAGCAACATGGTAGGCCTGTCAGAAGACTGGAAGCAGTCAGAAAAGAAGAGGATTTTTTTAGCTCAAATCACCACCAAGGTTACTAAGAATATTCACATCATACATATTCTACACCATTTTGCTTTTTAAGGTGTGAAAATAAGACATATGCAGTGATGTTTTAATTTAGGCAATAATTTTCTACCTTTGGGATGAAAGTAATAGAACAGAAGAAAGAGTTCTATCAATGCATCTTCCTGCAAAATGTTACTAATAAAATGAAGACAAACTATGCTATATATTTTCCATACCTACAGTGTTGTAAAGGCAGAGGTGAAGTGCTATCGATTCTAAGGATGAAAAGGTACAAAAGTGGAAGTAACTGATAAATTTCATACCTGATGTGCTAGTCAGAATCCAAAGAAACTCATATGTGAAACTCATTCGTCCTTCTTTTGTTGCTCTTTGGACTCCAAAAAAGCAACTTGGAAACTGCTTCATTACTGGGCACAACACTCAGACATGCAGCATTCTTTTTCCATCATGTCTTTCCTTCAGTCTCAAAAAACCCTTTTCAAATATGTCTGGTTAATTTTACTGATTTATTTTTAATATCCTAGTAAAATATTTTTTGGAAAGGCAATAACTTCACATCTCTTCATTCTAAACTTGAACACGTCAAGTAAGGCTTCCCATCTGGAGGAGAGGAAATAGGCTGAATTGTTTTCTATTTCTTTCTCAGACCTGGTGACAGGAACAAAAGCAATTAATGTAGAATTAGTCAATTTATTTGATATAGGACTACTTGATTGCTCAATGCTATCAAGAGCTGTTATTTTATCTTTCAATTCAGGAGGGGGAATGCCGCTGAAGCCAAAGCCACACAGGTGTTGTGATCCTACATCATGCATAACGGGAGGGCAAAGTGGTCTTTTGCTTCCAGCTCTGTTTGCAGAAACCCTGTGTGATTTAAGCATCAGGAATGCATGTGAGCCATCTTTAAACTATCTAATTCATGTGCTGGCAAACATGGCTGAAAAAGCAGAAAGCTGTTGGCGTGCTTATGCATGGTTAGATAAAGTTTTGCTGATCCTAGTGCTGTAGCTAAGATTGCGCTATTAGCTATGGTAGCAGATATGAAGTTTGATTAGGCAGATCTATTTAATGGACAACTGTGATCCTGGTTTATGGTACAGCCATGATTCAGATTAGCTAGAATATGTGGGACCCACACTATCATTTAACTGCAATCCCAAAGGAATTATCCAGGCCATGTGATGCAACTGTGCATATTCCCTACATTATAAACAGTGGTGAGAGGCATGATGCTCTGAAAACCTTAAAATGGCAATTGAATCTGTCTGACTTCAGTACTCTCATTCTCCACTGGCCTTTAAGATAATATAGATACTTGCCTCCAAGAGTCATCAGTTTATTAAGAAACACTTTTTTGCATGTAATTGATAGCAAATGTTAGATCTAGTCAGGATCCATTCTGCCTAGAATCTTTACAGGATGGATACAAAATGGTCCACTATAGGGTGTATGTGGTGCAGTAGAAAAATAAGGGAATGGTTACAGTTTGATTTGCTGTGATCTGCCATGGCTCCATGTCTTATCCATGGTTCTGCATGTTTTACCTTCACTCCAAATGAAGACTATGCCAGTTGCTGGTACTAAGAAATACATCATCTTTAACTTTATCAACTTTTCTCATTTTATATTAATGAAACTGGTCAACTCAGCAAAAAAACCAAACAAACTTATTTACCAAATGCTTTTTTTTCTTTTTTTTTTTTTTTTAATTTTGCTCCATATAGATTAGAAATGATTTTTTGAGAAAACATTGACTCCACAGCAAGAAAAATAGATGCCAGGGTCCAGCTCTCCTTGAGTTCATCTGAATGAACTCAAACACATCTAACAGTTGTAGGCAGACATTTAGTTACAGGTGAGCAGGCCAGATTATTTCATCTTCACTGCATCTATTGGACACGAGGATCTTGTTACTGGAGCCTATCCAGGAATATCATATGCATAATGACCCACAGTATGGGCTGTATATATATACATTGGTTTACAGTGGTGACTTTAGCAATGTCAGGTCTTATTACTTTGACAGATCATCCCTGCAAGATAGGTCCTTGAATTATGATATTTTATGTTTGGACCATAATTCACTTACCAGGTTGGGATTTGAAATTTGAGCATAGAACTGGGTATTAAAACTGTGAGTTAAGTTGATATGTGTTTTGTTATCTGAGGACTACATTTAAAACCATACATGTAAATAAAGTTAAAAAGAATAGAGCATCCTGAACCTGTGTCAATACATGTCACTTCTAACAAAGATATAATTCATTCTGGAATTCACCCCTTCCTTGCAGCTTGTAGAAAGCTATCACATTTTATATAATAAGAATGCATTGTTAAAAGACAAATACCTACATACACTATCATTATTGCAATGTCTACTGTGTCAATTATTGATTTTTCAGGTAGGTAACAATGAAATTACAAGAAGTTGGAGGGCAATCAAGAGAGATTTCACAGTCTTGGGATGAGTGGTGAAGGGATCAGGAGCACAGGTAGTGTTCTCCTCTGTCCTTTCAGTTGCAGGGCATGATGAGGGAAGAATCAGGAAGACGCAGCAGATCAGTACCTGGCTCTTGGCCTCATGTCACCAGCAGAATTTGAGGGTTTTGATCATGTGTCAGTTTACTCAACACCAGGACTGCTGGTGACGGAGTAAATCTGTTTCAATGAGGGAAAAGAACCTTTGCACAGGAGTTAGGAGGGCTAATTGAAAGAGCTTTAAAATATGTTTGAAAGGGGAAAGGATTAGCTACACTCACTAGCAATAACTGTGGGGGTAGCATGTCAATGTTTGAGGGACAGTGCTAGTGAAATCCTTTGGTTTGCCATCTTAGTGGTGGCATGAGATTAAGATCCATATGGCAGCAAACATGCAAGGTTTATAGATGCTTTAGAAAACATGGAACTGCTTGAGAATGATTGTGTAGGAATTAGGGCTTTCTCCCTCCAAAAGATGGTGGGATCAATAGCTCCAGATGTTGTCTAGCTGGAGTTTAGTAAAGCCTTTCACATTATTTCCACATCATTCTTCTGCAGAAACTGATTGCTCATGTGTAATGGTTTAAGCCCAGACAGACAGCTTTTTCACTCACTCCCCCCCTTCTTGTCCTCCCCCTACACCCAGAGGGACAGAGAGGGGAATCAAAAAGAATGCAAATCCCACAGGTTGAGATAAGAACAGTTTAGTAACTAAGGTATAACACAAATCACTACTGCTACCACCAATAACAATAATGATAAAGGAAATAACAACAGAAGAAAATACAACACCTCACCACCTGCCAACCGATAGCTCATCAACCTCAGCCTGACCAAGCACCGCCTGATACCTCCTCCAACCCTGCAGTCCCCAAGCCCTTCTGGGTAACTCCCAGTTGCATCCTGGGCATGATGTGCTGTGGTATGGAATACCTCTTTGGTCAGTTTGGGTCAGGTGCCTGTCTCTGCTTCCTCCCGGCTTCCCCACCCCCCTGACAGAGCATGAGGCTCACAAAGTCCTTGGCCAAACCAAAACATTATTGTTATCAGCTCTGTTCCCAGGCCAAAAGTCAAAACACAACACTACACCAGCTACCAGGAAGGTGAAAAATGACTGCTACTGCTGAACCCAGGACATTATGGCTTGGACAGGTGTACTGTTTGTTAAGTAAAAGTCTGGCAGCATGGACTGGCCAAAAGAGTGGGGGTGAACGTAGCTGAATCCAACTGGTGGCTGTTCCCCAACCACGGTTGTTCTTCAGGGCTCAGTACTGGGGCCAGTTCAGTTTAATACCTTTACCAGTGAATTGGATAAGGGGATCAAGTGCACCCTCTGTAAATTTGCAGACTACAATGAGTTGGGCAGAATGTTGATCTGATGGAGGATAGGAAGACTATGCAGAAGGATCAGGACAGGCTGGATTGATGGGCCAATGCCAATTGCTTGAGGTTCAACAAAGCTCAGTGCCAGGTCCTGCACTTGGGTCACAAAACTGTGCAATGATACAGGCTTGGGGAATCATAGAATCACAGGATGGTTTGGGTTGGAAAGGACCTTAAAGATACTTGCAAACCCCCCTGCCATGGGCAGGGACATCTCTCACTAGACCAGGTTTCTCATGGCCCTGTCCAACCTGGCTTTAAACACTGCCAGGGATGGGGCATCCACAACTTCCTCAGGCAGCCCGTTGTAGTGCTTCATCACTCTCACAGTAAAGATTTTCTTCCAACACTTCCAACCTAATATCCAATCTAAACTTCCCCTGTTTAAGTTTTAACCTATTGCCCCTTGTCCTGTTGCTACAGTCCCTGATGAAGGGTCCCTCCCAAGCATCCTTCTAAGTTCCCTTCAGATATGGAAGGCTGTTATGAGGTCTCAGCCTTCTTTTCTCCAGGCTCAGCAGCTTTCTTGGGGAAGAGTGGTTGGAATGCTGGGGAAGTTTTTCTACAACCATCCAAATATGATGGCTACCTGCCAAAATCTTGGAGCAGATTCTCTTAGAAGGCTTGCTAAGGCACATGAAAAACAATGAGATGCTTGGTGCCAGCCAGTATGGCTTCACTAAGGGGAAATCCTGCCTGACCAATGTGGTGGCCTTCTATGATGGGGCTACTGAACTGATGGACAGGGGTAGAGCATTTGATGTCATTGACTTGGACTTGTGCAAAGCATTCGACACTGTCCCACACAGCATCCTTGTCTCTAAATTGGAGAGACATCAGTTTGATAGGTGGACCACTCAGTGGGTAAAGAACTGGCTGGATAAAGTGGTGGATAAAGAACTGGCACACAAAGAGTTGTGGTCAATGGCTCAATGTCCAGCTAGAGACCAGTAACAAAGTGTGTCTCCCAGGGATCTGTGTTGGGATCAGTCTTGTTTAATATCTTCGTCACTGACATGGACAGTGGGATTGAGTGTGCCCTTAGTAAGTTTGCCGATGGCACCAAGCTGTGTGGTTCGGTTGATACGCTGGAGGGAAGGAATGCCATCCAGAGGGACCCTGACACGCTTGTGAGGTGGGCTGATGCCAACCTCAGGATGTTTAACCATGCCAAGTGCAAGGTCCTACATCTGGGTCAGAGAAATCCCAGGCACAGCCACAGGTTGGGCAGAGAAGAGATTCAGAGCAGCCCTACGGAGAAGGACTTGGGGGTGCTGGTAAATGAGAAAATGAACATGAGCTGGCTCCAGTGTGCGCTCGCAGCCCAGAAAGCGAACTGTATCCTTTGTTGCATCAAAAGGAGCGTGACCAGCAGGTGAAAGGAGGTGATCCTGCCCCTTTACTCTGCTCTTGTGAGACCTCACTTGGAGTATTGTGTGCAGTTCTGGTGTCCTCAACATAAAAAGGACATGGAACTGTTGGAACAAGTCCAGAGAAGGGCCACGAGGATGATCAGGGGACTGGAGAACCTCTCGTATGAAGACAGGCTGAGAAAGCTAGGGCTGTTCAGCCTGGAGAAGGGAAGGCTGCATGGAGACCTCATAGCAGCCTTCTAGTATCTGAAGGGGGCCTATAGGGATGCTGGGGAGAGACTCTTCATTTGGGACTGTAATGATAGGACAAGGGGTAATGGGTTAAAACTTAAACAGGGGAAGTTTAGATTGCATATAAGGAGGAAATTCTTTCCTGTTAGGGTGGTGAGGAACTGGAATGGGTTGCCCAAGGAGGCTGTGAATGCTCCATCCCTGGTGTTCAAGATCAGGTTGGATGAAGCCTTGTGTGGCATGGTTTAGTGTGAGGTGTCCCTGCCCATGGCGGGGGGGTTGGAACTTGATGATCTTAAGGTCCTTTCCAACCCTAACTATTCTATGATTCTATGAAATATGAGCCAGCAGCATGCCCAGGTGGTCAAAAAGGCCAATATCATCCTGGCTGGTATTAGAAATAGTGTGGCCAACAGGACTAGCCAAGTGATTTTCCTCTACTTGGCACCTGTGAAGCCACACCTTAAATAACGTGGTCCCTCATTTATAAGGCCCTCATTATACAAAAGACATTGAAGTGCTGGAGTGGATCCAGTGAAGGGTAACAAAGGTGGTGAAGAATCTACAGAGAACAAGTCTTCTGAGCAACAGCTGAGGGAACTGGGGTATTTTAGCCTGGAGAAAAGGAGGCTAAGGGGAGACCTTATCACTGTTACAGCTGCCTGGAAGGAAGTTGTAGTGAGGTGAATGTCTCTTCTCCAAGTACCAAGTGATAGGACAGGAGTTAATGTGCCAGGAAAGTTTTAATTTGGATATTAGGAAGAATTCTTCACTAAAAGGATTGTTGCACATTGGAATAGGCTTCCTAGGGAAATGGTTACGCCAGCATCCCTGGAGGTATTGAAAAGACATGTAGATGTGGCGTTTATAGATATGGGTTAGTGATGGGCTTGGCAGTGATAGGCTAATGATTAAATTTAATGATATTAAAGGCCTTTTCCAACCTAAATGATTCTTTTCTATGATTTCTTTGGCATATACAGTGTGACCTTGATCAATATGATCCTAGTCATTACATTGATTTTTACAAAAAATACAAGCCTCATTTCTAACTGTAGTGTTACCCATCTTGGGCCTGATCATGTCCTTGACCTATCAGCAGAATTTCAGGTTATGTCTCTGACAATTTTTATGCATATCAGGAACACAGCATAGTCTTACAGTTTTGAGATTTTAAAAAAGGACTAGTTCATTGACTGGATGTTTTCCAATACAAGATAGTCAATTTAGTCTACAGTTGGTTTATAATCTTTGGTAATATATAATGATCATCAAAATGAAAGGCAAAGTAGAAATGAAGAGTTTAATTCCACTCTCTTTAGGTATTAAATACTCTGAGTTTGGAGGGAAAAAAAAAAAAAGCATCTGATCAGCACCTGGTATAATCTAGTATTACTGTGGTGTTTGCCATTGTCTTAGAGAATGTTACATATGTGGCCCTTATAGGATGCCTGCTTTCTACGTCTGTGTCATACAGGAGTGACAGTAACCAGTAGAAAATTTTGAGCTGCAAAATGGTTTATGCTGATCAACGTGATTTTGCAAAGAACATGTCTAATCAAACTATTTCAGTGTTTTATGTAAAATAACAAACTTCTCTGATGAAGCAAACAACATTCATATAAATTTCTAAAAGGTTTTCAAAAGTATTCCACATTACAGAAAAAAATAAAATTGCCTGATACTTTCTATATTGAATTGACAATCTGATGGATTGAAAAAGCAGGAAGAAATATTTTCAAAAAGGCTAAAATGAGGTTAAATAATGGCTTTAATTATTCTTGACAGAATCCTGTATAGGTGCACTTCTAGACCAATGTAATTGGTCTAATAAGATATGGTGCAATATAGATACCAAAGGGGGGATATAAAATTATTAATGACAAATATGTAGATGATTAAAAAAATAATTAAGTAAAAGGTAATGACAGAGTCAAATTAATGAGAAATGTTGATTTACAAGGTTGGGTCTTTTGTAAAATGTATTCTAGAGGCATAACATCCAGGAACAGGTCATGTAGGTCACACTCACAAGGTGACATTCTGGAAGGCATTAGACTGCCCTAATCTTCTACCTATGATGGCGATTGTGGTCCCTGAATACATCAGCCAAAGGACATTAAAATAAAAAGGTAGCATTACAGTTTCACATGGAATTAACAATACCATATTTAGATTATTGGTCTGTGATAATTTCAGAAAAGCTGAGTAAAAATTATTAGACTGATTGAAGTTGAACAGATAAAGAACGTAGTCAATTTACTTTCCAGAAGAAGGTCAAGACCAGCCTTGATGACAATGTCCTAGGAAAGTAGATTTTTTTTTTTTTTATATAGTACCAAATTTAATTTAGAAGAAAAAAACCTTTTTTGCTCTCACTAGCAAGTTAGGCAAATTCAGCTGAGAAGTAAAATGCACTTTTTTAGCAGGAGAGTAATAAAGTATTAGAACAATTTACCTGTGAAAGTAATGGATTTCCTATCACCTGAAATCTGTAAATTAAGACTACATGTCTTTTTGGAAGATATACTATAGCTTAAACCAAAGTTATGGGTTTGATTTGGAAATTATTGAGTGACGTTCTTTGCCCTTTCCTATAGTGAAAGGTCAAGCTAGATGATAGTAATGGCCTCTTACGGCCTTGAAATCTGTGAATTGAAGTTGTAGCTTAGCTTAATGAACAGCACAGCAGAAAACAGTGCCTGTAATTCCTCACACTACCCTCTCCCTGCTTTCACTGCCTAAAAGCACAGATGACCCAAATGATATAAAATATTACAGCTTTAAAAAAAAAATAATGCAAACTCTCTTGTTATATTGCAAAAGCAAGAACTCAAGTGATTTTAAGGGAACTGCTGTCATGCTATAAAAAGAATGTAGAACAGCTCAAAAGCTTTTGTTTGATAGATTTTTAGCAAAACTTTGTCCTTTTCATTAGGGGCTGTAACAACAGGACAAGGAGGAATGGGTTTAAACTTAAACAGGGGAAGTTCAGGTTAGGTATAAGGAAGAAGTTCTTTACTGTGAGTGTGGTGAGGCACTGGAACAGGTTGCCCAGAGAACTGATGAATGCTCCATCGCTGGCAGTATTCAAGGCCAGGTAGGATGCAGTCTTGAGTACCATGGTCTAGTGTAAGACGTCCCTGCCCAGGGCAGTGGGGTTGGAACTAGATGATCTTAAGGTCCTTTCAAACTCTAATTATTCTATGATTCTATAATAATTTCTAGACCTAATTGGAGTAAATACAGAACCTTCGTTAAATTGAGGTAATTGTGATACTTCTCTTGTGTGTGCTTGATAAAAGCTGTGCATATTTAATTTCTAAATAAGTATCCCTTCTTTTAAAAGTACATTAAAAAAGAATTCAGGTAGGGCTTCTTTGCTGGAATTGTAGTGATGACCATGGTCAAGGTCTGTGGTCTGTGCTTCAGATATATGGACATATTGCTATTGCCTTTAAAAGATTCATATGTTCAGATATAGATATATTAATTTGTTCCAGACATGATAATGATAAGACTTCACTAAAAATTCAGTTATGATGTCACAAACTTGTGGGGAAATGAAACTCCTCTACATACTCTCTTTATAGCTTTTTTTACTCTTTTCATAGCTTCTTTAGTCTTTGCCACTTGACCGATCTATTGGTATCTACAAATGGAAGGATTACATCCTAAAGCAAAAGAGATATTTTATTTTTTCCTTAATCATTTTTTGGGCTTAAGGTCTAACCACACAGGGAAATTAGAATAAGCTATTAGAAAATGAAGGCTTTAATTCATACATAAATACTGAACATATCATTTCCAGGGTATTCTTACATATTTCATTTTAATCTGCAGAGTGCACTTTTTTTTTTCTCCTTTGTACAGTATTGGATACAGGATAAGATTTATTATCCTTTTTCTCCCCTGGGTGCACATGATCCTTTCTCTGTGACCCAGATAATAAAAATCCAAATCCAAAACATGGGGTGATACCTAGACAATCAGAAGGGGCATAGACTTTTTTTAACTTTCTCAGTATTTATGTACTCATTGGGTGCAACGGACAACAGAAAAAGGATTCCCTTGAACAGAAAAAGGATTTGTACATTATAATTTTAAACAGCTATTTTTACATGGTCAACTAATTAAAGAATGTCTTCATTGTCAAATTAAGTAAGTATACTTATTTAGCTCTCTTGAAAAGTGTTGCTGTGAGTGCCCTAGAGAAAGAAGAAATAATCCACTGGTCCAAATCAACTGGTCTCAGCAATTACCTTCTGACATTTCATTATGGTGGTAGAAAAGATTACATATTCTGTAGAGACTGAGACATCAATTTCATGATGTAAATTTAAAAAACCAGAGATTTACAGAACAGAACTCAGATTTTTGTTCATACTGGACATAGAATCATAGAATAGTTAGGGTTGGAAAGGACCTTAAGATCATCAAGTTCCAGCCCCCTTGCCATGGGCAGGGACACCTCGCTCTAAACCATATCACCCGAGGCCTCGTCCAACCTGGCCTTGAACACTGCCAGGGATGGAGCATTCACAGCTTCCTTGGGCAACCCATTCCAGTGCCTCATCACCCTAACAGGAAAGAATTTCCTCCTTATATCCAATCTAAACTTCCCCTGTTTAAATTTTAACCCATTACCCCTTATCCTATCGCTACAGTCCCTAATGAAGAGTCCATCCCCAGCAATCTTATAAACCCCCTTCAGATACTGGAAGGCTCCTATGAGGTCTCCACGCAGCCTTGTCTTCTCCAGGCTGAACAGTCCCAACTTTCTCAGCCTGTCTTCATGCAGGAGGTGCTCCAGTACCCTGATCATTCTTATGGTCCTCCTCTGGACTTGTTCCAACAGTTCCATGTCCTTTTTATGTTGAGGACACCAGAGCTGCACGCAATACTCCAAGTGAGGTCTCACGAGAGCAGAATAAAGGGGCAGGATCACCTCCTTTCACCTGCTGGTCACACTCCTCTTGATGCAGCCCAGGATACGGTTGCCTTTCTGAGCTGCAAGCTCACACTGCCGGCTCTTGCTAATTTTCTCATTTACCAGCACCTCCAAGTCCTTCTCCGTAGGGCTGCTCTGAATCTCTTCTCTGCCCAACCTGTAGTTGTGCTTGGGATTGCTCCGACCCAGGTGTAGGACCTCGCACTTGGCATGTTTAAACTTCTTGAGGTTGGCATCAGCCCACCTCACAAGCGTGTCAGGGTCCCTCTGGATGGCATTCCTTCCCTCCAGCATATGAACCGAACCACACAGCTTGGTGTCATCGGCAAATTTAAACTGAGTATTCATGAGTTTCAGTATTCATTAACAAATGCCATATATTGATTTTTTTTTAGTCAGAGTGGACACATATGAATGGTAATCTAGAAACAAGTTAATAAAGAACTCATCACTCTCACTTAATCTATTACTTATTATTTTTATAAGAGGGGATTGACAGATTTTTTTTCTTTTTTTTTCTTTTTTTTTTTTTTTAAATTCTGAAAGACAAGTTCTAACAATTTGAAACTAAATGGAAAGTATTCTTTTACAATATTCAGCTAGGGACCACTCACGACTGTTATAATGAGTTTATAAAATGAGGCAGGCAAGAGGTAGAAGGTAACAGAAAGTAGCACAACTGTAGGTGAATCAAGATAAATTGAGATTTGAAGATCAGTATTCTCCCATCTTATTAATTATCCTTAACAAAAAGGGAAGAGGGAAAGAGAACAATATGTATACTACCACACACAAAGACGCAAAGTAAACATAGAAGCTTGACATGGAATTGAAGAAAAAATTTCCTTCTCTGAACTCCTACTCATGTGGTTTAAAGAATTTTACGGTGAACCTGGGAATACACAAAATGCTGGAGTTGAGATTTTTAAAAGATTTACCGTGTGGTACATAGATCTACATGGTTGCCATGTGATTTAAATCAGATTCTAAATTTGCAGCTGAACTTAAGAACATTTTTCAGCAGACCCATCATAGGTTTTGTAACGCTTCATCACCAGCCTGGTGAAGTATTGTTTTACTATTTTGGGAGCTTTTAGGTAGGCAAAAGATAATAGCAGCACTGGAGAGCCTCCAGATGTTTCCAAAATTGTGTATGCTAGTGGTAATTTGTTTCTGGCAAAACCTGAATTATTGTAATGTCTAGCTGTGAAGCAATACCAGGCATTTTGTTCATGTTGTGTATATCAAAGTTAGTCCAGTACTTTGCCATTTTAAAATTTCCTTTTCAGCCTTATGGGTAGTGCCAATTACAGCTGATGATTAAGCATGCTATTTCTATTTCACCAGAGTATCTACTAGAGCAAGTCTTCAGCATTTCTAAATGTTTTATGTGATAAATCCCAGCCTGCCTTAGTGAAAAGGAGAGTATTTAGATCTTGACTTGTAAGGGCTTATTTGTATGAGACTCATGGTGCTGTGTTAAGTGAAGACTCCTTCAGGTTTTCTTGCCAACTGTATTAGGAAATACCTGAACAGCTTCCAACACTGGTCATATCACTGGTGCTGATATGCCTTTGGTGTCTGTATCTGAAATGCAGTATCAGATTTTTTTTCTTAATTTAAGCATCTTATTTTTTAATTAACTCTCTGCTGTATATTTATGCAAATGTTTTCCACAATTTCTTGCACTTGCTGCAGAATGTGGCTGGCCTGTCCTGATCTTTTTGTCTGTTGGTCATTGTTTCCACAGCCTGGGTCTGTCTCCAGTTAAAGATCTTTTCCAACTCAGAGGATGTTGTTTTGGCCACTTTCAGCCATCCCGAGCTTTAAAAAGTGTTCACTAAGTTATATGCCAAAGTAATGGGATTAAGACTTTATCCTCGGCTCAGCAATATGGGACATCAATATAGAGAGTAGAGATCAGATTCAGAGGTGTCTGCAAGATGTAGTGCAACATTTTGCATTGAATAAAGCTCCTAAGGGTATGTGGCTTTATGCCAAGCAGTACTGACTTGCTGTAAGTCAGATGAAGGCCTGAGATCATGTTATCCTCTCTTGCAATGGCATGAAGCCTCTAAGGCCTTCTATCAGAAAGAGTAGAAATACTTAATAATATATGTTGCTATTAAGATTTAAATATTTATGTATCTATACATACTTATTGTCAGACTGCTTTGTATAAGGACATTGTCCTTTATTAACTTACTGAGCTTTTGGAGTGGAAGTGAGTACTCTTACAGTGAAATAGTGTGTGAATCTCTGTAACTTTATCCTTTCTTATGCAAATAGTTTTATCCATACCTGCTGACGTTTTATTCCTCTGTCATTAGGAATCTTTTTCCCTTAGAATTACAAAAAAGAAACTGTGATGAAATGCTTTTAGATTAGATGAGTATATGTGAGAAATTTTTAAAATAGGTTTAACTTGTTAGATAATCTGTTTTGTTTTTTTTTCCCAATTAATTTTGTTTACAAGAAAACAGCATTGTTGTGTTTGGTACTTATGCTCAGCATAGCTTCAGATCTGGAATCTCAGATTCTCCACAAAACTAAATGTTGTAAAGTGCTTTGACTGAGGTAATTGTTAGATGTTCCCTGACTAGCTAATGACTACATACTCGTATCGATATTATGGGATGGTCCCTTCAGGGAAAACATCATATTGTTTCCTGTCAGTGTGAGTCAGTTTGCCTTCTGAAGTGAAGTGTTACAGGCAATTCAGACTGTTCAAGAATAAAATTTGATTAGGTGATGCTGAGGTATACATGGCAAATAAAACACTAAGTGTGAACTAATAATCCAAATGGTTCCCTAAAAAGAAGCATTAAGATATCACGAAGTCATTTTACATAAATAACAGTTAAGTGGGATAATGTTTTTCAGATTGCCATGTGGGGTCTTAAAATACACATAGATAAAATTCTCTTTTCCTTCTAGTTGCAGAGGTCTAGCTGTAAGAAAGGCGAAAAATAGTGGATAACGAAGAAGAGATGTTGTGTTTTATTCTAGTTTGAAGTTTTGCAGAAATCAAATTTCTTCTCATGTGTTATTACCTTTCTTTCATTACCAGGCAAAAGATGTTTATTTTCTTATTAAATTACCTATTTAAGGAGTAGCTTCTAACAAGCTCTTTGGGATACAGATTAAGAAAGTGGTGTTATGTCTAAAGCTGAGGGCCTTAGTAAATCTTTGCAAATGTACAATCTGAACCATTATGATGGGTTTCATCAACTGATCTCTGGTCAAATTCATATGTATGCCCAGTGTCTAAACCAGATCCTTAGCCTTGATGCTGTATGAACAATATAAATGGATAACTTGTCTTGGCTTACTGCTATCTCCTTGGGGAATTAAAACCTGCAAGTGAAAAGGTGACTCGTTGCTACAGTTTTTCTTATATAACTAACTAGACAAATATCAGAAAGTTATCAAGAGCTTATTCAGTTCATGTCTCAGAACATCCAAGCTCAGCAACAGTGTTATAAACTTCCAGAACTTTAGAATATAACACACTCTCACCTTTTATCCTACCATTCACCCACAAACACACAAAGAAGGAAAAAGCTCAGAAGCAGGAAAAATAGCAGCAGTTATCCTGCTTGTCTCAAGGAAACAAAATAAAAGGATTTTTTTATTTTTTAATTTGCCAGGTGCAGTTATGATATAGCAGGATACTATAGTGGAATAATAGCCTATTGCAGATATTTGAAAAAGTTTTATTGTATAATAACATGCAGAGTAAAGAAAGAATGGTTAGAATGCTTTCATGAACAAAAAAAAAAACATTAACAATTTTTAATTTTTTAATTCCAAATGTTAAGAATGATAAAGGAAAAATTAAAAGGACATGGGAAAATGTCTTTCAATGTGATAATTCCTGTAAATTCATTGTTGGTCACTTCATCGCTTTAATTTGAGATTTTAAATGCATTAAGGGGCAGATTAAATTATATTAAATTTTTTAACTGCTGATGCAGTTGTCACAAGGCTATTTTTCAGTTAGAGCATCTTCCAAGAGAAGACGTGAACACACTCCAACAGAAGGCATGCCCACTAGGCCTCAGCTTTGAGAAGGGACAGTCAAAACCATCAAGAGGATGAGAGGAAATGACATGCAAGACAAATGCCTTGTTGATGCCAAGACCAACCTGCGTTTTCTGAAAAAAAAACCCTCTTTCTAATATGAGCACAGGAAAAGAGGTCTGAGAATTAGAGTGTTGTCGGAGTGCTTGGAAGAGGTAGTAGAGAATCTGCCAAGCTGACACTGAAGGAGAAAGCTCCCATTAAAGGGTGATATTTTCAGTTAGATAGAACTTTGTCAAATTTTAACTCTGTAGGATCATATTTTTAATGCCAAATATCTGTTTTGCATTCAATTTGTATTAAACATTCATCACAATCTACCTTATTATTGCTGGAAATAAAACTGGGCAAAATATGTTAGATTCACATTTTAAAAGCTGTGATTTTTTTTTTTTTTTTACAGTAAGGATATCAATAATATCTGTGCAGTATCTGTATTTTGGGGAAAGGTATTGCACAGGAGGGTTTTCTGTCAAGAATATGTCTTCCCAGGAGCCATTAAAAACTCACTTTGAGGTGTAGAATAAGTGGGAGGCCAGGCACGTGCTTGGCGGTGTGGGGCAACCCGCCCACCGGCATCCTGGCTGTCGGTGAAATACCACTACTCTGATTGTTTTTTCACTTAACCGGTGACGTGGGGGTCGAACCCCAAGGGGGCCTCTCGTTTCTGGTACCAAGGGCCCGGTGTGCACCAGGCATGACCCACTCCAGGAACAGCAGCAGGTGGGGAGTTTGACTGGGGTGGTACACCTGTCAAAGTGTAAGGCAGGTGTCCTAAGGCAAGCTCTGGGAGGATGGAAACCTCCTGCAAAGCAGAAGAGCAAAAGCTTGTTTGATCTTGATTTTCAGTACAAATACAGACCGTGAATGTGGGGCTTCACAATCCTGGCTTTTTGGGTTTTAAGCAGGAGGTGTCAAAAAAGTTACCACAGGCATAACTGGTTTGTGGCGGCCAAGCATTCATAGCAACATCACTTTTTGATCCTTCGATGTCGGCTCTTCCTATCACTGTGAAGCAGAATTCACCAAACGTTGGATTGTTCACCCACTAGCAGGGAATGTGAGCTGGGATTAGACCATCATGAGACAGGTTAGTTTTACCCTACTGGTGTTGTGTTGTTGCAATAGTAATCCTGATCAGTATGAGAGGAACCTCAGGTTCAGGCCCCTGTTGCATTTGATTGGCTGAGGAGCCACCAGCACAAGGCTACCATCTGCAGGCTTATGACTGAATGCCTCTAAGTCAGAATCATGAGTAGACACTCGTTGCGCTATTGCGTCATTGGTCGCTTGTGTTACACCCAGGAGATGACAGTTTTGTTCAGAATGTGTGGGTTAAAGCCCTTCCAGAATCTGTGTTAGCAAAGACTGGCCTTCCTCATAGGAGAAGGAAAAGTCCTATTTTCAAACCCAGGCTGATGGAGCTCGTCTAGCCTTCTATGGTCTTCCATCGAAGAGAAGGACACTCTTACAAAACCTACGACCTGAAGACTTTGCTGTCACTGTCCTAGCTAGCTAGGCCATGGCAGTTAAACCTCAGATGTAAAGGGTGGGGCCAGTTCTGCGCAAGCTGCACCTCACCTAAAAAATCCACTGCACAGGCTGGAAGGGCTTACTCTCACTTGTCTGTATGGACAGGTAAGGGTCAAAACAGCAGGTGACAAAGGTGCATGGGAAGCTGCAGATCCAACCTTGCATGCGGGCAGACCAGTGTATGGGTCGCTCGAGATAGCTCAGGAGATGACAGTCCTGGTCGGACACTTCCTGATTGCCTAAGCATCCTTTTTTCCAACCAGATTTGCATATCCCACATCTCCTTGGTCATCATGCTTGTAATAAGTGCGGTTAAAGCCCTTCCGAAATCTTCGCTCGCGAAGCCAAGCCATCATCAAAACCTCACTTTCCACATGGTTAATGAGGCTTGTTGTATTTTATCAATAAAATTATCCCAAAATATTGTCTGTAACGGTCAGACTCTGCCTTGAAACTGCAGGACTGAATGAAAATATCACATCGACATGTTCCTAATTGCCACAAGCTACTACAACACTGAGACTCAGAAGTAAGGGCAGAAACATTATCTTGTCATATATGTACTGTGCTAGCTTTCCAGAAACCTGGGAAGAACCTCACTGAGAGACTGAAAGAAAAAAAATAAACAGAAGCTGAAGTTTGCAGAAGGAAGTAAAAGTTGGGTATGAGACAGTGGGATTTTAGGATGATAATTAGCATAACACAAGATCAAATGAAAAGTTTGGAAAAGCCAAGAAAGGACAATAGCTCTGGAAAAAGAAAACCATAGAGCACTGGACTAGGGTTTGAGATAACAAGATGATGTGTTTGCTGAAGCCAGGAGCCCTGCAGTTAACTGAACATGAAATGGGCACTGGCTAGTAGGAAGACAGGCAAGACCAGAATGCTTCAAGTTGGAAAGAAATAAGGAGCTACTGTGTCAGCTCTGAGTTCAAACAAGGAAGAAAGAAGTTTCTCACTGAACCACAAAGTGTAGTCCAAGAGTGAAATATGGCAAAGTACTAGTTCTCTGCATGTAGGCCTTTATAATGTAGAGTCTGATAATATACTCCTGCTGGCGGTTGCATCAGCTAAGTTGAATGGCAGATAAAATAGTTGATGGCACCTGAAAGCTCTCACTGGGCTGATAACTATGTGCACACTAACAAACAAAAATCTCTGGTTGGAAATGTGGCAGGAAATTTCATTTCTTTACCAAAAATTATGAAGATATTTTTACAGTCATGGTATTCAGAGGAAAACCAGAGTTAAATTAGCCCATGAAATGGAATTTCCAATATTTCAAGCCTTTCATGTATTTCCATTTAGAACCTTAAAGTTAATTAACACACAGCTGTGTGTATAAGAGTTTGTGTGTGTATGCAGTCAATGTAGGCTGAAGAAGAAGAAAAAGGTTTCGTGCTTTTGTAACCTTCATATAGGAGTCATTGCAGAAAATAGAATCTAATTATTCAGGAGTGCATTCAGTTGCATTCACCAATTTATATCAAAGTCACCAAAGACTATAACTTCTTTCCATGGATCTGTCCTGTTCCTAAATACTTACTTACAACATAATCTTGCTTTATCCCTGAAGCATGGTCAATCCGGATCTCTCAATGTGGCAAAGAGCATGAGAAGAAAAGTATGTGATTGTGATGATAGTTAAAGACTTTAACATCAGTACTGGGTAACTGTTGATTCTGAGATTTTACTATTTTCTTAAGGCAGATCTTTTGTTGATATTTTACAGGCTTCTTTTAGGAAGGAAAACGTGGAAGAGTATTGCTTGGTGATACGTATTTTTATAACAAACTTCCTATATTTGGGTTAACTATGGTTTAAAAAAAAATATAAAATTGAGTGCAGACTCATTAATGAAGAAAAAACCACTGATCTTTGGAATTTCTTTCTGTATCATTTTTGGCCTGCATAAGGAATAGAAGAAACTATTATTCCATGTTTTCTATTTTTCAGAGAACTCACAATCTTTTCACAGACTGATTGTCAATCCATATGAACGTCTGAAGAGTTACATATAAATTATTTTCTTGCATTATTAATCACATCTGTTTTATTATACAATGACTGCTACAACTGTTTCCACCTACATCTGTAGAAAGGCATGAAAGATTTTAGTAATGCAGATTTTTTTGCTCTCTACTTTAGCAACCTATATTTAACGCTTTAAGGATTAGTAGCATGATATGACAGGTGCTTTCCACTCTTTCTTTGCTAAAGTATGCCTGCCTCTAGGTCCATAACTTTCAGATACAACTCCCCTTCCCACCGTCTTGTCAAACCGAAGAGGGATAGTCACTGGGCAGCATTTACTGTTTGCTATATGCATATATTTCTTGAACCATGTCCATGCATAATGAGGTCTAGTAAGCAATAAACACTTTAAAAAAAGTAAATAATAGGGGTGAATAATTTTGTCAGTAATTCTTTTAATTCATAATTTTATCTATCAAGTGCTCTGTCATGAATAGTTTGACTTTAAAATTAAAATTATTTCCACCAGGAAAATGATTCTTTGGGGTGTATTTGCTAACTTTGTTCAAAAGTGTACCTAAGAATAGGGGAAACAAGGGAGTATACAATTCTCCTGTTTGTTTGGTTTTTTTTTTTTTTTGTAAGCTTAAGACACAGAGATGTTTAACTTTTGGAAGGCAGACACAGAGACTGTGAGAATGAGGACCGTGGGCCCACTGTAGGAGAGGATCTGATTTGAGACCATCTTAAGAACCTGAACATGCACAAGTTCATGGGACCTGATGAAATCCATCGACGGGTCCTGAAGGAGCTGGCAAATGAAGTTGTTAAGCCACTGTCCATCATATTTGAAAAATCATGGCAGTCAGGTGAAGTTCCTAATGACTGGAAAAAGGAGAATATAACTCCCATTCTCAAGAAGGAGAAAGTGATTGGGGAATTACAGAACAGTCAGTCTCACTTCTGTCCCTGGCAAAATCTTGGAGAAGATTCTCTTGGAAGGCAAGCTAAGGCACATGAAAAACAACAAGCCAGCACGGCTTCACTAAGGGGAAATCCTGCCTGACCAATTTGGTGGCCTTCTAAGATTGGGCTACAGAACTGATGGACAGTGGTAGAGCAGTTGAGGTCATCTACCTGGACTTGTGCAAAGCATTTGACACAGTCCTGCACAACATCCTTGTCTCTAAATTGGAGAGGCATCAATTGATAGGTGAACCACTCGGTGGATAAAGAACTGGCTGGATGGCTGCATGCAAAGAGTTATGGTCAGTGGCTCAGTGTCCAGCTGGAGTCCAGTAATGAGTGGTGTCCCTCAGGGACTGGTGTTGGGACTGGTCTTGTTCAACATATTTGCCGCTGACATGGACAAGTGGGATTGAGTGTGCCCTCAGCAAGTTTGTTGATGACACCAAGCTGTGTGGTTCAGTTGATATGCTCAGGGAAGGAATGCCATCCAGAGGGACCTTGACACGCTTGTGAGGTGGGCTGATGCCAACCTCAGGAATTTTAACCATGCCAAGTGCAAGGTCCTACACCTGGGTGGGAGCAATGCTAGGCACAGCTACAGGTTGGGCAGAGAAGAGATTCAGAGCACCAGAACCAGAGAAGACATGGCGGATCGAACCTTCAGGACTCTTACATATGAAATTGTGTCGGTCATAATTTGGATTTATATGATAACTAGCGTACAAACTTGGGACCAAAATTTATACTTGAAATTAATGCAGAATGTCACTAAGGTTTTCAGTCGTAGTGACTGTTGGGTGTGAGCACAGTTGCTTAAATCAGGAGAAAATCTGGATCTTCCATTAATTGGAGTTCCAGTTCCTAGCACTATCTCATGGACAAGTCTGTGGGTGAACACTGGCAATCTATGTATAAGGGAAAGGTTAAAATTTAGGGTATGTAATCCTAATCCAGGTAACAAATATTATACCTGCTCACAACGATGTATTACACCAGGAACCAGAGTAGGAGATTATGTTTGTTTAAATGCCACAGATGTAGGTCACCATTCAAATTGCAATCACACTGTTAATATATATAGTATTGTATATTTATTGTTAATATATATATATTGTATTGCCTGGGAATGGCAAATGTCCAGGATGGGCTGAAGTTAAATTAACTGATTAGTAGTAGGACAGGATGATTGTTGTGTCTGTGGTGTTAAGAACCAACTAAGCTGGTATAAACATCTGCTGGTTGTGCTTCAAAGGCTGCCAGAAGTGATGAAGATTGTTGAAAGAAGTAAACAACCTTCAGAGACCACCACCATATTTTTGTACACGTGCAGGAAACTTTCTGGAAAATGATGCAATCCATATGTAGCCTCATGAATATGTATGTATGCCCAGGGACTATATAAGGATGGCTTGTGTGGAAATACAGGGACACAGGAGGAGCTATCTCCCATGTCTCCGGGTGCCGCAATAAAGAATACCTGCTTGTCAACTTGAAAACTTTGTTGGCGAGTTTGTTCCTGGAGTTTTCTCTGAATCAGAAGAAGAACTTGGGGGTGTTGGTTGATGATAAAATGAATATGAGCCAGCAGTGTGTTGCTTGCAGCCCAGAAAGCTAGCTGCATTCTGGGCTGCATCAAAAGGAGTGTGACCAGCGGGTCAAAGCAAGTGATCCTACCCCTCTACTCTGCTGTCGTGAGACCTCACTTGGAGTATTGTGCACAGTTCTGGTGTCCTCAACATAAAAAGGACATGGAACTGTTGGAACAAGTCCAGAGGAGGACCATGAGAATGGTCAGGGAGCTGGAGCACCTCCTGTGGCTGAGAAAGTTGGGGCTGTTCAGCCTAGAGAAGAGAAGGCTGCATGGAGACCTCATAGCAGCCTTCCAGTATCTGAATGGAGCCTATAGAGATGCTGGGGGGGGACTATTCATTAGGGACTGTAGTGATACGACAAGGGGTAATGGGTTAAAATTTAAACAGGGGAAGTTTAGATTGGATATAAGGAAGAAGTACTTTCCTGTTAGGGTGATGAGGCACTGGAATGGGTTGCCCAAGGAAGCTGTGAATGCTCCATCCCTGTCAGTGTTCAAGGCCAGGGTGGAGAGAGCCTTGGGTGACATGGCCTAGTGTGAGGTGTTGCTGCTCATGGTGGGGGGGGGGGGGTTGGAACTAAATGATCTTAAGGTCCTTTCCAACCCTAACTATTCTATGATTCTATAACTTCTGCCACAAGAAATCAAATAGGTCCTTTCCACTCATTGACTTCTGCAGAATTTGGACCAAACCACTTATGCACAGCTAGCAAAATAAATCTACAGAGTCTTCATATAAACAACTACAAAGAAAAAGTCACTACGTTTAAGTTTGTGTACCTACATTCCACTAAAAAGTTGAACTGGTTTTCAAACGCAGGATCTGTGGAAATTTTCATTGGTTTCATTTGGGTTTATATCATCCACTATGTCAACTTAGATAGTAAGAGAAATTCATACTTTTATATCCATAGAAAAATATGCTCGCAAATTGACTATGTTCTCAGAGAAGGATATAGTGAGAAAAGCGATTTGAAGTCTCCAGGGCAGGGGTCTCATTATCTCCGGATTTATGGATGCTTCAGGACTAGGGCAGAGTAGCATGCACAGATTTGAAGAATGAAAGTGGCACTGTTGTGAGTAGTGTTGTGTTCAGTATGATTTTTTTTGTGGTGTAAGAATTAGAAAAATCCTTCACCATCTTTTAGATTGAGGACAGATGAATTCATCAAGCGGCTAGCTAACAATTCAGCACAGCATCAACTCTTTTTTTTTGTTTGTTTGGTTTTTTTTTGTTTATGCATTTTGTTTTAGTATCTTGTAAAAAAGGTATGAAAGAATGCATTGTGCTGATCTTATATGCTTGTCTTCTGAATATATATTCTTAAAGAGCAGCTACTGATACATAATTACAGAAATCCCACTGAGCACAGCTATAATCACCTCTCCACCTAAATATGTGTTCTTAATTTTATGTAATATGAAGCTCTGTGGAAGCAATACTAAAACTTAATTACAGATCCATTGTACAACAGCTTTTCCAGTTGAGCAGAGTGAAGCTACAGTTTAAGTCCCTTGTACCCTGTAAATACACATTTAGTTCTTTGATATGAAGTGTCCAGGCACTGCTTCCTCTGGGAAAATATTATCAGCAGAAGAGCTGAGAGTCCTACAGTTAATAAAAAGAAAGAGAAAAGGAGGAGAGGAGAACAGAGGAGAGGAAAGAGGAAAGGAAAGGAAAGAGGAAAGGAAAGGAAAGGAAAGAAAAGAAAAAGAAAAAGAAAAAGAAAAAGAAAAAGAAAAAGAAAAAGAAAAAAAAAGAAAAAGAAAAAGAAAAAGAAAAAGAAAAAGAAAAAGAAAAAGAAAAAGAAAAAGAAAAAGAAAAAAGGAAAAAAAAAGAAAAAAAGAAAAGAGAAAAGATGAAGAAAGCTGAATCAAGAAAAATATTTCCTAAAAAAATACAGAGCTTAAGAAAGGGCAGTAGACTTAGAAACACTTTATAAACTGTTACATTCATTTAGGACTAGATTTATCAGAGACTGTTCAACAGTGTGGGAATGGTTTGATGCTGTGTCATTCAAAGGGATACAAGATATTTTAGCAAGTCTGTGAATAACACAAAATCTCTCCTTTAAAATCTGCAGCTCACACTGTTATGGCAACTACAGTTGTATCAGAAGTTAAAGTAACCATAAACAGTAATGTTTTCAACTAATAATATCTTGAATAGTTTTCCTTCTCTCTTTTTTTTTTTTTTTTTTAATCTTGTGATAGGTAAGTTCAGATCACCCCATAACCAGAGTGTAATGAAATTGTCAACATTTTCTTCATTTCTTCTTTTCCTGACAAATGGTGTGAACATATCACCTTTTTCTCTTAATGGAAAACCTAACTGGAATACATCAAAATGCTATTAGGTTTTTCATTTTCTACCACAATGTAATGCTGGGGAATGCATGCAACCTTCTTCTGTGCACGACTGTAAAATATTCCCTGTCCCTGATAAAATGACTGCAATGGAAAATCAAGCAGAATTGTTCTCTGTTTTGTATTGCTATTCCTTTGTTACAGTCTCTCTCTGACTGTGTGTAGGAGGATTATCAGGGCTACACATATACACATGGGTT
The DNA here is from genome assembly GCF_033783945.1 of Neopsephotus bourkii. Taxonomy (NCBI): domain Eukaryota; kingdom Metazoa; phylum Chordata; class Aves; order Psittaciformes; family Psittacidae; genus Neopsephotus; species Neopsephotus bourkii. Next base: position 11,050,302 of record NW_026902293.1, on the reverse strand, counting down.
ATATTACCTACAATGTGCTGAAAATGACTTAGGTAAAATGTTAATGTGTGAACATGTTTAATTAAAAGGTCTCCATCTTCAACTCTATTTTGCAGCATAGTGTGTTTCTTCAAAAAATAAAAATAGTGAGGCAAACAATGTATTTATCAGAAGTTTCAGGAGATGTTGATTACAATATTGCGTAGAAAATAGAGAAAAAAGATCAAATACCCTCATCCCAAGGGAAATAAATATATTCGTTGTTTAATTCATTTTGTCATGACCTAAACCAATAGTGAGATATAAAATACATCTAGGCTTGCATGCGTAACATAAGTCAACACAGAGCCTAAAAATGAAATCCTTGGTCTATAATATTACACCTTACAAGATCAAATCATGTTCTTTTTTTGGAGCAATTTCTTTAAATGGGAGAAGTATTGGGCCCTTACATTGTATTCCTCAAAGGGAAAATCCGTGCCAGAGTGTATAAAAATTTGTTATCATAACCTCAGTACAAAACGCATAATTATAATAGCAATTTTCTTTAATAATACGGTGTACTAAATAAAATTAATGATACTTTTTAATTGCTAGCATCTCCTATCTATTTGAAAACTACAAAATTTGTCTATGTAGCAATTATTTTTGTTTCTAAAGCAGTTATAGTTAAGTAAAATGGAACTTCATTATGTTTTATGAATACACAAACACATTATTGAAAGAATATAAACTTTATAAACTTTCCTTTGTCTAAAGATATCCTGACAATTACCTATGCTAATTTTATTAATTATATATCTATGCACGTGTATATAGTTAAATACACATTTCAGACAATCTGTGACTATGAGTGAAAGAATCAAATAAGAAGTTAAAGCTTTCATTTGCAAAATCCTATTTAGAAGATTTTACCAAAAATGCAGAAAGAAAACTAATAATATTTTCCATTTTCCATTTTTAAACAATACATAATATCGAGAAGAAATCAAAGTTCTGGAACATGTTTCAATATAAGATAACATCAAGTTATTTGTAATCGGTCGTTAAAAACAAAACTTCTGGAATGAAAATCTAAGCATAAAAATTGAATATTTTTTTTTCTCCAAGCATCCTACCGAAGAACTTGTTCATCCTGAAAAAGAAATGTTGCTAAGAAGTAAACATAGATTTTTTTTCTTAATTGTAACCAAATTATAATGATAATAATCATAATAATGTTATTTTGGTTGAGGCAGTGTTGATTTAAGGGATGACTTTGTAGCAGTGTTTCCAGTTGTCAGCTCACCTAGATCTGGTCCACTGAGGCTGCAACAGCAGCTGCAGACAGGTGTCCTACCCTTCTCCATGCTCAGCAGTGGGCTGCGGCTATTGTCTCAGCCAGAGACATTGTCAGCCTTTAGAAATACCAGAGATCAAACGTAGAGGTCATTAGCTAGCACCTTTTGGTCTTGCTATAATAACATCCCAATTGCATATGTGGCAATTTACATAGCATTACCCATTATGCTTTGTACTGCAATTTTGCTTTTGGAGGTCACTCTAACTTGATTAACTCTCTCTTAAGAGTCCTTTTCGAAGCATCAAAGCCTTTTATTTACACATTTTACTCTATTTCTTGCTGGCAGCTTCTTTGAAACTAAGGTGCTGTGTCGAATTAAGCTGGGAGTCCTGAAAAATATAACCATGAAAAAAAATCCATAAGGTAATACCCAAAACCTTCAATAATAAAATGTCCAATTAAAACCATCCAGGTGGCCTTGGCAGGCTTACAGCCTTTCTGATTTTGCAAACCTCAGTAGATATTTTTAATTATTTTTTTCTGTATTATTTATTTGTTTTATCTGTGATTAGAAACACAGACTATCTGCCTCTTATTAATTTTGTTCAGCATTAGCTGTTCATAGTGCATGTGCCTTACACTAGGTATCTGTCAGAATTTTGGATTCTATACCCATTATCAAGATTGATAGCAGTTATCAAACCTCAAAATACATGTGTTTTTTAAACATTGGCTGTCACAGTGTGATGAGTTGTATTGGATTATATGTTGTAGAGTGTAGCATAGAGCCCAGTGGGGCTCAGTTTTAAAGATGAACATACTGAACTCAATGGCAAAGCACAGAAGCAGTGTAAACACATAAACACAGATAGAGAGACACAAGGGCGCACACACAAAACTGGTGTCCAGTGTGTAATGGAAATCTATCAAAAACTTTCAGCATCCTTATCTTTTGTTTTTTAATTTAATTTAATTATGTAAGTAAAATAGAAATTTTGGGTTTACATCTGATAGACTGGATAAAATTTGCAGTAAATTTTGAATAATTAGTTGAACAGAACATGCTTAAAGGTTAAAATACTCACAGAAATGCAAAATAGAGGAAAGAAATGTTGTAAATTGACCTGTGCTATATAGGAGGGAGGAGGTGATCATGCTCTGTTGTGCATTTTACGTGATAGTGGTCTACTAAAGCATTAGGAGATGTCTGGGAAATGTGATCCATAACACAGCTACTGAAGCATTGTGAAATCCTTGCTATTTTGGAATATTACTGAATGTATTTTTGTTCAAGATAACTTCATACCTTTAAAAAACAAAAATCAGGAGATTTCTTTACACTTGTTTATTTTTTTCTTTTAACAGCAAAAATGAATGTCATTAGTGCTTTAGAGGGAACATACATGCATCCGTATGTGCATAACAGCATCGTATTAGCCCATGAGTCCAGTCTTACTTTTGCACTCCTAAATAATCTCAAAACCTTTTATATTCTTTTCTGCAGAAATTCGCATATTAATGCAGTCTAATTGGCTACTCTTGTAGCTTTTAATGCTATCTGCAGTATTCAGATATTTTTAATAGGGAAGCTATAGAACAGTTTTTGGCTCTTTAATGGGGACATTAGAAGTATATAATTATCCCTTTGTGCATATAAACTAAGAGAAACACTTTTATACTGACAGAGGGTTGCTGCTATTATTTATTTATTTTTTTTTTCTCTAAAAGGTGATGGTGACGAATTCACTTCTAGAGAGCTAAAATGTGGTATTTTAATTAAGTGGAAAACTTGAAAAGGGAAGCTTTTTGCAGAGGGGGCTCAATTGCTTCTTACAACCTTTCGGAAAAGGGCAGAGTGTTAAAACAAACCTCACACTTTTATTTCAAAAGGAAAAAATCACAAGCTAAAGATAATGTCTCCATTAGTATTATTAAAAGTGTTCAGCTTTCTTCACATGCTTTAGAAGCAGACAGACTTGTCATGAGCATCACATTTGCAAGCACTGTCACAGCTACTGAAGGCTCTGGTAAAAGCACAGAAGTGCGTTAACAGTAACTACAAGCAGCCTTTGGGGAACAATAGGCTTACCTATACTGTGCCCAGCTATTCAAAAAAACAAGTTGCTTTATTATACTCTATACTCGCGTTAGTGCTCATATAGTGCTTGACCCAGCCTCATTTTTTGAAGTACTGTCACTAGTTCTAACCACCTTTTTCATTCCCTTTGGGTTAGCTAATTTGACTGTTGTAGCATTCACCAAAATAACAGTGAATCCAGAATGAAACATCCAATATGTTCTACTGCTCCAGAGAGAAACCTTCCTTCAAAGTTTATTCAAATTTTTTTCCTGTGCATACACACATTTGATCATTTGTCTTCTTCTCAAAGAACAACAAAAAAGAATAATTTAAAAATTATTTAATTATCTTGACAGATACATGTTGACAATAATTATATATAAAAAGCCGTTGGTATTAAGACAATAGCAAAAAAGTAACTCAGGACTTGAAGAACAATTGTAATAGCGTCATTAGTGCCATAAAACTTCTCAAGCATGTCAGAATCACTCAGCAAGAACAATGTGGGACACTGTTACAAAAGCCTTGTCTAACTAGGAAGTAATTTCTATTTGGATTTCATTGTGTTGTTTTGGCAATTAATCTTCTCTAGGTTGGTTGCACTGTTGAATAAAAATACATTTTAACATGCTGTGTGGATGCCTTACATAGGGTGAAGGAAAGTGGGCTAAATTTGCATGACCATACTTTCGCTACTATAATAAAGGCATGACTGCAGTATAATCAAGCTGAATAAGTAATCATCTAGGATAGTGGTTTTAGATTTATTCATTTTTTTCCTTAGGTCAAGTAAGTCTCTAACTGACATACTTTTATAGGATTAGGATTAGGATAGATCTAACTAGGTTTGGCATCTAATCTGTTTTAGACACTGGTTCATTTTTTTCATCATTTCTATCCATAGGGAGGCAAGGTCACCCAACATATAGACAGAATAGACTGTACTTCTGCATGAAAAATAAAACAAGGGGAATACAGGCAGTTTTGAAAGAAAGTCTGGAACTCTAATCCAGGCACTGTGAAAAAAGAATGGCCTACTGCCAAATGATGAAATAGACTTTCTAAGAGCAACAAGTTATGTGCAGGTCTTGGTAGGTTGTATAGTAAGCCAGAAATGCAATTGTACTTTAAACACTTTTGACTTGTTGAAGCACAGAAACGACAGCCACTGCTTCTAGTCCCTTTCATAACCTTAATTTCCTGGTCCTTAAAAAGGACGAAGCTAAAACCACCTCAGCTCCTGTGTGTTTCAGGTGACCAAATAGCCACAGAACAGGTGAAAACATAAAAAATTAATAAAAATGTGCTCTGAACATGCTCAGCTATAAAGGTAAATGCTCAAGTATTTAGTCCAGTAACAGAAGTAAAAGTACAGTTCAGTCATTTTTTCTAAAGATAAACTGTTGAATTCATTCTTATCTTCAGAAACTAAAAATATAGATGAGTATCTTCAGAAACCCCATCAATTCTGCAGTTACAATACAAGTAATTACTGTGCAAGGCAGTTTTTTGTATAACATAGAGGAATTAAGATTTCCTCACTAGTCATCCACAACTGAATCCTCCCATAAGGAAATCTGAATATGTGTCTCCAGCAAACAACCAGAAACCAGGGCCAAAATGACCCTCAAGATCAGCTCAGTAAAATTATTAAACTGAAAGCAGATGGTCAGGGAGAATAGTTAATACCACAGACCTAAGCACTGGGCCATTTGTTTGAAAGTCAGTCAGGAAGGTTTGACTTCACGAGGTTATCTTAAAAACCAGCAGGGAAGGGTTAGATTCCCCTTGCTGATCAAGTCCTGTATATTCATATGAAATAGAGCTCAAACACATTTTAAAAGAACAGTTCTCTTTTTGTCTGCTTCTGGCACTAAATGTAAGAAGAACACAAGGAAGACAGAGGAAAAAGCATACGGTTCATCAGCATGGTACAGATTCCTTAAAAAGACTCTTTGATTACAAATCTATGAGAAGTGGACTGTTGTATACACACACTATCTTGATGAAATCATTCTCAGAATATTTAGGAATGTTCCCTAATAGGAATATTGAAAGATTCACAGCATTTTTCCATTCATTACAGTAATTTCCACAAAAACTCAGACCAACGCCTAAGTATCCAAGGCACAGATCATAAAACAGCTTTTTACCTGAAGAAGATGTTGCTTTAGATATGCAGCAGGACAGAAGAAAAACAAAATGTCAACCCAATCTCTGTGTCCCCTGGAAAACAATCCATATAAATTATATGGAATACAATTGCTGATATATTCTGATCAAGTACCTTTGTATGAAAGAAGCCTGAGATTTAATATGCTGGAAATCTCTATTTTCTCTTGCAATGGCCGCTGGAGAGGATGGCTCCCTCCATCTCACTGCTGTGAGTTACTTATGGAAAATAAACTGTAAAGAACGCAATTCTCCCTCTCACATGCTACACCTGGCTTGTGGACAAAGATAACGGCTCTAGTCCCTGTTGCTTCCCGTTCTTCTTTTCTTCAGATGACTTAATTCATCACAAGCAGGGAAAGCAATAAAATATAAGGGAGAAGCAAGTGCTGCAGCATGAACATAAAATGTGCCTTTTATATATTCAAATTTATATGCAGTTGTAAGAAATATTCATGACTAATATTAAACTAAGCCCAGAATTAGGCAAAATGCAACAGACATATATTGAAGTGAGCATTTTATTATGTGCTATGTCAGTCAGATTAAAGAAAAGAGTGCATGACACCGACAGGATATTGCATGTATATCAAGCAATCTATTTATATATGACAGGGAGGGTTTGATTTCTGGAAGGAGTGACAACCCAATGAAATAACTGCTCGCCTTCAAAATTACTATAGTCTAAATGTATATCCTTTAGAATACAATTTTAAATTACAATTAACAAAACATAGATAAATAAGTTTGGGAATCAGTTCTGACATACAGAATCGAGGAAGGAGAAATAATCTATAAAGATACTGAGAGGTTTCTGAGTGTTATCAGCACCTGGCTCTGAGAAACTGAATGAAGAAAGCACAGGATATTTCTCTGAGAATCCCAGAGAAGGTAATTTAATAAAAGGGCTGATTCATCTGATGACAAAAAGGCCTTGAAGTAGAGGTGGGGGTAGGAAGTTATATCATGCTTTCTTTTATTTTCCCCCAAGACCAGCATATAAACTGGAGAAGTGAATCTGCTGTGGTTAACAATATCTGATAAGGATGTGAGCCTGTTTGTAATAATAAATTGGAATGTCTCGCATGCCTCACTACTGTTTTAACAAAGTTAAAGCTTCTGTTTTATTGCATTAATGTTTCTGATCATTTGCTTCCTGTTCTGGGGTAGAATTGAGTAAATACCTGCAAAGACAGAAACTTCAGTGCTAGAAAAGAGATAATTGCTGCATCATTTTTAAATAGCCTTTGCTGGGAGAAAATGAAATAGAAACAAAAAAACACACCACAAAACAAGAAAATCAAAACCATCACAGAAAACCTAAAGGACTAAAGCTGAACCCACTAAGTCCATTACCTGCAAAGATAAAGTGCAGTGAAACAGAAATTCTTTGAGTTCACAGTCATTACACTTGGATGCTTATATGAGAGTAGGATAAAGGAAAAAAACAATCAGTGGTCAATTTGCTTTATTTCTGTTTCTAGAATTATAATTTACGTAACTGTTAACATGTTTCTAAGGTTATCTGAGCAGAACACATACAGCCCATCTGACATTCAGTCCATAAAGCAGGCAGAATGAGAAAAGCAGATATTCTATGTGAGACGTGTCAACCTGCATTCTCAGCAGCAACGAAAATTACTGTAGTCAAATCTCTTTCTCTTATTTCTATGAGATTTCAGCAATATCCATTTGGTGCATTTGGGGGAGCTACAGGACAGATGCAATCACGTATGGCTTTGTACATCAATAATTTCAAACTGTATTTTCTCATAACCTTTCCTTCTTTGTTCAAAAGGAGACTTCTATTTTAAATTGTAATCTATGACTTTTGAAACGGATGTTAAAGTGTCTTGCCGACAAATTCTTCTGGTTGATTTTCTTCTCTCTTCTTTCTTCTTCTCCTTCTTGCTGTTTTAAAAAGCCATCATGGTAGCATTATGTGAAGGTGAAAGGTACTAGACTGTAAGGCGACAATTAAGCTCCCATTTTTTTGTGGGATTGCTGTGTGGATTATGTATTTAGGAGATGATAATCGAAGTTGCACACGGATGTTAAAATTCAGCATATATTAGCTACTTAAAACCAGAGATTAAACCATTTCCATAACACACTGCTAACATCTTATTCTGAATACTTTCTATTTCCAAATCTCACTCTACATTAAGCTTGATTACTTGTGGCTTCATAATGCATTTGCTAATATCATCTTAATCCTTCAGTGGCATTATACTGCATAACAATGAATAACGACCCAGATACAGGAGCTGCTGTATCACAAGATCGAAGGAAGATTTAGTGCAAGGAAGCAAAATTATCTGAGGTTGTCATGCTTAAATAATAATTATTAATGCGGGCTAAGAAAAGCCTGGCCTCTGATTGGATAAAAGCTGCTGAAACCCAGCATGATCTTTACCTTCTTATCTCCGGCTCGAACTTCTGTTAAAAGCAGGTGCTTCCTGTACCAGACCTCACTCTGAGCAGCAACATGACTGCAGATTCATATGCTCTTGCACCCTAACCTGAAAGGAAAGCAGGTTCTTCTCAGAAATTTTTAAAAGATGGAAGTTTCTAACAACAAAGTACATGATTAAGCATTTTTGTGATATAAACTGCTTGTTTTGAAAATGGCAATACTTTCTCATTTTTTGTTGGAAGAATAAAGTGCATTTCTCATTGGAACTAAAGTGTCTTTGTGATTAAAAGTAAAAGCAGAATTTCGCTATCATGTACCAGCTGCATGCATAGGGAAATGAAGGCCACGTAGATGGAACAAAACTAAACTGTGTTAATGAATCAGAGAACACTTTTTTAGCTGGGCATAATATCCTTCCTTACTGCCTGTCCTCAACTATCATGTAGAGTTACACATTTCCTGCACTCCGTTGCAGAGGTGGCTGCATTTCATTTAACTAATTCCTCTCTCTCTCTCTCCCTCCCTTTTTCTCAATGGTTCTTTTAGAACTGAATGGCTTGATATGGATATAAATGTCCACTATTATATTTCCCTGCTTATCAAAGCTTTGTAAGACTGAATGCTGTAAGAGAATTTTGGATTTGGAGGATGCCAGCTTCTTTCTTGTTTCTTTTAGGAAATCAAGATTGAGATCTTTGCACACATGCCTAGGAGATACAACAGTTAGGTCTGCACTGCCTTTTGTAACACATCTATGGCTCTCTTCAGGATCTTATCAATTGCCCCTCTGGACACCAAGACAGCAGTGGAGTTGAGAGCTGCTGCTGGTATTTTGTGAAGAAAGCAGAACACCACAGCCTTCAGCAAGAACAAGCAGGACACCTAGAAGTTTAATATGACCCCAAATAATATGGTAAAATTACAGACTTTAGTCGTTAGTGTCTTTGAAGCACGGTGTAGATGAACACTAAAGTGGGCAACAGAGCTGATGTCCTTTGAACTGCTCTGCCCTCTCATCAGGTGCAAGATATTTGAAGCCTAACAATCTTTCTCCTCTAAAAAAGGTGATGCATAGGTATTGTATGCTGAGTCCCTAACATAAGAAGATGCTCTATTGCAGTCCAGCCTTTCCCGAGGTAACTTATGGCTAAAAAGAAAACTATAGTCTTACTTATTCCCTGCCTCAGTTTACACGTTCTTGTAAAACAAAGAAGTGAACAGTGACTGTTCCACAGACCAAGGAGGTTGTTGGCTTTTCTTTGGATGGTACCTTGAATGAGAAGAGCGGTAGGGACAGCAGAGGACACTGAAACTTATTCTGTTTGAGAACGTTATTTCAGGATTCTTCACTGGATGATGCACATTTGTGTCTGAGTGCCGGATGGACTGTGCACATGGAGAGGAATTAGCCTGGTCTACTTTGCTTCTACCAAAGGACTCTTGAGTACTTACACCTGACTTCAACTTCTCTCTGCTTCCTACCAGAGGACCTACTATTCTTTTGTGCCTCCCTTTCTCTCAGATGATTTTCCCATTATTACTGGATTCTTTAATTTTCCTGCCTGTGGAAAAGGAGCTTGAAAAGAGTGTACTGTATGTGTTTGATGGTACTTCTAACCTGGTGATAGCATTTTAATGTCTTGGTTTTAGTAGCTATTGAATTTGGCAGCCTAGCCGGTAAAAAGTGAGGGAAGGGGGCTGCAGAAAGCCTGCCACTCTTCTGGATTCTTATCATGTGCAGCTCCGTCTGATGATGTATTTATTCCCAGTTACTTGAGAAGTAACATTTTACTGAAGAAACATTTTACTTAGACAGTGGAAAAAGAGGTACACTTAAGTGTTCTCATTTGAATTCTTCAGATGAGAAATTGATGTCCCAACTTTCATTCCACTGAAGTCTGGGGCAGAAACTGCATAAATGAATGAATAAATAAATACAGATAGTAGCAGGTGCAAGATTCATCTCTGAAGTATGAAACAGCATCATCTCACAGGAGAAGATCTGTCAGGTCTCATGCTGCAGACATCTGACAACTGAGGCATTCCCAGGGCTACATGATGGCCTGGTGCCAGGCACAGCTGATGGCCTCACCAGCTGGTTGCATCTGGCACCCAGAGCTCTGCGAGGGCTCCAGCAGAAGGCTGCAGCATCAGGTAGCCACTGGGAACTCTCTGAATTTGAGCTCTTCCCAGGTGTAGTCTGTTGCCATATCACAAACCTGCCTCCAATCATTTAGGCCCTGTCCCATACCTTTTACTTTCTTAAGTTATATGTCCAAAACAGGGAGACTTTAGACTGGGTGAAGAAATAGAGAGGCCTGGGAGTGGGTCAAAGGAGTCTTACAGCTTGCTATTATTGCATTTTTATGGGATTTCATGGGAGGAACTGTAAGCAACATTAGCTCCATCTCTCTCTGTTAGTCAATTTTAAAGATTTGATCACTTTCTAGAAAAAATATTTTCTGTGTATGTGCAAGCTTCTCAGGAAATTTATGTTCTTTTACATGTTAGGAACACATTTATGGAATCCATATCCTGTTTTCATTATTAAGTACTTATAGTATTGTGTACGTCAGTGAAAAAGAGTCCTTTAGTGTCATTCAAATGAAAGGTATACAGTGAGCTGTTTCTATTCAGTGTTTTAATGTTTAACTAGAGCAGGGTAATGGTAAACATTTACTTGAATATATAGGTGACCAACATTAGAAGGTTAATTCTAGACATAATAAATTGCTTTATTCTCTGTGTTGAACGTAAGGAAACCTAGACTGTGACAGCAGTGAAATTTGCTTTACAGTTAACTGTTTTATCTGTCTGTTTGTTTGTGAGGAAAGCAGAAGCTGATTAAATTGTGTGCAGGCATCGATTAATACCTGGAAACCACAAATTCATTGTTGTGGACAAATCTGTTAGTTCACACAGAGCAGAAAGGAACTAGGATTCCACATGTGTGGAAAAATGAATCTGTCTATGGCTCTCTCCTCTATAGTGTCAATAAAAATTACAAAATAGTGAGAGTACAAAATTAAGACAGCAGAATAGATACTAAGGTTTGGATCCAGAGTTAGTAAGGAAAAGTTGGGGGCTTCTGGAAAGATGTTGTGGACAAAGAGTTCTTATATAACACTGCAAACCCCTGGATTCTGAGTCTTTAATAGTGATTTTTTAGTATTTTGGGGGAAAAAAATACAGAAATCTTTAGCAAGGTTTTAGCAAGGTCATTTTCTTGAGACAATGCTCCCTAGGTCTCCTATAAAACTTAAAACAGGGGTTTGCATCTGCTGTGCCAAAGAAGAAACATCTTTTTGTAAAACTCAAAGAACTACATGCTTTTAATGTTAGACAGTGTCCAACCTTCATGCAAGAGGTTTAGCTTATTCAACTGAAATACCCAAGATGCAGATAGAGAATTCACAGGAAGGAACCTGAAGTAAATAATACCACAAGTTTCCTCTTCAAAATTAACTAAGCTCCTGATGACAGCATAGGTTCAACCAAACCAGCATTCTATAGTATCTTCTTATAATATCCCAAGTTCACCTGTATTCATCACCAGCTCTGAGATAACCGAGTTCTACCTTATCACTTTCCTAGCCTCCAGTCAGTTGACTGCTTTCACATTGAGCTTTGTAAGACATACTGCTCCCCCATGTCTTTCTCAGTGTAGTTTATGTTCACAGTTCCTAATCATCAGGAGCATCAGAAGAAAGTATTAAAGTCAAAAACAAACTAGTCATGACTTTTCTGGCTTAATAATTGACACACATTACATTAAAATAATACTAAAAATGTCCTTAATTGTACTCATTTTTTCTCCAGAAATTAATCACCTTGAACAAAATATCCAATGACCTGTAAATCAGGCATTATTAAAGCCTCTTTAAACTGTATACTATGCAGTTAGCATAAAAGTCTCTTTCAAATTTATATCAAGATATCATGCCAACAATGTGTGGTTATAACCTCATTTACAGGAGCACGTTTATACTCAAGTGGTAAAAAAAAAAAAAAAAGAGTTTATTTTCATACATACTTTCACTTTATTAGCAATTAATTACTATTTTAAATTTGTTATAATAATTAAGCACTTACAGTATTGTTTCAGGCAAATCCTAGATATAAAGGCTTTCATTGTATAACAAATTTTCTGCATGTAGATTTGGATTTTTACAGCATACAGCTGTTTCAGAAGCCTGTATTCTCCTCCTAGCAGAAGAACTATTACAAAGATGAAGAAACACTGTGTTCAAGTTTCTGATTGCCTTTTTCTTTCTACAGACCCGGTTAGGTTGGTTGTACAGCAAAATAGAGCAAATCAGCTGGCATTCTACATCCTTAACTCTAGTTGAGAAAGTTTATTGGAGCTTAGTTTAGACTTCTATCTCATACTGGAGAATTGTCAGACTTTCATTTACTCATCTGGTTTGCCTTTATCTGCCTCTAGAACCTGAGCTGATTTTATAAAATCTTTTAACAATAATTTTACTTAGACAATTCTGACACAGTTAAAAGGGCATAGCCCTTTTCCATATGGACAGAGGACTGATCTTACATAAAGACACAGGAAGGTTTTCTTCTCTAAATGAGTTCTCAGCAGTTTAAAACCTGAAAATATGAAATACAATTTACATGCTGATTCTTTAGCATTCTTGTTACAAATCTATCTGCATTTTCACTTTCTCTGTGTTAAGACTCATTTCAGGCTCAAATATTGGTTTTGTCCAATGAGTGTATGATGGACTGAGGTAATCCTCCCAATCTCTGGCTTTAGTATCATGGCTACTGATAAGGGAACCTTTAGCATTAGCCATACAAAAAGGCATATTTTTATACTGGAAACCCTGGATTGCTCTTTAATTTCCTTTGCTAATATTACTGCTTCACTTAGCACTTTTTAAATGAGGATTTTGCCACCTGCAGGAAGGAATCTTTATCATACCTAGTCTCAGATTTCCACCCAGTTGCCTTTCTAGTAAGTATGCCAATATGTGTCTGAGTAAAGTTTGTCTTAAAAAAAAAAAAAAAGTCAGTTAGTCTCAATGAGTAAAGATGAGCAGATGGAAAACCTACTGCATTCCTCAGTAGTTTGTTAATTATTCTTACACATAAAATCTGTGCCTGATTTCTAATTTAGAGATGAGTGGCTTCAGTTTCCAATTATTGATCCCTGTTTGGTTAGAACCTTTCTCTCCCAGCTAAAAAGCACATTATCACATTTTATTTCTAGGACTGTACATATTTAGGTAATCATGTCATGGCCCCATATTGATTTGATGAGAGTTCTTTGTGCATCTACTCATTCAAGCCAGAAACTCAGCATCTTCCTGATTGCCAAGAAAATATGTTCTATGTTCTTTTTTGCCAAACAGCTCAAACAACAAAGTTACATTTTATTCAGGAGCCAAAATTTCACCAAAAGGATATCCATATTGCCATATATATAAAACAAAATTCTGTAACTCTCCAGAGCTTTAAAAATCTGAGTTGAAAATGTCTTAAACTGAGTATTCATGTAAAATTTTAAGAGATACTCTACTGTCTCACATAGAAAGAAATTTAGAAAACAGAATGAAGAGACTTTGAAAGAGTATGAGGCATTACTACTTATTTCTCTACAGAGTTATACATGTATGTCAGTTTATCAAAAGATGAATACTGATTCCTTATTCCATTTAGTTTTGAAAAGAAGAGTGTATGTACATGAGGTGACATTGAATATTGGAAATGTTGCTCAGTTAAGTGTGATCATTTAGTCATTAATATAACAAATGTGGAGAAAGCTGAGGAAGTTAGGCTTCAGATATATCTTTATAGTAAAAAGAACTCTTTCTGATTGAAGAGGTTAGAATTAAATAAATCAGTCATTCTTTGGGGGATTGGCTCATGGAAATAAATTATGAGGAGTCTGGAAGAGTTGTGAAGTGGATAGACAGCAAGTAGCAAAGAAGTACACATTAAAGTAAGGGTCTTGCTTTTGTGTTCATCAAGTGCATAATATAGAAAGAATTCTTGGGCCAAAACAAATATGAATATCAGTCAGTGCCAGGGACCTGCATTATCCTTGCATGACATTTTCTGGGCTGGGTGTGGCCTTCACAACTGCTTTTTCCTTAGATTCTGGAAATCTTGGAGGATTCATTTAAATGAGAGAGCACTGGAAGAAACATGGGTCCCATTCATAGGTCAGTCACAGAATGTGTAAACTTTTGGGTGAGCTTCTTAGTCAACTGTATGTCTTGGTTCCCCATATGAAATGGGATCAATGCCTCTCCATCTTGCTGTTTGCAAGGATAAAATCTATGGAGCTGCTCATCATATAAAATTCTCAGAGACAATGGTGGTTAGAACCAGAATAGTTTTGATTACTAGCTAAGAGGAAATGATGAATTTGTCTCAAAGTTTTTGTAAGAATTAGACTAAGTCCTTCAATGATTATTATACAGAAATACAAAATGGACTGCTGGTGAAGACAATATTTTTTATAAGTGAGTGTTTTCCCCAAAATTGTCGGATGTTCCAGTGTGAAGTATTAAGTTCAAGCCAGTTCTCTAGGATATACACAGATGGAAGTAAAATATTAAACGTTCCACCTAGCAGGCTTGAAAGCTTCTGACCAAAACATTGTATTTCTTTACTTCCAGCTGTGCGTGTCTAATAACATATTTCATGATGTTTAAATACCAACTCCATCACTCTACTCCTTGATGTTGTGTGCAATAAAAATGACTTAATTTGTTGATCAGCTGCATGTTACAGGCTGGCAGTAATGGCAGTGGTGATTTTAGTGGCTAAGTGCTCCTATCCCTGTTGCACCCTCCTCCCCCGACTCTGAACTTGGATGCCTATAGCACATAGCACACCACTGTCTGTGTTCCCTGGCTCAGGATTTCATTTCACTACATCATAAGCTACTCACACAACCTTGTCATTGCAATTTGTCACACTTTTTTGTGTGCTCTGTATCTGACTGAATTCTCATCTCCCCAACCCATAGGCTACTAGTCTGGAACAAATCTCTGAAACATAATGAAAAAGGATAAAAAAATAAAAATAAAAAAAAGAAAAAAGACACCCAGTTGCCACCTTTCCTCCCATCCTCCCTACAGAAGGAGACACATAATTATGGGCAATAGTTTGCTCTCCTAGTTCTGTGTGCTGTACCAGATCAGCTAAGATGGGCTGTCAGGATCACATCCTGGTGGTTGCTGCCACCTTTCTGGGTGCTGGGGTTGCTCCTCAGGATGCCCCAGGGCCAACATGGGAGCACTTTCAGAAGAGCAGCTTGGCTTCTCCAGTATTTAAAATCCTTTTGTTCCCTTCTCCAGTATTTAAAATCCTTTTGTTCCCTTTACCTTCTGGTCTTTCTTCTTGAGTAAATACGCAAAATTTAGTGGAGGAAATTCTTAGGGATCAACTGTGCTGCTTTTCAAACTGAGCAGCTTTTGGAAAGGCAGAAGGCAGCACATACCTCCAGGCTGTGAAAAAAAAAAAAAAAAAGGGAAAAAGGGAAAAGCCCCAGCTGCCATAATCAGTAAACAAGTGACCATGGGAGCAAAGTATTCTGGCCCTACTTTAACCCAACTATATACCTCAAGTTTCAGAGTTTTTGGTGTGGTTTGAATTTGTTTTAAATTACATTACTTAAGCTTGCTACTGTGACCTCAAGCAGGTAATTTTGCTCCGTATCTCACTTGCTCAGAAAAATAACATTTTCATATGTTTCAAAAAAGAAACATTTTCATATGTTTCTGTGAGAATAAAATCCATTGAGAACCACCAGATACAGATGTGTTTTAAAGAATTTTTATGATCATGCACAAGCGTTTCAGTACTCGCTGTATTTTGTGATATCATAACAAGCATTTTTTTCCTGACCAGCCTGACAGAAATAGAGACTGCAGCAAAATCAACCTTATAGTAATGACACAGATTAAGATTTCAAATTTTAGTTCATTCCTCTTGTACACCCTATGCCCTTCAACCAATATATACAATCAGGAAAGCAAGACAAAAAAAGCTACACATACATGTAATATGACTCAGATAATGCTACTAGAAGAACCTTGACATCAAACGATTTTAGCTGCATTAAACATTGCATTAATTCTTTTCAACATGTAATATATACTTTTGACACTGCTGATCTATAAGAATTATACCTATATTCTGCTTTCTTTATGCTAAAGCGAAACTATGAGACAAAAACAGTAGTGCTTTTAAGCAAGTTTCCCTCTACAGCTTTGCTTCACTCTGCTTGTCTTTGCATTTACTGGCTTTATTTCTTCTTTCTTTTAAGCACCTTCAGCCTTTTTGACAGGATTGGGCTTCCTATCAATCCAACATGCTTTTTTTTCAAATGTCAGCTAGTCATATTCAGTTATTTAATTTATTTACTGTATATCTGACCCAAATTTCTTTGTTAATTAGCAGGTCAGACAACTCTTTTACCCTCAAGTAATTTTTTTTTTTTTAATCATCTGACAAGCATTTTAAAATAGACAATTTCTAACTAAAAGAAAATTTGTAGAGTTGCTAACTATTGGACTTTTTCTAAGCTTACAGACCACATTTGCAAATATGATGTATGCAGTAAAAGAGATATCAGATCCTCCTGTTTGCAAGTGAATCAAGACAATCAGAAGCTGTACATCTCATCAAGGAGATCCTTACTGTCCAAACCTCTCTAGCTGGTTTACTGTATTGTATTTTCAGTATAAAGTGACTTCTTTCAGTGAAAAATAGCATTCTAGTCCTGTACTGTATACTATGCATGAATTGTTGATAGTGTTTCTCTAGTAAAGGTTATATCCACACTGAGCTATTCGCTTCCATTCTCAAACTGGGTCAGAGTAAGACAAGACAACTAGAACAGGCGTGTCCACATCAATGAGCTGCTTCACCCAAGTGAGTTATTCCTAGAACACACTGGAATAAGGCAGCTGTTAAGGATCCAGGGACAGTTCCACAATCCCTCAGCATGTCCTGTGCAGTGAAACAGAAACCCTATCTGACCTCAAATGAGGCCCTGATTGTACAGTAAAGGTATACCCAAAGAGCCCCATGTTATATCAAAATTATTTCTTAATGGTTAGTATTCATACATCACTTTGGGGTTCCAAGGCTGCATTGCACATCCATACATGTAACTCACATGTACATTGCTAGTTGTTGAGCATGTTGAGTTCAAATGTGGTTTTATGCAAGAAATGCAGTCTCATTAAAGTGCAGACCTTTACAAATATATTTTTGGGTCTAGATCTTCAGGTTCCAAGGAAAGGTGGTTTATTTCTATATGATTTGCAATAAAAATAAATTTAATAAAATACTTTTAAATATAATGCATCTTACTGACTTCTGTCTCACAGACTGACAAGTAAAAGGTGAATTTAAACTGAAAAAAAATAAAAGTAAATAAATACTACTTTATTTCTTTGAGAAGTTTCCAATTTTCCAGAATGACATTTTCACTGGTTTTCATGGTTTATGATAGATTTACATTATCTGCTAAGAGGAAAAGTCCTGAAATGAGAAGCTGAACCTGCTTTATCAGGAAAATTTTTGCTTGGGTCACTGTAGCTAACTGAATTAGTTTCTGTATTATCCTTAAACTGTGTATCATTTTAATGATGAAGTTTTAGTTCATTTCTTGCTGATGTTTTGATATGTAGGAAAGCACTGTACGAAGGGCAAAACCACATTAATCTTCACATGTTATTATATCTCACTAATATTCAGCAGGTGTGATTTCTAATTTGTAAGAAGTGTAGAACCTAAGAAAACTCTGCAACCTGGTGTAGCAAGGGTACCAAACTAGAATATTTGATTGCACTTTATTTATTTAAATTAAGTAAGGGTTAATAAAACCTAAGCTCAGTCACTAAGGCTTTTAGTGAAGTTGCAATAAGTTCAAGTATTTGTTGTGTGATTAAGCTAAATTAAATTTGGTTTTCCTTCATTTTTTTTTCTCCAACCCGTATAAACCACCTTTAGAACAGGACTGCCACAGAATGGTATAAAGCCTGCTTCCCAGCTTTATTACTGCTTAAAATTGCCTGAGATAGATTCAGTATTCAAAGAATTTCCTGTGACATAAACATGGCTGCAGAAATAATTTTCAACATTAAATTTGGTGAACTGCTGAACTTTGTTAATATTTTTTGCAGTGTTCAATTATTTTAATAAATTATACAGTGCTAGCAGTGGAATGAAGCCCAAAGTCTGAAGACTGAAAGCCTGAATAGGTCAAAGAACAAAAGTTGGCTTGCAATCTTGAGCCTGTTAAAACACTAACCAGAAAATTAGGCAGGAAAAACAGTTACAAAAATATTGAGAATATCTTTGATCAGCTGGCTGAAGAGAAGTAATATGACAAACAGGAAATTGCAAAGAATAACTATTTTGACTGTAGTGGAAATAGCGACTTAGGTAGCTGTAGTTCAAACTAGATACAGAATATTTTCCTGGAATTTAAAGGAAAGGTATCCAGATGTCTAAACATTCTGCTCAATGTGGCTTTTATTTCAAGTTTGGCAAGCCTTCAGAAAACTGGTAGACAAGTTTAGCTGGAAGACGTTTTCCAGTGTATTTACATAATTTCATACATATTTTATGCTTCTGCATTACATCTTTTAGCAGTGGTCATATTTAATTTTAGGATTCTTTTAAAGCATTACATATAGTTCTATGAATTATTTAATTACCCCACGTCAAAGCACTTTGCATATTAAACAAACTTTTAGACCTGTGAACAGCTATAGCAAACAAAAGTGAAAAGAAACTATGGAGAAAGACATTAAAGAGAATTCAGCAAAGTGTCTCCATGTAATTGCAACATACTGTTCTCAAATGTGTTAAAAATGAACTGCGGCAAAAAAAAATGTTGTTTCTCATTTACTCACACCATATTTCTGGTACCGCGCATCTTAAAAATAAAATTCCATATAAACATTCTTTGCAGATCCAATTGAAAAAGATTCAAAGCCTTCTGCTTGAAGTCTGAGTCATAAAAATCATAAGCTACAGCAAAGAGACAACATGCCTAGACAATACAGTGCACATAGATGTGAAATGTAACAGGTGGGGTCAGCTGTGTGCTCCTGAAGGCTACATCTCTTAGCAGCTGCTGCTTGATGAACAAAAAGAGCAGTACTATACATTATAGTTAATCCTGCAGGATGTTGGGTGTGTAATCACACCACTATTAGGTGGTATAGCCATCAGCATCTCCCTGCTTGTGGCTACTATCTCACCCTAGGGGGCCAGAGAAAACCTGCTGGAGATGCCTCCACTTTGTACTATGAATATTTATCTTTCCAGTTCCATCTAGCTTGTTATGCAACTAAAGTGGAACGTCTGATTTTGTTTTCTCTTTTTTTCTTCAATAATATTTCTGTGGTTGAAGCCAAATTATATTGCTTTTAAAAGCTGAAGGTTTTTAGAGTCAGAGCTCATGTCATATTTTGCCCATGAAAGCAAAGACTTCTGTTTTTTTGATGCAATGTTTATTCGCATTTTGCATACTGTGTTTTTAATTAAATAAACAGGATTGTTTATACACAGTATGTATATGCAATTAAAGAAAAAAAAAGAATCCTTTCAAACATAATAAATCTCCAATAGCTGGGAGATAGCAAAATTATTATTCTTGATCCTGTTCTCGATCCAGATGTGTAAAGCAGCAGAAACAAATGAAAATAAACTCTCTTTGTTTCTGAGAAAAATAATCTATATGTGTATATAGAAATTATAATTTTTAATACATTTAATTATGAAGGTACAATACATACAGTGCTAGATATTTAATTACTTCAGCATATTTTATAAACATTAACTAACCGTATGTCATTGAGATGCCTATTGTTTTCTCTGCCCGTATATGAAATCTGATAGCATGGAATGCTGCAGACTAGACTTTTCTGTTTGATTTTGCACTCCTTGGGTGTTAGATGATCAGCATTCTGGAAGTCAGGCTCAAATTGCCTCAAGGTATTCCAAAACCTGTGAGGTATCAAAATTCAGTGGCTGTGATTCAGGGCACATTTCTGTGATTAGACACAGAAAACAACTCCATTGACACACTATTGTGCACTATTGTGGCCAGGCAATACAAACTAGCTCTGTTCTGGAAGGCATGTTTTGTTAGCATGACACCAACAGAAGGGCATGTTAGTTCAGGTTGAATGCAAATACAGCTACATGGCTTCCAGACCATAGCTGAGTCAGATCCAGAAAGATTTGAGGGTCAACAGAAAGGGCGTGTGTAGACCTGCCCATAGAAGAATAATACAGAGCAGTATAACACACAGATTTCTATCTATGGCTTTCCTTGTGACTTAGAAATTGCCAGACTCTTTCCTCTTTAAAAAGAGATGCGCTGAAAATTATAATAAAACTTGACATCCTAATAAATATTTGAGAAGCAATAGTAAAAACCTACAGTGCAGAAAAAAAAAAAGGGAGTATTATGGATATGTTTATTTGTCGGAAAGCTTCATTTTTATATGATAGAGGGATTTTGTGATAATGCTCATACATTACTGTCTTTCTTCTTCAATGCTGTTTAATGATGTAGAAAGATGTGCCCTTGTGTACAAAAGGGTTAAAACTGATATATTGAAAACAACCACTGAAATGCTCTGTTGTCCTCCATTTCTCTGCTTTGGGGGAAGACCAAGAGTGACTAGACTTATACTTTTTTATACTCTGTTTATGACGTGCATTTCAGTCCAACAATTATCTATTTTTCTACTTGGAAAGGCATTTTAATATCAAACCTAGTTTTGGGGAGCTTTTTGTTGTTTGTGTGTTTGGGTTTTTTTGTGAGAAAATGAAGCAAAGGTGGTCATTCTTCTTCCTCCATGGAAATGGAGACTATTTGATGCTAAAAGAAATAACTAGAATGTAGGTTCTACCCATAAAAAGCCCAGAGTACTAGAGAAAGGAACCATCATAACAGCAGAATCAAGTTATGAAGGGTTACTTCAAACCAAAGGATTAGGTTAAATCATAGTCAGAACACAGGCCTTACTCAAAAACCAAATAATTTTGTAAGATCAGGATGAATTGTGAGAGACAGGACTGTAGCAATGTAGGACAAAAAATGTGGTGCTGGGAAAGGACAGGATCAGGAATCAGGTGCAGGCAGGAATCGTTAGCAGAGATTGCTGGAGAGCCACAGTAAAGACATGCAGCGTCTGGGAAGACCATGTGGGACTGCATTACTGAGTTAACAGATCCGCCAGGGTCACTGACCAGTCCTTACCTTCTCCCCACCTTAGTTATGTCTACCGAATCCTTGCTGTCCAAGGATACTGGCAGCCAATAAGTTGGTGAGTAAATAGTCAGAAGGGGCTTACACACATCATGTAGCACCCTATGCAATCCAGTTCCAGGGATGAGTCAGAACTACAGATTAATTGTGCTAAGGAATCCAAATATGTGGAGTTTCAAGTTCCCTGAATTAGCTGGGGATCCAGCCCTGGCAGTCAGCTCCATAGCAGTCTGCCATTTCAAAGCAGCTGAGGCACACATATCTGTGCAGTAGCTGCAGTGAATTCATGAAAGGGGAAAACCCCCTCATCTCAAGTTTCAGGATTTGCACTGATTCTGTGGAACATCAACATTATGTGTTCTGCAAAAAAGCACGTGTGCTGCAATTCAGCATATAAACTGGAATAGAAGTCCAAAATAAATGGTAGTCACTAGCTTTTGGTGCTCTTTGGAAAGTCAAATGCATCCTGAAGTTGTTGACTGTGGGTGCGTTGACTTTCATTTAAGCTGCATGTGAGGGGGAAGACAGAAAAGACTTAAACTGTAGGCCTCAGTGTGCACATATCTCACGTGAGCCCACTCTGAAATTAAAGATATAATCTGTGAGATTGTATGGTCTGTATTTTAGCAGTAAGAACTCTGGGTTCTAGATCTAGATTTGCTACTGATTTTTGCTACTGCTGAACAAGAAATCTGTATATTACTTTTGCTGCTTGTAAACTGAGGTAAGAACGCTTACTCATATTCACCATAGTGAAATGCTGTTGAGAGTCTGACATGAACAGTATTATAAATATATTATCATATTTCATTCTTCCTAAGTGTAGCAATTTTTAAAAATTGACTGTTGCATGAGATACATTTCTTGGCTTTGCCATTGCTTTATTCTTCTCATTTGTTCTCTATACATACATTTTTATATTTTTTTTTTTGACAGAAGCATCTGAGGGCAATTCTTAAACACAACAGGCTGTGAACAGTTTTAGATAATTTGGCTTTTAATTGTGTATATAAGTTGTACCTTTCAAAAAAAAATCATTTTAACCATTCTGAGGTTGGAGAGGAAATTATTCTGTATGGTTTAAAGTCTTAGCCTCTCAGGGTCATATAATAAGAATAATTTATTTGGTTTCTTTTGTTTGTTTGTTTTTACAGTTTTGCAACTCTGTTCAATACAGGTATAGCTCTGGAATTAAGATTCAAGGGTAACTAATAACTACCTCCAAGGGCAATCCTAGTGATGCAATAGCCAGAAAGGTGTGAACTTCTCCATTAGCTTTATTTATAAAAGCCTTTACTATCACAGGAAAATAGAGAGACAGAACAACTTGCACGTGCACCACCAGCAGTAGGGACCGTCGGTGCACCATTTAGAGAGGTGTCATGAAGAGCTTTAGATAGTTTTCATTGAACCATGGATAATGAATTAAGAAGGCCTCAAGCTTGTATTTCAAGACAACTGAAATGAGTTTTTGTTTTGACTTCTCATCTGCCATACAATTTATTTTAAGTAAGCATCTCCTTCCAAAGCATATTCATTTTATCCTTAGAAAGAGAAACAGGTTATCCTGTAGGCTATGTTCTTCTAAGTAGTTTTTCCACATGATATTGAGAGCAATAATGGATCAATGCATGAGAACTTCATTGTGAGTTAAGCAGCTTCATCATAAGGATTGCCTTGAATTGACACAGACATAACATATACAAATCAACAGTTTGAAAAAAAGCCATACTCATGTATGACTGTATCCTGTTTGCTTGGAAAGGTTTTGGTAGTGGAGGAGTTGCAGGAGTGGCTTCTGTGATTTGCTAGAAGTTTCCCCCATGTCCAATAGACCCAATGCCATCTGGGTCCAAGATGGATCCACTGCTAGTCAAGGGCAAGCCCATCAGTGTTGGTCATAACACCTCTGGGATAACATATTTATGAAGGAGAGGAAAAAAACCCCATATAACAGCAGCTGGAGAGAGGAGTAAAAATATGTGAGAAAAACAGTTCTGCAAACACCAAGATCAGTGAAGAAGCAGGGGAGGAGGTGCTTCAGGCAACAGAGCAGAGGTTACCCTTGCATCCTGTGGTGCAGCTCATGCTGAGATGGGCTGTGCCCCTGCAGCCCATGGAGGTCCATGGTGGAGTAGGTCTCCCCCTGCAGCCCATGGAGGACACCACACCAAAACAGGGTGATGCCAGAAGGAAGTTGTGATGCCATGAGAAACCTGAGCTGGAGTGGGCTCATGGCAGGACCTGTGGCCCTGTGGAGAGAGAAGCCCATGCTGGAGCAAGTTTGCTACAGGACTTGTGACCCCACAGGGACCCACACTGGAGCAGTGTGCTCCTGAAGGACTGCAACTCATGGAAGGTGGAGCAGTTAACAAAGAACTGCAGCCTGTGGGAAGGACTCACATTGGAGAAGTTCATGGAGGACTGCTCCCCACACTGGAGCAGGGGAAGAATCGAGGAGTTCTACCTCTGAAGAGAAAGGAGCAGCAGATGAACAGATCACAACCACCATTTGCTGCTGCCCTGTGCTGCTGGGGTGGGGGGAGGAGGTAGAGAAAATTGGGACTGTAGCTGAACCCAAGAAGAAGGAATGGGTGGGGGGAAGGTGTTTGTAAGGTTTGGGTTTATTCTTATTATCTTACTCTGATTTGATTTGGAATAAATTAAACTAATTTATCCAAGTTGAGTCTTTTTTGACCATGATGTTAATTGATGAGTAATCTCTTCTTGTTCTTATCTCAACCCACAAACTTTTCATTATATATTTGCTCCCCCTGTCATGCTGAGAAAGGGAGTGGTGGACACCTGGTGTCCAGCCAGGGTCAACTCACCACAGTATGCAGGCTGTGCATGTTCCAAGCATGCTCTTTACGTTAGTGGCTAAAAATGGCCAATTAGCTCTACTTTATCTTCTCCAAAGCTGGAGAAGGAAATAATAATATTTTCATGCATCATGCAAGAGCCTCAGAATTAGAAACTCAAAGGTATATTTAAAACCAGTAAGTATTATTTCATCTAAGACTGGCTTCTGTGAAACAGTGATGTCAATAAAAAATGAAACTTCTCTGCACTTTGCAGGATCAGTCCTTGAAATTCTTTCCACAATCCAAATTGACAGCATTTTAGAACAATTGTTTTTCATTATGGGTATTTTAATTCTCCTGTTTCTATACCAAATCATTTTTGTTTATATACGAAGTGTCAACAGATACTGTACATATTGAACTCATAAAAGTCTTGTGCAACACACAGCTAAGAGAAGAACTGAGGCATATACCAAAATCCTAGCTGAAACTATTGACTTTTAAGGGTCCCACTATGGAGAAAAGCTTTCTGTTCACTCACTTGAAGTAGTGGCAGTTAAAATGAACACATTAAAAAAAGATAAGTGATAGCATTTCCAAATTCTATTCATCATCTTTTTTTTTTTTTTTTGTCTGTGACCAGAAGTTATTTTGTTATGAAAGCTCCAAGATTTCAGCATTCTATCTTTAAAAAACTTTTTTTCTCTTCTGAACTCTTAGAATATGTAGCAGCTTACATAACTATCTGGAGTTTGTACTATAGCAGTAATTTTATTTTTCTTTTTCTTTTTTTTTAATATTTTAATCTTCAAGATCAGGAAAAATACGGGGTTTGTTTTGCATAAATTCTCTGAAAAGAAACCTCTTTGATTTTAATATTTTTGGAGTACTATTGATGTAAGATCAAACCTTCTTTAAATGGTTAGGGATAAAATACTGAAGTAATACAATACAGCAGTTTTGGTACAAGAACTGCATAAATCAGCTAAAGGCCCTTTAAAGCATATAACTGGCTGGCAAAAGCAGACCCGTTTCAAAACTGTCATAACACCAGCTTGTTTTTCAGTTCTATAACTCAGAATGTCTGGATTTAAATAACTTTTTTCTTTTTTTTCCTTCGGGGTACAACTCAAATATTGTAACGAAAACCACTATACATTCTGTGTGTACAGCTATTGTATACAGATCAGATCATCCTTGTCTCTTTTCTATAGGCAGCATGTATGCACAGCCATTTAATACTTATTTCCCCTGGTAGTCAAAATGTACAAAGTAGCCACAAAACATAAAAAACTATCTCAGGTTGTTAAAGTCTGTGGCCTGATCCTGCCATGAGTTTAAGAGGAAGGGGTTCCTGTGGAGCCTTATTAGTTCCTGCCTGCCTGTGGAGAGCTCAACACAGGGTCACAAATTAAATTATTACTGTAAGCACTGGTATTAAATACTCACTCAGAAACACCCTGAGATGCACAAAAATAAAGGTATACTTTTTAAATCTGGAGTGGGCTTCATGAATGTGTGTAACAATTCGCAGGCACTACAGCTGCATTCTGGTGTCTATGCCGTTGTATTTCCTCTATACTAGCAAATATAGGCCACATGGCTGGGACATGGTTTTTAAATTAAACAGAACGTTAAATAAATTCATCCAGATGATATTATTTGTGAAAATTTATTTTACCAATTACGGAGGGGTTTTTTCAAATGATGATTGCTTTCGGGTCTATAATGACAATCAACCAAAGCAAGACCAAACTTTTCCATAAGGTGATCAGGGAGAATTAGAGTCAGAATAGACAGAAGAAATAATATTTAGTGCTCGTGGAAATAAAATTTATTAGTTAGAATTCCTCAATAATATGGTGATCCACACAGTCTCAAACAAGTCTGGATAATCTTAATATATATTCCATGATACTCAAGTCTCCCACTGTAGTGGGAAATCAAGAGACGCAACTCTATGGTTACAGATTAACAAATAAAAATCAGAAATTTTAGAGAATTAAAAAAAAAAAAGCATTAATTAATTTGTAATAAAACACTTTTCCTTAGAAATTAATGAATGCAATTTTTAAATATATTTTAGTTTTGACTAGCTAAAATGTGATGGGCACCATGCAAAGATATTCTGTCAACAGCAATTTGCACTAAATAAAAACAGCACAGAAAAAAACCCTCAAAACCCTGAGCCAATTTCAATCCTCTTTTGTGAGCATTTCAGTAAATGAAATTATTAGCAAGAAGTGATAGACAAACAGGAAACATTAAATTCACATCAAAAAGTATTAATGTTGGATACCTGACTTCACCTGACTTTTTACTACACAAGGGAAAAAGCATCAATCATGAGCTATTTACAAAATCAGTTTTATGAAAAACTCCATTCCTCAGGAATATAGAATACAATTATTTGCAGAAACTAATTTGCATGAGTTTTTTAATAACATATAAATAGCAAGATAACTGAATCAGCCTGGGAAAATTCAGAAAAGAGAATATTTGCCACCTAAATTATTCATTGTAAACTATTTGCTGAAGTTACATCAATACATTATTTAATTAACCATTTGATAAGCAAGTTTAGCACCTCTAGGAGCCTCTCCAGAAGCAGAAGTGGCAGATAAGAGGCTGTGGAGATAAGAGGGTTGGGGGAAGAAAATATTTCTTGCATTGTGCTATGGGACTGATCACCTGAGCTTGCAACTGACTGCAGGGCCATGATGGGGACTTCCCTTCAGCCAAGCCAACTCTGCAGCCATACCTTATCATCTTACTAAAGAATTCACTAAATGGGGGACTGGCCATGTGGTCATTGCATGCTGCTGGTCGAACATACTGATAAGGCTTATTAAGACCAGGAAATTATTAGAACAAACAAGTTCATTCCTATGGGGAGGGATGAAAAACCAAACTCCACAGTCTGAAGAACTGGGAAATTCTTTTAATTAGCATGCTACTAAGAAAGTCAAAACGTGCATGTTTTCCTCTCCTGTTGACAATATCACTCACAAATGACTCACTACAATTTCTATTTTTTTTTTTTTTAGTTCTAACATGGTAAACACCTTTACCTTACAAAAATCTATTTATCTTTGTTCTGTATGTGCTAATTGTTCTTCTGCTACATTGATACAACTTCCATTGCAGTTATTGCAATAGGAATTATACTGATACTACAGGAGAGCTGGCTTAAGGTGATTACTTACTATATTTTCAGTGAAGAGAAATCTGGTCTGCAAGTTCTAATTATTCTGGTAAAAACCACCTCTTGACACAGTGCCCAGGAATCCAGTTAAGTTACATCAGAGATTAATTTTTCTCAAATTATGTTTTAATTGTAAAAAGAAACATAATCTAAGTTTATATAAATTTTGCAGTACTTTTCTTTAAAAGGTCAGCTTAATATTTAATTTGAAATCAGATAAAATGCATGTGTGTGTGACAAATTAATGTTTAAACAATCAGACGTGACAGATGCTGACAGATACTGTCTAATTTTCCTGCATGCAGACTGCATTGTGAGTCACAAGGCTCAAGGTCATGCATCTATAACCACCCAGAAGGCTTTCTTCTCCACTTGACGCACAAATTTAAGTTCCGTTAAAGCTAATGTAAGATACAGATGCTTAACTGGAAGGAGAATAGACCAATATTCCAAAATGCTGTATAATCAGTAGTGATGTGGTTCATAGCCATCATTCCTAACCTTGGCAAATTATTTTGCAGTGATTAAATAAAACACCCATGCAACAATAATCCTGTTATTATATATAAAATATCTCTTGGGGATAGGATACTAGAACCAGTCAAAAAAATGAAGAAAGGACTTTCTTGCTGGCCCCTCCCTTCCAAATTTTTTTTCAGACTGTGTAAAAACATTGAGTTTCCAGCAAAGTTTTAAAGCTAAAATAATCTCAGTGCTTTGAATAAAATTGTCGTTCTGGCCTGGCTGCCTTCTTGCCTACCTGCCTGCCTGGCTGCCTGTCTTCCTGCCTGCTCTCCTTCCTTCCTGCCTGCCTGCATTCTTGCCTTCCTCTTTCCCTCCCTCCTTCTTTCCTTCCCTTCTTTCCTTCCCTCTCTCCCTCCTGCCCTTGGTATGGAAACTGTTCTCACACTATATGACCGCTCTGCTTAGACCCAAGACATTTCATTCAGATGGCTCTTCAGATCCCTCCTTGGAGTGCCTTATAAAGTCCTGAGAATTCCTGGCTGGGAACAGGCACATGCAGAGCAAATCACAGGGAGGCTTGGTGAAATTTCCTCTTGAGTCACCAGTTGAGAAAGCACAGCACCTTAACTAGGTCTGAAAGAAAGCCTATGCCTCTTTCTAGGATTCCGATGTTTTTTTATTTGTTTTTAGTTTTCCAGTGGTTGTTCACCAAACATTTTATTTGAGACAGTTGAGTCTTGAAATCACTTCTTGGTTCTAGCTGGGGGACAATGGAGTTGGGTGGGGTGTGTGGTAGATTTATAAAAATCACAGTCACTTGTTTGCTGAAATATTAATGTGATTTTGGCTTTGTCTGCAAGAGCTTGTTGCTGACTCTCTCCATGCCTGTAACTGATCCTAGCTTACAGTTACCACATATCTTGAAAGATATTAGGCAACAACATGCTTATTCGAGAATTCCAGGCTCATTTTCTGTTAAAAAATAATATATATGTATGCAGCACTTAGTAGGTGAGCTCTCTGGATCTCCACCCTTTCTCCCTGCCAACATGGAGTTTGGCTGCCTGGCCCTTTTGACCCCGATTGTCAGTTTACATCAATACAAAAGCCTATCTCAGAGAAGGCAAAAAAAAGCTGGAAACCTACTTTTTTTTTTTTTTTTCACTCCGTAAATGCAGAGTTTCTCTTTACATTTCAGGAGGGCCCCCTCAACTTAGGCTTTAAGGAGTTCAAAGATCAAGTCTTCTTCTAATCACAGAAAACACATCAGAGTAATCAGCATGCTGGGAAAGGAAGGGAAGGAAAATTATAGGAAAATTTAATGGTGATTTATTGAAAATTGGTAACTGGCAGCAGCATTTTATGAAGGATTCTCTGGATCAGCTCTACATTTTACGCCTACTGTGGTTATGGAATGGGAAAATAAATGGAACCTGATCCCTAACTGAAATGGAAACCTCTTGTTACTGCCTTTG
The DNA here is from genome assembly GCF_033783945.1 of Neopsephotus bourkii. NCBI lineage: Eukaryota > Metazoa > Chordata > Aves > Psittaciformes > Psittacidae > Neopsephotus > Neopsephotus bourkii. The sequence goes on along the minus strand of NW_026902293.1, from coordinate 11,021,154 downwards.
GGACATTAGCATTTCCCACAGCATAACCTGCTATTTTTCTAAAATATAGGAAAACAGTTTTTAGGGGGTGCATTGCATTTACAGGAAATCAGGACAGAGACAGGATTTACAGTAACCAACATTTTTACCTTCAAATTGTGTGCCTGTTTAGTGTTTGTGAATGAGGTGTCTTAGCCTGTGACAAATGCTGAGAAAGACATTGTTCAAGCATGCGTTCATAGCGCAGTCAGTGCACCTCAATCTTGCCCTGCCACAGCTCCACTATTTCAGTCCCAAAGCTCTTTTCAGCAGAAACAGTCAAAACAGTGCCATTGTTTCATGATGTGCTCAAATAGGTATTAGGATGAAACCATCAAACTCATTTTCACTTGTGACCCAAGCTAGTGAACTCTTGGTATGAGAGCTGGAATTCCTACAGCTTCTAATAAAAATATAGTCAGGATGAGAAAGTCTTACAGTTAAGGAACACCTGGGCATTAGCGCTATTAATTCCCATCTAAAATGGCCTGTTAAATGTAAAATATATATTAGTAACACTACTGAAGACCTGACCATATTGATAATGATGAGTAGGGGCAGGAGCAATGAGAAGAAGAAGTATAATGAAGAGATTACAATCAGAAAGGGTATTAAGGCAAATCTTGCTTAATGAGGCTTTTGGTATCAAACTACATTAAAACTACATTATTCATAGGGACTTCTGATTAGAGACAAATGTCAAATGTAACATACATTTCTGGGTGGCAAGTCTTCATTTACATTTCAAATAAAAAACTGTTGGTTCCAGGCATTAGAGCAGCAAACTGGACCTTTTATTGAGTAAGTTTTGCCACATTCATAAAACACCTTTAAATCAATAATACAAAAGATAAAGTAGGGCTCTTGAACAAAAAAATCATTCAGGCATAGAAGTTGCTCAAAATCCCATGCATTTAGTGTTAACCACTATAGAATCATAGAACCATAGATTGGTCCAGGTTGAAAGGACCCTATTTCTAAGAGCAGGATGGATAAGGGCTATGCAAGACAGTACAGATTTCTCCATTCTCTAAGTTTCTTCCTGGTTTTCCTCCCTGTGTCTTAACACAGCCAAAGTGCCTTCAACCTTAGAAGCTATGGCTCTACCACTTGAGGGCAGTGGATGGCTTTCTGTGAAGAATTTGGGTAGGCATTTTTAATTTTATTTTGCTCTATATGTTCTTCTCTTTCTATTCTGGAAACCAGTTCTGTGTTTTCCCCTAGTCTTTCCCAAATCCTCCACTCTTAGTGCTTTTTCACATTTTCAGTATTTCAGTTTACCCACTTTATGCAATGGGACATTTCTCTTTATCTAAGATACAACTTTAAAGATGCACTTCTCAATCTCATACCAACAAAGAAAGAAACAACAGAGAGTTAAGTCAGATTGGGCTTCTGATATTTGTTTAATAAAGCAAGTTTTTTAAAGATTAATATTAGCAGCTTGAGTTATAACTTCACAGAGATTGCTTTGATGTTCTCTGTAAGTATGTTGGCAGAAATCTGTACAATTTGTAGAAAATTATTCGTAGAACACCTTAGCGTATATGGTAAACAGAATCAGCATAAACCTTCCTTTTTGCAATAAATTCTTAAAGTATGTCATCACCACTATCATAATTAGATTGGAATAGGAGTTATGTGAATAAGAGTTACATTGATTACTGCTGTAGTTTTAATAGAGTGTATGATTGCACTTATTCAAATTTTAATTAATTGTGTGTCCTAAATGTTTGGTAACACTTTGTTAAAACTGACGCAATCACTGTTACTGTCCTTCGTATTCATTATTGGAACATAAAGTATACTGAATTATTTTGGTATTCATGTGGGTCTAAAATGTAATACTACAGCTATCCTATTGTAATTTTCCAAAACATTAGTTAGTCTTACTATACAAATATGAACAGATAGTTACATAAGGAAACAGAAAGAGCCATGAATTAAAACTCTTAAATAAAGAAATTTCACTTTTGATGCTAAGAGAGGATTTACGTACGTAAGGAATATATCAAATGTCTTTTCCAGTAAGGCAAATGGAAGAGAATCCACTTGACTCCATTTATAGTTTGTACTATAAGCACAAACTGTGTTAAATAACACTTTGCCACAGGCTGCCCTTGAAAGTCAGCTTGCAGGACCCCAGGTCCCATGGTACATTATGGTACCATCTCTGTCCAGGAGGCCACTTTTCAGCCATGTGCTTTTGACCTTTTTTTCTTGTCTTTTTAGTGAAAGCCTACCCAGAGGGTTGCAGAAAGACCCAGACTTGCTCTGAGCACAGCTAGCAGCAGGGGAGGGATTCAGAGGTAAGTTTCCCTCTTGCAACTGGTCAACATCATGCCTGGATGAAGGCTTATTCCCTGTCTGGGCTCTCATTCTCTTACAGCACAGATACTTGTGTGAACCAAGAAATGGCTTCAGTGGGAGGGATTCAACATTTCCCCTTCACACAAAGGAACTGACACTCATACATGTGGTTTATGCTTAAGATGAAGATTTTCAATATTATCAAAAAACTTCAGCATCTTTGATCTGTTTTTTTTAGCCCTCATACAAATGTGTTCGTGATTTTTAATTTTTGGGGATAAGAGTATTAGAGAGAGCATTTCTCTAATATTTCTCACCATGGATCTTAAATGGGGTGTACAGAATAACTTGCCTATTTTGAAACCTTGGTGCACATAGAAATCTACTTGGGAATTCAAGAACTTTGAAGTTTCATTAAAAAATTTTTTGCATTATGTTTTCAAGAAGAAAAAAACACAGATTTTATTAAAAAAAAAAAGTCAGATGACTAATCATCCTTAAATGACATTTTTACTGTTACAGCAATTTTTAAGATTTGCAAATGAAGAATTATCCCTTATTTGATGTTAAGACTATGATTAAGGGTAAAACTGTCAAATGCAGGGATATCTTAAAATTATGTTCATGCAATCACACTGTTTTGAAAAATATGTCAGATGAACTACTTTGTGCATGGCTGTTTTAAAGTGTGCAACTGTAAATTTGTTAGAGCATATTGATGTTTTTCAGATCATTGTGCTTGTAAAGACATCATTTTAGTATACCTCCTTTAATGTTTTTATGATCACACTGACATTTAATAAATTTAAGGAATTTTTCTGCATGTGATGTCTGTAATATCTAGTTATACGTGAAAATATTTTCAGCACTCTATTGTGTCAAAATGTATATATCAAACAGTTGTCTGGCTGGAAGGTGTTTTTATCTGGGTAGGCTTCAAGATTTTTTGCAAAAGAATGCTCTTCTCCCCAGTTAAGAATTTGTTACAGCATTCATGGAATTGTTCTGTCTTGGTTAGTAAGCCTTTACTGTTGGTGCCCATACTTAGCTTAATGCCAGGCCTACACACATTTTACAGCTCTGTGGTGTTCTCTCCTTACTGGCTCACCTAATTTGTTTTTGCCTGTTCATCTTGTACTTGACAGGCTAGTGCACATGCACAGTAGAGTCATTCATTACCCAGTGAAAGATCCGAAACACAGGACGTCTCAAACAGAACAGGCCTGGGCCTATTGAAAATATGAAACACGGGGATAGGACAGTAGAGAACTAGAACATTCTCCAGAACCCCTAGTTAAAGATTATGTCATAAGGGATGAGCACAAGGCTTCAGACTAAGAAGGAACAGTTTGGCTTTGAGTTTCATCATTTCTGAGTGACTGACATCTCAATATCATTAAGTCCTTTAGCATCTGTGTGCTAGTAAGGATGTGTACGTATACATCTATATGCGCATGTGGATGTATATGAGTATAATGGTACCTATTTGGGGATGTTTCATGTTTTAATACTTTTCTTTGTGGCATTTGAACAATTGTCTTTCTTCCTTAAAAAGGGAGATAGGTTGGGGTTTGGGGGCGGGGGGGAGGGGTTGACCCAAAGTTCTTCTTGTTGTCTGTACATGTCAGAGAAATGTTTTGATTTGGAGAATGATTACAATAACCTCTGCATACTTTAAGATTTAGTGTAAGCTTTCTTACTATAAATCACTGAAAATATTCAGTGCGGCTCTTCCATTTTATTTTTTTTTAAAACTCCTTGTTTGGAGCTATTTTTTATACATTTTGGGATTCTTTTTCATTCAACCTCACAGATTCTGTTCTGAGATGGACCCTTTATAAATTAATAAAGTAATAAAATGAATAAACCTTGATGTAACATTTCATAGTGATTGCTGTAATGTTAAAAACATCAAATGAAACATTAACATTTGATGTTTTCATATCTAGATATACTGGAAAACATCAAATAAGAATACCCTGAATTTCACTTTTTCACCTGGGACAAGAATGTTTTATGTATACCGCCTGTCAAAAGACTGCAATGGAAACTTTATAATACCTGTATGTTATCCTTCTATACAATTTTCTGTTCTCTCTGGCCTTCTATCACTTTTCACTTTATCTTTTGAATACTTTTTGTCTACTTTGTGACCCAGTCTGTCTTAATTCCATTATTATTAACAATTACAAATATTTCAGTGAGCCCATGTGTTCTTTATAGTCTTATGATATTCTTGGAGTTCTTGCAAGACTGGATCTTTCCACAAGGACTAATCCCTGGTATTTTAACTTACCTGTTTTCCCACACACCCACATTAGTAAGCAAAATAGCAAAGGTCCACTTCCCAGCCTGTGATCCCACATAATATTTTACTATATTTCCTGGTATGGTCTTCACCTGAACATCCAAAAGCCCTCTGACAATGCTTCAGCATAGTTCAATTAATTTCAGGGACTAGAAACTATTCCAAACAGGGAGATTTTAAAGGCGGGGGGGAGGGAGTAAGGAGAAAGGAGAATTTAACTCTGTAGGTAGATATTGTATACCAATTCTCAATAAAGCCACTGTCATTTTAATTATTAATAAAGAAATAATCAATGGGTTTTGTATAGACAGAACCATGGAAAATCCTGTTTATCTTCACAGAACCACTGGTTAAAGTTTTTTGATATAAAATGCTGACCTGTGGTTAGGCTTTGTCATCGTTTCTAGTATCTCTGGGGATATGTAAATCCACATCTACTAAAAGAAGTCAAATCACCTTTGAAATATCTAAAACAACAACAATTTATTCAAATATTTTAAAATAGGTGCAATATTAAATATAAAACTAATATGCATTTTAAACCTATATATAAACTGGCGCAAATGCTAGAGGTTAAATTACGTTTTAAAATTAAAAAACAACAGGTTTTGCTACATTTTCACATATATTTCTTAATTCTCCCAATAAAAAGATAGGAGAATCAGATAAATCAGTTTTGTCAATTTCCAATTTTTTTTGATGGGAAACAGTTCTTGCCAGTGAATAATTTTTCTTTTCCATCTCAGACTCCACAGGGTGGTAGATGACTGTCTTATTTATCTTTAAAGGTAGCTGTCTTTGGCATTAAAATTATATTGCAGTCACTACGTGTTTTGACTTACATCCCTATCATATTTAGCAGCAAAATCTTACAGGATATTCAAATAGCTCCCCATCTTATCAGATGTTCAGATTACATGTCTGTTTTCAGTGCAAATTAAAATGCTGGCGAGCAACAGTTTTTGAGAAATGGGTGTACTGTCTGCACATACTTTGTTAAACATGAGAGAGCAATAGAGCTCTATTGTGGCAGACCAGTGATTGTCCATACTTCTCAATACTTAATATTGTTCTCTGGCAGAGTTTTTGCCCATATCAACTTGAAGTCTCTGAATTAATGCCAGGGCATGATTTTTGTGGATAAAGACAATTCCTAATAAACAGGGTGGACAAGACTGCTTCCTTCACCCCATATGTTTCTCCAATGTTACTCAGCAGGCTCTGAACACTTAAAAATGCTGGTGTACTTCCATACCACACCTCCAGTAGCAAAGCATATATGATTAGTTTCTTCATTTCTAAAACATCCTTTTGATGGATTGAAACACAGTCCCCATGATTTTTGAAGTATTTGGAACATGCTCATATACACACATAAACACACACAAATCCCCACAACGAAGGAGAAGTTAGTTTGATATTTGGACTGCAAGGGCATAACAGGAAGCCCAGAGAACGGCCTACAGTCCAATACTTTCACATGAACCCATGCATATTGCATGACTAATCTTTTGGTCAGAGATTAAATAGCAGTCCTCCTTATATTTTGCTGTATAAACATAGAATCATAGGATCATGGAATGATTAGGGTTGGAAAGGACCTTAAGATCATCTAGTTCCAAGCTCCCTGCCATGGGCAGGGATGCCTTACACCAGATCATGTTGCCCAAGGCTCTGTTCAACCCGGTCCTGAGCACTGCCAGGGATGGAGCATTTACCACTTCTCTGGCCAACCTGTTCCAGTGCCTCACCACACTCACAGTGAAGAACTTTTTCCTTATATCTAACCTAGACTTTCCCTGTTTTAGTTTAAACATGTTATCCCTTGTCCTATCACTACAGTCCCTGGTGAAGTGTCCATTCTGGCATCCTACTTTGTAGGCATTTACATGTCTCTTTCATACCTTTTGCTGCAAAGTAGTAACTTCCAGCACAATGGGAGAATGACTGGTTACCTGTCATAGTCTCTTCAATCCCTACAATTTGTTTAACATTTTACATGTGTCAGGTCCTTCAGGTAAATGTTCTTTGCATGTACATATAGATATGTACCTTTAACAAACTCAGCCATCCTTAGAATTTATAAATCCTTAGACAATTATAAATCCTTAGAAATTATAAAGTACTTTTCTGTCCTGCTGTGTATTTGAATTAAAAAAGTCCCAGATAACTACCCAAAAACTTGACAAAGTCCAGATAAAAGGAAATTATTAGAAGTCTTTCAGTTAATGTATTTAGGTTTACACATCTCATAAATAAAACTAGATAAGACCCTTTCATATGGTCAAAGATCAAAAAGAAGAGAAATGTTCTATATTGTGGCAGCAGCCCTCTCTTGCTAGTCACTCAGGTCCTTCTGTCAGTGCAGAGCAGCTGGCAAAAGAGTTCATGCCCAGACGTCACATTCTTTGGATCTTAATTTTTGAGAGTCTTACTTACCCAGACCATTAGCTTAAATCCATTTTTAATTATTTTTTCCCCTCTCTTCAATTTCTTCTCTACTAAACATATATTATGACCAACATCTGGCCTTTACCACCAGAGCAACTTTAAAAACTTTTGGAAGTCACTGTTTCCTTTAGGAAAATAAAATCAGCCAAATTCTACATTCAGGTCTTCCTTATAGACCTTTTTGTTGTTATGTGAACCTTTTCTGCATCTAGTCCAGCTTTGGAAGAAGGCATGACACATTTTGTTACTGTTCTTTTCAGGCTCTTGCCAGACGATGCCAGATATTGCTGCCTTGATTCCACCAAATTTGTGTTTTGAAGATTTGCCCTGCAATCATCACATTTAGAGTCTTAATTATTTAAGAGAAATCAGAGGCTGAAGAACAATGTACAAGTCTGTCTGTTCCCTGACTGTTCTTCCTGGTTTCTCCCAAGGGTTATGCACTCACATACTGGTAAACATGAAAATAATTATGTTTTTTATTATTTTTAAATTAATAACTTAATTAGAGAGTGGAATTTATACACAACACAGGAATAACAATCCTGTGTATATTCGTTGAAGCAAAATAAAGCCAGAGAGAGAAAGATATGGGGTTTGGGCTTTTTTTTTTTTTGGTTGGTTGTTTCTTGGGTTTGGGTGTTTTTTTTTTAATTAGATACATTCCACAATACTAACTATCAGTGTTTAACAATGAACAAGGAAGCTATGTTTCTTCTAACTTTAAGTTTGTTGGCTCTGGTTGAAATTACTTTTTGGAAAGGTGTACACAGAAGACAAGAAATTAACTAAAGAGAAATGTGACATTAAGTCTTTCTAAATTATCATAATTTTGAAGCTCTTTGGGAAATTAGATGTGGATTAAATGACTCAGGTGATATGAATAAGACATTACCTGTAAAATATATGCCTGATTTTTTATAAAACCCATTTCTGAGTAAAAATGGATTCATATTGCTCTTATGGACATTCAGGAACAAGAATTGCACATAAGTGATGGCACAAGTCTGGATTTTCATCTATAGAACAAAAAACACCACAGAGTGTAACACAATTCGAAGGCTCAAAAGAATTTGAAAACTGGAGAGTTTAAGGTCAGGGACAGTTCGTTATAACTGCAGTCATTACTCTTTCTTCTCCCTTTTTTTTTCACCTTGGCACTTTTAATCCTTTTTCTGATCTTCGTTCCTTTTACTGTGTGCTTTCTAGAAGTACTCATTACTGTTATTTAATGTGTTAACAAATATTAATAGGTACCTCAGTGGTAAACTACAAGGCAGGATATAGCACAGACAAGTAAGATTTACGCACCTCATTTTAAGAAAAATATAATAGAAAAGTATAATAAAATTAATGAGTAGTGGGTGATTTTTCTGCCAGTGTGTAGCTGAGTAATCATGCCACCCATGGGATAAAAAAGGTATCTTGATTGTAAAATAATGCCTTCAGCCTTTGACTTTCTGTTGCAATATATAATAATGTCTCCTTAGAGCACAGTATGTAGTGTTTGTTTTCTCAAAGCATGTAGCACCCATTTTGTGCTAATCAGGACACAGTAAGGGTTTTTAGTCTACAGGGAGTATGAAAAGCTGGGGAGTATCTGCATCAGGTATAGTGGGGGAGGAAGGAAAATAAGTTTTCCTTTGAGGGACATAATATGATGAACAGAGTAGGCAATCACAAAAGAGAAAATGCATGTGTTTGCACAGCAGTTATAGCTTAGATGGAGTAGAACACCACCTACAATAGTATCTTGTCTATGAAATATGGAGGAAAATAGGGAAGGTTAAGACTGTTTGCTGGTGATAATCTGGCATGAATCAAATGAGTTTTCAGGTTAAAGGGGGCAATAGTACAAGAAGGAAGAGTCTAAAGAAAATATCATCTAGGGCTGCCCTTGATTGCATATGGATTGTACATTGTGTTTTCATTGCATGTTTTTTCCCATAGGACTTTTTTTGTCTTCACAGTTTAGCTACATAAGTATCCATACTGATTGCTGGTCATATGGGAACATCTGGAACAATGGAGATAGCAAATGACTAAGAAAGTTGTTCTCAAATATGAAATACCACCTGGCTTCCCAGAACTTCGTGTCACTCTGCTTCAAAGTGTAGTGCTTAAATGCTGAGAAATGTTTCTAGCTTCCTGGAACGCTATGAGACATACAAGAAATGCCACTTGTGGCTGCTCCTGTTTTTGTTTGTTGTGGGCAGGTGTATTCCCATCAACAGACTGTCTTCCAACTGATTTTTATCCTATCTGTTTCCTTTGGTAGGTAACACAGCTAGTCTTACATGATCAAGATAGTCCTGGGGCACTAAGAAAGCAAGTAAAAAGACTCCTAGATGTCCTAGAAAAGGATGTTTTCTGCATATGGTCTTTGGTAGGAGTGTACTTTTTCACTTGACAGCTCTCCGAAAGTCATCGGAATTCCAGAGCACGAAAGACTGGATGGATGTGATTGGAATACCTACTTTCAGAAAATGAAATACTAATTTATTTATCCCCAGAAGAATGGAAGTGGAAGAGCAGAGCTATGCAGATTGACATGTGTCTTAAAACTTCAGCCCTCTAATCTCTAGGATGATCTCCTTCTCTTGATGCTTATGAGCTTCTAAAAACAATGCTTGCTTTCTTGCAGAAAAAGTAAGAATTGTATAAATTCTGTATTCACTGTTGCTCATTTCACTGCTATATATGTGGATTTTTTGTATATTTCCTCACTGCAAATTTCTTTTACATAATGGGGATGTTCAAAATGAAAAGGCCTTCTTTTCCCTTCTATAGTAACTAATTCAGAGGCAAAGTTGCAGGTTCTCCTTTAAGTATGCTTTTTTTCCTCAAAACTAATTACGTATGAGGGGAAAAAGACATTACGTTTCCATCTTTTATGGAATCATAGAATCATTTAGGTTGGAAAAGATCTTTAATACAATTGATTCCACCCATCAACCCAGCATTGCCAAGTCCGCTCTAAGCGCCCAAGTGCCACATCTACACGTCTTTCAAATACATCCATGGATGGTGACTCCACCACTTTCCTGGGCAGCCTGTTGCAATATTTGACAACCCTTTCAGTGAAGATTTTTTTTTCCTAATATCCCTTCTAAACCTCACCTGGTGCAGCTTGAGGCCATTACCTCTTGTCCTATCACTTGTGACTTGGGAGAAGAAACAGACCCATGACTTGTCCAGGAGCCAGCACCTCAGATGACGCAAGCAGCTGGCTCACAGGAAGCAGTGCCAGGAGAAGCAGTGGCAGATTCAAACCAGTCATCATCGACCATTACCTGACTGAGTAAAAACCTGTCCCAGGGAGTGCTGCAAACAGGGGGGGCAAACAGGGTGTAGCACGTCAGTCAGGGAGTGGCATGGCAGTTTGAGCAGCAGCTCACGCAGGCAGGGTGAGGAGGTAGGCAAGTGGGATGGCGAGTACTCTCATCATGACCAGGGCCCTGCCTGGGAGCTCTGCTTTGGCTGCCCCGGCAGTGGGCAGCATAGGCACCCAGACAGCTGATGAGAGGGGAGGCTGCAGTGCAGAGCTAGCACTGTAGGGAGCGCCTGCACTGGTCTCCTGAGGCGAGGGTGCACAATGAGCAGGGCTGCACTGGGTGCTCCCTGGTGGAGGTCCTCACCCACCTGTCAGCCTGACCCAGTCTCAAGGTGTGCTGCCTACCACGGTCTCGGATCAGGGATGTTGCAGAGAGGATGCCTGCTCTAGTAAGCCCCACTATTACCCTCTTCTAGTGGTTCATGTGGGTGCTAGTGATATAGATAGCAGCAGCCCAGAGAACACTGAGAAGGACTACAGAGCCCTGGGAGAGGTGGTTAGGAGCTCTGGAGCTCAGATAGTCTTTTCATCAATTCTCCAGGATAAAGGGGAGGACCTGAAAAAGGCTAGGAGGATTGGCCAGGTTAATAAATGGTTAGAACTCTGGTGCCATAGTCAGGGGTTTAGAAGATGGGACTCAACTTGGGAGGCCAGGTTTACTGGAGTCTGGTGGAGCTGGTCTGACAGGGGAAGAGCTATGTTGGTTGGAGGCTTGCCAGGCTGGTCGAGAAAGCTTTAAACTGTACGTGTTGGGGGAGGGGGACCTCATTCCATCCCAACACACCCACTCAGTTGCCAGCACCTATAATAAATGCTCGGAGAGATGCAGAGATATTTCAGCCACTCTAGCCAATGAGCTGCCTTCATTTGGAGCTCAGCTCAGATGCCTCTATACAACCACCCATAGTACGGGGAATAAACAAGAAGAATTAGAGATGTGTGTACATCTACAGGGATATAATTGGTATCACAGAAACATGGTGGGATGACTCCTGTGACTGGAGTGTTGGAATGGAAGGTTACAGACTCTTTAAGAAACACAGGCCCAGCAGACGGGCAGGGGGAGCTGCTATTTATGTCAGTGATAATCTGTAGAGTATGGAACTCTGGGGACAGGTGAGCAGTTAACAGAGAGCTTGTGGTTCAGGGTCAAAAAGAGAACAGTGATGGGAGACGTTACTGTGGGGATCTGCTACAGATCACCTGATCAAGAGGACTCTGTGGACAAAGGGCTCTATAGACAGGGAGGAACAGCCTCATGCTCGCAGGTCCTTGTCCTCATGGGGGACTTCAACCATCCTGATATCTGTTTTAGGGACAGTATGGCCCGAAACAAGCAATCCAGGAAGTTCCTCAGAGCTGACAAGGAGATGTGCCATGCTTGACCTTGTGCACACCAACAAGGAGGGGCTGGTTGGAAATGTGACACTTCAGGGCAGCCTTGGCTGTAACGATCATGAGGTTGTCAAGTTCATTGTTCTCAGGACAGTGAGAAGAGCGTGCAGCAAGCTCATTGCCCTGGACTTTAAGAGAGCAAACTTTGGCCTCTTCAGGAACCTGCTCAGTAAAGATGCATGGGATATAGCCCTAGAGGGAAGGGGGGTCCAACACAGTTGGTGGATATTCAAGGATCACCTGCTACAAGCTCAGGAGTGTTGCATCCCAGCTAGAAGGAAGTGCAGCAAGAGGGCCAAGAAACCTCCTTGGATGGATAAGAAGCTGCTAAGGAAACTTAGAGGGAAAAAGGAGGCTTATAAAAGGTGGAAGCAAGGACAGACAACCTGGGAAGAGTACAGGGATGTTGTCCGGGAAGCTAGGGACCAGGTTAGGAAAGATAAAGCCCAGTCAGAACAAAATTTGGCTAGGGACATGAGATAACAGGAAAGGATTCTATAGGTACATTGTGAATAAAAGACAGACTAGGGAGAATTTAGGCCCCCTCAGGAAGCTGTCAGAAGAACTGGCTACTCTGGATTTGGAGAAGGCTGAGGTTCTGAATGACTTCTTTGCCTTGGTCTTCCCTGGCAAGTGCTCCGAGCACACCACCCATGTCTTGGAAGGCAGATGCAGGGACTGTGAGAATGAAGACCTTGGGCCCACTGTAGGAGACTATCTGGTTTGAGACCATCTTAAGAACCTGAACATGCACAAGTTCATGGGACCTGATGAAATTCAACTGTTGGTCCAGAAGGAGCTGGTGAATGAAGTTGCTACACCACTGTCAAACATATTTGAAAAATCATGGCAGTTAGGTGAAGTTCCTGGTGACTGGAAAAAGGGAAATATAACCCCCATTTTCAAGAAGGGAAAAACGGATGATCCAGGGAATTACAGACCAGTCAGTCTCACCTCTGTGCCTGGCAAAATCTTGGAGCAGATTCTCTTGGAAGGCATGCTAAAGCACATGAAAAACAACAAGCCAGCATGGCTTCACTAAGGGGAAATCCTGCCTGACCAATTTGGTGGCCTTCTAAGATTGGGCTACAGAACTGATGGACAGTGGTAGAGCAGTTGAGGTCATCTACCTGGACTTGTGCAAAGCATTTGACACTGTCCTGCACAACATCGTTGTCTCTAAATTGGAGAGACATCAATTGATAGGTGAACCACTCGGTGGATAAAGAACTGGCTGGATGGCTGCACGCAAAGGGTTGTGGTCAATGGCTCAGTGTCCAGCTGGAGACCAGTAATGTTGGGACCAGTCTTGTTCAACATCTTTGCTGGCGACATAGACAATGGGATTGAGTGTGCCCTCTGCAAGTTTGCTGACAACACCAAGCTGTGTGGTTTGGTTGCTTCACTGGAGGGAAGGGATGCCATCTAGGGAGACCTTGACATTCTTGTGAAAGGGCCGATGCCAAACACATGAAGTTTAACCATGCCAAGTGCAAGGTCCTACATCTGGGTTGGAGAAATCCCAGACACAGCTGCAGGTTGGGCAGAGAAGAGATATAGAGAAGGACTTGGGGGTGTTGATCTATGAGAGCTGCCTTCAGTGTGCACTTGCAGCTCAGAACCATATCCTGGACTGCATCAAAAGGAGTGTGACCAGCAGATCGAAGGAGGTGATCCTGCCCCTCTACTCTGCTATTGTGAGATCTCACTTGGAGTACTGTGTACAGATCTGGTGTCCTCAACATAAAAAAGACATGGATCTGTTGGAACAAGTCCAGAGGAGGGCCACAAGAATGATCAGGGGACTGGAGCACCTCCAGTATGGAGATAGGCTGAGCAAGTTGGGACTGTTCAGCCTGGAGAAGAGAAGGCTGTATGGAGACCTCATAGCAGCCCTTCAGTATCTGAAGGGAGCCTGTACGGATGCTGAGGAGGGACTCTTCATTAAGTACCTAATACAATTGGCCTTGGCCCATTGATCCAGCCTGTCTGGGTGCATCTGTAGAGTCTTTCCACGCTCAAGTAAATCAACATTTCTGCCCAACTTGGTGTCATCTGTAAACTTACTGGAGGTGCACTCTCTTCCCTCATCAATTACCATTTTATGTCAGTTAAATTGACCTTGACGACCAGACTTGTTGAAGTTGGACTTAATGTCATACTTCATTATCCCTAATATTCTTAACTTTTATAAGATAATAATAACTTCTACTCCTGTACCTTGTCCTCCCCTCTTTGTTGTAAAAATGAATGCTTTAACTCATTTACTGGAAGGCCCCTTTACTTTACAGTAGTTGCCTATCAATGGATCACCTCACGCACTGAGGATGTCACCCTTTCCAGTGACAGTAAGTCTCTTAAACTTGGACCAATCTGAGAAACTGAGAATGCTTTTTCTTTTTTCTTCGTTATGAGAATAATCCTTTCAAGAAAGCCTAAAGTTGCACCCCTCATTACAAATAAAAGTACATTAAACATAAACTCTAACTTTAAAAAAGGCAAGATTGCACTTACATTGTATAATCACTACACAAAGGGCCAATAATCACTTTGTTCAAAAGAGATAATGCAGCATAATATAAGTAGTAGTTTAAGCAATTATCTGGTAGAACAGTTAATCATCACCCTCAGTTCACAGCCTTTTGTTTCTCAGGAATACACATGTCAGATTATAATTAAATGCATTCACACTATTCAGTGGTGTGCAGGCTGCCTGTGTGAACAGAAGAACCAAGCTGGAAAACACAATACAGACAAGTTTAGACACAGCTTTTATGGCTGTGTCTGCCTGGCATGGGGTCCTTGATGACAAATTTGTTATGTAAGAGTGAAACCACATGGCAGTAAATTATTTGCTAAAGAATGTAATATATGTTAAAAACGGTGGCTATAGAAAATTTATTTTCACAGTCCTTTTCTACTTTCAGAGTATTTTGTTGCAACATGGATTATCTGTTGGGAGCAAATACTCTCACTCTGAAATAAAAACTGAACAGGTTTTGGAAATGGAGTGATTAATTAAAAAATGACCTTTAAAAGGAATTGCAACTTCAAGGGTCACACAACCCCACCCAGGGGAAAAAAAAAAACAAAAACACCCCCCCAAACAAAGCAAAAAAACCCCAAAACAAAACAACAACAACAACAACAACAAAATAAAACAACACAACCACAAAAGAAACCACAACAAAAACCCCCAAAACAACAACAAAAAAACTCCACACATTAAAAAGAAACAACAACAACAAAAAAAAAACCCAAACAAAAAAAAAAACCAACCAACCAAACAAACAAACAAAAAACCCAAAAACAAAAAAAAAAAAAAAAAAAAAAAAAAAAAAAAAAAACAAAAACCCCAAACCACATCACACTGAGGGAAGATATTTTCCCAAAGTAAACTGCAGATGTAGTTGCAGCTTTTTGTGTAATCTATGGCTGATTGAGAGAAGGGCAACTAGAGTGTGAAACTATGTTGTACACAGTGATCTGTGAGAGACCAGTGGGGAAAAGACAACTTCCTCTTGTTTTTCAGTGAAGTTATTCCATGGCTTTCCTGAGATACAATTCCATCATCTAATGAAGGCAGCTGAGACATCTGTTAACACAGCATAATCCTCACCACTGGATGATTGTAATTATGGTTTTGGGCAATGGTAACAACTGATCACACAGCTAGACAGAAGTGTTCTAGCCTTCCTGTGAGACAGCTGTATTGTAGCTGTGCACTCTGTGCTAAGAAATAGATCTTCACAATTTTAAAGGCTGCATATACAAAGCTGTCTTAGAGACAAGAGTCCTGAGCCAGAACTTTTTAGTCCACACTTTACACTTGCGTGTCAAACTATACTGAATTGAAAACTGTAAGAAATCTGTGTACAGTAGAAGAACTCTTGCTATCAGTAAAGACATCAACTTAGTTTTGCATCCATTTGAAGTGGGGAAAATCAAATCAAACCCCTACTTATACGGCTTTAGTTGACAGTTGTGTATATTTTAATGTCATGCATAAATGGCATTTACTGGCCTGGGATTGATTATATTATAGCCTGTATTTCCTGCTATATTTCACACAGTGTTGGTTATAATTTTCCAATCCAGCTAATCATGTAGATATCTCTAATTCAGTAATATCTTCTAAAAAACATGAAAATATAAATGTAAAAGTACAGGTGGAAAAGAAAACGGATAACCTCTTCCTAGATCCCTATAGTCACTCAAAATATTTAAATGTCTAATTCTTTTCTATTTTTGCAGCATGTTCACGCACATGCAATGTGTACGAACATCTAAAGCAGTTATTGCTTTATAAACCTTTTCCTTTAATACACTTTTGCCCATACCTTCCATAATAAAAATCTGCTATAACCCTTTTTTCCCACATGTACATACTGGTATTATATGCATTTTGTTCTCAAGGTTCTTGTTATAGTGCTGTAAAGAATGTTTTCAAACTAAATCAGTTAAAGTGATACGAGAGATCAAATAGCTGATCTTCATGGAAAAGAAATAGGAAATAAATGCAACAAGTTCTTCAGAAAATACAAGTTATTTAGAAGTCCTATAAATAAGGTAGCATTTAATAATTCCCAGGACAGCGATCTCTTGCTGTGATTGCACTGAGTTTGCAAATAGTAGTACACTGATAGTATGGCTTACTGTGGTATGAGCCATCCATAACATGATGCAGCAATTTCTGACATGATGAATAGCAGTGAGACTATTTGACAGCTTTCTTAAGGCTGTCCTGTAATGATTATTGAATGTTGATGGATAATCTTTTAAGGAACCCATTTGAGAGAGTCAAAGGTGTTTGACGCTTGGAAAAGTCTGTACTCTCAGTATGTTTCTGAATTTTCAAAATTATCTGCTCAAAATAAATATTACAGCACAAAAAGGGTTTCAAGGTTACATGGGCTACCTACCCCATCTTCAACATGAATTTACAGTGAATACCACAGATGTACCTGCTCAGTAACATATTTTCCATAGTTGTCAGTGTGTCTTATGATCAGGTAGACAAGCCAACCCACCTAAAAAGCTTTTACAGACACATAGCAAGGTATTATGGTCTTGTAAGGTCTCAGTTCAACCATTTCATCTTTATTGCAGATGTCATAGTGCAGGGAGTACAAATATTTGCTTGCATTTATAAAAAGCTGCAAATCTCACGGTAATCTCACCATTCCCTGGCAAAAAGTGGTGCTTAAAGAAAACATTACTTGACAGTATTTAACTTTTTTTTTTTTTTAACTTGAAAACAAGACAGTATGTGAAACATTCAGCAAATAGACAAGCTTGATTTTAGGGGTTTGGAAGCATAAAGCCAAATAAAATGCAAATGAACAATTGACAATGAAATAAGGATGACAAGCTGCATGGCAGACAAATGTGATGAAACTGCAAAGAAACAGGTCCTGCAAATCTGTCTTCTTATGTAACATCTATTATGTTATACACATTGAACTTCTGTAGTCTATTTAACTATTAACCCTTCATGTGTTTGCTAGTTCCCTGAGGGCCTGATCATCCTGTAGACTCACATGTTTTGCTGGCTTGTTAACCAACTTCTGTTCAATATCTTAGACATTGACTCAGCTTGTCTCACTTCTCATTTCTATCTCCTGCTTACCTTGGAGTAAAGGAACAGAGCATGAGGATTGAGGAATACGGTGGGTAGTTCAGGTTGCTGAGATTAATGTTATACAACATGATGTGTTATGGTGGAATCCTAAAACAGAGATGGTAACCAAAATAAAGCCAGTAAGAAAACTCCCATTTCCTTGAAAAAATGACCCTGTTCAGAAGGAAAATTACCAAAGGGCTGAGAGATCTTGTTTTAAAATTTTAAGGGGCAAATGTAGTATTTTCTACTGTATCAGTCAGTATTTAGATACAGGGGGACTGCCGTCTTTATATGTTCATAACCTATAAAAGGGAACCTAATTCTGCTCTCCTAATAGCTCATCCCATGGCCGCTAAGATAAGTAGAAACTTCCCACTGAACTGAAGCTGTAGCTAAACCTCTTAACCCTATTTTTAACACATCCTCAGTATAAAACAGTAAGTTGCCTGAAAAGATATGTGGTTTGTATGCATTTTCAAAAGAAATATTTGCAATATATATTTTCCAACAGAAAAAAAGAAACAGAGCAACAAAGTGAGAGGCCAGTGGCGCTACATTCTTACCAGAAATAGAATCAACTCAGTCTAAACACTTCTGCAGTTTTCTCAAGGGATTAATTATGGAGGAATATAAACCTTTCTGTACATGGATATTGAGCAACTTTCTTATTGAAAATAGATCTGATCCTGGAAAGTGCTGAATGACTTTTCAAAGGATTGCATGACCAAATCTGTGGACAGGACAATTTATTTAAAAGTAGCAACAGCATAGCATTACTGGAATGCCCTTTGCCCTAAAAATATTAGAATTGGCAATGGTATGCCAGAAGTTATTTAAAATGTCACTTTGTCAGGACTCTTCCTTTAATTACTGTTGTTACTGTTATTGGCTTATTTAAAGGAATAGTCCCCCTTGGACAGGTATACTTCTACAACACTCAGACTTTAGAAACATTCCCATTTGATTCCTTGAGAAGGTTGCTTCACAGCCTCTATTCTAAATAAGCTTAAAGAGAGATCCTGCCAGTTGATAGCTTAAGACATTTTTCAGTGTTCCTTATCAACACTCTCTCAGATATTGCCAGGTACTAAAAAGTCTACACATTTTAGACTTGTGGGGGAGCACTCTTGAAAATCCACAGATCTTACAACATAATCCTCATTAGGGAGCTCACACATACAAGCAGACTCATTAGAAAAAACACGTTTTGCAGCTACTGCATATAGCATGTAAAAGAAATATAATAATCTGAGAAAGGATTTTATTTCTTTCTTGATCTAAAGTGTCTTATTAAATATATGTTGCTTTTATAAATAACTCATAGCCATCTATTCTCTTCTAACATGGGCACAACTTCCCCATTAACATTACTAGGACTCACATGTATATGAGAGTCTGTTGAACTGTACAATACGTAGTCTATTTATAAAGCTTGAAGATCAAAAGTTAGCATTAATGAGGCAAACAAGCTATGCTTGCTTTTTTATTCTTATTAAAGGTAACACTTGTATAAACTGTTTTCTTAAATCATTCTAGAGAAGCTGTTTAAGTACCATGCTAATAATGTAGCCCTAGATGATTGGGACATTGAACATTTTAGAATGTTGATTAAACTAGGAAGGGGGAGAAGGCATTTTTAAGAGTATGAGCTCATATTCATTACAGTAAAGATTATTAAGACATTGGGAACCCACTAAAGTAAAAATTATCTTCATACAGCAAGTTTAATTTGTAATAAACAACCTCTTAATCATTAATTCCACTGTAATTTATTCTCTGCATTTTTCAAATTGGATACTTTTTATAATAAATCACACTAAAAAAAAAAAGTTTTTTTTTCATACATTTCACCTTGTATTCAATAGATAGTTACATCAGGAAATAAAAAAGCAGAAATACTGAGCAAACAACATCCTAATAAAATCTTTTCTTCTAAGAAATAACAGAAGACACAAATGACATTGATAAGAGTGTGCTATTGTTATTCTCACTGTTTTGATGTCATTACCATGTTATTTCCATTATTCTGACATAATCACTTGTTTGTTCTAATTGCACCAATCTCAACAGGATGATATTTGTGTCACTCATCAGCATGTTTTACTGTGTAATTCATACATGTCAAACATACATACAGCTAAAGCTTTTACACAGTATAGCATTCAATGTATACATTATCCTATTGCAGATAATCTTTTTATTTTAAAGTATAATTATCAGGCAGATACACTTAGATGTACATAATTAGGTACATATGAAAATTGTGGACATTGCCAGTCATGGGGAAAATATTTCCTATATGTAGTTTTTTATCAAGGTTATAACACACTATTTTCAGACTGAAGCATTACTATCACTCATTTTCTGTCTGTCCTCAAGAGCAGCAGATCAGTGCGAGGGGGAGCATGTGTGAAATTGTTTTTTTGTACAAGCTCTTTTTCATGCAAGACCTTTCTTGCTATTGTTATTCAAGTTATGCATTTCTGGATGCTGTGCTGTCTATTGAGCACTGTGCCTGTTGGTCTACTTAGATATATGCACAAGCAAATGGTGCCCTGAATTAAACAGTTTGCATTGCACTCCAGAATTGCTAGCATAAGGTATAAACCCAAAACCTAAAATAGAGAGGAGTGTTTTTCACACAAGCTTATCTGTAAATTTTATACCTCTGTCCACTAGACACATTAACTAGTAGAAATTAAGTATAATGCACTATATCGCAGCTCTGTATCTTTCTGAGCATTCGTGTGTGCATATGCATGCATTTTTTTATTCTCCCTGTCTACCTACTCTCTACATAGTTCGTATACCTGAGTGACTGCCTCTTTCTCTCTGTGTGTTTATCTTTAAAAATAAATATTTACATGCTTTAGTCCAGTCATAAAATTTTATCTTTCAATGATATTATTTTGCTGATGGCACATCAACTAAAAATTTGCTATAAAAGATGCGAAAACAGAACACAGTGAAACAACAGTGTGTTTCAAGTATAGAAATTTTCATCAACGAGGCAGGAAATGCAGTTTGGGCTTGTAGTGATCTTTTTAGTAGATGTATACTAGCAATTAATTTGATCTGTAGTCTAAGAGGCATTTGATAATTAATTTCTCAGCATTTACCACATACAAGCCATCACTTTAGAGTGCTATGTCATTAACAAAATTCTATTTTTTCATAGAGAATAGGCATACTGATCTACATTTTCCCATGTCTCCTAGCCAGAATGGACTCGAGGGATATTATCTTATTCAGAAAGAACCTTTCAAGGTTGAATAAAAGAAATGGTGCAGGGTCCCTGGGAGAGGGAAGTGATCATCATTTTCACCTTCAACTCTTCTTTGATGTGGCAGAGTCAATTTTTAATCAGCAGCCATCAGACTGGGCTTCATTTCGCCTTACAAAGTCTTATTACTCTGCCACTTTCTGGAAGGAGGTGATAAGGACAATGCTCTTCTTTTTCTCTTCATAGAACCCTGCATATGATGAGTCCCTTTGGAGAGGTTTGATAAAAAAAAAAAAAAAGAAGTGTGCATGTAGGGATAAAGGTCACCTCTCTGCCAGAATTAACTCTTCAAGACAACAAACTTTTGATTCCAATGTATTTGTTTTTAGCAATTTGCCTGTATTCTTCTGTATGTAGTTTTTGTGGTCAGCAGTAACAAGACAAGGGTTAATCCCCATGAAGCTTTGGATCTAAATGCTACTTCAGATTATTGGCCTGCCACCGAACAAAAAAATAAAATGAAAACAGACCCACCGACAACAAATAAATACCATCTATCCTCCCCACACACACATACCACAGATATCCAACTGCTCCAGTACTAAGTGGACATTTTGAAATGAGAAGCACAAAGGAAATTCATATAAAATTAAAATACACCTATTTTATCAAAGCATCTCAAAGTTATCCTTTATTGCAGGAACATGCCACCATCCTTACAGATAAATGACAGAAGAGGTATTCCCTACAATCATTGAAATTGAAAAAAAAAATCCACCCTCTGGAGGTGTTTTTATGTTAAATAAACCTAAATTATTTTTTAAACTATGCATTCATGCAGAAAAAAAAACCTCTATAATCTCTTAGTATCATTTATTGTAGTCAGCAGTCTTAATTGCCTCCCTGAAATGGATCAGAGTTCTGGGAATTACACACTAAAATGATGTTACCACTCTCCAGTCTTCACATTCCTTGATATAATCTCATTAAAAATATCAAGCCTCTAGGTAAGGGAATACATATGGATGCTAAATGCATTTTAAGCAGGAGCACCTAAACTGATGACCTAGTTATTACAGAACAAAGCAGCTGAAGATGAATTTTAATGTTGAAGTAAAGCAGTTTTCCTTTTTTTGCTTATTGCTATAATTATGAGCATTTTTTAGGGCTGAATTTTTTTATCACCTCTGGAAAAAAAAATATAATTCTGAACCAATCAAAACAGTGAAATGACATTTTTGGGGTAACATAAACTTATTTTTCAGTAGACTACACAAGTAAAAAAAAAAAAAAGAGAAAGATAAGAACCCAGCAGAATCAACAGTTTCATTACCTATGATTTCCATAAAGATATTGGAAAAGTGGTATGCCAAGTTGCAATCTTTGTTCCAAAAACTCTAAGTATATTTAAAAAGTATATATCCCTAGAGAAAACAAGCACATCTCGAATTTTCTATTTCATCCAAACAGCAAGGGAGGGGCATGTTATGCTGAATTCCACATACAAAATAATTAAATTTTTGAGAATTGGATTTCCTTTCATAAATTGCAAATAATCCTTTTTCAGGAACTAAGAGTATATGGCCTGAAATATCTTATGTTCTTTGTAATCTGATATGTTGCAATAAAAAAATCATCCCGTCTCTGGTGCAGATTAACAAAGGTGGTATGGACTGGCCTCCAAAACACGTAGTCAACAAATTCTGAAATATTTCAATATTTTCATTGTCAGTGTTATCAGGCCATCTTGGGTTTGAGTCCCATGGATTAAGCCCAAGATGTAGGACAATATAGATTAATTAAAAGAATGACTGCTCTGTGACACTATGCTTTTTAAGCATATGGTCATAAACACTTTCCCAGTGATTGCAAAAAACTAAAAAAAGATAACTTCCTTCCTCCCCCCCCCCCCCCCCCCCCCCCCACACAGTATTATTGGTTTATAGTGACAAATGGTCTGCTTGGGGGATTGGTGACACAAGATAGTGCATTTCATGTCATGGCTGCCAGTTCAGATCTGTCATCTGTGCATGAGAATAATTACCCTCTGATGGCTGTTGAGTGACTTGTGTTATAAGTAGCAGTATCACAAGGAGTGATTGTGGGCACTATAGTGAAAGTCTTGGCAGAGAAGACCAAGGATTATATGAGTAAAGACAGTGAATTTCCTTTTTCCTTTCAGGAACTATTCGTCCAAGCTAGAACATGAGCAGGAGTTTCCAGTCTTACAGCTGGGAGAGTGTTGTTTTTTTTCTTTTGTCTATAGTATCATAACTAAATAGCGACAGAAGTCCTCTCTCACTGAGAACTATTAATAGTCTTTCACTTCATCTGAAAAACAGAAGGGTCAAACCTGAATGGTACATTTTGGTTTAATGGATCTGTCCCCATTAGTCTCCCTAGCCCTATTCAGTTGTGTGAATATTGCAATGTGTTTTCACATTGGCAGATCTCTTCCTGTATGTGGATAGAGCAAACGGAAGGCAATGAATGACTTCAGACAGAACCACCTGAGAAGGATTGGCTTTGGAAATTACATGATTTGAGATGATAACTTCTCCCTAGCACTTGGCTCTATAGGGATTTTTTTTCTACCTTCAAGGTTTCTATTTGGTCCTATTTTTTAATCTCATAATTCCAAGGACTAAAAATATGCAGTATTGATAAAAAGTCTTGATAAAATTAAAGGTCGCAAGACCTGCCAGGCTTTTGATCTAACATTCCTGATACATAATCTCATGATTTCAAGTTTCTATCATGGCATCTTGTTTCCATTCAAAAGTATAGCTCAGTGGGATTTGATGATGAAGGCAAGACTCATATACTTGATGGGTGACATGGTGAGGTTCAGATCAAACAGCTAATTGAGGCAGCTGCTTAAGCTTTATAACCTATAGAATTGC
Organism: Neopsephotus bourkii; assembly: GCF_033783945.1. NCBI lineage: Eukaryota > Metazoa > Chordata > Aves > Psittaciformes > Psittacidae > Neopsephotus > Neopsephotus bourkii. Next base: position 10,997,589 of record NW_026902293.1, on the reverse strand, counting down.
AATGACTCTGGCCATTAAGATAACTTTTCCTCATGAGTCTCTGCCCATTGTATGTTAGAGACTCTGTAACATGTTCCTTGCTCTGAAGCACTGAAGAGACTTATGGCCTACTGTTGTGCCTACAGAGAGGGGATCTACCCATGTCAGATTTGCAGATCCAGGCATCTAAAGGGTTCCTTGTGTTCCCGAAAGACATTGACCAGATGTAGGAGACAGAGGTGAATGTGAAAGTCACTCTCTGCCCCTCTTCAGATTCCAGTTTTGTCACTGCACATAAATTAAGATCCTACAAAACCACAGTCCAAGGAGGTCTAAACCTAATTTACAGTCCAAGTCTATAGGTACAACACAATCTTTCTGCTGCTGTGTCATTGCTGGAGGTACTGCTCTGGTCTTGCCATCAGACCTGTCTCCCTTATCATCCCTCCTGCTCCCACAGGAAAAAACTAACCACAGAGTTACACAGTTCCTCCACACAATTCAGTCAAAATTCAGCTGGTTAAATCATCTAAATTGCTTAGATAGTCTGGAACATTTCTGTTTAAATGGATTAGTAAAATATTATAAGAACAGTGGAGCTGGCAGAACAAAGAGTGGTAATCTATAGTGGAGTCATAAATACTCAATAAGGTTATAACCTTTCACAGCTGACACAGATGCAGCAATAAGTATACATTTATCCACAACTGAAAAGACCTGAAGATCTAACAGGGAAAAAGCAAGAACGGATGTACCCATTAATCTAAGGATGGAGGTAAACTTCTGAACTGTGTATAGGAGTGTCATTTAATGAACATTTAATGTAAAGTGGTAACATCTGAGCATCAACAAAAACGTGAATGCTGGTTACAGGACTATGCAATGAATTGTCCATCATACAACTTTGCAACTAAAAACCTTTACAAACAAAATTTGTGTGGCACACAAGCTTTATGTTAAAAGAATGTTGCTGAGGTTGAAAAATAAAGTACTCAAAATTTAGGAAATTTTAAAGTAAGTTGTGCAAATGTATGATAACATGCAAACCCGAATGATAGGATCACATACTTAACCACCCTCAGTGGTCTCATCTTATCTGTTGTCCAAGATGATCCTTGGCAATGAACCTCTTCATAATTTGCATTCATTCTCATTACTATTGTTTGATCTTGCTGAATGTACACTGCCCACATTCTGTTCTGAGGATACAAAGGCTAAGTTTCTTAACAACTTTTCTGTGATCACTCATAAATTTTATGTATACATAATCCAAAATGTTAACCTGTTCTGTGATCATAAGTAATAAGCTGTTTTACTATTAGGGCATTTCAGCATAGGATGACTTCACTTATTTTGGTTAAAGGTAGAAACGCCAACATCTCTGAAAAATTGAGCAAAAGAGATTAAAGTCAGGCATGCATACTAATTTTAGAAGGCCAGTTTGAGACCTCTAAAAACTTTCCTCCTGCCAGGACTTTCACCTTCTTTCCAGGCACCCTTCTTCTCTCTCTGTGACCAGTTCTTTCTTTTGGGAAGCCATCTTTTTGATCCCCAGGCCATGGAGTTTTCTGGGCTAAATAGTCGATATGCAGAAGTACAATCCATAATCAGCCTCCTGATGAGTGGTTCTGTTTCGGGTTGGAGGACCGAGGATGTGCTGCTTTTGCTTAGCAAGGTGGGCTGTTTGAAAATTTTAAAATCAACCCTTACTAATTGCAGCTAGTGAGCAGCAAGTTTCTTCAAGACTGCAAAGGTGAAGTTTGGGGCATTCTCTGCCTGCCCATCTGCCTCTGTACACCCAGCTCTCTGACACCTGTTAGCACTAAATTTTAACTTTTGTTTTTTAACCTATGACACAGTGCATGCTAATTTTTCAGAGATTTGTAATTTTTTTATATTTGGGAAGAATGTTTTTAAAGACAGTAATATTTAAATCTGAGGCATGATAGTGTCTTCTTATCAAATGCAATGTCTTTGTGCTAAAGCAATAAAAATGTCAAAAGATAGAAATCTCTGCATAATTTTTTAACAGTGGAAGCATCATCACTTTTAAACCAATAGCCAAGCAGTTCAAGATTGTCAGGGCTGTGCAGATGGAAAACAGAAGTCCCAAGTGTAGTAGTAATTGTTTGTGATGGGTCAGTCTTTTTTTCTCAGAGAGAAAACAAACTAACAAAAAAAGACCTTTTCAGTAGATGTAAGACAAATTTAAAACATAAGGGAGTACCTCCAAAATAATTACATGCGTTTCAAGAAAATGCTTTACAAATAAATACAATAGTGTTGAAAATAATCCATTCAGGAGGCAAAGACCTCAGATAGTCAATGTCACACAAAATATTTTGGTCAAAATCAACTTGATACTGCAATTTTAAAATATTAGTGGATATTTTTATCTTTTCCTGACTGGGTTACCTCCATGTTTATGACTAGCCAAGTCTCATGAAAAAGGAGATATAATTTTAGGGGGGATCATTCAGAGGCAGACCTGTGATTTTTATTTGATTGTTAATGCCACAAAAGGAATAGAAATTTGATTCATATTTTATTTTTACTCTTTTTTTTTCTTTAGAAAGGAAAAAAAAAATATTGTTTACCAACAGTGGAGATTAAATGGATTTCATATTTATACAATTTGCTTTTCAGTACCTTTTTTGGCAATACTCCGAACTGGGTTTGACATATGCCAGGTCTTAATGACAGCAATTTCATATTAAAGGACTTTTTGCATTTCACTTTTCTGAATACCTTAGGTTAACCTCAGACTTACAGTATCTTCAGTCCCCAATGAAAATGCCTTCCAATATTGCAACAGATTATGTCTTGAAAAGAACCTTGTTTCTAATCATAAGTAGTTTTTCTTATACATCACATTTGTTTTCTCCACTATTTTTCACATCTCCTCAATGATTCCTCAGAAAATAAAATCTTTTGTCATATTAAATATTTCTTCACACTATTTTGTTAATTAAAAATTGGTGAGACTGTTTATATGTAGGTCACCTTATCAGAATTTTTTCTAACAGTCTTTGAACTGCCTAATATAAATTGATTTCAATACATTTATTAGGTACTAATTTAATTAGACTGATGTTACACCTTCCATTTTCACAATTAAAAGTTGTTGATACAGAAACGTGATCTTAAAATTGAAAACTCATTATGAAGCATTTACAAATACTGAAATATTGCCTTATTGGCATCTATACCTCACGTTGTGGACTGATTATTTGATGAACACAGGTCATTTTGTAACAGAACTTGTATGTCTCAAAGATTATTCTTGAAGATACACTAGTAATTCAGCCTGAACCACAGAAAAATATTGTCAGTATTTTAACCACAGTGTAGTTGCTAAAACTCTGTCAAGCTACTAACATTTGATACTTGATTATGCACACTTAAAGAAATATTTTGTACCTACCCACTCACCTTCCCCCAGGAAGAAGTGCTGGTTTTAGGTCAAGAGTTAGGTAGCTTTCTGTAGGGTTAAAAAAAAACCAACAAACTACCTCATTCTCTTCTAAATCCTAAATATGCATAAAGAACTCTAAACAAAAATGAACCATACCTTTCTGAAGATATAAAAGACTGTTCTTAAGTCTGGAAGAGAGGCAGATACAGGCAGTATTGCGTATTCAGACAGAATGTTACCCTCAGTAGCTTAGAGCGCTAGTAACTGGGCTGCCTTTCTGTCATGTATGAACTGTGAAATATGTCAGTCCTTATTTACATAAGGAGCTAATAGTTATTTGAAAAGTGCTCTATAGAGTGAAAAATAATAGTTTTAGTTTATTGTTGCATTAAATATTTTAGGTTAAGATATCTCATTCCAATGCAAATATATGTAATTGTTTCTTCCTGCACAGTAACTTTTGCCAAAGCAATTGATAGAGCCAAATAAGGCTCTGTAATTTGGCTTTGATGAAGACAGCCAGTCAGTCATTTTCTGCTTCTAGAAAACAGTCAGAATAAGCACAGATATTAGGTCCAGAGTTCCTTAGGCTGTCTGGTGACCTCCATGCTACTGAGTAAAAGTCAACAGCTGCTTCAAGTACTACTTGTAAAGGTGATGAACACTGATTAAATCCTATTGGGAAGCTAGGAGCTAAAAGGGCTAGTGGAGCAACAGACAACCTTTGCCTCAGAAAACATTTTAGAAATTCCTACCTGTGTTTAACTAGCTAAGCAGATGCACTGGTCATTTATGTAAAAAAAAGTGTATCTTTGTGGTGCACATTGCACTAATATTTAGTAAAAGATTATCCTAACATCTATTAAAGTGTTAAGAACAAGAAGATGCATGCTGTAGTCTGGAAAGCAGATGTACAATAAATGCAATGGTGTGGACAAATAAGCCATATTATATGAACTGCATAAGCTCCAAATCACTCTTCATTCTCAAAAAGTTAAAAAATGAATATCTTCAGTGTTTGAGTGGTGACTGACTAAACCTCAAGGCAGGATATATTCAAGAATGGTGCACGGCTCTGCATGAAACAGAATGGCTTAATTATTTATGAGTCTTGGTAATGCTGGAGAAGTTCTATCATTATAAAAGCTAAAGCTTCACTTAGATTTAAATAAGATCTGTATTTAAATTACACTGTGAAAGAGGGACAGTGAAACCAAAAGTTGAGTGGTGAGTACTGAGGACCTTTTTTTTCTTTAATCCATCAAATATAGTGTTGCTTGTGCATAAGAATGTTTGATCAGTGAAAGCATGTTTTAACACCTTGAGGTATAAAAGATATTTTTTAGACAGATGCAAGACAATGAGGATGATAATTTGGACAAGATGCTTCTAAAGGACCAACTACCAGCAAAGGAATCAGCTGCTGGGCAGGGAAAACACTAGGGAAGGAATGACACAAAATAAAGTGTCATTATCAACAGAAGACAGCAGAGCTGGAGGACATTCTGTATTACATTGTGCCATCTCACTAGTGATGTATAGACAAATATGTAATCATGCTACAGTTTGAAATAAAAAAAATAATCATGTAGCACTTACTTAAATGCTTAAGCAAATTATGGCTGATTACTTATTAATATGTCTGTACTACTAAACACTTAATTGACATTTGATTATGAATCTAATACCAAAACTCAACTGTAAAAAATAAACCTAAAGTAAATAAATGTAATAGAAAGCTCATTAAAACCAGCCTGTACCAGTTTATAAATTCTTCACTTCATGCAACAAACACACAGTGCTAAAATATTTACAGAAATATAGTAAATATATGAAAAATAATTTACTGAATATTCAATATAAGATTCATATACAACTGCATGTTTCAATTAAAAAATCCAAACTTGATTAGGACAGAAACAAAAGGAGTTTAGTTTTGCTTTAAAACTGTATTAATTCAAACATCTCCATCAATGATTGTACTATATAAGCATGATGTCTAATTTTTAATGAAAATGACATGATCTGCATGCACGGTCAACATAAAAGACAATTTAGTCCTTTATGTTTATAAGAACACAGAATCACTGGCTGTGGGTGACAGCTAATTTCCTCTAGTCTCTTTATGCCCTGCAGCTAGTAAGGCATGCTGATCTTCAAGTATTATTGGAAAAAATTAAGAACAAACATAAAAAGAACAAAAGAAAAGCCATCAATTTTAGGCTAATTTCAACAAAATAATTTGAAATGCACTAGTACGGTTAAAGAATATATAATATAATGCTAGACTAACAATTTTGTATGAAAAACAGCCTGATATCGCATACTCAAAAAAAACCTATTATATAGTACAGATGTTCTCTTAGATTAGGAAAAAAGTTCTCTTTTAGTATATTTAAACAAACCATATGGGATTAATTTTAGCCATTTCAAAGCTTTTTTAGATACTTCTTGAATAAATACTTAAGGCACATGATATGGATGTAAAAAAACTCTCTAACATACTTTTATTCTTTGATATTAAAGGTACAAGGAAATAATTTAAGAACTTAATACTGAATGGGTTAACTAGAAACCAAAGACTGGTAAAATAAGAAAAGAAAATAAAGCAAAGCAAAACTTTCCTCTTGGTTTTACAGCCTTTGCCAAATCATTCCCTATTTTCTGTTGAAGTTAAATGAGCGTGGTATATTTCACATATAAGCTTATTCACTTTTACTTTCCAGTAATCTGTGCTTTCCCTTAGCTGTGCAGAAAGTTCTCCTATACTTTTTATCCTGTCTGCTTTGTTTGTATATCCTTGACTCTTCTGCATTCCTCCTTACCGATTTTCTCCTTTGAGGGACTTTTTTGGCGACTGCATTACAAGGATATGTGTCACAAAGCTGTGATTAGAAGACAAAGTCTTAAGCATGTTAATATCATTTTTGTTCCTGTGTTTCTTTGTTTTGAGATTAAAGACATATATTCTGATTACATCTAGCTACTTGAAGTACAGACTGTTGATGTTAATTTTGAGTTCGAAACTGTGGTTTTGCCTGTGCGAGGTATTTATTGTTTAGAGGTGTATACTGAAAATACACATGAATTAAACATAGTTGATACCACATATTCCTGTAGAGCCATATGAGAATGAACTTTGAAAAGCACTTTGAAAGAGCTGCATGGTTCAAGCAGTTTGTACACCTTAACCCAGCCTTTGCTTTTCTAGGAGCTATTTCAAAACAGTGTTGCATATTCTAGTATATAAAAGTTCAAATTTTGGAAGCATGAGTAGCTCCTCAGTTGAGCACAACTAAGTTAAAGTGAAGCAAATAGTTTTCAGTGACTCTGGCACTCAAATGCTTAACATTTCCTTATGTATTTACCAAAAGGAACTAACTTGACTATTGCAGCTTCCAGTGTTTTCTGTGAATCTCTAGTATGCTGATTCACAATTACAGCAGGAAGTGACTCTGCTTCTGAGATGGGTATGTTTCATCAAGAGTCCTAGGTAACAATACATTGTAAGCTCTGTAGCCAATTAAAAAAATTTCCCTAGTCTCTGAAGTTGAATATGTAGATTTGGGCTGGAAACACCAGAGTGACCTTTTCTACATCAAGGAAAAAATGAATGTGAAATATGACTGAAGAAACACTGGATGGCATTGTTTGGTTTCCAAGACTGGTAATAGGACATAGAACTTGTGCTTGAAAATTAACTGTACCAAATGTATTATTTTTTTTCTGTCAAGTGTTTTTCTGAGGTATAAGTAAAATTAGCATTGTTCTTGGTGCATTTTCCTGTGAAGAGCTGATTGTTTCCCAGAGCCCATAATGATGCAACTGTTGCTATCTGTCATTCTGAGCAAGAAGATCTCATGATTAAATTTTATTCTGCAAACTCAAGGTGGCTTTCCAGAATATAGTTAATAATTTGTTAGTGGGATGAAAGGGACTGCAAAAAACTTTGTATCTGCTTTGTCTACTGCATCGGTTGTGTAAGAAAGCAGAAATTGGTGACGACCAGCAATGTGAACTTGACTCCCTTTCCTGGTAGTGAATGAATTTAAAAAACCCAAACATATAAACAGGAAAGTTAGGCCTTATCAGGTAAGAAAAAAAGAAAATACTGAAACTCATACACTTTGGAATATATTGGCATTACAGAATAGCAGTCTAAAGCATGTATATGTTTGGTAAGCATTCTCATTCTACTGAGACTGAATACTGACATGTGAATAATTCCCATTAGCTTCACTGGGGGATGGTTTCTGCTTGTCTGAAAAAGTGTGGCTTCCATGTAAATAACAACATGATGATGCGCTTAAGCGTCAAGGAGAGGAAAGTATGGAGATCCACATAAAATTATTTAGAACATTCAATATTCCACAGAAGATGCTTTGAGCTCTTACAACTGAAATATTGCATGTGGAAGGATTTCATAATGAAAAAACATTTTCTTGTTTTAAGACTTCCCTGGCCCATCTTTATTTCAGCTCAATTTAAGGTGAAACTTTGCTTGTTTGCTCATATTATAGATGAACCTAACATATATAATCTTTAAAGGGTAACAATACAGATTTCTGTGGGTTGGATACTTTTTTTAATCGTCACTCAAATTACTGGATTTAACATTGTCATTAGAGCTAATTATGATCCATTTTGCTATGTGAGGAAGCTAGAATAGAAAATGATGAATCACACCTTCGCAATGACATGACATAGTCTGTTGGCAAAAAAATGGAGCATACAGTTTAAATTAGTTTAATCTTTATTCTTTGTGCTAATCCTCAATGTTTCAATCAAATTAATAGCAATAATTTTGGCTTAGCCCACCTATTTCCAAAAATAAATACATATACTTAAGCTATATGATCCCATTTACAGAAGCATTTATAGAATGTACATGTAACCATGCTGGTCAGAAAGGGGCAGTTTCCTCTCTCATTTCACTTAGCACATTTTATTTGCAAATTAAACACTGAAATTATATCCTTTTTTTTTTTTTAAACCACCTCTTTACAATTTTTATCTACACTCTGTTGCCTTGATTGCCAAGGTAATTTGAATGACAAAAGAAAAAGTTAAGTCTCAGTACCATGGCCCTATACCAAAAACATATTGCTGTGCATTCAATTGCAATATTTCTCCTGAGGCCAAAACATTATTTTCACAAAGAATAATGTTATGCAAAATAACAGGAAACATACTGTGAATAATGTCTTACATATGAAACCCTTGGTACTGTTAGTAAAACATTGGTTATGTGCATGCAAAATGAAATGACCATGAAGAAGAGACAACATAATAGTTTGTGGATTTATGATGTATTAGCTAATAGCTTCCTTATTTTATTTTAAACACTAATATTTCTACTTTTAAAACATTTCTAAAGTTATTGCATACACCCATACTTTCACATGTTGCAAAAAGAAGTTGAAAGTACCTTAAAAAAAACCTCCAGCACTTAAGTGGACTAAACGTGAGGGACAGATTAGCCAATGCACACTTGACAGTGATGCTGGACTTCACCCTGAGAAATTCTAAGATCTCGATAGGCCAAAAAAATTGGCTTTTTTATTATTCTGTCATAATGGGTTATTAGTTTTGTCTGTCTCAAAAATGCAAGAAATTATCCTTTATCCTTTATCCTTTATTACTACTTCTGTTATAGCTGACACATCTTATTGTTGTTGCACAGTTTCTGAAATGCCAGTGTCAAAATTCAAGACCTCCTGCTCTCTAAACCCCCCCCTCTGCAGCCTAAATTCTGGCTAAGGGATCATCATCACATTTAGTTTTTTAGACACTGTAATTCTGTCTAAACACTAGATCATAAACCTTACTCTTGCCAAGGCTGCTGCAATGCCTTTTGGAGAGAAATAAAATGGTACCATGACATCCACAAGTTCCTTTCCAAAGGATTGATCTGCCTGGCTGGATAAAACCAAAAAGCAACCTCTTCTGACTTTCAGGAAAACTTCTGAATGTGTTCTGTAATAGAATAACCTAAGAGGGATGGGTTTATAGAATCAGAAAACCTTAGAATAGTTCAAGTTGGATAGGTACATTAAAGATCATCTAGTCCAACCCTCCTGCTGTCTGCTGTAGGCAGAGACGTCTTTCATCAGATCAGGTTGCTCAAAGCCCCATCTCACCTGAATTTGATGGGGCATCCACAACACCTGAGCAACCAGTTCCAGCATCTTGCTACCCTCATTTCTTCTTTACGTCCAACATACGTCCACCCTCTTTCAACATAAAACCATTGCCCCTTGTCCTGTCACTACAGAACTCGGTATAAAATCTTTCACCTTTCTTGTAAGCCCTTTTTCATAGATTGGAAAGCCTCAATAAGTTATCCACGAGCTTCTCCTCAAGGCTGAATGATCACAGCTCTCTCAGCTTTTCTTCACAGCAGAAGTGTTCCAGTCCTCTGATCATTTTCATCGCCCTCCTCTGGACCCACTCTAACAGGTCCATGTCTTTCCTGTGCTGGATGCAGAACTGGATGCAATACCACAAATGGGGTCTCATGAGAGATGGGAGAATCACTTCTCTCAGCCTGCTGGCCATGATTCTTTTGATGCAGCCCAAGACACATTTGGCTTTCAGGGCTGCCAGCACATTGTAGGCTTATGTCCTATTTTTCATCCACCAATATCACCAGGCCTGCTCTTAATCAAGTCAAACCCCAGCCTGTATCGATATTGAGAATTGCCCTAACCCAGGTGTAAGACCTCAATCCTCAAACCTGTAAAAGTCCCTCTGGATGTCATCCCTTTCCTCAAGTATATCAACTGTACTATTCAGCTTGGCATAATGTGCAAATATGCTGAGGGTGCACTCAGTCCCACTATCTACATCACTGATGAAGATATTAAACAGCATTAGTCCCAGTAGAGACCCTTAAGGGACACCACCCATTCCTGGTTTCCATTTGGATATTGAGTCATTGAGTGTTTGGATGTGACTGTTTGGGTGAGACCATCGATTTAATCCTTTATTCATCTACCAGTCCACCCATCCAACCGATATCTCTACAATTTTTCACCAAGAATGTTGCGGGAGACCATATCAAAGGCCTTACAGACGTCTAGATGTCTACAGATGACGTCTGCAGATCTTACCTTCTCCAGTGATAGAGTCACTCCATCATAGAAGGTCACCAGATTAGTCAGGCACAATTTGCCCCTGGTAAACATGTGTTGGTTACCTTTAATCACTGCCCTGTCATACATATGTCCTGACATAAATTCAAGGAGGACCTGTTCCATGATCTTACCAGACATGGGAGTGAGGCTGACTGGCTGATAAGCCAACATCCTCCTTTTCAGCCTTTTTAAAGATAGGTGGGAAGTTTTCCATTTCTCCAGTCACTGAGGACTTTGCCTAACTGCCATGAATTTTCCTAAAGAAAAGAAAGTGGCTTGGTGACTACATCAGGCAATTCCCACAGAGTAATCTGGTTCACCACTTTCGCAACACTGACTTTATCACAAAGTCCTTTCACACTTTGTAGATACCTACATTTGTGATACATGAGCTGCAGATCCACGTGATTAACTTCTAGTGAAGGATATTAGTATGAACATCTAAACTGTATCTAGACAAAATATAATCAGAAAGCTATATTGTTTCTGTCAGATCAGATTGATACTTGTTTTTTTTCCTGGGTTCATTTCTCACTAGTCACACTAAAGTGATTGGACAAAGTCACAGGTTTCTTCTTCATTGCTAAAATCAAAACACTTCTTTACTTGATGGATCTTAACACTTTCTTGCAAAAGGTGTCATAATTTCTGGATATATAACTCTGAAAAAGTTCAGTGGCCTGCTCCTATACTCATGCACTTTGTATCTTTTATACATTTTTAACCATGCTAGTCAACGTGTTGAGCATGATTCTTACTGGCTGCAGAAATGACTTCTGTCAATCTTACATTAGCACTTATCATAATACCACCACAGTTATGATTTTATCACATTACTAAGAACAACATTTAACAAATAATACAAATATTCTAATTTAAAAATATTCTCCTTTTTTTTTTCTCTTCACACAAACAAATAAGGTCACAATAACATTTTCATATTCAGGGTGACATCTATATTTAAATAAATGCATAAAATCATCTACTTTTGTCAAGATTTCTTAGACATAAACATTCCTTCCTTGCATTGCTGTAGATTTTAAACCTTGAAAAATTAAATAACTGTATTAGAATAAAAAGTAGTTCTAGAAAGTTTCTAGAAGCATCCCTGCTTATTCATTGTTTTATTAAAATCATGCACTGTTTCCTGGTACTGTGGAACTTCAAGCATATGAGATTACTCATCAAAGAAGAGGTCATTCTTAAAGTAGAAAGACAGAGCATCAGATACACAGTTACAAAAATATCACGAGAATGCCCACAACAATTAAAATCACTCTTTGTGCAGTCAGATGTCAGTGAGAATTTGCCTGAACGAAGTCGGAAGACAAAATACTTACTCTTCAGTTTGATGTTATAATTACAGTCTTTTTTTCAGAAAGCATAATGCCAGAACATTCTGAATATACTTCTGAATAAATGTAAATCTGAAATAGATTATTTCACTCTGGTTTTGTGTGAAAAAAACCTGATCTTATCAAGAGAACTTTAGGAATATTTGCAGAAGAAGTTAATTTGAAAGACAGAGCACTTAATTTTCAAATTGTTTTCAAACTAGCCTGGCTTTTACATTTCTAGTTATGTGAAACTTGTCAATAGATACCCGGCTCTATGTGAAGATAAAATTATTAGGAACTGCAATTTAATTATTAAAGAACAATCTCTGAAACCATCAATTCTCTTCATTGTGCTCAATTTTGAAATGCCTCACTTTGCATATAACAGACAGTGGGTTCACATGTGCAATATATATATGCTTATGTATGCATACGTGTACACTAAGGAGTTCTGATGGTGAGAAACAGTACAAGGGCTCTGGGGCTTGAGCTTGGATCGTTACCTTCACTGGGACAATGGCGCAGTGATGGGATCGTTACCTTCACTGGGACAATGGTGCATTGATGAGATCTGGAGGTCGTCCAAGAAGGATGTCATTACCCTCTCATGCTACATTTCTCTCATGATATATGTGTGGTGCAATATGGACACTGATCATCAAGAATGGTAAGGGTTGAGGTGAGATTTTAATGCTTCCTGTTTGAAGGATTTTATCCTGTACCTGCTATGATGGGATGAATGATCTTCAAGAGACAGGCTCTTAAACAGGGGTTATATTAGTCCTTGGGCATCAAGGAGGAAGAGCTGCAGCAATTGACCATTTTACCTAATATTACAGTAATTAAAAAAAACCCACAGTTGTGATATGGGACACTTTCAATTGGTTATCTTGTCTTTTCCAGGAATCAGGTCAATGGTGCAGTGATGAGGAGATAAGGAATAAGGGTAGTTGTCTGTCTTTTCTTTGTTTCATTAAGTACCGTCTTTATATGGCTACATCCCTCTTTTGTCTTTGCCCCAGTGAATATTTTGTTATGCAAAGAGCAATACTGTAATAAGAGGCTGTGAAAGAGTCCTGACTGGGATTCTTAACCAGTCTGGCTAACGGACAGACTCCCACTCAGCTGCTTGCTTGCTCCCCAGTCAGTGGATATGTAGGAGAAAATGGGAAAAATAACAGGAATAAGAAAGCTCATGGGTAGAGATAAAGACAGAGGGATCACTTATCAAATACCACTATGGGCAGGACAGGCTTGATCTGGGGAAAATTAGTTTAGTGCCATTTAAAATTGTTTTGGGTAATTACACTGAGTGACAGAGGGGAAGTGGGAAATGGGGGGCTGCATTCAGTCCATAACATTTCATGTCTGCCGCTATTTTGTTTTCATTCTTCTTGTGCTCCAACTAGGGCTCTCCATCAGATACAGCTCTTCAGGAATTCAGACATGCTCTGGCATGGGGCATTCCCTGAGCTGTAGTGTGGATATCCCTATGAAAATCTACTATGTAACACCCTCTTCTTCTCCTCCTCTTCTAACATTGGTCTTCTCTCTGCTATTTCTCACCCTTTTTGTTTCCTCCTCTTCTGCCTGTATGGTGTTTTTGTACTTTCTTAAATACGTTTTCTCAGAGGTACCACCATCTTGACTGATGGGCTTAGCTGTGGCCTGTAGTGGGTGGGTTTGAGCTGGCTGGATGTCCAGCACAGGGCAACCCCTGGCTTTCATCACAGAGGCCACCCCTGCAGCCCTGCCCCCACTGCCATCTGCCTTACACCTGTACCAGACACAAAAGTCAACTCTAACTTCTGCAGACAGAAAAAGAATGTGCACACTAAAAAAAATAGTGAGTACGATGGAGAAAAGGAGGTATTAAAAGGGGTGAAGATCAAGGCTGTGAATGTTTTTTGAGGAAAGATTTGCCTAAATCAGCTAGAAAGAGGTTACACAACATGTAGCTCACATGAATTTAAAATTTATATAATTCTGACACTGGAAACAGAATTATAAAAAGACCATGAAACTATAAATTCCAAGCGTATATGATTACAATCTATTTGCCTGGAGAGTTTTTAAAACTTCTCTGTGGTACATCTCAGTTCTGACAGCTGCATCCTGCCCTTCTGCAGCTTTTTTGAATGAGCCTCTCTCTGTATTTGCTCCACAGTAGAATACATTACATCCTGAATACCATGTCCCAGGCTTTTCTGTTGATGCTCATGCTGAAGGGTGGAAGAAGGCTGACAGCTTTGCCTGCTCACACAGTTTTTCTTTATCCTCACCCTCTCTGACCAAACATCCTCCACCTCTGCTTTGTTCAAGGTGGGATCTCATTCCCTAATTTTAGAAGTCAGACCCTACAAGTTCACCCAGTAGTGATGTGACTGCAGCAGCACAGTTATCTGCTTCTACATGGGGCTTTGGTGACCTTGACACCTTGTCGCTTTTCTATACCGTTAACATGTTTTCTTTCCTGAGATTTAGAATAAAAAAGTCATGTCTTTTCCCTCTCAGTGTTAGGATCCTGTCATGCTTTGAATTTATGTATTCCTTCAAAGTTTACAAGGCTTCTTGTATGCCACTATATTTTCAAGCTTCTTTCCATATTATATGGATGATGTAAAAATATCTGGTGTATGACTATCTCGCTTAACTTACAACTGATATCCTGAGTTTCTTTTCTCAGACAGACTAAACGTGATATTAAAAATACATATGAAAGATAGGACATTCACATCTCTATTTCAGCCTTTCTACATCTGCCATCTTTCTGAATATTAAAAAGCTTCTCACACAGACTTACATGTGTGATTACTGTCCTACTTATATGTTTTACCTTGTTATTTATGGCTGTTGATCGTAATACAGTTTTTACCATGCATTTCACATAGCTTTCTCTGGAAAGTTGAAGTTAAATTATAAACTGTATTTTGTGTTTTGCCTATATACACTTGAGGAAACAGAGACTAATTTGGACAAATAGGTGTGTCTTCCTTCTGTGAGGAGACTAAAAGAGTTTAGCTAATTAAGTCAAGCAAGATTGTGCCTGAAAGAACACGACTGTTCTTTTAATAGTGAAATAAATACTGTACTGATAAGATCAATTTATACTAACAGGCAATACAGGTCTAACAACAAAATTTGTGCAACTAGCCAGGATTATTCATATAGTATAAATGAGTGCTTTTCAAAGTTTTAGAAAACTGAGAATCTATCATTAGGATTAGCAGATCTGAGTGGCACTACAGCTTTTAGAACAGTGCCTGACAAGCCTGACAATGGAAGCAATGGAGTTATACCATAGATCAAAGCAATGGGAGCAAATTTCAGTAAAAGTTGGGTTTTTAGTAAAAATGCCCTGAATCAGAAAGAATTCAGTCCTAAAACGAAATCTGCCTGTGATCAGCTTCAGTAATAAAGATGTATATATTAAAAAAAAAAAAAAAAAGTAGTTCATCCATTGGAGTTGATAGTAGACTAAAAAAAGATTAGAAAAGGAGCTATGATGTCCTAATCACGCTTGAAACTACTCATGAGGGGTTTTCCATGTGTGGGGGGAACCATTTCTTATTGGATTTCATAGTCATATGAGGACTTATAAGTAGAATCCACTTGGAAAAGAAGTGTGTTGGCTATGATGACTGGACCATGATGGACACCTATTGCTAGTGAGGGTTTAGATTTGATAGCCTACTAACAACCTACTTTCCACGTCTTGGCCTGGTTACACAGATCAGGATGAATTTCATTCAGTGTTAGTTCTTGGTCAGATAGATAGACAAGAAAGGGTTTTCTGCCTATTCACAGAACAATGACATGATATGAAATTGCCAACAACCTCTAAATAGGATGAAACCCTGCCCTAGAGCAACTGTGTCAGGGGACAAGAGACTGTTTCTCCCTTCTTGTCCCTTCAGCAATGGTTTTAGCATTGCTGCTCTGACTGTAATGAATCATCAGCTCCCAAGTAAACTAATTTCTGAAACAGTGTTTGTCTAACAGTGTATACCTAACAACAACTGCAGTTTCCCATTTGCTTTTCTTTTTACTTTTATTCTAGATATTTGTCCAAGTGCACCCTTAGAACTTAAATTCATTTTATATTTGTTCTTACTTTGAGATACTGTATGATGTCCAAGGTGATTTTCACAGTCAAATTATGAACTGTTGAAAAGAAGACTTCTAAGTAAACACAGGTTCTTAAATCTAATGGCAGTGCTAGGTACAGATATCGTACTCGAGAGGAAATAGTCTTCTGTTCTGGTAGATGCTGATTAAACTATACTGTCCCTGGTATAGTAAATATTAGTGACCTTTTTTTCTTTCCTTTGTTTAGATCTTAACATGCAGATTATGAAGGGACAATTTAGTTCACACTCTGCTGGCCATTTTATTATTATCATGCAATGTAATAAGATATTTCATTATTATTTAGTCTGAAACTTTAGCAGAGAAGTTGCTGAATTACCTCTAAATTTATACTTGAGTTACTGGACTCATTATTTCAAACGTCTTGGTCTAAATCAATATCAGTAATGATTCATTCTTTTGATTAAGAAGTGACTCCATCTGTAGATGTCAGATAATTACCGAGATGACCTATAATGAGAACATTTCACAACTCTCTGACTTAAATTTCTTATTCCCTCAACAGTATAATGACTTCCTCCTAGATCTTTTTATAGTGTATCTATGCTCCTGGGGTTTCTTTTCATGATCAGTCACTATCAATGGTTGCTTCTATCATTTTTTTTTAGATAAAGAAAGATAGTGGTTCCATACAACAAAAAATGTGGTTTGTCTAGGATTACGGTATTTTGTGGGTTTTTCTGCATATTTCCAAATTTTGTTCTAAAAGCTCTGTAACACTATTAGTGTTTAAAGCTGACAAGGACTGGAATGGTAAATGATGATAGAAAATATTCTTTGTTATTCATTTAAGTAGTCTTAGGAAAATCAATGTGTTTTTAAATATAAAATATTAAGATTAAAAAAGCAAGATATTATTTTGATCCTAACATCTGGGAATATGGTATTTAAAAGTTTGTAAGAAGAAATGGTAGCTTTCACTGTGAGGCTTGCTGTAGTACTTGAAATTCATAGCTATAGCAAAATACAAAGAGTACTTTGTAGTTAAGTAGTAAATTCTATGTTATTTCTTTTAATTCTTTTGTGAATCATTTCCAGGGAATAGAAAAATTGCATCAACATCAGACTCTGTGTTTTGACTCAACACACTGCATATTTTTACTTGCATATATTCACAAACATTTGCTTTCTAATTTTGTAATATAAATAGATTATGAATATCTGCTTTTACTAACAGACTTTGCTCTTTCTCACTATTTTTTACCTGTTGATTTAACAAATGGATTGATTAAATGTTGGCCTTTAATTTGGTTGCCAGCTTCTCTGCCAAGAGTCTCTTTAGTATTCCTAATTAAAAAAAAAAAAAGAAAAAAAAAAAAGAAAAAAAATAACACTATTCATGCAAACAGTGTAAGGGAATATATTTGCTACTGACAACATTATTTCTTTCTGATTGAAAGAAACTTCAAGCTCATTAATTACTGCTGCTTCATTCTTTTCCCAAGATTGGCATTCCTGTTATGCGACTGGACTTGCTTGTAAATAATGAAGACCAAAATAACAGGCTTATTTCCAGCTTCCTTTTATAGTAAAGAGAAAGAAATTTGTCTAACAATAGACCTTGTGTACAGTAGGTCAAAAACCTCAGCTACATTTCTATCACAAAACACCTTTAATATTGTATATTTACTGCATCAATAGACATCGGCTTTATTAGTATCAAAAAAAATGGAATCATTATCCCTTCCTGATGATACCAATTTTAGATCTTACGTTAAAAATACATGCATGAATGAGACCAGCAAGAACACTAATTAATGAAGCCCATCTAACTTAAGAGACCTGGCATCACTGAATTGGGAAAGAAATGCTAACTGTGATGACAATGCCTTTGTAATGGGTTTTCTGTGTGTATGTGCATGCATGTGCTTGCAAGAAAAGGAAACAGAGCAAAGATGATCAAGGAGAAACAACCTAGATAAAATTCAGTGACTATACTGAAACAGTAAAAAGCAGCAAATACAATAGGAACTGAACTTGCTTGCACCAGTGTCATAGTATGGTGTCCCCTCCAACATGCTGGACTTTGTAAAACTGTTGTGTCGCCCTGTGCCAGAAATCACTTACTGTATTTTATATTATCTAATTTGCTAACAACTTCATAATCATGAGACTATCAGAAGTGCTTAAATTAGATACTAAATAGATGGATTAAGAAAAATTATTAAAAAAACAGTTTGAGCAGAAGATAGACATAGTCTTATAAAAATGATTTTAATATAATACTATGCCTTGAGGTTTCTGGAATGCATTTAATTTTCTTTTCTGGATAATGGGATATTTAATGTTGGTTTGTATGAGAATGAGCATCCAATAGAGAACAATATAGGTTGTGATTAATCTATTTCTATTGTATAGACACTGATCCTGCCTTGCAGAAGTATCCTTAGAGTCTTGGTTGATAATTCCCTTGCTAAGAAGAAATTCTTAACTTTCAAGATAAAATCACTCTTCAAGATTTTGTGATATATATCTATCATTATAGAGTACACTAGTTGTTAACAACATTAATTGGGTTCATTTCTCTTAAGATTTGCTTATTTGAAACTGACCTAGATTTTTTTGAGAGATCACCATTAAGAATTTTTACCACAAGATATTTTGCAGATCTTGGAAATTACATTGGTAATTTGAGCTCTCAGAAACAGCTGAATTCTCAGTATCATCATGGATTGTTTAAAGTGTTTAAACTTCGCTAGCTTGCTCCATGAGCGTGTTTGTAATAACACAATAAAAACAATCCTTTTCTGCAATATGATTTTGTTAAAAACCTGCACAGTTTAAGTGCATTATCAATTGCTGCATAATATGGGTCTTTAAAACCTGAATGTCCTATCTTATGGGAACAGTTTAGACTTTAAAAATGGAATGTCCTACCTTATGGGAAGAGTTTAGACTGCACTGTCACAAGAGCTGATGCAGTTTGGCCTTATTTAGAAATCCATTCTTCTATGAAAGTGTTTGGCACACACAAAAGATAAATCTCCCATTCTTTCTTTACCTTCTGTAATAACTAAGTAATGTCAGTCAATTTCTCTGTGCATACTGACGTTTAATGTAACTATTTAAAAGAAATCTCTGTGCATATATGCAAGATTTTAATGAAACACTTGTAGGCTTAGCAAGTTGAATCCAGCTTTCCTGCAAACAACATACGAATGAAAGCTGAGCCAAACTCTATGCTTCTGTGACCTACCACTAAGAAAATAGTACTCCTCAAAAAGATATGATTAATTCTCGCAGTCTGGAAGATTCTTCTCTTTTTCAATTTATGCATCAATTTTTATCACACAAAAGAATAGTTTTAGAATAAGAATAATGTATGCCTCATTTCAGTCAGAAAACAAAAATAATAAATTTAGCCTTTAAAAAACATCCTCCTACAAATTGACCACTGATTTATTAGGCAGCCTCCACTCATCAAAAGCAATAAATGTAAGGTTCTCAAATAACTTTCTCAGTCATTTTTGAACAGCTCACCTGGCCTCCCACCCATTTATTCATTTCTGCAATGACTCTCTGTTCAAAATATCAGATCAAAATAAACGGTATTGAAAAGATGATAACAACTTGATACTGAAATATTTCCTCCTCTCTGAAAGTGAGTCATTTCTCCTTTCGTTAAATCTCAGGTAGGTAAGAGTCATTCTTGAAACAGCTACAACTTTCTCTTTACATAACAATGAACAGTTTAAAGCTTAAAATTTCATAGCTTGAAGGTTTTGAGAAAAAGTGTTTCCCAGCTTCCAAATGAGACCTAACATGTCCTTCTGGAGTTGGCAAGGTTAAATATTAGGCTGAGAGAATGTTATAATTTAAAAGCTATAGAGCTGTTGTAGGTGGGTTTTTTTATCTTTTCGCAATTTCTTAGGAGGTTTGTCTATTCAAACTGTGTGTAAGAAATGCAAGAATTAATCTTGATAAATTTTCACTTATTTTCTCTGAGTCTGTTTATAACATAACTGCTGAAGATGAAATGCCTAACTTGTTTCAATTCTCTATTTTTGCAATTAATTCTCTTAATTTTAATTGAATAATTGTAAGATTAGAAATAGCAAAATAGGTGGTCCTAATAATAATCTCTTAATAACAACAACATGTGCCACAGGGTGGAAGAGCTTCAAAAGAAGAAATAAGGGAAAAAAAAGCATTTTCTGAATATCTTTGGAAATTCCTACCACCACCTTTTCCTAGACTCTGTACCAAGGCAGGTGGTTACCAAGTAGAGTATGTTTGAAACAACTCTTCTGTTTTCAGAAGGAATTCAGATCCTTCTGCTGAATCTCATAAGAATATTATCTTATCTTGTAACCCTTCCTGTTAAATCATAGTCTGACTAATTGTGACTTTCTCTTCCTCTCACTCTTTCTCCAATCAGCCAACACCTCCTCCACCCTTCCCCATATCTTTTCATGTGCTTAAGAAAAGGCTTTGGCCTTTTGAAAACATCTAATGCATGGATTGCTGTTTGTTTGTAATTTTTAGGCATTACCAGGCAGTCATTATCATTATAGGGCCCAGTGGGAGTTAGAGGAATAAGAGGAAACATGCACTGCTTTTTCCACAGTGAACCAGAGAAAATTTCACAATTACCTCCTGATGCTAATTGTGATTTTTCAGTTGTGACAGTTAATTACAAATATAAAGGGGAATGATGCTGAAACAATAACAATAAAAAAGGATGTAAACAATTTTTTCTGCTATGAATTCTGCTGAAACAAAAATAATGATTCTGTCTGAAATATGTTCTGTTATCAACTGTCAGCATAGAGTTATTGTAATACTCTGAGTGCCATGGAGTGCAACTGCAAGAGCATTTTGGCACTACTGTGGTGCAAAAAAGTTATAAGCTCAAGTACAGGGGACATTAAATTCAGAAACTGAAATTTGGTGAACAGATTCACTACAGAGTACATAGGGAGTGCTCAGTGCCTGAAGTTTATGACAGCAGTGCTCTGAGCAGGTTGACAATGAGATGATTGGGTTCTAAGAATAACATAAGAAAAGGATATCTCTAAGAAGTTTTCTTTCTCTCAGCCTTTATTATCTCTTTGTGATACTTACATAAGCTACATTTATAGGTAGCTTTCATGGACTTTGGCACTATTTTTTTTTTTATTTTCTTTGTAGACAATTAAACTTCTGTCTTCAGATCAAGCCAAGAAAGAAGTTCTGCCTTCCTCTTGCATACAAATGTAGTGTCTAGATAGCTGGCCCAGCAATGAGCTGGCAAAGCTGGCTTTCAATTTCTCTTCAGTCCAAGGGTTTCAAATGGCATCTTTAAGTTCTGCAGATGAATATGCTAAACACCAGGTCAAATTAAGTTCAGGACAGTTCTACACTGCTTGTCTCTTCTTTTTTCAGTCAGCCACTCTGTAAAGGATGTAAGACTTACAGTCTGAAGGAGTGTTAGCAAGAAGCAGCCTGAATGATGTAACTGCAAAAGAACCCTGCCTAGAGTGGGGGGAAGCTAGTCCTTGTTCTCACTGCTACAGAAGATTTTTGGATTAGAGAGTCATTGGCTCAAAGAGTGTCATTCTACTTTAATCATGCTAACAGCACATCTACAGGACTTGAGAGAAGAAACAGGGAAACTTGCACTTGCATTCTTCACAGTCTTGTCTGGAAGTCAGGATCTGAACCACCTTGCTCATCAACATGATAGAGTGGGTATTTTGCAGGAGTACAGCTATCAGGACCTAAGCATGTTTTTAAAGTGAAAATTAGAGTAACTAGTCTATCACACATATTTGATATTATCTGAATTTGAGCAAAAGTTAATTTTGAAACTCTGCCCCACAGTGGGACAAAAATGCAGAAATTTAAATCAAATGATGCTTATGGGAAGGTGATGTCTGAATTCACAACCTCAGTGGGTGCCTAAGCAGTAAGTGTATATAATTCTAGTCTACAGACTCAAATCTAAGTAATAAGTGTACAATAGATTAAATTTTGAATAGGAATTAGACTGGGAACTTTGCTAGTTGATATATGAAATAAGTATTTCTGTTCCTCTGTGAATATATATTTCTGAGGAAAAAAAATGTATAAAATCTGTATTTAAAAAAAGTATTAAAATATGATTAAATTTTGAAGAATCATATTATGCACATCACTATACATGTTCATACATACTGGCATACATTTACAAGGCACCTACAGTTAAATACCTAGGTATTATCCATCTAGACAATAAAAACTGTTTGTCTTGTTGAAATTCTGAAAGTATCTGCATAAACAGATTTCTGAATTGTATTATTCAAAAATGAATTAAAATGAAAAGGTTATAGAAAACCAAATATGAAACTAAAAGAAAATGTCTTCCGAGGGGACAAAGGAACTAAGCAAGCTTGTGAGAGTGAAGGGTCAGCCTCAAATTTCCTACTCTCTCTTGAACTTGCAGCCTGTCAAGAAGGGAGCTGTTACTCCTGCCCTTGTATTTCTGTGATTAGTAGTCTGAAAAAAAACCCAAACCAACCCACATTAAAAATAAATTAGGGTTTTTTTTATTAGAAAATACATGCATTTTGAAATAATGTAAATTATAAAATATTTTCATTTATATCCCTTCCTCCCCCTGCAGACTCTCTCAGACTTACTGAAAGGACAATAAATAGAACTAACTACATTAAGTGCATTAAAGTATTTATGAGTTACTGCAGTCACTGCTATATTGAGCATAAAAAAACCCAATCCATTAGAATGTGTGGGGAACTTCTGTAATTGTGAGTGTAGAAAATATCCTGTAGGATCTACAAAGTCCCTATGAAACTGTATAGCTGACCAACTAACTTATGTATGATGTCCTTTGTAAAAAGCCCTAATATAGCAGTACAAAACCGCATAGCTTTATACTCCAGGGATTAAACACATTTTAGCAAGTGCTGTGTGATGCAGTCTAATTCAATTGCTTGCCAAAGATAAACCTGTAAAAAAAACCCAAAACTTTTACAAAAGTTAAATCACATCACCAACCAGATCCTCTGCCACCTGTCCTCCTTACAATGTGCTCAAAACACCCATGTCCATGAATGCCAGCATGTGAAGAGTGGGGAAATTACTTGGTGCTGCACTGTTCGTAATCCAGTGATGATGCTAGAGCAATGCTGATTGTGCTCCTCTGTTTTACTTATGAGTGCCTACTATCACAGTTATTTATATACTCTGATCGAAGGCTCAACACCAGAGCATTCAAAATAGCTGGTCACCATAATTACAGATTAATAGAGCCATAAACTCATGTCCTAAAAATACTGAATATTTCTTTACAGGATGTAACTGCTGCAAAGGCACCTATGAGGCTCGTTTAGTGTGCAGCCATCATCTAGCTATACAGAATTGTGCTCACCTTTTCTTTATGGAAAGAATTTTGGGTAGCCCATCTGTCACTATGGAAATGTTAATTTCATATTAGTGCATTTTCAAACAGATTAAATATTTTATCCAAGTTTTCTGGATTAGTCAATATGGGAAATGGTGATGTTAAGACTGGGTGTTTGTGGGGATCAGAAAAAGGATTAATAAAATTATAAACTCAGTCTTGCATTTCTAAAACTGCTTGAAACTCAGCCCAGTTTAACAGTATTTGAAAATCATTGCAATATACTAGCTGTGCAGAAGGGCAGAAGAAAAGAGTCGATAGCCTAACTGGAAACCTGTTTTCTGTTTAACACAGTCAACCTTTATACTATTGTATTTTGTTGCCTGTTTTATCAAAATCTGTACAAATAATAACTCAGAATTTTCCCTGGGAGTGTCTCTTCTCAGTAGAGATGAAGTTTTCTGTTGCTGTTTTTTTTTTGTGAGGACACTGATATTTTTGCATATCCTTTTCTTCATATGCTTTTGTCTAGCAGGGCTTAAAATATGATTTGTCAAAATTAATCACAGTTGAATGTACACAGGAGCTTGGTAAAGAAGTGAAGGCAAGCTAAAGACCTGAGATGGGAAGCCATTCTTGAAAGTTTTTGTGCAATAGCAGAGGATCAGCCTTGGTGAAATTCTGAAATGGTCAAAGTGCACCAAATTCCCCAGCTAGCACTAGATGTAGGGGCTAGAATACAGTTTGAGAAATGCCTGTTTCATTCAATAGGGGTGGGAGGGGAGGGAAGGGAAGGGAAGGGAAGGGAAGGGAAGGGAAGGGAAGGGAAGGGAAGGGAAGGGAAGGGAAGGGAAGGGAAGGGAAGGGAAGGGAAGGGAAGGGAAGATTTCCCTAGCCTCCTCCTTCAGAGGACAGTGAAATTATATGGTTAAAAACCCATGTCAGGAAATGCCAAAGTGAAGAATCTATGAGCAATCTTAACTCTGGCTCTTTACAGTGGTTCATTATAATAGTCATTAGTTCAATGACCACATATTATTTTTCAAACAATACAATATAATTTAATGTAGTGTTATGCGACCTAAGAAGCACATGCTTAGCATCTTGAAATACATTTCCTGTTTTGTACATTTAGTCTGTTTTTTACTGCCATAAAGAAGCATGCATGTTTATTGACTGTGACTTTGACACAATAACAATATATAATTCTCTCTCTAAGCCTATGCCTGCTTTGTGATTCTAAAGTATAATTTAAGGAGCTACCTTCTCAGGCTATAATCTAGCTAGTTTGGGCTGTAATTGCCCAGAAGATACAGCACAAGATTCAATCTCTTGAGTAAATCCAAAGTGATTCCTTGTGGGCTTTTATTTTCAGGTGCTGAAGTCCATGCTCTCACACTTGCCATTGTTATCTGAATTACCTCAAGTAAAGCTAACAGGCATATCAGTGTGCTGTGGTCACCAACTCCTCTAGCTGCTGTGCAGTCAGGCCAAAGGTTTAAAATTTGACAGTCTGGGCACTGATACTAGTAGTATGAACCATGTTGGAAAGATTACTATTTAATATGGCGCTCGGGCTTGAGCAGACAGATCTTAAAAAAAAAAAAAAATAATAAAAAAGGAGAGATTTGGGTCAACAGTTATAATTTATTCAGTTTATAAAAATGAAACCATAGCACTGTCTTACTACACTTAGATACAGTTAGGCTCATGCCTTAACTAACTAAAGAGCTCTTCAGTTTAGGCTAGAAAGCCCTGAAAATCCAGGGAATGAATTCATACTGTGAGGATCTAAAAACAGAAAAACAGAAAGATATGAATGAGGCCAGATGGAAAGAGGAAGAGATGAGACTGAGGAAGGAATGAAAGCAACCAGTGTGGGGTAAAGAGCCAGGTTTGAGAATCTGAGAAAGAACGTGGTTAAGCAAAAAAACTACAACAAGGAACAGTAGAAAATTTAAAGGAGGGCATAAACTGTAAAGAGAAGCAAAATCAGCTTTCAAAACACCTTCATCCAGCAGAATAATCGAAGTCAGTGGTTCTTAACACTCGGTAAATAGATTTTCTATGAAAGGCTTGAAAAGAGATCATTAAAAATGAAATGAACCTGAAAAATAAAACATAGGCTAAGGCAATAGGTAGCCAGACAGTCTAGAGTAAAACTATGAAAAAAAAATAAATAAATCCAAGAAATCAGTTTCTATTTCTTTCAGGCAGCCTGTGTTTGGTATCAACACATAATATTTTCCTCTGGAGCATTCTTAATAACTTTGCCCAGGTTGGACATGATAGCTCTATTTGCTTTTTCTAGATGAGCTTACAAGCCCTGGTTGATTTCATGCAAACTTTGAATCATGTACATTTGACTATTTTCCTCAGGATAAGGATCTGGTACAATACAGAAGGACATTTGTTGTCAGTCTTAGAACACTCACAATATTACTTCAGAATTTTCATCCATCTGTTGTTTTGCAAATGATCTGACAGCTTTGACTTAAGTAGGTACAATTCTTCCGTTAAAAACTGAAAGATAAACTGAGTACCTAGTCCAACATTATCATAACTTGTAGATCATATTAATAGAAATTCTGAAGAGCTGGGCAGCTACCATATTATGGAGGAGAATAGAGGTGTTACACTTTCATTAAGCTGAGGGTGATGATAAAAAAAGTGCTCTGCTTCTTGGGAATCCAAAGAGGTGACCTGGATTAGTGTGTGTAAATCTAACAGAGTTACCATGAAAAATTTGTGTACAGAAACTCATGGGGATTTCTACTTTACCACAGCATGATGAGGTATTGCAGTAACCTTGTGATCTCTTAGGTAATACTGACCACAAAGTGTCCTATCAAAGAGAATCATGTGTTATTTGAACTGCTGAAGGTAGGCTTCCCTTTTGGGAAATACAGTATATTTCTTGGCTACTGTAAGCTGTTAAGAGTTTACAGTTTAACAAGGCTGGTGGGGTTTTGGGTTTTTGGGGTTTTTTTTGATTATATTTTTGGGGGGAGCAGGGTGTGTTTACATGTACTTTGACTAGAAATTTTAAAATAGACAAAGATACATACATTATCAATGTAAAATTCATATACTAGCATCGAGATGTATGTTCATATTTTCTTTAAAATGACAAAGCCATATCCTTCAAGTCAGTCTTCTTTTTATTCTTTCAAATGCTTCACTTCATTTTCACTGCAAAGTGACTGACCAGCAGTCATGATGCAAGTAAGAGCAAATTACTGAGCAATGAAGAAACTTTCTGAGCCACATCCTTTCCTTGGCTTTCACAGTAGAGGAATCTTGACAAGGAAAGCTACATATGGAGGGAACGTTTTAGTTCATGAAGGCCATTTCCTTATAATTTTCAAGCACTAATACACATGATTACAGACTTCTCTCCAAGATGCCTTGATAATGTATTCATCCTTCATTTGCTCATGTCGTGCTTGCTGACACTTTAAGGAGCACACCCAATTGCTCCCTTGTGGTAGAGTCTATGAAGGAGATGTGGGATTTGATTGTGATCTAGGGTCTGCAGTTCAAACACTCTCCTGTACTTTGTTAATGTGGGCAGACAACTCCATCTATAAAATACAGTACTCGTTCTCTCCTGAGTCATGTGCTTCAGAGAGACACCAGAAGAAGATACCTCTCTAAATCTGAATCAGTGACCCAGGTAAGCAAATGGTCTGTATGATGACTGGCACTAGAAATCACAGAAAATATAAAAATTTGAAATAAAATTTGGAATGCAGTGAAAGCTGATTGCTAAAATGTGATAATAGAATAAGGTTTGTGCTGCTCAGCACATTTGTTGCTTCAAAAGACAAAAAAAAAAGATTAAGCTCCCTGAAGCAGGATTTTCGGAGGTACTTACCACTGTGGTAGCTAAGCAACATTACATTTAGTAGCATAATAAAATTAACTAAAACATTCATTCTTTCAAGTACTAGCTAGTTCCCTGTTGTCCAGGGAAAATTATGAAAATTATGTAAGAGAGCCTGAACAGAATTCTATCATCACCGTTGTTTCGTCATTTAATTACTGTCCTTCACCCTCAATTAAATCAAAGAGAGTTAGACACCTGGGTGTTTTTGAAAATGCCATTAAGTGTGTCTCTGTATCTTCGGATCATGAGATGTTTCATAAATCTGGTTTGTGGACCATATGGCCACCTGAGAGCTATGCATTATAAAGGATTTTGTGGCTTTCTTATTGTGCATTTTGACATATCCTGGAGTAAGAAATTTTTTATTTGTAGCTCATTTTCAATACAAACTGGTATATATAATTAAAAACATATAATTCTCTTTAAAACCCTGACACCCTGCCTGCTTACACACTGCCCCTTGACTATTATCAGCTGGATAGGCAGACTGCTGACATCTTGATCAGGATCAGCAGCATAGGCAGAATACCATCTGCATTATTCACATAAAGTACGATTCTCTCCAGGAACTCTAATTGTCAAGACATTGTTTATGATTTTATGTTTACAATTGTGGATTGGTAGAGCTGCCTCATATGCTCACAAAACTTCAGATCTTCTTTGCTGATCATATTTCAGATACCATGGTTGGAAAAATCATAGAATCACAGAACGGTTTGGGTTGAAAATGGACATAAAGACCATTAAGTTCCAACCCCCTTTCCACTAAACCAGGTTGCTCAAAGCCCCTTTCAACCTGGCCTTGAACACTTCCAAATGATGGGGCATTCACAGCTTCTCTGGGCAACCTCTTTCAGTGCCTCACCACCCTCTGTATCGCAACATCTAATCTAACTCTACCTACATTCAGTTTTAAACCATTCCCCCTTGCCTTGTACACGCCCTTGTAAAACATCCGTCTCCGGGCTTCTTGTAGGCCCCTTTTGGGTATTGCAAAGGCTGCACCAATGTCTCCCCAGAGCTTTCTCTTCTCCAGGCTGAACAGTCAAAGCTTTCTCAGCCTGCGTTCATAGGAGAGTTTCTCCAGCCTTCTGATCCTCTTTGTGTCCTCCTCTGGACTCACTTGAGCAGGTCCACGTCCCTCTTGCACTGGGGACTCCAGAGCTGAGTACAACATTCCAGGTGGGGTGTCACAAGAGCCAAGTAGATGGGGAGAATCATCTCTTTTAACCAGGTGGCCACACTTCTTTTGATGCAGCCCAAGACATGGCTGTCTTTCTGGGCTGCAAGAGCACACTGCCAGCTCATGTTGAACTTCTTGTTAACCAAAACTCCCAAGTCTTTTTCAACAGGGCTGCTCTCAATCCACTAATTTACCAGCCTGTATTTCTGTTTGGAATTGCCCTGGCCCATGTTCAGGACCTTGTACTTGGTCTTATTGAACTTCCAGATATTTGCACTGGCCCGCCCCCCAAGCTTGTCAGGGTACCTGTATGTGGCATCCCTTCCCTTCCGTGTATCAACCATGAAAC
The DNA here is from genome assembly GCF_033783945.1 of Neopsephotus bourkii. NCBI lineage: Eukaryota > Metazoa > Chordata > Aves > Psittaciformes > Psittacidae > Neopsephotus > Neopsephotus bourkii. The sequence goes on along the minus strand of NW_026902293.1, from coordinate 10,968,831 downwards.
ATGGCAAGGTGTCATCAGCAAACATGCTGAGAGTGCACTCAATCTCATTGTCCATGTCACTAACAAAGATGTTGAACAACACCAGTCTCAGTACCGGCTCCTGAGGAATGCCACTCATCACTATTCCCCATTTGGACACTGAGCTGTTGACTGCAACTCTTTGAGTACAACTATCTAGCCAATTCCTCATCCACCAAGTGGTTTTTCTATCAAATCCACACCTCTCCCATTTCAGGTGCATTTGTACAGTATTTTTGAAACACTGTACAAAAAGGTTTTGTATAGTAAGGATGAATTTACCTTCCTACATTCATCAACTAGATAAAAATTGAGCTATATATAATTTTCAAATATTCACATATAATCAGATTGAAAATGTGTTCAGTTTTTGCCTCTCACAGGACTTCATCCCACCTGAGATGCATTGTAAAGAAATCCTTTGCTGGATAGTAATTATAAATTCTAGGAGGAGTTATTCACTTAATCCTGGGTTTTGTTGTTTGTGATAGTCTCTAACCAAGAGTGAGAATATTTCTTTCAGTGGTGTGGAATGATAGCTGAAACAGGTTCTTTTAAATCCACCACCTGCTTTTTAATTTGCCTTTATACAGATAAAATATTTTTCTATAAGAAGATGTCACGCTTCTTTTTGGTAATGTATTTTATTAAAACCAAAACAGTGAAGTTAAAGGTCTGGCTTAAACCAACAAAAGCAGTGAAATTTACCACTTCATTGTTAACTTACTCCATATGCTTATTTAATGTAGCACATAATAGGAAAATTGGCAACTTCCCTAGACCTATTGTATTACCTACCATTTGATTCAATGAAATAGGCTAAAAAGATATATTGGACATTTAATTCATTTTTTGGCTAATAAAGGCATTCTCCTAAATTCTTTTTTTTTGTTTTTGTTGGTTTGTTGGGGTTTTTTTTTCACCTGTTTATGTACTGGTTTCTGAAATAGCACACACAAAAAATAACAGATCTTATATTTTTCGTGCCTTTTTCAAGCTCAAAGTCAAACCCGGCAGGTTAAATCTGATGGAAAAAAAAAAAATTGCACAAATTTTCAACATGAACATGAAACAAAAAACAAGCTGACCCTTATACCTTTTTCTATTTCCCAACTTAAGCTCTCTCTTCATACTTTGATTTATAGTTTCTTAGATTTTCCAAACACCTCTGGGTTTTTAGATTAACCTTCTATGATCTTTTTCCATTAAAAACTTTATAGATTTTGGGTTTCTTTTTTTCAGTTTGCTATCACATTTTAGACCATATTTCATGCCCTAATTTTTCCATCTTGCTTGATACTTAATCCCTTTCATTCCCTTTACCTTTCTTCACTTTTTGTTATTATTTCTTTTTCAGCTTAAATACCATCTTTCTTCTGATAAAGTCTTTCATTACACCACATAGTTCTTTCCTTAGTCATTAGAGAAAGGCTTCCAGTCAGCTTACTTTCACTAGGTATTAGTTAGGTATCTAGTTAGTTATTTTAATGTGGTTTCCAAAGGATGAGATGATACAGACATCTCCAAGGTGATTTATTCCCTCTTTAGTGGCTGGAATGTGAAGACTCTTTTTTCCATTTCCTGCTGAGTAAACCTTCCTGTTAGAATGCCTGTTTTTCAGAAGGCTGAAGTTAAATAACAACCTCCTAATTTGCCAAAGGTAACGCTGAAATTCAAAACCATTTTCATGTAGGTGTTTCTGAAGTACCTTGCAGAGTGGCATTACCATGTGACCTACCCTCTAGCAACTAGAACCAATTTACAAAAGGTAGGATTGAGACCATGTGGAGCAAGTCCCAAGTCCTAGGTATGTGTGTCAGTAGTGCCTGTTATTATGCCTAATACCTAATGTGAGTACTCAGAAAACCTTTTTCAGAAATGTGGATTAATTAGTTTTTTTAAATTGGGCTTCTGGTTTTGTTTATTTTGTTTTAAACGTCAGAAATATTCAACAACAAGCCCCCCCCGCAGTCCCCCAAATGAGAAACAAAGCCTTATACTAATCCTTTTCAGTGTAAGTGTCTTCATTACTTTCAAACAGTAGCTTGCTTCTAGAGCTACCTTCTGTGAAAAAGACCTAGGATAAAAATAAAAAAAAAAAAAAAACAATTAAAAATTAAAACTATTCTGTTGCCAAATTTTCACTTAAAGACTGAAGATAAAATTGAAGGGCAATTTATGTCAAAGAATGCTATTCTATGATTCTGTGATAACGTTGATACTTAGTGGATTATGTATATATATGCATAATTGCAACATGCTCCTTCAGGCATTTAAATTTGAATATTTACAGGGGGTGTGGTGTATTCCAGGATTTGTTTGATTGGTTGTGTTTTGACAGCAAGAATACTATTTTGCTTCTCTGCATATTCAAGGGATGAAAAAGATATATTTCTTGAAGTCAAAATTCAATGTTTTTGCATGAGATCTTTGAGAGGAACTGTTAGATAAGCAAAGAAAGAAAATGTTACACCTATGTGCACACGTATATACATGACGTATTTTTAAAAATAAGCAAACCTTTGCACTTCCCTTGTTTGGAAAAAATTTTTACTAATAAAGATTAATTTTCCTAAATTTCATCTTCCTTTATAATATGTATTACCTTGTTTTATAATACTTATTATTTTTCCAGTAATTAATTTTTAGGGTTTTAAGATCCCTAGTGAAAATAATCTGATTTATTTTTAAAAGTTGATTTAAATTTTCAAGGTTTCCTTATACCATTTTTTTAATTATAAACTTATAGATTCATAATGCACTCTGCAGACAGATCTTAGTCTTTTTTGTAAATTAAAAAAAAAAAAGACTAGTGTTTTCTAAACTTTATGGGAAAATTAATGGTCTTTTCAACACTTTTTAAGATGAGAGAAATGTTTTTTAGTTATATAATCTATACTGCATAATATTTTTGCAGGTATTTAGGTACGATCTGAATACTGTTTACAAAAGCAGCGCTACCTTAGTATTTAAGTAATATTAGATTATACATTTAACTATATTGATGTTTAACTATATTTGGTGGCCTTTTATGATGGGGCTACAGAACCGATGGACAGCGGTAAAACAGTTGATGTCATCTACCTGGATTTGTGTAAAGCGTTCGACACTGTCCCACACAACATTCTTGTCTCTAAATTGGAGAGACATCAATTTGATAAATGGACCACTCGGTGGATAAAGAACTGGCGGGAGGGCAGCACACAAAGTTGTGGTCAATGGCTCAGTGTCCGCCTGGAGACCTGTAACAAGTGGTGTCCCTCAAAGATCGGTGTTGGGACCAGTCCTGTTTAACATCTTCCTCCCTGACATGGACAGTGGGATTGAGTGCGCCCTCAGCAAGTTTGCCGATAACAGCAAACTGCATGGTTCGGTTGATACGCTGGAGGGAAGGAATGCCATCCAGAGGGACCTTGACACGCTTGTGAGGTGGGCTGATGCCAACTTCATGAAGTTTAACCATGCCAAGTGCAAGGTCCTACACCTGGGTCAGAGCAATCCCAGACACAGATACAGGCTGGGCAGAGAAGAGACTTAGAGCAGCCCTGCGGAGAAGGACTTGGGGGTGTTAGTTGATCAGAAAATGAACATGAGTCGGCAGTGTGTGCTTGCAGCCCAGAAAGCCAATTGTATCCTGGGCTGCATCAAAAGGATTGTGACCAGCAGGTCGAAGGAGGTGATCCTGCCCCTTTATTCTGCTCTCGTGAGACCTCACTTGAAGTATTGTGTGCAGTTCTGGTGTCTTCAACATAAAAAGGACATGGATCTGTTGGAACAAATCCATAGGAGGGCCACGAGAATGATCAGGGGACTGGAGCACCTCCCATATGAAGATCAGCTGAGAAAGTTGGGACTGTTCAGCCTGGAGAAGAGAAGGCTGTGTGGAGACCTCATAGCAGCCTTCCAGTATTTGAATGGGGCATATAGGGATGCTGGGGATGGACTCTTCATTAGGGACTGTAGTGATAGGACAAGGGGTAATGGGTTAAAACTTAAACAGGGGAAGTTTAGATTGGATATAAGGAGGAAATTCTTTCCTGTTAGGGTGGTGAGGCACTGGAATAGGTTGCCCAAGGAGGTTGTGAATGCTCTATCCCTGGCAGTGTTCAAGGCCAGGTTGGACAAGGCCTTGGGTGATATGGTTTAGAATGAGGTGTCCCTGCCCATGGCAGGGGGGGTGAACTTGATGATCTTAAGGTCTTTTCCAACCCTATCCATTTTATGATTCTATGATTCTATGTTACCAACAGCATTTTGGAAAAAAAACAGTAGATCAGATTGTCTTGCAGTTGGGGTAGAGAACATAAAGGCCAAGTTATTTCCATATATTTGTGACATGTATAGCAGTCTCTTAACCTTGGCAGTATAAAACAGTATGGGCAATATTTGCTTGCATTACAGGCAAGTTCAGGATTTGTTGCACAAGGGCACGACCTTCTGCAGGTCCTGTGTCTCATGTGAAAGCCCCATGCAGATGTCTTGGATACCTTTGTTGTTGTTAATGGCACTAGGAGTTTGTCTTTAGGTAACTGAATACCCATCAAAAGTGGGATTCGGTTCCATATGACACCTTCACAAAAACGTCTCCATGCAGGTCAGGTGTCAATGTTTCTGTTACGGTTAAAAGAGACCTAGTCAACAAGTCAGTGGGTTATAAAGCTGTGCAGCTGAAGTATCTGTATATGTCTATGGTACAATTCACAGAGCTATGCTTTCAGCACCTTTGACAGCATTCATCTCCATTAATTTTGATAGAACCTTAGACAGTAGTTAATGGGAACTATCCTCAGTGTTGTGCTGCAGGTAATATGTTCCAGATAAGAACTTGATTCATATGCATAAACACATGTGACCACTACTGTCTTAGAAGTCCTAGGATATGTGAAATATCTGCATAGGAATGATGGGTATGACTTCGTAACTGTGACAGATCCATGCCTTTCTGGAATAATGACTGGAAACAAGGCAGGATATAAAGCTGTCTAAAACTCCATGAAAATTTTGCAGTTTAAGGCCCTTTTCTGTATCGTGCTGGAATGATCAATTACTTTATGCTTACGGTGAACATAGATTTAAAAAAAAAAAAAGAAAAAAAGAAAGATAACTATAATAACTATATAGAGAATAAGGAAAACCATGAAAAAAGAAGTCGCACTAGGTCTTGCTCAGTTGTCCCAAAACTACTTATTGTTAGAGACTGGGAGGGCATCCTATGCTATCTCTTTTCTTTACAGTTTTCCTTAAGGATCCACTGTTGGCCTAAGGTAGGATGCTGGGTTACACAACCTTTAGTCTTTTCCACCACAACTGTTTTACATTATTATAACTGACTGACTACAGACTATTTGATAAAAGAGATAAATGTTTCTTTGTCAATGATTTTGATTTTTAAACAACAAAATATCTATACCAAAAATACAAGGAAAAAAAACCCAAAAGCACACTTTAAAAAATAATTTGCTAGTAATGTTAGCATAGAACTCCAGCATTTTTGGTTTAATTTCTTCCAAGTCCTATGTACGATAAGCCCATAATAAAAGTCACAGAGGAATTCCTAGAGTTTGTCATAAGTCTATGTGGAGAAGTACTTTTTAAAAGGTGACAAACAAGATTATGTTTAGTCTAAATACTTCCAAAAAAAACCTTTAAACCTATTCACTGTCAGGCAAATTTTTTCAGTGGCAGACAGGAAAATAGAAATGTCACTGAGGACAGCATGTGCAACAGAGAAACATTAATCTGAAAATAAAATTTAAGGTAAAAAAAACCCACAACAGTATTCACTTCTGTGAAATCATGTGATGTATTTTAGCACTGACAAGTTATTCAGGATTTTGATACTGAGGTCTCATTGGAAAAACCATTCCCGCTGGGGAAACTTCTGGTAATACTTACTGACTTCCTTCCAGCTATTCCATCTTGGCAGAAGCTTGAAACAGTTTCTATTTGAATACCACTCCTTGAATCAATGAAAAGGTGCCATAACCATGTTTACAGAATGTACTCTTGTCTGGAGTATCAAGCATATGGTATGATATATATTGTACCTGCCATATGGAGGTTGATACCACAGGAAATGTAACTCATTAGCCATATCTCCACTTGTGATTGGATTTAGTATGCACATACGTTCTGCATATTATTGTGGTTGTAACTAAAAGTAGGACACTTAGGATCTGTACTTACTTACTCTACAACGTCCTCCAAGAAAACTTCTTCCCTCCAGCTGAGCCAGTAGGAGCTCCAATAACTTTGTCTCAGCTGGAAATTGCTTTTTGCAATAAATCATGGTCATTTCATGCTATGATGCATTGTAGTGAAAAGTGTTAAAAAACCCCCAACATTTTACAAAGCAAATTCTTGCTATAAGCAACATAGCCACTTTTTGCTCTAATAACTATAAAAAAATGTAAGCATTTGCACATAGACATAAATAAGGGTTTCTAAAAAATCTCCTTTTATGGCAGTAGTCTTGAGCTCTACTTTGTATATGCTGAAGGGTTACAGATTTTTGGTATGGGTTTGAATATTGCTTTGGCTATATTAGCAGCTAAGGTATGACATAATTGTTCAGTTATATACACTCAATACCCTTAAAATCAGATATGTTTCAAGGAAAATATTCCTCCTAGTAACATATAGATTTTTTTACCTTTTTCTTTTTTTCCTGGTGGTAAATTCACCAAAGGATAGCAAGGCTGATTATTCATAATTTTTTTATTGCTATTCTACAAATGCTAACTGTATTAGAAATCAAAATAATCATCAAGTATATTTTCAAAACTCTGTATTAAGGAATGCTTCCAAAGAAATATAGGGAAAAAAATCTGGTGTAGAAGTAATTATCTGCATATTCTCAGTGGTAAATAATGACCTCTGTCTCAAACAGGGCAGTCATTGAAAGGCATCTTGACTACCTTCCTCTGTATCCTTATGGTCCTGACATATTTTCTCTCCCATTTTGATAGGAGGATGACCATGAGCCAGCAATGTGCCCTTGTGGCTAGGAAGGCCAATGGCATCCTAAATTGCATTAGAAAGGGTGTGGTTAGTAGGTCAAGAGATGTTCTCCTCCTCTACTCTGCCTTGGTGAGGCCGCATCTGGAATATTGTGTCCAGTTCTGGGCCCTCAGTTCAAGAAGGACAGGAAATTGCTTGAAAGAGTCCAGCGCAGAGCCACAAAGATGATTAAGGGAGTGGAACATCTCCCTTATGAGGAGAGGCTGAAGGAGTTGGGTCTCTTTAGCTTGGAGGAGGCTGAGGGGTGACCTCATCAATGTTTACAAATATGTAAAGAGTGAGTGTCAGGATGATGGAGCTAGGTTTTTTTCAGTGATGTCCAGTGATAGGACAAGGGGCAATGGGTGTAAACTGGAGCATAGGACGTTCCATGTGATCATCAGGAAAATCTTCTTTACTGTGAGAGTGACAGAGCACTGGAACAGGTTGCCCAGGGGGGTTGTGCAGTCTCCTAAGCTGGAGATATTCAAGGCCCACCTGGACAAGTTCCTGTGTGATGTAATCCAGGTTACTCTGCTCTTGAAGGTTGGACTAGATGAACTTTTGAGGTCCCTTCCAACCCTTGGGATTCTGTGATTACTTTAAATTTTCTGGCCAAATGGAACTAGACTATGCACTCACTGGTGAGAAGGGAAGTCTTCTCAGCTCCTTGTCCACCAGAAAAGAACAACTGTAAGAAAAATGATGGAAACACAAAATACAGCAGAACATAGAATGTAGCTAGAAAAAAACAATTAAAATGCCTGATTCTCTCAACATCCCAGTAGTACCTTGCTAGCCTTTTCATTGCTGCATGAAAGATGACTTTCTTACCTATTTGGTAGGTTACAGCAGAAGAAGATTAATTTCAAATTTTATGTTTTCTTTAGACTATTTTAAATCATTGATATGTTATTTCCCATAACAGCTTAATTACAATATATGCAATATATGCATTTGTCGTGGTTTAAACACAGTCAACCACACAGTCTCTCTCTCACTTCCCCGCTTCCTCCCCCTGGCTCCCAGAGGGATGGGGAGGAGAATCAAAAGAATGTAACTCCCCTGGGTTGAGATAAGAACAGTCCAGTAACTAAAGTATAACACAAAACCTCTACTGCTGCCACCAATAATAATAATGATAAGGTAAATAGCAAGGGAAGAGAATACAACCACTCACCACCCGCCAACCGATACCCAGCCAGACTGATCAGTGATCTAGCCCTTCCAGGTAACTGCCCCCAGTTTATATAGTGGGAATTATGTGCTGTGGTGTGGAATACGTCTTTGGCTAGTTTGGGTCAGGTGTTTTGTCTCTGCTTTCTGGCTTCCCCTCCTCCCTAGAAGAGTATGAGACTCAGAAAATCCTTTGTCAGAGTAAACATGACTGAGCAGCAACTAAAAACATTGGTTTTATCAGCACTGTTCCTAGGCCGGAAGTCAAAGCCACAGCACTGCACCAGCTACTAAGAAGAAAAATGACTGCTACTGCTGAACCCAGGACAGCATTAAATCTGCATTGTAAGAGTAGACATATTCTAGAATTAAGCAAAACTCTTTTCATCAGTTTTTCTTGATGAATTAAAGACATCACAAAATATTATCCCTTTAGAAAGTGTCATTATACTGTTGTAATCAAATTTGTAGAATATGAAATAATGGGAAAAGTGTGCTTTTGGTTAGAGGGAACAGCATGGGGAATTAAAGTTGATGTTGCAGTTGCTAAATGGAGAATTACTGAAACATGAATGTGAAATCACAGAAATACAGAAAGGTTGATGTTGGAAGAGATCTTGTGTGTCTTGTCCAACGCCCGTGGGCAAACAGGCCACCTGGAACATGTTGCCAAAGATCACGTTCAGATGTCTTTTGAATATCTTCAAGGATGGAGACTCCACAATCTCTCTGAGCCACCTGTGCCAGTGTTCAGTCACCCCCTCTTGGTAAAAAAAGTGTTTCCTGATCTTCAGGTGGAACTTTCTGCCTTTCAGGTTTTGCTCATTGCCTCTAGTCCACTTACTGGGTACCACTGAAAAGAACCTGGCTCTGACACCTTTACACCCTCCCTTCAGGTATTTATACCCATTTGATGAGATCCTGACCACTCTTTTCCAGGCTAAACAGTTGCAGCTCTCTCAGTCTTTTCTCCAAGAGATGCTCCAGTCCCTTGACCACCTTTGTGGTCCTTTGTTAAACTCTCTCTAGTATGTCCATGTTCCTCATGTACTGAGGAACCCAGAGCTGGACCCAGCACTCCAGATATGGTCTCACCAGAGCCATGTAAGTTCACCCTCCCTGACCTGCTGGTAACACTGGGAAGGAAGTAGGAAATAAATGTGAACGAAAAGAAGTAATAAGGAAATATACAGAGGTAGGTGTTACTTTGGGGTTTGGTGGTTTTTTTTTTCCTTTGTTTTAGGAGATAAAGGATGACATAAGTTCAACCACGTGTTTATGATGATGGTACAACTGATAAAGAAATTAAGCAGGCAATACAATTAATTTCTTAGTAATCTAAATGTTGAATATTATTTAATAATTTAATAAAGTACTGAAAAAGTATTAAAAATAATAACTGTGCTTTTAACAGCATTCATCTACACTTTATGGAAGCATATGCTTACAAAACACTTTATGGAAGTTGTCATTATTTAGATTGAGAAATTTATCCACAATGATGCAATGTGGTTTGCTTACAGCTTCAAAGCCTGTAGCAGACTGAAATTAGAACTCGGATCTCTATGGTGTCACCCAATATCCTCTCTTCAGGGATATATTTTCCAGTGGATATTGTTTAGAACAATTCCCTATTTCATTTCAATCATAAATTTTAAAAAGACATAATTCATATTAATTGGATATCTGTATTTTCCAGCTTGCTGACTGAATTAATCTGAAATATATATATATACTTTTTTCAGATAAAGATATGGCATTTTGAGGGTTAAACTAAAATATAGTTTATTTCTACTTTCATTTATTTAATTTCAGTATATGTTTTAAAATAAACAACTAAGAACGCAACACTAAAAATCCAACTCCTAAGCTTCTTTTCTTTAATTGCATTTTAATACTAAATGTTCAATTCTGCTTTCAAAGATAGGGCCCAATAACTTCCCTCAGGTAAGAAAGTTCATCGTAACTTGTGAATACTAACTCTGAAGCAAATATAGCTGTAGTGTGTTGCAACTGATTTTTCAGGTGCCTGCAAATTAAACTCTTCTGTAATATTGCTTAAAGCTTTTGGATTGCATTATATATGACCCTGTGATGGCAAAGAAAGCAATAAAACTGGGCTACAAAAAAACTAAACAGGAAGAACACTTTTATTGTTGTTCCACAGTCCTCTGTATTCCAGAGGTATCTATGTTGCCAGTGTCACTGTCGCATCACTATGTGACCCTATATGGAGATGAATACTAATTCACTTATTCACAGTTTAGCTTTTACAGTTCCATAAGTAGACTGTAATTAGGCAGAAGCAGCTTGTACTTTTTGAAAAAGAGTTTCTGAAATGTGAGCATTTGTTATTCTAATATCCTGTAAACCATTTTCATGAAGAATATATTTCTGTTTAAGAGAACATCATTCTTCTCTCACCAAATATACATCGGTGTAATTCGAGTATCCTAATGAGAAAAATAAAAGAAATCTTTAAGACAACTGGTAGCATAGCTACATCATCTAGTTAATTTTTGTTATGTTTTGTCAAAGAATCTTAAATTTTTCCCTAATTTAAGTTATACAAATACAAATGATGGATCTCTTTCCATATTCTCTGCAATGACATTTGCAATAAATTTAATTTATAATATTGTACCAAGTATCCACTGCTGCACTGTCATTGAGATTATTGAAATGATAGTTCTGCTAGATAATCTATCAATCCAAACTGCAGGATTTGGACCAATCTCGTCTATATTAAAATTACCTTCCCTGTAAGAAAGACATAACTCTTCTCCTTTCTTTCACAACTTTGCCTTCTGTTTTGAGTTTTATGAATAATTGCTTTCTACTGATCAAAACCAAATTCTAATATACTGCACACATGGTCATTGATCACTATAAGCACTAATGTATAAATAAAAATATGTATGTTTCAAACTAAAACTGACATCTCTATAATAAGACCTCATACATACAAGCTAGTACATTGCTATACCATACCCAGAGAGCCTAACTGCTCAGTTTCTGAGAGAGTTTTTCCATCTGAAATATGAATCCTACACTAATGAAATACAGAAATAATAGTATATGTTTTCTGTGTAAAAAAAAATCTCTATGTCTGTATTTGATTGTTAAATTAACTGAACTCTAAGATTCACCATTAATTAAGATAGTATTGCAGGTATATATTTAAACCAAAGTACAACTTTGGCTTGGTGTACCACTATAAACCTGTTTTCTAATTCTGTTTTAGATGAGAATTTTTTTGATGTTCCCTTCCCAGTATTTAGAGGGTAATTACTCATGCCACATGATCACCATACAATTTGTGTACAATTGCTCATCTGTTATTGATAAAGGCAGTAAAAAAATTCATGGTGAGACAGAATTGTGATACATTAGAAATGCTTTCAGGCCTACTGGCACTCGATATACTTAAATAAATATAATAGGAAAGAGAAAGGGAAAGGGAATGGTGAAGGGAAAGGGGAAGGAGAAGAGCAAAGGGAAGGGAAAGGGGAAGGGGAAGGGGAGGGAAAGGGAAGGGAAGGGGAGACCAATAGTTCCAAAATAAGTGAAAATAAATATCTACCCTGAAACTCTCTGTACCTTCTTTCTAAAGAATTTCTCCTTGCTTATTTTAAGAATGGCCAAAAAGTTGCTAGTTGTGTAAAAACTTTGTTACGTAAGGTCTAAATTGAAGATAACTTGTGGCTTTGTTAAACTTTTAACGTTTTACTTTTTTTTTTTTAAGTAAGCAGTTTTACTGCATCCATTGGCCAGTGACAAGGTCTTCTTCCCCAAGCTAATGTGCTGTATAATGTGTTTCCAAAATTAGACTATCACCACTAGACTCTATAAGTACTACGAATGTTGCAAGCATTGGTTCAAAGGTGTCCCCCAGGGAGATAAAATAGAATAAGAAAGAAAAACTAAACAAAACTAAAGGAAAAAAGTCTGATGTAGGTTAAAAATATTTTCTGCATTAAAAATATTGTTTTAAAAAGGCCTTATGTTAGAAGTAGCAACTGGAAATATGGATAGAGCTTTGCCATCTTAAAAGCTAGAGCTCCAGCCTTCTACACTAGTGACTCTGAGAGAAAAAGCTGAGATTAAACTAAATAATTATTACTTCAGTGCTTTTTCAAGAATTCATATGCTTGAAATACCATTTCAAGGTATGGATCTGTCCCACCATCCCCGCTATCTTTTTTGCATTTATTTCCTGATTCAAAATATGTGCTTTAAATATGACCTTGGGTAAGAATATATATCCTACTAGGTACCTAGTAGGATTTTGCCTTACATTTCAGAAACAAATTCCACAGAGTTCTATTGTGCAAGCTACAGTCTGCATAGTAAAGACAGTCTTTCACTGTCCTTTCTTCCACATCCCTGCAGTGTTTGGACACATGGACTTCCATGCTACATTCTCTCCTTCCTCTCATTCTGCCCTGTCTTCCTTCTCTCTTTCCACAAAAAAAAAGCAAGGAGATTCATAGATGTCAATAAGAATCTTCCTGTTGACATCTCAGTAGTTTAGATGTAACCTTGAGAATACCATAAGAAAAATATTTTTTCATCCTTGGGTTACTGTATGCTTTCTTAGTATTGAATTTGCATACTATCCTATTAGCAGGTGTTGGTGTTTCCCAGTTCTTCTGCTTTTACATGTTAGCTTATGAGTATTAGGAAAAGGGATCTCTAAAATCACTCAGAAGGATGTTTGGTTCCTTTGTCTATGACTAAACAGACAGATCTTATATTCACTTTGGCAAATACTGCACTTCATAATTGTAACAGGGAAAGCATTATCATCAAGCAATATTTTAAAAGGGGATGATGAAAAGAGAGAATCAGAAAATATAATTTCTCTCATGGTCTTTTAATCTTTATTTGTCTATTTTAAATATTTTTTACCTTCTAATTCTGCTTCCATTTTTGAAACCTCACTATATAAACCATCTTTTTTTTTTTTTTTTTTTAGGTGTCTCAAAGTAAAATGAAGTTCATGATTCATATCACTTAAAAAACATGTTTTCCCAGTACTAACTCCTGAAAGAAGAAAGTTTTGTCTGCAGACTGCAATGCAAAATAAGATATATGAAGATGAATGAAGGAATCACCCTAAACTGAAGAAATAGAAATTTGCAGACAACCATGCTGTCTGACTGGCAGCTACTGTCCTGGGTTCAGCAGTAGCAGTCATTTTTTCTCCTTCTTAGCAGCTGGAGCAGTGCTGTGGTTTTTTGACTTCTGGCCTGGGAACAGCACTGATAACACTGATGCTTTTAGTCTCTGCTCAGTAATGTTTACTCTGACCAAGGACTTTGTGAGTCTCATGCTCTGCCAGGGAGGAGGGGAAGCCAGAAGAAAGCAGAGACAGGACAACTGACCCAAACTAACCAAAGGGGTATTTCATACTACAGCACGTCCTGTCCGCTACATAAACTGGGGGCAGTTACCCGGAAGGGTTAGATTACTGCTCGGTCAGGCTGGGTATCTCAGTGGGTGGTGAGCGATTGTATTCTCTTCCCTTGTTATTTCCCTTATCATTGTTATTATTGATGGTAGCAGTAGTGGTTTGTGTCATACCATAGTTACTGAAATGTTCTTAGCTCAACCCATGGGAATTACATTCTTTCGATTCTCCTCCCCATCCCTCCAGGAGCAGAGGGGAGGAAGAGGGGCAGTGAGAGAGCAGCTGCATGGTTCTGAGTTACCGGCTGGGCTTAAACAGCGACAGTTACTTACCTGCGTGAATTGCAAAAAATATTGTAAGCAAGCGACACATTTCCTTTCTTTTGGAACAGCAAATAAAAGGTAGTATATAAACACTGGAAGATACAAGAGACACAAATATAAAAGTTTAACATTTGTCTCCTGTTGAAGAATATGTAAGGCATTAACTGTTAAAAAACACCCTTCTAGATTATCCTGCATAAACAGGAATGCATGATTGAATTTTACCTGCATTCTTCCCGTTAGAATCAGAATGATTTGCGGAGGAAAAGACCTTTATATCATGTAGTTCCAAGCCGTCTGCCATGGGCAAGGACTCCTCACCCTAGATCATGTCACACAAGGCTCTGTTCAACCTGGCCTTGAACACCACCAGGGATGGAGCATTCACAGCTTCCCCAGGCAACCCAGTCCAGTGCTTCACCACCCTCACAGTAAAGAACTTCTTCTTATGCCTAACCTAAGCTTCCCCTGTTTAAGTTTAAAACCATTACCCCTTTTCCTATCACTGGAGCCCCTGATGAAGGGTTCCTACCCAGCATCCTTGTAGGCCCCCTCCAGATACTGGAAGGCTGCTATGAGGTCTCCACACAGCCTTCTCTTCTCCAGGCTGAATAGCCTGGAGAAGAGCAATGACTAAGCACAGCTTGATTATGGTTTCTATTTAGTGTCATTACTTTATTGTTTATTACAGTGCTTTTGAAAGCAATACCTAGGTCTCTGTTGGACTACTCCTAGGTCATGTCAATTCCTATTAATTTCTATTCTTTCAACAGAAATGGTTTTCCTAACAGGTCTTTCAGGGTGTCGAAATCATGTTGATGAAATGCAAACTCAGAATTTGCGTCCTCTCACCAAAAATTTCAAAATGAGAAAACTGACTCACAAGCTTTGCTTGGAGAAAAAGTGAGGAATCTTCTCCTGAGTTCTCTCTGGTCCAAAATCCCCTACCACTTTCATGGTGACATTCCCCTCACAATTGACACTCAATGACTATAAAGGTTGCTGTCTGTCTCTTTCCAATCATGATTAGATCCATGTTATATGAGAACAGTTTACCTTAAAACACAGCTAATCTGAACAACAGACTTCTTACCCTTGTAAAGAAAAAAAAAAAAAAAAGAAGTGGTGCTATGATTTGCATTCCATCCAGGAGTTTCAACTGGTTGCTAAATATAAATATCCATTATTGTTAAAGCACTTTACTGTGTATACTCTCAGCTTCCCAATTCCCTTCTACAGAGGTAAAGTTATTGTTAACTTTTACCGTCCATAGTATTAGATACCTTAGATTCCTCCAGTGACGTTAGAAGCCTTTGAATGGGGAACCAACCAGATGAACAACAATCAGCACTGTCATCTCTCTTGAAAATATACTGAAACAAATGTTAAATATGTCCTTGGACAATCAGCACTGTCATCGCTCTTGAAAATATACTGAAACAAATGTTAAATATGTACTTGGACCTTGTTTGAAACACAGGTAACATAGTGAAGAACTCAGGATATTTTAATTACTAAAAAATTTTGGGTGAAAAGTAAATACACAATTTCAAAAGTGAGAATCTTTAAAATATTAGTCAGTACCATATTCCAAAATCCTCAGACATGCAACTTTAGTAAGATGTATTCTATTTTATTTTCCTAAACATATGGTCCAGTTAAAATTATTTAATTACCTACAGTGGTATTTTTATTACTAAGTACGGTCACTATTTAAATAGTGCACACTGAAATATATTTCACACAATCATTATCAGCTACTAAATAAAACAGATTATTAAAATAATACAAACTAAAAATTTTATACTGTTTTTAAGTACATTCTGATTACAAAATAATCACCAGTTTGTAACAGATACCTAATTTAGAGTTTAGGTGTATTACAGAAAAATGTAAAGTCATACATGGAGCATGGGCCCACATTCCATGACAGAAAGACTCCAGAGAAATGTTTAATCATTCTTTCTGATGCATAAAATATGGCACAGCTGTACTATAAAAGATATCAGCCATCAGGTAAGAATGTCATTTGTCTTTGCTGGATTATATTGGAAAACCACAGTATTTTTGCCTTGTGCTCGTGTGGTATTATTGCTCAAGAAAACACAACCTATTTAGTCTGTTTACATATTACCGTACCCCTGTTCTATTTCAAAAGAAAGTAGTCATAAAATAAACATGGTAAGGAGGAAAGATCTGGTCGATATTTTGTTTCAACATACGCCTATTTCATATGTTATAAGTTGTGAATACGTTAAGTACTGGTCTACGTTAAAGCTAGGTTCTACAAAAGGACTGCATATTTCTCCAGGGACTAGTTCCTTTCATTTGATTTCTGTTATGCACACATCTTTAGTTCAAAATCTAAGCCTGCATCACAAATAATATGTGTAACAAAAGAACAATAGCAATAAAAGTAGACCAAAATGTAAAAAGATTCATTATAATTCCCATTAACTCACAGACTTTCAAGAATATATATTTATTAATGCATCAACATGATTAACATATTCATTAAACACGTAGAAACTATAACTGTTAGAATTTTAGTAGAATTGAAGGATTGTGTGTCCACTGTATTTGTCCACCAGTAAGTTTCCTTATCAAAAATTCATGCCTCATTATTTATTGGGCAGAGATGAAATTTCATACTTATTAAAACAAAAATTGCCTGCTAAAATAACTTCATAGACTGGCCTTTTGTGCAACATTTATTAAATGTAGTATGTCACATAAAAGATAATATTTTTAATATGGGAGATGAAGAAAACACACAGAAATGTGTTGGGTAGATCAGTAGTTAGAGTTTATAGCAGCTATTGTATCATAAAGTGCCTTAATTAAGATACAGAGATAGATGCTATACTCTTCTTCTATTTTTTTCTGATGTTCAGAGTTTGGGGTAATGAATTCAATGTTGATCATTTGAGATTTTACTCCGGGGTCCTTGGTGCTCAAAAATTACTAATTTTCAAAATTAAACACTCTCATTAGTTAAAAAAGATCCAAGAAAAACAGAAATGCAAGATAAACATTATTATCCTATAGGTAAGTTTATTCAGATTCACCTGAAATGATATGTATGTTGATGAATAACAATCAGGTTTCAAAGCCATTAGAATCAATTTTACCTGTTGTGGAAATATCTTTGGGTTTTCAAAAACTTTTCAAACTTAAACAGAGCTATCTAAATGACAGTTTTAGTGTTAGTTGTTTAGTAAGAAAATGAAAGTAATTATTTTTTTTAATTGAGTTTGAAGAAACACTTTTCACAGAGAATCAACATACAGCACAACAGACAAAATCGATTAAGGCCCGCCATCTGGCAGAAGTCTAGAAAAGTTGCTGCCATATGTTTTGACCAAGACTGCAAAATAAACTGTTTTATACTGTCAGCACCTCCAGTTCTGTTTTATAAATTACATTCAGCTTTATTATATATATGAAAGCAATTAGGAAAGGTTTCATCTATGACTGGCTTCTTAATTGGAAAACAGATGCTATATAAAATTTTAAAACAGGCACAGGGTAAATGGGGCTCAGTTTGAAAGCTATTTGACAGCTGTAAGCAACAAAAGTGCAAGGATTGCTGTAAATTGTTTATTAGGTAGAGCTTTAATTCTTAATCAGTAATATTTTAAAAACTTTTAATAATCAACAATTGTAGATTTTCTTTTATAATAATAACAGAAGAAAATATAATACACAATTCCTGGGCAGAGGGGAAAGAATGTTCATGAAATTCATGGCTAATATTAAGAAGTTGTGAAGGAAAGCAAAAAAAAAAATCCACCTTTTCTTAAGAGGATATAGTTTCATAAAGAATAGATTTTAAAAATCAGTATATATGTATGTTGCTGTTGGAAAAATAACATATCAGGTTCAAATGAAATTTAGGAATGTTAATCTCTTTTGCAGCTGCTATTTTTGTTTTATGGTATTTTTACAGCTGGTTTTAATTTCTTTTAAGAAATACTAAACCTTTCGAAGTATTCCCAAGTGAAACACCATGGTACAGATAATTGGTTTCATTGCAATTCAGATTATGAACATCATTTTTCAGTTGTTACTTTCAAACTATATACACAGCTAAATCTGTAAGCCATTTTCTTTATTTCAGCTACCTTCAAAAAGGGATAAAATAGCTGAAAACATCACAAAGCTTTAATGTCTCTGCAAGGATTTATGATGTTTGAAAATGTTTACTCTCTAATGAAGAATGTTCATGATAAATACAAAACTATCCTCAAACATAGTTTTGCTTATATGATATGTATATATAGGAATGGGAACAGATTAATTATTGCTTGCATAAGACATTATAAACTGACATCTCTAAGCAACATAAAAGCCCTTGAATTCTAAAAAGGTTCATTCAAAGGGGATATGGGTAAAGAAGAATTTTAATTTAGTTTTGAATTAATCTCATAGCAGCTAGGACTGAAGAGCTGCTAATATCTCTGTCCTGTGCTCTGTGCAGAGCATGCTATGTGCTAGCTTGCCATCATAATTCTTGTAGGAAAAAAAACAGACTAACATTTTCCCCCCTTCCCCACTCCTGGGCCCCTGGTTAATATGGGGCACAGAGTGCTAAGCAACACCTGGATATTTCTTTTTATCCTTATGTTCAACATGTGGTTCCACATTGTGTTTATGACATATCCTCTAAACCCCGAAGCAAAAAAAAAACTTTTTTCTTTCTTTTTCCCATCATAGCTTTCTATCTATATCATCACTGTAATATCAGTGTGCTTCATAAGGAGTAAAGAATTTATTCTCACAGCATTTCTTTGAGATCAGGAAATACCTGAATGAATATTTACAATGGCAGACCAGAGAGAGGCATTGAGAGCTGTAGTAACGTTTGAAGTAAAAGAGAAACAGGTATAGAACTCAGACACCTTGGTTTTAGCCTGTGGCCTCGGTCACAAGACAACTCTCACTTTTCCAGAGGATCCTATCTCATTCAGGTTGCTCAAAACCTGACTTATTGTTTGCCCAGTGTGTTCAGTGAAGACCTAAGCCACCTACAATTTAGTTTTGGCCTGAAATTAAATAAGGAAGAAAAGTGAAAAACCAATGTGATCAAATAATAAAAGACCTTATCAAAATATGTACACACAGGGAAGCAGAGTTTATGCTGCATATGTAACCTTAACTTGTCATTTCCTTACTCCGGGGGCTTCTTTTTTTATTGCACATTTCACTTAACACTAGGGATGGGAAGCAGTGAAGACATTGAAAAGTTTTTAAAGAATACTTGGAAAAAGCAGAAAATTTAAAATATGTCGTAGTTTGGTAGACAACAGGCAAATTCTTTTGTTCAATGTAATTTTTTATACAAACATATTTTGTATTAACACATACCTATTTATAAACAGTGAGGCAGAAAGGGTTGTCTTGTTTCATATATATATGTCTCTTCAAAGTCATGGTTTCTTCCATATGCATCTTCACATATTTTACAAAAAAAAAAAAAAAGCAGGACACCTTTAAGTTTTGTTTTATTCCATATGGACTGTCACTCATTTTGGAATTCCCTGAAATATTTCTCCAAGTTATACGCACACATGCAAAGAACCACAAGGAATATAAAGCAGACAGTTACGAAATCAATTACAAAATTCACCATGAGTTTATGTAAACCCTTACTCTGGTTCACACATCACCACCAATTCTGTTCCACCACTAAGAGGCACATGCGATACTAAGACTATTCCCTACACCAAATTTCATATTTTTATCCAAATACTCATTGTCACCTTTGTGACTTAAGAACCTGTGTCCTGTTTTTAAACATGAAATATATCACAGCATAATCCTACCTCATATACAGTTGAGAGTTAAGGCTTATTGAAAGTGACCAGAAGAACAATTTAAAACCATATAATGTAGGAATTTCCATTTTTTAATTAGGTATTATGAGTTTATTTGTTTGTTTTGAGGTAGATGACACCTCACTGCTATATGACTTTGGCACATTTGAAAATTATAACTGCACTTCAAACAGCTCAGGTCTTCATTCTAAAATAAGTTATGCCATTGAAATTAGCAAAATAATGATTCATAATAAATATTCACCATCAAATTTATCAGGAAATAATGATCTGGAAGAGAAGGGTTAGCTTTTTTTAACTGACAGCTATTTGGTATCTAATGATAATCTGGCAAAACAGAATTTGTGCTGGGAAAGCTTGGAGATCATATAAGAATTGGTGAAGTAGGAATGTAAGAATGATGATGACACATTAGTTTTACCAAGTGATATAAATTACTTGTGGAGCTGATCTCATTCAAACAGCATATATTTTATGGCACACACATGTGCAGTCATACCTCTGGCAGCAACATAAAACGTAAACTTATAGGACTGGAGGATTATATTGTGGAAATCTATGACATGCTAGAAGATAGGAATAGTGGTAAGTAACTGGCTGAACATGAGCTACTGGTACAGTTTAACATGGTAACTATGGTGAACATAGTTCCTGGTTATATAAACAAGGGAATAAAAATGGAAATCTTCATCCTCACTGAGTAAACTATTACAGCAGTCCTCAATCTATTGAGGTGATCAAGGTCCTGTGAATCACCACTTCCTGAAGTCAAGGAATTGTTTTAAAAGGAGCATTTTCTTACACATTCTTACACCATAATATCTTTGTAGAGCCAAAACTTTTACATTCAAGATAGAATGAGACAAATAAGGAAATTTCAACCCCAGGTTCCAGTATAGATTGGGGAACGACCTGTTAGAGAGCAGTGTAGGGGAGAGGGACCTGGGGGTCCTGGTGGACGACAGGGTGACCATGAGCCGACACTGTGCCCTTGTGGCCAAGAAGGCCAATGGCATCCTGGGGTGTATTAGAAGGGGGGTGGTTAGTAGGTCGAGAGAGGTCCTCCTTCCCCTCTACTCTGCCCTGGTGAGACCTCATCTGGAATATTGTGTCCAGTTCTGGGCCCCTCAGTTTAAGAAGGACAGGGACCTGCTGGAGAGAGTCCAGCGCAGGGCAACTAAGATGATTAAGGGAGTGGAGCATCTCCCTTATGAGGAAAGACTGAGGGAGCTGGGTCTCTATAGTTTGGAGGAGATTGAGGGGTGACCTTATTAGTGTATATAAATATATAAAGGGGGAGTGTCACGAGGATGGAGCCAGGCTCTTCTCAGTGGCAAACAATGAAAGGACGAGGGGTAATGGGTACAAATTGGAGCACAAGAGGTTCCACTTAAACCTGAGAAGAAACTTCTTCTCAGTGAGGGTGACGGAACACTGGAACAGGCTGCCCAAGGAGGTTGTGGAATCTCCTTCTTTGGAGACATTCAAGACCCGCCTGGACACGTTCCTGTGTAACCTTATCTAGGTGTTCCTTCTCCGGCAGGGGGATTGGACTAGATGATCTTTTGAGGTCCCTTCCAATTTCTAACATACTGTGATACTGTAAATTGATATACATTTATGACAAAAATTATATATTATAATGTGAGGAATAAAAGCAGAAAATGTGGATTATTTTCCCACAGTTAAACATTAACAGAAATAATATGTTACCCATATATTATATAATATTGTTCAATAATTATGGCAATTACTTCTGAAATAAACTTCTCTTGAGATATACCAAAGGCAAAACTTGAAAACATGAATTTCAGGAATGAGCTGCTTTTCTTTTTTTCTTTTTTCTGAAGGTAAACTCAATTTATAAGTCACACTTTAACAGAAAAAAATCTTTACCTATTGTTGTTAAAAGTAAAACATAGGGTTATTATATCTGCAGAAGATTACAGAATCGAGATATTGGGGGGGGGTATGTTTCCTATATTTTCACTTTGTGCTACTAGCAACATTTAGCATATAGTGTTTGGCAATATCTCTCACACAAGCAATCAGGTGGTATTTCTTTTGTTGTACAAATGCTTACCAGGGAAAATAAGAGACTAATATCTAGTCCCCCTCCCCCAACAAAAAAAAAAAAAAAAAAAAGAGAAAAAAAGTATGAAAATGTAAAGGGGTCTATAGGAAAAATACAAAAGCTTGCAGAATAACTCAAGGGTAAATCTGCTGTCTGACTCTGCTTTCCAGTAACTTAAATTAATTTTAAAATATTCTGCATTCAAAGGCACAGTGTCCTTTTAATCAAACACTAAAGACCTGTTCCATGCCTGAAATGGTCAAATGAAAATTTCCCAGCAATTTAATTATAACATAAACAAAACCCAAGCAAAGCAATAGTAGCAGTAACGAGGTGGGAAAAGGAGGAGTGAGAGAGAGAGGGAGAGAGAGAATTGTTTGGTCAATTAAATGTAATGTAATGTCACTGTCAAGGTAAATGGAAGGATGATTCAAAGGAAAAAGTTAATTGCTGAAAGCAAATACAATTTAGAACTTTGCATTAAGACACTGAAGTGAAGATATACATTAAAAGAGACAGGTTTCAAAGCATAACTTGGCAAATTCATTGATTTTAATTGAAGTAGTGAATCACCTCTTCTCAAACATCTTTAATTTTACCAGGTTCAATGAAGAATGTAATGACCAAACATCAGGAACCACCTAACAGGAGATTGGTTCTCTTCAACCAATTTTCTACTCCTCTCAAGCCACAGTTTACGAGGGATCATAGAAATGAATTCTGAGGGTTATATTTTTTCCTAAGCTTACAAAAGGGTTTGCAGTACTCCAACCTGTTTGTATTCACTGCTTATTTGTGCTTCTCCCACAAGATTTACAAGCAAAAGAGTATATTCTTTCTTCCTATACCATAATACTGAGACTTAGTAGTGCTAAGACAACTTTTTTTGTTACATTCTAGTGGGAGTTCTCTAAGGTACAAGGAATACTTGAATTCAACAAACTATTAAGTTCTTCAGTCTTATTCAGGGGCTTAAAAGGTATGGAGGACTACAGACCTGGCTAAAATCCTCTTCTGATATTTCTAGCTGTTTCAGGGGAAATCTACTGAAAATTAAAACCCACATAGATAATTCAGTGTTGTGTCTAAACTAACATATGCTAGGAATTGTTTTACATAGTGGCTTTAAATTTAGTACATTGCCACTTCAGAGCACTGGCAGAAAACCTGAGATCTTTCTATTGCTCATATTTATACACAGAAACTGCTCTTTCTATCTTTTTCCTGTCTTAAGCAAAATATTTGCAAAACATTACCTCACATGAAGTTACTACTGTTTGCTACAACTTTTTTAAACAGTGGAGTTCCTCAGGAAAGGTGAAATACTCCTTAATTCTGGACGTCACTGTGATTGCAACAGAGGAGAAAATCCTTTCTGATCCTTAAACCAGATTTTATGCCAGAAATATAGCATCTTAGAAACATCCTGAAAACATATTTGCACTTGGTTTGAGAATGAGGAGGGCAACAATACTGGCAAGATGACTGCTGAATGCCAGGAAAAACAGTCCCATTGTGTTCCATGTAGGCCAGCAAGCTTTGACACAAAAAACAGAGACTGCAAGAAAGAATAAACACTAGCATCAGTTTAGAAAAGTGTATGCCACCCACTATATGTGTGAGACGCCTTGGCCATTCCATAGACTGGTCCAGTCAGATTTCATTCCAGAAGTGTTTTTTGGGTTTATCCCAACAAGCATTTTATTTTGCCAAAATTAGGGACAAAGAATTTCAAACTGTTTTTTTTTTCTCTCTTTTTTTTTTATATGACAAAAATAACTAACTATTTGATTTTTATTGCAATTCAGCTATTAGAAAAGCTAATATACTGAACATAAACATCATTCCAGACAATGTAATACAAAAAGCATAGTTAAAATCTGGTCACTTAGAATAAAAGAGCAGAACCAGATTAAAATCTGTCAAATTTTCTGAATTCCAATATTCACCTTTCTTACATTTGTGTGCTCATTCTTATATGATGATTTTCACTGATAGATGTAAATACACTAAAAATGAGTAAAGATTCCCTTGTGACAAAGAAATAACTGTATCTGAAAAAATGCTTTTTTTTAATAGAAAACTATTTTTGTACTTCTACAGTAATGTGGAATATGACATAAATTCAAAAAATAATTTTTGTGTCTTAAAAAAATAAAGTAACACTTATCATTTTTTGCAGTGAGCAATAAGGAGTTGAATTTACACTCTGATCTTCTCCCCAGACTTCATTTGATAATCAAGACACATAACAAGAATTAGGGGGGAAAGAAGACCCTGTTGAGCTTGACTCTAGCCTGGCACTGTGAAGAGACATGAGAGGTGTAGAATAATTGGGAGGCCAGGCGTGCTCGGTGGCGCGGGGCGACCTACTTGCCGGTGTAACAGCCGTCGGTGAAATATCACTACTCTGATCGTGTTTTCACTTACCTGGTGAGGCAGGGGGGGCGAGCCCCGAGGGGGGCTCTTGCTTCTGGCACCAAGCACCCAGTGCGTGCCAGGCGCGACCCGGCTTTGGGGATAGCGGCAGGTGGGGTGTTTGACTGGGGCGGTACACCTGTCAAAGTGTAAGGCAGGTGTCCTAAGGCAAGCTCTGGGAGGATGGAAACCTCCCAGGGTGCAGAAGAGCAAAAGCTTGTTTGATCTTGATTTTCAGTACAAATACAGACCGTGAATGTGGGGCTTCACAATCCTTCTGGCTTTTTGGGTTTTCAGCAGGAGGTGTCAGAAAAGTTACCACAGGCATAACTGGCTTGTGGCGGCCAAGCATTCATAGAAACGTTGCTTTTTGATCCTTCGATGTCAGCTCTTCCTATCGTTGTGAAGCAGAATTCACCCAGCGATGGATTGTTCACCCATTAATAGGGAACGTGAGCTGGGTTTAGACTGTTGTGAGAAAGGTTAGTTTTACCCTACTGATGTTGTGTTGTTGCAATGGTAATCCTGCTCAGTACTAGAGGAACCGCAAGTTCAGACTCCTGTTGTATGTGCTTGGCTGGGAAGCCACTGGCGTGAGGCTACCATCTGCGAGCTTATGACTGAACGCCTCTAAGTCAGAATCGTGACTAGACGCTTGTTGCGCTATTGCATCATCGGTCGCTTGTGTTTGACCCAGGAGATGACAGTCTTGTTCAGAGTGTGTGGGTTAAAGCCCTTCCAGAATCTGTGTTAGTGAAGACAGGCCTTCTTCATAGGAGTAGGAAAAGTCCTATTTTCAAACCCGGGCTGATGGATCTCTTCTGGCCTTGTATGGTCTTCCATCGAAGAGAAGGAATCTCTTACAAAACCTACGACCTGAGGACTTTGCTCTCACAGTCCTAGCTAGCTAGACCATGGCAGTTAAACCTCAGGTGTAAAGGGTGGGGCCAGTTCTGTGCAAGCTGCGCCTCACCTAAAAAATCCACTGCACAGGCTGGAAGGGCTTACTCTCACTTGTCTGTATGGACAGGTAAGGGTCAAAACAGCAGGTGACAAAGGTGCATGGGAAGCTGCAGATCCAACCTTGCATGCAGGCGAACCAGCGCATGGGTCGCTCGAGTTTGCTCAGAAGTTGACGGTCTTGGTCATATATTTCCCAATTGCCTAAGCACCCTTTTTTCCAACCAGATTTGTATATCCCACATGCCCTTGGTCATCGTGCTTATAGTAAGTGTGGGTAAAGTCCTTCCCAAATCTTCGCTCGCAAAGCCAAGCCATCAATCAATAACAAGAATCCATTTAGGTAACATTTTATTCTTTTTAGACTCAGAAATAGCTTACAACAAAAAAGTTACAGTAAATTATTTCATGTTAGACCAAAATTTTTCAAATCAATACATCCCAAGCTCACAGATAGCCTACATAGCTTACAGCCTTTGCTTTTAAAAAGGCATTAACAAATGCCAAGCATGCAGCAGCTGTTCAGGCACCAAATACTTTATTATGATATATCCCAAATATGAGGCATTGCAATTTTATGTCTGCATTCAACTGCTTCAACTCTAAAAGATTATGAACTGCCCTAAACACTAAGGAGAGCAAAGTTGTTCCTGGAGACACCTTACACTCTCCTGTGGAGCTCAGAGGGAAATGTGTGCACAAACAGTATACTCACTTAAGGTCACATTTTTACTCATGGCACGCTAAACATAAAACATTTTATTCTGGCAGGGGCATTTTCTGATCTTGTGAAGTGCACCTTTTAAAATCAAGATGCCCATGGCCATAATAGCAACTCAAGGGGATAAAAATAACACTTTCTTTCTTGGCTGTAAACCCACACACCCCCAGTAAAGCTAAATTGAACAAAACTACCCTCATGTTTTCAGAATTTTCAAAGAAATAATGTAACAGTAGCCTACAGGTGGTAACATTTTAAGAAAAGTGCCTCTGAATGGAGACCAAAGATTCCAGTGCCTGTTGACAGGACAAAAAACAGGACCCAAAGGAAGAGGAGGTACATGCGTCTATTTAATATAAGAATTAATGCTGAGCTCTTCATCTATAGCAGGAGGTGGCCTCTCCTAAGGCTAAGTGCCTTAAATTGTACATGTACAGTTTGAAAGTGGTGCTCTCTGGAGAAAACTTCACAAGGCAGGAATGATGCTTTTTTAAAAACTCATTTTAAAGTAAAGTAAAAAGTTTGATTCATTATACAGATGTGGGGTTCCCCCTCATTCCCCCCTTTGATCTTTGAAAAACACTGGATAAACACATCTAACAGCTCTCAGCTGCATTTGTTTCTTAGGTAGCTGGAATTTTATGACAACAGGCAGTTGGAAGAACAATTGGATTTCTACTGCAATTGTTCAGAATGTGACTGAACCGTCTTTTCAAACTAAAGAGAACCTTAAAGTAGAAATTTATCCATTGTAAATATAGATTACTTGTAATAGTCATAATCAGGACTGCTGATTACTTATTTTCTGTAGCGGATTCAAAATTTTGAGGATCACAAGCAAAGATACAAACTGTTAGTATGGTCAAATTTTAAGCATGTACTGATATCTTTAAAACAATCAGAAGACCACAGAATTTATCCCTGGTCACAGCTATTTTTTTTGTTGTTTTTTTTTTTTTTCTAGCTGGCCAGTGGGTTATATTTAAAGAAGTCTGCACAGGCAGCATTTAGACTCTAGGTTTTTGCAGTTACTCCACAGCTTTCTGGAATGTATCTGATAGCAATATATAAAAATTAATATATCAGTCAGGAATATGTTCTGAAGAAGGAATCATAGTTACAAAAAGCAGAGGTGTCTTGTGTATGCAGGCACATGTATACAACAGATTGAAATATGTGATGTAGAAAGGCTTTTCCATCAGCAGCTTGGAGTGTAATTGTAAATCATTTACTCTTTTTAGCACTTTGGTGTGTGTGTGAAATGTTGTCTTACCATCATCTGTAGATCAAATACACAGAACACATTATATATAGATGTGTACAGATGTACACACACACAAAGAGTAGAATAGAAAATGTTTATAAGTAAACATCATTACAAAATTGTGTTTATATTAATTTACTTTTCCATATAGCCCTAAGTACACCCATACAAAAGTATGCATATGACTCTGTATTTTTCCATTGAGATAGAAGTAATTTATAGCACGTGTATACGTGTGCGTGTGTGTGTAGTTACTTCTTGTAAAATATACTAAAATGTGTTGCATTAAAGCTACCTTTGATCCTTTTATGAAGTTTGACTCAAAATCTATTACACAGTGAAAGTAACACTTCCTTTTAGTAAATGCTGACAGTGAGCTTTCAGGTGTTGAAGATTTCCTCAGCCTCACCTAATGTCATTTAAACTAAAGGACAAGGTGAGCACCTCCATGTATTAAAAAGAACTTGTCAATATGAGTTATTTTGAGGTGGTAGAAATGGGCCTTCTCTCTTTGTTCTTTAAAATAAATGAAGTCATTGTAGCTTTTTTTAAACTCCTATATACAATAATAGTGAGGTTTTTTGCTGTATCTGAGTTCCCTCTAAGTAGATTCTAGTTTAAAGATAAAATGTTTTCACTACCAGTAACATTGAACAGATCTACTTTAGCACAAAAACAGCCAGACTGTTTTAGAACAGTTCCTTAGCCAAAGCACATGAAAGCAATTGAAAAATAATTAGGAAAAAAAAATAATTAGAAAACCTGTAAAAACACAGACCTACTTTTAAGATAGATCATTAAGTCGAGAACAATAAAATTAACTATATTGCTGCTGAATTTAGAGAAAAGTGCTGAAGGGCAGGGAAGGAAATGGAGTGACAGCAAAGCAGAAATGGGACACACCCATTTACATATTTACATACCTTGATTTGATGTGTAAGGCTCAGGTTCACATTTACTTGAATTCAGTTTTGCTGCTTCTTAACTTCTTTTAACAGTAACTCTAAGAAGCCACAAAATCTTAGTGGAATGCTCGTTCGCAAAATATATGAGACTAAGCAGTGTTGTTGAGAGAACCACAGAATTTCAATAAAAATTGTAAATATTTTTTACGTTGATAGGTTTTAGCTGGAATAATGAAGCCATATTCTAAACTATTTTTCTCTCAAGTCAGCTTTCCTACTAATTACAATTTCAGAATTTATCTTTAGAACTCTTGTTCTACAATATCTGCAACTCAAGGGATGAGTGAGTGTCAGAAACTGGTAGTGGAATATAAACAAAGTCTACTTCCTATTCTGGATATCTTGAAGAGGGAACTCTGCACCTGGAAGAATGGAAGAAACTTTAGCCTTAGTCTGCTTTCTTGGCTGTTATCATAATGCCTCTATTTAGTGGAAGACAATGAAGACAATACCAACTAATTCCTGCAAGGGACAAACAATTACTGCTTAATTAGGCTCAATTATGTAATTTCAATTTGTGGGACAGAAGGCTGCTATAAGTCAGTGTGTCTACACACACACACACACACACACACACGTGTTATATTTGCATATATATGCATATGTACACATGTATTACGTTTGCTTTAAAAGCAATTTGACTGCAGAACACTTCCATCCAAAGCAACTTCCATATTATTTTAAAGCAAAATACGATTCTATGATTCTATGAAAAGCATCTAGGACTCATGAGATATAACCACAAAACCATAGAATCATAGAATAGTTAGGGTTGGAAAGGACCTTAAGATCATCTAGTTCCAACCCTCCTGCCATGGGCAGGGACACCTCACACTAAACCATGCCACCCAAGGCTTTGTCCAGCCTGGCCTTGAACACTGCCAGGGATGGAGCATTCACAACATCCCTGGGAAACGCATTCCAGTGCCTCACCACCCTTAAAGAATTTCTTCCTTATATCCAGTCTAAACTTCCCCTGTTTAAGTTTGAACCCGTTACCCTTTGTCCTATCACTACAGTCCCTAATGAAGTCCCTCCCCAGCATACCCATAGCCCCCCCTTCAGATACTGGAAGGCTGCTATGAGGTCTCCATGCAGCCTTCTCTTCTCCAGGCTGAACAGCCCCAAATTTCTCAGCGTATCTTCATATAATCAACAAACCTCCACAGTTCTAATTTCTTTCATTCTTTAAAAACTTACTCAAGGACTCAGAACGGCTAGTACAGACTAGTAAGTCATTTAACAACATTTATCTTAAAATCACAACTGCTTACTTCCACAGGGAAGTCTGCCACTCAAGTCTCTGCTCAAAGAGATAAGATTGCCATGGAAGATGTGGATCAATTTGTACTACTTCAAGTCTTGGTCCAGCCAGCCAAGAAATCTGAACACACCAGATCTGAACTTATTTCACAATGAAAAAGCATAGAATCATGTCTCACAAGTGCAAGAAGTGGCTGTTTAGAGCTTTAGTTAGGTATTTTGAATGGCCCAGAATCTATACAGAAATCATAACGAAACTAGTGCAAGTCACAAGAATACAGATATTATAACAAATGAGTGCTACTTAGTAAATTGCCAGATAATAACCAAATTTAGATATCCATTACAAATACAAGCAATACATCCTGTAGATAAGAAAGGCATGAATGCTGTGATATGAAACTTCACACATGAAACAGGGAGTTGTAATGTGTTGGCTAGGAGGAAGCATTTCTGAACTCTAACATTTTGACCATTCATGTTAAGATGGAGATTGGAGACACTGCAGCTTTTGCATCTTGTAGCACGTAATAAGCAGACACCTCTTAGTCAAAGGAAAAGATAGCACTGCTCTATCTTGTTGCATCCTCCAGTGTAGCAATATTGTTTTATGAAGATAGAATCACAGAATCATAGAATGGTTAGAGTTGGAAAGGACCTTAAGATCATCTAGTTCTAACCCATCTGCCATGGGCAGGGATGCCTCACACTAAGCCATGCTCCCCAAGGCTCTGTCCAACCTGACTTTGACCACTGTCAGGGGTAGAGCACTTACCACTTCTTTGGGCAACCTGTTCCAGTGGCTCACCACCCTCACAGTAAAAAACTTCCTTATATGTAACCTAAACTTCTCCCTTTTTAAGTTTAAACCCATTAACCCTTGTCCTATCATTACAGTCCTTCACTAAGAGTTTCTCTCCAGAACCCTTATAGGTCCCCTTCTGGTATTGGCAGGCTGCTATAATTGACTGGATTTCATTCTTTTTTTTCTTTTCTTTTTTTTTTTTTTTTAATTCCCTACATAACACTAAAATCGTACATTAACATAAGTACAAGAATATATAAGAAAACATGAGAAGGATCTGTCAACTTTTGCACAATTTGGTATTTTGTGAAATATCCAAAAGGATTGGCACAGAGCAATTTACATCCATTTATTAGCCCATAAGAATGAAACAAAAACGAGGAAATAATGTGACTGCTAAAAAATATTTTTCATTGGATACATAAAGTTTGGAAAAGACTGAGAAGATACCTGGATTTTTGGATTTTTAAAAGCATAATTGTAACATAAGGTTGCTTATCCTGACATCTTTGAGTATGCCATAGGCATGCATTCATGGCCTTACAGAAGAACTTACAAACAAGAAAATACTCCAACTGGGGATCCAGTGTGTTTCTTACTTCTGGGTTATCCCTTGATGCTAATCCAAATGATTAATATCAAGAAGTTAATGCAGCACAGCCGCATGCTATATAATGGTGCCAGATTAAAGACATCAGGGTGATATAATTATTATAGTCATAAGAGAAAGATTTCAATTAAAGGTACCATAGCAGCATGCGGCTAAAACCAGCACAGCAGCACACTAATTAAACTGCAAAAACCCACTGCAAGCAATGTGGCTTATGCTTCCTGAGGCAATGAAACAGCCAACAAAACAGCATAATGGTATCCTAAAATCCAATAAAATAATGCCAATTAAATAATTATACAGTATACTATGACAATAAAGAGTAAGGTCAAAGGTTATGGAATTGTCCTCTGAATGCTGTGGACATTCTGTGAGCAGTGTAATGGAAACATAGCTTTGAGACATTTTTACCTTTTATGGCGAAACCAACCAACTTGAAAGAATCCAAAAGCTTTTTTTTTTTTCTTGTTCTTAGAAAGGAATAATAACTCTTACAATAATATTTTTCATTTATCAGCTATCAGAGGAAGATAGGTATCAGTTGTTTATTGTTGTGACAGAACACCACAATAGCTTTAACTGTTAGACCGAATGAAGCACACACAACTAAGCAGGACAGTGAAAACTTATAGAAGGCAACAGAAGAAAGCTAAATAACATATATGTCTTCAGATAATGAGTCTGGAAATCAATCTCTGTTGTAGAACCTGTAGATCACTGAGAGGACTTCAGGAAGAAGAAATTGAAAGCATAGCTTATAACATCTATAAACAGGAACAGTTCAAACTTGGTGATGTGTTCTGAGTTCTGAGTTGCTGAAGTTTTATTAAATAATTCACAAAAAATTATGAACACTTCATATATAATGTCAACATTTATGAAGTTCCTTTAATTTACTATTCAGGAGCATAGAGTATTTTCAGCTCCTACCAATATCACTGAGAAATCAAAAATTGCTGTGCATCTGAGAATCAAACTTAATACCTATCTACAGTATCAAAGGTAAGAGATCAGTAGGCAAACATACTGAAAATCTTTACAGTGCATAAAAATTTGGGAAGGAAGCACTTCAAAGCAAGTTAAAAAGCTCTTAAGTGATTTTAACAAAAATTTTGGCTGACAGGTATGGGGTTTAAAACATTTGCTACAAATATGGGATGACTTCTGCAGTAAAAAGGCCGATCTTTTATAATAAAAAGTCTAAACCCAACAGAATACCTTTATCCAAATATTATTTCTTAAAATTGTTATGTGTCTTTCTTAATAGCAAAAAGAATACATTAGTCTTTTCCATATTCCTAGCCTAACACATCTGCCTACACAAGCAGTGAAGATGGACGAAAGAGATCTAGGCTCAGATGGAGGCCTTTCAAAGAAAGAAGTTGACTGGAAACAGGACCATGATCCTTCATAGTCCACGAAGGTGAAAGGACTGCTGAGCTGACAGAGCAATCTTTGGATGATTGGCATTTATAGAATCATAGAGTCATAGAATAGTCAGGGTTGGAAAGGACCCAGGGACTGTGAGAATAAGGACTTTG
The DNA here is from genome assembly GCF_033783945.1 of Neopsephotus bourkii. NCBI lineage: Eukaryota > Metazoa > Chordata > Aves > Psittaciformes > Psittacidae > Neopsephotus > Neopsephotus bourkii. The sequence continues at coordinate 10,936,444 of NW_026902293.1, read as the reverse complement.
GGCCCACTGCAGGAGAGGATCTGGTTCGAGACCATCTTAAAAATCTGAACGTACACAAGTAGATGGGACGTGACGAAATCCATCCGCAGGTCCTGAAGGAGCTGGCAAATGAAGTTGCTAAGCCACTGTCCATCATATTTGAAAAACTATGGCTGTCAGATGAAGTTCCCAATGACTGGAAAAAGGGAAATATAACCTCCATTTTCAAGATGGGGTAAAATGGATGACCCAGGGAATTACAGCCCAGTCAGTCTCACTTCTGTGCCTGGCAAAATCTTGGAGCAGATTCTCCTGCAAGGCATGCTAAGGCACATGAAAATCAACAAGGTGCTTGGTGACAGCCAGCATGGCTTCACTAAGGGGAGCTCCTGCCTGACCAACTTGGTGGCCTTCTGTGATGGGGCTACAGAACTAATCGTAGAATCATAGAATAGTTAGGGTTTGAAGGGACTTTAAGATCACCGAGTTCCAACCCCCCAGCCATGGGCAGGGACACCTCGCTCTAAACCATATTACCCAAGGCCTCGTCCAACCTGGCGTTGAACACTGCCAGGGATGGAGCATTCACAACCTCCCTGGGAAACCTATTCCAGTGCCTCAACACCCTAACAGGAAAGAATTTCCTCTTTATATCCAATCTAAACTTCCCCTGTTTAAGTTCTAACCCCTTGTCCTACCACTACAGTCCCTAATGAAGAGTCCATCCCCAGCATCCTTATAGGCCCCCTTCAGATACTGGAAGGCTGCTATGAGGTCTCCATGCAGCCTTCTCTTCTCCAGGCTGAACAGTCCCAACTTTCTCAGCCTATCTTCATATGGGAGGTGCTCCAGTCCCCTGATCATTCTCGTGGCCCTCTTCTGGACTTGTTCAAACAGTTCCATGTCCTTTTTATGTTGAGGACACCAGAACTGTACATAATACTCCAAGTGAGGTCTCCCGAGAGCAGAATAAAGGGACAGGATCACCTCCTTTGACCTGCTGTTCACACTCCTTTTGATGAAGCCCAGGATATGGTTGGCTTTCTGGGCTGCAAGCACACACTGCTGGCTCATTGCAGCCCAGAAAGCCAACTGTATCCTGGGCTGCATCAAAAGGATTGTGACCAGCAGGTCGAAGGAGGTGATCCTGCCCCTCTACTCTGCTCTTGTGAGACCTCACTTAGAGTATTGTGTGCAGTTCTGGTGTCCTCAACACCAAAAGGACATGGAACTGTTGGAACAAGTCCAGAGGAGGGCCATGAGAATGATCAGGGGACTGGAGCACCTCCCATATGAAGATAGGCTGAGAAAGTTGGGGCTGTTCAGCCTGGAGAAGAGAAGGCTGCGTGGAGACCTCACAGCAGCCTTCCAGTATCTGAAGGGGGACTATAGGGACGCTGGGGAGAGACTCTTCATTAGGGACTGTAGTGATAGGACAAGAGGTAACAGGTTAAAACTTCAAAAGGGGAGGTTTAGACTGGATATAAGGAAGAAATCCTTTAATGTTGGGGTGGTGAGGCACTGGCATGGGTTGTCCAGGGAAGTTGTGAATGCTCCATCCCTGGCGGGCTTCAAGGCCAGGTTGAACAAAGCCTTTGGTCGCATGGTTTAGAGCGAGGTGTCCCTGCCCATGGCTGGGGGGGTTGGAACTAGGTGATCTTAAAGTCCTTTCCAACCCTAACTGTTCTATAATTCTATGATTTTATGATTCTTTCAACTGCTTTTCTGGGCAACCTCTTTCAGTGCCTCACCACTGTCACAGTAAATATTTATATTCTAATGTCTAATCCAAAACTGCCTACATTCAAAGGCCATTCCCACTTGCTTTTTACATGCTGTTGTAAAACGTCTGTCTGCAGGCTTCTTGTAGGCCCCTTTTAGGTACTGCAATGCTGCAGTGTCTTCCCAGAGCTTTCTTTTCTCCAGGCTGAACAGCCCCAACTTTCTCAGCCTGTGTTCATAGGAGAGGTTCTCCAGCCCTCTGATCCTCTTTGTCTCCTCCTCTGGACTCACTTGAGCAGGTCCATACTCCTCTTGCACTGGGGACTCCAGAGCTGATTACAACACTCCAGATGGAGTGTCACAAGAGCCAAGTAGAGGGGAGAATCACACCTTTTTACCAGCTGGCCACACTTCTTTTGGTGCATTCAGGGACATGGTTGGCTTTCTGGGCTTCAAGAACATGCTGCCAGCTCAAGTTGAACTTCCTGTTAAGGAATACTGCCAAGTCTTTTTCCTCAAGGCTGCTCTCAATCCACTCATTTCCCAGCCTGTACTTGTGTTTGGAATTGCCCTGGCCCATGTGCATGACCTTTCACTTGGTCTTGTTGAACTTCGTGAGGTTTGCACTGGTCAGCTTCTCAAGCCTGTCAAGGTACCTCTGGATGGCATCCCTTACCCCCCAGCATGGTGACTACACCACACAGTTTGGTGTCATCAGCAGACTTGCAGAGGTTGCACTCAGTCTCACTGTCCATGACACTGACAAAATGTTAAACAGTGCTAGTCCCAATACCAGCCTGTGAGGAGCACCACTTGTCACTGATTTCCACTTGGACATCTAGCCCTTGACCAAAGCTCTCTGAGAGCGACCATCTTGCCACTTCTTATCCACTGAACGGCCCATCCTTCAAATCCACGTCTCTCCAGTTTAGAGACAAGGATGTCCTGTGGGACACTGTCAAATGTCTTGCACAAGTCCAGGTATATGATGTCTTTCGTTCTTCTTTATTCATCAGTGCCATGGCCCCATCAAAGAGGGCCAGCAGATTTGTCAGGCCACAATTTGGCCTAAATGAAGCCATGTTGGCTGTCATCACCTCTCTTAACAATTTCACACAGAAGCTCAAGTATTCAGAAATTAGTCGGCATCTAATAACAACCTCTGGTTTGGAACTAAATGTGTTTATAGCCTCTGGAATTTCAGTATCACTACTTGCTGTCCCCTGAGCTGGCTGATTTACTTATATGATATTTCTGAGTGCTAGAGATCCATTAGGAAAAAGGAATATCCCACTGTAAGGCAGCGTTGGCAGCTTGCGGGTTAAGTGGCATATTCATCAGTGGCAATAGACAGACTTGCAAGTAATTTGCACTGTCATGGGGGGTTAGCCTTGTCTAAGAGCCAGATTTCCACCCAGCCATGTGCACATGTTCTACTCCTCAGCATGACAGGCTGGAAAACAAAATGAGAAAGCTCATAGGTCAAGGTAAAGACAGAGAGATTATTTACCAAATACCATCACTGACAAAAGAGTTTGGGGAAAATTAATTTATTGCAAATTAAAGTTAAGTAATGTGAAACAAACATTAAAACAACACCTTTCCTCCCCCATTCTCCCAGGCTGAACTTCCTTCCTTTACTCCTTCATTCCAGATTCATCTACTCTCACCTCCTGAGTGGCTCAGGGAGATGAAAACTGGGGGGTTGTGGTCAATTGATGGTTTTCCCTGTTGCTCCTTCCTCCTCACACTTTTGTCCTGTTCTAGTGTAGGCTTTCCTAATGGGCTTCCATTTTTCAGGATAACTCTGGTCCAGCATGGGGTCTCCAGGGGCTTCAGTTACTTGAGGAAATATCCACATGCTCCATGGGCTGCAGTATGAATATCTGTTCTGGTGTAATCTTCTCCTCAGGGTGAAGAGGAGCCTCTCTGCTCTGACACCTAAAGTAGCTCTTCCCCTTTCGATGCCTCTGCTATTTCGCACTCTTTTTACTCCCTCTTGCCCTCCTTGTGTGGTGTTTTCACCTTTCTTAAACATGTTCTACCAGAGACACCACCAGCTTGGCTGACAGTCTCAGCTGTGTCCTGCAGTAGGTACATTTTTTGCTATCTGAAGCCAGATGTTGCACTTAAATACCTTCTTCAGCTTGGCACAATAGGCAAATACACCAAAAACAGCACAGGACATACCAAAATACTGCAAAGTACTGGGAATCGCAGAACCAAAAGACAGTAGTATCTGTTTTTTATGTTGCTAATCTCTTTTTCAAAACTACCCACTTGGAAAAGGTAATATACACATAAAGGTTAAAAAAAAAAAAAGGTTAGACCAGACCACAGAAGTAAGACATCTCCTCAGATAACATGAGTTTACACCTTGGACAAGGGGCTATCTCTACGATGAGGGAAAGCTTTTAAGTACTAAACACTTGAAATAGTTTTAGCCTAATTTCAAAATAGAAGTGTTCAAAACCAAACAAAAATGGAATCACTAACCTTATGAGATGATAGAAAGAAGTGGAGAGTGGTGTCCTCAGGAAACTTTGGGTCCAGTGAACTTCACAATGCTTTGTGAATTTTCTGTGTTCAGTCACCTCAAATTCCATGCAAATTCAAACAGTTGTGTACATTATATGCAATATAAGTCTTCAAAAAGAAAGGATTTTTAAGGGAGTTATTTCTCTTCACCAATAACACAAGAATATGGATAAATTCAAAGCTCTGAAAGAGAAGAGCTATTCCTGTACTTTCATTAGACTTTGCTATTTATCTACCTAATTAATGATAGTGTAGGAGACACCTGTAAAAACTGTTATAAACTTCTGTCCTTTAACTACACCTCAGCTTCTACATTAGTTGCATGTTCTGCCTACATATAGGACAATGATTCCCTTAATGATAATTTCTGTGTTAGGATGTCACAAGGATCTCTTCAAATAGCACTCCTGGACTGACTCCTGGAAAACCAGTGTATACATGAGTAAAAGGAGACATTTAAAAGACCAGGATAAAAAGCTTTTTTTCAAACAATACAGATGAGAGCAAACCAGCATGTTTGGAAGAAGAGAGTCCTCAGATTACTCACGAGAAGAACAAGAAGGCTTGGCTCACATCAGGTGCGAATGTCTACGGGGACGGTGTACCTTCCCTCCACTGCTGCCCCAGGAGCATGACCATGAAAAGAAAATTAGACCTAAAAAGTCCTACCATCCACAGAATCCTCAGTTATTCATTTTTGCCACCTTTTTTTCCCATCCTCTTATTAATTTTCTCTTATTTTTTACCGCATGCTCAAATCTTCCCTGTAAGATTAAACAGTCCCTTGTTATCAGATTCCTGTTATTACCTCTACTCTCAGTATTGCTACAGACTTACTTCATGCAAATGTTTGTATGTACAAGTTATTTTATATTTAAAATACTTTGAAGAATCCTGACTTTTCTCCTAAATTCAGGTAATACATACTTAAACAAACAAACAAACAAACAAAAACAACAAAAAAAAAAAACCCTGAACCCCACTCTTTGATAAATTGATCCTGACAAAAGCAGTACTCCTTCATCAAAAGCAGAGGATTTATTCAAGCTTTTCATGTATTTCTCTACAGTCTACAGTGACCCTTCAGACAAATCATTACTATTTTTCTGAGCTCCAGCAAGCGTCTAGTCAAGCACTCCTTGACCTGGATGATACTAGCTGCAACATGGGACTTAGAGGTTGTCTGGGATAAATCAAGGTGAAGCAGATCCTCAAAGAATTGAAAAAGATTGTAAGGCTTGTATGTTTTCCTTGCAGAATAAAAAGGTAAGAGAATATGAAAAGATGGAGCCATCAAATGAGGACAATCTGCATGCAGAGGAAAAAAAAATTCACCTACAAAGAACTAAATCCTGTAGAAATTGGACCATCTGTAATAAACATTTTGTATTCTGTTTTAATTTTGTATACATGTGATACTTTAAAGTCAAATAAATTATGCTAAGGGAGTAAGGAAAAAATTACAATATTAGAGCTTCCCATGTCTGTGGATCTGAAACAACTTTTATTTTTTAAATACGTTATGGATGGTAGTCCTTCACTCCTCCTCACAATTATATCCACTAACAAACCTTGGTGTTTAAAATTTATGGCAAATTAAACTCTTTTGACTTGAAACTCTAATAGTTTATTTCAATGATAACTTGTTATAAAAAATTCTTCTTTTTGGGTAGATATATATTCTTTTTCTGTTTTTCCATCATGTGTTGCCTTCTATTTTTATTGCAACTTAAAAAATAGTTGAGCCTTTTTATAAACCTAAAGGCTAATATAGCTTAAGAAAAAAGAAAGTGAATGTAATGTTTGATAAACTACTGAGATTAACAACTTTAGTTGAAAGTAAAGTTTTCTACCAATCAGCAAAGTACCTACAGTACAGATGATGGCTATATAAGTTTCCCCATCCTAAAAATCTCAGGTCTGTTCACAGGGGCTCACTTTCATGGACGAGAAGCCAGTTTATTGTCAAGGCACATTAAATTCCTGACAACTCTGCTAAAATTGCAAAGACGCAGTTATTTCAGTAGGACTGTTCAGCATTACAGATATTTCATGAGAACTTTTTTATTGCATTCCTGTGGTTTAGAAGGTCTAAAACCCTAGCTCTCCACAGATAGTATACCTTTATGCATTTTTACATTACTTCACTTTGGAGAAAAAATAAAGTACTATTTTTTACCTGTTATTGTACAAAAACTTGTCTTGTTATAGAGGCAAGAAGTAGAGGATGCTGGGAAACTAGTATAGTCAAAACCATTTAAAAATTATTGCAAAAGACAGGGAAATTTCACCTATATACGTGGTCATTCCAAATACATATTAAAATTTGTATCTACATGTTTTTATGTGGATACGAAAGTTTCACGTCAAAGAAATCCTTTTTAGAAGCATGATAGTGCTAAAATTATGAAAAATCCCTACAGCAGACAAAGGTAATTTAAAAAAGTAATATTTTTTCTTTTTTAGTTTGCTCTATTTTTAAGAGGTTTACTTACATAATTTTCAAACAAATGCATGTATAGAAATTTTAAGATCATTCCAGTTGACCATATATGCAAATAAGTACATCTATCTTTTTCTGAAATACAACTGGTTGCTTTTTTCCCCTAATTATTAAAGAGAAGGGAAAATGGGCTTTTCCTTTAAAAAGAAGGGACAAGAAATGGAGGTGAAATATTCAGATTCAAATTGTCCTTGGTTCAAGGGAGTCTATAGTGCCAATGTTCATTGGCAAGAGGACTCTCCAGCTGTCAGACATCTTGTTCTATGTGACTTCCCACCGTTTATAATCTTTCAAGCTGGGTGTTTCTGGTTTATTTGTTTGTGAATCTTGTAGATGTTAAGCACACACAGAAAGCCAAGCACATCTGTTTGGTTTTCTTTTTTTCTTTTTTTTTTTTTTCTTTTTTTTTGGGGGGGAGGGGGGGAAAGGGATGAGGGGGGGCTTCTTTGTTTTTTTCCTGAACAGGGATGAACACAAGCACTTAGCCTAAATGCTCTTTTCAAGTAGGATTTTTACTTAATAAATAACCTCTTTGGATCACTGTTGTCAGATTTCACCTTAAATAATGTAGCTGAAATCTTAAGGTTCAGAAGTTGTAACGATGACGATTATTGCCTTTCACTTTTCTGGATGTAAACTTCTTATTTGAAGGAAAATAGTAGTCCCATGTCTTTGATGCTTTAATTTATTTACGTCTAAATAATTTCTAACTGATGACTACTGACAGATTTGATAAGATGAACTGAGAATCTACCTTTTATAGCAAACTTTGGATTTTGTTCAGGTCAACTATAAAAAATGAAAAAGAAATCTCTTCCTCATATTTTTAAAACCAGACACTTATTTGAAAAATTGTATGAATATCAAAAATTGTATGAATAGCAAAAAAAAATTGTATGAATAGCAAAATTACTTTTGCAAATTTTGCCTCAGAAATCTTATTTTGTGTTGAACATTTCAGATACTCATAGAAAAAAAACAGAGGAGCTCTACTTAAAAACTACTTCCTTGAGAAACAAACAAAATAATGTAATAGCTACATCTGAAAATAAAAATATTTAGTGAAAAGAAATGCACTATTTCAATGATTTTGTGAGAAAAGCAATAATTATGTAGCTTTTATAAATGATATCATAATGATAGTGCTTTACCTGATTCACAGAAAATGATTCAGCTTGAGACAAAGGAATAAACAATAATGAAACTCAACAATCTAAAATTAAATGACTAAGATACTCAAAGGCAGTTATGTCTGTACAATAGACGTTTCTTTTCAAAATACTGGAGAAAATACTCTGGGACTGAAAGGTTTAGGGAAGAGGTAATGAGATACAGAGGCTTTCACCTCTAGGTCATTGAGTTCAATTGCATTTTGGGTTGCTACTGACTGAAATTTGCTTCATCTGATGTCTATTCAGTAGCCTATTGTGAAATGAGTTGGAGATCTCAATCCTGCCCATACTGCAAAAGCAACCACATAACATTTAGCAGTCACAGCAATAACACCTGCAGGATATACACAGGATCCTGATACCCTGTGCATTCCAAAACAAGCTCTAAAGGACGCAAATTTTGCTGCAGTACAAGAGTCACTCTAATAAAACATAAGTTCTGAGATGATTTCACACAAAACATAAATTACATTTGTAGTTAAAAATTATCAAAGCAAGTATTGTTACCTTAATTATTTTTTCTGTGTAAGTCTGATGATCTCATGTTCTCTCGTGTAACCAGTTCTCAGTGTGTTTATTTACACATTTCTTATTGTTTATGCTGCACTGTGCGGAGGTGCACCCAGCCTAAGCAGGGAAGAGGCAGGAGATATGATGCACTTTTGCCACCGTTGCAGGACTGGACTGCCATGCAGACTAAAATTAATGAGATCTGTGTTCCCCTTACACTGTTGCCTCCAAAATTTCACATTGTGAATTCTCTCTTGTAGATATTCTCAGGAGTATGTTGAAAGATTAGGGATGTCTGTGAGGGAAAGTTGAAGTTGAGCAACCTAAAAAATAGTGGGAGCATGAGAAACTTTTAAGAATTACAGTGAAGAAGCTGTCACTATTCAATTGGAGACAAAATAATTCATCTAGATGGTCATGGAAACATAATTTTTGTGGTTCCCTTAAACCTATTAAAATAGGATTTTACTGTTTGGGAGCTCTACAGTCTTGATTACTTTATTCTTGAATAGGTCTTTTTGTTTATATATGACATTTCCCAGGGTTATTTCAGACATGACATTATAAATCCTGAAGGGTTCCTGAACAATTAATATTTCTTATAGAATTTATAAAGTTACATCATGTGATCTCATAAGAAGAAATAGCCACTTCAAGTCTAAATGAAGTTGTCTGAACACAATAGAAATACTAATTAAACAATTTTATTCAGAAGGAGAAAGGAGTGAGTGCATATTCAATATCCTTATGCTTAATCACAAGAACAGAGAAGCAAACCCCCACAAGGATCAGTTGAAGAAGACTGAGTTCAGGCTAGGGAACACACATGTCCCCATGGCTGGGCTAGGTAATCCCTTAATAAAAAAATTTTGAGATGTAATTCCCTAAACACTCCCAAGACATACCAGGGTGAGGGTTAGTGGTGCAGCCTGATACAAGTTACCAGAAGAACCAGAAAGCTAAGAAGCTTTACTGCTGCCTATAGCCTTCATAGTGCATTTTGGTTTTGAATGCTTTGTCAGTTGCTTGCAAAACTATATCCTAAAATAAACATATTATTTTAGAGTGATTTTGTGTAGTTATAGAGATGATTGAGTAGTCTAATAATGGATAAACACATTGCTCCTTGAAAAGCTGCAAATCCAGTATTTAAATATGGATTAGTCAGGCCTGAGACTGGGGCTATAATTACATACATTTGGCTCTAGAGCATCTGATCTGCCTCTGCATTCAATGGGGAGAAATAAAAAATGTTAGGACAGAATTGATCTGATTTATTTTAGGGTGCATCTACCTTAATATACTTCTTTGGAACAATAGTAGACTGTTGAAACACATCCGATGATACACTCCAATTACTGTAAATTAATTTAGATCACAGATTATTTTTGGAGGAAAATAAAGCTCTGCTCAAAATCTGCTTTAAACAGGTTTCACTGTCAAAAGGTTTAGAGGCAAATAAGTAGTGGATATCCCAGGGACAGATACTGAGGACAGTAGTGTTTAACCTCTTCATTAATGGCTTGTATGGTGGGACACAGTGCACTTCAGCAAATTTCTAATACAAAAATGAAATAAGTGGCTGGTAGACCAGGTGCCATTCTCAGAGGGATATAATCCCAGGCACAGCTACAGGCTGGGCAAAGAAGAGATTCAGAACAGCGCTGTGGAGAAGGACTTTGGGGTGTTGGTTGATGAGAAAATGAACATGAGTTGGCAGTGTGCACTTGCAGTCCAGAAAGCCAACTGTATCCTGGGCTGCATCAAAAGGAGTGTGACCATCAGGTCCAAGGTGATCCTGCCCCTCTACTCTGCTCTAGTGAGACCTCACTTGGAGTACTGTGTGCAGTTCTGGTGTCCTCAACATAAAAAAGACAGGGAACTGTTAGAATAAGTCCAGAGGAGGACCACGAGGATGATCAGGAGACTGGAGCACCTCTCATATGAAGATAGGCTGAGAAAGTTGGGCTGTTCAGCCTGGAGAAGAGAAGGCTGCATGGAGACCTCACAGAAGCCTTCCATTATCTGAAGGGGGCCTATAGGGATGCTGGGGATGGACACTTCATTAGGGACTGTAGTGACAGGACAATGGGTAATGGTTTCAAGCTTAAACAGGGGAGGTTTAGATAAGATATAAGGAGGAAATTTTCTTGTTAGGGTGGTGAGGCACTGGCACGGGTTTCCCAGGGAGTTTGTGAATGCTCCATCCCTGGCGGTGTTCAAGGCCAGGTTAAACGAAGCCTTTGGTTTAGTGTGAGGTGTCCCTGCCCATGGTATGGGGGTTGGAACCTGATGATCTTAAGGTTCTTTCCAACCCTAACTATTCTGATTCTATGATTCTAGGGTGGGAAATTAGGCTGATGGAGGCTCCTGAAGTTCCACAAAGGGAAATGCAAAGTCTTGCATATGACGTAGAATAACCTCAGGTGCCAGTACATTACTACAAGTGGCTGGAAAGCAGCTCTGCACGGAAGGACAATGGTCTACTGATGGACAGCAAATTGAACATGAGTAAACAATGTGCACTTGTAGCAAAGAAGGCTATCTGGGCTGAGTTAGGAAGGGTGTTGCCAGTAGGTCAAGGGAGTTGATCCTCCCTCTCTACTCAGCGCTGAGGAGTACTGTGTCTAGTTCTGGACTCTCCAGTACAATAAAGTTATGGACTTAGTGGAGTGAGACTAGCACAGGGCCACAAATATGATCAAAGGATTGTAGCATCGTTTCTATGAGGAGAGAGAGAGCTGGGACTGTTCAGTCTGCAGAAGAGAAGTCTTGTTATCAGTGTGTTTAAGTTTCAAATGGGAGGGAATGAAAAAAAGGAAGCCACACTCTTCTCAGTTGTGCCCAGTGACACAATAGGAAGCAATTGGTATAAATTAAAGCCCATAAAATTCAATATGAACACAATAAAACTATTTTACTCTAAGCGTGATTGAGCGCTGGAAGAGGTTGACAGAGGAGATGTCACATACAGAAATGTGACATTCAAAATGTGACTGGACATGGTCCTGGGCAACCTCTCCCACTTGACCCTACTTGAGCAGCAGGGTTGTACTAGATAATCTCAAGAAGTCCCTTCAAGCCTAAATGATGCTGTGATTCTTTTTGATTCTGTGAAGTCCTCTGGCACATGAGCCACTAAGAGGGTCTTGAAGACAAGCGTTCCTGTGATATTCTGAGTTGTTTCTTGCTTTCTGTGAAAGGCCAAATCAATCCACAGTTTTGTTTTTAACATCAACTACAAGTCATCAATCTCTAAGATTCATCTGTCCCTCAGTTATCCAACCTTTCTTTTACCTTTCACCTTAATAGCCTTTCTTTGCTTGTCTTACTTTTTTTTTGATGTTCCTCATTATTGAATGCTCCCCTGAAATCCCTTTCTGTTATTCTGTGTTTCACTGTGCTCTATTGTGATAATCATCTCTATCTTCTTGGTCTCTCAGAAAATCTTAGATGGTGTCAGCTGTGCCCTCAAAAGGCCAACAACCTCTTCAGAAGCAGAACGAGTCTGCTGAACACATGACTTCCTCTTGATGAGAGAGGGCTAGAATTAGTGTTGCATGTAGTTCAAGAAGATGAAGTCAGTATCTTAACTGACACTGAAGAACAGCAATTGCACCTGCCATGTGGCATGTCAGATATGGTGCTTTTATGGAAGTGTTGAAGGAGTCTTCTGGCAGGGATGTCTGAAGATAAGTGTTGATTTGAGCCTGCAATATTAGAATAGTCCAGAGGGCATCTGCTTCTGCTCCAAGGAATCGTTTCTTGGACCCAGCACAAAAGCATTAGAGGGACATCAGCTTTCAGGGACCCTTTTTTGTTCACTCCACACCACAGCTAACATCAACTCTGGTGATTTAAACAGGTAAATCATGAGTACTTATTTTACTTACATAATTTGATAGTGGGATTGAGAAAGGAGCTGGAGGGAGAAACTTCTGGTAAAAGTTAGATGTTAGGACTACAGAGTTCATGCCTACTAAAAGTTTGATCACAAAGGCTATTATGCCTTTGAAAGGAAATTAAAAGCCCCTGAGCTGTGAAATATTCCACATAGCTGTTTTAGAGACTACCTGCTTCGCCCTGTAAGTGCCTAGTTCTGCTCTTGCATAAAAATACATGCTAACGTAGTTTTTCTGGACTTCTCTAAAAAGACTGTGCTTTGCATCTTCTTTCTTCTCCAAACACAACAAAGCTGAAGTTGTGGTAAAGGTGCTGTGCACAGCAACTCTTCAGATCTTGTACACTGGATAAGGCTGGAGATGTATTAAATGGGCATTGTGTAACCTTTCTGTGGCATCTTCTGATTTGTCTGTTCATCTCCAGCAGAATCCCTTGGGGTTAAAACCCTAGGACAGGCACTAAATTGAAATGTGCATCTTGTTGACACTGCCTAGATAGTGGATGGAGGAAGGAATGGATGAAGAATAAGGACCTAGATGATCTTATCAAAATCTCTCAGCTGAAGGGTGAACTGCTAAAGCCTTAGGAAGCCTGCAACTGAATGCTCTCAGTAGACTTGCCCACCCCAAACCAGTTAGCATTGTAAAATGAAGACAGAATTGGAGAGGATCTCTGTGGTGGCAGCTACCTTTTTGAATACAGGCATCAAGTGCTAGAATTTCATACAGGGAGCACTGTTCTATGCTTACTGCTAGTTGTCCTACATCTCAAAGACAGTGCAGTCCTTCAAGCCCAAGATCATCTCCCAATTCCAATATATCAAGTGAATCATAAGGAAAACAATTGCAAAGAGTCAAAGAAACTCAAGGTCCGTGCCTTATTGCTCAAGCAAAGGGTGGTCAGGTAGTTTAGACATCCTGTAATTCTCGTGTCACTGCTGCAGTATTAAGTCCACAATTCCCTTCCTGTGGGTTTGTCTGAAAGCTAAAATCAGTGTTCAGATCAGACCAGTTAACTAGTGGAGAGGTCTCACTCATAAATGAGCATAAAGAAAGGAGGCAAGAATAAATCTAGTCTTTCATGTGAGAAGCTTTACACTGCTGATATGTGACAGGGTCAGTCACTTGCTACTGCTGAAAGTAGTACTTACTTAAGAAGCCTATTGCCAAGAACACTACTGTTGAGTAACTTTCCTTCAGGAAGCTTCAAATCACATCACTAGTAAGGATTCCCAAGCCAGTGGACCAGGCTAGAATTAGCCAGAGCACAAATGTGTACAGTATAGATGTGGGGACCTCAGCACTAGCAGCTTGATCAGCTGATCTGCAATTGCTGGACTACTAAAGTTGCTAATACTGACATAGACTTAGGACTAAATGGATCACAGCCTGTTCTTTCTCTACTAGCTGTAAAAGGAATCTGAATGACTTGGTTGAGGAAGTCTGAATCGAGCAGAAGAATTTAATTTCTGACATCTATTCCTAGATGAACTGTGGGCTTCCCAAAAACCAACAGAGGTCTACACTAACTTGCAAAGGCCTAATAGCAAGAAAATAAGACAGTTTTCAAAGTCATGGAGATGCATAATCTTTGGAAAAAATGTTTCAGCTTTTGCTGAAAGTCTAGACATATCTAGTTGAGAAATGTCATAGTGTTGTTACTTTTTCCCTGTAGAGCTATTTTTTTCAGGGAAAGGCTTAGACAGCTTAGAGAAGTTTCATCCTACACTATATAACCATTTTATAAGTTTAATTTAAAAAAATGTTCCAATACTATATATTATACAAATTGATACTTTTAGAAAGTGTTGCATCCCTGTAAAATATGTCAGAAAATTTTTGCTTTTTTTTTTTTACACATTAATCTGAAGGTTGATATTGACATTACTAACTATATTGGTATGTTTTAAAATTGGCTAACAAATTATGCTGTGTGTATTCTTGACCTAGAGATAAAACTATAAGACAACTCACTTAAAAAGTGATTAAAAGCTACACTTTAAACATTTATTAGCATAGGCTATACTTTTAAAATCAAATTAATTTTCAAGAAGTATTAAATGCAATAACATAGCCAAAATTTCTGTTTCAGGAAGATTGGTACAAGTTGCTAAGAAATGATACTGGGCAAAACACAACTGCACCCTATAGCTGATAAAGTCCAATGATTAGAGATGGGCCACTGCTTTGGATAGATCTGTAGCCTAACCTTGTGCTCATATTGATCAAAATATGGGTCTATCAACAGAGTCCTCTGTGATTTTGAGTTTTACATATTAAAATGATAAGCATTTATATGTATTTTAAAACTCTAAATGTTAAAGTCAATTATTTCTCCTATATTCATTGATTTATCATAGATTCTGATATTTTTTTCCATAATAATTTAGTTCATTGATGAGAAAAAATAATGTTTTAACAGCATGAATTAGATAACCACACCAATAGCAAGGACTTACAGCAAATATAACACTCTTTAATCCAGGCATAGGTTAAGGTCATTTTCAAGTGAAGCTAAACTCACTAATATAGCTTCAATAAGAAAGGAATTAATATTTACAAATATTATTAAAAAAACCATGAAAAATAAACAAAAATAGTGTACGCCACTGGAGTGCCTGGAAGACCTATCCTTATTTTGTTTCCTTAGTGCAGACATATTGTGAATGTTTTAAGGCAAAACAGCAGTTGACCAAGCATAGAGTAAAAATATTTGATCACAATAAAAGTGAAATCCTGTTTATATTCTATTGCAACTTGCAAAACTGTAGCAAACTAGAAAACAGACATATTTCTATTAGAGATCAGTATTTTTATGCTAAAGTTGAAATTATATTAGCATAGACGTAAATTATATCATTGCAATGTATTAACAGCTGCAGTAGAAGAACAAAAAAGGATCTTAGTGAGTTGCCAAACTGCACTTCTAAAAAAGCTCAGGCAGACAATTCACTTTCATGTATAAGAGACAATTTTAAAGAGAGAAAAAAAATCCAAATCCTTGACATTTACTTTAATTGGATCAGATATTAGCTTTCAAAATATACATGTGCAAGCCTCAGTCAAAGAACAATAAACATCAAGATACATGATTTCATTCAAGCAGCTTCTTTCTAAGGAAAGAGACTCTATTCCATATTACTGCCACCCATTATTGCCACTCCAGCTGATTAACTTTTACAGATCTATTCTGTTCACTTTAATTTAAATTTCATTAAATCTGGTTCTCACTGAGTTCAAAGGAAATTTTATTTTTAAACACTTCCACCATGAAACTGATTTGTTCTCATCAATATTATTATTTGATTATTTGCTGTATCTGAGAATGTCTTTCATGCAAGCTTCTTCCTTGAATGTTATTTCCAGAGAATCATAAACATTAAAAAGATAAAAGACTTATTATACTACACCCAACTTCTCCTGTTTTCCAAGTGTTTCCTCAGGCATACTGTTGTACATCTGAAAAGGGACTTCTACTAGTTCCACTTATTCCATGGTCCGCCACCCTCACAATTCCACCCTTGCAATATTACAGCCAGTGCTGCATAGCTCTATTATCAAATCAATAAGAAAAGGTAAGTTATGAGAAAGCAATTTTCTGAACACTGAGAGCTGTATACAGTCAGTATACAGCTACCACAGTACCCAAGATGGAGTTAGGCACCTCCTGTGGCACCACTGAATAGTTTGGATCACACAGTATTGAGTACCATCAGATCCCAATCTATATTTCTACACCTATGCTAGTAAATTAAACAATGACAAGTGGCATTCCCAGACATTGAGGCCAAAAGGCACAGGATAGCCTGTGTCTGTGCTGTACTATGCTATACTTTTTTATCCTCCAGAAAGGGTCTGGCATGTGGAAACTAGCTGTAAGGAATTAGTCTCAAGCTGCTTCCTGGGAATGGTTTGTGGGAGTGATGGTTCATAAGAGAGAACCTCTCCAGCAGTGAACTGGAATTTTTTACCAAACCGAAATTTGGCCTTAGAGAAATTATTTATGCTAACTTAAAAAGTAATTTTTAACTAAAAAGCCTCTTTCTCCAGTCTATTTTCCATTAAAGAAAGCCAAAAAAAAAAAAAAAAGCCACCACATTTGCCTTTTCTTAAAAGTCAGTAAAAGAAGAGGAAGGTATCAGCTTGATCAGCTTGAATGTGCAAGTATGGACCTTTATCTCCTTGTTAATAACTTGAATCCCCAAATAAATTTCAGTCTACATAAAGGAATAATCATTCCTGTACACTAATTATTATTGAATGTTGTCTTCATGCTATTGCTGACAAATCATTAGGGTTTTATTCTGCTGAGAAATGTTGAGTCTGTTAAGATTATTTTATATCTCTGATGAGAAACCTAAGATAAACTATGAATCTTTTCTCCAGAATCTTTTAACAAAGTTCAAACATAAGATCAGAATATTTGAGAAGTGATTTAAACTTTTTGAATTGAAAATGTCTTTATTAATATTAATATCTGTGATACTGAATCTAAATGTTAACCTAGTCAATACATATTCAGTGCTCTAGATAATTACAGTGTTTTTACTCAAAGCAATAATAGAAACTAGAAGTGACAGTCAGAGACTAGTGAGAGATAATACTAAGAAAAGGGAAACTGAGATGAAGACAAAACTAAAGTAAAAGTTATACTTTCTGTGTGACAGGGAGCGTTGAGAGATAAATGACATTAGGAAATTCAAAGTATGCGTGACCCAAAACTACAAGAAGATACAGCTAAAAAATTTCACAGACTGAAAATAAATAATTGTTGAGAACAAAGGGCACAATCTATGTCATTATTTACTGAACAAAATTCCTATTAATAATTAATACTGGCAGTTTTGGTAGAATTTTCCCTCCAAAGAGAATGAAAAAAATTTCAAATATTGGACACACTGTAAAAAAACCCCAGTTTTCCAGTATTTAATGTTGAGAACTCTACTGTTCAAAAGGCAGTATTCCTACCAGTGGTCTGAAACCTTAAGGCTTAAGTTTACCTCCTTGACTTTGTTGTACAATTTATAGTTACAGATTGAAACATAAGTTATATGAGGAAGGGATTCCCAGCACATAATCTTTTCACTCCTCTTCCACCTCTCTCAGTGTGGTCTACAAGTCAATCCTATCAACAATTTTGCACATATATGAATTAAAAAAGCAGTCATATTTGTTATTGGCATCAACATTCTTTTACTTATGATACACAATCACAACTACCTTATTATTGTAAAAAATTGTCATTCACAAGATTTATGGTACCATAAATGGTCAGTTATTTTCTGCAAAGCAAATGAATTAGGGTGCTTTTGATGTTCATGTATACAAACTGAGTATCTGGGGTGCCTAGGCAAGCAGTGCTCATGTGAGGTGTCAGCAGAAAGTGAAGTTGCCTTCTCTCAGCCCATGTTAGTGTAAAGCTGAGT
Organism: Neopsephotus bourkii; assembly: GCF_033783945.1. Classification (NCBI taxonomy): domain Eukaryota; kingdom Metazoa; phylum Chordata; class Aves; order Psittaciformes; family Psittacidae; genus Neopsephotus; species Neopsephotus bourkii. Next base: position 10,918,692 of record NW_026902293.1, on the reverse strand, counting down.
TTTGACAGCAATACAAAATCATGCAAGTCTGTTGAGAAGACCTGCAGGGGTGCAGCTCAAATCTGTCCTCTTAAAGAAGGAGAAAGCAATGAGTCTTATTTCTACTTTTAAGAAATCTAATCTCCAGAAATATAGATCTCATTTTAATAATGGGGAGGAGGGGCAGCAGAATGAGTTACACATGCAAAAGCTTGACATGATTAAGTCACATGATTAAGTAACAGGATGATGGTGAGAATATGAGGGGAGGTGTTTGATAATTTGGGGAGAAAACAATAAAGAGGACACATACTGATCCCTTCTTTGTGTGCTTGACATGACTGCAAAAAAAAGGTGTCCAGATTTGGGTATGAGAATGATAATAATAACTGTAACCTTTTAATACCAGCCCTCTATGAAAGAATACAAAAGAGAGGAGGAGCTACTCATTGTTTACTACAAGGAAGCCTCGAGGGTGAATTGATTCATTGCAATATAGCAGCAAACAGTTCCTATTTGCTCTGCCCAGGAAATAGCAAATACATGTTACAACTTTACTGGACTGGTGCTAAATGAAGTCATAGTTAATATTACATAAGCATGTTCTGTATTTCAGGTCTTCCTGGGTTTAGAAGTCCTGATTTAAATATTACGTTTCTTAGTTTTCAGCTGTTTGCATTTAGTTAAATTCTGCACTCTGGAAGAACATGACACAACATTTCACAGCCTTCTTAATTAACCACTTAGAAATTGAATGTAATTTTAAAAATGTCTTAGAAACAAGGTACAGTTAGTCAGTCTTGATGGATCATTTCAGTTAAAATAACTCACATTTTAAAATACCTTTTTCCATATGTTACAATATCTTTTCCCGTATATTACAGAAATAGATAGGCTTCACTTTTAAGATCATTTTTGCTTAATTCTAATGTTTGGGGGGTTTGTTGTTTGTTTTGGTTTCTTTTTTTTTTTTGGGGGGGGGGGTGGGGTAAAATCTCAGACCAGCAGCCTGCCAAATATCTATCGACCATGGAGTAACCAAGCTTTAGGTAGGATAACAGGCAACTGATTGGAGCTTTTCTGTATATCTGCAAACAGCAACTGTCATGCAGTCTTATTATCTGAAGAGACTGCTTCATGGGATCTCCCATCAGGAACCCTTAAGCCTGAAAGTATTTCAACTTTCTTCAGGCATTATGAATCTAGATGCTTCAATTACATAAGAATAACCAGAGGAATTTTCTTCCATCGAAAACATGTCATAAACAGAAAGCTCTAACACCACTTTAAAGGCTGAAAATCAAGCATTAAAACAGGCTTTCATGTATCTGTCAAGAACAGTTTCTTCTTCAATTTTTGCAATAATTAGGAGCAGGAAATCAACTAAGGTAGTACATTTATATTACAGAAGTTTCCTGAAGTCTCTTAGAGTGATCACATATTCTCAAATGGAAGAAATAAAATGGCAAATGGTGGAGGCAATAAATTTTAGGATTAACTTTTTTTTTTTTTTGTAAGGTCATTCAAATATTCAAGTCAGCAGAAATATTTACATAATTTTTTTTTTAAATTAAGAATATGCACCATTCTAGGGCCAGAATATATCCATTCTTACTAATGACACTGCAAGTAAGAGGGGATGAGATGTTTATTTCCTCTCTCACTCCAATATGCCCTGCTCTTCTCCATGCAATCAAGGAAGGAGAATTTGGAATTTGAGAGAGCCCTTATAACCTCTGTCCCATAGGGTATGAACAATTGAGCAGAACGGAACAGGAAGCGTGAGCCAGGCATTATTCTCCCAGCTTCAGTGACTCACTGTTGAAATGGAGTATAAGATAGACTCAAGTAATGCAACACATTGACGAGTGGAACTCTGCTCCCCAGGGAACAACTTGAGACACCTGCACAGTACAATTACTTATTAGCAATAATCATTCCTTAAAAATATTTTTTAATATAAAATGCATCATCCAAGTGGATTGCCTTAGTATCCTCTCTGTAACAAGTATTATTTGTTGTGAAGAGCCCAGGCTTTACACGTAAGGTAGGCTTTGTAAGCACACTATTACAAAATACAGTGATATTTTATTTTATTCTGGTATATGGTATAGGCATAGTGAGCTGTCCTGAAGCAGGTGATAGTCTAATTTAATTTGCAAGAGCAATCTATATCAAATTGTCCGCACAAACACTTCAAGTAGAAATGTTACAAGGAAGAAGCCTGTTAAGAAAAGTTATATAACTGTCTTTTCAAAATTATCTAATTTATGTGTTTTTATAAGGAAAGTAGCAAACACTTGGGTTTTTTTGTTTTACAATTTTACTTTAGATTTTTTATTTCTTTCCTATTAACATTTTATGCAAAATTTACTTTTCACTCTAGATTAAAGATAATTTTAACTATGAAAAATGCCAGTTAAAAAATAATTTCTTCTGGTTGCATCTGTCATCATACCATGGCTAAACTAAGAAAAAAAAAAAAAAAGAAAAAAGTATATTACTGTCACTTGTTGAAGCTACTGCACCTGCAGTCAAACCATGAGCCGGGTGTAACAACTGCGTACAAGGCCAAATATGGCAGTCTGAAACCAGATCATGGTTCATAATTTTAATGCCACTAATTTCTATTATAAACACAACAGATAAACTACATTTTAAAAGTCTTTTTGCTTTACTAGCAGGGCAGATTAAGTTTTCCATTTATTCTGGGCCCATAAATGTAGCTGTTGCTATAGTAACTGTATATCTCTTGAACAGTAAATAATTGTGTTAAATGGCTAAATAAAAAACAGGTTTATGGCTCCTCTGGTGCTGAGGAACTTGAATATGCTATATTTTTCAAGATCATCAGCACAATGACCATAATATGTTCCATATGGAAACTAGAAAACTTTCTTAATGAGTCTTTTCAGAGAGTTATGCAGTTGTACACTAAGTAAATGACTGAGAAATTTTCTTAATCTCAAAAATTCAGGATGAATGCTAGTCTAGTATTAATTTCTGTTGTGATATTCTACAGTTCCCTCCAAGCAGATATCATGGGAAAATACTGAAAACATAAAGAAACATTTTGTCAGAATTATTAGGTTTAAAGATTAGAGCAACTAAATTGACTGTTTGCGATTTGAAAAACCTCAAAAAGCCATGTAAAAATCCATGGATTTTGTCTCCAATACATGTTCTCATTAGAAAAATATTTATTGCTACAGGCAATCCAAGCTAACCAGTTTATAATATATATTTCTATGGGAAATTTAGAAGAAACTATCTTTAACCTAACCAGCTTCAAGGTCCAGCATTTATTTTCTATAAACAGATAACTATTCTATGATTTGATGAGTCTATGAAGTAATTCAGTAGTATCACACCCACCCACCACTTCCACTAAAATGAAGAAATGCAAGGAGTATGTTTGCAGTGCTGCATTTACAAAGGCAAAGGAAAGACAGCATTTTTGAACCTTCTCAGAGGTAAAGATGTTTGTGAAATAAAAACATAAGCAAAAAGACATTGGGTTACCATCAATACAGAATAAGAAAAAAAAGTCTGTTATGAGGTGTCAATCCCATAATGCCATACAGCCTTTTTTTTTTTTGTCTGTAATGGAGAACACTGGGTTACATTGTCTTTAATACAGAAAATTTCTGCATTACAATTTTAACCAATTTAAAGGCACACTGAGTTATGTTTTTTATAATTTATAATGAAATTATATATTTATAATATATAATGAAAACATACTCAAGCTTAAAACAGTATATATGATATAAAGCGACAAATAAGATATATTTTGAGACATGATAATCTCATTAGATAAGTAAATTTAGGCCCTCCTTGGAATACTTTAAAACTGAAAGATTGTTAACAACATTATAATAAAACAAAATAAAGGAAGTATCATGAGATTTCAGAGAATCGTGACAGGTAAGAGTTTCACAAATAGTTAAGCACAATCCCCTGAAGTGTTAGTGGGTGCACATGCAGTAGACCTGTAGGTATCTTAAAACCTGTGTTTCCCTCTTTAAATGCACTATAATATTTGAGCTACTGAGTACTTAACTTTGTTTTGGTTTGCTCTAAGTTATCAAGATCAAATCTGCCTGGCTAACAAGGTCCAACTATTAGAATATATTTTTTCAGCAAATTAGCATATATCATGGAATCTGACAAAAGATTCTAAAAACAATAATAGAATAGACAACATCATGAAAATATAGCAAATATATTTTCACACTTCCTGTGAAGTTTTAATCTCATTTGAAAAGCTGCCATATGAACCTGGCCACTCTGGCAAGACAAACCTGTGAGTATGCTATGGGGATCAGAGTGCCTCACCATTGCAGGAAACTTATCAAACCTTATGAGATAGACAGCGCCTGAATCTCTTACTCTTTCAAGACTGTTGCAAGATCTGTCTATCTAAATTAACTGTTTTCAAACAGTCATGGAAGAGTATATACCATAGTTAGGCGATCTTTAAAAGAGTAAAATAGGTCTGGATTCTATAATATAGCCTACGTTGTGCATAAGAAATGCCAGCAAATAAATTTTCAGCAAATAAAGAATGACCAGAGAGCAGGCAACACCACCAAAACCAACAAGACTCCAAGGAAGAAACCAGGTCTTTCTTTTGGACAACAGCTAACAGCAATGAAGTAGGGGCTTACACTGAGAAGTTCACTGATCCAGGCTTCTTGGGATTCCCTTTGGTATTTTATTTGGAAAGAAAGATATAAATTGACAAACCTACAGGTTTATGATATCATAAGCTACATTATTTTATTCAGTAACATAACTACTTCAGTCATTAGTTCTTTAACAAGACTTAGGTGTATGCCATCCAGTTGCTGTGATTTATTTAAATATAATTTCCTGAGTTGTTCCATTAGCAGTATCTTCACTGTAATAAGCAACTCACTAGAAAAGTATGACTCCATTATCCTCTGTGAAGACCCACACAAAAAAAATCCTTCAGGTTTTCTTTATCCTCTAAGATAGAAATTCTTTTATATGAATTGTTAATTGCATTCTATATTTGCTAGTAATGAAGTCAACATACTTCATTCTCCTGTCAGATTACTATTCCTGATATTTTAAAATAACTTCTATTTGGACCATCTTTTGTTCTATATTTGTACAGCACTTTAACAAAATAACAAGTCAGACCATGAACTAGGCTGCTATAATCTGTGACGATAAAGACAACAATTATTATTTTCAGGTTTATATATTGTCTTAAGTTATCTGTTATATTACATATATACTTACATTAACCTCATTCATAGTGAGCCAAATTTACTTTTTAAAATCTTATATTTAATTAGGTGAACCTATGAGTCTTTTCTTTTTGCTTCTTTCACCTTCTTTGGCATTGGTTTATTGCATGTTCTGTAGTTTTCCATAGGACTTTTTGCCAAGTCTATTGACTTCAGTTAGAGCAGAATCAAGTTCTGAAAAAAACACCATTTTTACCGTTTTTACTGTTTACAAAGTAAAATTTCATTGCTCCATATCAAGACTAATTCACATAACTTCTATTCATACTAGTTTATGCTACTTGCAAGTCCTTGTACTTTGATGAGACAGTGTGTTTGCAGTATACTTAATTTTCCCTTGGTATTGTGGTTTGGGATAACACTTTCCATGTAACTGCAGAAGAGTTAAATATTATTCCCGTTGAATTTAGTGTGATAACCTATCTACAAAATTAGCTTTTATTACCTACTAAAAGAGCTGTTCCAGTTTGGAGTAATTTCTCCTGAAAACTTTAAGAACTGTAGATTTTTTTAATGGGGAGATACACGTGCATAATTAAAAGCTTGATGAATCTCTTAAAAAAAAAAAAAGTCCATTGTGAAACGACTGATAAAAAATATTTGATGAAAGCTATTCCAAATAGATAATTTTTAAAACAAATGTTGTCTAGGAAATTTTATCCTCCCTTTCATATCAGTATGGTTTCATAGGTTATATGTTTTTAGAGAAACAAAGTTCATTCAACTAGCAAATGAAATGTATAAACTGATTAGCTTAAAAAAAAACATGCAGTAGGATATTTGTTAAACACTTCAGTGATATTTATCAATTAACGCTGACACAAGATTTACAATGTAACAGAAAATCTTAACACTTATACGTAAGAACCATTGATATTTAAAGCAATTTTGTGTATATCATATTTCAAAGACATGTTTTTTCTGTTTTACATCAGTGAGCATCAGTTGTCAGAGGTAACATCCTCTAAATAACTGAAGAAACTTTCAGGGCAGATATTTCTCTGAGGAAACACAATGCCCAATCTACAAAATAGGAAAGTGTAATAGCTTTTTATTGCCATGGCTCAGATAGGTCTCCAATATAAAATTAGATGAGTGAAGTATGGTGCAAGTTCAGTCTAGGCAGCGGTTATAGTGAGAACCTGAGAACTGATCATAGTCTTTGCCTTGTAGCTGTATACGTTTACATTTTCAAAGGAATATTTATTTTATCAAAGGCTGAGCAACCAGCCTTTCCTCTTTCAGTTTTGTGTTTTCTAGTGTTTGTTTTTGTTCTTTTTACTACTTTACAACTACTTTTATCCTGGTGAGAGGTGGAACCTGGATTTGAGGAAGAACATGCATGACTACTGATTTTTTCCTGGTTTCTGAAGAAAATCAGACTTGTACATCCAGCGTTATATCTATTCTTTTGTCTGTGCACTCAGAGTAATATTTAAATATATTCAAATAAACCTGACAGGAAGTTATCGCCTCAAGTATTTTAAAAATGTGCAAATCTAATGAAAATGAGTAGTTGGTTAGAGCACAGACATTATTAGTGTATACAAGAGGAATTATTAATCCCCATATGTGGATAGATTCCACCGAGGTCTCACATCTCCCTAGTCAATATAGAATTAATTATTAAATACATATCCATATCAAACCATGTTGGTTTTTATGCTACTCATGATACTAGGTAAATCCCAGACTTTTACATAAACACACCAATCAACCATGGAACACATAATTCTGTTTTTCATGGACTTTTCAAGTCTTTTTCCTGAAGTCTTAGCAGCTGGCTTCACTGGCACATTTGAAAGCACCCCTCGAGCTTATTTCCTAGGCAATCTCCTACAGATGTGATGAATAGTCTGCCACAAACCAACAACCAATTCATTTGTTCTCTAACAAGTGTTTTCTATGAGCACTATGTGGACTTTCACATTGTTCTGTTTCCTGGGAACGGATTTACTGAAAACCTATTTCTCTTTGAATCCAAAACTACTTACATAATAATAAATAAAAAAGTAATTAAAAAAATGGCTAACTTATTTCCATAAAACCCCAAACCACCCCTTCCCCAAAATCTTATTTCAAATAAATGTCATTAATGTAAAATTTAAAGATATAGGCAACAGTACCACAGCAGTCTGCACTGCAATCAATAAAAGCCTTTGCCGTGCTTCTGGTATTTTCTTGGAAAATAACTTGAACACTATTTCTGGCAATGTGCCACATACTGAGAATTTCAAGAAAGTACCTGAAAGATTCTCGGTGCCTGCCTAATGCCATTGAGAAAACAAAACAAGATGAAGCAGTGAGTCTCTAAAATGTATTCTTAAAGTATTTTAGATTTGTCTTTTATATAAAGACATTACTAGTACTTTTGGAAACCCTTGACTGTAGGCTTGCTGGGTCCATGCAGCCCACTTATCACAGTGATTGCAACAAATCAAACCTCTTTTAGGTACTAGGACTTATTTAATAATCAACAAGACTCAAGGTATTACACTGTTTGATTAGTTCACACAATTCTTTGCTCACTTTGCCTTCAACATGACATTTCCTAACTCTCTAGTCCACTTCCCCTCAAGGATTTTGCTACTGGTCAGGAACGGCAGAGCAAAATGTTCAGATTTCATGCTGGGTACTTGCTAACAGTTACAAGTCTCAAGTGTTCCTGCCAAGGTTGGTAAGTCTCCATAGTTCTTCATTTCCAGGACCTTCCCTCCAGACTTGAGTTTTCTTCATCTGAATACTCTATACACAGAATACTCTATACATATGATCAATCTCTTAAAGCTTGTTCTGCCTGATGTCTCTCTACTAATTTGAGGATTCAGCCTGTGTCACACCTGCTTAATTGAGGTATCATTAAAATTAAAATTTTAAACTAACCTGTATTAGTTGAACCTAGTGAACGGCAACTTGAGGTTTTTGCACGTTCATTTTTACCTTGTCCCCTAACAACATAAAGTCCAGCTGCCTGATTCATAATCTTACTTTTTATCTGCATCACCATTAAATTTCCAAGCAGGGGTTTTGAAAGGACAAAATAGCCACCTTTCCTAGTACTCAAGAAAAGTTCAAGAATGTGACATACTGCTTTGTAAAACAAACACACCTAAATGACCAAATAATCCAAAAAGACCCCCAAAACCCCACAACAAAACCAACAGTATTTATGGGCATGATCAGAACCTTAAATACAGAAATTTAGATAATAAAATCAAATGTTTTGACAAACGGTTAAGACAACCTGTAATATTCCAGTACAGGAAGTAAAGACATAGGATATTAAGAAATATATTTTGCTCATACAAAACTATTTACCTTTGAAAGAATTTCAGTTAAGTTTTCTAGTTCTGGAATAATCTCTAGAACTTGCAAGTTGTGCTGGTAAGGGGGTCAATGTTTAAGCATTTAAGAATAAGAGCAGTTCTGGTTTGGGGTATACAATATGCATTTGCTGGTAGGATATTCAATGTTAGGGTTATGTATCTTAACAATGTTAGTATGGGAAGCAGCATTTCGTGTCATAGTTTAAAGGTTGGAAGAGTCTTGTTAGTTGTATTATTTTCATCAGAATATGCAAGATATACAATAATTTTTCTAGTTATATAATAGTTTCTTATCCTCTGAAGAAAGACTATTTGATAACTAATGTGGCTCTTCCTTTGAAAAACTGTTTGAAGAAACATTTAGCCATAATTTAAAAACCAGCCTTTGTGTAAAACTATGGGGAAATCTGATTTTTTTTTTTATCATCTTTGCTACAGACTTTTAGAATTAAACAGAGTAAAATGTAAAAAATAGAATCCAGCACAGTTAGGACCCACAGTCTAACAAATACTGTAACTATCCTAAAGTAATATTATATATCATGCAGTGTCAGGAGAGAGATCTTATAACTGATGATTAGAAGTACATAGCCAAAGAAAAATGTAGCAAAAAAAATGATCCAGGAGCACTGAGATTATCTGATTTCCTGAAAACACATGGAAAACTACCAAAACCTTCTTAAAAAAAAATTGGCATTACTGCAATGTATTCAGTATTTAGTTTTTAGAATCATAGAATCATAGAACAGTTAGGGTTGGAAAGGACTTTAAGATCATCTAGTTCCAACCCCCCCAGCCATGGGCCGGGACGCCTCATACTAAACCATATCACTCAAGGCTTCGTCCAACCTGGCCTTGAACACTGCCAGGGATGGAGCATTCACAACCACCCTGGGCAACCCATTCCAGTGCCTCACCAACCTAACATTAAAGAACTTCTTCCTTATATACAGTCTAAACATCCCCTGTTTAAGTTTTAACCCATTACCCTATCACTACAGTCCCTAATGAAGAGTATGTCCCCATCAGCCCTATAGATAGCCCTTCAGATACTGGAAGGCTGCTATGAGGTCTCCATGCAGCCTTCTCTTCTCCAGGCTGAACAGCCCCAACTTTCTCAGTCTATCTTCATATGGGAGGTTCTCCAGTCCCCTGATCATCCTCGTGGCCTTGTTCCAACAGTTCCATGTCCTTTTTATGTTGAGGACACCAGAACTGCACACAATACTCAAAGTGAGGTCTCACAAGAGCAGAATAAAGGGGCAGTATCACCTCCTTCGACCTGCTGGTCACACTCCATTTGATGCAGCCCAGGACACAGTTGGCTTTCTGGGCTGCAAGTGCACACTGCCATCTCATGTTAAGTTTCTCATCAGCCAACACCCCCAAGTCATTCTCCGCAGGGCTGCTCTGAATCTCTTCTCTGCCCAGCCTGTAGCTCTGCCTTGGATTACTCCGACCCAGGTATAGGACCTTGCACTTGTCATCGTTAAACTTCATGTAGTTGGCATCAGCCGACCTCACAAGCGTGTCAAGGTCCCTCTGGATGGCATTCCTTCCTTCGAGCGTATCAACCGAACCACACAGCTTGGTGTCCTTGACAAACTTGCTGAGGGCGCACTGAATTCCACTGTCCATGTCAGCGACAGAGATGTTGAACAAGATTTTTTCATCCCTTAGAATTTTGTCTTTTCTCAATTTTACTCAAAAGCCTATTAGAACAACTCACTATACCTTTACTGTTAATTAAAATGACAGATGTTACCATTATACTGAACACTTAACATCATCTTAAACTTCTCATAGGCTTCTTAAAACACGAGGTAAGAAGACAAGATAAAATACAGTTAACCACAATATAAAAACTTCAGGACAAAATTTAATTGCCCAATGTTATAATCTTCAATGCTTCATACAGAAACCAATGGAGTTATTCAAGAACTCATTAATTTCTGCCAACAATATAAACAGCTGTCAATAAAGGATGTTGGGAGAAACAGTGAGTGAAACTTCATAATGGTTCCCGGTCGTGATTGAGAACAATCCAAAAATTGCTAACTCAGAAGCCTATGTTTAATGTTCTTGTCTGAACTAAACCCAACAAAATTTAAAGGAATGTGATGTATCCATGTATGGATCTATATGTACAAACTATGTAGTTTTGAGGCAAACTGAAAATTTAGCACATGTGGTTCCCAAGAGGTTGCTTATTGAATAGTCTACATAAAAACTTCCTGAAAAAAAACAAATCCAACAATGTGTCAACTAATCTTCAGGAGTCTTCAAAACCCCAAGAAGCATGAAAATTAAGACACAGGATGCAAAACTGACTTCCTACATAATCTTCAGGATATCCCATGCCAAAACTGAAATAAAAAGTAAGGGGAATGTATTTTAAAATCTAACAGAAAGTATACACACAATATCAAGTGCAACTCTAGCAGCTCAGTGGTAAAGAATGATGGAGAAGAGTCATATAAATTATTTGCACACAGAGATGTATTTTGAAATAACTATGCCTCAAGAAAAAAGATTGATGAAGTAATCAATGGACAGAAACAAAAACAAAAAGATGAAATATTAGGTTTTATTGAAAAAGGAATGAAACTGTAGCCTCAACTTAAAGCTACTTTATCTCACGACTTCATGTTTGTATTCTATGTTTCTTTGTGCTTGATTTTATGATTCTATGATTCTATGAATAGTACACACTTAGGCCACACACAAGACTGAAGCACCTTGAACAGACCTACCTCAAGACATTTACAGATATTTTGCAATTACTGCTGCTTTCTCTTCTAAAAAGGTCCTACAACAAAGCCAACACAAAGACTAACTAAAAGGGAAAGTATATAAACACATCTTAGTGCACCAAAGATTATTTGAAAATATTATGTTCAAAAACTTGAAATATTTGAAAATATTATGTTCAAAGATGTCAAATGCCTGTAACAGAAAATTATTTTGACTGCAGTGTAATCTTAGCTGCATTCCACCAACACTGTTCTCTTCCTCACAACACCAATGTTAGTTCTAATTCAATGAGAAATGTATTTACAGGAGAAATTTTTATCAATCATAAAATATTCCTTAGCAGCTCAGAGATAGTGGTCTTATAGATAACTCCATGGAGACTTTTGCATGTTAGTTGAAAAACTGTACACAGAAGATTTCAATAAACAATAACTCTGATACAGAAGCTTTTCAAATGGAAAGGCCTGAGGGATCTATTCTTAGGCATCCTTTTATTATTATTATTTCTTTTTCTTTGATGTTTTGTTTATTAAACTTTTAAGTTAAGCAAGAAAGGACAGACATCATAAGTACAAAAAAAATATAATTACTAGATCAATAAACAATTCAGCAATTCTTAGAGGACATTCAAATAACCTTTGACAATAAAAAGACTACACTATATATGAAATACAAATCTTAAACTATAGATAACATTCCAGGCAAATACAAGCATATTGGTAATGTTGATTTAGCCCTCTTAATTTTGTTCAAAATTACATCCACAGATCATAGGCTCAAAGAATAGTAAAGGGAACAAAAGCAGCACACAAGAAAGAAATGTACATAAAAGGAACAGTAATAAATAAAATAAAATCTGGAAAACTAAATAGATAATAAATGAATAAGTAAGTAGAATGGCAATATTCTGTCAGCCCCCCACTAAGCAAACACTGACTCTGAAATCTGATATATGATATCAGTTAATGTTAACAATATATGAAAAAATTACTGCCAGTCACCCTGTATTATCATCTCTATGGTGTAGCACTGCATGGAAATAAATCAAACATTATCTATATTTCAAGACGTTGTCACTCATTTGTTATTTTAATGAGTTAAAACTTAAACAGGGGAAGTTTAGATTGGATATAAGGAGGAAATTCTTTCCTGTAAGGGTGGTGAGGCACTGGCATGTGTTGGCCAGGGAGGTTGTGAGTGCTTTATCCCTAGTAGTGCTCAAGACCAGGTTGGACGAAGCCTTGGGTGAGATGGTTTAGTGTGAGGTGTGGTTTAGTGTGAGGTGTCCCTGCCCATGGCGGGGGGGTTGGAACTTGATTATCATAAGGTCCTTTCCAACCCTGACTATTCTATGATTCTATGATTCTATTTCGTCTCTTCTGAAGAAGTGCTCTAAAATCAAAAAACATTCAAGTTGGGTAACAATATTTCCATGTTTTTGGGAACTTGTAAAGTGTTACAAAATAACTGAACTTGTAGTAAATTTGGCCTGTTGTGTAGCCTTGCACTACCATACTTAATCCATCTTATTGGAACAACCCTGTCAAAATTTTTGTCTGCATAGAAAGAGCAACTGAATGTTAAGTATCAGTTAGATAAGTGCATGAGTCTCTTTTTCTGCAAAAAGAAATTTTACCATGTATGTCCCATATGGCCTTCAATTATGTATTATGACATCTTTGATCTAGGTTATTGGCAGTGTCAAGTCTAACTTTAACAAGGTGTTAGAAAGGATAACCAGAAATGAGGTGATTCTAAAATGAAATTAATATCAAAAGGGATCTTTATTTCACCTCCTGGACTACAGGAAAAATAAACTGTGAATGTTCTCTTTTTGTCATCTGCCCAATACTTGGGCACCACATAGCGCGATCAAAAAAAGAACTTTCGAGAGGGCAGATTGCTCTGCAAAACATTCTGTTCACCTTCACCTGTAACAAAATTGTGTATTTTAATATCTTTCTGGTGGCATGGTAAAACTTGGAATCCTAAGACAAAAATTACTTTTGTCAATTTTTACTTAAAAAAGCACTTTTGCACTCTTGTAATCAGTTAATTACTCAATTAGGCAAGTCTGTTAATATTTTTTTTAATTGATATAAGTTTGTCTGTATTGAATTTTAAGTATAAATTTATGTCACAGACTTAATTTGATTTACTGTATCACTTCAAAAAGCCTAAGTTTGAATATGAAACTTTTTTTTGTAATTCAGTTGCATTAAAAAAACCTTAATAATTAATTTTTGATTAAAATGTGAAAATTTCAGAGACTGAATAGAAAGTTACACGGTTCGTTACAGTGTTACAGTGAAATGTGGACATAAACTCCAAAACAATCAGTACTGAGAAATTCTGCTCTATGAAAAATGCTTTTTATTTAAAATTATTCATTACAATGTGAACTATAAATATACCAAAATTATTTTAAAAGAAAGCTCCTAATTCAACCCCCTGTGTATCCTAAGCAAGCAGACTATTTTCAAAATATAAATTAAAAAGTGATAAAAAAGCTGATGTAACATCGTGCTTCTACAAGAGAGAGAGCAATTTTTAAATATTAAGTCCTTACGCAATCTGAGGATTTTTTAAAGTGTATTAAAGAAATAAGAGAGAATCAGAAAACAGTTTCATGGCATTTTTGCAATTTCACAAATACCTAGAAATTTTTGTCAAAGTGAGGAATAAAAGCAGTTATGGAATTTTGGCTTGTAAAAAAAAGCCACTGCAGTTCTACTGTAGACTCTTGGCATTTAAAACAGAAAATGACCAACGCATTAAAGAATCTACAGGGCTACAGTTGTGATTTTCAGTGGACTAGATAGATGGCCTGACTTTGCCAGTGAATTTTTTTAATTAGGTTCATAAACTAGGTATCTATAAGTCCAAATATCATTTGCGGCTTTCTTCATAGTCAATGAGGAGTTAATCAATATAGAAAATGGAATTTTGGAAAAGAGTCGTCTTATCTTTAAAAGACTTTAAACTGATCAGATTCGCTGGAGACCTAAGTTCTGGGCTTTTCAGACTATATAAAGGGAACTAAAAAGGGAGACAACTGGGTTGTGGAAACACTTGCAATTAAAAGAAAATACAGTTCCATATATCAATAATTATTTTGTGCAGGAAAGGTGCTTGCAGAGAGACATAACAAATTTGCAATAATTTCTCATAACGCCATGCAATTTCTATAGAGGATTAATTTCTTCTGTGCATTCTCATACTGCATATCGGTGTGAGATAAACTCAGGGTAATTCATCAGGTCAAAGGAGGTGATCCTGCCCCTCTACTCCGCTCTTGGGAGACCTCACCTGGAGTATTGTGTGCAGTTCTGGTGTCCTCAACATAAAAAGGACATGGAACTGTGGAACAAGTCCAGAGGAGGGCCACAAGGAGGATCAGGGGACTGGAGCACCTCCCGTATGAAGATCGGCTGAAAAAGTTGGGGCTGTTCATCTTGCAGAAGAGAAGGCTGCATGGAGAACTCATAGCAGCCTTCCAGTATTTGAAGGGGGCCTATAGGGCTGCTGGGGACAGACTCTTCATTAGGGACTGCAGTGACAGGAGAAGGGGTAATGGTTAAAACTTAAACAGGGGAGGTTTAGATAGGATATAAGGAGGAAATTCTTTCCTGTTAGGGTGGTGAGGCACTGGAATAGGTTGCCCAGGGTGGTTGTGAATGCTCCATCCCTGGCGGTGTTCAAGGCCAGGTTGGACGAAGCCTTGGGTGAGATGGTTTAGTGTGAGGTGTCCCTGCCCATGGCATGGGGGTTGGAACTTGATGATCTTGGGGTCCTTTCCAACTCTGGCTGTTCTGTGATTCTGTGATTCTATGAATTATCTAGTCCATTTCAGCTGTCTTCCTGATTTGGACAGTTTTGTGGAAATACACAAGATACTATAGGCTCTAATAAAGTAACCCATTTTGCTTGCCAGAGAAGAATTATAGATGTCATTTATAATTTAATGTTAAAGATAGCAAAACCTATCTAAATTATGCAAATAATCAAAGGAAGGTGAAGTTTAGTTTTATGGTTGTATGTATGTTCAGAATTAAAGGTATATGCCTACATTATGAGAAATAATTAGGATTGATACTTCTCACTAACTTAACTTGTTCATTTAACTCTTGACTTTTGAGAAGGCAAATTAGTTTTCATCATCAAGGATATCTTCCTAAATGCTACAGACAAAGAATACTGTTAAGAATTAAAAGCATCAGTACAGAAGATTTGCAAAATCTAAAGAAAAATTCACAAAGTGTAAGAACATATATATATTTTTTTCTTATCTACAGAGTTCAGTTGTTTTACACTGTACATTATTAACAGGTCTCAAATTTTACTTTTTTTTGCAGATAACTTATTTATGATTTGATTATTTGTGCTATTTCAAAAGGGTATAAATGTGATGGTGAAAAAACCTTGATAGTATGTTTATAAAGACCTATTGCCAAGCTCCAGATAAAAGATATGGCAGTAAGTTGAGAAGAGAGTTCTTATGAATGCTTTAATTGTTTGGGGCCATAGGAAATGAAATCAGATCGAAGAGAAAAAAAAAAAAAAAGACCCAGTTTTACTCACTTTTGTTCTTTGATCCACTGATTAACATTTGCAACCACTAACTCACTTTCCTGATGGAGGCGACTGTTGTCAGTTCATGCAGCTTCCAGAGACTGGCACAAAGTTTCCAGCTGTGGATGCAGAGAGATCAAAGCTTTTGATGGACTCCCTAGAACACACTCTATCTGGAATACTAATAATAGTCTGTACTACTTGTAAAGAATCAAGTCATTTTTCTCTATTCCTTCAAATAATCAGGGTTTCCTTGTACATGCTATTAATTGATTCAATATGCTGGAAGGAATGTCTGAACTTTTCCCACGCCTTACATTTACTCGTTTATTATAATATACACTAGTCTACCTCCAGAGGTTGTTTTAATTGAAATCAGATTTATTTTATAAAAATGGAACAATTATAACTTGCTATGTTTCAGTTTAAAAGTTTTATTCTTTCTACTTTTTGTTTTATTTTTGTTATGTATTTCTATAAGTTTAGCTCTTTGGTCACAGCTCATTGGATTTAGAATAGAAAGAATGCAAGAGAAATGACATTATTTTGGTATATCCAGTATATATAAAAAAAATAAAATAGAGAATACAAAAGACTGAATAACCTAAAACTTGGGAATTGAAAATCAGACTTTTGCCTTTGTATCTCCAAACAGAGTCAAATGCAAGTCAATGGTGGTAAAAATCTGTTAACATCTGATAGATACTTGAGGCTTAGGCCAAATAATAAAATGGTTTGGTGGTCTCTGTGCAATCCCTTTTGGGTACAGTCCCTCAATTTATATCACAAAAGGTATCACCAGAATTCTCCAGGCAAGATTCTTAAATGGGCTAGACTTTTATTTAGTCAATAGTCCCTTCCTCACCTAACTGCCAGAACCGCAACTTACTACAAACTCACACTAAATAAGTATGATGCAGAAGTTAAATTCTAGAAAAGTAAGGGCACTTTAAAAATCTGTAAAAGTAACAAAATGCTGAGTGGAGAGATCTTTTGTTCAACAGATGATAATTAAAGACTACATGAAGAAGGAATAAGTCAGGGTAGAAAGTATTGGCCTTGAATCCACCTGGCTATATAGATTTAGAAATCATTATTGGCCAAATAAAAGAATGTTCTAATACAAAAACATATGTAAATTTTTAAGAACAATGTGTATATGTATATATATATATATGTTTTTGAAATGAGAACACACACTTAAAATTACCACTTCCTTCAATAACATCTTATCATTGTTCAAACCAACAAAAATTATCATCAAAAGTAGTGTGCCTTTTCCAAACTATTCAAAATAGTGGTCTTTTATCAATGATATTTAAAACTTCTGAGTGTAACAAATCTTTGAATACTATGCATAAAATCCTCCTACAGTATTAATATGGGTAATATATAATGGAAGAGACAATATATATCTAATTAAATAAAAATAATACATACTTACTCTTGTGAGAGCCATCTGTTATGCATATTAATGTTGCATAATAGATTACACTACTACTGCAAAAGCAATTTACTTTTTTAAAGTTCTCTAAAACATTATCATGTATTATTAAACCATGCACAATTTATTTCTGGTTGCTTTTGTAATTATGTGAAATTAGAAAAGGAGATCTAGTAATTGGCAAGTTATGATTTCCTGACTTACTGACAAGGCAGATAAAATATATCAAACAGATGTTGACACAAACAGGGTGATCTGTAAGATTTAAGAAGGGTTACAAATATAAGCGTTTTATACATATACACACACATCTATATACTTTTAGTTGAAAGTAATTTGAAACAGAAGACCCATAAATCATATACCTTTATCCTTGTATTATAAAAAAAAATAATAGAAAAAAAATTTCCTACTTAAGGTTTCTTTCTTAAAAATAAAAGGAGAAAAATAACAACTGATATGGATACACAGTGAAGCTCAGCATGAATAGAACTGTGGTTTTCATAACTATCATTTTTGTTTAGACTTTTGAAAGGTAATTGATGGCAGTATTCTCCTTTTTCATTTACTTTCAAAAAATTGTGAGCAAATCGTAGTCTTCATAAACACAAAGTTTCCATAAACGTGATCCAGGTAGATAAACAATGATCTCACAAGAAAGAGAGCAAATATCCTTCTATAATTTTTCAGGAGTGTCAATCTGCATTACATGCCTTCCCACCTAGTCTGATGTCTCTACAGAAAAGACAAAGGAATTTGGAAACTCGTGTAATAATTCTGGGCCAAACCATGATGTGCTGCAAGAAGTGGTAGTTCACAGCTATTTCTCCTTTTCTCTGAAGATCTTTGCTGAATCATTATTTGGAATGTGTGGGTGTCAGCAGGCTGCTAAGAGATAGAGCTCATCTGTGAGTAAATGATTAAAGGGCAAGTCTGAACCTTATACTCTGGAGGTATAAATTAACCACCTCCAGACTGTCAACAGAAGAGTACTGGTTACTAGAACTGATACAGAGCTGAGAAGGCTTGCTCAGTATGCTCTTTCCTGAAGCTGCGTGGTCTCTGTATCCAGTTATTTGATGATAAATGCCACAGCATCCTCAGCATTCCTCTTAACAGTGTGTCATGGTCCAGTTGGTTTGCATGAAAAGTGGGACCCAAAGGTTGAGAAAGGAAGAAAAGTGGCGTACTGAAGTCTCGTTTCAATGTGAAGTTAGCTAAGGCTCATATCTAAGCCTGGGAGCTCAGAAGCACATCAAGATGCACTAATGAAAATGCAAAATATATCATACATGATTACAAGGGACTTGATATGCAAACACATACATTGTAACATGCTTAAGTAGAAAACTAGGATTAAAACATTAAATTCATTCCTCATCATTCCTAAGAGAGAATTTGAGCCCTCTTTTCTTAAGCAGTTCGTTTGCTCATTCGTACATTGAGATCTTTTGCCTGCCGTGAGTTAAATTAAAAAGACAAGCAAATGCAACCCCCAGCCTTGGTAGTAAGCTGTTTTAACTGGATCAAAGACTTCCATTCTGCAGCATGCAATTAATCACATTTCCCAAATGTTGTCAGTAGTTTCAAGTGGATATATTGCCGTTTCAGAGGTGCATTTTTGAAAACAAAAAGTATGCAACATTGTCCATATTGAATTTTATCAGATTTTAAAATGCTTTTTTTCTCCCAAAGAAAAGCTACTGCAGCTGTAATGTGGATAGTCACTGAGTGATACGAATGCATTTGCCTAATACAAAACACTCAGTCTTGACTCCCAAGAGCTTTTAAGAAATTCCATTGCTAAAAGTGTTTTTGGCAACTGAAGTGACCAGGTATATGTAAAGTAAGGGCAAGTTTCATGATGTTAAATCACTGATGATGTTAAATAACACAATAAATATAAGTGTGCTGAAAATGTGTACAGTTAGTAATGAAGTGTAATTTCAGTGCAAATGTGAAGTTCGGAGGTTATGCCAAATTCATATATTTTGCCTTTAGAAGTGAATGAAAGTATGAATTACAAAATTGTAAGTTGATAGTGATATTCTTCATGTGACAATGGTGGAAAATACAGGATGTTGTAACAGTTGCCTACAATGTATAACCTGCACATAATACCTCAAATAAGAATGTCATCTTTGTTCTGCATTTGAAACAATTCTTGCATTTTTAGTAGGTCTGACTTCCTACTGTTCTAAAATATGAAAATTTATTATTGTTCAGTACTCTTCAAGGTTTGGCTTCTTGAAATTATTTTCTATAATGACATGATACCCTGTATTAATATAATTTAATTTCAGTTGTCTAAACAAGATTCCTGAAACATGAACATGCTGGCTTTGGTCACTCCCTGTGTAGGCATGAGAGCTTGAGGAAGGCTGTGTTTGTTTGTTTGAATCCCTCTCTAGTACTGACAACAGAGGCAGTTATCTGAAGTACGTTAGGTGAGTGCAAGGAGGTGATGTGAGCATGTATGTTTTATTCAAGATATATCTTAGAATTTGTTTCTGTGTCCTAAGCGTTCTCTTACCTTTTCTCTGGAGAATAACCATAAAGGTCATGAAATAACAGTAGAAACAACCTACAATATGTATTAATTACGGAAGTTGGAGTCTTCCTTCACCCCCATTCCTCCAAACCTTTATTCTTTTCAGAATTTTTCCCTAAAGTCTTCTCATCTTTAGCCATAAGGATGAGATAATGCTTGTTTCCATAAAAATTTTTGACCAAAGATAGACTATAGGAGATTATGAATTTTCCAAAGAGAAGACATTATTTTAATGGAGAATAAAAACCTGGGTATCACACTGCTTCTGTGGACAAAATCTGTATATTTATGAGAAAGAATAACCCAAGCTTAAAATTTTAAATACAACCAATGATGTTTGAAGAAATGCTACTTAGGCCTCATACAGCAGAAATTTTGAATTTAGCACAGGGGAGATCTATTGTCTCAGGGTGTCTGTAGACTTAGTCACAAGTTATTGCTTGTTTTCACATTAGATTTTAATTCCTGAACAAAACACAAACAAACAAAATCCTTATTCTGGTGCAAGAGTGGTCGTATCATTAAAGTGATACATTGAGTGATCTGTTAGTTATCCTGATAACACTCTTCATGATTTCCCTCATTTAAAAAAATAGCTTCTGTGCAGTTATAATGTAAATCTTCTGCAGAAAGACAGAGTATTAACAAAAAACCCTCAATCTTCTGCAACAAAAAAGCATATTCATACAAGGAGCTAGACAAATATATTTATATTTTGCATACATTTATTTTTAACCTATACTTATGCATGTTTCCATACAGAAAAGCTCTGCTTCATATTTTCAAATACAGTTTTCTTCTATAGTCTTTGTCAAGACTTACTATTTTTGAACTACATTTAACATAGTTACATGATCCAGAGGAGGGCCATAAGGATGATCAGGGGGCTAGAGCACCTCCCGTATGAAGACAGGCTGAGAAAGTTGGGGCTGTTCAGCCTGGAGAAGAGAGGGCTGCGTGGAGACCTCATAGCAGCCTTCCAGTATCTGAAGGGGGCCTATAAGGATGCTGGGGAGGGACTCTTCATTAAGGACTGTAGTGATAGTGATAGTACAAGGAGTAATGGGTTTAAAATTAAACAAGGGGAAGTTTAGATTGGATATAAGGAAGAAGTTCTTTACTGTTAGGGTGGTGAGGCACTGCAATGGGTTGCCCAAGGAAGCTGTGAATACTCCATCCCTGGCAGTGTTCAAGGAGGGGCTGGACAAAGCCTTTGGTTACATGGTTTAGTGTGAGGTGTGCCTGCCCACGGCAGGGGGTTGGAACTTGATGATCTCAAGGTCCTTTCCAACCCTAAGTATTCCATGATTCTATGATTCTATGATCAGTAGATAGAGTAAGAAAGTTTTTAGCCTGGTCCTATAATACTTTGAGCATACCCTTAGAAATAGAAATGAAGTTGTAACATTCTGGTCTAAATTCATTGTTGTTTCAGTCTCATGTTTTATATTTTGCAGAGACATTTATGGAGTGTTCCAGTCATTAGTGTTTCCTATTATTGAGAGGAACATATTAATCTTTATTACTCCTGGATACACTACAGAACTGCAGATGACATCCACAACCATTGCATTAGGAAATATATCTTTCAAAGCCACCAAAATTTGTAAAGAAATTTCCCTGCATCATTTCACCATAAATCTGGAACATTTAGTCTTCTAAGGTAAAAATAATACCCTAATTCAAATTTATCATTTTTTTTTAAACCTAATATTAAATTGGACTGAAATTAAGTTGTTGGGTTTGATTCCTTTAAATTTTTCTTAAAAGAAGCTGCATGTGTTCAGAGGCTGTCCTTGGGATAATGTAGAAATCAGAGGAATACCAGTGCCCTCAGCAGTTCTGCAAACAAGTTATTTGAAATTTATTATGATATTTAAAACTGACCTCCTGCTACACTCTTTTTCTGGAGGTTATACCTTCAGCAGAGGCACTAGTATGGTGGGGCACCTGTTTGACCTGGATATCCAGCTTCCTAATTCTTCCAGCTACCAAAGCTCAGTCTCATTATCATTGATAAGAAGCCACAGAGAAAGAAAAAAAACTTGGTTTCATTCTGAATTTTTCTACAGTTTTGTCACTGTTAAGTGTGGGCCAGGGTCAGGAGCACTGGAATCTTTAATGTGACCACTAGATTACAGTCTCTGCAGGATCACTGGGAGAGACAGCTTCTTCATATAAGTTACGTTCTGCAGGAGCCCCAAGATATCTGGATTCATCCTATTTGATTTGAACTGTTTACCTGATTAAATATGTTATTTTTAATATTTTTTTTCCCTTTTTTATGCCCTTCAACCAACAATGCTATGTAACTTTATCATCTGCTTGGGGTGAAGCTTATGTCTGAAGACTGTAATTTCCCCCCTTTTCTGTTGGAGTCAAACAGAAGCACCATTTCTTGACCTTTGAACTGCTCTCTGTTGAGGTGTTTTTCTCTTTACTGACTGTACAGATAAACACAGATACCTAAGTCCGTATAATAGAATCATTTAATGGTTGCTTAGATTACATTGATTAAAAGAATGTTACGTGGGTGCTTAAATTAGTAGAGAAATACAGTGGCACGACTCCTAAATCGCTGTCTGCCTTCTGATGCAGCATCAGTGCCAGCCCACAATACAGTGAGCCTCCTCTGCAATAGACTAAAACAAATTGAGACACCCATAAGTTATCTTAATTATTGCAAGGGAAATAGCATTTAAATGCACTCCTTAAATACACAGTAAACTTTCCCTTCCCTGTCTTCACTAGAAGATAAGGGGACGACAAACACTTTGTGGCACAGGTAATACAACTGAAAATTGCAACATCTTTCTCAATAGTACTCTTGCGTTTTGAAGGCAATAACACAAGAATCTACCTACTGTTTACACTTAGGTGCTTTGGGGATGAAGGTAGTAAATTGTGTGCAACGCCCTATTAGTACATTAGTTATTATTCCCGTTCTTTTTCTTTTCATACAGTATATTGAAGAATAGCCTTGAAAACAAAGGATAATCAAGAGGATTCAGTGTGGTGTACTGTAAGCAGTTCTTTGAGACAATGTAATGTATGTGATATATTGGATAGATTTCTGATTCTGAAACCAAATATTAAATACTGCATCTTGTATTAAAAAGGTGTTTTTTACAGTAATAACCTAAATTTCTCTACTGTTTTACAATAATAACACAAAGTTCTTTACTATTAAGACGCAGAACCTCCAAATATTTTCAACTTAATTTCTTAAAATATCTGCCTTAATACAGCACATTTTCTTGAAGGAGGAAATTTATGGGCAAAAAAAAAAGAGGGGAAAATAAGAATGAAGGCCTTTACTTTGAACTCCCAGTTCAGCTAATTTCTGTGTTTGATAAAAAGAAGAAAACAAGGTGGGGGAAAGGATGTTTCCTGCAGAAACATAAAGGAGATGCAAATAATGTGGAGGAAGACCAAAGACCTTTTATGGTGAAAGGCTGGCACAATGGGATGTGAGAAGTTTGGAAAAGGGACTATTATGCTGCTTGTGCAAACACATATTTTGTGATTTCCCCTTACACAGAGAAGTTTTTCTTTGCTGCAATACTTTGGGGAATAAAGATAAAAAGCTAGTAACAATTTCTCTGCACGTCTTTAATAAAATCCAGGTTTTCTTTTGAGGTCACTAAAAGAAACACAATTTCTAATTCATGTTTTAACAAAACTATAATGCAGCAGTAGAATTACCTTCTTGCCTAAGGGAATACCACAGAAAAATCATGCTGTGGGTGCAAAACAAAAAAAGTCTTATGGATGCACATTGCTATGGCTAGAGTGAATGAATAGAAAAATTAGTTTTTAGGAATCTATGGTTCCTGTTTCCCGAACCATCTGCATATCTATATTACTCAAATACTGGGAATTTAAAAAAAAAGGGGAGGTGGGGGGATTCTCCTGGGAGTAGGGATTAGACTTGATGTCTCCATGCTTCTTTTCTGGTCTCAGAAATCTTGTATTTTTGGCAGGACAGTGAGTTGGCTTTAGAAGAGGAGGTGGCAGGTCTGCCCATCCAAAGTGCCCTAAGGCTTTGTGGTGGGAGAAGCTTGGCAGGTCTGGCTTGGAAGAGATCTGGCACACATCCCCCTCTCCCACTGTCCTTAGGTACCAGTAGAATGATAGACCATGCAATTCAATACGGTGCTTTATATAGGATTTGAGGCTGATGTTTATGTTAAGATTGCTAAATTCAGTTTAGCACCAGTTTGCCTGGATCAGATCTGATGAAGGCACAAGCTAATGTGCCAGCTCGGCACTTTCTTATTTACTTGAAACTTTGTATGCCCCTTAGGTTATTTGCTCTTGTGGCAGCTCAAATACCGAAAACATTGAACTCCTAGTTTTAAGCATCACTTTCCTCATTGAAAATGTGCTTAGATCCTCTTGATTTCACTTTTATAGAAACGTAACATATTTAGGTATTAAGTATGAGGCTACACAATGTAGTAAATGTTGAAAATATTTTGAAGTTCAAATGGGACATAAAGTGACCAAAATGCTGTTTAATTTTTTTAGTGACAGCTTTCAGACAAGAATGGAATGGTGAATGTGAAAACATTCATGTACAAAAAATAAAAAATGATTGCTGAGATAATTTACTTTTGCATTTATTTTATAGGATGAATGGACATAATTTTGAAGCATTTTATTTTTTTACCTTTATTTCTCTACATTTAAACACAAGCAACATATTTTGGAGCAACTACTGTAGATTTTAATTGTTAATACACAAAAGAAAAAATACGCTATGGAGTTCACTATTTACTGTTCTTCAGTATATGTACATAGCATTATG
The DNA here is from genome assembly GCF_033783945.1 of Neopsephotus bourkii. Taxonomy (NCBI): domain Eukaryota; kingdom Metazoa; phylum Chordata; class Aves; order Psittaciformes; family Psittacidae; genus Neopsephotus; species Neopsephotus bourkii. The sequence continues at coordinate 10,893,977 of NW_026902293.1, read as the reverse complement.
CATACTGTTAAATACACAAGTAAGGAATCATATGTAACAACATATTTTTTTTACCCCTCCTTTTTTGCCCATAAACTGTCAAAATTGTTTATATGGACAAATGTCATCCGAGTAACAAAATAACGAGATGTGCTATGCATCCTGAATGGTGACTCTTCTGTGAATCTGTTGCAGGGTGGATTATTGAGAAACAAATAGTGGTTATATCAAAACAGATCTCTCAAAAAACACAGAAAATGTAGATCCCATGTTCGCATGGCTTGCAAATTTCCAAATAGATTGGACTAAACACTAGATGCCACTGCTATCATAATGTGTCCTCTCTTTACATTTTTCAAGCCTCTCATCTGACTCCACTGGAAGCTATGCGAACCCACACAGTTAAGACAACAACATAATTTTCTGCTAGGTTAGCATGCTGACGCAGTTTGGCACAGAGTTAAATACAATCCAAAGCAAGCATAAGAGAAGGGTGGAAACATGCTCAGGGACACAAGAAAGGCTGGGATTGAAGCCTTCAGTATTGGCACTGATGTAGGTTTCCACTACAGCCTTGGAGGCTAGGTGCATATGATGGGCATTCACACTAAAACACATCTACCCATCCTTAATAAATCAAAGTATGGTGAGATCTGTTTCAACCGCGTGTAGCACTGCAGGAGGCTTTTTACCTAAAAAAGTCCGTTATTATTAAGAATCCCACATGGGGTAATTGTAACTTCTTTTCTTAAGCAGCAGGGAGTCAAGATAAGTAGGAAAGACAAAGCAAAAATAAGAAATGTTTATAATCAGCATTTTTTGTTTATTAAGCTCTTAAAGGAAAAGCCTGTTTCCAGGCTTGATTTCTAGGCTTAGTCCTTTAATGTCATTCACTTTTGCAGCAAACACCAACAAAATCCCAAGGTCCCTCTCTACAGAGTTTCCTTATGTCTCCTCTGAGGCTTGGCTGTATGCCCCTGAATCTCACAGTGTTTTCCACCTCTGCCTGACCTGAAGATTCACAACTTTATGCAGTGAATATGCTGGCCACCAGAAACTGTGCTGCTGTGAACTTTCTCTCTGGTCCTCTTTTCAGGGTATGCTAAGTTTCACCAAAAGGCAGAATCACCTTCCTCATTCTTCTAGAGTTTGTGATCTTTCCTAGTCTCTCCCATAAAGGAACAATTGGTATCAGAAAGATTAAAACAAAAGAAAAGAAAGGATATTTTCATTATAGAATAGCACATTCTCACCTTGCCCAGGAAGAAATTGCCAGGGATGGACAGTGGCAATGTCATAAAGGTACCCTAGATTATAACACTTTTTTATGATGACTATGAGTCTTGATTTGCTAGGACTGATGTTCAGATCCATGCAGGACCAGCAACTGTTCTACTTTCTACAGGAAATTTAGAACAGTCTTCGAGCCTTTAAAAATGTGGAGTTCTGTGCCATATCTAAGCTCAATTAATTCAAACACATCTTCAAAACTGCATTTTTTAAATTATAAAAATGCTATAGGCTAACTAAAATATTTCCTCTACCTTATTAAAAGTTACAGGGAAAAAAGATGTAATGGTATTTTAAATTATTAAAAACTACAAAACTTTCTATACTTTGTTTGTGTTAGTTTATGCTACAGTTAAAGGTGAAAATAAAAGTGTCCTAATTCATGTTATTCTATTTGCTTGGGAATCCTTGAGCACTTAGGATGTGGTTTTGCTCAATGTGTGCAACGTTTAGTCATCTCACAAATACATGTACTCTTCTGTCTTCCCAATTTTTATCTTCTGTCACCTATGTTTTAAAGGTATAATTTGCTTCTATCTTAAAACAAATAAAAGCTGCTGAAAAAACAAATATCTACCATTACACAGGGCGCATGGGTAAGCTTCTAAAACGTAAATGCCATGAATCATAAAATATTTAAAGGCATAAAAATATTGAATTTTAACAATTTAAATAAACCCATAAACATACAATACTTAATCCCAGTGGATCTGAACTGTTACTTGCTTAGTATCAATAACTGTGAAAATGACACGACATCTGCTGTTTCTTGATTTTCTTTCCCATGATATCAACTCCAGTTTCTAATTCAGGAAAGAATAAGGAAAAACAAAATCTTTTAAAGCGCATCTTTTCTCTGTCTTTTCATTTCTGCCTAGGTGAGGTCATGAATTTAAATATGAGAAACAACAGGCACTAAATAGTTACCCTTCACGTTTGCTAAAATATTTCACTAACTTCAGTGCATTTAGAGTTAAGTAGCACTAGATTAACAGTTTCAGCTATTTAACATTTTTTTAAGGTTTCTCAATGAAGGTTACTGATGCAATATTTGAGATTATCAATCTAATTACAGATTTTAAATATATTTGAAGTTAGTTTTCTTGGCCTCTTTCTTGGCACAAGCAAGTAAAAAAGGACTCTGCAGAGTGTTTATATAAAAAATTTGCTGTATTTCTTAATTATTTAGTTATTAATGTACAGGTTATATTAGCTATTATCTGCTAGTCATAAAATGCCATTGTGGATATCAGAGTGATCATGGCAGGCCTGGATAGCAGGAGGTGATGGCTGAATATACAGGAATAAAAATTATAACCAACATTCCTCAATTCTCCACTCTATCACCAAGGAAAACAAAAACCAAACCAAAAACAATAACACAAAAAAATATGTACACATATATAAGGGGTGTATATGTATGTATATATAAAAAATATATGCAATTGTATTTGACATGCTTCCACATTAATGCTGAATGTAGAGATGCGTTCAGCATCTTGTGAACTAGTTTTCATTTTGTGAAGGCATCTGGCTCCTGCACCTTTTGTTAACAGCTTCGTGTAAAACTGTGGTAGCTGACTGAATCATAACCATTACCTAAGCAATTGTGATAATTGAAACAATTTTTGTGAAAAATATAGATCTACAACTGTAGGAAGTGTAAAAACCAAACAAGCTAGTAAACAAACGGGCAAAAAACTCTTACTAAAAACAAGAAAAATAATTTTTCAAGAAGCAGTTGGTGTCAATATCATAAATAAGAGGAAAATCAGCCCTTCTTTCAACCTGTACTTCAAACACTTTTGTTGCTATTTTAGCCTAATACAGTAGAAGAGTAGGATTTTTTTACCCATTTTTCAAAGGACAAAGGGTCTTCCTTCTCCTGAACAGATTGAGGAAGAAGACAGAGCTGTGTCTATACAGGTGAACATGGGGATGCAACACTTTCTCTCAGCAGGGAAATGTCTTTCTGTAATTGACTTCAGTGTCCTCAGACAAACTGGATAGCAACAACTCCAGCAGACGATGAGTAAAGGAGGAAAAGTTTGATTACATTCTATCTTTCCTGTAGTGATGTAGCAGAATAAAATGGCTACCGTGATGTTGCTATGTTCTGATGGTAATTGGAATTTTAGTGTTGTATATCTCCATACCAGTTCCCTATAAAACTTGATTTGTCTACTGTCACAAATCTGTATCAGGAAAATGGCAGCATATAAATTGGCTACAGTATTTTATTTTGTAGACTAGACATATCTATTAAAGTGCTTTGACCTGAAAAAAAGTAACCAAGAGCAATGTATTAAAAATGTCATCTTATATGTAAAGGGTACAGAAAACCAACAAAGATTCCTTTGTTTTAATAGGAAAATTACTTCCAAAGCACATTTGGTTGTCATTAATTCTCTAGTTTTGCTTGTAAGACATGCATCTAGATATCATTTATATGGTAGTCCCATTATAGCAGATACACTAAGAATGAAATAGCAAGAAGTACTGTAAATACAGTGGTAATGTAATGTGATTTACTTGCAAACGCCACTGAAAAGTTGTTAATGGCAACCACTGCTACAAAGAAAAAAATTGTTTTTTGGTAGATTCATTGGATACATAAATAAATCAAACCCACTATCAAAACAGTATTAATTTTGTTTGGAATATGTATTCTGCAGGGAAAGAATTTTGATTTAATGTGCTTGGAAAATAAAAAGCATCTTGTGGGTGTTCTTATAATAAATATGAAGAAAGAGACTCTACTTGAGTTCTTACATGAACATTACACTTCTGAAGACCTACACTTCTGAAGATCTACTGACTCAGAAAAGGGTTAAAAAAAAATCCAAGAAAAAAAAACAACAAAAAAAAACAGTGGTGTGGTAGTACAAGAAACTGTGATTCATGTGCAGTGTTCTTAAAGGCATTATACAACCACCAGTTAAGAAATTATTTGAAGCAGCAGTCCAGTTTAGCATACCATAACTTTTGAGCAGAACACTTTCACTACAGAAACCATCAAACAGTGAGTAGGAAGTGTTTGCAAGGTGTAATACAGTATTGTTTACACCCCACCCAAACTTCTTATTGTCAGAGAAAGCCTTTTATATGGGCATAACCATAAAAACACTGTATTTTGTTCTGTATTTTGCTACATGTGTCACAAAGATATACCAGATTTTAGTTTTGGGCCAGTAGAAGTGTTGTACTAAGCTATTAAGAGTACCTGTTATTAAAAACAAACAAACAAACCCACAAAACCCTTAATTAATGTTTTCCTCTAACTAGGAAATAATATTCTTAACTAGGTTTTGCTTTCCTTGAAACAGGATTGCAAGCTCATGAACAAACTTTTTAACTATTTAATCTCAAAAAAGATAAAAAGTACTAAATTGCTTAAGCATTTTACAATATTTTGTTAAATATTTCCTGACTTCACAAAATGCCCTGAAAAAGTTTTTTCAATCCTAAAAATATTTCTATTTTTGCTTTTTTACATTTCTAAATATCTTGCAAAAGTCAACATGCTTTGGTTCCGTTTTTGTTTGTTTGTTTGTTTGTTTTTTTTTAACAACTGGCTTTCTTCCCTATTTGAGTTAAATCTTCGCTACATAATTTTCAGTATACATGTGGAGCTGCTTTCTCTCCCCAGACTTTGAGTATTGCCATAGACTGGGAGCTCTTCCTGTAGAGACAGCTAACATTTGTTATATGAGCATTGGGATATGCCTGCTTCTGCTTTTAATACGTCTGGACACATCTCCACCTATGATTACAGATAGTGGTTTCAGGCTCAATAATGACTTACGTTCTGTCCAGGAAAGAATATGGAGTAGTGACAAAAGATTACGTTAAGGGCAATTTTGAAAGACAAAGCAAACTACTATGATGTCTGTGTTCCACTGCTGGATGTGTTTTCAAGAAGAAGGAGAAAAGAAAAATCATTGTAAATACTTATCATACCTTTCAAAACTCAGAAAATAGAACATTTCAAATATGGAATTATATCTTTTAGTAAATATTAAGGAGATGGTAAGGGAATGCCACACAACAACTTTTGCTATTGCATTTTCATGCCTGTTCTATTATTCACAAAGTTAAGATATAAGAAACTGATTTTACCTTTGCATATGCACGTATCTATAAAACACCTGATTTTAAATATGGGCATACATCAATGGGCCAATTCTGTACCTCATTCATAAGTACAATTTCTTTTTTTCCAGTGTAATCTACTAAGGCAAAGTAGGTGAGACCATTTTATATATTTTTATATTCTCTAAAAGCAGATCTGACTGCACAAAGTCTAGAAGTGAAAGATGAGGTAAGATTGTATGAGTAAGAAGACTGGTAATGTCAAGATCACTGAGAAAAAAGTGATCACTGAGTGGTTTCAAACTCTTTGAAGGAGAAGTCACATCATATCTTTTTCACCATTATCATTCCTGCCTTAACCTAGAGGGTTTCCATTCAGTTTCAAACAAAATGCCGTTTCGTGTTCCTCCTTTATTCTGGGTTTTTCATGTATACATTTATATTCCAAATTTCTAAATGACAGACAAAGTTAAAATATAGATAGTGTTATGCAGACCAAAATATACACTAGTTTCTTTATATAAAAATATTGAAGTGAGATATCTGTTGCTCTTTTTACATTTATTTTGTTCATGGACTGTATGTGGTCTTCAATCCCAGCTGTCATCTAGCTACAAATTCTGAAAGTAAGATGGGGAGAAAACCTCTGAATAGTCTAATGATGCTGTCAGGTAGTATCAGCAGTCTCCTTGAGTTAGAAGACCCATTCTTTCTTAATTAATAAATAGCCCATCTTTTTCTATCCAATCTCAATTTTGCCAGTGCTTTGATATCTCCTGTTTGACTACTAACTATCCTCTACAAGTAAGCTGACCAAAAGACAACAGACTTATTTCATACAGCCATGAATTCAATGGAATTGCTTACTTGAAGCAAGCATACTGAAGGAAAACTCTGGTTTAAATATTTTTTTTCTTTTAATTAGTCAATTGTTATAGTTTTCTTATGATTTAGACTTAGAATACTGAGTAAAACTGAAATACCAAAAATTGCCCTACCAGACCTTGTGTGTGTGTATATATACCCTATCCCTTTCCTAGATCCATGTTTCTCAGTGTAGGCCACAACTTCCACCTGCTTATTTGCAAGATTCTTACCAGTTCCCATATTCACTACTGTCATGCTACATAATCTGAATGAAGTTGATTGATACATTTTCATCATCTCTCTTCTAATACTCAACCCTTTATATTTCTTGTATAAGCTATGTTGTCATCTAAAGCAAACACTTAAAAATTCTGCTATAAAAGAGGTGGAATTATTAACAATGATTGTGTCAGATTAAAAGGGTGGGGAAAACTGATAGTTTATTTGATGGCATATTTCTGTTCATTTGTTAGTTATTAAAAACATACAAATTTCCTATACATCACAAATAATCAGGAACTTGACTGATTGACATTGCTGCCAACAATATGTTTACCATACCCATTTTTTTTCCCATAATTTTCAATAGTGATCCTTGAAGTCCTATATTTAAATTAAAAATAAAAATAGAAATGTTAGGAAGCAAATGGGTGTGTGCCAGGTCTGAAGAAATATTGATCTCTTTTAAAGGCTGAAGTTTGAGAAGTCATGGAACAGAAGAAATGACTGATGTCTTCTCCTTGTAAACAGGTAAGACAAGTGCCCAAATTCACTTTTGTAGAAAGAGTCATGCTTACTTTGTGAATGTGTGCCTCTCTTCATTTAAACTTATCTTCAGTGTCAAGGTTTTTATGCCTTTTTCAATTAGATGATAGAAACTTTCTTGTTAGTATTTCCTTCCAGTGAGTGAATTTGTGCATGTCACCTCACAATCTACTTCTTTGAAAGAGAAAGTAGATTGTAGTTATCTACCACTGTAAGATGATTTTTGCAGTCTTTGAATTATTCCCCATCTCATTCCTAAGCCCTTTCCAATTTCTCTATCAATCCAATCAATAACTTATTTGACAACAAAGTCATCACCACCTCCTTTTCCACAACTCCTCCTTTGGGATGCATACACCCAAAATGTAATGTATTCCAAAAGTAATCTGTCATTTCACTTTGCCATTATGATTGAAATGACATTAATTACTTGCCCATATAACCATGCTATTCTCCAAATCACTGCTTTTCAAGACAGTTCTTTAGATATAGCAGTTATCACTTCTTAAAGCACTGCTTTACTTAATTTACACTGAGTTTATACTTGCTTTCAAATCATTGATAAGTCAACTATCCAATTTTGTATTTTTACAAATCCCTATTAGAACCACTGGTAATCAGTGACACAGATTTTTTAGATCAAATATTTAAGCCCATTTACGTACATTTTAATGTTCAACTTTAGTTAAAGTATCATGTTTTAAAATGCAAAATGTTGCTGAAAGATTCAAAATATTAAATTTACACACATTCCTTGGAAATTAAAATTCTAATAAGTTTATATGACCAAAATGATGTTTTTTCTTAAAAGCACATTAATTAGTATTACTTATAATTCCTTTGGACAAATGCTATACAGATTTTCCTGAACCTACATGAGGCTAATGCCAAACCAGATACCCAAGTCAATCTGGTTGCTAATTTTGAATAGTGAAGCGAAGTAAATACTGTTCTATATTCATAGATTGTTTTATCAGTATTCCAGAGCTTGAAAAGAAATATGCATCAATAACTCTGAAAGGTCTGCCAGCTCTTTTACTACTCTCTGATGCAAATTACACTGGTCAGCTGATTTAAAAGGTTTCTCTCTAGCAAATGTTGTTTAACAAACTCTCCAGTTATTAATGGAGCAAAGAACAATTCATCATCCTCATGTAGTATGAGCCATCATATTAGTTCTTTCCAAATACAGAGGGAATATAAGCTCACTTTTGTTTTATTCTAGTTTATTAGAAATGTTACAATACCAATCTGTTAAAAAGTATTGGAATACTTCAAAAACACTTTAGGAATGATCTTGAGAATTGCTGACCAGTGTGTCTTTAGTTACATGTAAATTAGTTAAAAAAAAAAAATTAGTTACAAACTTCTAGATGAGTATGATATATTAACAAGAAAATTATTCCTAAGCAACTGGTCTTAATTAAAAGTAAACATCTATTAATAATAGGAAAATATTGGAAATTAGTTACTTGAGCTTCCGAAAGAGCTTTGATAAACTCCACACCAAAGGTTATGAAGAAAACTAATGATTATAGGTAAGAAGAAGAGTTTATATCTCTGATACAATCTAACAAATGAGAAGTAAGAAATAAAATTTGGAAACTAACTTTCAACAAGGAAGAAATCTGTAGTGGGATGTCCAAGAACCTACAACAGAAATGGTACCTAATATATGTATTCATACATAGGGGAAAAAGTTCTGTGAGATAACACAGGTGTGTAAGACAAGATCTGGCATGACCCCAAAAAATTTAGGCTGGTGAATGGTAAAAAAAAAGGGCTGCTTAAATTTATGCTTAAATGTTTTTGACTTGGTTTTAATTCTGAAGCTCTAAACTAATTATAACCATTCAAATAACAGAGTAATTTGTTTTATTCAGTAAAATACATATTTATTTTTAACATGAACTTGAATTCAAGGTATCATATAAATGATCTGGTGATCTGGTCTTCAACAGGTATTAAACAGTAAAGCTCAGCTAACTTATAGATTCATAGAATCATAGAATAGTTAGAGCTGGAAAGGACCTTAAGATCATCTAGTTCCAAACTCCCTGCCATGGGCAGGGACACCTCACACTAAACCATACCACTCAAGGCTTCGTCCAGCCTGGCCTTGAACACTGCCAGGGAAGGAGCATTCACAACCTACCTGGGAAACCCATTCCAGTGCCTCAACACCCTAACAAGAAAGAATTTCCTCCTTATATCCAATCTAAACTTCCCCTGTTTAAGTTTTAACCTGTTACCTCACGTTCTATCACCACAGTCCCTAATGAAGAGTCCATCCCCAGCATCCTTATATAGCGCCTCTTCAGATACTGGAAAGCTGCTATGAGTTCTCCATGCAGACTTCTCCAGGCTGAACAGCCCCAACTTTCTCAGCCTATCTTCATAAGAGAGGTGCTCCAGTCCCCTGATCATACTCATGGCTCTTCTCTGGACTTGTTCCAACAGTCCCATGCCCTTTTTATGTTGAAGACAGCAGAACTGCACACAATACTCCAAGTGAGGTCCACAAGAGCAGAGTAGAGGGGCAGGATCGCCTCCTTTGACCTGCTGGTCACGCTCCTTTTGATGCAGCCCAGGATGTGATTGGCTTTCTGGACTGTGAGGCACACTGCTGGCCTTGATGGTTCAGTTTCTCATTAGCCAACACCCCGAAATCCTTCACCACAGGGCTGCTCTGAATCTCTTCTTTGCCCAACCTGTAACTGTGCCTGGGATTGCTCTAAGCCAGGTGTAGGACCTTGCACTTGGCATGGTTAAACTTCGAGGTTGGCATCAGCCCACCACACATCATGTCAAGTTCCCTCTGGATGGCATTCCTTCCCTCCAGAGTATCAACCAAACCACACAGGGCAACTAAGATGATTAAGGGAGTGGAGCATCTCCCGTATGAGGAAAGACTGAGGGAGCTGGGTCTCTATAGTTTGGAGAAGAGGAGATTAAGGGGTGACCTTATTAGTGTATATAAATATATAAAGGGGGAGTGTCACGAGGATGGAGCCAGGCTCTTCTCAGTGGCAAACAATGAAAGGACAAGGGGTAATGGGTACAAACTGGAGCACAAGAGGTTCCACTTAAACCTGAGAAGAAACTTCTTCTCAGTGAGGGTGACGGAACACTGGAACAGGCTGCCCAGGGAGGTTGTGGAATCTCCTTCTTTGGAGACATTCAAAACCCGGCTGGACACGTTCCTGTGTAACCTTATCTAGGTGTTCCTGCTCCGGCAGGGGGATTGGACTAGATGATCTTTTGAGGTCCCTTCCAATCTCTAACATACTGTGATACTGTGTGATACTGTGATACACAGCTTGGTGTCATTGGCAAACTTGCTGAGGGCGCACTGAATTCCATTGACCATGTCATCAACAAAGATGTTGAACAAACACCCATCCCTGAGGGACACCACTCGTTACAGGTCTCCAGCTGGACATTGAGCCATTGACCACAACTCTTTGCATGTGGCCATCCAGACAGATTTTTATCCACTGAATGGTCCACCTAACAAATTGATGTCTCTCCAATTTAGAGACAAGGATGTCATGTGAGACAGTGTCGAACGCTTTGCACAAGTCCAGGTAGATGACATCAGCTTCTCTGCCCCTGTCCCTCAGTTCTGTAGCCCCATCATAGAAGGCCACCAAATTGGTCAGGCAGGAGTTCCCCTTAGTGAAACCATGCTGGCTGTCACCAAGCACCTTGTTGTTTTTCATGTGCCTTAGCATGCCTTCCAGGCAAATCTGCTCCAAGATTTTGCCAGGCACGGAGGTGAGACTGAGTGGGCTGTAATTCCCCGGGTCATCCATTTTCCCCTTCTTGAAAATGGGGGTTATATTTCCCTTTTCCCAGTCATCAGAAATCATCAATCTTACACTGATTTAAAACACTTCAGAAATATTTCAAAAGTTAAATTTTGTTTAAAAAATGTATAAGTTTGTACTTAAAAATACCACACCAGCACTGTTATAATCAAATGTATATATCTCATGTACTTAAAATGCACATAGTATAAGTGAAAACAAAGAGCTAGATGAGATAAACAAAATGATCAAAAACCATTAGAAATGTTGATATAAAATTTAAAACATGAGGTTTTCTGAATTTTGTAAAAAAATACCCAAACTATTAAACACAATGTGAAAGAAGTGTATAAACAATATTTGCCGTGATTAATTTAATTGGCAATATTAATGCGTTAGTTAATTTCATTTACAGTATTAATTATTCTTTTTTTAAGGGGGCCTCTTGTTCACAGTGATGAGAGGACTTTTTTCCACAGATTAAAAGCAGTAAAATTTAATGCCACAGTGTACTGCTGACCAACACATAACTTAAAAGGCAAATAAATTCCCTTTCTGAAACAAAATTTCATAGCAATTAAAGATAGGCAGATTAAGTTTTGTTAGTATTAAGAATATTATCTCACTTGTGCTATTTAGGAGAAAAGATATAAGATATAAAAATTCTGATGTTTT